>NC_139401.1:6716666-7940000 GCF_054392235.1 Sus scrofa | reverse complement strand
GAGTGGTGAGGGAGGACCCAGGAGTGGTGGGGGAGGGCCAGGAGTGGTGAGGGAGGGCCCAGGAGTGGTGGGGGAGGACCAGGAGTGGTGGGGGAGGACCCAGGAGTGGTGAGGGAGGACCCAGGAGTGGTGGGGGAGGGCCAGGAGTGGTGGGGGAGGACCCAGGAGTGGTGGGGGAGGGCCAGGAGTGGTGAGGGAGGGCCCAGGAGTGGTGGGGGAGGACCCAGGAGTGGTGAGGGAGGACCCAGGAGTGGTGGGGGAGGGCCAGGAGTGGTGAGGGAGGGCCCAGGAGTGGTGGGGGAGGACCAGGAGTGGTGGGGGAGGGCCCAGGAGTGGTGGGGGAGGACCCAGGAGTGGTGGGGGAGGGCCCAGGAGTGGTGGGGGAGGAGCCAGGAGTGGTGGGGGAGGACCCAGGAGTGGTGGGGGAGGGCCAGGAGTGGTGAGGGAGGACCCAGGAGTGGTGGGGGAGGGCCAGGAGTGGTGAGGGAGGGCCCAGGAGTGGTGGGGGAGGACCCAGGAGTGGTGAGGGAGGACCCAGGAGTGGTGGGGGAGGACCCAGGAGTGGTGGGGGAGGGCCCAGGAGTGGTGGGGGAGGACCCAGGAGTGGTGAGGGAGGACCCAGGAGTGGTGGGGGAGGGCCAGGAGTGGTGAGGGAGGGCCCAGGAGTGGTGGGGGAGGACCCAGGAGTGGTGGGGGAGGACCAGGAGTGGTGGGTGAGGAACCAGGAGTGGTGGGTGAGGACCAGGAGTGGTGGGTGAGGGCCCAGGAGTGGTGGGGGAGGAGCCAGGAGTGGTGGGGGAGGACCAGGAGTGGTGGGGGAGGAGCCAGGAGTGGTGGGGGAGGACCAGGAGTGGTGGGGGAGGAGCCAGGAGTGGTGGGGGAGGGCCAGGAGTGGTGGGGGAGGAGCCAGGAGTGGTGGGGGAGGGCCCAGGAGTGGTGAGGGAGGGCCCAGGAGTGGTGGGTGAGGACCCAGGAGTGGTGGGGGAGGACCAGGAGTGGTGGGGGAGGGCCCAGGAGTGGTGGGGGAGGAGCCAGGAGTGGTGGGGGAGGACCAGGAGTGGTGGGGGAGGAGCCAGGAGTGGTGGGGGAGGAGCCAGGAGTGGTGGGGGAGGACCAGGAGTGGTGGGGGAGGGCCCAGGAGTGGTGGGGGAGGAGCCAGGAGTGGTGGGGGAGGACCAGGAGTGGTGGGGGAGGAGCCAGGAGTGGTGGGGGAGGACCAGGAGTGGTGGGGGAGGACCAGGAGTGGTGGGGGAGGAGCCAGGAGTGGTGGGGGAGGAGCCAGGAGTGGTGGGGGAGGGCCCAGGAGTGGTGGGGGAGGGCCCAGGAGTGGTAGGGACTGGAGAACCTGTGAAAGAGTGCACCCTACAGCATCCACGGTTAGGTTTATAGCGTCCAGCTGCCTTGTGTAATGGGCCCAGAGTTCTGGAACCCGAATGACATTTTCTCTTGACAAAAAGTAGGGTCAGCTATTAATTTTTTTTTTCAGGAGTGTAACGCGTTCACCTACAACTTTGCCGAGGAAATCCGAAGGCAGTGGTTTGGAGCAGTAACCCCCGGCTATGATTTCATGGGCCGATTGAGGTATATACATAGTCCACCCCGCCACACCCCCCATAAAAGCATGTGAAAACAGAGCATGTCCTGGATAGTCTGTCGCAAGCTCAGTCAGCGTTCCCTCTGCTGAAATGTTTACAGGGCGGTCAGTAATTAAAGGTGAATCGTGCCATGTGTGGTCCAGCCACTCAAGAAGGCTGTTCTCCCCACTCACCCCAGCACGCTGGCAACCCCACCCCCACCCCAGATGGTGATGGTTCTAATCCTCAGGCCAGAACGACCCCACCTGCTAGTTTATTAAAGGGAAACATCTGCCCGGGTGGTGGTTGTTAACCTGAGGGGCTGTGGGTGGCTGGTTTCCCTGGTAACAGATGAGCCAACCTCTCATCAGTTGCCAATTTCCCTTATAAACGGTAGTCTCCTTCTCCCCCAGCCCAGGTTGTTGCTACGTTCAGCCTGCTTTCTCCCGCACCCTGGGGTGTTGCTCCATTTTTCTTGGACCCTTTTGCTCTAGATGTGTAAGGTTCCCCCATGCAGTAAACCATCGGTGTCCCTGTCGCTGTCTCTGGGCTCTTCCTTGGGTCTCCAGCCTGTGGGGTGCAGCCCACCTGGGGTCCCGTCTCCTCCTCCAGGAGTGGAATGGAGTCGATTCTCCCTCCCAACGCGCACGAGCTGGCCCACCACCGCCTCCACGTGTCCATCACCAGCACCAGGACCAGAGAGAACTACCTGGTCTCCAGCTTTCCCTCCAGAGAGGACCTCATTCAGGTAAGGGGCGCATTTCTCCTTGGCGGAAGTCCGCAAGCGCTGCTGGGCACCCTTCTCCCCTGCGCGGAGCAGCCCAGTGTCGTAAGATCCTGCCTTGTACATCATGCCTGGGAGGTGCTCCCTAAGTCAGCTGGCTGAGAAGCGGACCCACCTCCAGGCAGGCAGCTCCCAGAAACCTCCAAAGCAGCTCAGTGTTTTTCTTTGTGACTAGCAGCACGCATACTTAGCTCTGTAGCAGTAACAGGTCCTTACTCTGGTGCGGGTAATACTTTGCTGTTTATGGAAGACCTCGTACATGTGCTGTTTTCTTTTCTTTTTTTTTTTTTTTGGCTTTTTACAGCTGCACCTGCAGTGCATGGAAGTTCCCAGGCTAGGGGTTGAATCAGAGCTGCAGCTGCCGGCCTGCACCTCAGCCACAGCAATGCAAGATCCAAGCGGCATCTGCAACCTCCACCACAGCTCACAATAATGCCGGATCCTTAACCCACTGAGTGAGGCCAGGGATTGAACCTGCCTCCTCGTGGATACTAGTCAGATTCGTTACCGCTCAGCCATGAGGGGAACTGCAGTGCATGTGCTATTGTATGTAGTCCCTCCATAAATCAGGCAGGACCTGTGTGATTACTGTCATTTCGTTGCTTTGGGAGCAGAAGAAATGGGCGGAAGGATTTCACAGGACACACCCCAAGCTGTACTGATGACCGGAGGGAATCCAGGTCTCAGCTCTTCCTTCTCATGTTCCTTTCATTTCTTCCGTTTTGTTTTCAAGCCCTTTTTATCCAAACACAGGTGCAAGTTGGTTGGTTGAGAATTGATCATCTCTGGGAGATGCTTCAGTTGATCTGCAGAGAAAGCCCAGTTGCTCAGTAGTACAGTAAATATTTTAAAATTGGAAGAGGTGCTTTTTTCGTAGAAAAGCCAGGGGATGTTTCTCTTTGTCCTTTTGTGGGAATCCTAGCCAGCCTTAGGTGATGCAGAGAACATGTGTTTCGATACAGCGGAAGGTGATAGATGAATCGTGAGCGCTGCACGTTCCACCCGAAGTACATGATAAATGCGTTGATTTTTTTACTATCGACTCTCACTCTGCAGGTTTTGCATTCAAACGATATGATGTGAAATGCTTAATGAGATGTTGAACTGACAAGTCAAATTACTTTGTGACTTAAGGGATTAGAATATTTTCACTTGGTGTGCCAATTACGCCAGCCTCTTGCTTAAACATTAAGTCGTTCCAGCTTAGAAAAAGAATTGTTCTATAATGTCATTTACAGTCTTAGGTAGTCTTAAAAAATGTAAAGAGTGTGTGAGTTATCATGAGCATCAACACCCATACTGATAGGTCAGGCTCTCGGTGGATTAGAATGCCTGTCTGGCTTGTAAGGGGACAAGATGCTGTCATCATATCAAAAAACACGAGTTGGGGGAGTTGCCCCTGTGGCGGGATAGGTTAAGAATCCAACTACCACTGGGGAGGGGAAGGTGAGTCAAGGATACAATGTTGCCACAGCTGTGGCTCAGATTCCATCCCTGGGACCTTCCATGTGCTGAGGGTGCAAGCGGAAAGGAAAAAAAGAAGGGAGTTCTACCCACAGCCACTGCCTTTTCATTGAGTCTGTCCCTGGCTCCTCTGTATCTGTGTGTCAGCGGCAGAGCCTCTGAGGTTTTTTTATCCTCCTCCCCCACCCCCCACTTAGCCCTGGGCTGCATACTGTGTATCTTACAGCTCTGTTTACTTAGTTTCTGTCTGTCTTCCTTCACTAGAAAGGAAGCTCCAGGGGGGCAGGGACGGCTCTGCTCTGTCCACTGCTGTCGTCTCCGCCCCTGGCACAGTGCCAGCTCCATCAGCGTGTTCCGTGAATGAGTGCGAAGGAATAAACCAGGGAACTGAGGTGGTATCACTTGAAAGAACAGAGAAACTGGATCCTCGACGTTCAGTGATCTGAGCAGAAGGGTTGAGCTAGTTCCTGGCCCAGCTGGGATCACAGTCCAGGTCACTTGAGAGCCCTGCCCTACCCCATACACATCGCCCTCCCCCGCTCGACTGCTCTCACGGGGAGCAGTCGATTGAGGAAGATGCCCCAGAGGTGTGTGTACACAGACCCTGGGACCCGTGAATGTGGCTTCTCACGGCAAAAGGGATTGTGTGGATGTGATGATAACTGAGGGTCCTGAGGTGGGGAGGGTTACCGGGCAGACCCAAACTCAGCACGCGTGTCCTTAAAAGTGGAGACCCCGCTGGTTGTGAGACCGGAGGGCACTAAGGCAGCCCCCGAGGCAGAAGGACCTCAGTCCTACAGCCGATGGAACTGTCATCCACCAATGCTTGAATGAGCAGATAGCGGACTCCCCCCAGAGCCCCGAGAAGGCATGCAGCCTGACGCACAGCTGGACGTTTGCCTGGCTGAGACACGGGCTGGATCCGGACCCCAGGACCAGACCCCAGGATCATCCATCTGTGTTGTTCTAGCCTCTGCCTTTGTGGTAACTTGTCACGGCAGCAATAGCCAACAACTGCAATAAGCAAACATGACTGTTTTTTTTTTTTTTTTTTTTGGCTTTGTTTTGGATAATAACTATTCGGAGAATTGGTATAATTACTTGAGTTCATTGAACAGGAGAGAAATGGCTGACACAAATGTGTAATACCTTGTAAGGAGAATAATTGAATAATTAACACGTATCCTGGGGTACACGAGAAGCATTTTAAATGTTCAGCAGACTGCTCTAACCTTCTGAAGAAACTCCAAGGAAGGATGGCTAACGCCTTGACCACAGATGGTGGCTGTAAAAATGCATGCAGTAGATGCTTGGAGTGTTTGCGAAGCCTCTAGTCCAGAGAGGAGTCTGGTGAAGCCTAGAGGAAGGAGGCGGGAAGTGCATGAAGAGCAAATCAAATAGACCCGAGCTCTGGGGAATGACCATCTGTGAGCCAATGAAAGGGGCTGCAGGGGTGGTGATTCTGACTGCCCCGGTCAGGGTGGGAGAGAGAGGAAAGCCTCGTGCCCCGCCCCCCCACCTCCTTAGCTAGAGACCCAGGGGCTCTGAGATCAGGGGTCAGGACCAGAGGCAGCCCACCGTGTGTACCTGCTGCTTGCTGGGAGCTGGGCATGCCAGCTCTCATCCCACAGCCTTGGGTTGGTTGTCTGTCATCAGGGAAGTCTGTAGGCACTTGGAAAAGAGATGAAAATTTAACATCCGAGGTTCCACACGGCTCAAACCAGGCAGTAGCCAATATAGGAATGTGGGAGAGGACTGATGCCAGTGAATTTTATTGACAGCTTGTTTATTCTCTTAATGACTAGTTAGGTTTCTTTTTTTTCCTTTTTCTTTTTTGCCTTTTTAGGGCTGCACCTGTGGCATACAGAGGTTCCCAGGCTAGAGGTAGAATTGGAGCTGCAGCTGCCAGCCTATACCACAGCCACAGAAATGCCATATCCAAGCCGAGTCTGCACCCTAAACCACGCCAGAGCCGTAAGCCAGTGAGGGAGGCCAGGGATTGAACCTGCATCCTCATGGATACTGGTTGGATTTGTTATCAATGAGCCACAACCAGAACTCCACTAGCTAGGTTTCTTTTAAGGCCAGGCTCTTCATGATCCACCAGCTGACGGCTGCTGCCTCTGATTACAGACAGGGTGTCTGTGTACCGGAAAATCCCGGTAGAACCCTGCATCTTCCAACGCGCGCCTGGGTGTCTGTCTTGTGCCACGACGTCTTGCGTTATCAAGGGTTCTCTGTGCATCTCCCAGTGTTCATGTTTCAGCCTGCCGTTCCCTGGCTGCGTCTTCTGAGGGTAGTGGTGTCGGAGCCTCCGTTTTCTCAGTGTGAAGTGGAGAGAAGCAGTTCCTCTGTTACTAGAGTGAGTCAATTGAAAAAAATCCTGTAAAAGGGCGCTTGAAACAGTCAAGCTCTATAAGCACGTTGATGACAGAAAAGCTTGAGTACGTTAAAAACAACTAAGATAATAAGCCACACACACGACTGGTCGGCATCCCGATGTGGCTGTTAGGAGAGTTTAAGGTCCCGGCTTTCTTTGCGCAACCTGGGTGGGGTTCCCCCTGTTAACTATTGTATTTCTGTTTCCCTTCCCTTCTTGGTGCTGAAGCAGTGTGCTCCCCTGCATCTGTAAAACCTCAGGAAATGGATGACTGCCGAGTTTGGCTGCCTTGAGGCATCCAACGTTACAGCTCTTCACCATGAGCCCTTTTATTTTATTTTGTTCCCTTTTCGAGGGCCACTCCCATGGCATATGGAGGTTCCCAAGCTAGGGGTCTAATCAGCGCTGTAGCCACTGGCCTATGCCACAGCCACAGCAACATGGGATCCGAGCTGCGTATGCAACCTACACCACAGCTCACGGCAACGCCGGATCCTCAACCCACTGAGCAAGGCCAGGGATCCAACCGGCAACCTCATGGTTCCTAGTTGGATTTGTTAACCACTGAGCCATGACAAAAACTCCACCGTGAGCCCTTTTAAAAAATGGTACTTGGATGTGATGATACATACTTAATTTCATTTTGGGTGGCATTAAAAAAAAATCATTCTTTCATCTCATAGCTGCAAGAATAGCTCATTATTTCCTGAAAACCTCTGCTGACCAATGATGTGGTCCAAAGACTCATCGGATTTGGGATTGGATTTCTATAGTATCCGTAGTATATCTTACGTCCATGGTGACTTAATCGAGTGCTATGGTCTGAATGTTTGTGTCCCCTCCCCTCAGTTCCTGTGTTGAAATCTTAACCCCGCATAGGATGATATTTGGTGGAGGTGGGGGGGGGCTTTGGAAGCTGATGAGCTCACAGGGGTGGAGCCCTTGTGAATGGGATTAGTGCCCTTATAGAAGAAGACCCAGAGCGCCCCCTTCTGTCCAGTGAGGATGCAGAAGTGGGTTCTTGGCAGACACTCAATCTGCCTTGATCTTGGACTTGTGGGATTTCACAAGTGTGACAAAGTTGCTGTTGCTTCTAAACCACCCCATCTGTGGTATTTTGTTGGAGCAGCCTGAACAGTGTAAGGCAAGAAATTAGTCTTGAGAACTAAGGATGCTGCTGTAACAAATACCTCCACAGTGTAGAAGTGGCTTTGGAGTAACAGCCAGAGGCTCAAAGAGTCGTGAGGAGCTTGGTGGAAAAAGCATTGCTGTAGGTAATTGAGGTGAGGACTCAGAAGGAAAACAGTAAGCCCTAGAGACAGCCTCCATCATCTCAGAAAAATCCGGACAGCAAAAGCCGTGTTGATGAGGTCTCAGATGGAAACACATTTTATCAGACAATTGGAGAAAGGCCGTGTTTGTTCGAAGCTGACAAAGAATAGCAGCATGATGTTGTGCTGTGCTCATGTTTGGTGGGTGGTAGAACTTGTGAGCCATGACACTGGGTATTTGATGCAATTTCTAAGCAAAATACGGAAGAAGCGGCCTGATGTCTCTTGATCGCTTATCGTAAAGTGCGAGAAGAGAGACCTGCCTGAAAAGATGGAATTGTTCCTTAAAAGCAAAGCAGAACTTAAAGATTGGGAACCTTCTCAGCCTCTCTATATTTATCGGGAAGGATGAGGAAGGTCTGGCCAGGTGGCGAGATCATCACGGGATAAGGAGATGAGCTTGGCTATCTAGACAGAAGCCAGGACCTATGGTCCACTATGTGGAAGAAGGCCGTTCAGAGATCATCAGGGCAGCTCCTGGCATCAGAGGCCCCCAAGTGCCAGGATCCCAGCCAGCACCAGGCACTGCAGAGACCTCCCCCTAGGACAGGGGGAAGACCCCACCCCGACCTCATTCATAACCCCGGACTGTGGAACAGTGATCCCAGCCCTGGGGAGCCGCTGCCGGGAGACCCAGGCACAGAGGCAAATACTAGTCATGGATACTTAGCAAGTCCTTTGTTTGTGGGCCTTTTGCATATTGTTTCCATTGTCCATGTGTGTCTGTCTTTGTTTTGTTTCCTTTTTATGACCACACCTGCGGCATATGGAGGTCCCCTGGCTAAGGGTCAAATCAGGGCTGCAGCTGCCGGCCTACACCACAGCCACACCAACACGGGATCTGAGCTGCCTCTGAGACCTACGCTGCAGCTTGTGGCAACAGCAGATCCTGAACCCCCTGAGCGAGGCCTGCATGCTCACAGATACATCCTCACAGATACCGGTCGAGGTCTTAACCCTCTGGGCCACAGTGGGAACTCCTGCTTGTGTACATCTTGCAGATCAACGCCTTGTTTTAAGGTCCAGATTTTATTCGGGGCTGTTTTTCCTCAGAAGGAAACAGGCCATCAGGAAATCCAAACCCCTTTTAATACTAGCTTTCCACAAAGCATACTTGGGGAGCAGGACATCACCCCGACAGCTCAGCAGAAAAGATTTTGAAATGAACCAAGGCCCAGAAGGGTAGTGTCCTGTCCTTGTCTGAATTGGTACACATGACTGAATGTGTGTTTACAAGCAGCTGCAGCATCTGCTCTGAGACGGCCTCTGACATTCCTGAATGCTCCTTGATATGTACGCCCTGAAAACATTGATGACGAATGGTGACCCTCTTGGGAAGAAGAACCGAGGCTCCCTTGCTCCCCTGTCTTCCATCTCCCTGCTCACGGCCAGCATGGTCACGGCAAGGTCTTCTCCCATTCAGCCTTGGAACGGTGAAATAAGGACTGCATTTAAGACGGGTCATGATCTCGGGAAGACTGAGGAAGATAAATTCAAATCTGTCTTTGAATTTCAACGACACCAGCAGGTTCCGAGGAAACCGCCAGATCCTCATTAAATTCCACAGTCAGCTCGAGGCATCACCTGTAACTTGGGGAGACTCTATTCGCTAAGGAAGCCAGACCACATAATTTTCTAAATACCCCTTTTCTCTGAACTATAAAATGAAAAGAGTTTGTCCAAACATGTATTGAATACATGCTTGGCAGTGTTGTCTACAGTTGCTACAGGAAGCCACTAACTGTTATTTTTATCCTTGTGTGTTTGGTGAGAAGGAAACAGGATCCAAATCCATGGTTTAACCACGTGGGAGTTCCCATGGTGCCTCAGCAGGTTAAGAACCCAACTAATATCCATGAGAATGTGGGTTCCATCCCTGGCCTTGCTCGGTCTAAGGATCCAGTGTTTTCGCAAGCTGCGGGATAGGTTGCAGATGTGGCGTTGGTGTGGCTGTGGTGTAGACCAGTAGCTGCAGCTCCGATTCCACCCCTAGCCTGGGAACTTGCATATGCTGTGGGTGTGGCCCTAAAAAGTAAACGAAGCAAAGGAAAAAAAAAAAGAAAATACATGTAATACTTAACGTGCTGGGTCAAGTGATGGGGCAGGAACAGTGGGCTTCTGCCTTCTCTGCCCATGTTCTCAACCCAGATGGTCTCCAGATTCCGCCTACTGTCCAGGGTGCTTAGACACGCCTGCTCGAGAACCACTGCTCTGGGTGTGTAGGGATGTATGTATTGGTTAGAAAAATTTCATTGGCGCAAGGAGGCAAGAGAAAGAGGATATTGAGGCATAATATTTCATCAACTACCCTTACACTGTCAGTCTTTTGCCTCCCTTTGTAGAAAATCCCATTTGTTTGCAATAAGATGGCCGTAAGCCCAGCAAAGCCGCTTACCTCCTAACTATGGAAAGCTCATTTCCCCACTAACGTGAGTTTGCTATACAAATCAGCAGCCCATATCAACTGTGACAGAACAAATACCTTGATTTGGGGGGAAGTGAAGGGTATTTTCCAGTTCGCTGCCCTCTTCATATCAGCTCCAAGGATTCTTACTGTTATTATCTGGAGCAAAATAATTGGATAGCATTTTTCATCTAAACACCTCAAAGCATTAACTTGTAAACTTCACTTTATACCTTGACACATAATTCTGGTTGTAAGGGTACTGACTTTTGTTTTGTTTTTGTATTTCCAGGCCACATGTCTGTGTAGCAGAATAAACTAAGTCATTGTGTTTATGGAGTGGCTTTGGTTGCTTAAAAACCTCTGAGGGCCGTCATTGCCCAACATGTGTACTAGCCACAGAATGTGCGTTATTACGGGGCTGCAGGGCTGCATTTTGCAGAATAACTTCTTAAAATAGTTCCGTGGCGCATGCAGAACCTACATGGGGTCTGTAATTATTTTTATTTTTATTTTTTTTACGGAGGAGCCAGTGGTGATCGTGCCAGCTTAGGGTGAAGGCAGTGACCATAACTGTGAACAGTCTTGCTCTGAAAACCACTCCGCTGCCCACATCAGGGCCATCGGGTGTGGACCGCGTTGGGCCTGCATATGCCTGGATGCCATCCTGTCTGCCCTCCACATTGACGCGGTTTCCACAAACCCCCAGAAGGGGCCGTGCACTCCTGCCTCCCTCCTTGTGGGACGGCTGTGGGTGATGTGGAAGCAGCCTGTCCCGTCACGTCCCCCACAGAAAGCACCAATCTTAAGATCAACACTTTGGTTGGGGCACGTCTGTGTTGACCCTTTTCAGACGGCCGGGAGGAAATCTCGTGCAAGGTCATCCCTGTGTCTTGGCCTAGTGCTCTGCTTCCCTCCGAGTCCTTAATACCCACATGCCCCGTCACACAGGGCCCAGACAGCGTGCACCTGTTTCGCGCACCCCGCGCCAGCCTGGCACAGCAGAGTTGTGCACCCCCCCTTGGCATTGTCCCTTTGTCTTTGCTGCCACAGTGCCTGGGCTGGGCTTTCGCACCACTGACGTTGCTTCGACTGCAGCCTCACGCCCTCCGTGCTCCTGGGGCCAGGCCCGTGGCCGTGGGGGCTGTGGCATCCAAGACCCCTCCCCTGTCCTCTGTCCTGTAGCAGTCGTGTCCTGCTGGTGACTGGGTCTGTCATTTCGTTGCCCTTCGGAATAAATCAGCTTTTGAGAGCTGACCTCAGAAATCGTACTTAACAACCTTGTTTCTACCGGGGAAAGGCCGACTTATCTCTCGAGAATTCTAAATAAATGATTTCCAAATCAGCTTTGGGGCCATAATCCATTTCTGAATAATAGATGCTGGGGGGAAAAAAAATCTCATGAAATCTTTGACAGCAGACGTAGAGTCTTCATTTAACAGTTGAAGGGCTGCAGTTTAAATATTCAGTATCTCCTGCTGTATCTTTCCAAAGAGAACACTAGTGACTTGGAAGTAACGTTGCAAAGCAAAGCATGTACCTGTCAGAAAAGCTCCAGGACCCACCTTCTCCAGGGGGAAGAAAAGGTAGTATTTTAAACGGCAATCTTTTTTGACTGTTTAAATGGCACATAGAGTGTCATCAGTGCCCACACTCACCACTGTCTCATTATGGATCCAGGCCATGTCCCTGGCACATGAAATGCATTCCTCCCTCAGTGAGATCCTGGCAACGTAATTTAGAACATCCCCGAGCGGCAGGCTAACCTCCCCTGTAATAACCAGAGGCGTTTGTTCCTCTGGAAGACAGAGTGAAACTTTAAAATGATGCTTACTAGAGTTCCCATCGTGGCGCAGCAGAAACGAATCCAACTAGGAACCACGAGGTTGCAGGTTCGATCCCTGGCCTCGCTCAGTGGGTGAAGGATCCAGCGTTGCCATGAGCTGTGGTGTAGGTCGCAGATGCGGCTCGGATCTGGCATTGCTGTGGCTGTGGTGTAGGCTGGCGGCTGCAGCTCCAATTGGACCCCTAACCTGGGAACTTCCATGTGCTGCAGGTGCGGCCCTAAAAAGACAAAAGACCAAAAAAAAAAAAAAAAAGATGCTTGATGCTTACAGTGTGGAGGAGAGCATTGTAAATACCTTACTTAAAATTGCATTGTAAAGAACTCATCTGCAATAAACTGCAAACCCTCAGGAATTTAGACTTACCTGGACATTGATTTTATATCAACTCCGCTGTCTACAATTAAATGCCAGTTTTACTCAGGAGCAGTTGACGGAGTCAAATATGATAAATCATGCCTCTCTCTCTCTCTATCTCAGGTCTTTTCTGATATTAAACATTGTTATCTTCTATTTAAGTGTGTCCTGTAGTACACTTGAAATAGGTGGAACTTGATGGCATTTTCACAGTACACTTTTGTGTGTTTAAACAACTATAATTTGATGGTAGGTGCCATGAAATAGATCATGGCTTGCCACTGGCCCCTCTCACAAGTGGTGTCTTCCCTTTGTCCATCTAGGTCCTGTTGGCTAGTAGCTTCGTGCCCATTTACGCGGGACTGAGACCAGTGGCGTACCGCGGGCAGGTAATGTGCTGAAACTGACCAATTATCCGTAGTTCCCTTCTGCATACATTGCCTGTGAAAGATCCAATTTTGTGATATTCTGGTAGCTCGAACTCTCTAGGACCTTTTAAAATATTTTTGCTTTTTAGGGCTACACCTGTGGCTTATGGACGTTTCCAGGCTACGGGTTGAATTGGAGCTGCCACTGCAGGCCTACCCCACAGCTCACAGCAACACTGGATCCTTAACCCACTGAGCGAGGCCAGGGATCAAACCCGCGTCCTCATGGATACTAGTTGGGTTTTGTAACCCACTGAGCCAGAATGGGAACTGTGTCCCCCCGCCCATAGTTTTTTGTTTCTATCAAACAACAACAAAGTTGAGCTCAGGGGGCTGTGGTACCGGATCCTCAGGTCTGAGAATGATTGACTGGGACACTGCTTTTGTTCCTCTGTTAAGAAATGGTTACCTTTTTTCTAAAAAGTACATAAAGAAGAAAAAGATCTTATAAATGTGGAGTCCTGTTGATGTCCCCTTCTAGAAACAGCTAGAAGCAGAGCTGCTCCGTCAGGGCAGGGAAGGACATCAGGGCCCCCAAAGGAGTATGTTGACTCCCCCTTACCCCACCATGTCCCCCTGCTGGGAGCCAGCAGCCCCTCTTCTTCTAGGTCTTCTACTTAGACATGTGTCTGTCAAGGAGGGGCTGAAATATCCTTCCCTGGAGGAGAGCTGTCTTCCCGGCAGCAGGTGCTCCTGGAGGCAGGAGGCCAGCTCTCTTAGAGAACCTGAGAGGAAAGCCTCCACCTGCAGCCTGCTCTCAGCACGGCCCAGGGCTGTTCCAGCCAGGCCCCTCTGTATCCTCCACAGCCATTCACGAAAGCTCCCCATCCTACCCTAGCCACCCCTCCACAGCCGGCACACACCGTATAACCAGAGATGAATGTTTTGTAATTACATACACTATTAAACACCTCCTCGAGATCAGGCACACGTTCCTGGATGAATAAATGCCATTTGCTTTATGTATACGTTCCAGGTGTGTGTGGCTAGACGTGTACACAAGACGTATTCATAGCTGTCGCTTACTCATTCCCTTTTTCTCTCACTTTGAAGGCCCAGCGCAGAGCTTGCGCTCAAGGAATGGGTGGTCTCACAACCAAGGAATTGAATGTGCGAGTCTCTGTCGAGGCTGTGATTGGGGATCTGTCTGTGCTCTGACCTTGGCTGTCATCATGATTTTCTTTCTCTGAGTTTTCCTGATCATTCTGGCCCCTTTCTGTGCTTTTCGCAGGATTCTTGGCCCAGACCAGGCAGGCTACAAATGGTTGCCTAAAAGGGGCAGACATCTGGATATAATCCTAGGCGTGGGGTTGCTGGGTCTTAGGGTCGTTCTGTATTTAGTTTTCTGAGGAACCTCCATACTCTTCTCCCTAGTGGTTGTACCAATTTCCATTCCCACCAACCATGTAGGAAGGTTCCCTTTTCTCCACACCCTCTCCAGCATTTGGTTATGTGTAGACTTGCCAACGATGGCCATGCTGACTGGTGTGAGGTGGTACCTCACTGTCATTTTCTTTTGTGTTTCTCTATTAGTCAGTGATGTTGAGCACATTTTTTCATGGGTCTCTTGGCCATCCAGATGTCTTTTCTGGAGAAAGGTCTATTTAGGTCTTCAGCCCATTTTTCAATCGGGTTGTCTTTTTTGCTGTTGAGTTGTTGAGTTGTATGAGTAGTTTTTATATTTTGGAGATTACGCCCTAGTTACTTGTATCATTTGCAACTATTTTCTCCCATTCCATAGGTTGTCTTTTTTTTTTTTTTTTTTTAAGGGTCTCTTTTGCTCTGCATAAGCTTGTAAGTGTGATTAGGTCCCATTGGTTTATTTTGGTTTTTATTTCAGTTGCTTTGGGAGACTGACCCAAGAAAACATTTGTGCAGTTGTTGTCAGAGAGAGTTTTGCCTATATTCTCTTGTAGGACTTTTATCGTGTCTGGTCTTATGTTTAAGACTTTAAGCCATTTTGAGTTTATTTTTGTGCATGGTGGGAAGGTGTCTTCTAGTTTCGTTGATGTGCATGCGGCTGAACAGTTTTCCCAGCATCATTTGCTGAAGAGACTGCCTTTTTCCCCATTCTATGTTCTTACCTTCTTTGTCAAAGATAAACTGATGATAGGTGTCTGGGTTTATTTCTGGGTTCTCCATTCTGTTCCATTGCTCTATCTGTCTTGTTTTTGTACCAATACCACTATTTGCAGTAGCCAAGACATGGAAACAACCTAAGTGTCCAACGACAGATGAATGGATTAAGAAGATGTGGTGTATATACATAACGGAATACTACTCAGCCATAAAAAAGTGCCTTTTGCAGCAACACAGATGCAACTAGAGATTCTCATACTAAGTGAAGTAAGTCAGAAAAAGACAAATAGCATGTGATAGCACTCATAGGTGGGAATCCAAAATATGGCACAAATGCACCTATCTACATAAAAGAAACAAACTCATGCACATAGAGAACAGACTTGTGGTTGCCAAGAGAGGGGAAGGGAGTAGGAAGGATTGAGAGTTTGGGGTCAGTAGATGCAAACGATTGCGCTTGAAATGGGTAAGCAATGAGAGTCTGGGGAGTTCCCATGTGGCACAGTGGTAACAATCTGACTAGTATCCATGAGGCTGTAGGTTTGATTCCTGGCCTCTCTCAGTGGGTTAAGGATCCGGCGTTGCCATGGGCTGTGGTGTAGGTTGCAGACGCGGCTGAGATCCTGCATTGCTGTGGCTGTGGTGTAGGCTGTAGGTCCAGTTCAACCTCTAGCCTGAGAACTTTCCATATGCTACTGGTGTGGCCATTTAAAAAAAAAAAAAAAAAGGCGATGAGATTCTGCTGTATAGCTCATGGAACTATATCTGGTCATTGGTGATGGACCATAATGGATGATAATATGGAAAAAAAAGTGTATATATACGCGTGGGTGTATATATGTGTATATATATAACTGGGTTACTTTGCTGTACGGCAGAAATGGACAGAACATTGTAAATCAATGATAATAGAAAAAAATTTTTAATGGTAAAATTGCAGATGAGGAGGGGGAGTACAGAAAGGTGGACTTACTGGATGCGGTTGTGGAAATACAAAGGTGGAGAGCCTGAGACTGGACCGTTGGTCCACCTTGGACTGTCTTTGCTGGCCATATGCATGTTCTTATTTGTTTGTTGCTTCCAGTGATGGGCTTACATGCTGTAGGCTAAAACCCTCTTTGTGACCAGTTAGCATTGATTTGATTTGATTTATTTTTTATTTTTTAGCAACGTAAAATAATTTAAACATAAGCTTACGGAAAGCCAGGTGTCCTGTTTTGGGTACTGCCTCTCAGAGCTAGCAGATACTCAGTTACCAAGGAGCGTGATCCATGTTGTCCCTGCCAAATTTGAGAGGTATCCCATTTTACGTGATTATTTTAAAGTAAGTTAAGTAGCATTTTCCCTTATAGCAGTACAAATCAACACTTATTTTTACACATAAATTTTGAATAAAGATGCTATGAAAATCATCCTTCCATTATGGTGATGAAGTTTAATTTTATGATATGAAATGTAATGATTTTACTTCACGTTATTGCTTTATAATATATAATCATGACAGAAATGGCTAAATGGTTAAAAAAAAAGATATGCAAAGTGCTCAGGTGTTTCATGAGATTATGTATGATCATAGAAAGGGGATTCGGAATCCAAGAGTCATCAGAATTGCTGATGTGATGGATAAATGAAGTGGTGGTGCCTAAGAAGGCAGGATGGAGATAGCTTGTGAGTGAGGGAAAAGGAGGGGAGAGCCAGATTAGAACAGAGCTGCATTCCAGAAGCCTAGTACGTTGTGAGATGAAGCCAAACGTCTCCCATGTTTAAATAGTAATAAATGTATTATGAAGAAGATGCAGGGGATCATGGCCCCTACGCACCACACTTTCCTCTTCCCTAGTCACAGAACCTCAAGTTACTGTTTTTTTTAGCTGGACCTGTTGCTGTGTAGCCCAAAGACCACATTCCCCAGCTTCCCCTGTAGTTAGATGGGGCCATCCTGGTAAGTGCTGCTCAGTGAGAGGCCCAATTACTGTGGGACCTAAAAGAACAAAAGTTGTATATCTTTCTTTCCTCCCTGCTGCTTGGAACTCAGATGTGATGACTGCAGCTCTAGCAGCCATAGTGGATCATGAGGTCAGAGATCACACCTTGGATAAAAACTGATAATGAGCTGGAAAGACCTGGGCTCTGAATGACTTGAGGAGGGAGACCTTACCAGTCCACCTTCTATTGTCCTTTGACCAGCAAAAGAAGTCAAACTTCTGTTGTTAGTGCTTTCTATCAGATGCATTAGACTCCACTCCCAAGTTCTGTAGGGATTATTACCCCTGTCTTTTATAGAAAAGGAAGTTGAGAGGCAGACATGTTCATTTGCTGAGGTCCCTACTTTAGGGGGCAACCTTCCCAGGATGATCTCTAGTGTGTGCATCCGTACCATGTCTCTTGCTTTACTTTGCCTTATTCATTCCTTTAAAAAAAAAAAATCTCCCCTTGTTTGACTTGCATCTCACCCCATACCCACTGCTCAGGTAAATGACAAGGAATGACCAGGAATGGCTAAAAGGGGGAAATGTTCTCCGTTGAGTTTCCCACTTTGTGACTGAGGACTTGGACATAAACATGGAAGGAGGGCTACAATTAAACAGGGAGCGCAGTGCCCAGAGGTACGAGAAAGAGGGAGACCGTCCCCCTGAGCCCTCTGCCCTTGGGAGGTGGACGTGGCCTTGCTGGTTCCTGACGTTTGTGCATGGCAGGCATGGCAGCATTACTTGCTGACTCGGACCTAATGTCTCTGGAAAGCATTGGGTTTTCCTTGGTTGTTCGGTGAAGCCCAGGAAGAGAGGACCCCAAGCACACAACACACTTAGAGCACTCATGACCTGGCTCCATGCGCAGGGCCACAGAGAGGATTTCCCAGCACCCTTCCATGCTGACAGCTGACTCTCATCCCCTCCCCCTGTTGAGTACAGTTTCTAGGTCATGCCAGTCTCTAAAATCTCTCCAATTTCAGGGAAAAGCAAACTTTGCTTGCAGTGCAGTTTTTCCTATGGGTGTGAGATTTTCATGCTGTTAAAATTACATAAAACTCTGTGTTAGGCTTTCTCCTGTTGGAGGCTGTGATGTTTTTATGGATCCCAGGCCTTGATTTGTATGTTGGCTTTGGTTGTTGTTCTGAAGTGATGGTGAGTAAAGGAAGCTCAACATTCCTGGGTTGGAGGCAAAGCCACAGGAGGCCCGGGCGTGACGGTGTGTCTGAGGCCGAGTGGGGGCCAGGTCCATGCTCTGCTCCTGCATCTCCTGTCTAACACATCCGAGCACTTCATCCCCACATCTGGTATGACTCAGCTATTGAACATACTGCATTTTACTAATACTAGTTTGTGGACCTAATATTTTTATTTAAAAAAAAAATCTTTCATTCATCACTTACAGGTTCCATATGTCCATAAGACTTAAGATTAACTGAAACTGGGGAGTTCTCATTGTGGCTCAGGGTTTTCAAAACCCAACTAGTACCCATGAGGACGTGGGTTCCATCCCTGGCTCTGCTCAGTGGGTTAAGGATCTGGCATTGCTGTGAGTTGCAGTGTAGGTCAGAGACGTGACTTGGATCAGGTGCTGCTGTGGCTGTTGGCGTAGGCTGGCACCTGCCGCTCAGATTTGACCCCTAGCCTGGGAACGTCCATATGCTGCAGGTATGGCCCTAAGAAGAAGAAATAAATGGCAAGGGAAGATTCCAGATTAGAAATCTGATACTGATAATCTGCTCTCGACAGGTTGTTAAAAGTAGTATGATTTCTCGGAAAACTTGCGTTTAAAAAGTTTTTGTCATTTTTCTGGCTTTATCTACCCTCCTTATAGTAGATATTCATTAACAATTGAATCAATGCATAAATGGAAATAAATTGAAGTTCAGTCTTGGGTTTTTTACCTGTGAATTTTCTTTCCATACATATGGCCTCTTTCCAGTGATGAAGGAAGCGGGAGGAATGTGCCTACTTTCAGACCCTGCTTTCACACATTCTGGTTATCAATTGGAAACAAGAATAAAGATTTTCAAGAGAGTCATTCTGAACTGATCAGTGCTTTTGTTTGTTGGTTTGTTTTTTCATTTTAAGGGAGAACAATGTTGGCAAGTGACTATTACTCTGTTTTTGTTGCTGTTTTTCCTTTTAGGGCCACACCTGCAGCATAGGGAAGTTCCCAGGCTAGGGGTCGAGTTGGAGCTATAGCTGCTGGCCTATGCCACAGCCACAGCAACATGAGATCCGAGCCACATCTGCAACCTACACCACAGCTCACGGCCATGCCGGATCCTTAACCCGCTGAGTGAGGCCGAGGATCAAGCCTGCATCCTCATGGGGACTCGTCTGGCTCCTTACCACTGAGGCACAATGGGAACCTCCTGTTATTTTGATATTTTAGCCTTGGAAGTGACACGTGCATATCAGAAGAAAAGCTGTAGGGTTTGGGGCAGGGGTTCTTTGGCCTGAGTTAGAATTCAGGCAAGGTTTGGACAATCCATTGTGTGTAGACTACCTATCACTGTAGTTTTTTAGTCCATTGAGCTTTTGCATGGATTAGGGATTGTTAATCCTTTCTCTTTTAAAAAAAAAAATTATTGAAATTTAGTTGATTCAGTGTTGTGATTAACCCTTTTTTACTGACATACCTGTGGGAAAGAGAGTAATAGGATACCGTAAGTATGTATTTATACACAATTACTTCTCTAGCCCTCAGGACCTATTTCTTCATAATTTAAGACATTTCCCATAGATTGTAGCTCAATCACTGTCACAGCAAACAGTGATGGCTGCCCGGGCGACCAGTTAGACTTGGCTTAATGGAACTCTGGTGATCAGTTTACAGCTATGCTGATGGAGAAGCTTCTTTTTCATCAGCTTTTTAAACTGTTTTGCATGTCCATTTGACTTTTGAAAAAATAGGCTCGTCTTCCAGCGAATATTTTCTCTATAGCATTTATAGAATGTCAGCTGCTAATAACTCTTACAGTGTTTCCTGAAGATTGGGTATCTGGAGTCAACATTTTGGAGCAGCCTCCAGAAATCCAAAACTTAAGTCAGTGAGTGGGTGTTGTACCAAGAATCATCATTGCGTAGAAGTCAGTACTGCAGGGAATCTCAGTTTTTAATTTTGTTTATTTTAACCTGTCTTCCTTTGATTAAAAAGTCTCCTGTTGCTTCTCCTCGCCCATGGTTCTTCATCCCACATGGGATGACCTATGTCCTGGGGGCAGGTATCTCCTTCACACAAACACCCTCTCTTTTCCCCTCCTCCTTCCTTTACCCCTCACTCCCCTCTTCTGTCCCCACCCCACCAGGCTCCATCTTTTGAGGCTCACAAACCAAGAACCTTCCCTGGGCATAAATCTTGGTTCTCTGTATAATGACAGCAAACAAAGTATGTTTGCAACTACCAAATTCATTTCCAAATCACATTTACCTCCCCTGCTCCACTTCCTCCCATCCCTGCAGAAACAATTTTTTTTTTTTTGGCTTTTTGCCACTTCTTGGGCTGCTCCCACGGCACATGGAGGTACCCAGGCTAGGGGTCCAATTAGAGCTGTAGCCACCAGCCTACGCCAGAGCCATAGCAACGCGGGATCCGAGCCACATCTGCAACCTACACCACAGCTCACAGCAACGCTGGATCTTTAACCCACTGAGCAAGGGCAGGGATCGAACCCACAACCTCATGGTTCCCAGTTGGATTCATTAACCACTGCGCCACAATGGGAACTCCTGATTTTTTTTTTTTAATATATAAAGCTGGATAAGATGTTTATATATTTTGGAGATTAATCACTTGCAAAGATTTTCTCCCATGTGTGGGTTGTCCTTTTGTTTGTTTAATGATTTCCTTTGCTGTGTAAAAGCTTTTAAGTTTAATGAGGTCCCATTTGTTTATTTTGTTTTTGTTTTCATTACTCTAAGAAGTGGATCCAAAAAGATGTTGCTGCTATTTATGTCAAAGAGTGTTCTGCCTATACTTGCCTCTAGGAGTTTTATTATAGTATTTGATTTTATATTTAGGTCTTTAATCCATTTTGAGTTTATTTGCGTGTATGGTGTTACAGAGCACTTTAATTTCATTCTTTTATACATAGCTGTCCAATTCACCCAGCACCACTTACTGAAGAGGCTGTCCTTGCTGCATTGTACATTCTTGCCTCCTTTGTCATAGATTAGTTGACTATAGGTGTGTAGGTTTATCTCTAGGCTTTCATTTCTCTTCCCTTTCTCTAAATTTCTGTTTTTGTGTCAGTACCATGTTTTGATGACTATAGCTTTGCAGTCTGAAGACAGGGAGCCTGATTCCTCCAGTTCCATTTTTCATTTTCAAGATTGCTTTGGCTATGTGGGTCTTTTGTGTTTCCATACAAATTTTAAAATATTTAGTTTGAGTTCTATGAAAAATGCCATTAGTAATTTGAAAGGGATTGTATTGAATCTGTAGATTGCCTTGGGTAGTGTGGTCATTTTGACAATATTGATTGTTAAGTCCAAGAGCTTTATATCTTTCCATCTGTTTGTGTTCTCCTTGATTTCTTTCGTCAGTGTCTTTTCAGAGTACAGGTCTTTGGTCTCTTTAGGTAGGTTTATTCCTAGGTGTTTTACTGTTTTTGTGATGTCAAATGGGATTGTTTCCATAATTTCTCTTTCTGAACTTTTGTTGTTAGTATGTAGAAATGCAAGAGATTGCTGTCTTTCATCCTGCAGCTTTACTGAAGTCATTGATTAGACTAGTTTTATGGTAGAATCTTTAGGATTTTATATGTATAGTATCATGTCATCTGTAAACAGTGGCAGTTTTACTTCTTCTTTTCCATTTGGATTCCTTTCTTTTTCTCTGATTGCCGTGGCTAGGACTTGCAAAATATGTTGACTGGCAGTGCCCATAGCATATAGGAGTTCCTGGGCCAGGGATTGAACCTGTGGCACACCTGTAACCAGAGCCATAGCAGTGATAATGCCAGGTCCTTAACCCACTTAGCCACGAGGGAATTCCTTGTCTTGTTCCTGATCTTAAAGGAAATTCTCTCAGCTTTTCTCTGTTGAGAATGATGTTAGCTATGGGTTTGTCATATATGGCCTTTATTATTGTTGAGGTAGATTCCCTCTATGCTCACTTCCTGGAGAGTTTTTATCAAAATTGGGTGTTGAATTTTGTCAAAAGCTTTCTGCATTTATTGAGATAATCATACGGTTTTTATTCAGTTTGTTAATGTGATATATCACATTGATTGATTTGCATATAGTGAAGAATACTTGCATCCCTGGGATAAGTCCCATTTAATTATGGTATATGATCTTTTTAATATATTGTTGGATTCAGTTTGGTAATACTTTGTTGAGGATGTTTGCATCTATGTTCATCAGTAAAATGACCTGTAATTTTCCTTCTTTTTTTTTTCCTTATCTTTGTCTGGTTTTGAAATCAGGGTGATGGTGGCCTCATAGGACAAGCTTGAGAGTGTTCTCTTTCTCTGCAATTTTTTTGAAGGGTTTCAGAAGAAAAGGTGTTAAATCTCTGTGAATTTTGATGGAATTCTCCTATAAATCCATCTGGTTGTAGACTGTATTTTGTAAGGTGGGTAGTTTGTTTGGCTTTGCCCACAGCATATAGAAGTTCCTGGGCCAGGGATTGAACCTGTGGCACACCTGTAACCAGAGCCATAGCAGTGATAATGCCAGGTCTTTAACCCACTAAGCCATGAGGGAACTCCTTTTTGAAGTTATTTTAATCAGTTTCAATTTCAGTACTTTTAACGGTCTATTCATATTTTGTATTTCTTCCTGCTTCAGTCTTGACAGGTTGTATTTTTCTAAGGATTTGTCCGTTTCTTTTAGATTGTACATTTTATTGGCATAGAGCTGCTTGTTATAATCTCTTAGGATCCTTTGTATTTCTGTGGTGTCAGTTGTAACTTCTTTTTCATTTCTAATTTTATTGATTTGAATCGTTCCCCTTTTTGTCTCGATGAGTCTGGCTAAAGGTTTATCATATTTTTTGTCCTTTTTTGTTTGTGTAGGGCTGCACCCACAGCATATGGATGTTCCCAGGCTAGGGTGTGGCCAGTCTACACCACAGCCACAGCAATGCAGAATCCTTGGCTGAGACCTACACTGCAGCTCATGGCAATGCTGGATCCTTAGCCCACTGAATGAGGTCAGGGATTGAACCCAAGTCCTCAGGGATACCAGCTGGGTTTTTACTGCTGAGCCACAGTGGGATCTCCAGGGTTTATCATTTTCATTGATCTTTTCAAAGAACCAGTCTTTAGTTTCATTGAAGTTTTCCATTTGTTTTCTTTCTTTCCATTACATTTATTTCTGCTCTGATTTTTAGGCTTTCTTTCCTTCTACTAACTTTGGGTTTTGCTTGTTATTCTTTCCCTAGTTGCTGTAAATGTAAGGTTAGATTGTTTATTGTAGATTTTTCTTGTCTCCTGAGGTAAAATTGTATTGCTACAAACTTCCCTCTTAGAACTGCTTTTGCTGCATCTCATAGGTTTTGGATCATCACGTTTTCATTCTCATTTGTCTCTAGGAATTTTAAGATTGCCTCTTAAATTTCCTCAATGATCTGTTGATGATTAGTAGCATATTGTTTAGCTTTCAAGCATTGGTGTTTTTTGCTGTTTTTTTCTTAGGTGATTTATAGTGTCATAGAACTGTGGTCAGAAAAGCTGTTTGATATAATTTTAATTTTCTTAAATTTACAATAGCTTGATTTGTGGCCTAGAATGTGATCAGTCCTAGAGGCTGTTCCATGTGCATTTGAGAAGAATGTGTATTGTGTTGCTTTTAGATGGAATCTTGTAAGACTTATCAGTTAAGTCTATCTGGTCTAATGTATCATTTAAGGCCTGTGGTTCCTTGTTGATTTTTTATTCTGGATGATCTATCCATTGGGATAAATGGGATGTTTAAAGTCCCCCACTATTATTGTGTTCCTGTAGAATTCTCCTTTTATGGCTGTTGGCCTTATTTACTCTGGTGCTCTTATGTTGGATGTGTATATATTTACAACTGTTATATCTTCTTCTTTGATTGATCCTTTGACCATTGGGTAGTATCCTTCATTGTCTCTTGGACCATCTTTATTTTAAAGTCTGTTTTGTCTGAGTATTGCCGCTCCAGCTTTCTTTGCATTTCTATGTGCATGGAATACCTTGTTCCATCCCCTCACTTTCAGTCTCTATGTGTCCTTTTATCTGAAGTGTGTCTCCTGTAGACAGTATATATGTGGATTTTGGTTTTGTATCCATTCAGCCTGGATTTTGGTTTTGTATTCATTCATCCAATCTATATCTTTTGGTTGGAGCATTTAATTCATCTACATTCAATGTAATTATTGCATTACAATAATTACAATAAATAGCAATATTGCTATTTTCTTAATTGTTTTGGACTTACTATTTTAGGTCTTTTTTTCTTCCCTTCCTCATTTGTTTGCTTCTCTTGTAATTTGATGACTATCTTTAGTGTTTTATTTGGTTTTCTTTTTTCTTTTTGTCTTTTTAGGGACGCACCCATAGCATGTGGAGGTTTCCAGGCAAGGGGTCAAACTGGAGCTGTAGCTGCCAGCCTGCACCAAAGCCACAGAAACTTGGGATCCAAGCCATGTCGGTGACCTATATCACAGCTTCATGGCAATCCCAGATCCTTAACCCACTGAGCAAGGTCAGGGGTCAAAGCCATGTCCTCATGGATGCTAGTTGGATTTGTTAACTGCTGAGCCACGACAGGAACTCCTGGTTTACTTTTGTTTATTTTTTTATGGCTGCACATGTGGCATATGGAAATTCCCAATTTATGGGTTAAATCACAGCTGTAGCTGCCAGCCTGCACCACAGCTACAGCAACAACAGCTCCAAGCTCCATCTGCAACCTATGCCACAGCTTGTGGCAACATTGGATTATTAAACCACTAAGCAAGGCCAGAGATTGAACCCACATCATCATGGATACTAGTTGGGTTCATTGCTGCTGAGCCACAACAGGAATCTTACCTTAACTGATAGTCATGAAGGCTATGTTGAATTCTTAACCTACTGAACCACACTGGAAACTCGTTTCTCTTTTTTATGTGTGTCTCTATTACAATTTTTTGGGTTGCAGTTCTCATTAAACGTTGATACAGCAGTCTATATATGTACTGAATTGTTTTAGGTTGCTGGTCTCTCTTTTTTTTTTAATGATTTTTATTTTTTTCTTCCATTATAGCTGGTTTATAGTGTTCTGTCAGTTTTCTACTGTACACCAAAGTGACCCAGTCACACATACATATTCATTCTCTTTCTCACATCATCCCCCATCATTTTCCATCACAAGTGACTAGATACAGTTTCCTGTGCTATACAGCAGGATCTCATTGCTTGTCCATTCCAAAGGCAATAGTTTGCATCTATTATCCTCAGATTCCCAGTCCATCCCACGCCCTCCCCTTCCTTCTTGGTAACCACAAGTACATTCTCCAAGTCTATGAGTTTCTTTTCTGTGGAAGGGTTTATTTGTGCTGTATGTTAGATTCCAGATATAAGTGATATCATATGTATTTGTCTTTCTCTTTCTGACGTATTTCACTTAGTATGAGGGTATCTAGTCCCATCCATGTTGTTGCAAGTGGCATGATTTTGTTCTTTTGATGGCTGAGTAGTATTCCATTGTGTATATATACTACACCTTCTTAATCCATTCATCCGTTGATGGACATTTAGGTTGTTTCTGTGTCTTGGCTATTGTGAATAATGCTGCTATGAACATATGAGTGCATGTGTCTTTTTCAAGGAAAGTTTTATATGGATATATGCCCATGAGTGGGATTGCTGGGTCATATGGTAGTTCCATATTTAGTTTTGTGAGGTACCTCCATACTGTTTTCCATAGTGGTTTTACCAGTTTAGATTGGCACCAACAGTGCAGAAGGGTTCCCTTTTCTCCACATCCTCTCCAGCATTTGTTATTTGTGGACTTATTAATGATGGCCATTCTGATTGATGTGGGGTGGTACCTCATAGTAGTTTGTATTTGCATTTCTCTAGTAATCAGAGATGTTGAGCATTTTTTTCATGTGCTTGTTGGCTATCTGATATCTTCCTTGGAGAAATGTCTATTCAGGTCTTTTGTCCATTTTTCCATTGGGTTGTTGGCTTTTTTGTGGTTGAGTTGTATGAGTTGTTTGGAGGTTGCTGGTCTCTTGATGCTGATCTTTCCCGCCGCTATCAAATATTCCCTGTGACTTGAAGAAAGAAGACCAGCTCCAGCCCTTTTCTCAGCATGTTTTCCAGCAAGGGTGGCAGATATTTTCTGAAAGTATCAGACAGCAAATACTTTATACATCCTGAGACATACAGTCTGTCACCACTACCCCTCACCTTTGCTGTTTTGTGGGAATGCCATGTGAGGTTGAGAAGAGCATGGCCACGGGCCAGGAGAACTTTATTCACAGAAGCAAGTGCTGGCCCACCCTCTGTCCTAGAGCAAGTAAAGCTGCCAGCTTCCTTTGCCTTGCCATTAAAATGAGGAAACCCAACGTACTACTAGCATGACCTTCCTACATACAGTGGGGTTCTTGTAAAGATGAAATTAAAGGATACATGAGATGCTGTTTCACAAACCATGTAAATACTGTGCCTTGATATTTATAATAATTATAGATAGCAACATCTCATTCATTCCTCCAAAAAAGTATTTTTTTTATTGACCTGTTTTTTTGGGCAACATGTACGTTAAGAAAATTCAGCCCTGCATCGAAGGTCTGTCACGATCACATCACAGCGTGGAATGCATATCCAGATGCGCCGTGGGGGTTCTGGAAGGTCTTGCTGCATGAACAAATAGGTCCTCTCAGCAGAGGGGACCACCTCGGGTTTTCAGGTCTTGCCCTTTCATCACATAACAAGAGTTGCTAGAATTCATAAACTCAAAGGAGCCATCGCGCCTCATGTGTAAGGGAACAGTTGGCAAGGACTGACAGATGAAAACCCCGCCTGGCTTGGGAGTGACAGGTGCTCTACCCCTTTAGAATAATGGCATTAACTCTGGCTTTCAATGCTGTAGCCCTGAGAGAACAGCCACAGCATGCCCCCACCCCACCACGGGGCATGAGCTTCGCTTTTCTATGGAGCAGCTGCTTATTCACCACTCGGGGAACACAGACAGTTGACCTTAGCATGGGGCATGTTTAGAATATGGTCAGACATGGGAATAAAGGGTATTAGGACAAGTGACAGCCACTGTGTGGCCAGCGGCACGTTTGACATTTGAAAAACATTTTGCCTGGGATTTTCTATCTTTTTTTTTTTTTTTTTTTTTTTTTTAAACACATTTGACCTCCTCTTTCCTTTGAGGATGAGGATGGGTGGTGTTTTGACGTGAAAACTAACAAACACAGGGCAAAACCATCATGAGAAGAACCATGAGGAGGATTTGGGAATCTTAGGACTTGGGGAAGTGGCTTCCAGCTTGTGGAAACGTGCCCATGAGGTGGGAATGTGGGTGTGACATGCAGGAATGTATAGCAAGCAGCCAGAGAAGTCATGGCCACAAGGACATAAAATGCAGAATTTGAAATGACTCGTAGCACATGAGATATAAGATATTTGCACCCAGGAACACTGGCTGTGGTTACCCTTGTTTCCAGAAGATCTGTTAGAATCAGGGTACATGAATGTATGTGTGGTTGTTGGGAATGAAACAGCTCATAAGAGTATAAACTAGGGGATAAGGAGTTCCGCCATGGCTCAGGGGTTAACGAATCCGACTAGGAACCGTGAGGTTGTGGGTTCGATCCCTGGCCCTGCTCAGTGGGTTAAGGATCTGGCGTTGCCGTGAGCTGTGGTGTAGGTCGCAGATGCGGCTTGGATCTGGTGTTGATGTGGCTGTGGTGTAGGCTGGTGGCTACAGCTCCGATTTGACCCCCAGCCTGGGAACCTCCATATGCCGCAGCTGTGGCAGCCCTAGAAATGGCAAAAGGACAAAATAAATAAATAAATAAATTAGGGGATAAGATGTATTCACTGCACTTGGAGCATCTGAGCTGGTGGTGGTCTGGTTATAGAGAAGCAAGTAACACTGAAAAATTTTTTTTTTTTTCTTTTTAGGGCCACACTCATGGCATATGGAATTTTCCAGGCTAGGGGTCGAATTGGAGCTGCAGCTGCCGGCCTATGCTACAGGCACAGCAACTTGGGATCTAGATCACATCTGTGACCTACACCACAGCTCATGGCAACGAGGCTGGGAATCAAACCCTGCATTCTCATGGATACTAGTTGGATTCACTTCTGCTACGCCATGACGAGACCTCCCATCAGTGAAAATTTAATCAGGGCATTGGGTAAGCTGTCTGTTTTCCTTAGGCATTTATCCAATCACAGTAAGTAAATCAGAGCAAACAAAATTTGGAAAAAGAGGGAGGGATAAATTCGGAGTTTGGACTTATCAAATACATACTATTCCATATAAAATAGATAAAGTAACAAGGAGCTACTGTATAGTACAAGGAACTTGACTCAGTAGTCTGTAATAACCTATAGGGGAAAAGAATCTGAACAAGAAAGGATATATGTGTATGTATAACTGATTCACTTTGCTATATACCTGAAACTAACAGGACATTGTAAATCAGCTATACTCCAATAGAAAAAATCTTTTTTTTGGTCTTTTAAAGGCCGCACCCATGGCATATGGAGGTTCCCCAGCTAGGGGTTGAATCGGTGCTCTAGTGGCCAGCCTACACCAGAGCCACAGCAACGCAGGATCCAAGCTACATCTGTGACCTACCCCACAGCTCACTGCAACACCAGATCCTTAACCCACTGAGTGAGGCCAGGGATTGAACCTGCACACTCATGGATGCTAGTCAGGCTTATTAACCGCTAAGCCACGACAGGAGCTCCAATAAAAAATGCTTATACTCCAATTAAAAAAAAATTTTTTTTGGCCACATGCACAGCATATAGAAGTTCCCAGGCCAGGGATCGAATCCATGCTGCAGCTGCAGCCTATACCACAGCTGTGGCAACGCCAGATCCTTAACCTGCTGCGCCATAGCAGGAACGCCGATACACCAGTAAAATTTTTAAAAATAATAGTAAATGCAAAAAGAAAATTGGCAGAAGGATTCCCAGCCCCGTGGAACTGCCGTCCTCAGCCTCCAAATTAGAACACTTGGCAACGTCACGAGCCACATCGACTTTCTCTTCCTTCAGCTGAAGAACTCAGATGAGCTCTTCCTTGAGTTATATGACAATGGATACGTATTTTTAATTTCCCTTAATGCAACCTCTATGAATTTTCACATCCTTGGTGAGATATTTTACGGAGACTATGAAAGGTAGTTCGTAAGGTGTCTTTTTTTCTCTCTCTCTCTCAAAGTATTGGCCTATTCCAGAAATCGGTATCTACACCCAAAGCAGACAGGAAAAAAAAAAAAAAACAACTCCAGGACAGTAAGGCACAGAATCAGATATCTGGAGACCTTCTCACTGTATGCTTTTTTAGACTGTGAATAATCATGTGTGTATATGTATGTGAGTAAATTCCCACATACATATTATACGTAAACATGTGACTTTGTCCATTTAATATCCATAATTCTGCAATATGTGTTCTCTTTTCTCTATCCAGGTCAGGTTAATTTTAATCAAATCTTTGTAGGCTCTTTCTCCTCCTCCAAAAAGCAGCACCCTCAAAAGAGACACATGGTCACCTTTTCTTTGCTTATTTTTGTTCCCTCTGGCTGGAGTTGGTGGCTGGCTGAGGCCTTTGTAAACACTGCAGTACCAGCCTTAGAAATCAAGATAAAACATGCGACAACAAAGATACAGCTCTTTGGGGTTCTTCCCTGTGTTTAATAAAGAAACGACAAAGATGAATGCATGGTTTTTAACAGCATTAGAGATACTGTATGCTAAGCTGTGTCCCACTCCTTAGCGCACCTCCTTGCTTCCTCCGCAAAAGACACTTTTGTGAGGGGTTCTCCACAATTCCCAGTCTTCTTTTGCCCTTGTGCATCTCAGCTGCAGGATATTTCCAAGGCAGGTATAACTGGAGGGGTTGAGCTTTAGTTTTGTGTATTGCCCTGTTTGTTAGAGCGGATGACGCGACAACATAGGTTCTAGGACAGATTGAAACTCTTCTGCCTGGAAACGGCACAAGGTTTATTGTCTTGATGTTTCCTCAGCCCCCAAGAGCCAGGAGCAGAAGCCTTTAGAAGCTTTTCTGGCCTGCTCTGTCCCTCCCTCTGCTTTGGCCTTGGGTCTCAAAGCACGGAATCTCATCTCGATGTAGCACCTCTCGTGTTTCGTGGCTTGAAGGGAGCTGCTTTGGAAATAGAACGGTTTCTGGTTGTTTTAAGTTGGGTGCAGAAAGTGCTGAATTCCAGGTCTTGGGATAAAAACGGCAGCGCCTGTGGTAGGGCATGGTTGGTCCCGTGGCAAGAGTAAACTTGGCTTTCCACTCTGATGAGGTGATGCATCCCGAGCTAATGACACTTGGCTTCTTCTGCACGCACTGTAATCAGTAGAAATGCAGGTCCCTCTTAAGTAAAACAGTCTCCATAAAGCTCTTCACCAACTGGAAGCATTTCCTGATTCTGTCCAGTGTTCTTATGGGTCAGTGATAGGCATAGAAAGATGTGCTTTGCTTCCCAAACAAATCCCAAACTGACCCCCTAAATAGTGACTTAGGAAATCAGTCTCCATGGCATGAGTTGTTGGAAGCAGAGTCCTATCGAGAAATCCAGGCTCATTTTCTTCATGTGGGTGGTGTGTCAACAAGGGGCGTGTCTTTCCACAGAAATGGATAGACGGTGGCTTCACCGACAGCCTGCCCATCCTGCCTGGCGGCCGGACAGTGACCATCTCACCATTCAGCGGGCGACTGGACATCTCCCCACAGGACAAAGGGCAGCTGGGTCTCTATGTCGGCATCGCCAACCAGCACATACTGGTGAGTGATGACGTTCACTGACATTCGAAGGCTCCTCCTCGGCCAGAACATTCCACATGCTTCCAAAATGGGCAACTCATTGATAGTGGTATGTGCAAATGGCACAAAACATTCTTAGTACTTGTCAGCATGTCTCGTGCAGATAGCCCCTGGGACCTGGGGGCTGTAATCGTGCCATCCTTTGACTATTTATTAACTGTCTGTTTGTGAAATAGTTTGCATTCCTTCACGGATTTTTCAGGTCAATAAACTTGGCAGGATTTCAGTACAGCTTTAAATTAGATCATGTAGTTGCGTGAAGAGAAGGCGGTCATTAAGATGTAAAAATATCCGAGAAAAAGTGAGGGACCGAACAGAATAATTTACATGAAGCTGTTGCTTTCCCTAATCTAGTCTAATAGCTGTCAACAGGAGGTGATATTACACGCAGGAGACACTGGGTGATGTCTGGAGACTTTTGGGAGGTCACATCTGGGATGCCCTCCAGATAGCACCACAAAGAAGCATCTGGCCCAAAATGTCAGTAGCACCAAGGCTGAGAGACCCTCATGCAGTCTCTGTGTTGGAGTGGAACTTTTCATTTTTTTGGCTGCTGATGTTTGAAAAAAATCTCTCATATCTGTGATGAGAAGAAAGCTCAAATGACAGAAACAGCACACGTTTACCTGTACTGTGATACCTTTCAGCTCCAGTTTGTCTTTCTGTCCTAGTTGTCCATGGCAAACTTAGTGAGGCTTCACCAAGCCCTTTTCCCACCAAACAAGAGGATAATGGAATCCCTGTATCAGCGTGGTTTTGATGACGCCGTCAAGTTTTTACTTAAAGAAAGCTGGTTTGAGCAGAATGCGTAAATGTTTATTACGTGGAATACACTTGACACAATCCTTGATGGAGGTTTCTAATTAAATTCCTTTTAAAAGCCTATCTTAATTCTCTGTTTTAGTTTTTCTAAGGTTTTTAATTTTTACTATTTAAATCATGACTTGGTATGAGGAAATAAGAGGCATCTTGTGAGAATTTGTCATTAAAAAGGGCACATTTGGGTGACAAGGAATGTTTTAAAAAGGACTGTCGTGGAGTTCCCATCATGGCTCAGAGGAAATGAATCTGACTAGCATCCATGAGGATGCAGGTTCCATCTCTGGTCTCGCTCGGTGGGTTAAGGTCCTGGCCATGGGCAGTGGCGTAGGTTGCAGATGGGGTGCGGATTCGCTGTGGCTGTGGTGTAGGCCGGCGGCTACAGCTCTGATTTGACCCCTAGCCTGGGAACCTTCATATGCCATGGTGTGGCCCTAAAACAAAAAATAGAACTGTCATGTCCTTTTGAAAGCCCTTTGGGAATGTAAGAGGGTAGGCTCTTGGGGGAAAACCATGGAACGCTGAAAATAGACGGCTTTGATGGACACATTGTCTGCATAGGGAACGTGGCGTTATCCTTCAGGCTGTGAAGGCTGGGTGTTTCTAGGAGGTAGCAGTGTCCCGTAGCTCCAGAACAGAAGGAACTGTGCTCTCAGGCTGAACCCGGCGGGTCCTCAGTCCCTCTGGGATATGAGAGACAGGGTTTGGGGAAGAGCTGGCATCAGGAAAGGCTTTAACCAGGGGTGGGAGACCAAAGCCTTGCTTTCCTAGGGGTGTGCAGAGGCCCCTGGAGAGGTGGTAGGAGCGCAGAGCAGAGGTTCCCAGAAGCTCCGGTGTGGTTTCCTTACCGTTTCCTCCCTCACAGCCCCGCCCACTCGCTCAGGTAATGGTCAGGCTCTTTGGATGCGTGCCTGCTCTGAAACTGGATGGCTGTCATCCATACGAACGTGATATCTGAATCTGGCTGCCATTCATATCCAGTCCCGTCTCCCGAGCTCTGTCTCTCCACCTGGTCTCTCTCCCTCCCTCCTCCTTCAAGGCCGTCCTTCACAAAAGGCTCATCTGTTCGTCTGTGTACTAGACAGAGCCACTCTAGGAATGTAGATGGATGAAATACTACAAGCACAACCAAGTCCGCCCAGTGGCCTGGCAAATAAGCATTCAGTCCAGAATCAGCGTTCCTTCCTTACTGGAAAATCCTGCGATGCTGACCTCAGCTCTTCGATTCTCTGAGTGGTCCTGTCACTTGAGGGCTGGTGTGTGGGTTGGTACTAACTCATGTACCGTCTTCCATCTTCAGTCTGTTTTTATGGGGCTTTGCCAAGCATGGCCTCTGAATTAGCAAGGAGCAGCGAGACACATACTCGCTTAATTGCGCGTCGTTAATTGTTGTGCATTTCTCTTTCTACCCTTTGAAGCCCTTCTTTCAATCCATTTTATGGTACTTAAAACCCCCAAATTCACAACTTTCAGCACGCAAACACCGATGGCTGCCTCATTTCTTACAAGTTATGCTAGACTCACAGAGAGTACGGATGTTGCTTGAAGATACAGATCTTTTCCTACTCCAGCAAATATGTACTTAAATCCTAATACGCTGTTTTAATACGTGACTTGTAGTGGATGGATTCTTTTTAGGGCCACACATGTGGCATATGGAGGTTCCCAGGCTCGGGGTCGAATCAGAGCTATAGCCGCTGGCCTACCCCACAGCCACAGCCATGCCAGATCAGAGCCCTGTCTGTGACCTACGCCATAGCAACGCCAGATCCTTAACCCACTGAGCAAGGCCAGGGATCAAACCTGCCTCCTCATGGATGCTAATCAGATTCATTTCGACTGAGCCACGACAGGAACTCCTGGATGGATGGATTCTCAATTCATTCTTATATCTGTTTGTTCCCTAGATTTTTCCCCTTCCTGTTGGTCATTTTTGTGGATAATCTGAATATTTCAATAAGTCATTTCTTGACACCTTGACCTAGCTAGCAAAACCACATCTCAATATGGTAGATGTTTTACAAGTAGTTTGCACCTACTGTATATGTCTTTGACTATGTTAGTGGCTGGTACTTGACTTGAAAGATCCTGTAGGGTTTTTTAAACATCGGTCTGCGGCGCAGCAGCTTTCTAATGAGGGCGATGTGGCAATAGAATATGTCCTCCAGGTGTGCTGTGCCACCGGAGGCAGGTCACCGTGCGTGCTCTGTGGCGGTTCAGTGCGCGGCTCTCCTCACGGAAATGGGCGCTGCCGACAGGCTGGCCTTGTCACTGGGATCAGCATTTCGACGCACCATAGAACTGGTATCTGGAAACTCTGGAGACTTTCTGACCCAGATCCTGATATGTGTGCACGGTAATTACTGTGATTGACAGCTTGATAAGCTCCCAGTTCCCTGTTGGCGCAATTTCCTAATATCTTTGAATCTGTCATTGAAAATTTCATTAGTCTTTTCTTCTTTTCAATAACAGGCTTTACTTTGTAACTATGGTAACAACCCCCCCCCACGGCTTCCACTGACAATTAAGGAAAATAGATTTGGTTTTGAAGTTAAATAATGCATTAAAGGATCAAACAGTATAGTAAAAACTCTTCCATTCTGGTTTCAGAATATGGGGCATATTGTGTGTATACCAGAAGTTTGCAGAGAAAGAGCTGTGAGGCTCTGGGCAATGAATTATGATTCCAAAAAGACATGGGCAGTTAAAATGGACAGATCTCATTTATGCTGCTTTAAATTTTTTTCTGATGATTAAAACAGATACATGTAATTAATTACATATATTAATCATAGACTTTTTTTGTTTGTTTGTTTTTGTCTTTTGTCTTTGTTGTTGTTGTTGCTATTTCTTGGGCCACTCCCACGGCATGTGGAGGTTCCCAGGCTAGGGGTTGAATGGGAGCTGTAGCCACCGGCCTACGCCAGAGCCACAGCAACGCTGGATCCGAGCCGCGTCTGCAACCTACACCACAGCTCATGGCAATGCCGGATCGTTAACCCACCGAGCAAGGGCAGGGACCGAACCCGCAACCTCATGGTTCCTAATCGGATTCGTTAACCACTGCGCCACGACGGGAACTCCATAGGCATGTTTTTTGATCTAGGCCATTACTTTTACAGGGGAAGAATGGATAACTAGGGAAGCTCAGGGTTTTGAGGATTTTCTTGCCTAAGTTATGTCTACTCTGTGGCCAAATAAAAGTGAAATTTGAAGTAATTATCCACATAAAGCAGGAGACAAAAATGACTACTGCAGATCAGGAAAAGTGAATACATTTTCATAATAATAATAATTGCTATTACATCATACTACATTTCATTATAATTTTATACGCTAGTCCTCTTATAATAGTTACTATTTGCAGATTGACAGTTGAGTTGGGCTGCATTCACCATGTAATTGCTCCACTCTGCACTTAATTTTGCCTCTGCTGACACACCTCGAAGCGTTGCTGACTGAATGCTCATACACCTATTTACGTGTTCCTCATATCTGCCCCTCAGGGTATCCCCCCCCACCCCCACCCCCGCTCTCGACTGAGTTAATGAGGGGCCGCAATATGAGTCAGGGTTTCCTGGCTATAGAAAGCATTTCTTTTTTTTTTTTTTTAGAAAGCATTTCTGAAGATGCATTCCTGTACAGGTCATAATCGCAGCACGGCCAGCTAGCCCCAAAATTAGGTAGAGAGGGTCTGTTGAAAGCACGGACAAGGCAAGGGCTCCATCTCCCTGCCACTCCCGTGGCTCCTTGCACGGGCTGCGCAGTCATGGTAGTGGGTGGACGATAGCGTCATGCCTGTCAGGCCATCTCGGTCCATCCCTGCTGCTCTCTCACAATACCGCAGACTGGCTGGCTGATAAACCTGCCCTAGGGACTGGCCTCCCTGCCCTCGCAAGTCCAAGGTCAAGGCAATGGCAGAGCCAGCTCTGCTGAGGGCTTGCTTCCCTCCGCGTCTGCATGCGGAGGAAGGGGTGGGAAGACGTTCCGGAGTCCTCACAAGGACGCTGATCTCATTCACGAGGGCCCCACGCTCATGATCTCGCCACCCCCCAGAGGCCCCACTTCCTGTTAGCATCACGTTAGGCATGAGGATCTCCACATGCGGACCTGGCGGGGGGCGGTGAGGGGACCCACCTTCAGCCTGCAGCTCAAAGGGAGATGGATTTGTGGGTGTACAGGGAGGCAGGGAGGCAGACGAAAGCCAGATCCGTCCCCTGGTTGTCCTCTCTGCGGCCATCGCTAGTGGACACTGGATGGAAAGTGATGGTGAGCTTCTGGGGCAGAAGCAAGGGCTTCTCAGTCCGAAGCAGGAGCTGACTCAGGACGCAAGGTGTGGGTCGTTCCGGTGGAGAAGGGCGATGATCAGTTGAGGTGCAGCTGAGAGCAGAGAGGGTGTGGAATGGAGAAGGGGTGAGGGGACCTGGTCTTAGGAACTGTGACAGCCACGGGTGGGTGTCATGCAGCACAGGACACGACCAGGAGACTGGGGTGCCCAAGCTTATGCAAGATGGTCAACCCTTGGCCTCACTCAGAAACGCGTGCTCTGTTGCCAATGATTGTGGGAGCCACCAGACCGTGTCCTGACTACCTTCTCTGTGATCTTAGACACAGCCGGTCAGTGTCTGCTTTTTGTGGCCCAGGGAGCTGTCATCCATAGAGCTGAAATACATCAGTTCCTGTCCAGCAACTAGGGAAAACGCAGGTGAGGTCTTAAACATACTTCTCTTAATTTCTTTTTGTGTGTGTGTGTGCTTTTGAGGGTCTCACCTGCAGCATGTGGGAGTTCCCAGGGCAGAGGTTGAATCAGAGCTGCTGGCCTACACCACAGCCACAGGCATCTAGGATCCACGCCGTGCCTGCCACCTACACCACAGCTCACGGCAACGCTGGTTCCTTAACCCACTGAGGGAGGCCAGGGATCAAACCTGCATCCTCATGGATACTACTTCGGGTTGATAACCTATGGAGCCGCAACAGGAAGTCCTTCTCTTAATTTCTTTTTATTATTATTATTTTTTACTTTCTTTTTTTACTTTTATTTTCTTATTTTTTATTTACTTATTTTTTATCACATCTGTAGTTGTATAATGATCATCACAATCCATTTTCACAGGATAGATCCCTGGGAAGGGAGGCACCCCTGCACTTGGTTCAATTAGGTTCTCTCCCTTTCTAAAACCTTTTGTATAAACACAAAAGGATTTCCGAGAGGTTGTCCATTACAGACACAGAGACCCAAATTGTCCCCAAATGAGGGGTCTGGTGCTTCATTGGAAGTGATGTGCCGTTTGAGAAGCATCGTTTGAACATGCTATTTCCAACACTCTGAAGCAGAAGGAGATTGTACAGCCTGCCCTGTCATCATTCCTCGTGTTGCACGATCAGCTTTGTTGTGAGCCTCTTAGCAGTGTTGCACACCTCCGCCTCGCATACAGATCTGCATACACGAATGAGATGGCACGAGTTTTCTGGTTTTACTACCTGAAAACTTGTTTTCCAACCAAGTAAGCTTTTTGGGTGGCCCATTATAACCAGCTATATCTCGTGATGCCTGTTAAACCATTTTCGTCACAGATATCCAAATTTTCTTGAATATGACCTACATAAAGTATATATGGTGATCCAGTTCCTATATGCATGTATTTCACATATACAAATGTAGGTGTGAATTTAAAACTTCAAATTAATTTTCATAAGATATGCATATGTAATGCCTTTGATGTTTCAATTGCCTTTTATTAAAAAATAGTATCATGATACATTTAAAGGATTTCACAGTCACTAATGAGTGAAGATCTACAGTTTGAAAACACTCTTCTAAGCCAATTTTAGAACATCAGTCACTAAGGTTCTCAATTTGTGTTTAAAATGCCTTTATTTAAAAAAAAAAATCACCCTTCACATATGGCATGGTAGAATAATCAGTACTAAATTTGAAATAATTTCCTTTTTATTTCTCCTCTCAGCTTAAGTTCTTAAATATATTTTATCTAATTTTATGGCTATAGAACATTGTACAGAAATAACTTCCACTCCAAAAACCAAGTTTTCTATTAATATATTACTCTGTGCTGAAGACAGCTGTAAATAAAAATTCCTTAGTTTGTGTATATTTCATTGATAAAAATTTACTGATGGAGTTCCCGTCGTGGTGCAGTGGTGAACGAATCCGACTAGGAACCATGAGGTTGCGGGTTCGATCCCTGGCCTTGCTCAGTGGGTTAACCATCCAGCGTTGCCTTAAGCTGTGGTGTGGGTCGCAGACGCGGCTCGGATCGCGTGTTGCTGTGGCTCTGGCGTAAGCTGGCAGCTGCAGCTCCGATTAGACCCCTAGCCTGGGAACCTCCATATGCCACGGGAGCGGGCCAAGAAATGGCAAAAAGACAAAAAGACAAAAAAAAAATTTACTGAAGCAGTGAATATAATGTCTTTTATAGGTTAATTATATACCTCAAAGTAATTTTTATTTTATTTTTGCTTTTTAGGGCTGCCCCTGCAGCATGTGGAAGTTCTCAGGCCAGGGTTCGAATCAGAGCTAGAGCTGCCAGCCTACACCACAGCCACAGCAACAGCAGATCCGAGCCATGTCTGCAGCCTACACCACAGCTCATGGCAACACTAGATCCTTAACCCACTGATTGGGGGTTAAGGATCAAACGTGTGTCCTCATGGATGATAGTCAGCTTTGTTTCCGTTGAGCCAGCACAGGAACGCCTATATTCTCTCTTGAACAATTCCGTATTCCAAGTTAATACAATTTTTGTATGAAAATAATCCCTTATGGCACAGCAGGTTAAGGATCTGGCACTGCTGGAACTCTGGTATAGGTTGCATCAGCAATGTGGGTTCGATCCCTGGCCTGGACAATTCCACGTGCCAGGAGTGTGGCCAAAAAAAAAAAAAAAAAATTACAGATGAGTCCGTTCTCATTTGTTACTGTATATACAAACACTATATACTGTATTAGTTTTTACATTTGGCAATGCCTCCATATATTGCCTCCTTGTCAGTAAATTATAATCAACTTGCCATTAAAAATCAATGCATATGGAGTTAGAAACAATGCCACATGCAGTGTGGTGAAATGCTTTGTTTAAAAATCTTTCTGTAATTGAAGTCTTATACTGATCTATCCCATTTGCTCAGAGGCAATAAATCATTGGTTGACATCCTTATTATTTTAACAGTGTCATTTAAGTATTGGCTATTACCGGGAAGATTGAAATGGCACCAGTGTAGTTTTAATATACACTTCAAGATACCAGTGATTTGCAAGCTATTTACATGCATTAGAAGGACCAGGGAGAAGATGTTTTATCTCTGGCTTTCAGGTCTATTCCGTCCATACGGATGGAGAATTTAGTATGGGCCGCCATCTGTGCTAGAGGGTTAAAATGTGAGCGTGAACAAACAGAGGAGGTCCTTGTTTTACTGGGAAAGATTGCAGATGGTAGCAAGTAGATGACCAAATACCCGAGGTTTAGAAAATGCAGATAGTCTTAAATTACAAAAAACCAAACAGAATATCATGCTGTAGACAAACAGTCTCAAAGGGTCTCGAGATCAACATCACAGGTTCTCCCCCCCGCCCAGGGACCTTCCTAGGCCATGTCTTCCAGGTGTTTTATTGCCGCTTGCAGGAGAATACTGTATTTTGTCATTGTGTGGCCCAGCTTCAGTGGCTTTGATGGGCAGAACACCTGCCTACCATATGCAGTGGGCTTTCTGTAGATCTTCTCAGAGACAGTGCTATGCGGTCCTCTTGCTGTGTCTGTTGGCTGTGGTGGTGCTCCTGTGAGAGATATGCTTTGGATCCTCTTCCTCTTGGGTGAGCTTGATTAGCTTTTGGCACACAGAATGCAAAAGCATGAAGAATATTAGTAATACACACGCCTCCTTGTTATTTTGTGTGGGTGATCAGAAATGTTCTAAGTGCTTAGGTCAGAGACAGGGGCATCCTTATTTGTACATCTCTCCTGTCATGGCTTGCCCGCACCCTTTTTGTTCATCTTGTTTTATCAAAGCAGATTTCTTTTTGAAATTGGTCTTTTATGTAATTGTACAATATTTTTAAATACTGGCAAAAAGAAATACCGAAATGCTGGATCCTTAACCCACGGAGCAAGGCCAGGGATTAAACCCGCATTCTCACGGAGACTGTGTCAGGCACTTAACCTGCTGAACCACAGTGGAAACTCCTCATTATAGTTTTGTTTGCATTTATCTAATAATGAGTGGTGATAAGCATTTTTCATGCGCCTGTTGGCCTTCTGCATGTCTTCTTTGCAGACATGTCTATTTAGGTCTTCTGCCTATTTTTCCATTGGTTTGTTTGCTTTTATTGTTATTAAGTTGTATGAGCTGTTTATTTTGGAAATTGAGCCTTTGTCAGTTGCATCATTTGCTGCTATCTTCCCCCAGTCCATTGGTTGTCTTTTTGTTGTTAATGGTCCCATTTGCTTAAATACTCAAGGGTTTTTGCTTTTATTTCTATTGCCTTGGGGACCTGACCTAAGAATGCACTCTACAGTTTACGTCAGAGAATATTTTGCCTGTGTTCTCTTCTAGGAGTTTTACCATGTCATCTCTCTTAAGTCTTTAAGCCATTTTGGGTTGACTTTTGTTTATGATGTGAGGGTGTGTTGTGACTTTATTGATTTGAATGTGACCATCCAACTTTGCCAGCGCCACTTGCTGAAGAGACTGTCGTTTCCCCATTGTATATTCTTGCCTCCTTTGTCGAAGATGCATTGACCATAAGTGCATAGGTTTACTTATGGGCTCTTTATTCTGTTCCATTGATACACATATCTGTGCTGATATCAAGCTGTTTTGATGATTGTACCTTGGTAGTATTGTCTGCATCTGAAAGGTTATGCCTCCGGCTTAGTTCTTTTTCCTCAGGATTGCTTTGGCAATTCTGATCCTTTTATGGTTCCAAATTTTAGAGTTACTCTAGTTCTGTGAAAAATGTCATGGATAATTTGATATGGATCATATTAAATTTGTAGATTGCTTTGGGTAGGATGGCCATTTTAACAATATTCTTCTGATCAAGTGGTAGCTTTCCATTTCTTTAAATCAGCTTTTAATTTCCTTTACTTATTATTTTTGCGTGTGTGCTTTTTAGGGCCACACCCATGGCATATGGAAGTCTCCAGGCTAGGGGTCGAATCGGAGCTGCAGCTCTGACGATGTGTGGAAAAAAGAGCAAAACCATTATCATTTATAAGTTTGTGTGCAGCATTAGGCATATGACAAAACATGCTACAGATGCTCAAACCTTGAGGAATCAGTGGATTATTCTACGCCTAAAAATGATTCTCTGCCTAGATCATCAATTTAAAAAGTATTGTTAAGTTAAAGAATTCATTTAAAAATGCTATGATACTATATGAAAATTAATAGTACTTTTATACCATCCAAATTTTAAAAGTGGAACCGTACATTCAATAGCAAAACAGATGCATACCCTCTGGAAAAACCTGCAAGACCCATGTGAAAACTACGCATTTGCCTCTTAGGCGATGACATTTAATATTTCTGGAGTGGGAAGATTACCTCCTGTGTGGTGTCCAGCCTTTTGCCTAAAGCCACGCATTTTACCAACGTCAATCACACCCTCAGTGTTTGTGTTTTCAAACTGTGGTGAACGTATGGTGATGTTCCTCTGGCAGACTCAGTACTCCACAACAGCTGAGAAAAGCTAAGTAATTCCTTACTGTCTCTTGTCCGTTTTCCTAAGGAAAAACTGGAGATGTCTCTCATTTAAGAGAAGGCAGGTAAAGAGATCCTTTTGGGAACAGTTGTCACAAGTATTTATTTTTAACTGGTACAATGATTTTTTTTTACCATCATAGCTGGTTTACAGTGTTCTGTCAATTTTCTGCTGTACAGCAAGGTGACCCAGTTACACATACATGTATGCATTCTATTTTCGCACATTATCAGGCTCCATCATAAGGGACTAGACATAGTTCCCAGTGCGACACAGCAGGATCGCATTGCTCATCCATTCCGAAGGCAATTGTCTGCATCTGTGAACCCCAAGCTCCCAATCCATCCCACTCCCTCCCCCTGGGCAACCACAAGTCTATTCAATTTTATTTATCATTATACAATCTGTCACAAGTTTTCATTGCACATGGAAGAACCCCAACTCAAATGACCTCCGGCCAAAGAGAGAGGAAGGCATTGCTGGGACCTTGGCATACAAACCAGGGTCCGTCTGAAACCCACAGCTGCCCAAACGAAGTCACCAGATAGCCAGTTTAGTATGCTTCTCCCTGGATGCAGAGTAAGGTGGCTGCTCTCTCAGCAAAACTTGTATTTTATCATAGGGAGGCTATTTCTTTAATAGACTTAATAGAAGAGTCAGAGGAAACTCTGATGGAGTGTGACTGGGTCATCCTTGGGCTTTGGCGGTGGATATTCTGACACTTCAGGCTTAGAGGCCACATTCATCTGTTTGGCCTGAGGCTCAACCATTGTGGAGAGAGAGATGTACTGAACTGGCTTGTTCTAAAGAATAAAATCGGTGTTCGCACAGTCATGCTATTAAAAGAATCTTTTCCTCCTGGGAAGGCAGAATTGTCCGTTTATTATATAAGAAGTCAACTGTGTTGAATGCAGCAGAGAAAGCCAGTTAAATCACAGATGAGCAAGTCACTGGTGACATGACACCAGAGGGACAGACTACTTGTGAGAGCTGGTTTGTAGAGGAATGAGCTTAGGGAACATAGCTCTGAGGTGAAGAGTGAAAATAGCTGTAAATAGGATGACAAGGTTCTAGTTCTTGTTTTGAAGGGACGGTTTTCCAAAAAACCTGATATGTTTTTGAGTGATGATGCCTTAGGTCCTTGCATTTCAAATTGTGGTCCCTGAACCATCACCAGGGCATCACTTTGGGAGCTTGTTAGAAACAGGGAATCTTAGACTTCCTCTCCACCTCATGAATAGAGCTTGCATTTTAACTTCATTCCCAAGGGAGTGAGCCTTGAGAAGCAATTCTCCTGGGAGGGTAAGTAAGGAGTAGACGGTACAGGCAACGTTGCCGTGTTTTAGAGATAGGTTCTTTCCAAGATGTTTGCTTTTACAGAGGTGGAGAGAGGCCAGCTGACTTGAAAGATGTGACCATAGATATAATTTCCCACTGGGGACAGGAGGGAGATGGGGGAAAAAGTGCTTAGCGTCTTGGCTAGCAAATAAGGGAGAGCCGGTGGATGGAGGAAAGGAAGAGAAAACCTCAAGTGTGCAATTACTGAGCAAGCGTCCAGTCAAAAGCACTGGTCAAGACTGAAAAGGAGAGCTCCTGTGGTGGTCAGGGGGGTAAGAACCCAACCAGTATCCAGGAGGATGTGCGATCGCTCAATCCCCTACCTTGCTCAGTGGGTTAAGGATCCAGCCTTGCCGCAAACTGCTACATGTAGGTCACAGAGGCAGCTAGATATGGTGTTGCCGTGGTGTAAGAATGCAGCTCTGATTTGACCCTTGGCCCAGGAGGTTCCGTATGCCGCAGGTGCGGCCCTAAAAAGAAAAAAACAAAACAAAAAAATGGCTGAAAGGGGCTGTTTTCGAGAAGTGAGATGTGGGTTAGCACAAATGGGTTTTTCTGGTAAAAAAGAGAACGTGAGCTGGGTGTTGGCGTTCATTGCAGAGTAAAACACAAAGCGTCTAAGTGTAGAACCATTACGTAAAAAAAAAAATGTGTGCCTGCCAGGCTAGCCCCCATCCTTTATTGTGACTATTCGTGAAACCAATTGATCAAACCATTGCAGGAAACCAATACAAGAAACCAATACATTAAAGAGCCAATATCTGCAAACAGAGAGTAAGGACTCTGACGACGGGAAACTGGAAAGTGGAAGGCTGTAGAGTTAAGGGATTCTAGGATGCAAAGGGACTACTGTGGTGGGAACACGGGTACCCCAGGCTGTTTGCTTCCTGATTGGAAATTCCAGAAAAAATTTTGTGCATGGAACTGTAGCGATGGTGAGCCCGTTTCTAAACTCATGAGAGAAAATGGCTTTACTTTTGATGTTAATAGAAAATGAATATCCACATGCCATGACCATTTGAGGAAAACATCTATTAATACGCAGTAGGATGTTTCTGCAGTTAACTTATTTTAATGATTAATAATGACAATAGTTGCCTTTCTGTTGCCAGCGGTAGAAATCACATGAGCAGTTTGTTTTATAATTTCAAGTTTAGGACGTTATGAAACAATAATAACAATTAAAAAAAAAAAAAAAAAAAAACCTCTTCCTTAGGAGAGTGGCTTAGCAGGTTAAGAACCCGGCTAGTATCCATGGAGGTTGTGGGTTCAATCCCTGGCCCTGCTCAGTGGGTTAAGGATCTGGTGTTGTTGTGAGCTGTGGTGTAGGATGCAGAGGCAGCTCGGATCCTGAGTGGCTGTGGCTGTGGTGTAGACCAGCTGCTGCAGCTGATTCAACCCCTAGCCTGGAAACTGTGCCACGGGTGTGGCCCCAGAACAAAAAGAAAAAGCTAACAAACACCCAAGACTTTATGAAATAGTTTATATGTTATTTTTTATTATAATCACATTTTGCAGAAACCGTAGTTTTAAATGCTGGTAGATTAGTTTTCATGTGTAAACATGTTTGCTGGTGAATTCGCTCTTCTAGCTGCTCCACTGTAGGAATAGTTTTGTTCCTTTCCCCATCTGCTTAAATCCTAGGCTTCCCCAGCCTCTCCCCGAACCCACCTATACCTCCCCTTCCACACCAGGGAGTAAAAACAATGCATCTGATGGGCATTCTGTGCCCTCGGATCGTCCGTCTTTTAGTCTTTCTGTTCTCACTCCATCTTCCTTTCCTGCACTCCTGTAAATGGACAGACTGCTTCCCCCGTCTCACAGCCCCAAGTGTGTGTGTTGTTTCAAGGCCCCAAGTGCGCACCTTTTCCCCCGTGGCCCATCCCGTCTTTCCATCGTTTACCCACTCGCTCCATCACCAGCCTCTCCCTTTCTCTTTCATACCCTCCATCACCAACAGGCTCCAGTATCTCCCATATCCAAATGAAAAGTTCCCCGGGGCCCCAGCCGCCTGGAGACACCACCACATCTCTTACTCATGTCCAGAGACAAACCTGAACCACCTCCATGACTGACTTTCGGTAAACTCTCTTCCATCCTAGTCTGGCCTGTGGTCCAGTCCCTCCATCAGGACTTCTCCTGCTAAGCAGAAAGGTGTAAAGAGACACACACAGGGCATTTTCATTGCTTCCCTACTTGGTTGTTTTTCTGGGGGCGGGGGGAGGTTAATGGCCAAGGCATGCGGAAGTTCCTGGGCAAGGGATCAACCCTGCACCACGGATAAAACCTACATACACCACAGCAGTGACAACACCGGCTCCTTAACCTGCTGAGCCACCAGAGAACTCTCATTGCTTCTCTAGCTTGGTGTCCAGGCAGTATTCCACATGCTGTCCCCAAACACGTGTGCTCCCCAGAAGTTGTCCTCCTCTGTCCCTGGCTATTCTTCTTAGTGTCCTGTCCTGTCCTGTCGGCTGCTGCTTTGAGCACAGCCTCCTCACAGTGGGGCATCTCAGGTCACCTCAGGAGCCCTCCGCCTCTCCCATATTCATTCTTCCCAGGTTAATGGATCAAGGGGCTGATGAGGCTCCAGGCATAGCTCTGGTCCATTTGTCCCATCCTCTGACCCCCAGCCCCATTCATCTATCTGCCAACGGGATACTGCAACTTGGTGGTTTTGGGGGTGCTTTTTATCGCTGTATCCCTACCCTCACTCCGAAATCCTCGTTTGTGGTGGTCTTTCTCCAGGGGCTCCCATCTTCCATCCAGATGGACGATTAAGGTGTTAACTTACCATCGCCTGGCTTTTAATGCTTGTCTTTTCCTTCAGTTGCTGAATTATGCCACCTACTTTCCTTGCAATGGAGAAAATCTCTGTTAAGAGTTCTTTAGGAGTTTCCACCGTGGCTCAAGTGGTTAACCAACCAGCCTGTATTCATGAGGACACCGGTTCAACCCTTGGCCTCGCTCAGTGGGTTAGAGATCCGGCATTGCCGTGAGCTGTGGGGTGGGTTGCAGATGCAGCTCAGATCCAGCATTGCTGTGGCTGTGGCGTAGGCCGGCAGCTGCAGTTCTGATTCGTCCACTAGCCTGGGCATCTATCTCCACATCTCACGGGTGTGGCCCTAAAATGACCGAAGACAGTTAAAAAAAAAAGACTTCTTTATTAGCCAACAAGTCCTTCCCTGGAGTGATCCTGTTTGCTTCCTGTTATGTAAATATTTTTAGATCACATAATTAATTAGGGATGAAATCCTGCTCAACAAGATCTTATTGACCCTATTCCATAGGACCTTGTATCCTTAAGTTTCATTTCTCCATGACCAACGGGTACGTCTAGAGCTTAATTTTAATCTTACACATTTTGACGAGCGATACTCAGTGTGGAATACTGATGCGTCTGCCCTTTTTAATGTTGACAGATTCCTTAATACCAGAACATTTATGTGCGTGAAGAATAACACTGTTTTTACTCTGACACCTTATTTACTTACATAGTATGCTTCTAAATATCCGTATTTATATAACCAATAACGCAAAAGCTTATAAATGAAACCAATTAGAGTTCCACAGGCATTTAAGCATTGATGGCACACCTAATGGATCTTTCCTAATTATTTAGTTCACATCACAGTCTGATATATCTGATTTTCTTCAATGCTTTAAGCACTCTGTGAAGCAGACACAATACAGAATATGAAACGTGCTGAAAATTGGACTGAGGGAGTTCCCTGGTGGCTCAGTGGGTTAGGAATCCAGCACTGTCACTGCTGTGGCGAGGGTTCAGTCCCTGGCCTGGGAACTTCTGCATGCTGTAGGCGCTGCCAAAAAAACAAAAAACCGAAAACCAAAACTGGATGAGTTCACGTCGGCTCCTCAGACCTAAAGTGGTGATCAATTTAATGGGGTTTCTTTCCTGTCTGTGGTCTTACTCCCTCTTAGCCATTTTTAGGGTTGTCTTCCTCGATTTCCTCAATCTTGCCGACTGTACCCCTGTCCAGTGTCTGGCTCATCCCACACAGCCGAAAGATGCAGAGCCTCCTAACGGCCCTGGCTTGAAGGATTGGGTCTCGGAACCAGTGTCTTCCTGGTCTTAGGTCATGAAGGTGGTTTGCACCTTCCAACCAAAGTTGATTAGGAGGTCCTGCCTTTATAGTGGACGACTGTCCTTTCGTGAGGGTCCACATCTCTTGCTTGGCATGGTTGGTCACTTTTATATCCTGGAACCCTAGCTTTGTCCCAAACGGCCACTCAATCTGGACATCTCATCGTCTCAGTACCATTCATGAGAAGCTGAGTCGAGGACCCATTCGCCTTCATTGTACGGAGTGGCTTTCTGTGCCCATTGCTTGTTCTGACTTGGTCTAGCCCTGGTGCCATCTGCAAGTTGAGGTCAGTGCAGCTCTTGGAAATTGCTGCTGCTGTAGCTCCTTCCCCCTTCAGTCCTGTGTGTTGACCTCTGTTATCATTGGCAACAATTTTGCAACAATGATCCTTCTCGGTGTTTCTCCCTTCAATGGGTATGCGCTTACCGTTACCCCTGATTCATACGTAGGAAGCCGTCCTGCACCATTGAGGATGAAGGACTGCGAGTTCTGTTCCCATGAGCCGGTCCACATTCGTGGATGGTGGTAAAAATAAGACGACGAAATCACTCTTGATTGCCATCTGCCTTGCGCGAGAAATAGCATCCGAACACCCTCAGACAATCCCCCGCTGCGACTTTAGAACCAGATTGGTCCCTTGGAGATAAACGCACGTGTTTCACATGCCATAAATATAGTTAGACAGATGGAAGGTTTAGGATAAATAGAAGCACTCCTTCCTTCCTTAATTCAGTTCCCATTATCTTGTTCTTCTGGATAATCGACAACCATCAGTGGAAAGTTGTTGATGGCAGAACAGGCATGAACAAGGGAAAGAAACAAACTTCTGTTGACGGCTTATGAAAATGTAGAAAACGGATGCCTAGAGAAGGCTACAAAGCCGGAGTAATGCAAGGTACTGAATTACTATACAGAGTTATTAACGTGTGTGTTACCTTTCGCTTTGGACTTGCTAATGTCTTCGGCTTGCGATGGTGTTTTATAAAGGACATAACCTTCGGACTCTGATGAATCCTCTTATTTAAAGGTCTGTTCACCTGCTGCACATGTTCCATATCCTTTCACCTTTCTCGACACCAGATCATCTGCGACAATATTCACAAACGTATTTCCCCGACATGTTACAGAGCACAACCGTCACGTGTTTCTACATTCTCCTACATGCAAAGCATTGCCAAGCTGTTATTACTTGGGCTGAAATATTTTTCCCTCGGGGTTATTTGGAAGAAAGAGGCGTTTCCGAGCCTGACAACATTCAACATGTTAGATTCAGGGAGGTTTACTTCCTCCACACAAGCCAGAGGACTTGTTTAAAAAAAAAAAACAAAAAAAAAAAACAACAAAAACCAGGAAACACCCCAAGGCTGTCAAGCGAGACATTTTCAACAGGCAGCTGCCAGCTACTACATGGACTCTGCATGGTTTTAGAACTTTCACATCTGGCAGCAAAACTTACTTGCCCATTGGCACAACCGGTGAAAATGTGCTGTTTTATTTCAAAGAGGTATAGGCATACTGGGACAAAAAAGTGTCTGCATATTAAAAAACAAAAAAGCCGTTAAGTCATATCCTACATCCATGTATTAGGAATATTCATTATTATCTGGCATAGAATTATGTTGTCAGTGTAAAAATAGACATACAAAAGTATATCATTTTTTTGGTACAAAAATAGGTTCTTATTTCCTATAGAATATATTTTCTTCTGCAGCTTTATGTTCTCCCCATTCAATGGCATAGCAAAGAAATCATTATCTGATTAGTACTTTTCTTAGGCTGCATACACGGCATGTGGAAATTCCCAGGCCAGGGATCGAACCTGTGTCTCTGCAGTGACCATACTGGATCCTTAGCTCACGGTGCCACAAGAGAACTCTGCATTATTACTGTTCAGTTGCCCGTGTGTGAGGACATGGACAGTCAGGCGATGACCCCTAGATGGTGTTGGATCTCTGCACACTGCAGACATTCCCTAGCCGCTGCAGGTGGAATTCCTGGCTCAAAGGCAACACACAATGGAGCCTGAGAGGCTTGAGGCAAATGGCCCTTTAAAGACAGCTCTAAGAAAACACATTCTCAACAGTTACTGAGAAAACCTTTTTCTCCCCACCTTCACTCTTCAAATTTTGATGATCAGGAAGGGAAAAATAAGTGAGACGTGTACCTTGTTTTACGTACAGAGAAGATACCCATCTTCAGGTGGGTTGATTTTAGCCAGGTAAAGACCCATCGGGTCCATATCCATAAGCTCCCCCTTTAAGCTTTAGTTCTATTGGAACTTTAGTTTAAGCTTTAGTTCTATTGGAATCCCTTATCGTGCGTTTCTTTGCTTCTTGGTGAGGATGGAGGTGGGGAGGTGGTGTCTTCATTCTTTCCGGAGTTCCATCGTGAAGAAAACCTCTCCTCCATGCTTTAAAATGGATGGCTCTTGGGAGAAGACCCCCACTGCCTCTTTCTTCTTCCTTTTTCCACATCCATCCACCAGAGATGTTTCTCAGAAGTGATCCCCAGGTGGCGGGCATCTGGCCTGGCCGTGGCTTCGGGCTGTCACCCCTCCTCTCTCTCAGAAGCTGACTGCCTCCAGCCAGAAGCTTTCCACCCTTCCTTCCCATCCTCTTCTTTGCTTCTTCACGTGTCCAGCTTTGGAAGCTACGTTTGGAACTTGCACTGGGCGTTAGTTTTTCCAAAGATGGACTCTAAACTTTAAATGGGCAGGAGTCCTTCGGAGATGATGAGATTCTTTGAGGCCCATTCATCCTGAAATACACCAGACACCCTCCCATTCAGAGATACAGATTTTATGCATATCTTCCCACAAGTTTTGTCTGAGCCTTAGTAATTAAGAGAGGAGGAGAGAGATGCTAACACCCTAGTCCTCAGCATTTGAGCCAAGTAGTTGCTGGGCTTGCACGCGATGAATCTGATTTGTGAAATTCTACCGTATTGAATTGCTTTGTACCCACGCGGAGTCCAACTGGAAGGGAAGTGTCTGCAGTGATCACAGAGTGCATGTGGATAAGCGAAAGCCATACGCACCACGGGATATTTGAATTAATGTTTCTAATCTGAGATGTATTTCTAAAAGGGAGAGCATAAAAATACTTTTTATATCACACAGAATTTGCTTGTTTCCCAAAACTGGCATAAAGTCACAAGACAATCGTGCTAAGGTGGTGACATTTCCATGTAAACAGATGTTTCTCATGGAACTGGTTCATCTCACAGTCCGTCTGCTGTGCACCTAACACTAAAACACGTCTGACATCCAGAAAGAAGGCACTCTGTGGGTGTCATATTTTCACATACAAATACACCCTGTCAACGTGCGTGAACTGCTCATCAACATCATCTAAATAATCAGCCTAATGATTTGATACGCGTTTAAGGTTCTTCTAAAATTAACAACGCACTGGGAGTTCCCGTCATGGCTCAGTGGTTAACGAATCTGACTAGGAACCATGAGGTTGTGGGTTCAATCCCTGGCCTTGCTCAGTGGGTTAAGGATCGGCGTTGTTGTGAGCTGTGGTGTAGGTTGCAGACGTGGCTCGGATCCCGCATTGCCGTGGCTCTGGTGTAGGCCAGCCGCTACAGCTCTGATCAGACCCCTAGCCTGGGAATCTCCATAGGCCACAGAAGCAGCCCTAGAAATCACAAAAAGACAAAAAATAAAATTAATGATGCACAGAGGAAATCATGAACAGATACAGAATTGGAAAGCAACGCCATGTCCAAGAAGATAATCCAGTTTCTCTGCTCATTTAAATCTTATCAGAGGTGTAGGTCAGATGTGAAGAGGAAGAAACGCAAGTAAAAATTCATAGAACTTTCCGTTTTCACACCTTCGCTATCCCTGGATGACATGCCGAGGTAGCCACACATCCCCGAGTTTGACATATAAACACAAGGAATACTTTCTGGATGCGAAATTAAGGCCGTTGGAGGCCTTAAAACAGTTGGAGGAACCAAAGTAACAAGGAAATCACCGAACGCATCTGACTGGCATCATGAGGACACAGGTTTGATCCCTGGCCTTGCTCAGTGGGTTAAGGATTCGGCACTGCAGAGAGATGTGGTGTAGGCCAGTAGCTGCAGCTCCGATTCGACCCCATGCCTGGGAACCTCCACATGCTGCGAGTGTGGCCCCGAAAAGCAAAAAACAAGTGCGTCCTTTATGGTAAATGAGAGACATGATACTCTTTCTGTCTTTAAGGTGGTGAGATGTTCTGGTCTTCCTGAGTTTAAGACTTGCAGTTGTTAAGCTTTGCTGCTTCCCACTACGGTCCCAGGAGAGTTCTGTGGAGCCTTAAAAAGGACAACCAACCAAGTACAAACTTCCTTGTGTTTGCAGGCAGGAGACTGCAGTTCCAATGTGTCTGCAGTCTCTGATCTGCCCGTGCTACTTGTGTGCTGACACCCACGCTCTCAACTCCCCGCACTGGGGTCTGAGCAGTCTCCTTCCTGCAGACACAGGGAGACAGGTGGAAGACCGGTTTGCTTTCTCTCAGGATCTGACACTGTCCCCCACAGTCTAGTCTAAAAGCCACTTTTACTTAGGCTTCGCTTTCATCCCTGAGGCCCCTCCTAAGGATTTTTTAGGCCTCTGGTTGGTTTGTCTCTTATTTAGGTTAATGATAAATGAACCCCGGTAAGGGTGACACCCGAATGCATTAACAGTCTCCTCACTGCTAAAAAGGCATGCATAGATTCATTCATGTGCTAGAATGGTTTTTTTTTTTTTTTTTTAAAAAAAAGCTTCAAATTAAGGATGGTTCACTCTGTCTGGAACACACTGTGTAACAGGGCGAGCAGAGAGGTATGCCCGTGGTGGGGCACAGCTTCAGCACTCAAAGAGATGATCACAGAGAACTCTGGACTCCCAGCTGGCATGTAGAAGACAACAGAAGTTTGGGGGAAAGAGAGCAGGGAGAACTTTCCTGGGGTGAGGGGTAGGGGACACAGGGAAGAAGGGAGGGAGGGGGAGGGAGAGAGGGAGGTGGGGGAGGGAGAGTGGGAAGGAGAGAATGCTTTGAGCCTGGTTGATGAAGAGGTACAGAGGAAGTAGAAAATCTCTCTGGGCAGAGGAAAGAGGACAGAAAAGATACATGGAAGCAGGGGCCGGGCTAACGGGTAACTTAGCTGATTTATCGGAAGCGGCTCTTAAATGCAGGGTGAGGCATCTCGGGGGATAAGATGAGGGTAGGCCCTGGACGTAAACTGGTGCTGGCCTGAGGCATGCAAGATGATCCCTCCCGGGCCAGTGGAAGGCCAGGGACGATTCCTCAGGGTGTGAGGAGGCAGGCATCGCAGTGATATTTCAGGAAGATCAATCTGAAGTCATGGAGCAGGAACAGGAAAAGACAAAGAAACAGCTGGGAGATGATGATGATTCCAGAACTGGCTCAGAAGGTCTGAATTAAGGTCATGGTGGAGCACAGAGGAATCAGCGAATGTCCTTTCTAGTAATGCTCGTTACTAGTCATGCAAATCAATCCCACCCGACAGAATTAAAAAAAACAAACAAACTAGACAAATTCATCTTAAAAAAAAAAAATCTAGACAAATTCATCTTTTAAAGACTTCCTGAGAGCATTGAAGAGCTGCAGGGACCCTGTGGAAGGGCCAGACCAGTCACTTTGGGGAAAAGCCAAACCCCAGCGAAGTCAGGTGACTGCTGAAGTGTTCAAGCTGCTTTCACTCAGAAACAATACTCCTAATACTGAGACAATATTACCAATACTCATCCTACTCCTTTGGGTTTAGACCCAAGGGGACAGGGCAGGCCAAGGTCCGGAGCCTCCTAAGAGATGCTGCGATGTCTAAGGTGGAACCTAAGGTAAATGCAAAGCAGAACTAAACCTTCCGGATGCCGCCCCAACCTCGGCACTGTGGAGAAAGTGGCTTTGGGCCAGAGCAGAGGACAAGAGGAAGGACGCTGTCCCCAACAACAACACTCTTAGAGCCGGATGAAACCGCTCAAACCGCTCACCCCTTTATCTTGTTCAGCCGAGAAGCAACCTTGCCAGAACAAGGACTGCCCTGACTGCATTCTGCCTTTATTTTCTTCACCCCACTCCCTATCTTGGACCATTCTCCCCCTCTCCTCCTCCCCTCCCAAGTCGCCTGATGCTGATCCTGTTGCTGGTTACTTCAGCCACAAGCCCCCAATAAAACCTACTACCCCCCACCACCGGGGAGCCTGAGCCTTCCCTCAGTGCTCCTGGCCACCTGCTGGCCAGCAACTCCAGACTCTGCCTCTGTTTCTGCTGCAAAGCCCCACGGCCCCTTTCCCGCTCTAACAAACATATCCTTAGAAACTGGTCAAGATGGGAGGGATCTGGTTGTGTGCAAATGCAGGGTGGGAGCTGCTGGGATTCTGCTGAAAACAACCCAGTTGGGAGCTTCTGGAGAAAGGGTAGATTTCAGGACTCTTTTGGGGATGTGTCGCCATGGAGGTGACAGAATTATGGGAAGGGTCAGGATTTTCAAAGGCGGGGAGGCTCAGGGCGAAAGGACCAGACCCATAGATGCAGAGACGGAGGATAAGGAGGTGGGGTGTATCTCATCCTCCCAGAGCCAGGTTCACGGCCACGGGACCTATCAAAGGCGTGTCCCTGGGAGGAACCTCTAAGGGACAGTCAGAACCCGAGGCGGAAAGGAGCCAGGTAACTATCAGGGGGTGGGGGAGCTGTCAGAAGCCTGCAGCGGCTGGGACACGGGCACAGAACCAGGTTCAAGCATCCAGGGAGATCTAGTGAGAGAGGGAGCAGGAAAGTCACTTAGGGTCGTGTGGTCCCACAGCAGAGGAAATGGAGATTTGTAAGTGACGCCCTCGCCAGGGAAGCCAGGGGAGAGGAAGCGGCTTATAACAAGTGAAAAGGTAGGAACTGATGAGACACAGCGAGAGGAAACTCCCTGTTGGGTTGTTTAGCCATGAAATATGGTAGCAGAAGGTTCTGTCTTGAGGGGATATTTGGGGAAGAACTGTTCTCCACGAAGTGCAGCTAAAGGCATCTGTATTCACAGAAGACAGAATACCTTACATTTGTCGAGAGCCGACATCACTTTGCGACTGGAAAGGACTCTTACTAAGTGGCGTTCTGTAGGAGCTCATCAGTGGTGTTTTGTCTGCTCCGGGAACTGCAGTATTGGCAACAGGCAGCGGAAGCATGCTTCCATTCTGGGTGACTGTCTGAAAAATACCGGGGCGGGCTGTGTACCCTGAGGACATAGTGGAATCCATGAAACTGTTACAGGAAATGACTTTGCCCACACTTTGGATTTGCAGCTGGGCAATCTGTACTTTTAACCTTAGTGGCATAAAATCCATGAATGAGCTCAGATGTTTATACAAAGTATACTCTTGCCTTGTGTTACATTCTCACCTCGCTCCCTCTTTCTTTTCTTCCTCCTTGCTTGCCTTTCCCCCTCCTTCCAGAACAACAGGACAGAGTTACCCTTTGGCCCCCCTGACAGCAGCAGCAGTGCATGTGTGTCTGACCTCACAATGAGCTTTGAGGGAGAGGGCCCCGCCCGCAAGGGCTGGAGTAATAAGCACACTGCAGCTGGACATTCCTCACTTTCGGGCTCTATTACAACTTGCTGAAGTCTTAAGAGAACATAAGCATGCCCCCTACTCCCTCAAATGAGGTTCTTTAGACCACTCCACCATCATCCCCTCACAGCCCTGATTCATGCAGGCCCCAAGGCTACCCATCTGCATGCAGGTTTAAGCCGTGGCACCAGGAAGGGTGACTTCCTGCCCCCTCCCCCTTCCCAGCCACGGCAGGTTTCTCTGCTATTGGGACCCCCAGGGACAGCTGCCGCCTGTCTGTGACTTCCATCTCTGACTTCGGCTTGCTGTTTCCTAATTCCCAACACTCATGCCAGTCTCATAAACAAACATGCTCAATTTCAGATAGCAGTTGGGACTATTGCTTCTGGCCTCGAGTTCTGCCAAGTCTATCTTCGGACTGAGTTTAGCGCTCACACCCATACACCCCTGTGTACTGGGCTTAATAATAATAACGCCCTTATTTTTCTCCAGCGCTCCACCCCTCGGCTTCCTTGAGTGTAGCCTGTCCCGCAGCTGGCCTCATTACTGCCTTTCCTTCTAAAGTCTGAGCTTGTTCACCATTGATTGCTTCCCGCAAGTGAGAACCCATCATCACTTCAATCCCCAGACCAACCCGTGGAAGAGTAAGCAGAGCCAGACAACCAGTCTAAAGATGTGCATTGCTTTTTCCTTCTCAATTGACAAAATGCCTCGATTCTGGAGAGTTTTCTTCAGTTAATACATTACAAAGCAGTTACAATATCTGATAGGTTTCTTACTTATTTCTCCTCTCTACCAATTAGGAGAGAGGAACCCTGGCCAACGTGAAGGATTTTTATTGTTTGCAAATTTCACTAATCCATGAAATTCCATTTAATGTAACGCTTAATGACTTGGAGAGGTTTAAATATATTATAAATGAGATCACAGCATGTTTTACCTACTCAAAGCATAAGCAGATTTGTTTTGATTTCTATCCTGTATTCAAGGAGTTAGGTCTTAAAGCTGATACGACCTGCGTATGCTAAGCAAAGTGGACACGATCCCTTCTCTCAGGCAACGTATATTTTCTAGGAAGTGAGGGCAGGAAGATTCCAGACGATAAATAACATGAGAAAAGGAAAACAAATGTCTCCAACAGCAGAAATTATAAGAAACGATGTTATCCCTCCCACATAGTAGTTCTCAACTGGGGCGCTGCTGTCCCCCTACGAGGCTAGTGACAAAGGCTGCGTCATTTTTGGTGTGTCACCTAGAGAGGGTACCACTGCATCTAGCAGGCAGAAGTCAGGGCTACTGCTCAGCATCCTTGAGGCACAGGACGTTCCCCAGCCGAAGAGCGATCCAGACACAGATGTCGCTAGTGCCAAGGTTGAGAAACCTTCTCTAACACTAGAATTAGAATATACCCATTATGCTCTCCTGTTATCCTTGTGTGCTCTCACAGAGAGACACACATAAAAGACGTTGTCCCCGCTTGCCTTGCAATTCCAATCGTTTTTAAGATGAAAAATTGCAATTTTTTTTCCCCAGAAGGAGGATACCTTTAAGATTGTGTTGTTTTGTTTTTTTTTTCTTACCGTATACAAGAATCCTGTTTCCTTTCCTGAAATGCCTTGTTGCAGAAGGGGTGACTTTCAAAACCTCACGGTAACGACCAACACCAGAAGACCAACCAATGCCAAGACACTCTTTGGTCAAACAAAGTCTTCAGAGGTTCCATGCATTAGATGCCCTGATCCAGCCACCCTGGACTCCTCTGTCCCTTGCAGGCTCATCTGTGCAGCCACGTGAGCAAATAATCAGAGCAGGTGTATCAGGAGAAACACTGCTTTCTCGAGGGTGTTGCCAAACATCCATTCCAGATTCATCACTCTCTGCAAAATCAAATCAAAGATATTAATCTCCAAGAGAGAGGCTGCAGTTGAATTCTATTGTGCTAGGATGTTGCCCATAAAATGGTGAGATTTACCCAGCACTCCAGACCGTGTTTCTGTCTTCGGAGGACCTTCTTGAAGGCCCCCTCGACTACATTTCCTTCTCTCCCCTCCAGTCCCCACCCTTGATGGCTTTCACATTTACAGCATCGTTGTCTTCCTAAGCTGCCTTTCTCTCTTGACTTGCTTTATTCATTTTTTTTTTAATAGACAAGAGTCTGCAAGTCATGCAATGTCTGGAAAAAGCAACCAATTCCAGTGCTGTATATTTGTAACAGTTTTGTGTTTCCATCTCTCCTTTTTATATCTTTAATTACCTTTAAGCGTTTCAGGAACCCGTGATGGATCGTAAACATCATCTTGCCTTGTGCGTCGGCGCCCGCTTTGAAATCTCGGGTTCTCAAATGCCTGTGCTGTTTGGATCCGTTTTAACTCCATCCTCTCAGGTTTTCCTGGACAAAGAGAGAGGTTTCAGTGGTTTGTCTCTGAATCCTTGCACACCGTTCAGTGACAGGAGTTCCCCAGTTAACTGTATTTATTCTCAGACAGAAGAGACGAGAGAAGACAGATACAAGAACCCAAACTTTGTAAAGAGACAAACCCAAATTCGAATCCCCTCTCAGCTTTTCTCTCACTTAATCTCCTGGAGCAAAATGAATTCCTCTATCAAGGGAAGAGAGGACTGACTTTGAAGTTATCAGGATCACACACATGAGGTAGGATGGTGGCCCAACAAACTTCTTACCTTTCCTGTAAAAATAGCAGATGCCAGTTCATCTTTAAAACAGGAACACCAGCCAGGGCAGACACGGCTTCCTTTTCCTTTCATCTTAGAATACAGACCAGTGCCCTTCTAGATTTTTCAATTGCAAAATGTCATCTGGACATTTGGGGACCAAAATGGCAATGGACTTTTTCTCTATTGCTCAATTAATGACCTGTACAGACCTTCCAGTTGAAGTCACCTTGACACACGGGAGGATAGGAGAAGAATAGAAGTGAAAAACAGGTGTCAAACGCCGTTCGGTAGAAGAGGATTTGTAGTGGAAGAAGTTTCTGTGAGCCTGCAAAACTCTGAATCCTTTGTTTGGAAAAGACATACGTGAAGACAAATGGCAGGAAGGACTGTCACAGAGAGAAACACCCTTCTCTACACAGATGCCACGGCAGGAGTGAAAAGGAACTGCCCTTCAACTAGGTAAACTCACTCAGTATAATCAAACATAAAGAGGGTTTCAGAGTGCTCGTCATGACTCAGCAATAACAATAACAAACCCAACTAGTATCCATGAGGACACAGGTTCTATCCCTGGCCCTGCTCAGTGGGTGAAGGATCCGGCGTTGTTGTGAGCTGCGGTATAGGTTGCAGGTGTGGCTCGGATGCTGCGTGGCTGTGGCTGTGGCATAGGCCGCAGCTGCAGCTCAGATTTGATCCATAGCCTTGGAGCTTCCATATGCTGCAAGTACAGCCCTAAAAAGCCAAAAAAGAAAACAATATTTCAAGGAAAAAAGGATGGCCACCATTTCTTAGGCGGAAAGGTTCTTATAAAAGAGAAACCAAAAGCACATTTTCCCCCTAAAAAAATTCTTAAGTTTCACAAGTGGCTATTTCCACATTGGGAACTTCCTTCTGGGACACTTAGGTGTGAGCAGAGCAGTACGTACTGAAAAAAAAAAACATCCTTATAGAACCTCTTTGACTTTGCGTTCCTTCTGTAGCCCTGTGGTGCGCTACCAAAAGGCATTGTATCTGACACCAGGTGCTGAAACAGAGGCAAAGTCAGGACGTGTATTTGCTCGTGAGAACAGTGTTTCAAAACTCAGCATCGTTGCTACCAATAATGTCTTTGCCTATAATGTAATGGAAGAAATCAATGGAGTGTTGGGGGCATTTGTCAAAATTGCACATCTAAATGATACTGCATAATATCGTCAAGACAGCCTGCTAACAGGAAATAAGCATGGAGCTTGATCATATTTTTAAATTACATAAATAGTTTTGACAGGAAGTAATGTTTTAAAACAAGAAGCCTGGAGATACACAAACACACAGAGAAGGGGGAGCTTGATCAAGCCCCACAGAGAATAATGAAATTATTGATTAAATGAGAAAAGTCAATGATGCCGAAAAGAAGTCATTATCACGGAGCCTCTCTGCTAACTTCAGATGTGTGCCTCATTTCATGACGACCACGGACGCAAAGACAATAATAAAACGGAAAGCACAACAATGAAGCTGTTATCATCGTATTTCAATCTAGCCATGGCACGGACCTGAGCCAGCAAGGACCACGGTGAGCAGAACTCAGAATGTTGCCAACTGAGCTCTAGACCCGGGGATTCCGCTACCTTTCTAAAAATGGACCCTCTGCGCTCAGCATGGTGACTTTGAAAGAAGTCCCTGAAGAGCTGCTTTGGACAAAGGGTGACCCCTCCCCAGGAACCATTTCTTGATTTGACCATCACTCTGTTGCTGTGAGGACAGAAGTGTACCCACTCTGGACATCCAGAAGGTCTCCTGGCTCTTAGGCAGATATTTATGAATTCATTAACTATTTTTTAAAATTTTTATTATAGTTCATTTACAATGTTCTGTCAATTTCTGCTGTACAGCAGTGACCCACTTATACATAGATGTATACATTCTTTTTCTCTCATTACTCTCCAGCATGCTCCATCACAAGTGACTAGATATAGTTCCCTGTGAGATACAGCAGGATCTCATTGCTTATCCACTGTAAATGCAATAGTTTGCATCTACTAACCCCAGACTCTCTGTCCATCCCATTCCCTCCCCCTCGGCAATGGTTCTCCATGCCCCCGAGTTTGTTTGCTTAGGCAGATGTTTAAATTGTAGGCAAGTGAATCTACAAAGTAAACATTGATGAACAGGAGAAATGATAGATGCTTACAGAGGAACTCACCGTCCCAGAGTTCAGAAGTCTGTTTTGGGTTCCCTGGGTCAGAATGTCGAGACATCAGCAAAGCTGAGGTCATTTCCCAAGGCCACATGGGAGGATCTGATTCCTGCCTTTTCCAGCTTATACAGGTGGATCGCCTGTTTTGGGCTGTGGCTCCTGCCATCTTCACTGCCAGCCAGGACCTGGTGAGTCCCTGGTGTGGCCTCACTCTAACTCTGCCACCCACTTCTACATGTAGGGACCTTTATGAGTCCACTGGTCCACCTACATGACCCGAGGCTCCACTCCCCCGTTTAAGGTCTGCTCATCACCAGCCTTAAGGCATCTGCAAATTTAACTCCCCTCTACTGTCCAAGGGGACGTGTTCGCATGTTCTAGAAATCAGGACGTGGACGTCTTTGCAGGAAAGGGCGTTATGTTTGCCTAGAGTGGCAATCATCTAATTCTTTTTATTTCAGATTTGAAACTCAAGTATATAGGGTATTTGTGATTGATGTTTAGGAATCAAACTCCTAAGTTCTTCCTAAAACTACATGACCGTTTTAAAAGTATGCTCTTGGAGGTCCTTTGTGGCATCGCAGATTACATATCCGGCATTGCCCCTGTTGTGGCTCACGTCGCTGCTGTGGTGCGTGTTCGAGCCCTGGGCGGGGAACTTCCACATGCCCCAACCGTGGCCAGAGAAGCTGTGCTCTTGTCATCTGCACACGTATATATAATTTTGATCTCTATTTCCAATATGATCATGGTGGTGAAATGAAATCTGTGTGCCTTTCACACAGACATCGAAAAACCTAAACGCTCATGTGTTTAATTTTAAACCTCTAAGAGTGTAAATGCATTTACCAATTTGCCAAGTGAAATATATAAATGCGATAAAACAAGGCATGCATGGGACAACAGACTCTGAGGTTGATTTGTATCCGAGAGTAAAATGGAAGCTGTGGAGTTCCTACTGTGGCACAACAGATCAGCAGTGTCTCTGGAGCCCTGGGATGCAGGTTCAATACCCAGCCCAGCACAGTGGGTTCAAGCTCCGGCATTGCCACAGGTGCTGCGTTAAGTCACAACAGTGGCTTGGATCTGATTCCCTGGCTCAGAATCTCCATATGCTGTGGAACAGTCAAAATAAAAGGGAAACCGTGAGTTCATTAGACACGTGAAAGCACTTTGAATAAAAATTAAGTATCAATATCTTAACCAAAAAAAAATGGGTATATTAATGATATTAATGTTGGGTCATTTTGCTGTATAGCAAAATTTGACAGAACGTTATAAATCAACTATAATTTTAAAAATGCAAAAAAAATTATATTAACCTTTTTACTTATCTTTTTTTAAAAAATTTGAGCTGGACTATGCCATCCACCTCCTTTCAAAATTAGTATATATTGAATGGTGATTGCATTTAGTGTTTTGGTTGGTGTTTCATTTGTTTTAATCACTCTAGGAAAGGTTATCCGTGAGTATCTTTCTCCCTTTTTCATTTTTCCTTATTTTTAATAACCTGGGATTGATTTTAAATAAATTCTGCCTAGTGTTCTCTTTTTTGAAATACATAAAAAATGAAGGTTCCAAGTCTTGACCCAATTCACCTGCACAAAAAAGCAGCTCTAAAAAACAAGACGTCTCAGATGGAAGAAAGTTTGATGTGCGCAAACATATGAGACTGAACTATGTCAAGAACAAAATTTGAAAGCACGTCTCAATTAAGATAAAATGTCAATGGACGTCTTAGAGTCATGAATATTTATGAGGTGAATGACAAAGCATCCAAATGTATTTGAAATGTTCTCACAAAATGTCTTTGGAAATGCAGAGATACTGTTAGCATTTCCCAGTCTTTGACAGAGTGAGTCAACAGAAATAAATGAAAATGCAGACCCTGTGTACACTGTGATCAATGATGTTGGTTAATAGATACAAATTAAACTGTGACTCCTAGAAGCAGAGAATACTGTTTCTGTTTTTGCAAGTACATGCAATGTTGATTTTGCCAAAAGGATCATATGTTAGGGGATTAAAAAAAATCACACTAATTTTTTCAGAAGCAATATTCTGAATATATTCTTTGACCTGAACACACACATACATTCATACACACAGTTTGATAACAACAGCAGCAGCAAACCTCTTTCACCCCCCAAAAGAGGAACCTGACGACTTGGAGAAGACACCCATAACCTATCAAAATGTGCCCCATCTACCTACAAAGCTATCATTTTAGCTGCAGACATTTTCTTCAAAACACTTACCTGAATTGTCTTGTTTCAAGCAGACATAAAAAAGAATGCAGTAATGCCGTGTGCAGCAACACGGATGGACCTACAGATGATCCTACTAAGTGACAGAAGTCAAAGACAAGCATCATATCACTTATGTGTGGAATCTGAAAAAAAATGATAAAAATAAATTTAACTGCAAAAAGAAATAGACTCCTAGACATACATAAAAGCACATAAACTGTACGGTGACCGAAGGGTAAAGGGAGGTAGAGATAAACCAGGAGTTCTGGATTAACAGATACACATTACTTCATATATACAACACATAAATAACAAAGTCCTACTTGACAGCACAGGGAACCGTATTCAGTAGCTTGAAATAACCTACAATCGAAAAGAATCTGGAAAAGAATACACACAGGCGGAATTACCTAGTACACCAGAAAATAACACAGTGTAAAGCAACTTGAATAAAAAAACAGACTCTGTAGTTTTTCTTTTAATGTCTCCATAGTTTTGCCTTTTCTAAAATGTCATTCAGGAGTTCCCTTCGTGGCTCAGTGGTTAACAAATCCGACTAGGAACCACGACATTGCAGGTTTGATCCCTGGCCTTGCTCAGTGGGTTAAGGATCCGGTGTTACCGTGAGCTGTGGTGTAGGTTGCAGACGCAGCTCAGATCCCACGTTGCTGTGGCTCTGGCGTAGGCCAGAGGCTACAGCTCTTATTAGACCCCTAGCCTGGGAACCTCCATATGCTGCAGGTGCGGCCCTAGAAAAGACAACAAGACCAAAAATAAATAAATAAAATACAATGTCATCTCATTGGAATGATGCAGTATGTAGCCTCTTCACTTACTAACATGCTTTTCAGCTTTTTGCACGTCTTTTCATGGCTTGATAGTTCACTTCCCTTTATTGCTGAATAATCCACCGTCAGGATGGACCACAGCGTGTGTCCCCTCACACCAACTGAAGAACATCTTCGTTATGTCCGAGTTTTGGCAATTGTAAATAAAGATGCTGCAAACATCCATGTGCAGTTTTTGTAGGACGTCAGTTTTCAACTCCTCTGGGTAAATGCCCAGGAGCAAAATCGCCAATTCATATGGTAAGGGTATGTTGAGTTGTGTAAGAAACCACCAAAGCGTCTCCCAAACTGGCAGTACTGCTTTTTGTGTCCCCACCAGAAATGAATGTGAGTTCCTCTTGCTCCATACCTGTGGAAGCATTTGGTGTTATTTTTTTTTTTTTGCATTTTTCAATATTCTGAGAGTTGTGCAGTGATATCTCTTTAATTTGCAATTCCCTAAAGACGTCTGATATGGAACATGCGTTTCATACGATGATCGCCTTCTTGTACGTATTCTTCGCTGAGGTGTCCAGATATTTTGCAAATTTGAAAATCAGGTTGTTTTGTTTGTCTTCCTGTTGAGTTTTAAAAGTTCTTGGTCTATGTTGGATAATAGTCCTTTATGAAATGCCTTTTGCAAATATTTCCTTCCAGCTTGTGGCTTGTCTTCTCCTTTGCCTGATAGTCGTTTGAAGAGCAGAAGTCTTTGATTATAATTAAGTCCAGCTCATCGGTTTTTTCTTTCATGGATTGGTGTTATCTTTAAAACATTTATCACCAAATTCCAAGTCATTTGGCTTTTCTCCTGCGTTGTCATCCAGGAAGTTTCGAGTTTTGCATTTAGGTTTACATTGCATTTGAGGTTATTTTTTTAAGGGTGTAAGGTCTCTGTCTAGATTATTTTGTTACACATGTGCATCCAGTTAGTTGTCCCAGCACCATTTGTTGAAAAGGTTATCTTTTCCCCACTGTATTTCCTTTACTCCTGTGTCAAAGATCAGTTTACTCTATGTGTGACGGTCCATTTCTCAGCTTTCGGTTCTGTTTCCTCCATTTGTCGATGCCTCTGCCAACACCACACTGCCCTGATCATGAAGTAGCTTTTATGATTCAGATGCTTATTTATGTATTGGCCATTTCCTCAGTCACCTCTGTTTGGTTCCAGAATGCATCAATAAACAAACATTTTTAAATTAATAAGCTGGATGTCGAATTAAAGAGGAAAAAAAACTATCAGCTGCATTCATTTGCTCATCTCCTTTAGAAGAATGATGTGATGACTAGGACACAATAGAAAAGCAAAACAGTGGGAACGGGGATGCTGTTGATCGAAAACGGCTAAATATATATTTTTTTGGTCTTTTTGTCTTTTTTAGGCCACACCCATGGCATATGGAGGTTCCTAGGCAAGGGATCTAGTTGGAGCTACAACAACCAGCCTACACCCAGCCACTCGGGATCTGAGCCTCATCTGCAACCTACACCACAGCTCATGGCAACGCTGGATCCTTAACCCACTGAGCAAGGCCAGGGATGGAACCTGTGTCCTCATGGATCCTAGTGGGGTTTGTTAACTACTGAGCCATGACGGGAACTCCAGAAATGGCTAAATATTGATCCATGTGGGATTTCATCAAAGATGTGACTTGGGGCAAGGTTAGACTTGTAAAAACTGTCCACATTAGGCAAACAGACAAAATCAAAGGTATGTTCATTATTATTTAAACTTAATTAGTTACAAAAAGGAAACGTGAACAAAATGGAAAAAGCTCTGTGACCTAAGCATAGATAAAAATGGGAACTAATGAGTTGGGAAAATACAAATCTACAAAAGAAAAAACAGTTGCAAAATAACAGAAACATGACTATTGAAGATATAGCCTGTTTTTCTGCTCTTGACAGATTAAGAGACAGAAATAAGGAAAATGTGAATAATTCAAGAATAGGATTTAATTATATTGCCTTTCAATATACTCGATTTACCAAATTTTAAGGAAAATTCATCTTAAATGTAGTGAGCAAATTTGAATCAATTTTTCATGTTAATTTTTTCCCAACCATGGTGGTTTATCTGAATCATAAAATATTTAAAAAATAATTTTAGTGACCATTTTCTTAGAACCAGTGGTTATGGAGATACACAGAAGAAAAATCATTACCTCAGGACCTAAATCCTTCCAGGAATCTGTGTGGAAAGGGGCTACATTTTCTCTTTTCATTCATATATTCTTATTCAGCATTACTGAAGCACAGATGTTTAACCCCACAGCATTCAAATAAACTCCTATTAAAAGGATCTCTTATATCTATCAAAGTATGGTATTATAAGGTCAGGGATTGCTTATCGTATCAACTAATGAAGTTTCAGAAAGGTTATTTATTTCAAAGCCTTTGAAGCCATTTATTCACCAACTGGACTTCCAGAACGTGCAAAGATTGTCAGATAAATACTCAAAATGCCTACTGAGGAATTAAGAAACCATTTGTTTATAATAATAAAGATTGAAGCAAGCTAATGTATGAAAAGTGATGCTTGTAAAAACCACCATTGACACTAATTCCTGTTTACTGAGGAGAAACCACTTATCATCACAATGGCCCCATCATCCCTGAGGGAGAATTGTGACTATCTCTGCCTCCACAGAGCATACCAGAGAGAGAGAGAGAGAGAGAGAGGGAGAGTGTGTGTGTGTGCGTGCGCAGTGCTGATGCAGGAAAGCCTAGGAGCCTGTGGGTAGGTGCAGGCAGGTTAACTGGACTTTCCTCATTGCTTGAAAATCCAGATGGCTCCCTGCTCCAATGGGGAGCCAACAAAAGGTTTTATTACAGATTGAAGATGCCTCACAAGTGAACAATTGGTTCCCCCAAGGAAAATATGTGCTTTTCAATGGTAATAATATGCTATCAGCAGCAGTAATAATAGCAGGTGTCTGCTGTGTGCTTGGAAGCCGGTTTCTGGGAGGATTGCAGGTGTTAATTGACTTAATTCTCACAGCACCCCGTGGCTTAGCGACTGTTTCATTATTAAGACTTTGTAGACGGGGCAGTTGAAGAACAGAAAAGTAAATTTGCAGTGTTGTACATTTACTTCTCATGTATGAGGGTAAGGGTGCCCAGCAGGACGGATTTCACAGGAGACATTGTGAGGTAGATCCACCCTGTTTCCATAATTATAGAAAAGGAGAAAGGGCTCTGGAAACAGAGTCAAAGCATATAAACAATGACTGCTATGAAGATGCAAAGACAAGTCTGCCCTTTATCAGACTCTCTTATCTTCTTTGTCTCTCAACCTTCTCATGGGGGGTGGGGAGGTCTAAATGAGTGTAGTATGTTGAAAGATACTGTCAGTTGTAAGTACTGTATTAACATGAGATATTTAAAGTGTTTCATCAATAGACAAGGATGTCCACTTTCATCACTCTTATTCAACATAGTTTTAGGAGTCCTAGCCATGGCAATCAGAGAAGAAAAAGAAAAGGAATCCAAATTGGAAACGAAGTGAAACTATCATGGTTAGCAGAAGACACAACACCATACCTAGAAAATCCTAAACATACTACGAGAAAGCTGTTAGAGTTTATCGGTGAAGTTGGTAAAATTACAGGAAACAAAATTAATACATAGAAATTGACTGCATTTTGATATACAACAATGAAGGACAGAAAGAGAAATTAGGGAAACTATCCCATTGACCATCACATCAAAAAGAATAAAAAACCTAGGAATCAACCTCCCTAAAGAACGAAAAGACCTCGGAGTTCCCATCGTGTCGCAGTGGTTAATGAATCTGACTAGGAACCATGAGGTTGTGGGTTCAATCCCTGACCTTGCTCAGTGGGTTAACTATCTGGCATTGCCATGCGCTGTGGTGTAGGTCACAGACGCAGCTCGGATCTGGTGTTGCTGTGGCTCTCGTGTAGGCCGGTGGCTACAGCTCTGATAAGACCCCTAGCCTGGCAACCTCCAAATGCTGCAGGAGTGGCGCTAGAAAAGGCAAAAAGACAAAAAAAAAAAAAAACCCAAAAGACTCTGAAAACTATAAGATGTTGATGAAAGAAATCAAAGATGACACCAGTGGATGGAGAGAATACCATGCTCTTCAATTGAAATAATCGATGTCGACAAAATGACTATACTACCCAAGACAATCTACAGATTCAATGCAATCCTTATGAAATTACCAATGACATTCTTCACACAACTAGAACAAAATACTTTAAAATTTGTAGGGAAACACAAAACACCCCCAAATAGCCAAAGCAATATTGAAAAAGAAATGGAACTGGAGAAATCAGGCTTCATCTTCAGACTATATCACAAAGCTACAGTCATCAAAACAGAATGGTACTGACACAAAAAGAGAAAAAAACAGGATAGAAAACCGAGAAATAAACCCAAGCAACCATGGCCAGCTAATCTATGACAAAGGAGGTAAGAACATACAGTGGAACAAAGAAAGTCTCTTCAATAAGTAGTTCTGGGAAAATTGGACAGCTATATGTAAAAGAATGAAATTAGAATATTCTTTGGGAGTTCCCGTCGTGGCACAGTGGTTAACGAATCCGACTAGGAACCATGAGGTTACGGGTTCGGTGCCTGCCCTTGCTCAGTGGGTTAAGGATCCGGCATTGCCGTGAGCTGTGGTGTAGGTTGCAGACGCGGCTCGGATCCAGCGTTGCTGTGGCTCTGGCGTAGGCCGGTGGCTACAGCTCCGATTCAACCCCTAGCCTGGGAACCTCCATATGCCGCGGGAGCGGCTCAAGAAATAGCAACAACAACAACAACAAAAATCTCCAAAAAAAAAAAAAAAAAATATTCTTTAACACAAAAAAATGGGTTAAAGACCTAAAAATATAAGGCCAGATGCTATAAAACTCCTAGAGGAAATCATAGGCAGAATGCTCTTTGATGTAAATCACAGCAATATTTCATTTTATCCACCTCCTAGAATAATAATAGTAAAAACAGAAATAAACCAATATGACTCAAAACCCTTTGGACAGGAAAGGAAACTCAAAAAAAAAAAAAAAAAAAAAAAAACACTTTTGCACAGCAAAGGAGATCATAAATGAAACAAAAAGACAACTTAAAGAATGGGAGAAAATAGTTGCAAATGATGCCCCAGACAGGGGCTTTATCACCAAAATATGCAAGAAATTCATAAAACTCAGAAAAAGGGAGGGGCAGAAGACCTAAATAGACTTTTTTCCCAAAGAAGATATACAGATGGCCAGTACACACATGAAAAGATGCTAAATATCACTAATTATTAGAGAAATGCAAGTCAAAACTACAATGAGGTGACACCTCACGCTGGTCGGAATGGCCATCATTAAGTCAACAAGTAACAAATGCTGGAGAGGGTATGGAGAAAAGGGAACCCTCCTACACTGTTGGTGAGAATGTAAACTGGTATAACCACTATGGAAAACAGTATGGAGATTCCTCAGAAAACTGAAAAGAGAGTTGTCAAATGAGCCAGCAATCCCACTTCTGGGGGCATATATCCAGAGGAAGCTATCATTCAGAAAGACACACTCACCCCTATGTTCACTGCAGCACTATTCACAATAGCCAAGACATGGAAACAACCTCAATGTCCATTGAGAGATGAATGGATTAAGAAGATGTGGTACCTATATACAATGGAATACTACTCAGCCAAAAAGGGAAAAAATAATGCCCTCTGCAGCCACATGAATACAACTGGAGATTCTCATACTAAGAGAAGTAAGTCAGAAAGAGAAAGACAAATACCATTTAATATCCATTTGCAGCAACGTGGATGCAACTAGAGATTCTCATGCTGATAGGAATGGACTAGGCACAGGTCATTGTAGAAGTCCCAATAGGGGACCATAGATGGAGAGGGAAACCTAGGGGACCCTGGGAGATCACTGTAACTTAATAATTGCTCAAGAAAGCCGTCAGCACAAGGCAGGCTCGATGGGCTAGTGGACGTGCGAGAATTGCCTCCGGTCACTGGGTGGGGGATGGGATGAGGCTTGCCTGCAGATTCAGACCAAGGGCAGGAGTTTGAGGACTGCCCTTCTGCTCATGTGAATACACACCTTACCAGATACTAAGGAGGAGCTACTCATCCCAGAAAGGAAGAGGCAGCTTTTCCCACCCCCACTCCCCTTGGAGGATAAAACTGGAGCCCACCAGATCCTCGGGGCAGAGCCTCCATGCCTGCTTGCATCTCTCACAAGCGTCCTATCTTAATACGTCTATTTCTTGCCTATCACTTTGTCTCTCAATGAATCCCTTCTTTGCAGAGGCATGAAGAACCTGAACCTCAGTAAATCCAGACACAGGGTGAGTGAGTCTAATTTAAAACCATGGGTTTAAGTCCCAGTCAGCTTTAGGCTGGGTTCGAGTCCTGGCACGTGGGTTCAAGTCCCATTCTGGGTTCTGGCTGGGTTAGTCCTGTCAGTTGCAATTCTAAGTGAAGTGAAGTCAGAGAAAGACAAATACCCTATGATATCACTTCTACGTGGAACCTAAAATAAGGCACAGGAGTTCCCATCGTGGCACAGTGGTTAACGAATCCGACTAGGAACCATGAGGTTGCGGGTTCGGTCCCTGCCCTTGCTCAGTGGGTTAACGATCCGGCGTTGCCGTGAGCTGTGGTGTAGGTTGCAGACGCGGCTCGGATCCGAGTTGCTGTGGCTCTGGCGTAGGCCGGTGGCTACAGCTCCGATTCAACCCCTAGCCTGGGAACCTCCATATGCCGCGGGAGCGGCCCAAAGAAATAGCAAAAAGACAAAAAAAATTAAAAAATAAAAATAAAATAAAATAAGGCACAGATGAACCTACCTACAGAACAGAAACAGACTCCTCGAGAACAGACTTATGGTTGCCAAGGAGAAGGGAGTGGGATGGAGTGGGATGGACTGGGAATTTGGGGTTAGTAGAAGCAAATTAGTATATATACGATGGAAAAGTTCCTCCTATATTCCTAAGGAACTATATTCAGTATCCTGTGATAAACCATAAGAGAAAAGAACACGTAAAAGACTGTATATACATATGTATATACTGAATGGCTTTGCTGTACAGAAGGAAATTAGCACAACAGTATAAATCAACTATACGTCAATAACGATTTTTAAAGCAAGACTATACTATGAGGCCAATTTAAATACCCAAAGGTAGATGGCATCTACACATTGAAAGCATAAGAAAACTTTTTTTTTTTTTCCTTTTTAGGGCTGCACCCACAGCACATGGAAGTGCCCAGGCTAGGGGTTGAATCTGAGCTGCAGGTGCCGGCCTAAGCAACAGCCACAGCAATGTGGGATCCAAGCCACGTCTGTGACCTACACCACAACTCCTGGCAACGCTGGATTCTTAATCCATTGAGCAAGGCCAGGGATTGAACCCGTATCCTCATGGATGCTAGTGGGGTTCCTAACCCACCAGGCCATAAGGGAACTCGCATAAGAAGCATTTTTGCAGAGACCTATCAGATGTCACACAGCTTGTCTCTAATACTTGTTTCTCCCTCACTGTTCCCATATGTACAGACTCAGTTGTCTCATGCAAACATGTCTAACTAGAAACATGTTACATGTATATTTTTACTTTCATAAAAAAAATAAAAAGAAAACCAAATAATTATAAATAAGCCCAGGAAATTTGTCTTTGAATCAAACAATGAAATAGATAAGACTCTATGATATTCAATGAAAAGGCAGGGAAAAGGCAGTAAAGGAAATCAACAAAATGAGACATCAGAAACTGAATACAGGAGTTCCCGTCATGGCGCAGCGGTCAACAAATCTGACTAGCATCCATGAGGACGTAGGTTCCATCCCTGGCCTTGCTCAGAGGGTTAAGGATCCGGCGTTGCCATAAGCTGTGGTGTAGGTTGCAGAAGCAGCTCAGATCCTGCACTGCTGTGACTGTGGTGTATACTGCCAGCTATAGCTCCCATTCAACCCCTAGCCTGGGAATTTCCATATGCTGCGAGTGCGGCCCTAAAAAGCAAAAGAAAGAAAGAAAGATAGACTAAATACAGGAGTTCTCACTATGGTGCTTTGGGTCCAGGATCCAGTGTTGGTACAGGATGAAGCTGCAGCTTGTATTTGATCCCTGGACTAGCAATTTCCATATGCTATGGGTACATCATCATAGCCATTAAAAGAAAGAGAGAGAAAAAAAGGAGAGGGAAGGAGGGGAGGAAAGAAAGAAGGAAGGAAAGAGAGAGAGAGGAAGGAAGGAAGAAAGGAAGGAAGGAAGATGCAGACAGAGATTGAAGATTATATAAACTGGAAATTTCTAGAAAATTTCCTAAAAACATATAAAGTAGAAATTTTTAGAAAAGAGGAGAATATACCTGAAAATAGGAATTGCCAAAATAGAGTTAAAAATATTAGAGAAAGTTGGAAGTCTGTATAAATCAATAAAAGAAAAACAAGGGAAATAAAGACCAAAAAAAAGGGGACCTGCTGGTCAAGCCTCTGGGATCACACACATATCCTGATGTTCTTTTTTTTTTTAGTTTATTCAAGCTCGAACAATAAAATAAAATGAATCCCGTGCATACATGGGCACACACAGGATGGGGGATCCATTGTATTATCACATGTTTGCAGAACTGAGATGGGAAAAATCTGATGCATATAGAGGAAAAACCATAGTTCAAAGAGTACATGCAACTCTCTAAAACTCGTGTTTGAATGTTTTTCAGAACGCTAAGAGGCAGAACAGCGCAAATGTAGCTGTTCCAGTTGGAAAGGGAGAGAGCAGGCAGGGTAGTAAGCCGAAACTCACCTCCTGTCCTGTGTTCCTTGTCAAAACCCCAATCTTTTTCAGCCACCTCACTGTCTATCCTACACCTGCACTCAGGCAGCAGTATCCTGCTGGACAAAACAGTCCTATAGGATGGTCTGTTTAAACACTGGGTCATTAACTTCCAGGGGGGGTTCCTGAGTTAATTTGCTTGCCTGCATACTCTGAGTCATCAAAATTGAGGGAGTTCCCCTTGTGGCTCAGCAGTCAAGAACCTGACTAGTATCCATAAGGATACAGGTTCGATCCCTGGCCCTGCTCAGTGGGTTAAAGATACAGTGTTGTGGTGGGCTGCAGTGTAGTTCTCAGATGTGGCTCCGATCCTGCGTTGCTGTGGCTATAATGTCGGCAGGCAGCTGCAGCTCCGATTTGACCCCTGGCCTGGGAACTTCCATGCACCATGGGTGTGACCCTAAAAAGCCAAAAAAAAAAAAAAAAAAAAAAGAGAGAGAGAGAAGGTTTCCATGCTAGAGTCACCTAGGAAGTTGTGAAGAATATTGATGCTGAGGTCACACCACCAAAACATCCCCATGGAAGTAGTCTTGAATGTGGCCTGGGCATCCAGATTTGAAACATCTTCCTTGTTGAATTCAGCACACACATCTAAGAACAAGGGACTTAGCCATCATCTAGACATAAAGTGCAGATTCTGCTTTGGTCACTGCAGGAGCGCTTGGTGATAACAGAATAATGCCCGGGGGATGCCGATGCTGGTGGCCTGCATGCCACACTCTGAAGGACAGGGATCGCAAGGCTCCTGCTTTCTCCTCCCACCGCTCGTGGCCAGGGCTTCCTCCTCCCCATCCTTGCTCTCTGTCCATCCGCCGTCCCTCTGGGGGCTCAGACGATTCATGCTCCCATCTCATGAAAACGGGCCCACTTCCTCAAGAGAACGGACTTCTCTATCACCCGCCAAATTCTCCCTTCCACGCTCCTGATCAGACAGCCATGGGGAAATGGATCCCTCCATTCCGAAGTAGATTAGACTGTCCCAGCCTTACTTGCTCAAAAAAGGGGAAAACATAAATCTCTTTCTATTCCCATTTTCTTTTTCCCTGGCCATGAAAACACCTTGGGGAAAAGATGATGTGATTTGTCACCTTCCAATGTCTCTTTTCCATTTTGCTCTTAAGCCAGGATGTTTTCACACCCGTACTGCTGCCGGAGGCAATGCCAAGGTCAGCCCTCCGTGGACCAGACCTACCAGCATCATTTGACACAACAGGCCCTTTCCCCAGTGCATACCTTGGTACCTCACCCTCTGCCTCTGTCTTCCCTGCATCACCCGGTGTTTCTTCCCAGGCTCCTTTGCTTTCCTGCCTTCACAGCCTTGAAAGGTTGTGATGGATGGTCCAGGCCTCGTCTTTGGATGTTTCAATTGTGTTGTCTACATGTACTCCTTCCAGGATCTCATGGAGCCTGATGGCTTGAAACTCCACCTCTCTGCTGACAGTATTTCCGTGGTCAGGTTGTGTCTCTACCCTGAATGCTAGATTGATGCCTTCCACTCTCCCTTCATTCTGCCTGGATGCCTGACATGCATCTCAACCTTTTTTCTAGCCTTACGGAGACATGACGGACACACAACATAATGTCGAAGTGATGATTGGATGACATATAATGTGATGATTTGAGACACATCTGAAGAGAGGAATGGGCACCAAGGTACAGTTTGTTAATACCCTGTCACCTCACATAACGGCCACTTCCTTTTTATGTATATGTATATTTTCAAGTATATGCTACAGAATATAACTATAGGTACTGTTCTGAACATGAGACCCCAGAACTTCCACATCTTATACCTGGAAATCTGTACCCTTTGACACTCAGCTCTCCGTTTCCCCAATCCCCAAAGACCTAGCAACCACTGCTCTCGTCTCTATCTCTGTGCGCTCTGCTTTGTAAGATTCCACATACGGCATATCGCTCTGATTTCATTCACTTAGCCTAACGCCCTCACGCGTCACCCATGTTGTCATAAATGGCTTATGTGGCTCTGAGGAAGAAGGAACTACTCATGCTAACCTCATCAGCCAAAATCTGATGTCCTCATCCCTTCATCATTCCATAATCTCTCTCTCTCTCTCTCTCTCTCTCTCACACACACACACACACAGGAAAAGGGACAAGAAAAGAATCTCGTTTCCCTTCCCATCTTCTCCATCTTAGGGTCAACTCTACTCAACTCAGACCAAGACTCCAACTCCACTCGGACAAAGACTCAGGAAAGGTGTGGGGGCACTTTCTTGCCTTCGTAGCCTTTCATCCATGGTTTCATGAAGGTCTCCATACAGCCTTCATTTTCCAAGGACACACGACCCCTGCGTCCTCCACAACCCTCTTGAGAACACCACCACTGCAGTCCTGGGGGGTGGTCGGCACATTCCAATGGGACTGCCCATTCCATATTCTCCCCTGTAGACTCCAACCCGGCCAGCAGGCAGAGAGACACACGGAATAGAGAACGCCAGCTCTGCCCATCCTTCTCGTATCATCACCTTCCCCTGACATCTCATCCTCGCCGTCTCACGCTCGAATCGTCTGTCCCATGAGGCCCATGTTGGCCCTGAGCTGACCCTTCAACACTGCAGTCAGCCTTCCAAGAAACTATGACAAAGCTAAGTGAACATTATGGTATGAAATATTTAAAGATGACATATTTGTGTGTATAAACTCAGTAAAAAGATAAGATGCATTGGATTATCAAAGGAGATTCACTCTGAAACCTTCCCTCGTATCACACTTTACTTAGAATTCTCTACAGGCAAAGCAGGTCTGGAATCATCAACACTTCTAGAATCCTTTCTTGTTTCATGTGACACCCTCTGACCCTGATTGAATATCTAAAGTCTCTAAGTGATAGCTGGACAGAAGGGACTTCCTTGTTTACTTGCATGAAACATCTCCTTTCATTCTCAGATATTTGCATCACTTATGTAACATCTTATGGGGGGCCACATCTCTAAACTCATCAACAATACTAAGTAGGCCAGTTACATTCAGCTAAAAGTGGACGGATATGGACTCTCCCATGAAGACCTAGCATTTCAGTGTTTGCTAAGAGGTCTAACATTGACAGGCTCACAGGGAGAGTTGCCCTGATCAACCTGCTTTCTTTTTCTCAGTGTCCCTGGTGAAAAAAAGAAAATGGATTTTTCAGACTGCCACGAACCTTTCCTTTTCCACGTGTGTAAAGAGGGTGGCATTTATTTTCGGCACTACTTTATTTATTTTTAAATTTGCAAACATCAAAAAATGGAGAACGAGCCAAGACTTGAGTATTCAGATAATTGTAAGAAGTGGGTTGAGCTCATGTCAGTATTTGAAGGCAAGCCCAAGAAGGCAATAGGAGAAGTTTCCTGTGGACGTTGGAGTAAGGAATGGGCACTTGTTCCGTTCAAACAGTGGGAAATGCTGATCAAAACTACCATGAGCTACCACCTCGCACCAGTCAGAATGGCCCTCATTCATAAGTCCACAGATAACAAGTGCTGGAGGAGCTGTGGAGAAAAGGGAACCCTCCTGCACTGCTGGTGGGAATGTCAACTGGTACAGCCACTATGGAGAACAGTTTGGAGATACCTTAGAAAGCTATACATAGAACTTCCATATGACCCCGCAATCCCACTCTTGGGCATCTATCCGGACAAAACTCTACTTAAAAGAGACACATGCACCCGCACGTGTTCATTGCAGCACTATTCACAATAGCCAGGACATGGAAACAACCCAACTGTCCATCCACAGATGACTGGATTCGGAAGATGTGGTATATATACACAATGGAATACTACTCAGCCATAAAAAAGAATGACATCATGCCATTTGCAGCAACGTGGATGGAACTAGAGAATCTCACCCTGAGTGAAATGAGCCAGAAAGACAAAGACAAATACCATATGATATCACTTATAACTGGAATCTAATATCCAGCACAAATGAACATCTCCTCAGAAAAGAAAATCATGGACTTGGAGAAGAGACTTGTGGCTGCCTGATGGGAGGGGGAGGGAGTGGGAGGGATCGGGAGCTTGGGCTTATCAGACACAACTTAGAATAGATTTACAAGGAGATCCTGCTGAATAGCACTGAGAACTTTGTCTAGATACTCATGCTGCAACAGAACAAAGGGTGGGGGGAAAAATGTAATTATAATGTATACCTGTAAGGATAACCTGACCCCCTTGCTGTACAGTGGGGAAAAAAAAAAAAAAGTGGGACATAGATCTGGACATATCCTATTTCTTTGTCCATCTCTCTTGTCAAAAGGTCTAGAAATATCCATGTCTTCATCTAAGCCTTGGTGATGAAATAAGTTCTGATTCTGGATAAGTTTTCTCCCCTACATAGTTGTTGGGATTTACGTTCAGCTGTTACCTTATACTTAGAGAATTTATTTGCCAAACAGTTACATGGATTTCAATTTATTGTGCCTACAGGGCATGCGTGTTTGGCTAAACCAGAGAAACCTACTCCAACAGGCTCAGGCATTGGGAAACAGTCATGTTGCAAACTCTTGCTGTAGTCAAACTGAACGTGGAGCCAATGAATCATCAGACTTCTGACCTCGGGAAAATTGTATAGATCAGTGGTCCTCTCTAAATAATATATGAAGCTGGATACTCACTAAGTTTCACACTGAGGTCTGGGAGGAGGGGGGCTGTGGGTCACACTGAGTAGAGATTAATGAGGCTGTGTATATTTCCTGCTCTGTGGGCAAATAATTCAATATATGCCAAGGAAGTCACTGATGGAAAACAGGAGACCCTGCATTGACGTGTTAGGTATTTTGAGACCATACTCAACGGAAATTAATTAAGTGCTACAGTATCTGTGATTAAATAATCTTTAGGGAAAACCAGAAAATTCACGAAAAAGGAAATGGAAGAGAAAGGAAGTAAATTCTAGGCAGCAGGAGCAGAAACAATGATAAAGTAAGTTGTAAACAGTAGCCAAAACAACAATAAACTAAGGTGTAGACACAGCTCATTTGAGGCGTGTCCAGAACAGCCCCGTGTCCTTTATATTTTTCACATTCTTGTGTCATTTGGTTGGTATGTGTTGGGGCGTGTTGCTGTGAGGAATGGTATTTGAGTGTTCAGGGAGGAGGGTGACTTTGTCAAAGCAAAGTCCAAGGTCTTGGACAGGGGACGGGAGTGGGATTAACCAGAGACAGTGATGGAGAAGCGGCAAAAGGCTGGGGAGTGGGGTGAAGCCATTCCTGTTGGGGATGCCAAATCTGTGGGAGGAAGAGACATTTTTTTAAGAGCCATTGCAGGGTCGTGTGATGTGAGTCTGAATTTAAGTCCATGAAAATTTACTCAGAGGCCCAGAAGTCAAGTACAGGTGCTGGTGAAGGTTTCTGGAGAACATCACATCTGAGGTGAACCAGGAATTCAAAAAGGACTAGTGAAGAGCCTCAGAGAAAGATAAAAGGGGTTCCATCCTGGGGAAAGGGATGTTTCCTGAAGATATGATGTGGGCACTGGTATAAGACATGTGACAATGCAGCGAGAAGAGGGAGGTTGAGTGAAGATGCAAGAGATGTCCAGACAAAGGGAAGGACATGTTCGATGATCGCACCCTTTAGGGGATAGCCCACCTTTAAGTGAATACGACCTTAGGGCTCTCCATGACCTCAACCTTACTGGATTCTCAGCATCATCTTTTATCACACACCCTGCTGCCCAGTCTAAGCTTCTGTCTTAAAGCCGCTCCAGACTCCACTCCAGATCAACGAGCAGGATCTCTGAAGCTGATTGGTCATGGGCTACGAGGAAGAGGCGTCAGTGCAGTTCCCATGTGACCCGGGGAGGGTGTCAATCCCTACAGCTATTCTGAAGGGCAACTTGCCTTCCTCTCTGCTAGGTGCTTTACAGATATTTTTGGAAGTGTTATCTCTGTCCCAGAGAGGATGGAATAGCTTTGTGGCAAGGACAAGGGATCAACTTAAAGTCCCAGGTGACAGCTTGCTTCTGAGCCCACATGTGCCTGGCTCCCAAGGCCCTCATCTTTTCATGGCATCACCTGCCCACCAAAGGTGAGGTACAAACACAAACTAAACAATCTTATGGTGCTTGAACGTTGCTTATATAAAAATGGGGCTTTCTTATAATGCCAGTACTAGGAACCAGAATGCATACCTCTTTAAGAATTTGCAACCCTAGGGAGTTCTGTTAGATGCAGTGGGTTAAGGATGGGGGATTGTCACTGCAGCAGCTTGGGTTGCTGTTGTGGTGCAGGTTCGAACCCTGGCCCAGGAACTTTGATATGCTGCAGGTGCAGCCAAAAAAAACCCATAGCTACATGATATTGAAATTTTATAGGATATCACTGCTTGTATTCCTCTAAGAAGTCAATATTACCAAGGCATTCTTATTTCTTCATCATAATGCTTTATGATATTAATATGTGTGTGGCACAGACTGAATGTTTCTGTCCCCCACACCCCAACTTCACATGTTGAAACCCTAACCCCCTGTGTTGGAATTAGGAGGTGGGGCCTCTGGGAGGTGATGAGGTTGTGGGGTGGAGCTCCCATGCATGGGATTAGTGTCCTAATAAAAGAGCCCAGAGAAAAGACACAGTGAGATGACTGTGAACCAGGCAGCAGGTTCTCAGCTGACACTGAATCTGCTAACAGTGTCATCTAGGACATCCTCGTCTCCAGAAACGTGAGAAATGAATGTCTGTTGTTTATAAGCCATGCAGTCTATGGTAATCTATTATAATAGCCCAAACAAACTACAACAACGGGTTTGGGTTTTTCGGGGTTTTTTTGCTTTTGTCGTTTCAGGGCTACACCTGCAGCATATGGAAGTTCCCAGGCTAGGGGGCGAATTGGAGCTGTAGCCACCAGCCTACACACAACCACAGCAATGCTGGATCCTTAACCCACTTAGTGAGGCCAGGGATCAAACCCGCATCCTCGTGGATCCTAGTTGGGTTCATTACCACGGAGCCATGACGGGAACTCTGGGCTTGGGTTTTTAATAGAGTGGGATACAAACCACTTGTAAAGAAGTTTGACCAACACTGAGCTTATGTTTCAAATGGATTTGGTTCTTATCCAATGCTAAATCCACATTGGGAAAGAAGAATAGAAATTTCAGAAAATGAAGCTGAACTGGATAGTTCTCCCAATATTAAGTCTGTGAAAATGTATTTTTACCTTAATCTATAATAAGACTTATTTCTTAATCTATAGAAATTAACATGCCCCAGTTTAAAGATGTAGGAAAAAGTGATATAAACAAAAAGGGGAAACCCATGAAAAAGCAGTCGGAACACACAGGAAGACAATGAATTTAGCTGAAAATGGGGAGTTGATGTCATTAGAATCTGGTTCCATAGTGAAAATGAAAAGCCAAACTAAAAATAATCCACAAACCTGCACATTAACTGCGGCAGTGAATTACCACTCAACACATTACACACAACTCAGACTATGTATGTCCTGCTGGTAGCAGTGGGAGGAAGTATCGAAATATAGCAAAGTCATAAAATGAATCATACTAGCTCCAAATCACAGAAGGTCACCTTGAAAGATTGTTCTTTCGGTAAATAGAGGACAAAATCAGGTAGAAAGGTACTTTACAAGATGGAATGATTATTTTACACCATCAGCTTTGAAAGTCTGTTTTCAGCCCAGGATAGTATTATGCAAAATCGTTCATAAAATATTCACTTCTCTGATTGAATACATGTATCTGTCTACTTTAAGAAACTGGAACATAATTCATTGACAGAGGGAATCACTAAGGAAGCTAACGGAGGGCGATGGTAGGTTCACGTACAATAAAAACCCAATAAAACAATCACAGAACAGCATCTTCCTGTTTCGTTATCTTTAAACCTTTCAGATGGCACAGTCGACCCGAGTATTGCAGCAATACCCTAACTGCATGCGCTAAAGCATGAAGTGTACATTAGCTATCATCTGGGTGTCCCAACCTTCTGGTACATCACCCTAAAGATGTTCACCCTCAACCTAATGATATATTTATGTGGATTCAAAATTGCTGTGAGCATTAATGGAAACTTGGATCCTTTAATGAGTGCAAAAGCAGAATGTTAGGGTGAGCTGTGAGATGATATATTTGATTTATTCCTAAAATATGTAACACGGCTTTGCGGTGACGGTTCCAACTGGAGTAATTGGTGGCAATTAAAATAATGAGATATTCTAAATAATGATACATGCAATACGAACGCAGGGTGATATGTAATTTGTAATTCCGCTATCATTTTTAAGCTGATACATGTCTTCCTAATTACAAGGCTCTTTTGCGCTAATAGGAATTTGTTTTGTCATATGGATTCTACTTTGGAGGAATCACTTCTCCACATAGCCAATGTGAAAACCCTCTGTCCGAAACCTAAGATCTACTGTAAACACGTCATTTGGAAAATGAACTTTGGAAAACAGTTGGGAGCTATCTACAACTTGAATACATGCTTATTCCGTGATCCAGCATTTCCCCTCCTAGGTAAATATCTAACATATTGTGATGTGTGTTCACCAAAAGATAGGTGCAGGAATGGTGACAGTATCACTCTGTGGTATTTTTCAGCGATAGATGTTTGAGAATAAAATGAAGGGCTTGGCTATGTGCTTGGGTTTGGAGGCAGCAGTGGTGATTTAGAAATTGGATTCGGGTACCTCGTGGCAGAATTATTGCCTCATTACCACTTATGATTTAAAACTGGTTCTGATTACTAGGTATAAAACAAATAATACACAAGGATAGAGTGTACAACATAGGGAAAATAGCCAATATTTCATAATAACTTTAAATGCAGTATGATCTATCAAAATGGTAAATCACTGTGTTACACACCTGAAATTAACACGGCAAATGAACTAAACTCCAACAAAAAAGCTAGTTCCTATCCTTGGTAATATGATACTTAATATGAGTGCATAGTAGTTATGGAATGTTGGGTGTAAAAAAAGGGGGGGGGCATTGATTGCCTGTGTCAAAAATATTCCAGTTCACTGACGTGTGTGAATGCCTTTAATTTGGAAAACAGCTTTATGAAATATCCTTTTGCCCTTTTCCGACACCAAGAAAATAAGATGCAAAATGATCCCTTGTTCGGAGTCAAATAAAAAGTGATGATGCTATATAGGAAATAAATCAAGAAGTAGTTCTGGAGACAGACTGGTAGATTTCTTTCCTGCTGGAAAGTGAGGGCTGGCTGTTTTGGCATGGACATATAAACTGCAAAGAAAAGGTTCACGGGGACTCAGCCATGTGGGCATGCTCAGAATTCCAGGGTGTTTGTTTGAGGGAGGCAGCACTAGCCCGTGGAGCTGAAACACCGTGGTGCAGCAGTAAAACTGAGGGAGGAAGTAAAGGCAGGCCACTGAAGGCCTTTTAGGCTGGGCTGCAAGTTTCCCTTCCATTGCAGTGTGATTGAAGGACAGTTTTGAACAAGAGTGAGAATTTATCACCCGAATCGTGGAATTTTTGGTCAACTGATAGTGGACTGTGTAAGAGACCTCCCTAGGAAGCTCTCCTGACAACAAAGGTGAAATTATGGCGACCTGGAGGAAGTGGCCAGTTGTAGAAATGCAGAAAACTGAACGAACCTGGAATGCAGCAGAAAAGTAGGGTTGACAAGGCTCGTTAATAGAGGCTATGAATGGACATGGGAAGAGACCTAGCAAGAAATCCAGCAGGTGAGGACAGATGCCCATGCTGTGGTCTGAGACGGAGAGATGGGAGGAAAGAGAGCTTGTTGGGGGGTTATGGCATCAGTAGCTTGATCTGGGATGTGTGCCTGTTGAGTTGCCCAGTAGGTGTCCACCTGTTACTGTCGTTGAAGTTGGATTCAAGAATTCACAGAAGACGTCAGAGACAAGAAGTCAGGGGTTGTTAGGATATAAATAAATGCTTATAACACTAGGCACAGAGACGAAAAAGCTAGAAGGTAATGGGGGTCAGAGGTGGAGCTGTGAGAGAATTTAGCCCTGGAACCCAGACCAGGAGATGGGCAAAGAACAGGGGAAACTGTGCAAGTGTGTGCTACCACTGAGATAAGAACATGACTCTACCGCAGAAATGGTGTGATGAAAAATGGATGAAAACCGAAGAATAACAGCTAAAGAACTTAAAATGCGTTGCAAAGGGGACCCTCCTACACTATTGATGGGGATGGAAATTGGTGTGGCCATGATGGGAAACAGTGAGGAAGTTCCCCAAAAAATTAAACATACACCTACCATACGAGCCAGCAATCCCACTCCTGGGTATGTATCACCAAAAGACAAAAACTCCAATTTAAAAAGATATATGCACTCCAGTGTTCATGGCAGCACTATTTACAATAGCCAAGACATGGAAGCAACCTAAATGTCCATCAACAGATGAATGGATAATGTGAGAGACACACACACACACACAATGGAATACTATTCAGCCATAAAAAAGAACGACATAGTGCCATTTACAGCAACATGGATGGAAATGAAGATGATCATACTAAGTGAAGTCAGAGAAAGCCAAATACCATATGATATCACTTTGTCACTTACCTATGGGATCTAAACTAAGTCACAAAGGAACTTACAGAACAGAAACAGACTCAGAGACACAGAAATAAATTTATGGTTAGCAAAGGGGAAAGGGGTTGGGAAGGATAAAGCAGAAGTTTTGATTGAGCAGATACAAACTGCTACATACAAAATAACAAGAGCCTAATGTATAGCGCAGCGAACTATGTGCAGTATTTTGTAATAAATTACAGTGGAAAAGGATATGAAAAAGAACACACACAATATACAAACACACACACACACACACATAACAGAATCACTTTGTTGTACACCGGGAACAAATGCAATGTTGTAAATCAAATCTACTTCAATTAAAAGTTTAAAAAAGCTTTTAAAAAATGCCCCAGATTTAACTTAAGAGCAGTCAAAATTATAATAGGAAGGAGTTCCTGATATCAGTTATTCATGGGATCTAAAATATGGAACAGATGATCCTATGTAAAAATAAATAACAACAAACAAACAGAAACAGATCATGGCCAAGAAGAGCAGACTTGGGGTTCCAGCACAGGGGGGAGGGAAGGGGGTGGGATGGATGGGCATTTGGGGGGGTTTTTTGGATGCAAACTGTTATATTTGGAATGGCCGGGCAGCGGGATCCTACCGTACAGCACAGGGGAACGTGTGTGATTGGGTTACTTTGTTGTACAGCGGAACTTGAAGAAACACTGTAAATCAACTACACTTTAATAATGAAAATAAAAAAGGAGCTCCTGCTGCGGCACAGTAGGTTAAGGATTTGACACTGCTACAGCTGTGGCGTAAGTCACAGCTGCAGCTCACTTTCAATCCCTAAGCCATGAACTTCCATACACCTCAGGCGGAGCCGAAACAGAAAAAAAAATTATACCATTAAGATATATACTATTCTCTATTTTTGTTTACCAGTGTGTATATTAAAGAAAAGATTCCATTCTTTGAAAAACGTCTGAAAAAAACTTTTATCATAGAGCACGAAGAGTTTCACTTTCCTGAGAGATGGTCTTAAGAAAAATCTCAAAAAAGAAATATGTGTCTTCATGTCCTTGAGCCGACAGAAACAGATGGAGTCAAGGGCAAGGGCTTTCTTCCATGGTCCTGACTGCCGTCCCTACACCTTTCAGGTTCATCCGTCTTTGCTTCACATCCAAAGGGGCTACGTGACAAATGATGCTCCCCCAACCTGATGCACCAACACGTTGTTAATTTAGGCTTCCCAGGTGACCTGACCACCTCACATGAATGCCAGATGGCCACCCAGCCTGTGGCAGGACACCGCAGAGGCCAGGGCGGCACCTGCCTGGTGGTTATGCGTCCGCTGAAGTAGGGTCAACATCAGTGTAGTTTCCAACTAAAGCATCACCTTGGAATCAGCTGTTTACTAGAACAGAGTCTTGTGGGCGTGTGATTTAGCCACAGGTTTAATGACTGGTGTTTCCTGTCCAGAGCACTCACGGCTCTTCTCCATGACCAGCAGGGCAAGAGGTACTTCTGGGGGGGGACATCAAAGACACCATGTCACCCGTGTGGACGATGACATTTCCAACAATACGTACTGGCTTCTGAAAATACCCTTTGTCCTGACCTATGCGGAGGTGGGCTGGTACCACACCATGGCCGTGACATTTCTGTGCCTCCGGCTAAAGGACAGGGCTTAACGGGGAGGAAGCAGACAGGGTGAGTCGGAAGATGGGTTAAAGGAAGCCTTAGTCCCTAATCTTGACTCTTAGATGTGCCTCTTGGACGCCAGCCTTCTCCTGCCCTTGGTGACCCAAAGCCAGGGCAGAACTTCGCACCTGATCCCGAATAACAAGCAGCATCACGTCCGTCAGAAAACCCTGGCTCTTCTGTCCTTGGGGCCAACGTCTTTTTCCTCATCAGGTTTTGAATCCTGTATATAATGCTTTTCACAAACTTTAGAGCTTCAGTCATGGATGTTTGATTTTACAAAACAATGCATCAGATAATATTTAACACTGTGAGAAATACTGAAAGGCAAAGAAATACAAGGGACCAAGGATCTCTTTGCTGGAGATATTTATTTGTAAACATCGGTCAAGATGAACATGTTTCCTCTCTTCCGACTCCCCCTCTTCCTCGTCTCCGCTGTTGCTTTGTTCTTCTCGGTCCCACGGTTCCGTGTGGGTGTGGACGTACCAGACAGATGTTAACAGGACTCTGGAAGACCTAAGTCGTCTCGATGTGGATGTATTTTATCTTCTGGAATTCAGTCAGTTCTATAGAGACAGTGTCGTAGCCTATATGTGTCCACGAGTCCTCTGGTTTTGCAGCCTCACCCATGAACTTACCTGCCCTGAAAATACGACAGTAGCGGCTGCATGGGTATGTCCCATGCTTTGCATTTCCCGAGATTACGACCATGTGGTGGTGACGATCCCGCGGTGGAGGGACGGTGACCCCGTCTGCTGCGTGCCAGAGCCCCTGATGTGTGGTTGGAGAAAGAAGGGCCCTGGCCTTGTGATGTAGAAGAAGATACCCAGAAAGCCGTCAAACACTATCATCGTGACTGAGATTAAGTCAAGACAGACTGGCGCCCACATCAGGTAGGTTATGTAGTTCAAGTCCAAAAATGCATTCTCAAGAGGCAGGCATGAGCATTGTTTACACTGAGAAAAACAAAAACAAAACCACCTTCACAACAAGGCCCTACTGTATCGCACAGGGAACTGTATTCAGCATCTTGGGATAAACCCCAGGGGACAAGAACTTGAGAAAGCGTGTATATATACGTACGACGGAATCACTCTGCTCTACAGCAGGAACGAACACAACACTGGAAATCAACTCTACTTCCACAGGATACATTGAAAAAAGTTAACATAACCTTGACAAAGTCTCATCACTCCAACCCAACAGAGGTGGGGGCCACCAAGATAAGAGTTATTGACAATGAAGATGAAGATGCAGCAGAGCTCCTGTTGTGGCTCAGTGGTAATGCATCCGACGCATCTCCACGAGGATGTGGGTTCGATCCCTGGCCTCGCTCAGTGGGTTAGGTGTCTGGCATTGCCGTGGGCTGTGGTGTATGTGCAGACCCGGCTCGGATCGTACGTTGCTGTGGTTGTGGTGTGGGCCGGCAGGTGTAGCTCCAATTCAACCCCTTGCCTGGGAACCTCCAGACGCCACACATAACGGTCCTTAAAGAAAAAAAAAAAAAAGGAATTCCTGGTTCCTAAGAAAATGGCAGGGCTTGTTCATAAGTCAGCGGGGGGCGGGGGGGGGATGAAAAATGCTGATTCTGTGACCTGGCACAGCTGTTTCCTGCCATCGATTTCTGGGTCATCCCAGAAGAGTGCAGACTGCCTGCCCCTTGCATACTGAGTGCTTCTTAATCAAGCGCCACCCCAAGTGGTTCTGAATATAGCTTTTGCTCATATTTGTTTTTACGTTGTCCTTCTCCTTCATAGACGAAGTATGTCATTGATCCACGGGGCTGGTGTGTTACCTCCATGTCCTCCCTTTTGCTGAATCACCTTAGGACAGAAATAGCATCCACTGTGGGAGGCCCAGGATAGGTCTGTTGAGGTCCCAGAGCTGTGTCCTCAACATAACCAAGAAGAGGACTCTGGACACCCCAAGAAACTTGAGTCTGAAAGAGAGATGAGGCAGATGCAGCTTTAATCAAACATAATCCCGTTCATGCATTGGATGCCCGAATCTGTGGACAACAGAATGAATCAGCGCTCAGATGAAGGGAAAGCACAAGATGAAACCCTAAAACATAAATCAGGATGCAGCCCATCAGGCATCCCTGAGGAATTGGGTGCTCCTAAGAAGTCAGATTCAGTCACCCAAGAAGTTGTGAATTGAGGCCAATGTTTGTTGAAAGACACACCCAAGAGAGATGCATCAGACTCACAGTTCCCTTTGCTCCTAAAAGAAAACACACACACGGATTTGCAGAAACCTATCTCTTCCTTCCCCTGCACCCTCTCCAACCCCTAGACTGAAATTCAAGGAATGTTTTATTAGGTGGGGTTTTATGAGTGACAGATGATATGTATGAGGAGTCACTGGCAAAATTACAAAAACACTACTGAAATGGGAATGTGTCTAATGCCCTTTCCAGAAGAGACAGGCAGAGAATATCTAGCCGTGTCTCAGGTAACACATTCTCAAAAGTCCATGACATGTGCATTGGTGATATCCTGATACACTTTTCGTTTGTTTTGCTTTTTACGGCTGCACCGAAAGCATTTGGAAGTTCCCAGGCTAGGAGTCCAGTCAGAGCTGCAGCTGCTGGCCTACACCATAGCCATAGCAACCTACATCGCAGCTCACGGCAACACTGGATCCTTAACCCACTGAGCAAGGCCAGGGATCAAACCTGCGTCCTCATGGATACTAATCAGGTTCATAACCTGCCTGACCGCATGGGAGACTCCCTAAACTTTGTTTTTTATTTTTCTTTTTTGGCTGCTCCCACAGCACACCGAGGTTCACAGGCTAGGGATCGAACCTGTGCCGTAGCAGCGACCTGAGCCAACGCAGCGACTATACCAGATCCTCAACCCACGGAGCAACAAAAGAACTCCCCGATAACTCTTTTGACTCCAGAAAGACAGCACACATTTCTCTTAAGCATCAACAGCCTCAAGGGAAGTTCTCTTCTCTGTTTCGGGGTTTTGTTTGTGTTTGCTTGCTCGTTTTTTCAGCCTCCAAACATTTCTATCTATCCAGGAGCAACAGTTCTCTGCAATAAGAGATTTGGATCATGCTGCTGTTTTCAGAACATTCTCTAGCTGGCGTTTGGGGAAGCAGTGTTCCAGGGAGGAATCAGAATGACAGAATGATTTCTGTGTCATTTTTCTCTGTGTGTTATTCTTACGGAGGGGCTCCCGTGCAGTGAGCGGGGTGACTCATTCTTGACAACCGCATACAAGTGCGGAAGGGTTTGCTTGCCCTCCTTGGAGGCGGCCCCTCCTTATTCAACTTGATTTTCTCCTTCGGAGCCAGACGATGAATGAATGACATTCGCCCCCACACTTCCCCTCGCTCTGAATACAGACCAAGAAGAGGACATCCTTATCTTCTGGAAAAGTTTCTGGTTTCATCAGCAACACAGCAATACTTCCTTGTCCTTTTTTGGATGCATTGAAAAAAATCCACGTGGAAATGCTTCATCCCTCCTGCTCCACGTCGGGGGCATAGCCACGAGAGCCCGCACAGCATTGACTTCTGGAATGATGACAGCCATGTCTTTAGGCAAGGCACAGCTTACTCTCCATAAGAGACCAGACTCCCTCAGCGTCAGACAACTGCCTTCTGGGAAGTATCGATTAAAAAAAAAAAAAAAGACAATTGCCACAAATCTCTGCCCCCAAACTAGGCAGTAGGAAATCATCTGCCAGGAGCTGAAAGCGCAGAAGAGAACATTCTAAAATGGGGAACTGGGAATCGCAAATGGGAAATAAAATCGAGACGTGAGCCACTCCAGGAAGTGAGATGAAAGATTGCGATATAATTAATGACTCTGAGAGTCTGAGCTCATCTTTCTAAGATGGAAAGAAAGGGGAGTGGCAGGCCAGCCTCCCAGAGTGGTCCCTTCAGAGATGACAAAGCAGAGTAAAGGGACTGAGCTCAAAGAATAAAAAGAGGGGGGACAACCTACCCTATGTTGACATGTCAATAAAACAACTGGATATGAATATTCAATTTCACTGAGTTTTAAAAAATTTAAACAGGGAAGCAGTTTTAGCCAAGCATGATAGGAAATAGTCCCAAAATAAGCTTTCCCTTTGAAGAGCCCTCTTCAAGGCTGATGTTTTATTTATTTTTATGTATTTATTTTTTAGGGCCATTACCCATGGTATATAGAAGTTCCCAGGCGACGGGTCAAATCAGAGCTGTACCCACCGACCTACGCCAGAGCCACAGCAACGTGGGATCCGAGCTGTGTCTGCAACCTACACCAGAGCTCACGGCAATGCCGGATCCTTAACCCACTGAGCAAGGCCAGGGATGAAACCTGCGACCCCATGGTTCCTAGTCGGATTCGTTAACCACTGAGCCATAACGGGAACTCCTGCAAATGCAAGTTTTAAAAGTACCTGAAACACTGGTACTGCAGTTGCCAGCCTACGCCACAGCCACAGCAATGCAGGATCCAAGCTGTCTGCAACCTGCACCAGAGCTCATGGTGACACCAGATCCTTAACCCACTGAGCAAGGCCAGGGATCGAACCTGTGTCCTCACGGATACTAGTTGGGTTCATTCCCACAGAGCCACGACAGGAACTCCAAGACTGATGTTTTATTTATTACTATTAATATTACTGTAAGACAACACCTGCAGCATATAGAAAAGAAGTTCCCAAGCGAGGGACTGAATCTGAGCCTCCACTCTGACCCACACTGCACCTGTAGCAACACCAGATTCTTTTTTCTTTTTTTTTTTTTATTATTATTTTCCCACTGTACAGCAAGGGGGTCAGGTCATCCTTAGATGTATACATTGCAGTTACAGTTTTTTCCCCCACCCTTTCTTCTGTTGCGACATGAGTATCTAGACATAGTTCTCAATGCTATTCAGCAGGATCTCCTTATAAATCTATTCTAGGTTGTGTCTGATAATCCCAAGCTCCCGATCCCTCCCACTCCCTCCCCCTCCCATCAGGCAACCACAAGTCTCTTCTCCAAGTCCATGATTTTCTTTTCTGAGGAGATGTTCATTTGTGCTAGATATTAGATTCCAGTTATAAGTGATATCATATGGTATTTGTGTCTTTCTGGCTCATTTCACTCAGGTTGAGATTCTCTAGTTCCATCCATGTTGCTGCAAATGGCATTATGTCATCCTTTTTTATGGCTGAGTAGTATTCCATTGTGTATATATACCACATCTTCCGAATCCAATCATCTGTCGATGCACATTTGGATTGTTTCCATGTCCTGGCTATTGTGAATAGGGCTGCAATGAACATGCGGGTGCATGTGTCTCTTTTAAGTAGAGCTTTGTCCGGATAGATGCCCAAGAGTGGGACTGCGGGGTCATATGGAAGTTCTATGTATAGATTTCTAAGGTATCTCCAAACTGTTCTCCATAGTGGCTGTACCAGTTTACATTCCCACCAGCAGTGCAGGAGGGTTCCCTTTTCTCCACAGCCCCTCCAGCACTTGTTATTTGTGGATTTATTAATGATGGCCATTCTGACTGAACACCAGATTCTTTAACCCACTGTGCCAGGTCCAGGATCAAACGTGAGCATTTATGGCGACCTGAGCCGTAACAGTTGGGTTCTTAACACAGTGCGCCAGGGCGGGACCTCCAAGGCTGATGTTTTAGATTTATGGCCTTTCATCACTGACCTTTCATGGTTGGGAACGGGGGCTGATGAAGATGCCAAAAGGACTTGTTATCCCGGATGCTGGTGCTATTTTAGGATCGGGTTTTATAACGTTGGGTTATTTTCCTTTTATGTTACACTTCTCTGGAAGAGCTTTTCCCTAAATAATTACTGACATCCTGTACACCATCCAAGACCAAGTTTTTGGACCCGTCACCTCAATGAGCTGAGTCGATGGGTTTCTGCCACATCCTCTTAAAACGCTTTTGTCTGTGACTGGCCCCTACACGCCCACACTAGTCCACTTGTCACCCAGCAGCCAGGCTGCCCTGTCAGATTATTGATCGGGTCACCTTAGGGGACAGTCCCTGGCCCTCCCACAGGGAAGCCTCCATTCTGCTTTGAATAAAACCCCACTCCTCCACCCCAGGTGCTCAGCTCTGCACAGGCGCCTCTACCTGCCCAACTGGCTCCTCTCCACCTTCCCTCTCCTTTATGCTCTGAACACTCTGGGCCTGTCTAGAACCTCCCAATCTGGGTCATAGCACCTTGCTAGTCGCTGGTCCTCCTGCAGAAAGACACACCACTTTGTCATGGTTGGTTCCTTCTAACCATTCAGTTCTTCGTGACCCGTGTCACAACCACGCCCACACCCGCCCCCAGGGCCTGCTGGTGACTTCTCTTCCATTTTTCTACATCGGAGCAGATACAAATGTCACCCTCTTCTCCATCACTCTGCCTTTTCCTCCTTGTCCCGCCCTTCAAGCCTTCTGATCGCATCTGCTTTTGGGTCTGCGTGGAACCTGTCCCCCATCCACTCAGATGTCAGACCCGGTGACAAGGGGCCTTGCGGGGCTTCCTCCCTGTTCCCTTTCCAGTGCTTCCAGCTGCCAAGCAGCCCACAGGCATGCCTGACTATTTCAGAGCCACTGTATGACTCTGTGCCTTGGGGTCTTCCAGGCACAGCCAGTGCTGCCTTACCCTTTCTGACTTGTCTTCTCTGTGACATCATAAGTACTGTGACATGCTTGCTCAGATCAGGTCCCTCCTTCAAGCCCCTGCTGATGGGCTGGCCATCCCAACTGGCCCTCCCAAGCTCACAGCAGCCTTGACGCACTCCCGCTCTGACCTGGGAGTGCTCATTTGTTTGAAGATCCTTTACCATTTCCCTGTTACAGGCTCCCCACCCCCATGTTGATGGGCTGCCATGAGGAAGAGCAGTTCTCACAGCTTCATGCCCTCCAAGTGGATAAGCCAGAGCCTGCAGTGCTGGAGGGTGGCTCAGAAGGAGGAGTGTGGGCACAGCTGAGGGGACCTCCCTCTCGCTTTGCAGTGTGGTCAGTGGTTGCGGTCCTTGGCTGGTAGCAGGAATCCCTCCTGGTCCATGGCAGGGAGTGTGCGAGTGAACGTGTGAGTGTGGGTATAAGTGTGTGAGAGAGAGAATGTGTGTGTGCAGGCCTGGGATCCTATGGGTGGGTGCAGGCAGGTAACTGGACTTTCCTCGCTGCTTGCCAACTCAGATAGCTGCCTGCTTCAATGGGGAGCCAACAAAAGGCTTTATTACAGACTGATGATGCCTCACAAGTGAACAGTGGGTTCCCCTAAGGAAAAGGTGTCCTTTTCATTTCAATGATAAAAATACCCTATCAACAGCAGTAACAATAGCAGGTGTCTGCTGTGTGCTTGGAAGCCGGCTTCTGGGAAGATTACAGGTGTTAACTGACTTAATTCTCATAGCACCCATGGCTTAGAGGTTGTTTCATTATTAGTACTTTGTAGATGGGGCAGTTGAAGAACAGAAAAGTAAATTTCCAGTGCTGCACATTTCCTTCCCATATATGTGTGTAAGCGTGCCCAGCAGGATGGATCTTATAGGAGATGTTGTGAGGTAGATCCACTGTTTCTATAATACAAGACAAGGAGAAAGGGCTCTGGAAACAGAGTCAAAACACATACACAATGACTGATATGAAGACACAAAGACAAGTCTGCCCTTTATCAGACTCTCTTAGCCTCTGTGTCTCTCAACTTTCCCAGGGTGGGGGGGGGGTGTCTAAATGAATGTAGTACGTTGGAAGATACTGTCAGTTGTAAGTAACGTATTAATATGGGATATTTAAAGTGTTTCATCCAATGGACAAGGGTGTCCATTTTCACCACTTCTTTTTGGGTAGGTGTAGTGATTTTGACAGTAATCATTCTTCCAATCCAAGAGCATGGTATATCTTTTCATCTGCTGGTGTCATCTTTGATTCATTTCATCAGCGTCATATAGTTTTCAGGGTCTTTTGGCCCTACAGGAAGTTTTATTCCTAGGTATCTTATTATTTTTGATGTGATGGTCAATGGGATAGTTTCCCTAATTTCTCTTTCTGTTTTTCATTGTTGGTATATCAAAATACAATCAATTTCTATGTATTAATTTCGTTTATGTCAAAGAAAGCTCTTTGACATAAATCACAGCACTATCTTTTTTGATCCACATCTTAGAGTAATGACAAGAAACACAAAAATAAACCACTGGGATCTAATTAAACTTAAAAGCTTTTGCACAGTAAAGGAAACCATTAAAAAAAATGAAAAGACAACCCACCGAACGGGAGAAAGTAATTGCAAATGATGCAACAGACAAGGGCTTAATTTACAAAATATACAAGCAACTGATATAACTCAACGACAAAAAAACCAAAGAACCCAATCAAAAAGTGGGCAGAAGACCTACATAGTCATTTTTCCAAATAAGACATAGGGATGGCCAGTAGACACATGAAAAGATGCTCGACATCCCTAATTATTAGAGAAATGCAAGTGAAAACTACAATGAGGTAACACCTCACACCAGTCAGAATGGCCATCCTTAGTAAGTTGACATATAACCAATACTAGAGACGGTATGGAGAAAAGGGAACCCTCCTGGACTGTGGATGGGAATGTAAATTGGTAGAACCGCCATGGAAAACAGTACGGAGGTTTCTCAGAAAACTAAATATAGAACTACCCGGAGTTCCCGTCGTGGCTCAGCAGAAATGAATCTGACTAGGACCCATGAGGACACAGGTTTAATCCTTGGCCTTACTCAGTGGGTTAAGGATCTGGCGTGGCTGTGACTGTGGCATAGGCCAGTGGCTACAGCTCTGATTCGACACCTAGCCTGGGAACATCCATATGCCGCTGGTGCAGCTCTATAAATGCAAAAAAAAAAAAAAAAAAAAAAGAAAGAAAAAAAAAAAAGAATTACTATATGCTCCAGCAATCTCACTCTTGAGCATGTACCCAGACACAACTACAACTCAGAAAGATCCATGCACCCCTATGTTCACAGCAGCACTATTCACAATAGCCAAGACACAGAAACAATATGAATAGATTAAGAAAATGTTATACATATATACAATGTAATACTACTCAGCCATAAAAAGAACAAAAATATGCTATTTACAGCAACATGGATGCAACTAGAGAGTCTTGTAGCAAGGAAAGTAAATCAGAAAGAGAAAGACAAATACTATATGATATCAATTACAGGTGGAATCTAACATAGGGCGCAAATGATTCTATCTACAAAACAGACTCACAGATATAGAGGAGAGCCTTGTGGTTGCCCGAGGGAGGGGGAAAGGAGTAGGACCGACAGGCAGTTTGAGGTGAGTAGATGCAAACTATGACATTTAGAATGGATAAGCAATGAGGTCCTACTGCACAGCACAGGGAACTATATCTAATCTCTTGAGATAGACATGATGGAAGATAATATGAGAAAAAGAATACACACACACACACACACACACATACACACACGAGACTGGACCAGTTTGGTATAGAGGAGAAATTGGCACAACATTGTGCCAACTGTGCCAAAATTAAAATAATTTAATAAAAAAATAGGCAATTGGGCCTCTTAAGGCTTTTCCATAACGTCCATGGGCAGGCGTTTGTGGATCAGTTTGACACCTGGCGAGCGTCTCAAGTTCAGGATGAAATAACCTTGAGCAATTTCAAGGTGATACAAACGACAGGACATTTTAAGACGGGCTGTCCTGGGATTCTTGATCGTCCTCTCTACAGATACCTTCGCACTTTATTTTCGTTGCCGTCTCTGTAGACGATGGTCATCACCTCTGTAGACTTCCTTTCTACATATCATCTCATCCTTAGAAAACACTCATGTTGATGCCTGAGGAGAACTCACTGTCCTGGAATCATTTCAAGCTCCTCCCCTCCACCCCAGCCTCCTCGACCTCTTGGCTTCTTCTTAGTCCGTCCACCCGTGATTAATTGTCACTGCAGGCAGATGCTGCCCAGAATCATCTTTGCTCCTAAAGGCTCCTCCACTTTCATTGGATGGTCCTTCCTTTTCCCTCTACAACTGGGACCCCCAAGAAGCTGGCCTGGGAAGCTCTCTTTTCCACCCAGGTATGTGCCTTCTAAGATTTCATTAATTTTTGTGACTTTGACCATGATCAGAGATGTTCTTAGGTAAAATGACAGAGGTGAAATTTTACAGCCTCCCCATCAGCCCTTTTGACCTCTCTTCTTGGCAATGCCAATCATCTGTTTCTATGAAGTGCTCGGAACATTCCAGTGCCCCAGGGATTCCCCCCCCACCCCTCCCCGTTCATCCTGCAAAACACTTAGGATTTTCTGGTGGTTTGGGGTCAAGTCCAGTGTTTTGCTAGATGCATGGCTAGGTAGCAAAACTAAAAGCAGAGAAATGTTTGCATTTTAACCAAGCCCACTCTTGCCTACATTTCAAACAGGAAGGGAGAGATTTCAAAGTTTAAGAATTTACTTTAATGTGAGATAATATTTTAAGACGTCTCGGAGGGTTGGTTAACCCTCAAGTCACATCATGGTGACACAAGTTAAATCCGCTAGAGCTGGTCTTGATGTGCTGAGCCTGGAATGGAAAGTTCTTGATAAGCTGGTTCTTCCAGGGATTGTGGCACATGAGATCCGACACCAGAGGCTTTGTGGAATCCAGTGTATCTTTCAGGGCAGTACCCTGTTTCATATGTATGTTTTAATACCTCAAAAGATGATAAGCAGCTTTTTCTCATTTGATGCCCTCCTTAAACACCACGAACCACCCATCCATCTGTGTACACAGACATGCTCCTTCCCGTGGTTCAGAAGAGAAACCCACTCGCATTCATTTATCCAACAGATATTAATCCCGTATCTCTTTGTGCTGGGTCCTGCCCCAGGTTTCCAAAGGAGACCCAGTAGCACCCTCCCAGCACGCCCCAACGAGCAGGGAGATGGCTGCGTTCAAAAGGTGCAGTCAGCCAGGACACCAGAACCCTCAGAAGTCTTCACAGCCTCGGTTCGCCTCGTCCTGTGGCCCCCTCCACACACAAAACAAAGCTCAAGGTACCAATCAATTGCACATCTCTCTAGCATTACTCAGCCTCGCTGGAAACATCCCAGGTAAAGCTGCCTTCCAGGCAGGGGAAGGAAAGGGGAATAACCCCTACTTGACCAGCACAAGGTGAGTCTGTCAGAGCAGTGGCCTCACCCAGGAGGCTTCAAGGGCAAGGTCAGCTTTAGTCTACACAAGAAACCACGGCAGACCTCCCCAACCCCGCCCCGGTTCTGGAAGGATCTCGACTCCCACCCGAGGCCACTGCAGTCAACGAGAGTCTCCCACAGGCATCCGTCACACCGAACACAATGTGCTACCTAGTGAAGGTTTTTCTGCTTCACTCCCTTGGCCCAGGCGCCCACCCCCAAGTGCACTCTCTGGAGTCTCACAATCCTCGGGAACCAGCCTCGACTTGGTCTCCATAACCGACGTTAGAATTCCCAGCCTCCTTTCAATTGAAATTCTCGAACATCCAGCGTTGCTGCTTCATTTTAAATGCAATGAATCAGTAATAAAAGCCGATTTCATTAATTCATGCAATGTATTTCTCCGGAGGAAAAGGCAGGTAATAAAAATCGCGTTAGGCCGGGTGTATTCTATATCTTTCCTGCTCCAGGGTATCAAGTTTTTGTTTGCTTTATGATCAGCCGTGGACTGTACAAATAAATAGTTAATCCAAATGAATTCTGTGGGTAAAACGTGATTTTATTAAGTTTTATTGGATTTTAAAAAACTGTACAGTTAACCACAGGAGGAGAGACATGCTCCAGTGGACATCTGGTGTGTAAGAGGGAATTAAACTTTAAAATCACGGAACACTTTTAAGTTCCGTAACTATAATGGACTGGCTGTTTATGAACTTACAAGGCCAGTTTTTAAGGGAATTATGGAGACAGAAGAAATGAATTTCACCCTTTAGGTTCCATACAAGTATTGGCTATAGATGCCTGATGAATCACCATGTTAAAACATGTTTATCATATCATATATATATATGTAATTTAAAAAGTCACATATATCCTCTGTGTAAGCATACCGATACACCCATGCTTACATATGTATATGTGCATACACACACCTACACATGGAGGCATTAGGATTAGTCAGTCATATACTGTATGCAGAATACCACATCAAATGTACTGAAATATAGTTTTATCACAAACTGGTAGATATTCCACATAGATTATTAAATATGTAGATGCTTAAAATTGGAGGACAATGAATTAGTAAAAACAGAGCCAGATTCCTTTCTGCAGGGCACAGGACAAATGTTTTAATCATAAGCAAACGAGACCCAAGTCAACAGAGGGAGACAGAACGATGCTTTGACAGGCCTGTCAGAGAGAAGATCATTCAGCAGCATGATTTATCTTTGGCTTGGGATGTCTGACGTGACTCCCTAACAGAGAAACCCTGGATCGCCACGTCCACACAGAGTATAACCACGTATTTGTGTGCGTGGCTTTTATTTTTCCACACATTACAAAGCACGTTTTCACTGAACACTACCCTTGAACTATGATGAGGCAAAAAGTTACCGGTCCGTTTGACGGTCATCAAAAGTAAAATATATAAACTCTTGAGACGAGTATCTGTAACGTGTTGAAAGCTGCTCATGTGGACAAGGCACCGTTTTAAGTTACAAAATGCATTTTTAGAATTCACCCATGATAGAAAGACGTGTTATTAAACAGTACGAGGAAAGATGGGAGACTGTTCAAGGAAAGCCGTTAAAGTCTTTCCTGGTGGGTGCCTATGAGAGGCTCGTGAAATGCTCTTAAGTTTTAAAAAAAAGCGATTTAAAAGAGTCAAAGAATGCCTTTAGAGTGAATGTGCAATGGTGACAAAAGCAAGAGCTGGGTTTGCATTTCTCTTCTGTTCAGCAAGTCTGTATAGACTGTAGAAAGCAATACTATTCTAAAACGGTTTTGGTGGGCATTTCATCAATTAATTTAATTTGAGAGGACATTTGAAGAAGTCTTGGCACACAGCAGGAATGAAATCACTTCCGGTGCTTTTTTCTTTTTTTCCCCTTTCTACAGCTGCATCTCCTTGCAAGGACAAGTTCTGAGCTAGGGCTCAAATCCAAGCTGCAGCTGCCAGCCTCCACCACAGCCACAGCAAAGCCAGATCCAAGCTACATCTGTGATTCTGCTCAGGGCAACGCAGGATCCTTAACCCAATGAGCGAGGCCAGATGATCTAACCTGCATCCTTACAGACTCTATGTCAGGTTCTTAAACCACTGAGCCCCAATGGGAACTTTTTTTTTTTGTCCCCCAGTCCTTTTTTTCACAGGGAAGTTACATCAACATTTGATGTATGCATAGGAAGCTCAAAGTCTCATTTCATGGTCTCAGTGGAGTTGGGAGAGTGGTTGTAATACTTGTCTTTTTAGGGCCACAAGTGCGGCATATGGAAGTCCCCAGGCTAGGGGTCGAATTGGAGCTATAGCTGCCAGCCTCCACCACAGTCACAGCAACACGGAATCTGAGCCACGTCTGCGACCTACACCACAGCTCATGGCAACCCCAGATCCTCAACCCAGGGATCGAACCTGCGTCCTCATGGATCCTCGTCAGATGCATTTCCACTGAGCCGCGACGGGAACGGCTGGTCATACTGTTCTGTGTTTACCATGCCTTTGATCCTCGCCTCCAAGGTGCAGACAGATTCTAGGAAGGGAACAGCCTTTTGCTGCCTCAGCAGAGCTTAAACCTGACTCAGTATATTTGTGATACTGTGGGTGAGTGAGGCTCCCAATATCCCTCAAAAACAGAGGAAGAATTTTTGCGAACTCTATAGTGAAAAGGTATACGCACTCCAGTGTGCAAAGCAGCACTATTTACAGTAGCCAAGACATGGAAACAACTGAAATGTCCATCAACAGAGGAGTGAATCAAGACGATGTGGTCCATATGTACAATGGACTCTTAGCCTTAAAACAGAACCAGATCCTGCCATTTGCATCAACACAGATGCAACTAGAGATTATTATACTCAGTGAAGTCAGTCAGAGAAAGACAAATATGCTGTCACTTCCATGCTGAAACTAAAAAGCAACACAAATGGGAGTTCCCATTGTAGCTCAGTGGTAACGAACCTCACTAGTATCCACGAGGTTGCGGGTTCAATCCCTGGCCCTGCTCAGTGGGTTAAAGATGCGGCATTGCCAAGAGCTGTGGTGTGGGTTGCAGATGCGGCTCAGATCCCCCGTGGCTGTGGCTGTGGGTGTAGGCTGGCAGCTGCAGCTCTGATTTGACCCCTCACCCGGGAACTTCCATATGATATGCTGCAGGTGCAGCCCTTAAAATAAAAAAAAATTTATGAAAGCAATAAAATGAATATATATATATACACACACAAAAATGAAACATACGTAGAAAATAAACTTATTATGAAAAGGCAAAGGGAACATGAGACTAACAGATACAAATTACTAAACATAAAATAGATACACACCGAGGACCTACTGTATAGCACAGGAACTATCTGCAATATCTTCTAATAACTGTAATGGAAAATGAGAAAAAAAATATGCACACACACACACATACATGTATATGTAATTGAATCACTTGGCTATACTCCTGAAACTAACACAATATTGTAAATCAACTATATTTCGATTATAAAGAATACTGTAAGAAATGAGTGTAATTTGCCCCTGGGTTTTCTGAGCTGCATTGTCCTGTGCTCCATGAATACACAATTCCCACATAAATATTCATCTCTGTGAGAAGTAAATTCACACACTTCTGACCAGGCTCTCAAGGTGCAGCTCACCGTCTGCCCTCTTCACAAAGACTGCCTTCTTCAGGAACCCTCCTGTGACTCTCCTCCTCCACGGAGAGACTCTTTTTTTTCCTAGCTCTACAGACAGCATCCAAACCCAGGGATGGTGCTGGACATCTTCGGCCTGACATCCAGGGCAATGTCAAACCTTGTCGCTGGATGAAGCTCAACCCCGGTGCAGCCCACAACATCTGCCTCCCACCTGGATCTCCTGACATACAGTCAGTTCTCCTCACTCTTATAATTATGTTCCATAAAGTCATCGCAAATGCTGAATCGGTGAATACTGAACCACTGCTCCTAGGGAGATACATGGTTAGGTGTCTGGAAGCCTCTGATCACATTTTCATCAACGTATCGATACATAAGTGTGTACACTGTTGATAGGCACCTTATTCAAGAGATAGTGTTAAGTCATCCACCTTGAACTTGCAGCCATCACCCACCAGGATTTGTACCTGCAAGAAGCTCATCGAACTCACCATGACAGCCTTCTTGGGCTTCCCAAGAGCAGTCAGCACTAAAGCAGTGTTCTTGCAGGTCATTTCCAACAGCAACCGCAGTAAACACACAGACGTGTGGGAAAAGTGGCACTAAATAGTCCATAAAAAGGGCACTTGTCCTGACAATTGAGCCTCAAGGCTGAAACCAGAAGGCAGAGTGTCACCAGTTGAGCGTGTCCACAAACGACCTTGAAAGTGTGTTGACTGTTGATTGAACTGTTACAGATAGATTTAAGCAGCGTGGATGAATTTGCAAATACAGAACCTCGAATAAGGAGGGAATACCTTAAGACGCGCTGGCCACACACCACCCACAGCAGTTTCCCGCTGCAAGCACAATAACACAACTCAAGCACCTTTCCAAAGGGGGCCTGCAAGGACCCCAAAGATTTTGCTACTCCACAAGCCTTTCCTTTCCTGCTTCCCCCCTGCTCTTCACATGTACTCTTTGTCCCGGTTTCTGTCTCCACCTGCTCCCTTGACCCATCCTTCCTGGGCTGGCAGAGCCCTTGCATCACAGGTCCCAGCCTCCAGGCCACTTTATCAAAGAATACCTGGTGTTCAAGGTCAGGGTCCCCTCAGCCCCTCCGCACTGCTGTGACCTGCACTGTTCTGTACTGGAGTCACTCTTATTCCTTTGCTTGCGTGTAGGTCCTTGGATTCCTGCTGTACCGATGGTGAAGAGGGCCATGCTTCTAGGGCACAGAGACTCCCAACACGCAAACGTTGAGGGAATAATTGGCCAGGTCCTCCTGGGTGCCACTTTATGGGCCAGATGAAGGGTTTGCCCCCATTTTTCCTGGAATAACATGGGCTCCCAGCCAGCGCAAACAACTGAGGTTCTGGTTTCACGCAAAAATGTTTTTACTAAACTTGCTTCCCCTCCTGCATGGTGGGCAGTCAGCAGGATATGGGTTGCAACAAAGCCACGTGTTTCTAGAGCCGTTGCACATGAGAAGCTAAAACTACACTAAGTGGCCCTGGTTTGGGTGCTGTGTTTCCACTGTGTTCCTTCCTAACACGAACAACGCCAGCATGTACTGGCTGAAACTGAGAGCCACTGTTTAGTTTTTATGGTGCACAAACCTGCGACCTGGGCCTCTCTCAGTGGGCACAGCTTGTCCTGTCCGGCAGTAACTGCTGGAAGGATGTCAGGGGGCTTGAGCATCTGAATGTGACCCCTCCTATGTCTGTGGATGACGCTGGCTCTCCTGGGACCTCACCCAGGGTGCCGGGCAGGCACGAGCCTGTTCCCATCTCTGGGTGGCTGCCTGGCTTTGCTGAAGCAGGGTGGCTGGGGTCCGTGTCACAGAGGCCACAGGCACTAGGAAAAAGCACCAAGTATTCCCTTGGGTACCAAGCCTGTGGGGTCAGCATCACTTCTGCCTTAGTGCCGTCACTCACACACCCAGATCCCAAACAGAGGAGCCTTAACCCCAACGGTTGCCTTGAAAAGATCATCAGAAAGAGTCAGCCCAAGATATCACAAGGTAGTTCATTGCCTTCCAGACACAATGGTGTTACATCGATGCTTTTACCCCTCCTTTGGCTTCTGGTTTGTGTATCTGTGTCCGGTTCCTGGAGGCAGCCAGGAAGTTGAGGACAAGAGCAACAGAAGCTGACCTCCCTTGGACCAAGGGGTGTTTGTGAGTGAAATGAAGCTAAGATGATGGAATGGTGGAATTTCATCTCCAAATGGCATGGACTAGCAACACCTGTGCCTCGAGTCAGCTTTCTAGAAAAGGACACCGGAACACAGGTGAATGTAAGCAGTTCCCACAGACTCTCTGACATTCAACTCTGCCATCACAAGCCGGATTTGTACCGATTCCAGGAACTCCTGGGGCTCTTCTGCTACTGACCCCCCAAGAGGAAGAGGATACCTCATGCTCCCCTTTTAGAAAGACCTCGATTTACTTTTAGCAGCATTTGTCTGTGCACCTCCCACTGCTGCCCCCCGGATGTTTCTCTCTTCCCGATTTGTACAGCAAAGAGCGCCAGGCATCCTTTCAACGAACAGGACCAAGGACCTCCTCCAGGATTTGAGGAGGCTGGGATTTCTGTCCCCATCTCTACCCTCAGGTGGTTCCAGGGATGCAGGGGAGAGCGACAACAAACTCCTGTTCTTAAGCTCTGTCTCAAAAGGAAGGTACCATATGGTAAAAGTCAAGGGGCGTTTAAGTACTTCAGGGATGTGAGTTCCTGTGGAACTCACAGCATGTGCTGTGAACCCCCAAAGGCCACTTCAGAGTTACAATGGCTCAGTCAACACAGAGCTTTCCAGCTGACACCCATCCTTCCGGAAGTGGTGGAATCATTGCAATTCATACGTGGATATACAGAAATGGATACTTAGAACATGCATATAAATGCGAATAAAGATTAATCGAAATTCAGCAAATAGACATCAATATACGTCCCTATATCTAAAATGAGTAATCTAAACAATGGGTGAAACTGGGCCACATCTAGTTCCAAAACATTTTCCTCTTTAGCAACAATGTATTACATCTGTAGGCAAACATTTCCACGAAAATTCAGGTGGACGGGTATTTGGCTACATGTGTGGCAGCTTTATCTGCTGTTACGCTTTGATAAACCATCACCAAACTTCTAAATGAGCAGCCATCTTACTCACTAATTGAATATTTTAACTTTTTTCCTCGGTAGAGCTGGTGTGTCATTATATTTTCCATTTTGTGCCTTGCTTTTCATGCATTTAAAGTGTTGGAGCAGCTGTTTATTTGGAAAGGTTCCATTATGGCCATAATAATCTCCAACTAATTGCACATCAAATATTTATTTCTTGCACATTAAATTAATGAAGCAGTTTCAACAAGAGAAAAATTGGATCAGGTTGGCAAACAGTGCCTATAAATTCATGAAAGATTCCCAGTTCTTTTTGGCAGGACTCCTTTGATACAGATTAACAATTTTTAAATGGAAAGAAAATTCCCATTATCTAGCTGTGACTTTTTAAATAGGCAAGCTTTCTTTATTAAAGTGCTTTTCCCAGTATTTCCTTGATATATCATACTCTGGCTTTCAGAAATGAGAAAATAAGGCATACCACTGATATTCAAATAAATTATTGGTATCTTCTTTGCCCTGAATTTAACATGATTTTTTTTATTCTACTTTTTAAAAAATTAAAGTCTAGCTTCTGTGACTTTGACTATTTTAGATACTTCACATTAGTGGAATGCAGTGTTCTACTTTTGTAACTTTGGCTTATGTCACGCAAACAGACATTGCTCCAAAGATGAGATACATATAGCCGATAGGTATATGAAAAGATGCTCATATAATAGGTATATGAAAAGATTATCAAAATATAATCAATAATTATCACAGAAATACAAATTAAAACCACAGTGAGATATGACCTCACAACTGTCAGGATGGTTACTAATTCAAAACAAAAAAACAAAACAAAACAACAATAACCAAAAAACCCCCAAAAACCATGCTGGTGAAGATGTTGAGAAGCTGGTAGTCTTGTACACTGTTGGGAATGGTGGACACTATGGAATACTTGTTAACCTCAAAAATCTACCCCAGGATCTAGTATCCCACTTCAGGATGTATCTAAAAGAACTGAAATCAGGATATCAAAAACATATTTGCACTCCTATATTCATGGCATAATCACTCACAATAGCCAAAATATCTTCCCTATCCAGTCCAAGCATCCATCAAAAAACGAATGGCTAAAGAAGTAGTATAACAAGAACCTACTATATAGCACGGGGGGGCCAACTCAATGTTCTATAATAACCTATATGCGGAAAAAAGAATGGACATATGTACAGGTATAACTGATTCATGTTGCTGTACACCTGAAACTAATATGACATTTCAAATCAACTATACTCCAATAAAACTGAAAAAAAAAAGACATCCTAACTAAAACAGAAAATGGAATATTACTCACCTATAAAAAATGAAATTATGCCATTTGCAGCAACATGGATGGACACAGAGCTGATCATACTAAGTGATGCAAATGAAAGACAAATATCCTATGATATCACTTATGTGTGGAATCTTTAAAATATGATACAGGAGTTCCCATTGTGGTGTAGCGGAAAGAAATCCAACTAGTATTCATGAGGATGCGGGTTTGGTCCCTGGCCTCGCTCAGTGGGTCAGGGATACAGCATTGCTGTGAGCTGTGGTGTAGCTCACAGGTACAGCTCAGATCCCTTGTGGCTGTGGCTGTGGTGTAGGCCTGCAGCTGTAGCTCCAATCTGACTCCTAGCGTAGGAACGTCCATATGCCGCAGGTGTGACCCTTAAAAAAAAAAAGAAAAAGCGATACAAATGAACTTGTATACAACATAGAAATAGACATGCAGACATAGAAAATAAAGTGATGGCTCCCAAAGGGACAGAAGGGGGTAAATTACGAGTCTGCAATTAACATAGGCACACGACCATAAATACAATAGATAATCAACAGGGACCTACTGTATAGCAAAGGGAACTATGCTCAGGATTTTGTAATAACCTAAATGGGAAACGAATCATCTGTAAATAAATGGATAGATGTATATGTATAAATGAATCCCTTGGCTATACACCTGAAACTAACACAACATTGTAAATCAACTGTACTTCAATTTTTTAAATGATACATGAATCAATAAAAGGAAAAAAATATATACATACAATAGAATATCATTCAGTCTTTGAAAGATGGCACAGCATCCTTAAAAGGAAGGAAATATGGATGAGCCTGGAAGACATTCTGCTCTATCAATGTGTGGGTTTAAAACTTTGCTGATTAAAAGTAGCAGCTGGCTAACAACTTATTCTGAAACCCAGCGCTTCCAACGTATATTTATTTTCCTTTTGATAGGTTCTCTGCAAGATGTCTGATACTGTTTTCTTTGAGGCCCATTGCTAGTATATAGAAAATGACTAATGGTTTTGGGAAGGCGTTTTGGAAGGAATTTCTCTGTGAACAGTTGGTCTATCAACACTAAAGATAATGCCTACAGGTATCTTTCATTGGGATAAATTATCTTGCAATTTTACAATTCGATGAGAATGCGCCATTGCCACCAAACATTACTGAGTGTTTACAACAGTCATACAGCTCCAAAAAAAGTGTCTGCCAAATGAGTTCTTATCTAGTTACTGGCTTGCTGTTAAGTTTTACAAGTCAAGAGGCATCCCTTGCTGCCTTTTACCTTTCAGCAGACTTTTGGGTGTCCTTTATCTGTGATGAAACATGGTCTCCATTTGTTTGCAGAAAGGTCCTTTTAAAGCAAATTGTGGAGTTTTTCCTCAGTTTCCTTAAGACAGCAGGAAGCCCATATATTAACATGGATTATGCTGGGCATACCTTGGAAATATGGTGAATTCACTTCTAGACCATCACTATAAAGCAGCTATCTCAATAAAAGTCATAACAATTTTTAATGTCTTAGTGCATATAAAAGTTATGTTTACACTATACCAGAGTCTGTTAAGTGTGCGATATCATTATGCCTAAAAAACAAAAACAAAAACAAACCCAATGGACATACCTTATTTTGAAAATACTTTATTGCCAAAAAAGGCTAACCATCCCCTCAGCCTTCAATGAGTCGGCTTCTTTTTGCAACAGTAACATCAATGATCACTGATCACCATATCGGATACAATCATCATGAAGATGTTTGAAATATGTGAGAACTAACAAACATGTGACACAGAGACAGGAAGTACGCAAATGCTGTTGCAAAGATGGTGCTGATAGATCTGGTCCATGTGGGGTCGTCGCAAACCTTCAATTTTTTTTTTTTTTTAAAGCAGTATAAGCCAAGTGAAATCAATCAAAGTGCAAAAAATGAGATGTGCCTGTGTAAGGAATGGACTGCGTGATTATGGAAGCTGAGAAGTCCCAGGGTGTGCCATCTGTGACCTGCAGAACCAGACAGCTGACGGGGTGTGTGCCAGCCCAAGGGCAGAAAACCAAATGGCAGCTTATGCTCTCAGGCAGTACCTTCTCCCCTCCACTAGCTTGCTGTGCTGTTCACGCCTTCCACAGACTGGATGAGGCACACTTACATTGGAGATGCAGATTACGCCACCTGCTTGACTCAGTCTGCAAATTCAAATATTAATCTCCTCTGGAAACACCCCAAAACAACCTCTAACCGAATGTCTGGGCTCCCCATTGACCCCGACAGGTTAACACACAGAATTAAGCATCCTATGTACTTTTCACACATGTCACATGTTCCCTTAGCAGGGACTCACACCTCGCCCCTGACTGTTAATGGCATGTCTGCCTTCTACTCACTAAATGCCAAAAGTCTCTCCAGCCCCGTCCTCCCCACCCTTAAGGACCAAAAATACCTCCAGACACTGCCAGGTGTCTGCTGAGGGAACAGTTACCTATGTGACTGGCCAAGCTCAACCCTCTTCCTGGAAACAACTCCCGTTAGGCTCTCTCCTATTTCTTGCCAGTGAGTGCCTTGGGGTGAATTAAATTCTTATCAACCAACCTTTCATTTTATCAAAATGAAAAACACACCAATAATGTGGATTATTCCCTAAGCATAACGACAAGTTTCAGCATCTTTCCGTTCCTCTCACACCATTTCCAGGTCTTTGTAGAGGAAGCAGTATCCTATTGGCTAGATGGAGTGGTTCCCAAATGTGCATGCATGTTGCAGTCACGTGGTGATTTCTATACCACGTCCAAGACCACGGGGCACCCAGAAATAAAATCAGGATCTTTCCGGGTGGCACAGAGGTATCACTACGTTTTGATGTTCTCCAGATAACTCCATGGTGAAGATTATTTGGAAGCTGGTGGTCTAGGTTTTTGCTCAACTGGAGGACCCGTGGAATTCATTAGCTATCACATTTATTGTTACAGTCCGGAATCTAGTTTTTGCAAAATTTCTGTATCAACCTGGGGATGGGATGTCATGTAACTCTTATTTTTTGAATCTATGTATCTGGGCTATAAGAGGTCATGCCTGTGATCATAAGGAGATTGAAAAGAAATGATTTGTGTGAATTCCAAAAAAGAAATGATTTGTATGAATTCCAAAATAGAGCAAAAGCCATGTAGAAGGTGTATCATTAACAGTGGCTGCTCCAAAAACAATACGTTTTCCCCCACTCAAAAATGACATTGAGGAGTTCCCATCATGGCGCAATGGTAACAAATCTGACTAAGAACCATGAGGACGTGGGTTCAATCCCTGGCCTCGCTCAGTGAGTTAAGGAGCCGGCATTGCTGTGAGCTGTGGTGTAGGTCGCAGACGTGGCTCAGATCTGGTGTGGCTGTGGCTGTGCTGTGGGCTGGCAGCTACACCTCCGATTCAGCCCCTAGTGTGAGAATGTCCACATGCAGCAAGTGCGGCCCTAAAAAAAATTTTTAAAAATTAAAAAAAAAAGACCAGAAAACCAAAACAAACAAAACCCCCCGAATTCATTCTTTCAATCACAGTCACATTTCCCATAACTGTCTAGAATGTGGGACAAATAATTCAGTCAGAAGCTCCCACCAGAACAATTTCCTATTCATTATTTTCATCGATATCTAGATAGACTGGACTAGATGGTCCCATAATTTTTTTTTTTCAGAAAAGCCCCCTGTATGGTCTAGCATGGGGACCATCGTATACCTGGGCCTGTCTTTCAGGTGTCTTCAAACTTGAACCAAGTCTTGGGTGGAATTCTTGGGTCATCAACAGTCACCCCTCAACATTCTGTCGACAGCAGTCAGTGTTCGAGTGTGGGGAGCTTCGGAGAAGCTTTGAGACCCGCCCAGTCTTGCTACCTTCGACGGTCACTGGCTCTGTGTGCCAGGGGAGAGATGACTGGGGCGGCATCACTTCGATTTAAGCTCTGATGGCCCAGTGAACCGATTCAAACTGGAATCATGTTGTCTTCTCACTTTAGGAAAGTTTTGTTACAAACCTTGCCTTATGTCTGGTCTATTTGCTTTCAAATCATCAACAACACTCATTAAAAGTTGCCTTTTCTTTCTCAATTTTAATCTCTGGCCATTTAAAATCTCTTTTTCCTATGTTTTAGCATTCTGGGAAAGCATCCCATGTTTTCCCATGCCAGAAAATTGATTATCTTCTTTCATGTCAGCTCTGTTCTTTCATAATTTCTCTGCACATTTAAATTTGGTCATTGAGTTTTGTGTTTCTCTTCTTTTGTTTTAAAGCCACGTCTGTGTTCATCTCATCTTGTTCTCATACTCCAGGAATGCCTTTGTATTTGCAGTATGGGAAGCATAAAATAAATCTAAATATTCTAATTACGGAGTAATCCAAACTGCTTAGAAAGCCAAAGACCTAAGACATTTTTCAAATGACCCTTTAGGAAGAAATTCTCTTTTAAATACCTCTCCTTTTCAAAATGAAAGTACAGAGAGGTGAATCTAGAGATTTCTGCATCTTACACTACTTCTCTGAAACAGGTTTTGCTGTGAGCCACTTACACTTCTCTAGATAACCCAAAGTTATACTGAAGGACTATACTTGTCTCTGCCTTGAAATAGGTTTGCGTTTCACACCAGGTTAACCCTCTGTGAGGGAGAGAGAAGGCAAAGAGGGTTGAGTGAGAGGCAGAATCCTGCTGAGGGAAAGCCTTATGAAGACACCATATAGCTTAGAACCTGTGCCTTCCTTCTTCCTGGTAAGTAGGCAATCAGCAATTGCCACTGGATCCAAACATCCAGTGTAACCCATCAGGAATTGACCTTCTCCTTCAAAGCAGCGTATAAGACATAAGGTGGAGAGTGACTAAGAAGAGGACTTACCAAGGAAGGATGGTGCATGACGGAGGTTCTGCTAAAGGACCCTGCAAGTCTGTGTAGGAACCAGTACAACGATTACCCAAATGGAGCTTATCTTATCTCTTCTTATCTTTACGGTATCTTATCTTTACAGTGGCACCTGCAGCTATGGAAGGTGCTGGGTTAGGGGTCGAATTGGAGCTGTAGCTGGCAGCTTATATCACAACCATAGCAACGTGGGACCTGAGCCACATCTGTGACCTATACCGCAGCTCACGGCAATGCCTGGTCTTTGACCCGCTGAGCTGCAAAGGAAACTCCTAGCCAAATGGAGTTTCAGGTGCACACAAGTCCTACAGAGAAAAGGAGAAGTCCTGGGGGACAGAGACCAAAGTCAAGAATGTTTGATCTCAGCAATGAGGGTTCCCCCTGTAGCGCAGCAAGTTAAGGATCTGGCGTTGTCTCTGCAGCGGCTCAGGTTCAATCCCTGGCCCAGTGTAGTGCGTTGGGGATCTGACATTGCAGCAGCTGTGGTGTAAGCTGCAGCTGTGGCTTGGATTTGATCCCTGGCCTGGGAACTTCCATATGACACAGGTGCAGCCAAAAGGGGGGGAAAAAAAGAGAATGCTAGCTCTCAGCAATAATACTATTTCAGCAAAGGACCACTAAGACACTTTTATGTGGGGATGGGGAGGGAACAAGAGTTTGAATCCCAGATTTGGAAAGACCCTCAAACAGTATTCCTGCCTCGCTGCTTAGCCTACTGTACCTCCACACAACCTGCACCTGCATGTCCTTGTCTGCAGATGGGGGTACCCTGATAACATGGGGTTATCATCCAGGTGGAAAGAATCCATGGAGGTTAAGCATTTAACATGGTGCCCGGCAGTCAGACAGGACGATGAGTGCTTGTCAAATAAAACCACGCCTATTGCATCGGAAAGTCCAGCGTGGTGTTGTGATGGTTAAGAGGCAGGTGCACGTTTGTAAATCACGCTGGCACAGGAGAACCACACTGTGTTCCGGACCTTGACTTACAGGATGGGAACGGACTGAGAAAAGGGTGTGTTTGGCAAGAAGAGAAACATCCAATTTAGAGAAGAGCCCTTTGAAGCCTGGCTGGCATGCCTTCCTGTTTCCTCTCAGCTGTCTCTTTCCCCCTTGGCTGCAAAACTCCCAGAAAAGCTTGACTTTTGCTTTAATCACTGGGGACAAACGAAGAGAATGGATTCCTTGTTCATTAAATAGGGTCCACATGCCACAGCCCTTGCCAGACCTCACGGGGTGCTTTAAATTCGGAAACCATGAGGTTCTGTGAGAACCGTGAGCTGGACCACCTGGTCCCCAGGTGCAACAGGAAACACAGTTGCATCTTGCTTGCTTTAAGAAAACGAGCGCATTAACGCTTGTCACACTTAGGGGTATGCAGATGTGGGTATGCAGATGCTGATGGAGCCATCACGATGTCACCTGCTCACTAGATGAGTGAGAATAAAATCACCTTATGATGACAGGCTAGAAGCCAAATGGAGAAAACTGGCACTTTCTTTTTCAAGTCCCTCTGCCCCAGGGAGTTGGAAGTGCTCAAATCCACATCCTATTCCTGTTACAGTTTTCATAGGATTTTGAACCGACATAAGCGGTTTACACAAATGTAAAACACTATGAAGACACTTGGCCACGAGAACACGGCTCAGTTAAGCACGGCTGCACTGTTACTTGTAGTATTGCTACAGATTCAGGATTCATGGGTGGTTTGTTTTTGGTTTTTTTCCTCCAAAGACACAATTTGCCCACTGAAACACTTTCCTTTGAATGAAAGTTTATGGGATGGAGGGGTGGAAAACTGGCAATAGTGTATACCTGTGGACAAATCATGAACGTGAGGAGGTGATGCTCCAGGGAAGGCTCTGGAGTGAAGTCAAAATAAATCTCCTCTTGGTTTAAAACGGTGACGTTTCCAAGTTGCTCTAGGCAATCAGATATTGAGCCAAGTGCCACTGCGGTATGCTCGGCCAACACATTTCTGATAAGAGACCCCCTTGGGTCTGGGCATTTGATTCATGTTGTACTGTCAGGGAAGGCTTGATCCAGGTGGCCATGCCCTAGCACTCCTGTGTTTCGGCTGAATCTGTTGTTATTTCTCATCTTTCATTTCTGTTTTAGTTTATTTGGGTCCTCTCTTGGTGATCCTGCCAAAGTTTTGTCAATTTTAGTCACCCTTTCAAAGAACCAACTCTGGGTTTTGATTTTCTTCTATTGTTTTCTTAATCTCTATTTTACTTATTTCCTTTCTGATCTTACTATTTCCTTCCATCTGCTGACTTTAGGGGTTTTTTCCTCCCACTTTTTCTAAATTTTTACGTGGTAGGCTAGGTCGTTTATTTTTTGAGATTTTTCTGTTTTTTTTTGGGGGGGGGTGCTGGGGAAGGCTTCTATTGCTACCAACTTCCCTCTAAGAACTGCTTTGGCTGCATCCCATAGATTTTGTACCATTGTGTTTTCTTTTCTTTTTGGCTTTGCCAAAAACATGCAGAAATTCTCAGGCCAGGAACTAAACATGCACCGCAGCAGTGACAATGCTGAATCTTTAACCCACTAGGCCACTGGGGAACTCCATGATTCTGTTTTCATTGTCATGTGTTTCAAGGTAATTTTTTGTTTCCTGTTTGATTTCATTAATAACCTTTTTTTTTTTTTCTAGAGCATCATGTTTAGTCTCCATGTAAATTTTTTCCTCTCATTTCTTCTTTTGTGGTTGATGGATTTCAATTTTTATGTCTCTGTGATCAGAAAAGACGCTTGAAATAATTTCTGTCCTCTTCAACTTGAGGCGTTCTTTGTGCACTAGTACAGAAAAAACACTTCTGATGACCTCAGACCTTTAAAATGCCAGAAGACCACCAGGTCTGTCTAGAGTGGGAGTGTACCCTATATATCAAAACATTTCTGGCCTCAGGAGGTATGAAAGAATAGGGGCGAGAGCTGGAATGTGGGGTCTCGCTCTGGTTTCCTTTGCCGCATTGGGAACATGATGTGCTGTCCTGGTGGGTGTGACCCATGCTTCTGGACCAAAAGGGGTAGGAACACACTTCCTGCCTCATGTCAGGACCACGAGCTGGGTACCCTCTGCTTCTCCTAGAAACGGGCATCGCCAGGGATTTCTGATCAAGATGGAGACATTTTAGGCTATGTCATTTTCCTTTCTCCTGGCTGTGCACATGGCCAGCTGAAGTTCTAAGGCCATGTCATGGCAGTTCCGAACCCATGTCACAGCAGTGACAACACCAGATCTTTAACACACTAAGCCGCCAGGGAACTCTGTGGCTGTGTCATTCTTTATGCAATGATGAATAAGCAATAATATGGTGAATTTTTTGTTCTTTTATAGTGAATCCCTTTGACTGTATCGTACTTCAAAGGAAGTGACAGAGCAAGAAATAACATTTATCGGAAAGACTAAAGAATTAGGATTTGTACTTGTCATTCTACAAAGTGTACATTAAGCCAAGGTCCACTAGCCTTTCTTCAATTTCAAGTTCAGTTGAATCTGGTCTGATAGGCACCAGTAGGGGATATTTAGTGAATGGACATCCCTCTGCTGGACTGAGGGTTTTTACTGGGAACTCTCATCCTTTGCCTGTGGTTACACATGCATCCTTCCCCATGGCAACATCTCACAGCGTCTCTAGCACCAAAACATCCAAGTGTCCTCCCCTTTAAGTCATTGTGACTGAGGGATATTTTGTGCAGAGCTGATATATTTTTTGCTCGTTCCAGGCATGTGCAACACTGACAGGCAAGGCTCATGCACAATAATATTTTCGACATTCTCCCTCCTGATTAAGTATTATGAGTTAAGACATTGGTGTCTTAGTCAGCTGGGCTGACAGCTATAGGGGCTCTCGACACACAGGGCAGGCACGGATGTCCCGAACAAATGCCAGTGTATGTATATGTGTCTCTGTGTGTTTTAAGAATGTTATCTGTGTCCTTTTCCTGCGATGGCACTTATTCAGTTAAGGATGTGCTGGCACAATAATGAAAGAGCAATCTCTGGTTTTGAGCCTCAAACCTCAAACCTACTTCATCCTTTTCTTAGTCTTTCTCAAAGCCATTCTAAGGTCTAGTTATTTTCTTTATTATCTGAATGTGTGACTATTTTCTCTGAAAAGATAAGATAGTACCTTTCTAAATATTTTATCCCAATACTAGAGCACCTAGTTAAATGTTTAACTTAAGGCTATTATACTCAGGTCAAGACAGATTCTACAAGGTGAAGTAAAAGAATAAGCAAGAGTTCCCTGGTGGCTCAGCAGGGTAAGGATCTGGCTTGTCTGACCCTGTGAAAAGGGTCCCTGCTGTGGCACTGTTGAATCCCTGGCCCAGGAATATCCACATGCTGAGAGCACAGTGGAAAAAGTCATTAAAAAAGAAGAGAAAAAAGAAGCAGTAGCACCTGGATGAGAGCCTCTGCACAGAATGAGCCTTGACCTGAACTGCCACCTCGAATCACCACACAACCTTCATGCACAGACAAGCCATGGGCTGCAGCTGGGAAACAGAACTGTCCCTGTCACTGGGCATGGAGGTCACATAAAGACAGTGGTCCCAGACTTCCCAGAATGGATGACAAGGCTAAATATCAACCTCAGCAAAGACCTTTCCAATCCACTCTCAACCTGGGAGCTTTCAAGCTTGGTTCTCCACCGTCAGTGCTCATGCCTGCCTTCCCAGGGAAAGCAGCCAGCTAGACACTGCTGGAAAACGGACCCGAGAGACTTCCTTCCCAGGAAAGGAGGATTCTGTTATCGCAGGAAACCACACTTGAAATCTGCTCGGGTGGACAGTTATTTCTAAAGGGGGAGACGGTTTTGAAGACTGGATGTCATGCACCGTTTTCCTACAACCTTTTTTATTTAGTTATTGACAGCGGTCCTGGATAAAGGTAAAATACACTGGTACATTACATTATTGGCTATTAATAGAGAGGGTGAAGTCCCACAGTGTTGAAGGTAGAAATACGAAATGTGAACATTCTTGTTTCAGAACAGGATGAGCTCAGTTTCCAAGACTCACAACTGCACCCCCCCCCACAACACACACACCCCATTTCATGAGGCATCTCCTGCTTCGGGACGGAGGGCCCAGCATCCCTGGCCCTGGCTGGTTGGAGGTCCCGTTTGGTTTCCTGTTCAAAAGAAACAATTCCCTCATTTGGGAATTCAACAATCAGTCCTCAAGGTCTATTCCCCCCGCCTTTTTTAAAAATTCTCAGTCCATGTTAGAAGCAAAGAGGTCTTAAAAGTGTGAATTTAAAATTTCACCTAGAATGGGAGTTTGGGGTTAGTAACTGTAAACTCTGACATTTCGAATAGATAATCAACGAGGTCCTGCTGTACAGCACAGGGAACTCCATCCAGTGTCTTGGGATAGAATATGATAAAGATAATATGAGAAAAAGAACATATATGTATGACTGCGTCACTTTGCCGTACAGCAGAAATTGGCACAATATTGAAGTCAACTATACCGTAATAAAAAAACTAAAAATTAAAGTAAAAAGTTGGAGTTCCCGTCGTGGCGCAGTGGTTAACAAATCCGACTAGGAACCATGAGGTTGCAGGCTCAATCCCTGGCCTTGCTCAGTGGGTTGAGGATCCCATCTTGCTGTGGGCTTTGGTGTGGGTTGCAGACGCGGCTCGGATCCAGTGTTGCTGTGGCTCTGGCATAGGCTGGTGGCTACAGCTCCGATTCGACCCCTAGCCTGGGAACCTCCATATGCTGCAGGAGTGGCCCAAGAAATGGCAAAAAGACAAAAAAAAAAAAAAAAAAAAAAAAAAAAAGTGCTGCATGATCTTTAAAAGAAATAAAGAAAAAGCAAGTGAAAACAATTTCCATCTAGAATGGGCCGTGCAATGGATGAAATTGTGTGCTTACCCTCCTCAGATTCACAGCCTGAGGCCCCACTGCCCCCGAGTGATGGTATTTGGAGGTGGGTCCAATGGAACCCAGTTAGGATTACATGAGTTCATGAGTTCAAGAAGGTGGGGCCCTCAGGATGAGATCAGTGTCCTCAAAAGTAGAGGAAAAGAGGTTCCCCTGTCCACCGTGGTGAGGACACAAGAACAAAGCAGTCGTCTCCAAGTCAGGAAGAGAAGCCGTCACCGAAACTCAACTGCCGTAGACGGAAGGTTTTGCTCCCCCAAAGTTCATACGCTGAGCCCTAATTTGCACAGTGCTTCTGTTTGGAGCTATGGCCTTGGGAGACTAGGTCATGAGGCTGGAGCCCTTATTACTGGGATTAAGACCCTTAGGAGAGACTCCAGCAAGCTCCCTCACCCCTCCCAGCACGTGAGAACGTGGCAAGAAGACAGCCATCTGCAAGCCAGGAAGCGGCATCTCACAAGACACGCAATCTGCTGGTACCTTGATCTTGGGGCTTCCCAGAGTCTAGAACCATGACGAACATGTTTCTGTGGCTTACAAGTCATGTGGTCTATGGCATTGTGTTGTAGCAGCTCTAATGGACTAAGACCCTGACCATGGGGGCACCCTGACCTTAAACTGCCACCCTCCAGAACCGTGAGAAAACAAGTGCTTGTTCTTTAAGGCTGCATATTTTGTTAAGACAAGAAGCAACAAAGGAGCATGATGCCTCTACCAAGAAGGGCACAGACCTGTATCTGAGTGAGCCGATTTCAGCTGGAGCTGAAGACCCAGGATCCATATGAATATTTGCACGTTTGGGCACAAAATAACGGGTTAAGTCAAATGCTTTGGGTCCAGGATATTTTGTTGAGCACATCACCAGAATAAGATTTCTAATCTGGAATCCTCTCTTTTATATTTATCTATTTTTACTTTTTACAGCTGCCCCTGCAGCATATGGAGGTTCCCCGGTTAGGGGTAGGATCGGAACTGCAGCTGCCAGTCTACGCCACAGCGACAGCAATGCCTGATCCTAGCATCATCTGTGACCTACACCATGGCTTTCGGCAATGCCAGAACCTTAACCCATCGAGCAAGGCCAAGGATCAAACCCACATCCCAATGGTTACTAATCGGGTTCTTAACCCGCTGAGCCACAATGGAAACTCCCTCCCTTGACCACTTAACCTTCACATGCTAGAGATCTAATATCTTCAAACTGAGGACCATACATGATAAGGATAACCTTACCATGTGTTGGCCTTAACCTAACACGTTGGAAGCTTCTGGAACAAGAGAGGCTGTCAAAAAATCAATGACTTCGATAGAAATATAGCCGAAAATATATCTAGCATTGGTTCACTATGAACCCGTGATTCCGTCTGAGGAGAGAAAGAAAAAGCTGCTGAACAACAAAGCTAAACCTTTCCATTAATTACACCCCCAATACAAGAATGATATGAAAACAAAAAGTCACTGGAAATCTAGAAGTACCAACAAACCCAGCTACTTTCATGTCACCGAGATGCATATTTTGTACTTGAGACAGTATCACCAATTTAAATCCAAAGCTATTTTTGCAGTTGCCTCATCTGTGCAGGTACTATATTTAAGGCAACGGTGTGACGGAGGAAATCACGCCTACACCAGCCGTACCTCCCTCTAAATTAAGAAATATTTACTCTCACTCAGCAGATGTCGAATGAGGAAAAAAGTGATAGGGCTCTTGGTTTCTAGAGAAATGTCTCTTTAGAGTATAAATTATGCCTTGCAAATTAAACTTCCACAAGGAAAACGTTCTCTTCATTTGGGGAAAAGAGACACTGTTAATATAATGCTTTTCTTCCTCAATTTTAGGGCTTCTGCATATGCTTACAGGAAGATAAAAATAGCCACATGTGACTCAGTTAACAACAAAAAAATAGAAAATAGGGTAAATGAGTCAACTGACTAATAAAATTCTATGAACGTTGCATAAAAGAATAAACATTGAATAAAAGAATAAAAAGGCTTGTTTGTTAAAAAACAAAAAAAAAAACAAAAAAAAAAAACAGGAGCATGCTAATCCTTTTGTAGTCTATTTATATCACGGAGTGGCCCCAGATAAAATTTTTAGAAAAGGCTAAGTTTGAAGGAGACATTTTTCTTTTGCCTTGAGTATTTTATTGCACCAGATGGATGAAAACGGTTTCACAAACCTCGCAGTTTCATGAAACTGCAAATGTATAATTAAAGAACTGTGCATTTCAAAAAGTCAAATCACACACACACAAAACAGCATCAATATATCTGTAATTCAAGTCGATATATCTGGGGATGCACCCGTTAACAGAATCCAATCGTTCACCACATCAGGGGAGCATGACTGGAAGGAAGGTGGGGCGGGATGAACATTACGGGTTTTACAATAGAATTCTCAGCTCAGACTAGGGAGCTGTTGTCTCTAGGAGAACTGCTGGAAAATCAGATGATGTACAGTTTTACCCCTGCCCTGAAATAGCTTAAATAAATCAAAACATGCAAACAACTCTCTATTAGCAAAAGAAAAAGCACAAGAAGATAAACCAAAAACTGTGAGAGGGCTAAATAAGACGATTCATTCATCGAGGGTGGGCATGAAAACGGGGTGCGGGGTGGTGGCTGAAAGGGGAGTGCAGCCTTGAAACCGAGCCTCAAAAGAAGAAGAGATATTCAAACGGCAAGACAACAATCTCAAATGATGCTAACCACTAAGTCAATTTGGGTGTTGTGTGCTTAGTCTGATGTGTGAAATGGGCTAGCCTCAGTGCCACTGATAATTTCAGTCATCTTAATTTGCTGACGTTTATCCTAGTGGAAGGAAGCAGCATGAGGAGAAAAGGAGAGAAAAGAGTGAGAAGTGATCCTGGGCTGGTGGGGTGGGCGGGGCATGGAATGGACCCTGGAGGCAGGAAGCTCAGGTGTGGTCTCTCAGATCCTGGACAGGTACAGCCAGGATCCCAGACCCAGAGGAGGCAGCCACAAACAGGGCTAAGTTACAGCACATGACCCAAGACACGGTAAAGGCAGCCAGCTCCTTATTCAGCTTGGAGCTGGTCCATTCCCTCCTTCCGTGTGAGCTGTCTGTCCTCGAATCTGGCCCCTGCTTTCCTTCTCCATCACTGAGTGGGGCCAGCAGGACACGGATGTTAAGGGGATACCAAGAACCCTCTGAAGTTATCAGGCGTGGCGCTAACAGTGAGACAGGCTCAGAGCATCAGACCAGGAGCTGCTGTGGATGGCAGATGGAAGCTGAGCATCAAGGACCTGGAGACCTGTGCCTTTGCAAACGTGACTGAGTAACAGCAGAACGCAGGCTCTAACATCCTTTTGAAAATCTTTTACAAAACCCTGAGTGCCAAGTGCCTTTCCCACGTAGGAGACACTGAATAATAATACACAGCAAGCAGCACCAAGAGCACGGTCCACGAGTTGATCTTTCCAACAGCCGTTCTTTAACCGGGTATTTTCAGCTCAATGACACCCAAAGAATGAAAAAAAAAAAAAAAAAAAAAAAAAGAAGGAAAACTTTTTGTCTTGATGGCTTAAACTTCCCCGACATGCTTGAGCAAAGGATAGATGGAAAAGAATATGCTTCCAGGATGAAAATTAAAAATGAATGATGGTGAAATGTGAAGCACAAAAGCTGGAAAAAAAAAAGATTGTGTATTTTCTCCCTCTAATATATTTATAGTCCAAAGCTTTCCATCGGCAAGTACATACGGTTTTAAAATAAATCTTACCCGCTACATTTTGGACGGGACGTGTGAATTTCATCCTGTGAGGAAAGGTGATAGAAGTGAAATAATAGCAAACGAAATGGATATTCACCGTTGGGGTCACGCGGGTTAATTATCGCAGACGGGAGAAGAAAGCTCCATTTCCCGTAGAGACACGGCATTGTGGGCTAGCTACGAAGGCAAGTGAATAAAGAGGGTACAGGGAAGCTTATTGACTGCTTGCTTCAGTTTACAAATTTCAGAGCCATTGCATGCATTTTAATGAATGAGCTAGTGCACATGCAGAGAAGAAAGCATGTAAGTGGGGGCTGGCACGCCCCACTTGAGATATGCAATTAATTTCATAGGCATACACCCTCTCATTTGGAAAGGGTTCAACTATAACCCCGACGTGCATACCGCAGATTCTTGATGTCTGTGTTTTGTAGCACGTGCTCATTCAATTTAAAAATCAGGGCTCCGTGTGTCTGGGGATGAATGTTCTTGATACCAACCTGTGATAGGCACAGTATCCTTTGCCCAGAAATGGAATCCCAAACTCTCCTCACCAAGTCTTCCCCCTTGGAAGGAAATATATGCTTCCCAGCGTGTGCCAGGCGGCCGGGACTGGAGAAAGCCAAAGTGTAAAATGCAAGAGGCAAAGTCAATTCCTTTGTCTTTTGAAGAGTTTCTTTCTTGGGAGTTACCGTCATGGCTCAGTGGTTAACGAATCCAACTAGGAACTGTGAGGTTGTGGGTGCAATCCCTGGCCTCAATCAGTGAGTTAAGGATCTAGCGTTGCTGTGAGCTGTGGTGTAGGTTGCAGACGCGGCTTGGATCCCACATGGCTATGGCTGTGGCGTAGACTTGCAGCTACAGCTCCGATTGGACTCCTAGCCTGGGAACATTCATATGCCACAGGTGCAGTCCTAGAAAAGACAAAAAAAAGAGAAAAGTTTATTTCTTAACATTACTGCCCAGATCAATCTTAAAAATCTCAGGTCTTTCCATTTCTCCAAATAAGACATACAGATGGCCAACAGGCATGTGAAAAGATGCTCATCGTGGTAAATGATTAAAGAAATGCAAGTAAAAACTACAATGGGGTACCACTTCACACCAGTTAGGATGGCCATCATTAGTAAGTCTATAAATAACAAATGCTAGAGAGGGTGTGGAGAAAAGGGAACCCTCCTACACTGTCGGTGAGAATGTAAACTGGTGCAACCACGATGGAAAACACTATGGAGGCACCTCAGAAAACTAAGTATAAAATGACCACATGACCCAGCCATCCCATTCCTGGGCACATATTCAGACAAAACTATAATTCAAAAAGGTACATGCACCCCTATGTTCATTGTAGCACTATTCACAATAGCCAAGCCATGGAAACAACCTAAATGTTCATCAACAGAGGAATGGATAAAGAAGATGTGGTCCATATATACATTGGAATACTACTCAGCCATAAAAAAGGAACAGTGACATTTGCAGCAACATGAGGGAATCAGAGATTGTCATACCAAGTGAAGTCAGACAGAGAAATACACATATCATATGATATCATTTTAAAAGGTGGCACAAATGAACTTACCTATGAGACAAATGCACAGACATAGAGAACAGACTTACGGTTGCCAAGGGGGAGGGGACAGGGGAGGGATGGATTGGGAGTTTGGGGTCCGCAGACAGAAACTATTCTCTACAGGATGAAAAAAATGACAAAGTCCTATTTAACAAATCATAATGGAAAAGTTTATACAAAATAATGTGTGTGTGTGTGTGTGTGTGTGTGTATCTAAATTACTTTGCTGTAGAGCAGAAATTGACTTAACATTGTAAATCAACTATACTTCAATTTAAAAAAAGAAAAAAACGCTTCGGGTCTTCCGAAAACCCAAGCAGAGTTGTCAGGCTTCCCTCATGGCTACTTGCAGACTGTGAGCATACCCTCTTTCCGTTTCTCTACCACTGTGTACCTTTCCCCACTGTGTTCTTACTGTGCAGTCCACAGCTCTCGCCTGAGAGATGGCCAGTGGCTCCTTCCATTAGCCATCCCGTGGTGTTTACCATCAGGGCATTAAACAAATAATGCATTGATTCCCAGGTCCTTAGAGGGACAGGCTCACGAGCTTTTCTAATAGGTGTTGAGTGAGTCAAGAAAATCAGGGTTCTGCCCTCCAACAAACTTGTGAATTGATGCATATCACGTAGCCCCCTGGAGATGGAAACAAGTATGATAAGTATTCTAGGAATTCACACGTTTAAGAACATAACAAATAAAACAAATACAGAACCCTAAAACTCTTTCAAATGGGTTGACTCCAGGATGTCCCAATTTTTTGATCACTGAACAATTTAAAAAATTTTTATTTTTATTGGAGTATAGTTGCCAGGGTTGAGTCTATTTCTGCTGTATAGCATAGGGGCCCAGTCATACATATATATGACATATATATGTATATATATATGTGTGTGTATATGTATGTATGACTGGGCATATATATACACACGTGTATATATATATTCCTTTTCTTATATTATCTTCCATCATGGTCTATCCCAAGAGACTGGATATAGTCCACTCTGGTGTAAAGCAGGACAGAGCCACACCTGCGGCATAAGGAGGTTCTCAAGCTAGGGGTTGAATTGGAAGTGTCGCCGCTGGCCTGTGCCACAGCCACAGCAATGCAAGATCTGAGACCTACACCACGGCTCACAGCAGCCCTGGATCCTTAACCCACTGTGTGAGGCCAGGGATCAAAACTGCGTCCTCATGGATGCTAAGGAAGGGAACTCCGCATGTTGCCTTTTCAAACAGGCGTCTTGCTCTTCCTGAAAGGCACTGAAGGTTCCTCCACAAATATGGATTCTCCAAAATAATGGATGATCCAGAGGAGGATGTGATGAAGCTAATGTAGGCTGGTATGCATTGGTGGAGGATCTGAAAATTAAATGTCATTTATTACAGAGATTGGTTGGCAATTTTTGAGGAGAAAATGAGGTGCTCACAGCAAGAAGAGTGTTTACTGACATTAACGGTCTTGCTTTCAATCTTTCCTTGGAAAAGATGCCCCACACCCTAAGCCTTCTAAAGTGTCCATCAGCTCCTCATAAATGCCACGTATCCTACTGGAGAGCTTCCTGAGTGTCGGAAAGTGTGGTGGAGGGACAGGAAGAGCGAGGGTTAACCCGGGTTCCACACCTGAGAAAAAGGCACTTCTGCAAATACCAGATTAGGCTGCAGTCATTCATTAAGATGCTGCCCTCGTATCATCCTGTCTCATTACTGCTGACCTGATGCATTAAGACATCGTGAAGACGGCACCTAGCAAAACATTACCTTTGCAAAGCAAAGCTCTCCTTCATAGACTGTGCCCGTTCTTAAGGGCATAAATATGGAGGTACCTTATGGTGGTGAGATCTCTTAGATGACTCCACTCATGGAGGACGCAGGTGGATGGATTTTCGATGTCAACGTACCGTTGGCACATCGGACGTCTTCAAGAGAGCCTCGACAGCTTCTTCGGCCCTTCTTATCCACTCTTACTTTAACCATGAAGCCATCATTTGTGCCTGCAATGGGAATAGGCAAACATTTTCTGTATACCTAATTCTTCAGGGTAGAGATTTTTTTTTTTTCTTAAAATGGAAAAGGTCTAATTTTAAGGGCTCATGAATCTATATAAAATCAGAACCATTACCTGTGGTGTCCGTTGCTATGGCTACCTACTCATGTGATCTGTATATCTGACATAATTCAGATAGCTCTGCAAAGCAGTATCATTGCAAAGACATCAGAGAAAATTTAAGGAGCACAGGGAACCAAGGAAAATAATTTACAAAAATGACTTTAACAGAGAAGGGGCACTCTCAGAAACAATAAAATTTCTTCCTTTATTTTACAATATATGTTTTCCTTTTAATGTTACCTACTGATATATCTTTTTATATGTGTCTTTTCTCTCTTCCTGTTCTGTTTCCTCCACTTATTACTTAAAATGCACACACTAACTGGAACAGGGAAAAAGGTAAAGACTTTCTTAGTTAAGGAATATTGCAGGCATATAAGATGTTTGTAGAAATTTAAAAGTTGATTGCTTTTGCTTTCAAGTCATAAACTGCAAGAGCTGTGTTTGTGTTAAGAGATTTTCCGGCACCAGACCGCTATTAAATTGTATCGAGTGACCTTTGATGAAATAACAGCACCATATTGCTTTTGTAAACATTAATTTTCTGGGTTAACAGTCAAGTTTACCATCTGAAGGTACAAATGAAATTTATTTATTTATTGTCTTTTTAGGGCTGCACCCAAGGCACACAGAAGTTCTCAGGCTAGGGGTCCAGTCAGAGCTACAGCTGCCGGCCTACACCACAGCTCGCGCAACCCCAGATCCTTAACCCACTGAGCGAGGCCAGGGATTGAACCCGCAACCTCATGGTTCCTAGTCAGATTCTTTTCCGCTGAGCCACGACAGGAACTCCTTTTTAAATTATTATTATAGGAGTTCCCGTCGTGGCGCAGTGGTTAACGAATCCGACTAGGAACCATGAGGTTGCGGGTTCGGTCCCTGCCCTTGCTCAGTGGGTTAACGATCCGGCATTGCCGTGAGCTGTGGTGTAGGTTGCAGACGTGGCTCGGATACTGCGTTGCTGTGGCTCTGGCGTAGGCCAGTGGCTACAGCTCCGATTAGACCCCTAGCCTGGGAACCTCCATATGCCGCGGGAGCGGCCCAAAGAAATAGCAAAAAGACAAAAAAAAAAAAAAAATTATTATTATTATTGTATTTTACAAATTAGAATATTTAGAATAAAACAAATTAGAAATTTAGAATAAAACAATGATTAGGTATCACTGTTGCAAATAAGACATGTTCGTCAGTATTCACGCCTGGCTACAGGGTTGAAAGATAGATACTATGTACAAAACATATTTGGATATTAACTGCATGAGTAATTAATTTCACTGGACAGGAGTTTCCCCTGAATCCATTAACACCAAAGCATGTTTTCATCTCCTGGGATCCCAGCAGATCAGGCTCCTTAGCTGACATATTAAAGTGACTGATAAATAGTGAGTCTTTGTAGGGATATTATATTGGACAATTCTGTTGAAATAATAAATGAACACAGGCTTGCCAATGAAGTGTTAGAGAAGAAAGCAAACAGAGCAGGCGAGGAAGGAAATACGTAATCATGAAGATGAAGAAGGATGAGCAAAGAAAAGACCGATTGGAAACAAAAGATGAAATACTGTGAACGTATCTGGACAGAAGCCCTGGAGGGAAGGAATCAAATCTTAGGAAACTTGAAGGAAAGCAAATTGGTGTTGTCAATAGATGTTTTACCTGAAAGCTCTTGGTGATTTGCTGTTGTACCAGTCTCTCCACACTGAGTATATCTGTCAGGATTTTCCAAAGAAGCAAAACCATTGAGAGAGAGAGATGAACGGATGGACAGACAGACAATAGATGGAGGGATGGATGGGTGGATAGATATAGAAGATAGGTGAATGGATGGATGGATGGACAGATAGATAGATAGATACTGGTAGACAGTGAGATAACTGTATATGTTTGGAGGTCCATCTATCTTTAGAGCTATATATTGAGATTTATCATTGAGAAGGTGGCTTACATTATTGTGTTTCTGCCAAGTCTGAAATTCGTAGGGTCAGCTGGAAACTGGAGATTTTTCTATGCTACCATCTTGAGGGTGAATTTCATTGACTCAAAGCAATCTCAGCTTTTGCTCTATGGTTTTCCGGGGAGTGGATGGGATCTGCATATATGATAGAGGGTAGTTTCCGTCAAGTCAACTGATGTTCAGCAATTCATCACAGGCGCCGAACTCCTTCATCCCAACCTCCACTCTTGGGGTTGACCCCATGCCTGGGCACCACAGCCTGGGTAAAGCGACACACACAATTTCACCATCTCCCTGTCCCAACTTGTCCCTCCGCCACCTACAGACATGCCTTGTACATCAAAGAGAACACTGCTCTCCGAGTTGAGCCTTTTCAGTCTCCTGAGACTGGAGAAGGCTGTGTTATCTTCAGAGCTAGTCCTCAGATGGATCCATCCCTGGACTCTTGGGAGCTGCCTCTGATGATGAGAAGCCTAATTATTTTGACAATGGAGTTTGCTAATGAGAGGAAACTGCAGGGACAAAGGTCAACATTCAGACCCCCCTCCTCTGCACTCCTGGACTCTGTGGTCACAGAAGATGGGTGTGCAGGGCCAAATACCTCTGCACGCTTTCACCTAGTTCCCAGCGTTCTCATGTGTGCGCCTCAGCTGGGGTGGCCTGAGGGTTATCGCCTGGTGGAACCATGCAGCTCGAGGTCTGATATGAGCCTTGCGGCTTATGACTTAGGAGACCTGCAGAAAATCAGCGATTCTCTCTAGAACTCAGTGTGCTCCTCTTGTGGTACTTGCCTGATGGCTCCTAAGAACCCCCTGGATTGCCATGGTGATGAGATGGCATTGGGTAAATTAGGACAGATCAGCCAGTCAGCCGTTAGTCACCACTGACCCATATCATGGGGGGCTGAGGCATCTCTGTGGTTGCAGGAGGTGGGGAGTCTACTGAAATGGGCTGGGGTGTCTGTGACTCTGTACACTCTTTGACTCTATACCAAGGGTAAGCTGGCTCATAGCAAGAGGGAAGGCTGATAGTCCCTATGGAAAAACCATGCCCTCCTGTGATGATGTGACCAGCTCCAGCTAGTTCTCTCTGCTCACAGCCACATTCACTACCAGACTTGTGTATGATTCTCTCTCTATCTCGCCTATGACCTATCAACCTGCTGTCACCTAGCATCTAAGCCACGTATGCTCCTGAAATGAATCACAAATAGTATACACTTCTCAAGAATTTGTCCTGCCTCTCCACAAGTTCGAATCTGTTTCCAGGATCTTCTTGTGTCACAGCAGTCCTTCTGCAGCATCCCAGACAAGTGTCACTGTAGCACTGTAGCACTACTGGTAACACTGTGCCTTAGTGAGGCGCTGGCTAAATAAACACGTGGACCTTACTAATAGTTTGTATGTTCTTTAAAACGTTGCTTTTGCAAATGCTTTGGGAGACAAGAGAGATAATTTATCATCCTCCAGACAGTCACCCTGCAGGCATTTTGCCGCTCAGGACCATGGGTTGCAGTGCGGCTCCCGGGATTTTTATCTGTCTCCATCTCCAGGCTTCTTCTTTCTCCCCACGCCATCTATGCTTTTTAATCTTTGAAGCAGAGGAAAATTGTAGAGTCAGTTGGTGACTTCAAATACCACCCCCAATCCTGTCTCTATGGGTTTCTCTTCATTTAGTCCTGAGTATTTGATTTGAATAGGATAAACATGGGGAAAAGGGAATTTTGCACAAATACAGAAACAGGGTAGATTCTAGCAGGTGGCAGAGGCAAACAGCCCAGCAAAGAGGCTTCCTTTACACAGTTTGTCCTATTATACCTTTGAATTTTGCACTGTATGCATGTGTTCCTTACTGAGATACCTTAATGAAGTCAATGACCAAACAAATTTAACTGCGGAGTACCAAAACCTGTAAAGTTTTTATTAAAAAAAAAAAAAAATATATATATATATATATATATAGTGAAGATGTAATGCTTCCTATAGATCTTCCTTTATATAGTTCTTCTGGCAGATCTGGTTTCCCAGGAGATAGAAACGGTGTGATGAAAGGTGCCATGTGGGGGTCTACGAATCTCAGACACCAGGACGCTGCTGACCCTGACTTCCAGAGTCAGTCGGGACACAGACACTGTAAATTTCCATCACCTCACGGCTCCCAGCGCTCACCTGGGTCAGGTCACCATGCCTTCCCTAAAGACAGGCGTCTGTTTCCAAGCAGCGCAACAGGAGGAAAAAGTGTTGTGTGCTTTGACCAAAAGAATGCACCGGACAGGGATGCTTGGCAAGGTCTGGATCCTATGCCTGAAGCAACCTCGAAGTTCCCACTCTCCTATGCTGGGAAAGGAGCGTTGAGGAGGCCAGGGGCAGCCTTCTTCTTTTTTCTTTGTCTCTTTAAGGCCACACCACGGCATATGGACATTCCCAGGCTGGGGGTCAAATAGGAGCTGCAGCCACAGGCCCATGCCACAGCCACAGCAACGCTGGATCCAAGGCACACCTGGGACCTACACCACAGCTCATGACAATGCTGGGTCCTTAACGCACTGAGTGAGGCCAGGGATCCAGCCTGCGTCCTCAGGGATACGAGCCGGGTTCATCACCCCTGAGCCAGGACTGGAACTTCCAGATGCAGGCTCTTAGGGAGTGAGATGCCATGCAGAAGAAACACCAAGGCCCTCGGCCAAGAGATGTGACCAACGCCACACAGACGACTGAAGGCTGTACCTTCCCCCAGCCCAGCTCCTCCGCTGCCCACCCTCTGCCCTTTCCCAGCATAAAAGAGGATTTTTCTTCTTGACAGCTTGCCCCGGCATTACTGTTTTTGGATGACGTGAAGGACACCCACATTTTCTAAACTATATGAGGCACACCTCTGAAATGAATGAGATATATTAGCTACCGAGTATATATCACACCGCTTCTTCCCATCTTCGGAATCTGCTTCATCCCGGTGACTCCGAATTTTTTTAACTTTATCTTATTTTATTTTGCCTTTTAGGGCCACACTTGCAGCATATATACATTATATATATGTACGTTATATGCATAAGCATATATAAGTTCCCAGGTCAAATAGAGCTGCAGCTGCCAGCTGACCCCAGAGCCACAGCAAGGCGGGATCCAAGCCGCATCTGCAACCTACACCGCAACTCATGGCAACACCAGATCCCCAACCCACTGAGCAGGGCCAGGGATCGAACCCAAGTCCTCATGGTGACCCGTCGGGTTCATTACGGTTGAGCCACAAGAGGAATTCCAGAATGTTCTTTAGATTTCTATTATGTCAGCCGTCTTCCTTAATGAGTAAGGACTATAGGAGTAAGTCACGGGGGAAGACCAAGACCTACAGCTTCTCATCCCTCTCAGCACTGGCTCAGGTTTCTCCTGTTTTCTGTCCTGCATGAAGACCTACATTGTAGGCTTTTGTTAAGCCTGGGCTTGACCCAGAGGCTCTGTGTGGGGCTGATGCCAGGGGCTCCCTGGGAGATGACACAGCCCTCCAGTCCTTGGGGCAGAATGTGCTCTGCAGCAGCCAAGGGGAAAGTTGCTCAAATCCAGAAAAGAGCAGGTGCTTCCAAGTGCTCTCCCCTGGGCTTCCTTGCAAGGGGCACCTGCAGCCAGGTGTCCTTGCCCGCCCCCATTGTTGCCTGCATTGGGTGGAACATGGAACCAGGGCAGGACTCAGCAGCGTCGCTGACTCAGAGGACAACCGAGGACACCGCCATCTGTCTCTGTGACGTTGGGTTGAAAGCCTTTTCCTTTCCTGTTCTTTGCATCAGGTGTGAAGGAGACTGCATGTGGAGTGGGCAGGACATCTGCCTGTGTGTGTGAGAGAGAGATGGTGGGGTGGGAGAGAGAGAGCGTCAGTGTGTCTGGGTGTCTGGCTGTGTGTTCCCAGACTCTGTGGAAAGGACTGTTGATAATAAGAACACTTAAGATGCCTTAGGCTGTGAAACAGGCATTTAAAAGAACTATTTTTTCCCTTTTATTTTCTCCTCTCATTTTTGCCCGCCCTGAGGCAGGGATCAGATCTGAGTCGCCGTTATAACCTATCCCAAAGCTGCAGCAATGCGGACTCCTTAACCCAGTGTGCCAGGCCCCGGGATCGAACCTGTGAACTGACGCTGCAGAGACACGGCCGATCCCTTCGCGCCACAGCAGGAACTCCTCAAAGAACTTTAAAGTCAGGTCAACAACACAGGAATAAGTATGCGGCCTTACAAGTCGACTGCTTCGAGAGGAAATCGGCATTTTGGTAGAGGCATTTTGGTATCATTTTCCAAACAAATGAAAACGTCATCACCATAAATCAAACATACACAAAACCCACACGCCAAAGCCAAAGCTGCAGACAGGTATCTCACTCTATTCGCACCTTGCAATACTTACCCACCTCAGGTGCCTCTAGCATGGTTCTAATGTCGCAATCTAACATTTCCGTCTCCGGGCTTCATTTAACCCTTCTGGCCGAGAGGTGCGACACTGCACCACTCACGGCCACTCCAGAAGGCATCCCATTTTCCCCGTAGCCTAAATTATTAATAAATATATCGGGGGGGGGGGGGAACGAGCATCGACCCTTTCAGCAGCCTGACTGCTTTCCCCAAGTCAATACGAATGTGTGCGATTGATCTTCCAGCCGGAAGTCTTCCCTCGGGCGGACTGTTGGGCAAGGAGCTCATTTGCTCCTGTCTGGGGGGAAGCACAGGGTGCAGGGACCACAAGCCTCTGGGAAAGAAAGGGTCTATGGTACAAACAGCATCACCAAAGCCACCATCTGATGTTTGCTATCTCGGTGTCCTTGGCCGTGGCAGCAAAGGAAAGGCTGGGGCTGGGACGCTGAGGTCCCTTCCATTTCAGGATGCTCCTGGGAGCCTGTGACAGGCAGGGGGCTGTGGCATCGGACATCTAGACAGGTTGTTTTTTACCCAGGTTTACATGGCTTCAAAGCAATCTCCTCGTCACTTTAAAACATTTATTTTAATCCTTTTTTTTGGGGGGGGGGCAGTGCACATAGCATGTGGAAGTTCCCAGGCTAGGGATTGAACCCATGCTGCAGTACTGGCAACACCAGATCCTTAACCCACTGAGCCACCAGGGAACTCCCTTCCTGTCATTATTTTGATGGCCACTCTGGATGAGCTGCTAGGAGAAGAGCCGATGTTACCCTCAAGTTCCTGGTAGACCCTCTTTGGGTCCCTTTTGAAAAGGAGCTAAAGAGAAGAAGCTGAGTATTGAGAAAGTCCGTACTCAACTCAGGTGTAAGAGAACCAGTCAAGAGAACAGACAGAATTTGCTGGGCATCTCCCTTGAGGTCTGTGATGTTAACATCCCACTTACAGCGAGAACCCGTATTCCCCTGGGTACTGATGAGACAGCAGCACCAAAGCGTTCAAAAGGAACGCACCTAGCAAGGGGCCCTTGATCCCTCTTAAGTGTGACTCCTAACCGTGTCCCTCCACAGGCTTCACCAAGGAGTGGCTTGGGAAGGTTTTAGAGACCCCAAACCTCCATCAACTCCCCCAATGTCACCCCAACAAATCCGTAATCTTAGTCATGAAAAACCGGATGCCTGCTACACAAACACAGCTTCTAAACAGCTTCCACATTCTCACTGCCATGCTTTGGACTTGCTGGAGCTTCTTCATATAGAAATCCTTGAGTCTCCAGGACCCAAACCCGACAGCACAAGGTTCTCCCCATTAAAAAAAAGATGCAGGAAAAAACCCTAGTCCTGAAGTCTCACATCTGAACCACAGTGGAGGGGGGAACCCAGAATCAATAGTTTTTTCCCCCATGGCCTATGGCAGTTCTGGGCTAGGGGTCAAATCAGAGCTTAAGCTAAGGCCCACACCACAGCCACGGCAACACCGGATCATAGCCACAGTTACTACGCTGCAGCTTATGGCAACATTGGATCCTTAACCCACTGAGCAAGGACACTATGCCAGGTCCTTAACCCACTGAGCCACGACAGGAACCCCAAAATTGACATTTTTGACTAGAAAACCTGGTAATGCTTTGAAGAGTCATATTTGAGAAGTGCTGTTCCATACTAGTGTAAGTTCCACAAGACTGAGGCGATGTGTCTGGAAAGGAAGAGGGAGTCTGAGTGCGGAAATGCAAAGAGCCTGCAGTAAATATGTGCTCTGATATTTCTCCATGATATGATCCTACCACAACTGGAAAGATGGAGTGTGCTGCCGCGTCTCTTTACTTAACACGTGGTCTGAGGACCAGCAGCACCCCATCATCCAGAAGCTGGTTCAAAATTCAGAGGATCAGGCCCATCTCCGAAACCACCTAATCAGCATGTTATCAACATCTCCAGTTACTGTGTGTGCCTGCTGAGATTTGAAAACAGCTGGAGAAAGGGAGAAAAAGGGCCTAATTGAAATGACTCGCCAGGAGTCCCACCTATCCAAACTCAGGCTGAGGAGGAAACGAATATTCACAGAGCATCAGCTTGATCCCACGGGTGTGCTCGGTGCATTTTACAAACCGTGCTCCTTACTTCATTCAAGGTTCACCAAGGTATCTTAGGCTGAGCTACGGGCTCAAATTACGGTGACTCATTTGCTAAAATTAATAGAAAGTATAAGGGACAGAGAAGGATTTTAACTCCAAATGATGCTTGCTCCAATCACCCTGACGCTTACACAGTGAGACAGGCAAAAGGAGGCTGTGTTTATACGTGACACCCTGCACAGGAAAGTTAAAGAACTGGCCCGAATTGCACTTTCCCAAGAAATGCCCATTTTGGTAACTGATCTTTGGCTCTTGTAAATTAAGCTCTGGGAATGTTGAACTCAGAAGAGTGCTTTTCACACCTGGGACTTTGAATCACACATCCAAGATAGTCTGGATCGCGTAGGTCATGTGATTGACACAGGCGTTTTTGCCTTCCCTCTAGGGTCCTGAACGTTTAGAAACTATGTCTAGTCACAAGCCGTCCATGAGCCCATGTGACTGACTGTCGATAAAAACACAGGGTTTTGCAGACTCCAGTGAGCATTCCTAGTAGATGACACTGCCCGTGTAATTCTCCATCTCATGGCTGGAGGAAATAATTGTGTCCTGTGTGGCTCCAATGGGAGAACTCTCATAAAAATTGTGCCTGGTCTCCCCTTGACTCCACCCCATGTACCTTAAAAAACAAACAAACAAACAAACAAAAAACAAACCAAAAAAAACCTACTTCTGCTGATTTTGCTTTGTGTCTGTTCACAGTGATAAACTGTAACCATGAGCATACCAGCTTCTGAGTCATTGGAGTTCTTCTAGTGAATCTGAAAAGCCTGAGTAGTCTTGGAGACCAGAGACACACCCCTCCCTCCCTCTAAGAGGCTGCTCTGTAACCTTGAAGCCTAGTGGAGAAGGTCTTTGCCAGCTGATCACACTGGACAGTTTTCTTTCATTGGGTGGATTTTCAGATGTGGAATCATATCCCCCATAGGCTGTTTCTTTTCCAAGGTCAAGATTCTCTAATTCCTCATTATCACCATAGTTAGCTTATTCCCTCACACAATGGAGCCATTGTCTCTTGAATGTGTTCAAGTGCATCTAGGTCCTTGTCCCAGGGACCAACTCCAGCCCCCCAGGTATTTTTCAGCCTGCACAGAGTCCAGCCAGGTCGTCACCTGTCTCATTCTGGACACTGCACTCTAGGATGAAGTTTGAGACTCTATCTTTATAGTAATCTTCCATCTTCAACTTATTAAATAATAGGATAATTGCTCTCATTTTTTTTTCTTATCTTGTGCTAGAAATCCACAGTCTTTTTCCTTTTTTCTTTTTCCTTTTTATGGCTGCACCTGCAGCATATGGAAGTCCCCAGGCTAGGGGTTGAATTGGAGTTGCAGCTGCAACCTACACCACAGCCACAGCCACCCTGGATCCAAGCCTCAGCTGCAAACTACACTGCAGCTAGTGGCAATGCGGGATCCTTACCCCACTGAGTGAGGCCAGGGATCAAATCTAGATCCTCATAGCTGCTAGTCAAGCTGAGCCACAAGAGGAACTCCCTATTTACTTCTGAGGTTCTCCTTGGGCCACAGGAGGGAAGGCTGTGACATGCACACTACCAACAATTTTTTGGAAGAGTAGATTCAATGTTCCCGCCTGTCAATATCTTTGGTTTCCCAATGAATCAGTGGGAGATGAGCCTGGAAAAGTTCCAAAAGACCTTTTATCAGACAATGAAGGGTAAACATGAAATTCTCCACAGAGAGCAAGAAATAAAAAATGTTTGCAAAGTGTAACATAGTTCAAGTTTCTGACGCTAACACCAACTGACATGGTGCTGAAATGTACTTTGGTTGGCAAAAATGCAAGCACCTGGCTCCCAGGAGTCTTGGTGTTTCCTCTAAAGAATGTCGTAACCCTTCTTTTCTGAGATGGACCTGACTTGGCACTGTTTCTGTTCAAGATTAATCCCTTACAGATGTGCTTTCTCTCTGTGCTACAGGACAGCACCTCTGCCCTGCATTGCTGCTTAGCCTCAGATGTTCTGCCATAGAGGGCAGTCCCTGTGGTCAAAAGCACATCTCATTGGACTGCAACGTCTCCTCATAGGTTTCAGACATCTTGATTTTTTGAATATGTCGTTCATGCTTCAAGCATCGACCTTAGGACCTGCTAGTGAATCCAGCTGGTAGGAAGCTATTAAAATCGGATTCATGAAGACATTTGTGATGTCTTCAAGTCTCAGATCATGGGAAAGCTCTTGATCTTGCCCCATGCCCTTGGATTTGAGAAACTGCTAATAATACTAGGACGAAAGACCCTGAAATCCAAGACTTGCCCTCCTGCTGTGTTGGTCTGCTCATGGACACCCATTAGGCTGATTGTTTGGAGAGTGATTTGTTGGCTTAATTTAACTCTTCTCATCTTTGCTCTGAAAGTTTGCTGGGGAGACAGATTTTATGCTCTATCCTAAAGTACAGGGATCTAACAGGAGAAAAATAAGCCAAAAAAGACCCAGATAGAAAAGTGTACATCTTTTCTGCCTCGGTAGATACGTGAGCTGAGAGAGGAGGGAAGAGTGTGGCTCGGATGGGGGAAAGGAGGGATGGTATGAGGAGAAGGCTGGTGAATGAGAGGGTCCTGAATATGAGATGACACAGAGTGAGAGAAATAAAAATGTTGCTAAAACAATCAGTTGGATTATTATTTTTTTGTTTGTTTGTTTGTTTTGTTTTTTCTATTTCTTTGGGCCGCTCCCTCGGCATATGGAGGTTCCCAGGCTAGGGGTCGAATCGGAGCTGTAGCCACCGGCCTATGCCAGAGCCACAGCAACACAGGATCCGAGCCGTGTCTGCAACCTACACCACAGCTCACGGCAACGCCGGATCCTTAACCCACTGAGCAAGGGCAGGGACCAAACCCGCAACCTCATGGTTCCTAGTCGGATTCGTTAACCACTGCACCACGACGGGAACTCCAGTTGGATTATTTTTAATATTCTTGGAGATACAAAGAATGGAATTCCTCTTAGGGTATGTCTACGTTTGGATTGTACTTTTTTTTGCTAGGGGTTGAATCAGAGCTGCAGCTGCTGGCCTGCACCTCAACAATGTGGGAACTTAGCCACATCTACAAACTACACCAAAGCTCACAGCAATGCCAGATTCCAGACCCATGGAACGAGGCCAGGGATAGAACCATCATCCTCAAGGATACTAGTCGGGTTCTTAACCTGCTGAGCCACAATGGGAACTCCAGGATCCATCTTTTTTTTTTTTTTTTTTTTTTGATGAATGTCATTTTGTCAAATTATTCACACTAAAGATTCATACTGTTTTGGAAACTTCCCTGGGGGAATACACAGAAAAACCGCTAATTATTGTAAATGTGAATTCAGAATGAGCTGCAGAATCCTGAAGCTCTGTTGAGACCTAGGTAAGACCCTGCCCCCTCCGGTTTGCAGAGACCACCAAGTCTCCAGGTTAGCAAATTATGGTCAACTAGTTTTCAATGAAAAATGAGCTGCGAAAGGGTATTGGGCACCCAGTGGGAAAAATGTTCACTTGTCTATCGGGAACTATTCCATTCTTTCTCCATAGCATGAGGGTATCCTTTAAAGCCATTTCCTAAGAAAATTACTTTATCCCATCTTCCTTCTTGTTTCTGATCCATCTCTAGCCTCCCAACGGTGCGATTACATGTAGTGAGAAGCATGACATAAGGGCCAGTGAGAATCAGTATGGATTTCACATTTCAGAAATGTTGTAATGAAAGCACAACATGTGAAAATCATGCTGGGAAGTGATGTCAACCTCCTGCATCCCAATTATTTGGACCATGCCACACACAAATTTTATTTGAGGCACTGCTTCACCCTAGTTATGATTGTGCTTCTGAGTCATCGCAATCCCATGTGTGAATATCCTCCATTTCTGAAAAAGATATCCATGCACAGTCTTATTGATAGTCCATTATATTCAGTGAACCACACATTTCTTAGCTTAGCTGCCCCAGGCTGGTGGAGCCCGTTTTCAAATACACAGTTGCTCTGTGGCATTATTTTCTGTGATATTCTTATACTGAAAGAGCATAACGTGTCTAAGAAGATCCGCAGAAGTAGCTGGACGAGATTCTGAGGCCCAGGTAGTGAGGAATGAGCACAGGAGGGGTGAGGCAGGCCTGCAACTTCCTATGTTCAAAGATGCCCTGGTGATAAACACAGTTTCTAAAGCACCTGGGTCTCTCATCCACTGGGATGGTCTCCAATCCAGTGAAGTATTTCCACATGAACATGGCAGCCATTCAAAGGAGATAACTTTTAAAAATTTCGTTTTTTAGTGACCCTGTTGGCAAATGTAAGTTCCCAGGCCAGGGATCGAATCTGAGCCACAGCTGTGACCTATGTCATGGCTACAGCCATGCTGGATCCTTAACCCATGGAGCCACAGCGGGAACTCCCATAGGAGAGACCTTCATCTTAATTCCTGCCCACACTGTCTCGTTACAGGTGGGATTTGTAGCTGGACTTCCTTGCCCTGTGAAATCCATGGTAAGAAGACAATTCACAAGAACGAAGGACACCTTCCCTTTGCATCCTATGAAAAAAGTTAGTTCAAGGTCAGCGAAAGTGGGTCCTGGGCAGAACTTTGGGGGAAAGGAGAGGAGCCAAAGAAATATTAAACATGATAATTGTGTTTGTTCCATTCTGCCCATTCCCATTCAAGGGATAATCCATTACCATATAAGGGATATGGTAATATCCATTCAAGGGATAATCCATTACCATATAAACTCAAGGCACTCTTAGGATTGACTCAATCACCAGGAATCATAATAAGGGTATGTTAGTTCATTTGTACGTCAAACCTATTCCATTTCCTCATCTGTGAGGACCTCGGAGACACAGTAAATTTTACTTAGGCTACCTTTTTTATTGGAATCCACATTTTACTATATTTTTATTGAGAAATACTGCATGACATGTAAGGGGAAGTAGCAACGCCACAGCTGTCAGCCCATTCTCAATCACGTGCTTCTCTGGCAGTGAGCCAGCAGCAACAATCTATGGTCTTTTTGTTCTTTGTCTGTTGTCTTTTGAGGACAGCACTCTTGGCATATGGAGGTTTCCAGGCTAGGGTCAAATAGGAGCTGTAGCCACCGGCCACACAACAGATCCAGGCTGCGTATGCGACCTACACTGCAACTCATGGCAACGCCGGATCCTTAACCCACTGAGCGAGGCCAGGGATCAAAGCTGCACCCTCATAGGTGCCAGTCATATTCGTTTCCCCTGAGCCACAAGGGGAACTCCCCATCTATCCTCTTGAAGAATGCTTTACACACTCCTGTTCTTACAGCAACCCCAAATACCAAAATGTTGTCTGATTTATCATATTGGTTGGGGATTCAGATCTTTCCTGCTGTGCTGCTACAACAAGCTGACCATCCTGGGTCGATTATTGATCAACCACCCCACCACCCACCTACTAAGGAAACACAAAGCTCATTTTTCCAGATGTAGAGAAATACATAAATTTGAACTGGAAAGAAACCTGGCTCAGAAAGCAAGAATGAAGGTCAGACACACAGCAGGGCTGAGTCAAGGGATCACATCTGAGTTCAGAATCCCCAAATGCAGAGCAGGCAGAAATGGAGGAACTCAACACATCTCATGCACACAGAGAAGGCCAATAAGCTGGAGAGGTGGATTCTGACAAGGGAAGGGAGTCCCGGGGGTTTGCAACTTGCAATTCCCATGCCAGGGATTCCCCCCCTCCGCTCTGTTCTGAAGCAGGAGGTCTACAGCAGGGCTATGGATTTTAAATTTCTAAGGACATGAGAATTTCCTCATAAAAAGAGCCCCAGGTGACTCTCACACAGGTGCTCAGATCAGACTTCAGGGAGCAGAAAGGGAGAGGTGTCCACAGAAGGATATAATTTGCTTGTATGTACCCACCGTGAAAAGGTCACCGTCAAACTAACATGAGTCACCTCGCAAAGGAACTTTTTTTGCAGCGAGAGCAATTCAGATCTATTCTCCTGGCAAATTTCAAGTGTATAACACACTGCTGGTAACTACGGCCCCTCGGGCTCTCCATCCGATCTCCAGGATGTATTCAGCCTGCAGGCATCAGCAGTTTTTGAAAGGTGGCTGAACAACTCTCGTGGGCAGTTCCGTACCTGCCCAGGCTAAGTCAGCCCACTCAGTCTGATCGGGAGATCTCGTGTACCTCCAGGCTGTGATTCAAAAGGTCTGTCTCGGCATCTCCCCCCAGGCTCGAGTAAGGGAGGCAGGTACTGCTGGACCACACTCAGAGCCACCTGTATAGGAACCTGAAACATCTGCCTGCACTGGATTCTTAGGACCCTAGTTAGCACAGCCCTCCCGCTCCTAACATGCACACAGATGAGGTTTCTGTATCATTGTGAAGATAAGGAAATAGGGTTAGACATCGGGGTGAAAATAAGCAAGAGTAGGGAAACACGGAGGAGAAGGAGAAGTGGGGAGTTTGGGATGGACACACACACTGTCCTATATATGGGATGGATGTGTAACAGGACCTCCTGTACAGCACAGGGAACTAAACTCCATCCTCTGTGGTGGCCTATATGAGAAAAGAATCTGAAAAAGAACAGAAAGATGTCTAGGCATAACAGATTCACTTTGCTGTACACCTGAAGCAAACACAATATTCTAAGTCCCTATACTCCAATAAAATAAAAAAAAGAATGAATCAATGAATACATACAGCTTTTGCAAATGAAAAAGAGAGAGACCTGAGTAGATAAATGAGTCCTTTATACTTGCCATGGTTCAGAAATTCAAATTTAATTGAAACTAAAGCCTCTCCCCTCACTGCCCGGCACTGCCATGGAATCTCCCCTCTCATTGCTCGGGGAGACCCAAACACAACACGAAACCCCTCTCTGCTTAGGGTTCTGCTTTTTGCGAAGAGGGAGGGAATTTAATTTTCTTCTAGCTGCAGGAGAGCATTGTTTTCTCTGGCAGGCTTTAATGAATGTGTGTGCTCTCAGAAGACCCCACAACCTACCAGGAAATAGGTAAAGCCCCAGGAAAATCCAATTTCAGGAACACGTGTCCACCTCTTAGACAAAAGAGTTGGAAAGAGAAGGTCAAGCCTGTGGTCTGCTAAACATTCCCGAGGCAGCTCTGGCCTCTCATAGCTCTTGAAAACCAGGATGCTGCCGGGTCCAACCATGTCGCCAGAACCCACAGAGCTGCATCCTTCTTCTCAGTGTTCCCTGTTCTCCTGGGTAAAGGAACTGTGCTGGCATACTCCCATCTGAGAGCTCTCCCAAGAGAGACCATGTCTTCCCTTTATGCACCCAAGGCAGCTCCTTAGTGAGGACGGCTGATGGCTATTTTCAAGCCAATGTTAATAGGTTCTTCTTTTATTGCACAACAAACAACAAGAGGAGTGACTGCACACATGTGGGGGGGGGGCAGGCAGAGAGTCCACAGCAATCTGTCTCTTGTGGCACCCATGCATGGTGCACCTCATCCCATACCCACTGAACACACAGAATGAGGCTTTTGGAGAGAAAAAGATGATGCACACAGAATTCTGGAGGAAGGCGGGATGCATGAGGACAGATGGGGGGGGGGCGACATTCTTTCGCTTTAAATGGACCAAAGCTGGGAGAGAGATGGAAGAGGATATTGACGTCACGTAATAAAACATTCAACGGTCTACAGATATTTTCAGATCTAAGCAGGGGCAGGTGGAGGTGGAGCCTAATGCTTAGAAAATGGGGAGGACTTAGGAAGGAAAAGTGTAATATTACAGAGCCCTGGAGGGGAACCATATGGACTCCGGACGCTGCCCCCCATGGGCTCCACCAAAGAGTAAAAAAGAAAAGGGGAGGGCAGTAAACAAGGAGGTGAGCTTGGGGCATGAGAGCCTGGCTGTTAGGATGGTAGGTTCTAGAGCCAGCAGACATGAGTTTCCAGCGTAGCATAGACTTCTGAGCTTGGTCATCCTGGGCAATGGATTCCATTTTCCAAGCACAGTCTCCCTCTATGGCTCTTGTGAGGGGGTATTTGAAACAACATGAAGGGAGTCCACATCATAACTACTCAACAAATTACATGTTGAAAAACTGGACTTAAGACATGCTATTTGTTAGACCATGATGCCACCTCTTTACACTGAAAATCAGTATGAGGCGAAGGCTACCATATTCTGTTCTGGCATCACTTGGGTGTGGAATCTAATTAAAAAATGGTACGAAAGAGCTTATTGACAAGACAGAAACAGACTCACAGATTTTGGAAACAATCTTACGGTTACCAAAAGGAAAAACACGGGGGACAAGGGATAAATTAGGAGATTGGGACTAACACAAACACACTACTATTTATAAAAGTGATGACCAACACGGACCTGAAGTAGAGCACATGAAACACTACTCAATAGTCTGTAATAACCTATACGGGAAAAGAATCTGAAAAAGAACGGATATATGTCTGTGTGTCACCAAATCATTTTGCTGTACACTTGAAATGAAGACAGCATCGTAAATCAACTCTACTCCAATACAGTTTTTGCTTTTTGTTTTTTTTTGTTTTGTTTTGTTTTTTTTTTTTTTAAAAAGAGCCTCTGTCCTGCTTCTCCAGAGATGCTGTCGTTCAGGACACTGGGTCCCCCAAGACAGAGAAGCAAAGCTCTTCTTTGCAAACACGTGCAAGCTAATGAACGCACGAGGAAAGATAGGGTTAAAACAAGTAGCTATAAAGTCGTAATAAAAAATAGGTATCAAGCGAGGATCAGGAGGTGGTGAAACCAGGAGGTAAAGTTTCATGGGCACACTGAATAAAGTCATACTGCGTTATTAATCCAAATTATGAAATAAATACCCAGCAGTCCATGGAGATAAAAAGGAAAGCGTTGACAAATGAAGAGCTGAGACTAGACCACCCCTTCATGCCGAAGAAGCCCACATAATTTATGTTTTCTCCCCCCTCGAGGTGCAGGAGAACAACTCCGTGGGAATGTCTTCCAAAGAAGACAGTACAGATAGGAGGTTTTTTAAAGTGACTTAACAGTGTAGTCACCTGGCACGCACGCACACATGCAGGTGACCAAGATCACCATTGACAGGGACCGGTCATGTATGTCCACACCCGGACACGACGGGATGGAAACGGCCCTGCTCCCTATGGTCTGCCTCCCCCACCCCCAACCCCCACCGCCAAACCCCCAACTCCCATCTCGTCATCAGAAAAAGATCAGATCCGCCAAACCCCTAACTCCCATCTCGTCATCAGAAAAAGATCAGATCCGCCAAACCCCTAACTCCCATCTCGTCATCAGACAAAGATCAGATCACGTCACATGGACACACACGCTGCAAAATGCAGAACAGGCATTCCTCCGAGCGCCCAAAGTCATCGAAACGAAGCAAAGCCTGAAAACCTGTCGCAGCCCAAAGACAGGGAAGGACGGGAGGTGACGAGAGGCCATGTGGTATTCGGATGGGCTCCTGGAACAGAAGAACGACGTCAGGAGGAAAACTAAGGACATCTGAATATGTATGGACCTGCATTACGGAAATGTACCGACAGAGGTTCATTAGTGATGACAAACGTGCACCACGGATGCAAGACGTTCCGCACGAGGGAAATGGGATGTGGTGTAGATGGGAACGGGCTGTTCCGTCTTTGCCGTTTTCCTCTAACGTTAAAAGGATGTGAAAAGTAAAAAGCTCATTTAAAAAAAGATCACAGGGAGCTCTAGGCACTTGTGATGGAACGTGATGGAGGATAATGTGAGAAAAAGAAACAAAAGGTATACATATGTATCTTTGATATGTATCATACACATATATACGTATCTTTGATAAATATCATATATACATATATATCTTTTATATATATCATAGATACGTATCTATGACTGGGTGACTGATGCACAGCAAAATCCGACAGAGCATTGTAAATCAATCACAATAACAAATTAAAAAAAAAGACCAGTGGAAACTGGATTTTCATAGGTTATCAAAATGATACCCCACAGAACTGCTGGTTCTGGGGTGGGGAGTGCTGCTAAGGGGGAGGTAACCGTTCAGACTTAGTGATCAGTCTTCTGGACGAGCAAACCCCTTGGGTCACGTGATGTAATTCTTTTCTTTTTGTCTTTTTAGGATCACACCCATGGCGTATGGAGGTTCCCAGGCTAGGGGTCAAATGGAAGCTGCAGCTGCCAGCCTATGCCACAGCCACAGCAACGTGGGGCCCGAGCAGCCTATGCAACCGACCCCAACAGCTCACAGCAATGCTGGATACGTAAGCCACTGAGTGGGGCCAGGGATCGAACCTGTGTGCTCATGGATACTAGTTGCATTCATTACCACTGAGCCACCAGGGAACTCCTGATCTAATTCTTTACACAACACTTAGGAAGGTTTCATGACTCAACTGTTTACACGAATGCCAGAAAGCCTTTAGAACGACCTGGCAGGAGATGGGAAATACCGGAGACGGGGACTGGGGGGGGTCAAATAAAGAGAGCCTGAGGAAACAATCAGACAAATTCAAAACGCAACTAATTTTTTTTCCACCACCAAGTCAGTATCTTTTTTTTTTTTTAAGGGCCACACCCACAGCATATGGAGGTTCCCAGGCTAGGGGTCAAAGTGGAGCTGTAACTGCTGGCCTACACCACAGCCACAGCAATCCAGGATCCAAGCCACATCTGCAGCCTACAGCATAGCTCACGGCAACGCTAGATCCTGAACCCACCGAGCAAGGCCAGGGATTGAACCTGCGTCCTTTTGGATGCTAGTCAGATTTGTTTCCACTAAGCCACGATGGGAACTCCCAATATTATTTTTTTAAAAAACGGTGAGGTTGGGGAGATAGAACGAAACAATTTTCAGTAGATCCTACTTTGAACAGACCATCTATAAACGCTCGATTTGGAGGCACTGGGAAAATTTACATAGAGCCTGTGTCCTATAGAATTCAGGGTATATTCCCATTAGGCGTGAAAATAGTACTGTGATTTTGGTCACGGTACCCTGAACTTTTTAAGAGAAATTTTTGGAATGAAAGGTAATGATGTCTTGTATTTACTTCAAAAAAATTAATTAAAAAAATACAAACATATTATGTCCAAAAAGCTAATATTGCCTAAATCAAAATGGTCCCCCTGTGGGTATAGGAGTCAGCTTATGCTCTGTAACAAAGATCCCTGCCACTGAGTGATGGAAGAGAATACTGTTTATCCTCTCCTATGTCTGTGGGCCCTCTGGTTGTCAGCTTGTAGAGGCTTCACTTTCCTTGGCAGGGCTCCATGTACTTCACGTAATCTTTGGAGGGGCGAGATCAGTGGAATTCTTTCTTCCGGGACCATGGCAGACAATGAACCAGGCTCGTGTCCTCACACAAACACATGACAAGCCTCTCCTGTATCCCACTGGCCAAGATGAGTTGCGTAACCAAGCCCAAGGCCCATGGAACACGGAAGGGGGGTGGTTGTGAGTGATAACGCATCAGGATTTGTTCTTCAAGAGCGGGCTTTATTAGATCACGCTCTAATTTTGTTCTGTGCATTTGGAAATTTTCATGACACCAACCCATTCTATCTCCTGAGAAGATGGCCATAACGTTGTGTGCACTGACGGTTCTGACCGTTCTCTAATTCTGCGCTACTGGCTAAATCATGCTGTCAGGCCTCAGTCCCACGGGCAGATCCTGGAAATCTTCAGATGACCTCGTTTCATAGTCTCCCTGCGTGTCCTTGCAGGAGCCCTGGGCAAATCTTTGGCAGAGACCTCCCCAGGCCATGGTACCTTTGCTTCTTTCCTTGTCAGTTTCCCAACTAGACAGAGCTCCTCGAAGCCCAGAATTGGGTCTGTCCGGTCTGTGTGCTCGCAGCGGCTCAAACAGGGCACAGGTTTGAGATGAGCCTGTAGAAGGAAAGCCTCTATCCAATGATATGACGCAGAAGTGCATTTTTCTTTGCGAGGCCGTGACACCACTATCCAGACTGGATTTGCTGTGTGTCTTTCTCAGCATTCCTATCGTAATGGAGATTATCCCTGCTATTTCCTTTCTGGTCTATGCCTCTAGGAGTCTCATCAATTTAAAAAAAACTTCTTCTGAGAGCAGACAGAAAGGAGTGTTTCCTGAAATAGAAAACGGTCTTGTCTCTCTAAAGAATGAGCGCTTACTTACTCCGTGTGTGTCAAGCCATGATCAGAGGACTAAGAAGACCCAAGAGAAGAATGTATGATAGTCAACAAACACATGAGGAATTAAGAAATGACAAGCCATCAATAAACCTCGGTGCTGGGGAGAAAAAAGAGACATTGCAGTGTGAATAGTAATAGCTTGAAGCATTCATTCAACAGAAGATTTTGCCAAATGTACTGGACATGGACAGTGCTACGCAAACGCCCAAGTGGATAAACAAAAGGGAATTAAGGTATCACTTCTGAGAGGAAGAAACTTATAATTTGGGCATCCCTTGTGTTTCTAGAATCTTTTGCAGCTGGACAGTACCTACAAGGATAGAGGGAAGTGGCTATCTCGGCGTCAATGATTCAAGGTCAGCATATTCCAGGGCAGGTCATGTGCAGGACAGAAGATTAAGAGCAAATCATTGCAAAGCAGGGTCTAAATGCCACTTCAATATGGTAGCATGGAAAGCCACGCAGCTTTGTCAATTTTCAGGAACGGACTAGAACCCGAGTATCAGCCCCATTGCCGGGACAATGGTCTGACTGTTAGCAACTTACATCTCTCAGCCCAAATCCTTCACCTAGAACATAGATGACATGTTCTAACACATGGATTTTTATTCATACTTAATGAAACCATGATGATGTATTGCTATGTTCACCTTTGAGGCGTTTAGACACAATCCAGCATAGCACATGTTTGCATAAACATCACGAAGCTATTAGGCTGGATAACCTGTTTAAACAAAATGTGAGCATGCTGACAAGTACCACAGCCACACCCGTTGTTCATGTCGTGTTTATAGACCTTTCAAGATGCAAGAGTATGCATGAGTAGTTGCATTCACAGTTTCTGTGGGGCCCACAGAGCCATCCTAAGACACTGAAAACATATAAGGCAAATAGAAATACGAGACATCGTGCAAATTACACGTTGCACTTTCCCAGGAATATGAAACAGTACTTTTGACATCCCTGCTTCCTTTGCCACTGCTAACCAGTCTGAAAAGGTATCTTCTCAATGCACAGCTTTGTTTCTGCTCCTGGCTTCTAGAACTGTCTAGATGGCATTATATAGGGATCCTGTCCTCTTAACATTTAAGACTATCTCAGGTAGAGTATGTGGCTAACATGCTATTCATATTTTTGGATGCCGTAAAGCAAAGAAAGTTACCAACAGTGATGGATCACACAAGAGCGACAATGAGAAAAATACAAAGCAAAAAAATAAACTCCAAGTTCTCTTGTGGCGCAGCCAGTTAAGGATGCAGCATTGTAAGTGCAGCATTTCGACGTCCTGCTGGGGTGCAGTGTTGATTCCTGGCCTGGAAACTTCCACATGCTGTGGGTGCTGCCAAAACACCCCAAAGAACAAAAAATGAAATATGTGACCTCTCCTGATGTCGGCAAGCTGCTTGCTGGAGGTTGTTCTCAGGAGGGCCACGTTCCTTTGCATGGGGTCACTCAATAGTGTCACAGCTTTGCAAAGCTGAGAGCTGGGTTGTTGCCATGAAAATCAAAGTGCAGCAGGGAGCGAGGTTGGGTGAATGCAACCTCATTTCAAGGATGACGAAAGGCATCCACAACCCACTTGTACGTAGTCATGGTCCCTTAAGAATGAAATAAAAAATAGACTTTCCTTCATTATGTTCATATGTATTTTCTTCATGTTGACTGAAATGTTGGCATACAGACTCTTCTTAAAGTGTTAGGACCCAAAGAGTTAGATCTTTCTGGTGGCCTGGAGGCGTCATGAAGAAATAGCCGGGTTCATAAAGGGCCCATGACGTGAGGAAGACTGCAAACCCCTGGCCCAGCCTGGACCACCACAAGACAGGCAAGTTCAGCTTGACTGCCCTGTCCTGTCCGTTTCATTGAGCATAAACCTTGCTTGGTTTCCGTTGCCCAAGAAATCTCTCCTTCACAATCCCATGGACATAAGTTTTTTTCAAAAGTTGCCTTTTGGGAAAAACAACTTTGATATTGAGAAGCTACTCCAGTAAAAGCAATAACTGTCTCTGTGCCTGAGTCAGGATGACCAAAGGGAGATCAAATCTCCATCCCTAAGAGTGCCCGTCATGATTTGCTGGGTTAAGAACCTGACTAGTATCTATGAGGATGCGGGTTTGATCACTGGCCTCGCTCAGTGATTTAAAGATTCAGCGTGACCACACGCTGAGACACAGGTCACAGATGTGTCTCGGCTCAAATCCTGGGTTGCCATGGATGCGGCATAGGCCAGCAGTTGCAGCTCCCATTCGACCCCTTGCCTGGGAACATCCCTAGGCCTCAGGTGCTGCCCTAAAACAACAACAACAAACAGATCAAAACAGACCTAACTCTATTTCTCCCGAAAAATCTGAGTCTCCGCCTTGTGTTCCGATGCTTTGCACCAGCTCCCAGACCTGCTGAGAGAAGCTGGAGACAGGGACCATCCTTCCCCTCTGAAGCTACAGCTGCTATTCGGGAGCTCAGAGCCGTGGGTCACAAAATCATCTGCATGGTTGGAAAGTACGGCTGGTCTACTCACGAGACATTTTTGGGCACCAACCTGTACTGATCTTCTTTGTTCCAAACTCACGGCGTGGGCACTGTTCTCCTGTCTTGATTATCATCTTCACCTCTTCATTTCTCATTTTCTGCACTGTTATTACGAGGCTGGTCTAAAGACCCTTTGCGGACACTCTGTGACAAATACCCATAGATTAATTGTTGTTATTTGCCTCTGGCAAGACAATAAAGGCTATTTTCATGCAGAAAGCATTTTCTGGTTCAGTGCTTCTGGCCTGTTTGCTGTTCCCAAATTCTCTACTTGAGAGATGAGAATGATACTAATAATTTAGCTGACAAAAAAACAAAAAAAATTTGCACTGCTATGGATTTCTCTATTTTTATATTCTTCAGCAAACGGAGGCTTTATCTTGTGTCTAAATGGTACTAAAAATAAAAGCTTGCTCAAGGCCATATATGTTTTGAAAAATAAATCACACCATGGTACTACAGGGGGATCAGAATGTGGGCACTGAGGTATACGGGATGATTGGCCAGAGGGGACCTGGCTGGATGGCACAGAGCACTCTACCCAATATTCTGTGATCATCCACACGGAAACACATCTGAAGAAGAATGAATGTGTGTATATATACAATTGAATCACTTTGTTGTGCAGCAGAAATGATCATAACCTTGTAAATCAAGTATATTTCAATAAAACTTTAACAAAAGTGGTGGTACATCTATACAATGGAATAGTACTCAGCCAGAAAAAAAGGAATGAAATCATGCCATTTGCAGCAACATGGATGCAACTAGAGAGTCTCATTCTAAGTGAAGTAGGTCAGAAAGAAAAAAAAACAAACACTATACAATATCACTAAAATGTGGAATCTAAAATATGGCACAGGTGAACCCATCTACAGAATAGGAACAGACCCGCAGACATAGAGAACAGACTCATGGTTGCCAAGGGGGAGGGAGTGGGATGGATGGGGGAGTTTGGGGTTCGGAGGTGCAAACGATGACATTTCAAACGGATAAGTGATGAGGTCCTGCTGTACAGCACAGGGAACTGTATCAAATCAACTGGGACTGACCATGATGGATAATCATATTAAAAAAGTATGTATATACATTGTGACACAGTCACTCTTCCATAAACAGAAATCAGCACAGCACTGTCAATCAACTATTCTTTATTTTTAAAAAACAAAAAGAAATTAAAAAATAAGTTACAGATAGCAAGGAGATGGGAAATCAATGCTTCCATCTTCTGAAGGTAACACAGGGGATGGGCATATGTACACTGAGGACTGGATTTAAAATCATGGATTGAATATAAAACCATGAACAGGCTGACACTTGCTGCCCACTGCCTTTTAAGAATCCGGGCTGTGACCCCATGATGGCTCACAAGACAACGTTCTGGATGTTTGCCAAGTTCCGTCTCAGGGGTAAACAGAGTTTCCCTGAATTCCAGATGCTGTCCCATCTATGACCTTGGGATTCACGTCTTACAACTGAGCTTCTTATTCCTGAGCTGAGCAGACCCCCCTGGAGCCCTCGTTCTCCTAGGTGATTCTTTTCTGTTTCTCTGGATTTGTGAAAACTTTCCTACATCCTGTCTCTTTTGTCCTTGGAGGATCTGGGAGGAATGTCTTGGAGGATCCCAGGGACATTCCCGAGGCAAAGGTAGCGTTTCTAAATTATGACCCTATTGCTGAGATCCCTGAGCAGTTGAGAGGCTTTTCAGGCGGCCCTATGAATGATTATCACCTGCCCACAGTGCCCTGAGCACAGGCCTCCTTCCCTGGTGAGTCACCGGACATCTCGGAAGCTCTCTGCTCAGCTTCATTCATTTCATGTTGCCCTAACCCCAGGATCTCATGGAGAAACGGTGAACAGACTCTATTGCCTGGAAGAAGCTCTTTGCCCTTCTGCAGTTAAACCACCAGTCCATCTTGGATGTGGCAGGGGTCCCAGCCTCCCAGCCAGTGTCTGGACCCCATGCAGGCAGCTGGCCATTTTTCACCTCTGAAGACGGTACCATAAAATGCAGTGACATCTACGTCCCCACCTTGCCTTTTACTCCAATGGCATCTGAGGTATGGGGAGTGGCTTCCAGATCAGAGCAACGGAACACTCGGCAAAAATGACGATTTCCGATTTCCGTGTTGAAAAAAGAAATGTCCCCGTCGGCTAAGCCCACTGGAGGGAGAATATTCTGGACTGGTTCATACTGTGCACTAATCAATAATGCCTATAATTCTGTGAAGTTTAATGGAGGAACTCCCAAAGCTGACCCTTGGTCACCTACAGGAGCCCTTAATTAGCATCTTCCTTCAAAGCAATGGGGAAAGCTGGGGTCGTTATCACCCCACCCCCCAAGGAGAAGTCTAATTAAAATATTGAGCCTGTTTAAGCATTCCTGTGCATTTTGCATTAAGACAGACACAGCTTGAGGCTGCTTTCCAATAGCAGAAGTAATAGGTGTTAGTGAAAAAGATAAGCTTTCTCCATTCTCTCGTTATTTTGGATTTGTGTTCTAACAAAATGGGATTGTACACATTTGATTAAGTTAAACTGATAAGTGGGTTGTGGTAATTGCCTCAAAATGAATGGAGATAAGGAAAAAAGGGAAGAATATCCCCAACTAAATGGCATGTTAAACACAGGCTCTTCGGTCTTGAAAAAATCAGGTATTTATCTGCTGCCAACCACAAAGTTAAAAAAAAAAGCACACTGACTGCTTCTCCCCATTCCAAGGATGGAGACAAGGTTATCATACATTATATGTTTATATAAGAGGGCTTAAATTTTTATATAAGAGTTAGGGGTATAACTTAATAAAAAACATTGTCAAGAACATACGGCCATCCAGTAACTATTTGTCAAGTTAAGTGATCCTCAAAGGGGAATGGTCTTCCTGCCAGGAGACACTGACCACATCTGGAGGCTTTTTTTTTTTTTTTTTTTTGGTCACAATGGAGTGGAAAGATGCCACTGGCATCTTAGGTGAAAAGAACAGGAACACGGCTAAACATTCTTCAACACACAGAGCTGGACCCCCTTAGCCCCTACAAGAAACAAGCCCCTTTGCCGCCAATATCCCTAGTGTGATGTGTGAGCAATCCTTCTCTAAATCAACTTACGCATTTTCTAGTGTTAGGTATTCCGTATGAACCAGGCATGACACTTAGACTCTTGATTAATTTTTAAATGGCCTCGTGTAATGCTCACAGCTTTTCTCTGAGGTGGTGCCCCATTTTTATCGGAGGAGAAAACGGAGAATGAATTCAGAGACTTATTTACATTAGTTAGAAACAGAGGGAGCCGCGCTTCCTGTTCAAATTCAGAGTGCCAAGGACTCAACACACATACATAATGAGATTCTCTTAGAAGAAAAGGACTTGGAAGAAAACTTGGTCCAGAGAATGGATAGATGACAAAAACCTCACTTAAACGAAACGCATAAAGGACAGGATGTGAGACGTGAGGAGAGAGAGAATCAGATGACATGTGAGGAACACGTAAATAACTCAACTTGCAGTCTCGGTTAGGCTACAATGGGCAACTATAATTACAAGCCATGATACTCTAGAAGGGCCAGTGGATGGGTTCCACCCTTTGTCAAATGTATGAAGGGAGAAGTACTGATCTTGCGGAAGGAAACTCGAGGAAATTTATAGTTTTATTTCCGTGCCTGCTGAAGGACCGCGTGCAGTGTTTTCCCAAGCCTGTCAGTGCTGACCTTTTGTCAAGGGGGTAATCCTTGTTGAGGGGATATTTGGCCGAATCCCTGACCTCTATCCACTGGATGCTGGTAGGACCCCTCTCAATTCTGGCAGCCCCAAATGTCCCCTGAAATGGCCAAAAGTCCCCAGGAGGGAAGGTAGCCCTAAACTGAAAACACTGCTCTAATGTCTATCTTGGGAATCAAAGATAAATGCTTGACAGTCCTTCAAAAAGATTTTCATAGATTGTCCCTTTGAAGCTCTCATCACGACTCAGCCCAGGTCTAATCAGAAACTGTGTTTTTTCTTTTAATTTTATTGGAGTTTAGTTGACTGAACAATGTTGTATTCATTTCAGGGGTGCAGCAAAGTGAATCAGATATCCATAAACATATACCTGTTTTTTTTTTCATACACGTTATTTCAGATTAGTAAATAGAATTCCATGTGCTATACAGTAGGTCCTTGTTAGTAATTTGTTTTATATATATAGTACTGTGTATACGTGAGTCCCAAATTCTTAATTTATGTCTCCCTTGGTTCATTTCCCCTTTGGTAACCATAAGTTTGTTTTTGAAATCTGCGAGTATGTTTCTGTTTGATAAGTAGGTTATTTTGTATCCCTTTCACTAGATTCCACACCTAAGTGATATCATACGGAATTTGTCTCTCTGATGTACCTCACTCTGTATGCTCATCTCTCGGTCTATGCATGTTGAGGAATTTTATCTTTATGCACCACTGGTGGCCCATCCAACACCGAAATTAATTTTGCCAAAACACACGAAGTTCTGTTGGCTGGACATCCATTGGCGTCGCTCAGTCCCAGCTATGGAGCTATGAAATCATTTCATGGAAATTATTTTCTCAGGGTACCAGGCTGATATATAACTAGATGAGACTTGTCAAGTGTGGAAACTTACTGTTCAGGGCCAGTTCTGATATTAAGACACAAAGTTCTGCTATCAAGACACGCCGAAAGGGTGTAAGATTCGGGGTGATGATATTTTTGTTACTGAAGAGTGAGACCAAGCAACGCAGGAAGCCGCTGGGTCCCAAGGGAATTCCAGGAGTGGCTGGCCATGGGTCCCCAGGGGAGCATGTATGTTTTAAGTATCAAATCCTTCCTCAAGATCTCGAAATCAGGGAATTCCCATTGTGGCTCAGAGGTACTCAGCCCAACGAGCATCCATGAGGTTGTGGTTTGATTCCTGCCCTCGCTCAGTTGGTTAATGATCCTGCGTTGCTGTGAGCTGTGGTGTAGGCTGGCAGCTGTAGCTCTGATTCAGCCCCTAGCCTGGGAACCTCCACTTGCTGCAAATGCAGACCAAAAAAGTAAAAAAAAAAAAAAAAAAAAAGATCTCCAAATCAATGGTATGTGAGACTTTGTTTCCCTTCTCTGCTGTCCATGCTTATTCCCAAGTCATCTAGTCTAGGATTTTCCTGCAATTTATCCCCAAAGAGCATGGTGTTGGCCCAAGCAAGCCAAAGCTCAGTGTGATCCAGACGTGGAGTGAGCAGGGAGGTATCCCTTAGCATCGGTCGGCTTTGCCAAAAAGAAATTTAGTTGGCACCCCCTTGTGTACAAATTGTACAACCCAGAGTCTGAGGTGCATCGTTCTCTCTGCTGTGCTGTAACCATTTCAGAAAGACTCCCATGCATTTCAGAAGAGGCATCTACCTAAGGTAGCGGCATGCGTGGGCAAAAGAGAAAACAGTTATATTTCTCATGTGTTCTTAGCACAGTGTTTTCTTCCCCCTTTTTTTTTCTTTTCTCTTCTGCATTTTAGAGCGGCTCCTGAGGCATATGGAGCGTCCCAGGCTAAGAGTCAAATCAGAGCTACAGCTGCTGGCGTACACCACAGCCACAGCAATGCAGGATCTGAGACACATCTGAGATCGGAGACACCACAGCTCATGGCACTACTGGAACCCCGACCCACTGAGCGAGGACAAGGATCAAACCCGCATCCTCATGGATACGAGTCGGATTCATTTCCGCTGCGCCACCACGAGGCCTCCAGCACAATATTTCAAAAGGCAATTCTAGATATGAGACTTGGGTTTGTAACTTATTTCCCAGCTTCTTCCTCAATCCAAAATTTATAGGATGATCTCAAGTTTTAGCACTTGAAAAATAGCTGCCGTAATCGGTTCATTTTCCGTCAGCTTTCTTCTTTTTGAACTGCATCACAAATAAGTATGTTTTATGGCCCTGAACGTCAAGCAGGTTTTAAAAGTCATTTAGGGATATACTCCAGTTACGTTTGGGATCAAATGTTGATGAACAGCCCACTCTGTCTCTCTGCCCAGGAGAACCCACTACGTTTGGAGGCTGGACGGTGGCGACAGAATGGGAACAAGAACAAAGTCAATAATCAGGAGCCAAAGTAACCATGCTCGATCATGGCTCAAAGATGCTCTGCTAGGAAATGTAGCACATTCATGAGTCTCACGACAAAGGCAAGGTCAACGACAAGGTCAAAATTACTATATTCCCATGAATAAGAAGGGCAGTAGATGGAAATGCATAAAAATGCCCTGCTCATCAAGGATGAAAAGATGGTACATAATGGAGCCAGCCAACAATGTCAGACACACACATTTTAAGTCAGCTTGACAGATGGTATGCCCTCCATGTCTGGGTCTTATTTTCTCCATGCCACTGAGAATCGACTAACTAGGTTATGGAAGAGGAAGAATGTATAAAAAGTGAACTTGGTGACCTCATGAGATCACACTCTCAAGGCTGCTGGCAAGCCCTGCTGTAAAGACAGACCGGCTCAAAGTGAAGTTTGCGATGTAAGCCTCTCTAAACATCATCTGGCCTTCGGGAGAAACTGAGGCCGAGAAGCTCAACTCCTGTGATGACATCGCAAAAAAAAGGCAACTGCAATGCTCCACCAAGACATATATGCAACCCACCTTTGGGGATTTGGACAGCTGTGTCACGGCACACTACAAATAGCACGTCAGAGAGAATGTGTCCTTAGATGATGAACACCACACAATAAAATGAATGCATGATTCTGAAAACCCACTGATGCACACCCAACCCATGGAGGTGCACCAGGCACCTGACTAAGGTGGGGGCACTACCCCAGGAGTCTTTTCCACCTGGCTCAAGATCAAGAATATCAGAGTTCCCATCATGGCTCAGTGGAAACGAATCTGATTACCAGCCATGAGGACGCAGGTTTGATCCCTGGCTTCATGCAGTGGGTTAAGGATCCGGCGTTGCCACGAGCTGTGGTATAGGTCACAGATGCAGCTTGGATCTGGCGTGGCTGTGGCCAGCAGCTACAGCTCCAATTTAACCCCTAGGCTAGGAATTTACATATGCTGTGGATGCAGCCCTAAAATGACAAAAAAAAAAAAAAAAAAGATCGGAGTTCCCATTGTGGCTCAGTGGTTAACGAATCCGACTAGGAACCATGAGGTTGTGGGTTTGATCCCTGGCCTTGCTCAGTGGGTTAAGGATCCAGCGTTGCTGTGAGCTGTGGCATAGGTCACAGACACGGCTCAGATCTGGCGTTGCTGTGGCTGTGGCATAGGCTGGCGGCTACAGCTCTGATTAGACCCTTAGCCTGGGAACCTCCACGTGCCACATGAGTGGCCCTAGAAAAGGCAAAACGAAAAAAAAAAAAAAAGAAGAAGAATATTGTACATATTGGAATTCCCATTGTGGCTCAGCAGGTTAAAAACATGACATAGTGTCCATGAGGTTACGGGTTTGATCCCTGGCCTCAATCAGTGGGTTAAGGACCTGGCATTGCAGCAAGTAGTGGTGTAGGTTGTAGATGTGGCTTGGATCCAGCATTACAATGGCTGTGATGTAGCCCTGCAGCTGCACTTCTGATTCGATTCCTACCCTAAGAACTTCTATATGCTGCAGATGTGGCCATAAAATGAAAACAAACAAAAAGAGAATCTCATAAATATTATTTTTATGCCAATTGAGAGAATTGGCTCAGAAGATGAGAATTCCTCACAAGCAGCCAGCCAGGGCTTTGCAAATCAAAGCTATGTCTTCTAGTTAGGTTCTGGGAGAGGCTAAATGTCTCAGGAAATTTGACGGAGTGTGTTCACAAGTATTTGTCACTTGGCCCAAGAGAAATCCTCTATAAGACAAAGAGGTCTGGGGTTTCTCAGAGCAGCAAAGCAAAACCTGTATATCACATTACAAAAGGATGCCTGGGAGTTCCCATCGTGGTGCAGTGGAAAAGAATCCTACTAGGAACCACAAGGTTGTGGGTTCAATCCCTGGCCTCGCTCAGTGCATTAAGGATCTGGTGTTGCTGTAGCTCTGGCACAGGCCAGCAGCTGTAGCTCCGATCAGACCCCTAGCCTGGGAACCTCCATATGCTGTGGGTGCAGCCCTAAAAAACAACAAACAAACAAACAACAAACACAAAGGGATGCCTGTTTGTGGATTAAATTACACGTGACCATTTTGCCACGATTCTGTAAGTCTGCTAGTGCCTCCATCTCTGTCCTGTTTTTGAGGTACGCGTTCAGGTAAGAAGCTTGGCCGCTGTCCAAAAGATGCCCAGCATACAATATTTTAGGAATACCAACAGAGAGAGAGAGGAAATATTACAAACCGAAGAAAGCGCTCTTACAGAAGTCTGGGTCTCTGATAAGAGTATCAGTGTTAAGTATAACGGATGGACAGTTTTATATGGAGAGGGGGTGCTTTGCCATGCCACCGAGGAGGAATCTCAGGAAAAAAAAAAAAAAAGATTTACATGGTGCCCACAATTGCTACAAAGTCTTTCTCCTCATTGAAATTTAGTGGCCTGGAAACAAAACTAACTCCAAATATGATTTATAAGCAGATGCAAAGGATTCCACTTAGAATAGACAAGAATGAGGTCCTACTGTCCAGCACAGAGAACTGTATCCAATCTCTTGGGATAGATCATGATGAAAGATAATATAAGAAAGGGAACATATACATATGTATATATATATGACTGGGTCCCTATGCTGTACAGCAGAAATTGGCACAACATTGTAAATCAACTGTTCTTTAATAAATTAAAGAAAGGAAGGCAGGAGCTAAGATGGTTAAATGATTCCACAGCGAACATATTTTCACCTGTTCACCTGGATCCACAGATTAGGTTTTTCTTTTCCACATCAGGAGAATCTTAAGTATGATTTGAGCACTCAAATGTCATGCCAAACATTCACTCAACTTCTTTTTTTTTTCTTTTTGCATCTGCACCTGTGGCATTTCCCAGACTAGAGGTTGAATTTGGAACTGCAGCTGCAGGTCTGCACCATAGCCACAGCCACGTGGGAGCTGAGAGGCATCTGCAATCTACACAGCAACGTTCGGCAACACTGGGTTCTTAACTCACAGAGCAAGGCCAGAGACTGAACCCACGTCCTCCTGGATACTAGTCAGGTTCTTAACCCACTGAGCCACAACGGGAACTCCTTCTTCAACTTCTCAAAGTTGTATTTAATCCCTTCAACTGTAAACTCAGTTGCTGATGCAAACCTTCTGAAGCAAAACACTGCAATCTCAGGAGAGTAACAACAGTGAAAATGGAGCCACTTCCTTCAAAACTAGGCCTTCGGACTTCGAGCAACTTCATGCTTCTGAGAGATCTTGGAGGGAAGGCCAGTGCCTTGGAGAAATCACTGTCCATCGCTCCACGGTTGGATAAATAAGTCTGTCCTCAGAGATCTTGCACTCTCTGTGGAAGACGAACTGTCCAAACCCATGGGAGGCCAAGTCCTTGGAGAGCTTCAAGTGGATGAAAGACATGATGGAGAGGGCAGTCTTTGGCTGCGAAGACCTGCTCTCTATTTCCCCACTTCAAACGTTTTCTATCACAACGCTCTATCCAATTTTATGAGGAATAATAGGGGATTTTAAAAGTAGAAGAGGAAAAAAAGGCCCCAGCTAAAATTCTTTTTTTTCTTTTTCTTTTATTCTTTTTTTTTAGAGGCTTACCGTGAATCATGTGCTGTAACAGATAAGATTAACCATGACAGGAATAGACCATTGCCCAAGGTTCTGTAAGTTAGTACAGGTCTTTCAAAAACTGATTTGGAAATATGAATTCCAATGGATAAAATCCTAGAGCCTTTGATTCAGTGTTCATATTTGTAGGAACCCATCCTAAGCGTATCCAGAACATAAGAAAAGCTATTGGGAAAGGATATTCCTACGGCCAAAACTGCCAGCACACACGAATCATGGAAGATACATTTGGTGGGACATTTTTTAGACAAGGTAGCCACGTAAAAACGTTGTGCCTGGAAGCTTGACGGCTGCCCCTCCCATCCCTGCCTGGGTGGTAATATCACGCCTGCAGAGCATGTCGGAAAACATGGGGAGTATGTCCTAGATTACACATCACCCTGAGGCCTCCAAGGGGAGGCTACAGTGGGTCCTAACGGCTCGTCTGTGCTTCCAGCCAAAAGCCAGTCACTAGTGAATGAGAAGAAATAAAACCCATCCCTGGAAACCAAGGCAAAGGCGTCAGACATTCTTCTCTTAGAGGATTCTTCTGCACGGTCTCCATTCTCTCCTGGAGCTCGGAGGAACCACTCTGGCCATTGTGAGCATGAACAGACCCTGGACATGATGCCCAAAGGAGCACAGAAGACAGCTCCCAGCGCCCAGGCAGGGAAGGTTTACAGTGTGCACCTCCCTCTGAGCCAGACCTTAAGAAAGTAAAAGCCTGGACTGTACGACACAGGGAACACAGCCAACACTTTACAATAACCATAAATGGACTATAATCTATAAAAGTCTTGACTCATTATGCTCTACACCTGAAACTAATATAATATTGTAAGCCACCTACACCTCAATTAGAAAGAAGGAAGGAAAGATGGAAGGAAGCAAGACGAAAGAAAGAAAGAAAGAAAGAAAGAAAGAAAGAAAGAAACGAAAGAGAAAAGAAAGAAAAGGAAATGGAAGTCTTTCCGTCCATCCACTGCCATGCATGTTAACAACAGGTCACCAAGAACAGGGGACAAGAGATGACCTCTTGAAAACAGATCAGAAGAAAGTGCATTTCATTTTGGGGGGGACCGAGTCAAACATAGGAATAAAGTTCAGCCTCATACCCAGAGCCAAAAGTTCCACTCAAGAGGAAAGGAGGGGAGAACATTTTCACAGGAGTTTTTTTTTTTTTTTTTTTTTTTAACGTTTTCATCTTAACATTTTAACATTTTCATTAGAAAATGACACAGGCTGCCTGATCTAAAATAATGAGTTCCTAAAGAAACAAACAAGAAAACGAATGGCTGAGAGTGGAATAAGCTTGCTAAAGACATTCTTGTAACAGGAGAAAAGGAGATAAAAGCTAAAAATGGAAAGGTAGGAGATGAGGAAGACAGCACCTGCAGTTGAGTTTACCGGGCATCCTTCTAGACATGTAATTGCACAAACACATGTAGGAGGTATTACGGTACTGTGGAAATCAGTTCAACTGGGCTATGCACGTCATTCTTCATCTTGCTCTTTTACAACTGTGCTTGAAAGGTCACTAACACACCAGAGTGAAAAGCGGTAGAAAACCAATTTATGCGTGATGAAGAACTTGACCTTGAGTCTTGACTCCCTGGGTTGAAATTCTAACCCCTCCATTGAGAGACCTGGGGTAAATTCCTTCAGTGTTATATCCTTCAGTCTGCTCTTTGTAAAATGAGTACAAACTATCACTGGCCTTCAAGTGTGAGTAGAGGATTGTGTGTTTTAACATAGGTGAGAAAGTGGAACAGTGTTACCTGACAAATGTGATGCCATTGGCAACAGTTGCCAACTTATTCTCTTTCACAACAGCATGAATTGTATAGAAGTCACTCAGCAATTACCCAATAGATGAATATTTCATAATCTTTTGTGCCCTCATTGCACCATGCTTCCTTGGGCATTTTTTATAAAATCTTTCTTCATTTGTTCCAAATGCCCAACAACATTTAATGTGCACACCTGGTGTCAAGTGCATTAACTCTGAGTAAATGTGAAATACTTAAAGGAGACCTTAGACTGGTAACGAGGTTGGCTATCTGATTACATGTAAACTAATGATGACGATAAGGACACTGACAAATAATGACACGTGTCAAGCTCTCCAGAGGTATACCTAATTCATCTGAAATCCATGTACAGGTGGCACCACCATGAACAGGAAACTCTTTAGAAAGCACTTAGGATGCATTCATTTTTTGTTTAAAATTAAAAGGAAATACCTGCCTATCATATTAATTTAAAACATACTTGTATCTTGTAGAGCCCTCAATTGTACATATGTGTGCCTATTAACTTATTTTCTGGATTAAGGTTTCTATGATGATATATATTCTATTTCCTCTCTCATGTTCCTGTAGCACCCGAAGACAGTGACCTGCATCCATAAAAAGGCAACATAATTGTAATTATACTCATCAACATAGTGGGTTAAATAGAAAACAAGAATCATATGTGAAAATACCTTTCTCTTTTTTTCCTTCCTTCCTTCCGTCTTTCCTTCCTTCCCTTTTCTTTCCTTCCTTCCTTTCCTCCCTCCCTCCCTCCGTCTCTTCCTTCCTTCGTTCTTTCTTTCCTGTCGTTTTCTAGGGCCAAACCCGGGGCATATGGCAGTTCCCAGGCTAGGGGTGGAATCAGAGCTTCAGCTGCCTGCCTACACCTACCCCACAGCTCATGGCAACGCTGGATCCCCGACCCACTGAGCAAGGCCAGGGATCAAACCTGCATCCTCATGGATACTAGTGGGATTCATTTCCACTGTGCCATAATGGGAACTCCCCCTGGGCCTGCTTTTTTTTTTTTTTTAGAGTCACACCCAAGGCATATGGAAGTTCCCAGGCTAGGGGCTGAATTGGAGCTGCAGCTGACAGCCCACACCACAGCCCAGAGACCACACCTCAGCCCACAGCCACAGCCATGCGAGATATGAGCCACATCTGTGCCCTACACCATAGCTCACAGTTTCGCTTCCACTGTGCCACAATGGGAGCTCCTGAATATACTTTTTAATACAAAAGTCCTCAGCCGGTGGTCCAAAGTTTCTGCCCCTCATTGGGTTCCTATCCCTGAACAGTGCTTTTAAAAACAGAATTAGGTGCCAGCATCCAAAAACTGAAATAGTCAGAAGGGGGGTGGCTTCTCTGAGCACATCATCTGAGAGTCTGCAAATGACATTTTGCAGACATCCCCTGCGTGAGGGTCCATAGTGGCAGCTGACAGCCCCTGCCCTCTCAGAGGAGGCTTCCCTTTCTGGTTCAACCAAACAACCCTAAGGTTCTCCATCTCGGGTCTTATCTGCAGACATCTGAGATTCTGTCTTCTGGGCTGGGAGGTGTCTGCCATGCGACTGAGGGCTTCACATCCATTCTTTAATTTTCTCCACAAGATCCTCTGAATAGACGCCTTTGAAATAAGCATTGTTCGAATGAGATTCGAACGTAGGTCTCTTTGATGTCAGAGCTGAGACCCTCAACCTCTCTGCTGCTTTGCCTCCCCTCGGCCCAAATACTCATGAACGCTGAGTGGGTACCACCACAGTCGTGCCTCTGCGTCTCTGAAAATCCTCCCCCACCCCCGCCACCAGATGGTCTCTGCCTATGACTGTCCTTGCTCTACAGCCAGATGTCTTTCTCTTAGTCGAGGTGAGAGTAGCTAGGTCTGTCTGTCTGTCATCCTTGTATCTTCAGCTCTCCATTCTGCATCTCTCCATCCTGTTTTCGTCTCCCCATCCTTCTTCCCCTGCTCTTTCCAACACTTCCCCCCTGCACCCCCCCCCCCCACGTTCTTTGCTCTTCACTCTGTCTTCCTCGTCCATCTGTTTTGGTCCAAAATGCAGAAATAAAAATTTCCTAGTAGTTTCCCGTTTTTATGGAGAGATAATTGGCATCCATCACGGTGCGTGATTTCAGGCGTCCAGGATGATGGTACAATTTAGATGTACTGGGAAATGCAAACAATAGATGCAGCAAACATCCATCATCTCTTTATGTTTTTAAATGATGTTTTGTGCATATGCCCCTTTCTGTCTGCTTTACAGCACACACGTCTTGCCTGAAGAAGTGGTTACACTGAAGAGTTTTCTCTCTTAAATACTGGTGGCCCTTGATAGCAAACCCTCAAGTCACCTCATCCTCTGCAAACTCTAGCTTCTGTCTCAACTACATCTACGTGAGCAAGAACATGTGAAATGTGACCCTGGCAGGATAGTCAAGTCCCAAACATTAGTCCTTTTGAGGACAAAGATGCCACAATGAACCCTCCTTTGCGGGAAAAGTTCCCAAAAGGAATCAATTATTAGGAGAAAAAAAAAAAATCTTCCAGAGATTGGCACGGTGGGTTAAGGATCTGGTATTGCTGTAGCTGCAGTGTAGGTCACAGCCGTGGCTCGGATTCAATCCCTGGCCTGGGAACTTTCATGGGTCACGAGTGCTGCTGAAAAAGGGGAAAAAAATGATTTTCTCCAATATATGAAGTAGTGATGCCCATTAATCTAACAGCACCACTTCCTCACATGCCTCGGCTGATGGCACCATCCCACTCACGACTGTGCAACCCACCACTGCAGGATTCGCTCCAAGCCTCCTGAAGCTTCCACAGCTTCCCCACCTGGGGACCCCTTCTTCAGCTCCAGGAGATGTATTTCTAGCTTTATTTCCTGCTCGCATTCAGAGCAACACTACTTGTTATTATTTCTGGTTGATCTGATTACGCCTTAATTACGACCTATGCACACAGGTGCCATCTCACAGAGACCTTCCTTTATTGAGGTTACGATTTCCTACAGCCAAAGAAAAGATTCTCTCGAAACTGACCCAAAGAAGATGCACTGTTCAAGGAATATCAGATACACCAGCGTGGAAGTGGCCATGTTCGGGAGCCAGAGCGATGGATCTAGGTTTCCAGGTCTCTGCAGTGCCCCTGAAGGTGAACCTGTGTTGGCTGTTCCAAAAGGAATGAGTGGATAAGGCTAAGGTACCAAAGGAGTTAGCTGTCCTACTTTTCTTCCTCGGGGAGAAAAAGCTAGTTTTGCTGCTGCTAGGGAAAGATGGCAAGAAAGGACAGAGGTGAGAAAGCCTGTGGCCAGTTCAGCAGCTGGGTCCAATTTACCATTTAATTAATTTATGCATATATTTATTTTAAATATATATAATTTATTACATTTATTTATTCATAAATTGATGGATGATTGATTGTCTTCTTAGGGGCACACCTGTGACATATGGACATTCCCAGGCTAGGGCTCAAACAGGAGCTGCAGCTGCCAGCGCACACCACAGCCACAGGAACGGCAGATCCGAGACGCGTCTGCAACCTACACCACAGCTCACAGCAATGCCGGATCCTTAACCCGCTGTGCGAGGCCAGGGAATGAACCTGCATCTTCATGGATGCTAGCTGGGTTCGTCACCCCTGAGCCACGAAGGGAACTCCCCAAGGGAGCATTCTTACTCCCTCTGCTGGCCTCTCATCCAACAGAAAACATTCAGCCAGTACTAGGCGTCTCACCAGGTATTGCTCACTGCTCTGGCTCCATGATTCAACAGAACAGAGTGGCTCCCAGGCCCCCTGAGTCTTTTAAGGTGTGGAGACACAAAAAAAGAAACCAGATGAAGGACATCCTAGTTCACATTAGACTGGGATGAGCACTGAAAGATGATGAAGCAGGACAAGAGACACGTATTAAAAGACAGGCCCTTGGCTTCTCTCATGTGATTCTTCTTAACCAAACCTTTTCCTGGCCTCCTTCCACACTAACGCCCCTCCACAGATTATATGTTTCTGTCCTATTTGCACTTTTCTTTGCATTACTACAGGGGTCATGCATGAGATGCATACAGCATAGTGTTTTTCTTACTACGGGTGCCAGACCCCCGTTAGTCTCACAACCCTTTCCATGCTGCATACATCAGACTGTTTCTTCAGCTTCTTTTTCCTCCTCTCCTCCTCCTCCTTTTCTTCTTCTTCTTCTCTCTTTTTTTTTTTTTTTTTTTTTTTTTTTTTGAGTGTACTTTTGGCATGTGGAAGTTCCTGGGCCACAGATCAAAACCTAATTTTCTAGGTCTTTGCAACATCCGTGAAGGTGAATCTGAGTTGGCTTTTCCAAAGGAATGAATGGATAAGGCTCAGGTACCTACCGAAGGAGTTTTGTGTCCTATGTCTCTTCCTTGGGGAGAAAAAGCCGGCTTTGCTGCTGCTGCTGAAAAGGGCAAGAAATGACAGAGTTCAAAAAGCCTGTGGCCAGTTCAGCATCTGGGTCCATGACAGGATCTCATTCTTTCATTATAAAATTCTGTGAGTAGAGCCGTCTCCTAGGGGAGCCTTCTATTTTATTTATTTGTTTGTTTGTTTGTTTATTGTCTTTTTAGGGCTGTACCTATGGCATGTGGAAGTTCCCAGGCTAGGAGTCGAATCAGAACGACAGCTGCCTGTCTACACCACAGCCACGGCAACGCCAGATCCAAGCCATGTCCGTGACCTACGCCACAGCTCACGGCAACATGGAAGATCTTAGGCCCTGGATTGAACCCGAGCCACAGCAGTGACAACGGCAGATCCTTAACCCAGTGAGCCCAGAGGGAACTCCACTAGGTTGTTCCTTGTTTTGGTTTCAGAGTACTGGACTTTTCTTCTTAGTAAAGGACAAGATCCCTGTGCCGCTCCAGGAAGGGGCTCATTTATTTTTACGTGTAAAAGTTTCATTCGATAAACACATGCAGAAATCTGGAGCCCTGGCCCATTGGAGACTGCTGCAAATTAGACTTCTACGATCCCCCATCTTCTTCAAAGATGCAAGGAAAGAGGAGAGCAGAGTGCAAACATGGAATTTAAAGCGGCATCATCGCTGCCATCTCTGATGTTCATACACACAAAAAAAATGACGTGTGGGGTTCCAGCTCTGAGTCCACAATAAAAGAGACACATGCAGTATTGGTATTTTGTGTGTCAATTAATCCCTCAACGAGAACGCTGGATGGAATTTTTTTTTCTTTGAGAGGTGGCTCATTGAAACAGGTATCATTTCATGTTGTCTTCAAGAAGCAGACATCAATTTCAACTACCTGAAGTCCTGTATAGGAATTTACTAGGTTTCTCAATAAACTGGAGAGGCTTGCTTGCTTGCTTGCTTTCACTTTTTGCTTTTTAGGGCTGCAATCATGGCATGTGGAAGTTCGGAGGCTAGAGGTCAAATTGGAGATACAGCCACCGGCCTACACACAGCCACAGCAACAGGGGATCCAAACCACGTCTGTGATCTACACCACAGCTTATGGCAACACGGATCCTTTAACCCACTGAGCGAGGCCAGGGATCGAACGCTCATCCTTAAGGATACGAGTCAGATACTTAACCCGCTGAGCCACCATGAGAACTCCTAGAGAAGCTTTCATTAAAAAAACAAAATAAAACCAAAAAACCCACAAAACCCAGAGGCCCAGGAACGGAGACCAGGACATCAGAGAACTCAGCTGAAGATGCTCGAGTACCTCGTAGCGCGTAACCACGCACACAGCCACACAGCGCAACCTCCCAACCTCTGCATCTCGGTCCCAAATTCCCGTCGGCTGAACCTGACGACAGGCCAACCAGAATGTGCTGTGTCCTTGGGTTAGTCAACTGCAGCCAGTGGAGGCAGCGCTCCCCAGGTGGGACGTGACCCGAGAGGCCATGTCCAGAAGAGGGGCAGGTGGAAGGCCCGATAATGATGGGTTTACAGCCAATGCACCGTGAAGAGTGACGCGGTAATTAATTTTCAAGGCAGTGAAGGGCTATTAGGAACCGAATTCGGGCCAGCTCTTCTCAGCCTTCACAGAGCAAGAATCAGCGGATTTAAACGCCCACAAGGGAAGGTTAGGTTAGAGACAAAAAAGCATGTTTTGACAGTAAAAGATACTAAGCATTAACCTAGGAGGCTTGGGCATAAAAGGTAGGACAAGAGATCCAATATTTCACCTCAAAAAATCACTTGAGATACCACCTCTGTTCTATAAAATTGATGGCTGTAAGAAGGCACTGAGATACAGAAACAATTACCAGAAGGAGCAACAAATGTTTACATATTTACATAGTTGAGAGCCTGCGAATGAGGCAATCTCAGGGTCCAACAAATGATGAATAATTGATAAGATCAGTCTTAAGTCAGCTACGTTTAAAAAACAGACTTGAAAGATAATGGGGTTCACTAAAGTTGATCACTTTTTTTTTGGAAGCCTGTCATGGGACACAGAATATCACTTTAATGAGTTCTTAAAATCACTTGAAGGATTTTCAAGTCAGACAGGCTGTATTTGAATATCTGCACTTATCAGAAGACAAAAAAAATATTTAGCTGGCTTCAAACAACAAAGGCAAGAGACAGTGTGCTCTGAGTTATCACAAGTTTACCCGAAAGGCATTTTCTTTTCTTTTTAGGGTTGCACCTGCAGCATATAGAGGTCTCCAGGCTAGGAGTCTAATCAGAGCAGCCGCTGCCCACCTATGCTACAACCATGGGAACACTGAAACTGAGTGGCATCTGTGACTGACACTGGATCCTTAACCCACTGAGCGAGGCCGGGGATTGAACCTGCATCCTCAGAGAGACAACGTCAGGTTCTTAACCCACTGAGCCATGACGGGATCTCTGAGAATAGGAAATTCTTGATGAACAACTGGAGGCAAGTACTTACAAAATATTGTCATTACCAGTCATGCGACAGCAATGACAGAATAAGTAAATGTTTAAGCATCCAAAGCATTCAGTGTACTGTCATCAAATTTCTTTCCATGACAGCGCTGGGTACCACATTTTTATCATTATGCCTCCTAAGCCTTTATGGTCCTCAATTGTCAATTTCCCTTTATTTCAGAAGAGTTGAGTTTCATGACTTAAAGGAGAAATATACCATGACGAGTCCTTACTACATTTTTTTTTTCCCCCAGAAAAAGCTGGAGTCAGCGTTGGGGATGAGAGAATACGGGCGCTGTCAAAATAAATCCATCCATTTCTAAAATGGTATTCCTTATATAGAGATCTCTATTCTATGTGAAAAGACCTCATAACAAAGAAAGCACAAAGGCACATGTTTACCATTTTTTAGTGATTGGTCACTGGTGCTATGGTTGGGTTGTTGTTAGGAAAATGGGGAAGTTCTTTTTGTTATACTACTAGGACCAAGTGAAAAATAATGTATGTACAACAAAGGAATCCGGGATTAGCAGAAAGTTATCAGGTTCAAACACACCCACACACATCCACGGATTCTTTCATTCGAGAACTGTCTCTCCATTGACTGACTCCAGGGTACTATGGACTCTGTAATTTACAACTAACAGGCAAAGAGGCAATTACAAGGTAATGCAAATCCTTTTTTTTTTTTAAGGAAAGTTCAAGATGATGTGAAAACTCAGATTTGTGGCACAGTGACCCAGGTGGTGTGTGTTATCTGTTTCCTGATGGCCCCAGCCGTGGCATGGGGTGTGTTCCTTCATTCCCTCTGGCCAGAAAATCGACTTCTAGGGTCACATCCTACTCAGAAGAGCCTCCTGTTACACTATGCAAGAAATGGAGCCTGAGAGGAAGATTTCTCCCTTTTTTTCAACATCCAAGGCACTTGCCAGTATCGTTGCTACTGACTCATTTTTTATTTTCCAATTTCACTTGGCCGAGAACTTTAGCTGAAGACCCAAGGTAAATCTCAAACACTGGCTATCTGGCCCTCACACTTCAGAGTCCAAAGAGGAGCTCATCTTTCCCCAACTCAGACACCAGGAGCTGTTGCGAATATTCCCCTCAAGCCTGGCAAGACCCAGAGATTAAGAATCACAGAGGAATTTGAGGGCTTCTGGATGAAGTCAATACTCACGGCCAGCTTTGAGGGGCTGTGGTCCCAAGCCCTGTCTCTGAAACCCAGATAGAAAAGTCTTGATCTGCCTTGCGTGGTCCACACAGTCAGAACCCAATACAATTAACAGCATAGCCAGAAGCATGCACAGTGCTCTTTCAACAAAAGATCCCTGGACTCTGAAGTTAGAAAACAGAGCTGCTGCCCCATGGAGGCAAGCTCAGCATGTGTGTGTGTGTAGTGAAAATGCAGAGGCTCGCATCACAACTTGTAAAATTCAGGGCCAGGAGTTCCCCAGTGGCTCAATGGGTTAAAGATCTGGCATCGTCATTGCAGCATTTTTGGTTGCTGCTGTGGCACAGGTTCGACCCCTGGCTTGGGAGCGTCCACATGCTGCAGGTGCAGGAAAAAAAAAAAAAAAAAATGGGTGCCAGAGTGGAATCACCTGCTTCTTGTGCAGAATCCATCATTTAATGGTCAACAACCCCAGGACTTGGTGAGACACATCTGGCAGCTGGGTGTCAACTGGAAAGTGGCCAGGTGGCATCATTTGCACTTGGTGGATGTGTTTCCTGGTTTGGAGAATCTAGAGGGTCCTGTTCCCCCATCTCCAACACTGTCTTATTTTGGAGTCTCCTAAAAGCAAGAAGCAAGGCTTAGCAGGGAGGAGACAGTGGAGAGGTGAGACAGGGAAGAGGGGAAATCCAAGAAAGAGAGTATTAACACGTGGGTACCCTGTGGAGAAGAGGACTCAGTCCATCCAGAGACCAGAATAGGCCTCAAAGTCACCCAAGGGAGCAGCCAAGGAATTGGGACATTTTATAGCAACTCTAACCATCACAGGCTGAGAGTCACTGGCAAAGCAACTGCTCATGACTTCTGGTCTGGTCCTTCCAAGGGTCAGGGAATCCCCTTTGGAGTGACCTTTGCAGATGCTGTGTACACGGATTGGGCCACACCAGCACCGTATATGCTCTACAGCAAGGTCCCACAGTACAGCTGGAGCTCTCCACCCAGATCTGAGGAGGCCAGTCTTGCCTGCGAGCCATCACGGGACTCCACCAGGACTTCGTCCTAAGTGGCTAGGGGAGCTCATTTACATGATCAGACACCATCCCCCCGACACCCAGAGCTCCTGATTGTTGCTACACGTTGTCAAGTGAGGTTCCTTCTCCCAGGGTTAAGCATTTCTTCTGTTCCATCTTCCAACGGACCAAATTCTTCCCTGCTCCTTTGGGTTGGCTCTTCCGCCTGTAATCCTGGGGCAGACAGCTAGGTGGGAACGGACCTCCACGCTGGCCACCAGTGGACCCTACATCCACTGGGCTGGGTTCACCCAGCTTAGATGGTAGTCGTTGGTTTATGCTCCAATCTGAACACTTTTAAGGCTCAAGGGGAAGAGGTGTGAGTCTGAAATTCTTTCTTTTCTTAAAGCTATGTATATTCTATATATATATATATAAAACTAGATGAAATGAATGGTCTGCCTATGAGCAGGATTAAAAATTCCTGAGCCCTTCTGTCAAATTATTTTTAAAAAGCATCATGACACTTCCTCTCTCCTTGAGTATTTCTTCTTAGAAAAATGGCAACACCAGGCTGTTTATCTGCAAAATGAAATCGCTACCCAAGTGACATCTTCCCATCTTGAGAGCCAACAAATGCCTTTCGGCAACACCCGAGTGATAGGTCACACCTTTGAAATAAACCTATAAATGAAACACAGGTCGCACGAAACGCTCAATTCCCTGTGCTCACACCAAGCCAACAAAACCCTCCATGGCCGCAAACATTGTGTGCTGAACCCATCCAGTGAGAAGAAAGCTGCCTCTTGCACACAGCTTGGCCACCCATGAAAAGGGCATCCTGTTTGTTTAGATTTAGGTGCTGCACTGATCTTGGTCCAGGCTCTTCATCCTCCTGGAATTTGTGGCTAAGTTGTCGGCCAGGACAGATTTAAAGGGGGAGAAGTTATGACAGACGTGACAAAGAAGTTGCTGCTGTGAAATAGGACCAGGAGTTCATGCTGATTGCTTGAATGTGTCCTCAAAGGAAATAACAGACTTAGGCTGCGTCTGCAGGCTGTTAAAAGACAGATTTTCAGGCGGACTTGAGAGACAGACTAAGCTACGTGCATGGGAGAGAATCCTATTTACGAATCAGCTTTTTCTTAGCACCTAGATTATTGCATGTGACCTGTCTGGGGCACTTCCATCATTGAACGTTCCCAAGGTCCAGAGAAGAATTTGCAGTTTAGAAATGCAAATGGAAAAGAACAGAAAAGAAATGCAAGGATAACGTCGTAAAATGCACCCGTAGTGATTCAAAATTTGCAAGTTCATCAATATTTATGGGGTAGATTGCAGTCATTGACAGATGATGCAATCATCGTTGGAAGCTATCTTCTGTGAATTAATTTTAAAGTTTAAATGCATGAGGTTGTCACGATGTTGTAGCATTTAATTGTCTGTTACCTGGGTTGAAATGCCAGTGCTACACTAGCAAAAAAAAAAAAAAAATCCTGAAATAATCAACTTTCATTTATTTCATCTCATATTCACACTTTAAGTGGTAAGCTAATTGAAAGTGTGTGTAGTTAACATATTTAACAATTTGAGGATGTAAGTTAAAATACAACTTTGAAATGCATTCTGCTAAAGCAGTATGGAACACATAATTTGGAGTTTCAAAAACCCTGACATTTAAATCCAAATGTTCACCATGGCATCTCAGCATAGCAGATCTGAGAGTTCCCTTGTGGTACAGCAGGTGAAGGACCCAGTGTTGTCACTGCAGAGGCTTGGCTCGCTGCTATGGCAAGGGTTCGACCCACATGTCACAATCATGGGCAAAGAAATAAAAATAGACGTGACAGATCTGCATTGCGAAAGATTTCACTCATGTTAGCACAGGGCGAAAACTGGACTTCCTAGCGGACCAAAATCTTTTATAAAAATGAAATCCAAATAAATAAGACGGTTCTCCAGGTTCATTATTTACGTGCGAGAGAATAAGAGAGAGATTGTTTTTTCCGTAGGGCCAGGCACACGATCTAGCGCACCATAGGTGAATCAATACATGCCTGATCAGTAGACAAGGAGGCTCTCGAGCAGTCTTTAAACAGTGCGTTGGACGAGCAGAGGCAGTGACTTAAGGCAGGTACACCAGCCTTGCCACTGAGCATCTGGAGTAACAATACCCACAGCTTCAACTCTTCTTGACCATCAAGGGCCCCCTCAGATGATTCCATCGCATACACTGGACATGAGAAGAAATGGGTGACTTTTGTCATCGGGAAGTCTTAGGTGACATTTGGGGACCATTTCATAGCAGTGCCAGAGAAGGAGGCAGATTTCCTGGCAGTGGAGTAAATGTGAGGTGGGAATGCCATCATTTTGGGTCTGGTAGAATTTAAGCACTTAATCCCAAAATGACTGAAAAATTTCTGGAAAAACAAGCAGCAACAGCAAGGTGTTCATGACACATATTTGATGTTGTTGGTTTTTTTTTTTTTAAGGCAGAATGAACTGTTCAGGAAACAAATGTAATCAGTGTCCTAGGTACTTCTATGAGAAAAGTCATCACCTTCATACATCACCCACCTGTCCGCTTTGGGGTCCTTGATGACCAGGTTAGCTGTTCACACTCAGTAAGTGTCTCTCTGTGGTATTTCCTTAGTGATCTATCTTCCCAAAGCTCTTCTTGAATGTCCGTATACATAACCTCCACGCTCTACCACATGGGGACAAACGATATCCTTTCAACGTCGGCACACGGGACACCGTGGTGAGTCCCTCTCATCTACGAGGAGGATGGCAGGGTCGAGGTGCTGGGCACCAGGTAAGGGGAGCACCTGTGCAAGTTAGGTACATACTGGGTGTGATCTGGACCCAATCATGGCTCACTGTCCACCACTGGTTCTTCTACAGCCCCCAAGCTGAGAGTGCAGTTTGCATTTCTAAATCCTTGGGGGAAGGAGGGATTAAAAAAAGGAAAAGATCTAAGCATCTGAAAGTTCTAGGCAATGCACATTTCAGGACCTGTACCTCGAAGTTTCACTGAACCAAGGCATGCCTTTGCTCATTGACACATGGCCTGTGCTCTACAGAAGCCAAGCTCAGCACTTACAACAGGGACCCTAAGACCCGCCCCCCACCAAAGGCAAAATATTCACTATTTTGTACTCCATTACAGAAAAAGTTTCCTGATGTCTGACATTCAACTTCAAACCTTCAAATCTAAACTACTTTAAGTTTAAAAAAAACTGTAAAGTGATCTCATTTTCCTCATTAATATTTTATAATACAAACATTTGAAGATTTGCATTTTTATAATACAACTATTTGAAGATATATTTGAAAAATACATAATATTTTATAAGACAAATATTTGATTTGGGTAAAGGAAATCCCAAAGCACTCAGAACTGACTCAGAAGGCAAAAGCCACATAGTTTAAGTAAGAGAGAACACTTACATTTAAAAAATTAAGCTAAGGCATCAACGCTTACACCAAAAACTAAGGAAAGCCCTGAGCTCCTGGCACATCCATCAGAAAAAGAGGAAAAGAGGAAACTTTGTCTGTCTCTGTCTCTCAATCTCCGCCTCTAATTCTCAGTCTCAATCGTAGATCTGAGAGTAATTTCTATCTATATCTATATGAGCCTTTCCATCAACATTTGCTAACCTAGAGACTTAGAAAAAAAACAAAAAACTGTACCTACCAGTAAACCTGATGAAACAGGTCTTTATTAGGAAACGGGTATGGATACAACCTAAATGTCCACTGACAGAGAAGTGGATAAAGAAGATGGGTACAAATACACCATGGAATATGACTCAGCCATTAAAAGGAAAGAAATCACGGCATTTACAGCAACATGGATGGACCTCGAAATTATCATGTTAAGTGAAATCCATCAGACAATGAGACACCAATATCAAATGCTATCACTGACATGGGGAATCTAAAAAAAGGACACAATGAACTTCTTTGCAGAACAGATACTGACTCACAGACTTTGAAAAACTTACGGTTTCCAAGGGAGACAGGTTGGGGGGTGGGGGTTGAGCTGCGGGTTTGGGATGCAAACGCTGTAAAATTGGGCTGTGATGACCACTGTATAACCATAAATGTAATAAAATTCATTGACCAAAAAAAAAAAAAAAAAAAAGGAAACTGGACACATATGAATTGTCTCAAAGCTCAGAACCATAGTCAAAACAGAGAAAGTGGTGCTAATTCAAAGAAATCACACTTGTTTGTGTTTAAAGTTCTTAGGATATAAAGCTAAAACGTATTCCATCTTCTCTATTTTTCCTTACGAAACATTTGAGGAAAGTTATCCAAAGGTGATGTTTTCCCCCCCAAAACCTAAATTACTCTTAAAAACATGTGTGCGGAGTTCCCGTCATGGCGCAGTGGTTAACGAATCCGACTAGGAACCATGAGGTTGCGGGTTCGGTCCCTGCCCTTGCTCAGTGGGTTAAGGATCCGGCGTTGCCGTGAGCTGTGGTGTAGGTTGCAGACGCGGCTCGGATCCCGCGTTGCTGTGGCTCTGGCGTAGGCCGGTGGCTACAGCTTCGATTTGACCCCTAGCCTGGGAACCTCCATATGCCGTAGGAGCGGCCCAAGAAATAGCAACAACAAAAGACAAAAAAAAAACAAAACATGTGTGCGATGACTCATAAGGATAAGGCTCCTGTTATTTTCCTTGTACCATTTCTGGGACACGGGATTGATGAAACCAAAGTATTTTATACAGAATGACCTTGAAAGTGAGCAATGAAGAGAGATACACATCAGGAGGTGAGGTGATCATTTTAAACCCTCCAATCTAGAGGAAAACGCTGAGGGCTGGGCACCACCACTGCTGTTGGCAAGATTTTAACATGGAACCTCAGGAAATCCATAGGAAAGCATTTCAACTCAAAGCTCCTTTTCTTCGTGACTGCATGATTTTCTTAGTAGTTACCAGAGGACTTGAGTGGGGCAAGGGGAAAAGAAAGCGTTCCTAGAATGTACACTGCAGCTTCTCTTGGCACAAGACAAATGGACATTTCTCTGTCCCAAGGGAAGGAACACATGCCCCTCAACCATGAGATCACGCTATGGTGACATCCTTCAGGATGCAGAAGGCATGAGCAGCCTCGGTGTCCTACCCCTGTCTAAAGACCAAACGTCCATTCCTCCTGATAAGATGGCATGGATTGCCAAGGACACGAACCTGGGTCTAGGAAACACCTAAATGCCTGGTATTAATGTACAGAGAGGGGAGTTTCTGTTGTGGTGCAGGAGAAACAAATCTGACGAGTATCCATGAAGATGCAGGTTCGATCCCTGGTCTCGCTCGGTGGGTTAAGCATCTGGGGTTCCCACGAGCTTCGGTGTAGGTTGCAGAGGTGGCTCGGATCCCGTGTTGCTGTGAGCTGTGGTGTAGTCCAACAGCTGTAGCGCTGATTCAACCCCTAGCCTGGGAACCTCCATATGCCTCAGGTGCAGCCCTAAAAAGAGGAAATAAATAAATAATGCACGGAAGGTTTCCGTCGATGATGGGCAGGAAGAGACACTGCACAACTGAGGGCCGCACTCAACGTTCTCCTATCACGGTGGGGCAGACTTGGCTGCTTTTAAGGATAAAAAGCACAGAGAATGAAACAGATGCAGTAAACATTTCACTGGAATGGGCAGGCACCTGGATGAGAACCGCGCTGAGCGTGTAACAACAGAGGACTGCAGAACGTCATTATTCAAAATCTGTCTGGAGATGACACCATGCGTCTTAAATGGAATCCGCAGAGGGCTGCCTGGGAAGGGGTGCTGCCCCTCTGATCAGATCTCCTGTGTGTTCTTCTCTCAAAGTCACCTCAGAGGCTTCTTGCACAGATTACATGTGACATATGTGTCTCCACAGTCCCCAAAGCATCCAGCAGGATTGTGGCAGGACTGCATGTGCTGGAGAATAAACAGGGGGACCAGGGGCCCCAAGGGAAACGAGAGAGCATCCAGCGGCCTCCACCAGACGCTCCGTCGGGTGCCCCGCCTGGAGGGTCCAGCGTACGGATCTCATGGCCTCACAAGGAGAGAGCCACCTGCTTCAGGGCCAGGACAGCACGGCGGTCTGTGCAGCAGCCAGGATATCCCTCGCGAACATCTTGGAGCACTCGCTCTCTTTCTGAGACGGGTGCCTCTGCAAAGCCAGGTCACGTGCACAAACCCTGAACTGCCACTGTATTTTAGCGTGTTTATCTTTTGCAGCCCTGCTTCTGAACCTGGGTGACCCTCACATTTATCAAAGTCATTCACGATATTAGATAAAGGCATCGTGAGGCACGGTGTGATCTTAATCCTATCACGATCAGCCCACGCATTTCAGTATTACCAACGGTAATTCGGAGTGTCTTGTCTCTTAATACAGTAGCAAATTATCAATAATAGGTCCTGATAAAGGAGGAGGCGCACCATACGTGATAAAAGATTCATTGTCAATTTGCTTCGCGATCTGTTTGACAGGATCTTCTTATTAAAAGGCTATTTTTCACACTTCATGAGGGCGGGCGTGAACTCACAACAGCACACATCTGTCTTATGACGGGTAAGATGCTACAAACGTGCTATTTTCAAGGAAAGAAAGTCAAAGTTTCCGTAAAGCAAATTTACGAGATATTTAATTCAACACTTTTTAATGATAAAGCTGCTTAGTGAAATAAGAGGATAAGTAAACATTTTATCTAATAAACTACTATAAACCTACAGTCAATAGCCAGTGCAAGACAAGAACCATTTCTCCTCTGCTTTTTCCTGAAGACCATATCCTATGTAATAAAAATGGAATGCTTACATAAATTAAAAGGATAAATATGGGATAGAAAAAGATAGCGAGCTTTATTGTTGAAGCAACTGCTCCACGGAAAGCCCAAAATATTCCCGAGAGTAATCAGAGAAGAAATAAACAAATTTAGAAATTGGTCTATCACAAGACCAATATAAAAGTTAGAATGTATTTAAAAACTTATTAGAAACAATTCAGAAAAAAAAATTTTTTTTGTCTTTTGTCTTTTTGAAGGCTGCACCTGCAACATATGGAGGTTCCCAGGCTAGGAACCTAATCGGAGCTGTAGCTGCCCGCCTACACCACAGCCACAGCAACGTCAGATCCGAGCCAAGTGTGCGACCTACACCACAGCTCACAGCAATGCTGGGTCCTTAACCCGCTGAGCGAGGCCAGTGATTGCACCCGACACCTCATGGTTCCTAGTCAGATTGTTTCTGCTGCACCACAACAGGAACTCCCAGAAAAATTATTATTATTACTAACTATTAGTACTATTATTTTGGCCCTGCCCATGGCATGCAGAAGATCCCAAGCAAAGGATCAAACCCTAGCCACAGCAGTAACCAGAACCACAGCAGTTGAAAACACTGGATCACTAACCCACTGAGCCACCAGGGAACTACAGAAAAAAAAAATTTTTTTTAATCACAACTTTTTAAATTTTTATTTATTTATTTATTTATGTGCATTCTAGGGCTGCATTTGCAGCATATGGAGGTTCCCAGGTTAGGGGTTGAATCAGAGCTCAAGCTGCTGCCCTACACCACAGCCACAGCCATGCGGGATCCGAGCTGCATCTGCGACCTACACCACAGTTCAGAGCAATGCCTGATCCTTAACCCACTGAGCGAGGCCTGGGATTGAACTCACAACCTCATCGTTCCTAGTCGGATTAGTTTCTGCTGCACCATGCTGGGCATTCCTTAAATTATAGTTTCTTACAAAATATCTAGTATCTAGTAAAAAAGTAAAAATAAACATGTAAGATGCATGCAGAGAAGCACATAAGGAAATATGAAATACATTCTATGGTCAATTGATATTATTGGTATAAATAACAAGTATGGAAACTTGGAGTTCCCACTGTGGCACAGCAGAAACGAATTTGACTGGTATCCATGAGGATGTGGGTTCGATCCCTGCCCTTACTCAGTGGGTCAGGGATCCAGGGTAGCCGTGAGTTATGGTGTAGGCTGGCAGCTATAGCTCCGATTCAGCCCCTAGCCTGGGAACTTCCATATGCCATGGGTACAGCCCTAAAAAGCCAAAAAAGAAAAAGCTGGAAACCTGATCTGGCACAGAGGTCGCCGTCTGCATCCTCCACTCATTGATTAATACGGTGGAATAACTGGTGGTCAACAGAAAAAAGCAAGGAGCTTGGACCTTTACTGTAAGTAAAAATTCATCACTGATAGATTAAAAACATAAAACGAGACGACTGGAGTTTCATTGTAGCTTAGTGGTAACGAACCAAATATCCATGAGGATGCGGGTTTGATCCCCGGCCTCGCTCACTGGGTTAAGGATCCAGTGTTGCTGTGAGCTGTGGTGTAGGCTGGGAGCTACAGTTCCAAGTGAACACCCAGCCTGGGAACTTCCCTGTGCCATGGCTGCGGCACTAAAAAGAAAAAAAAAAAGTAAATCAAGCCGTCTGAAGAGTTCCTTAAATCAAAAAAAAAAGAAAAGAAAAGAAAAGAAAAAAAGCAGATATACAGTGTAGCATAAAAACAGGCAAAGCATTTAAGAGTTGGCACAGGTGAGGAAACAAGATAACCTCATTAACATATGAACAAGTGTCCACAAAAATCAAGACAAGACAGATTAGGCCTGCAAACAATTTTATTCTCCCGGCGTGGATAAAATTAGGAAGACTGCAAAGTCCTTACGGTAGAGAAGATGTGTAACGGCAACTCACGTGTGCCACTGGGTCACTTTGGGTACAAACTGGTCCAGCTACGTAGACCTGAAATTTGTCTCTAATGTGTAAACTGCAGTCATACACTGGTGTCTCAGCAATTCCACTCCTAGGAACAGGTGACTCAGCAATTCCACTCCTAGGAACAGGTGACTCAGCAATTCTACTCCTATCAATGTTTGCCCTTGAGTGCTGTTTCTAAAAGCACAAGGATGGAAAACCCCCATGGCCATTTTCAATGGAAATAATCCAGTCGATAATAGGAAGAGCAATGAGGATGTTTGGAGCCACACAGAGGACTAGAGCCAGGATACAGCCTCTCAGATTGCTCTGAGGAACAGTCCCAGAGAGGTATGCCATCTGCAAAAGTTTCTTATCTTGTCAGAACAAAAAGTAGGTCCAACGTGACAGGGGTACATTCCTTCAAGGTTTCAGAAAGGCAGCTGAGCCCGTAGACAGCAGGTCAGTATGGCCTTGGCATCTGGGAAGCAAGCCTTACTGTCAAAGCACTGGTGCCCCAGAAAGGGAGGCTTTATCGCTGCCTTCAAAAGGGTTAGCGCACATGTGGAGTGGGGATGGACGGGGAACTGGGGATTAGCAGATGCAAACTCTCGCATTTGGAGTAGATAAGCAATGAGACCCTCCTGTATAGCACTGGGAACTGTTCTAGTCACTTGTGATGGAACACAATGGAGGAGAATGTGAAAAAAAGAATGGACATATACAGATAACTGGGTCACGGTGCTGTGCAGCAGAAAGGGACAGAACATTGTAAATCAACTATAACAAAAAATTAAAAAAAAAAAGAAAGGAAAGGACGTGTAGCATCATGTTGGAGAGGTCACCATACAGGCTGTTCTAGTTCGCACAGAGTTCAAGCTCAATCCTGGATCAGGCAGAAAGACGTCTCCGTATGTGAACACGGCTTCCATCACCACCCACAGGAATCATTTGAAAGAAATGATTATATGTGCTGACAAGGGACTCTGGTCCTGCACTGAAAACACATGAGACTTCACTCCACAGACAAAACAGGTGCATTTAAGATGACCGAGGGCAAACAGAAAATCACAGGAGAGTACATCCAAGAGAGGATATTTTCACCAAGTTCAAGAGCAAGGAAGCCAAGGCTTTTACCTACACATCGCCATGAAAATATTAGGAAAATAAAGTAAATGATGAGCACCGTGCTGAGTGGGCTGGCGATTCAAGAGTGGGGTAGCAGAGGTGGAGGAAGGGTGCTGAAGGCCTGCAGGACATGGAAATGCACGAACTGAAGTACACATGCACGTATGTACATGTAAATGCATGCACATATGTGTACATGTAAATGCACGCACTGAGGTACATATACATGTGTGTACATGTAAATGCACGCACATGTGTGTACATGTAAATGCACGCACTGAGGTACATATACACGTATGTACATGTAAAGGTGTGTGCTATAAATGCCTGTGCTGAAGGCCCACTCGTGTAAAGGCAGCAACACAGGAGATGAGGGGTCACGTTCTCCTTGTCAGATTGGGCAGGGTTCATTTTATCGTTGTGTTGAACACACAAAGACAGTCACACACAAACACACCTAAGGCGTTGAATGGTATACAAATATAAAAACAAAACCCACCCAAATGCCGAAAAGATGCCAAGAAAATATCAGGGAGAAAGACAGTTGCTTCGACCCCTCTCTAGGCTCTTCTGGCTGGTCTGAAAATGAAACAGACACGAGGAGTTCTTTCCTGGTGCACTGAGCTAAGGATTTGGCATTGGCACGACAGCGGCTTCTTTGGTGGCTGCTGTGGGGCGGGTTCAATCCATGGTCCAGCAACTTCTGAATGCCACAGGAATGGCCACAAAAAGAAATTTTTTTTTCCAATGGAGATAAAGCAGATGAATGGAAGAAAATCACACAAAAGTTGAATAACATGTGCACACGGGTGAGACCCAGAAAAACTGGGTCACTCCCCCAAATGACCCATCCTCTCGCGCTAAACACCATCTTCAACTAAAAGACAAAAGAGATGCTGGAGTCATCCGGGACTTCGAAAGGGGGAAGACAATTGACATAGAGATGGTAAGCCAAGCGTTGGTAAACAGATAGAAAAGCAAGCATTACCAAACAGATTCTCTGTCCCGGGCAGAGAATGGGACCCAGAGAGGAGTTTTAACAGACTCTGCCCGGTGCCTCCCGGTCCACACACCTGATTCATATTCTCGTTGCTATGGTGACGGCTCCCCTCCTGGAACAGGTCCTCTGTCTACATTCTCCAGGCAGCTGGAGTCAGGTCAGAGGTTCTGCCTCAATCTCTTGGGCCTTGATTATTTTCAGCTCATTTATATCCCCCATCTATATGCTAATTTAAATCAATAATTTGTTGTGTCAATACAGACTGACCACATAGAATTTTAATACTCAGATCTAAAATGAGCCCTTCTCTACTCCCTTCCCATCAAAAAGTACCTACCACATGCCTTTTCGACCTAGTTCTTCCCCAAATATTACACAGACAGATTGTTTAGCCTGTTGTATTTCTCGGGTTTCTGAGCTACCTTTAGCTTTCATAAGCTCATGAGTGCCTACGACTGAAACAATCTCTTTCCTCACGTAAAAAAGCATGTTCCCTTAAGAGCGCATGCCTGACTCATTCTTTGAAAAGTTCCAAGTTTCGGATTTCTAAGTTTCTAACTTAGGGAAAATGCTCTCCAGGGGCCACGGAGCAGTTTTGTAAATTGAGTTTGTGCACTTGACCCCTGAGTTCCTCCAAAGACTGAGGTCTTGATGAATGAACAATAATATGAAGGCGTTGGCCTCAGTCCTGTGCTCATCTAAAATTATTAAAACTTTAAATTGCCCACGGCCTTTCGGACGCCCCCTCTAAATGAGATGTGGTTCAAATGGGATATTGCCCCAGAGAGGATTTGAGAAATCACAGGGCTTTTGTTTGAACTAGGAAGTAGAGGAAGGCACAGCTTCCCTTAGCAATTAAACCATTAGGGAGATGGAAAAAAACTTTCAAAGCAGCATATGTTTAAGCCAGATACTTGACGAGGTCTTGAAAAATATTATTTTTGAATCCAAGGTATGTCTTTTTAAAGGTCCCTCCAGGAAAGAAATATGTGTGCCTGATATATATACATACATAAATGACTCTGTTTTCCAAGTTCTGTCACCATGATGTTTTAAACAAGTCAGGTCTCTCCTAAGACCAAGAGGAGGCAAGACATTTCATTTTGGTAAAACTCTCTAGCAAAAATATGGTTTTAATAAGGCCACCCTCAGCATTCACTCTGATCCTGGGCACTGCACTGTTTCTATCATAAAGAATCCATCGGAATCCTGCTACCTGAAGTGAGCTGTCAGACAGAGCTAACGGGCACTTGACACCTCACTTCTCAGACCAGAAAGATCATTCCTGCTGGCATCTGAAGGGTCGCCCATCTTCATCAGATCCATCGCATAGGACCAAACTTTGAATTTTCTTCCACCTCTGGCAGAAACATGACCTACATGCCAATGTTCCCTGGTGGGCTTTACTGAAAATGCAATTTGTTGGTTTCTATTGTGCAAATTGGCATTGTCTCGGAGGCTGAAATGGGGACACTGCATCCTATTTTGCTCTTCTCCTCCACTTGCAAAGGTGCCTACGCCACACTCCGATGGGCAAAGAAAATATGGCTTGTCTATTTGCTGAAAAGGAAAGAGCATCTTTCTCCCCTCGTGAAGAGTGGGAGATGATTATGAACGTTCAACCCATCAATTCAGAGCACACCAGTTTCGTCTGTTTAGTCTCTTGACTGTCTTGGTCTCCTGGGGAAATACCCTGTCTTGCCTGTTTCCACAGCCCCGTGTTTCTCTTCAAGATGTCACCCACGTGTGACAAAGCACCAGGACCTCACGAGGAGCTGGGAAGAGGGAGCGCTAGTTCCATGTGGATGCTCTGACTCCTCACTTCTCTCCTGGGGAAGGACCTGTATGTTCTGGGTCCTGGACCCGTCTTAGCCTATGGAGAAGACGTGCCCATGGTCCCAGCCGTGGGGTCCTTGGTCTCCCGGTCTGTACGTGGCCTCCTTCCCTTCCTCTCCCCAGCCCCTTTGGACCCTTTAGCCTTCTCAGCACCTCTCTATCTCCTCCTAAAGGATACGTAAACCTTTGGGAGTGGGGAGTAAGAGGGATGGACTGAGAATTTGGGTAAAGTTGATGCTAATTATAATTAGAATGGATAAACAACAAGGTTTTATTACATTTAGAAAGGGGAAAAACAAGGTATAGCATAGAGAACTATATACCACAGCTCATGGCAATGCCGGATCCTTAACCCATGGAGTGACACCAGGGATCAAACACACACCTTCAAGGATGCTAGTTGGGTTTGTTCCCACTGAGCCATGAAGGGAACTTCACTTTTTCTTTTTTTAAAACTACACTTCCTTTTGTGCATTAATTCAAAGCCTATGGCCGCATAATTTATAACCCATTCCTGTTCTAATCAACCATGGGAGAATTAAGATAATGCATTTTTGTAACAACTTTGGGGCTGATTTCCACCTCTGTCACTTACTACCTGAGTGACATCTTATACTTTTTTTTTTTTTTTTTGGTCTTTTTAGGGCTGCACCCATGGCATATGGAGGTTCCCAGGCTGGCAATCGAATCAAAGCTATAGCTGCCAGCCTACACCACTGCCACCGCAACATGGGATACGAGCCATGTCTGCGACCTACACCACAGCTCACGGCAACACTGGATCCTTAACCCACGGAGCTGGGCCAGGGATCAAACCTAAGTCCTCATGGATTCTGATCAGATTTATTTCCACTGAGCCACAAAGCGAACTCCATCCTTCTAAGTTATTTAAGGTCTCAGAGTCTCTGTTGACTCAACTCTATTAAGGGGGTATTTCCGAGGATTTTGTGAAAATTCCCAGGTTGTTTTCTAAAAACACCTGGAATGTATATGCATATAGCTATGTATTCAGAGAGAGATATATGTGTGCCTGTGTGTATGGACAAAAATATGTGTATATACACATAAACACACACATATGTATGTATGAGTATTACTCATATATGGATATATATTATATATAAATACTCAAATATTAATCCATATCCAATTCTCATTTGAAATTTTCAGCAAGCAGACATTCTTACGCTGAGTCCCAGGCAGCAGGCATCCATGGTTTATTGTGATTCTCTGTCTGGAAATGTTTTCTGTATTTCCTCTCTGGGCCCTGGTGGATGCTCCCATCACGCCACATGGTCCAGCTGTCCAGCTACCTCCACCCTCTCGGTTGCCCTGTCCTTCTACCTGGGGTCACAGGCACGTGACCCTGAGTGTGCTGCAGCCTGATCTCGCCGCCCTGCAGCATGTCTGTCTACCTTGAGAACACCACACCCTCTGCCACTGCCGTATCCCAGGCACCCATGGCGCCAATGGGGCCTGCAAGCCTGTGTGTTCACACACTCGGTACGGCTGACTCCCACACCGAAGGCTCTAGTTGGGCTGCCAGCCCTGTGACAGTGGGTTTCTTCCTCTATTCTCTGTGCCCCATGACCCTTCTGGCTCCCAGAAAAGAGGCTCTTTCGCCCTTCATTGCACGGTGCACACACCTGCCAGCAGGTGAAAAACGGGGAGGCTGCAGGTGCCCTGTGCCTGATTCCTCAGGCTCTAACAACAGCATCCCAGTTTTTACCTCCAGCCACGTGTGAACTTGAATCTGTGAGTATGTGTGTGTGAGGGGGCCTGTGGACATGAGTCCATACCCATGGGTTGCCAAGCACTACATAAAACTTGGATGCAAATGTTCCTTTTGATTGAAAAAAAAAAAAAAAGCCATAGTACCTGCCGTATTAAAGCCAACCCAACTGTATGGTAAAGGCATAGTTTGTGTAGTTTACCAAATTTATACTAATAGCAACAAGGTTCTGAAGGCTGCCACAGTTGTTCACATCTGCACGTTTGCTAATTAAAAACATTTAAAAACGAAAGCTTATGGACCTCAAACACTTCCAAGTCCATAGTTCTTGCACTGACATATATTTGAAATCAGCTGCTTGCACTTTAAATTTTTTAAAATTTTTTCCATTATAGATAATTTACAATACACTGTTCCTGACAGTGATTGAACATGAGGTGGAAGATAGCTAAAATTTGGGCCCAATAATCCTTCTGTAACATTACAGTGCCTCGATGCTGTCCCACCTTTTTCCACCTCCACAGAGAAGACAGAAACACACGCACTGTTTTCATCTGTTGTCGAACCGTAAAAACAAAATCTAAAAATGTGCACCATCTCATTTAAATCAACTGTGTTCTTTCTGTTTCATTCGCATCTTCTCCACATGCATCCAAATATTTTACAGCTGCAGTGCCTTTTTTTTTTTTTTTTTTCCAGACATGTTTAAAAAAAAACACGAGGAAGTGCCCAGGCCAGGGACTGAACCTGTGTCACAGCAGCCAACAGAACGACAGAGCAATGACAGTATCCGATCCTTCACCCACTGCACCACCAGGGAACTCCCTGAAGTAAAATTTTGGAGTGGTCTTTGTCATGGAAATGGCCCAAATGTTTTTTTTTGTTTTTTGTCTTTTTGTCTTTTGGGGGCATATGGAGGTTCCCAGGCCAGGGGTCCCATCGGAGCTACAGCAGCCCAGCCTAGGCCAGAGCCACAGCAACACCAGACCCACGCCGCAACTGTGACCTACACCACAGCTGAGGGCGACGCCAGATCCTTAACCCACTGAGTGACGCCAGGAATCAAATCCGCAACCTCATGGTTCCCAGTCGGATTTGTTTCCACTGTGCCCTGACGGGAACTCCCAGATATTTTCAAGGTTATACAGATTTATAGATTATCGTTTGAATGGCTCGTTGACATTTCTACCATTGTTTTTTTTTTTTTTTTTTACTGATTTCCTTCCTAACATGGCCTGGAGTTGGCCTGATTTTCCTCTTCCTTCTCTTGGATTATTTCTCAATGTCTATCTTTAAAACAATATTCTAAAGTAGATCCTCATCTTGGCACCTCTGTATCAAATCATCTATAGTTAAACATCTATATCAAATCACGTTTGGGTTTTGTTTTGTTTGCTTTGTAGGGCTGCATCTGCGGCATAGGGACGTTCCCAGGCCAGGGGCTAAATTAAAGCGGTAGCTGCTGGCCTACACCACAGCCAGAGCCACTCCAGATCTGAGCTGCATCTTGCGACCTACATCACAACTCATGGCAATGCCAGATCCTTAACCCACTGAGAGAGGCCACGGATAGAAAGCAAGTCCTCATAGCTACTGGTTGGGTTCGTTCCTGCTGAGCCACGATGGGAACTCCCTCAAAGGATGTTTTGGAAGTTTATCAGACTTTATCTTAGAAGACTGATGCATAGGCAGTGTGTTATCACACAATTTTCATCATGCATGGAACAGGTGCTCTGATCGATAACTGCATTAGGAGTAGTCAGGACATGGCATCCTGAATGGAGCTTTAGTCCCACTGCACTTATGGCAAAACGGGGGCTCCTCGGCATTTAGAGCATCCTACAAACAGGGGAGCTCTCTTTTTTTTTTGTTTTTTGTCTTTTTGTCTTTTGGGGGCCGTACCACGGCATATGGAGGTTCCCAGGCTAGGGGTCCCATCGGAGCTACAGCAGCCCAGCCTAGGCCAGAGCCACAGCAACACCAGAGCTGAAAGAGAGTCTCTTTTCAGCTCTCAACATGTGTACTAACCCTGTCACCAAGCAGGGCCCTATGGGGCTCCTGGTCACAAAAGTCTTTGTGTCCCCCCATTTCTCTAGGAAATAGGCCTCTTTCAGCCTCCATGGTCTTCCCTGAGTTCCAAAGGGCAGGTTCAAGCAGTTGCTCATCTGGGAAGGGAAGGGATGCAGAGACCAGGGAGGAGCCATCAAAAATCCATGGTGCACACATGGGGCAGGATCCTGGTTCCCCCTCAAGGGATACACATAAAAATATCTTCCAGCTTCTGCAGAACTAAAAGCCCCATCAAACAGAACATGTTAACCACAGGAGAAAGCCCTATTCATTCCAGACAGAAAGTCACAGGCTGATACCCACAGGAGCACATCAGGAAATCACTAGTTCTCCTAAGATCTCTGGAAGGAAGGAACGCAGGACCTGCAGGTGCCTTGATCCTTATCAGCAATTCTGCGCCCTCCCATCCCCACCCCCTGCAACGATAAAGCTCCTGAAACCCCTCCAGGTTGGGGATACACACAGTCTTGAGGGCATGAGCCTGGCAACCAATAAAGCTATTCTGTCCTACAGCACCCAAAACTCTCGTCTCTGAGATTCGATTCAGTACCCGTGTCCAGAAGCCGAATTTCCACTACATGCACTTAATGGCCCAGTGTGTTACCAATATTTTACAACCTCCTTACCCAACTTCATGAAAGGAAAACACATTCTCTCTCTCTCTTTTTTTTTTTTTTTTTTTTTTTTTGCTACATATCATAGGTTGCCAGAGAGAAACCCTCTCAGGCTAACTTAGAGTTGCTGACGGGAGTTCCCATCATGGCGCAGTGGAAACGAATCTGACTAGGAACCGTGAGGTTGTGGGTTCGGTCCTTGGCCTCGCTCACTGGATTAAGGATCCGGCATTGCCACGAGCTGTGGTATATAGGTCACAGATGTGGCTCGGACCCCGCACTGCTGTGGCTATGGTGTAGGCTGGCGGCAACAGCCCCGATTCTACCCCTAGCCTGGGAACCTCCATATGCCGTGGGTGTGGTCCTAAAAAGACAAAAAAAAAAAGAATTGCTGACGCACTGCATGACCCAGCAAAGGAAAATCTGTGTGCCAGGACTAGGAGGCAAAGAAGGAACAAGGACTGGGGTTTCCAGGGCTTGAACAGGAGCAGTTTCTCCATCACCACCTGCCGTCTCATTCACACAGCACTGCCCAGGCAGCAGCCACTCCTTCTTATCTTCTGACAAGAACCAACCCGCTCTCTTTGAGTCCTTCACAGGAACAGAAACACTCTATATAAAATCCAATGCGCTCTTGAACTAGTCATAGATTCTGTTCACATTGCCACCCCCAACCCCCACCCCCAGACCAGACATTGTCCCCAACCCCACCTGCTGTGAGGGTAGCTGAGCGTGAAGCCTGCCAAAGGCTGTGACTGCCTCTTCTGCAGGACTTGGGCATTTCAGAGAATTCTCAGAAGACAGAAGGCAGCTCCTCCAACAAGCTCCCAAGTGACACCAGTGCTCCTGGTTTGTGGATGAGCAAATGAAGCCAAGCAGAGCCTGGCCGGGCTCCTGTGCACACACAAGCCGTTCCCTGTCCCCTATTTCTTCTTCTTAGGACATGGGGCTCCCTCAGCCTCCAAGACCTTCCCCGAGTTCCCAGGGGCAGGTTCCGACAGGTGCTGATCAGGGAAGGGAGGGGAGACAGAGACCAGGGAGGAGCTGTCAAGGCACAACAATGCAGCCTTGGGGCAGGTCCTGGTTCCCTCTCAAGGGAGACACAAAATGACTCAGGCATCTTATGCACCTAAGAAAGAAGTGCTCTTCCTTATGCTTCTTGTGAAAATGAGGACTTTGAAACTGAACAGCTTGGAGCCCTTCCTGTCCTTCTCCCTGGCTTAAAAGTACCCTAAACACATCACCTGTGAGCTAAAGATCAGCTCGTTGCCTGTGGGTTGAAGATGATGAGCACATGATGTTTTTCGGGAGCTTCCCTAGTTTGTTCTCATCTCTGATCCATATGCCCTTTTCTCAAGGGCTGTTGTTCTCGGTGATAACCCAGCAGACCCCCACCAGGATCAGAGTGAGATCTCCTGATACCGGCTTTGACGAGTAAGACTCCCCCCAAAGAAAGAAGAATGCCTCTTTGCCCCAACCCTGGTTCTTATTGGAAACCCTGTCTTTCTCCTTTCAGACTATAAAACTCCCTGCCATTCTTCCCCAAAGGAGGGTATAGTCTTTAAGGTATGAGCCTGCTGTGGTCTTCTCTGCCTGGCAAAGTCATAAAAGCTATCTTTTTTTTTTTCTCCTTCACCCTTTTATTTGGCATCAGGAGACAGAGGCCCAGTTTCACCAGCACAAACTTGGTTGCAGCTGGAGTTACATGGAAAGCTTTAAGGTTCAAGTTTAAAAATCAGCGAATTGAGAATTACAGTGAATCCCTACAAGAGAAATTCTGTTCCCCAGGGGACAACGGGAATTGTGTGCAAACATTTTTGGTTCTCAATAGGTAAGTGGGTGGGGGTATTACTGACATCTAGAAAGGCACAGCGTAGCCCCATGGAACTGCGTTATCCAGCCCTCGAGAGCCATGGCATCCAGGCTGAGAAACCCTTGGGGAGGCTGCTCATTCTGAATCATGTCTGAGATATCTGCTAACTAGTGTCGACGAAAAAAATACAACCTGGAAGTTGAGAGGTAAGTGTTATTTGGGGTGAAATGAGGACTTAAGCCCGGGAGACCGCATCTCAGCTAGTCCCAAGAAACAGCTCGGAGGAGGCGGGTTTTTGCAACCAAGGGGGGGTAGTAGGAATAAAAGATTTACAGAAAACCTGTAAATTCCTCTGGGACAATATAGAGGTCTGGGTATCCTGAGGGCCCTCAGGGCTCACTGGTCCGCCCTTGGGAGAAGCTGTTCTCACAGATGCCTAGGACATCTTTTGTTGTGCCCACTAAGTACAGCCCAGGAGGCAGTATTTAAGATAGCTCAGACATACCACCCCAAAGAGGAAAGGGGGCTATCAGGATAGCAGTCATACAGGTGAAGAGGGTGCAACCAGACACATCTTTTACGGGCGTTTGCTGCTGGCCTGAGAAGGTTGCCACGAGTCACAGGCATCAGTGCTCACGGAAAGATTTTAGTGTTTTTCTAGATATGCGGAGATGCAAGAATTGGGCTCATAAAATCTCCTCCTAAAAATACCTGACTCTCTGAAGGTCTGTTTCTTCTGTTTTCCCAGAGCTCAGAGTGCCTCACTCCTGGTCTCCAGCCGGAGCTCCAGGCAGGGGGGCGCTGTGGGTTGGTCGCTGCAGGGGCTCATGTTTTCCTCTGTCTCCAGGCGGATGGCAAGGACCAAACTTCTGTGCACACGAGTATAGTGTAAAACGAACCGTGCAATACGTCACGGCCGAGTCATTGGTGCATGCATGTTGAAATCGAAGCACTGTGCACATAGGGTTGATAAATGGCTCTGTTTGATGGAGACATGGGATAGCCAATAGCCTGTCCTTTATTCAGTTCTATTATCAGATACAATGTGACAAGACAGCAGGAATACACCCGACCTGGCAACTTCTAGAGCACCACTCCATGACTTCTGCAAGGCCCGATTCTGGAGAAGGGCTCTTTGCACTGTGTTGCTTTAAATACCAAACTCCTTAAGAAAGTCCTTCCGTGTGGTAACATGTTACTCGTTGCATAGCACAGCGAAGCTAAGCGCTTTATAAATTGTGTTTCGGGACGTACTTGAAAAGTAAACCATCCTCCATCTGCAGGAAGACTCTGAGGGTGGCTAGGATCTTTAAATCATCAGAAAAGCTTAGCTCTCTGCAGAAAGTTGCAGCTGATGCCACTTGGAAAAACACCAGGGAAGGGCTTTTTATGAATTCGATTCCAAGCAGTAGCTTATCTTATATTTTGTCTATTTCCTTCGTAGCCCGGCAAAAATTCTTCACAGAAGGGGAAACAAAATAAACTCTGTTGGCATTTTTACTGAGGCACAGAAATCCGACATATGTATCAAACAAATGAAGGGAAAAGCGTATTTGTCAGCCAGAACTAGGGAAGCTAAGAATCCAAAGATGGCAGAACTGTAATTATCAGGAAGCTGCATTAATGTCATTTTAACGAATTTTACAAGCGTGTATTTGATGCTGATTCAAACTGTTTACTCATAGCTCTACATGAGTAAAAAATCTATGAATAAACCAATGACCATCAACTTTTGATGTATGTGTGAGAGTAAATATATACACAGATACCTTACACAATGGTGCTATGAATGCAGAGTCAGGGGTAGGAGTTCTGACAACAATAAGCTTAAAGAGTAGGTCAAGAGTAGAGGGTACCATGAGCCATATGTCTCCTATTGATGATTCTTCCCAGTTCTTTAATTGACACCTAGTAACCAGCACTGATGATGAAATATTCAAAAGTATCAGGATGTTACAGAGATGTGGACTCCAACTCAGCATATTTAAGTACTTTTTAGAAATAATCTGTGTATAAAAGAGATCCAAACTTTGAAGTCTCTTCCTTTTTTTCTGCATAGGAAATAAATTATATGCCATATTTCATTTTTTCTTGTCAAAAACAAACAAAAAATGGAGCAAAGGACACCTGCTAACTCCAGCCCTGCCCCAGGACTCTTATAAGGTATTGAGCAGGTACTGAGAAAAAATTTTACATTTACTACGCATTTTTTTTTTTTTTTTTTTTGCTTTTTAGGTTAGGGATGCACCTCTGGCATATGGAAGTTCCTAGGTTAGGGGTCGAATCAGAGCTACACTGCCAGCCTATACCACAGCCACAGCAATGCGGGATCTAAACCAAATATGCAACCTACACGAAAGCTCAATGCCAGATCCTTAACCCACTGAGCGAGGCCAGGGATCGAACCTGCAACCTCATGGATCCTAATCTGATTTGTTTCCAATGTGTCACAATGGGAACTCTGCTTTTTTTTTGGCTGAGCCTGTGGCATGTGGAGGTTCCGGGGGCAGGGATGGAACCCATACCCCAGCAGTAACCTGAGCCGCTGCAGTGACAATGCCAGACCCTTAACCTGCTACACCACTAGGGAAGCTCCATTCACTCTGCCTTTCATCTTCCCACAAACATACTGAGGGAAGAAGTGCTTTGTAGATGAAAAGTGACAAGTCAATTTCTGTGCAGGACACTCAGTCCGGACTGCAATACTACTCTGACTCCAGAGCCAAGGGTCTTGCCTTCTCTGTCACTGGGGATCTTCCTCCATCTTTCAGGGGAGAAGCCTTCCCAACCCCACTCTTGAGCTACAAAGGAGCTGGACACCTGGCATGGGCTTCCCATCACTTCAGCCAATGAACTGATCACAGAAATGGGTAACTCAGAGGTTACAGCCCACACGGCGGCAGGAGGTCACTGATCCAGAGGACCAGAGCACAAGTAACACCACGGTCACCTCCCCATGACCCTGGTCCTGCCGCACACCCACCCCTTGGCTCTGTGATTCCGCTCAGGGACCTGACTGCATTAGCCCGTTGGTGTGGAGTTCTGCAATCAGAATTTTTCCAAAGGTCCCCGGCGAACGGGACATCCCGCCCGGCGTGGGAATGACTCACTGCTTTTACAGTGCCTTCATGATGCGTCCATGCTGAGCTGTGTCCCCAACACGGAACAGGCCTAAAAATCTGTGTCCAGCGCTGGAGTGACTCACAACAGGACCACACACAGATGCACAGCCTCGTGAGGCTTGCGGATGGGGGCGAATGTGCTGGGGAAAACACAGCCCTCAGCCGGGGTCCTGGCCCTCACAAGGACTGGCCTCTGGAGCCTTGGCCAAACCCCGGGCAAGCCCAGCAGAGACTCCGCCCTCCAGACCGTGCTAACACGTGACGTCTCAGCAGAAACACGAGCCAGAAAGCATTCGGTAAAGGGCTGAAAAATCTCAATTGAAATGCCCACAAAGACACCATCATCTTAGAGTATGCTTTTCTGATGTTCGCAGCGTAATAAAGCGAATCACTGACACACACGTTGGATCCCTGTGCCTTTAGAGGTAATTTTCTGCTCTTAGGCACTAAATAGGTATTTAATGTAAGAACGCACATTAACGTCGCATTAATAAAAAATGGAGTCTGTTCATTTGGGGTACTCTGTATTTGGGTTATTTTTAGCCTAAAAGGATTCTTTTAAATAACATTGTTTTCATCCTATCTGTGTTCCAAAGGACTACGGAGCTCTCTATTTATCAACGATTACCTGGGTAGGAGTCAACAGCTGACCTTTATGGAAAAATCGTAAAGAGCAGACATTTAAACTCTGAATTCTCACGCTCTGTACTGCAGGGAGGATGAAGGTATATCTTAAGGATCATCAGCCTAAGGATAAGCATGAGGCAGGTGGGTAACAGGTGCATGACGAGATATCAGCACGTGGCCTCAATTCCAGGCAGACAGCCAGGGGAACACTCGTGAATGCACAGAGGCAAATAGTGGTTTTCAAACGGAGCAGCATTTCAGGAGCAAGCTCCATGGGAGCGGCAATTCTGAGAACCTAGTGACAGCTGTGCGTGCTGGGGATGGTCTCAGACAGGCCAGAGACGAAATCAGAGGATGCTCGAGTTGCTGATGGAGGCGGGAAGTTACAAGGAGGAAGGAGAAAAGGGAACAGTGACGACAGTTGGTAAACACCCCGGAGCCCAAGGTGTTTCACCCGTCTGTGTAAGTGATGGCTGGTGTCCGCCTCCCCAGCCATGCGACAGCCCCTGGAGGAGGAAGGAGGGTCAGGAAGGGAAGCTTGTGTGCAGGATCCCAGCCGTGATGCCCATCCATAACCTGAGGGTAGAGGCACGCTCTGCATGAGGACAAAATAGTCCTCAAGTGTCATTTCTGTGAAGCTGCGAGGCTGAGCCCTACATACAGCAGATTCCAGCACAAATGCGACACTCAACATACACGAGTAGAGACGTCATACGCCACTTGAGTGACGCAAACATCAACATGCCGTTGAATGTGGCAGCCTGACGTCACTGCCGGGTCTGGATGGGCTCACAGGAGATGCTCCCTAGGCTGTGCTCGTTCAGAATCAGCATCGGATAGCTTTGTATCCATCGCTTCCATCCCATGTTCCCAAGAGTGTGTACACCCGAGGGGTGTTTGCCTCCACGTCACCCAGAGGTGTCATCTCGTCCCCCCATTTATTCCCATCAGTGCAGGAAGAAATACCCAAATGCGCTCTGAATTCAGGAGCATTTCCGCACACAGTTTTTACACGCCCCCCGCTCCCTTCCACAGGACACCACTGAATGTATTAATCACCCCGGCCACCAGGCAGGGCCTGCCAGGAGCGGGTGGAGTAAGTGCCAGAAATTAAGGAGGTGTTTGTTCAAAACATGAAATCATGAGATTTAAGTTAAATTGAAGACACAGCGAGAATGTACGTTCCCTTACTGGGACAGAAATGAACGCCTCATGCCATCATCATGCAATAAAATTCTACAGCAAAATGCTATTACCCCTAAACAGCCCTTACGAGCAAACTATTTTCTCCGACAAATGGAGAAAATAGCATTAAGACATTGTTCCTTCATATCCCACAGGTGTATCATAAAAATATCAAAAGCCGTTGAGTACCACTGCTAAAAACAATAATAAGAGTGACCACGGAAAAGAAAAGAATCTACATCCTAAAAATTCTTCTCAACGTTTATTAGCACATGGGGAAGGAAATGTTTAAAAGGAAGAATATCGATTTCTGAAATGCACTTTGTGTGTGTGTGTGTGTGCGTGCATTTTTAGGGCCACATCCGCAGCATATGGACATTCCCAGGCTAGGGGTCAAATTGGAGTTTCAGCTGCTGGCCTGCAGCACAGCTACCAGCAACACAGGATCCAAGCTGCAGCTGCACCGTACACCACAGCTCTTGGCAACACTGGATCCTTAACTCACTGAGTGGGGCCAGGGATTGAACCCACATCCTCACGGATACTGGTTCGACTGTGCCACAGTGGGAACTCCCTGAAAAGCACTTTTTAATCTGAGTTGACTATGTCTTGTTTCACCCAGGACCTCTGTACTATGAAGTACAGACTGGCAGCTATATTATCTACACCACAGAAAATATTACCTAACTGTAGCTGTGTATGAGTGAGAGGATTTTTCCATTTTATCCCTTGGATAAACCATGCTCCTTCACAAGAAGCTTTTGTTCTCAGAAGAGAGTCTAGGGTGCAAGGATCACTTCTAAGATGAAAGACATGAACATCTCCAGGGCCTGTCTTAAGCATCCTTGAAACTTCACAGAACAATGTCTTCCCAGGCTGTGGCCACAGCGCTGCAGCAACCAAGCCAATTGTGTGGTCCCGGGTCATCATGGACAAATACCCACAGTCTGACCCCGGAACACACTTCCAAGAGCAAGGGCTTCTTTGAAACACCTGATGTCTTCGCTTCGCACACCAGGATGCGGTCTGCCATCACCATCAACCTCGAATTTCAGAATTCTTCGCGGCATTTAGAGAAGTTCGCGGTGCAAGGTACCATGTGTCGGTCTCAAGGAAGCAAAGCAAAACAAAACAAACCCTAAGTTGACTTTTAGCGCTTCCCATACAGACAGGATTTCAGGAGTTTTATGGAACTCCGAACCCTACTCTTAGAAAAGGTACCAAAGATACCAAAAATAAACTCCTGGAGACTGAATCCACCAAAAAAAAAGGGGGGGAGAGAGAGACAGAATTGAACTGGATGCCTTTCAGTAAGATAATGGTTACTTCAAATTCTGTCAAAGACACAGCTGCTATGAAAGGAAAACTTTTGTACCATTCCTAAAGATGAACTGTCTGTTAAAGATAAAAACCAAAAAATCAACAGATACTCTCTTTCTAGGTAATAATAACTTTTTTTTTCCTTTATGGCTGCACCTATGTCATATGGAAGTTCCCCAGAAAGTGGTCTAATTGGAGCTGCAGCGGCTGGCCTATGCCACAGCCATGGCCCACGGGATCCCAGCCACATGTGCAACCGACACCACAGCTCGTGGGAATGCTGGATCCTTAATCCACTGAGCGAGGCCAGGAATTGAACCCACATCCTCATGGACACTATGTCGGGTTCTTAACCCACTGAGCCATAACAGAAACTCTCTATGTATATATTTTTCATGTAATCTGCCATGAATGCAGAGGGCTGGCAACTTAGGAGGGTGTGCGGTGAGCTCTGCACACCATCAAGTGACGACAGACATATCAGGCAAACAGGTACCTAATGAGAAGGATGCTTCAGACTTTCAACCATGGCTCCAAAGGGTAAGATGAATCTGGAAATGCATCTCCATCACAATGAAACAATGGCTTGGTTGAATTTAATTCTAACGTATCTCCATCACAATGAAACAATGGCTTGGTTGAATTTAATTCTTGCCATCCAATGACAAAATCCATCAATGTCCCTCAATATTTTAAGTGAAAAGTAAGTTCTACAATTGCTCTTTGAACCTTTTATTGAAATGATTGGATTCAAATATCACGGTATTTTAGGACCTGGAGCTTGTGAAAACTTTTCTTCCTTTTCTTCCTTTCTTTTCTTTCTTCCTTCCTTCCTTTCCTTTCCTGCTTGGCCTGCCTTCCTTCCTTCTTTCCTTCCCTCCTTCCTTTTTTTGCCGTTCCCGCAGCATGCACAAAGCTCCTGGGCCAGGGATGAAATCTGCGCCACAGCAGCAACCCAAGTTACAGCATTAACAATGCCGGCTCCTAAACTGTGAGCCCACCAGGATCTCTGAGCCTATCAAACCATCAATTGTTGGAGAGAGAGAGAGAGAGAGAGGGCTCAGGAGATAGGAAGAGAAAAATAAGCCCACTGAACTGAAATAGGCGCGACAGAGATTATATCAAAGGGAATTTAAAAGCTTAGGGTAGTTAGAATTTACTATGTATATACTGGTATCTATACATACATACACACACACATGTGCATATACAGTCATATCATATAAAGATATAAATATAATATATATGAATATAATACTATACATACACAGTATGTATGTGTAACCTATACAGACAGGATTATATACATAGATAATCATATACTGGTGACATTACCTATATTTATATAATATAAATCTATTATACATGTTAGTGATTCCAGAGTATGGAATATTATTTCCCTGTAATTCAGCACTTTTAAGGGAACATACACTAAGAAGAGTAGTCTCACTTTACCAATTTCATGAGTCTCTTTTTAAGTAGATCCCAAGTTTATGAAAACGAGGTTGGCAGCATTACATAACACATCACTGCAGCAGTCCTGTTTCCACCTGAGTATGGGTTTTTAGATTGTAATTTTTTTCCTACGTTTGCTAAAAGAAAGAGCACATCCATATGAATAAAAAAAGCCAATAGTGCCACACATATATTGAGATAGGCGAGTACACCAAATGGGGGAAATTGTCACATTCTGTCTCATCATTCCAAGAAAAAATTCCACTTACCTACACTATTAAATATTTGGGGAGCTCCGGCTGTGACACAATGAGACTGGTGGCGCTGGGACATGGGTTTGATCCCTGGCCAGCACAATGGGTTAAGGATCTGCTGTTGTTGTACCTGCAGCTTAGGTTGCAACTCAGGCTGAAATCTGATCCGTGGACTGGGAGCTCCATATACCATGGAGTGGACAAAAATGGAAAAGAAAATAGAAAAAACAAAAAACAAAAAACAAAACAAAACTGGGATCTATCAAATATGGTTCTATAATAAAAGTGTTCAAAGAAACAGAGAATCTTTCAATACAGAATAATAATTATTCTGTGATAGACAATTGAATTTCGTGAACTTCCCATGTGGCTCACAACATAATTTCTTAAGCGTGCAAGAATGTCTAAAGTTTCACATCACAAACTCTGGAATTAAGAATGAGAAATTTGGAATCCCTGTCATGGCTCAGTGGTAACGAAAACGACTAGTATCCATGAGGACAGGGGTTCAATCCCTGGCATCGCTCAGTGGGTTAAGGATCCAGCATTGCCATGAGCTCTGGTGTAGGTCACAGATGTGGCTCAGAGCCTGGTTTGCTGTAGCTGTGGTGTAAGCCAGCAGCTGCAGCTCCCAATGGACCCCTAGCCTAGGAACTTCCATATGCTGTGAGTGTGTCCCAAAAAAGACAGACACACACACACACACACACACACACGAGAGAGAAATTTCAGGGAAAATGAAATCCAGGAGAAATCATGTTCCCAGATTTAACCTATGTACACCTTAACTGTAGTTATATATTTTCGAGAGGCCAATTATGGCATACACATCTCAATCTCTTTTTATAGACACAATCCTATTTCAATGTAAAGATGTAGATGCTGATGAAAGAAAACTGAAGACAACACAAACAAATGGAAAAATATACCATGCTCATGGATTGGAAAAATTTCTATTGTTAACATGACCATAGTACCCAAGGCAATCTACAGACTCAATGCAATTCCTATCAAAATACCAATCACATTTTTCAGAAAAGTAGAACAAATAATTGTAAAATTTATATGGAAACACAAAAGACCCCAAATAGCCAAAACAATCTTGAGAAAGGAGAACAAAGCTGGAGGCAACACACACTCTGATTTCAAACTATACTGCAAAGCAACAGTAATCAAAACAGTATGGTATTGGCACAAAAACACATACATAGTTTAATAGAACAGGATAGAAAACCCTGAAATGAACCTAAACTTATATGGCCAATTATTCTATGGAAAAAAAGGCGAGAAAATACTATGGGGAAAAGACAGTCTCTTCACTAAGTGGTGTTAGAAAAACTAGACAGCTACATGAAAAAGAGTAAAATTGGACTGCTTTCTCATACCACATACAAAAATAAACTCAAAATGGATTCAAGTCATAAACATAAGACCTGAAACCACCAAACTTCTAGAAGAAAAGGCAGGCAATAAGATTTTTAAAGTTAGTCTTAGATGCATTTTTTTTTTTTTTTTTTTTGCAAAGTGTCCTTTTAGGCTAGTGAAACAAAAGCAAAAATAAACAAATGGGACCATATCAAACTAAAAAGTGTTTGCGCAAGTAAGGAAACTATCAACAAAACAAAAAGGGCACCTTTTAATTGGGAGAATGTATTTGCAAACAATATATTCAATAAGGGGTTAATTTCAGAATATACGGGAAAAAAAAAAACCCATGCAACTCAACAACACATACAAAAAAAAAAAAAATCTCATGTAAAAGTGGGCAAAGAAAAAAGTTTTTTAAAAATGGGAAGAAGATTTCAACAGACTTTTTTCCACAGAAGGTATAGAGAGTGTCAACATGCACATGACAAGACATTCAACATCACTCATCAGGGAAATGCAAATCAAAACCCCAATGATATATTACCTCACACCTGTCAGGATGGCTATTATCAAAAAGACAACAAATCAGGGGTTCCTGCGGTGGCTTAGCAGGTTAAAAAGATGACGAGTACCCATTTCAGTTTGATCACTGGCCTCTCTCAGTGGGCTAAAGATGTGGTGTTGCCATGAACTGTGGTGTAGGTCGAAACAAATCACAAGAGCTGGAAGGATGTGCAGAAAGGGAAATTTGTACACTGGTGGAATGTAAATTGGTACAGCCGCTATGGCAAACACGATGGAAATTCCTAAGAAGACTAGAAACAGAACTACCATACAATCCAGCAATTACACTTCCAGGTATATTTCTAACGAAAACAATACACTAATTTTTAAAGATATATGCACCCCTATGTTCAGCATTATTTACAATAGCTAAGATATGGAAACAACTTAAGTGAGCATCAGTAGATAAATGGATAAAGATGTGAGATATATATATGTGTGTGGGTATATGTGTGTGTGTGTGTATCTGTGGAGGTATATATACACACACACACACTTAAAGTGTATTCATATATATATAATTATATATATATATATACACACACACACTTAAAGTGTATTAATATATATATAATTTTATATATATATACACACACACACAAAGTGTATTAATAACCTGAATTATACATTTATATATAAGGGAACATTAACCAGACATAAAAAGATTAAATTTTACCATTTGTAACAACTTGGACGGACCTATAATGTGTCATACTAAATGAGGTAAGTCAGAGAGAGAAAGCCAAGTATCATATGATTTCACTTATATGTGGAAATCTAAAAATCAAAACAAGAGAACAAACATAAAACAAAAACAGACACATAGATACAGACAACAAACAAGTGATTGCCAAGATGGTGGTAAGGGGGAAGTGAAAAAGGTGAGGGAAATTAAGAGGTACAAACATCCAGTTATAAAACATAAGTCACAGAGATGGAATGTACAGCATGGGAAATATGGTCAAATATTATTATTATTATTACTATTATTATTTTGCCTTTTTAGGGCAGCACCTGCAGCATATGGAGGTTCCCAGGCTAGGGTTCGAATCAGAGCTGCAGCTCCCAGCCTACACCACCACAACCCCAGATCCCTATCTGCAACCTACACCGCAGCTCAAAGCAATGCCAGATCCTTAACCCACTGAGCCAGGCCAGGGATCGAACCTGCATCTTCATGGATACTAGTCAGATTCGTTTCCTCTAACCATGACAGAAACTCTGGAAATATAGTCAATTATAGCATATCTTTGTACTATGATAGATGGTACCAAGAATTATTGTGCTGCATTTTTTGTAAAGTATAGAAATACTGAATCACTATATATATATATATATATATATATATATATATATATATATATATATATATTTTTTTTTTTTTTTTGTCTTTTTGCCTTTTCTAGGGCTGCTCCCGTGGCATAAGGAGGTTCCCAGGGTAGGGGTTGAATTGGAGCTGTAGCTGCCGGCCTACGCCAGAGCCACAGCAACGTGGGATCCAAGCCGCATCTATGATGTACACCACAGCTCACCACAATGCCAGATCCTTAACCCACTGAGCAAGAGCAGGGATCAAACCCGCAACCTCATGGTTCTTAGTCATATTTATTAACCACTGCGCCATGATGGGAACTCCTGAATCACTCTGTTGTGCACTTGGTACTAAGAGTGTTGGATCAATTATACTTCAATTATAAAAAAAATATGTAGGCATTCCCACTGTGGTGCAGCAAAAATGAATGTGATTAGTATCCATGAGAATGCGGGTTCAATCCCTGGCCTTGCTCAGTGGGTCAGGGATAGAGCATTGCCCTGAGCTGTGGCATAGGTCCCAGATGCGGCTTGGATCCTGTGTTGCTGTGGCTGTGGTGTAGGCCAGCAGCTGCAGCTCCAACTTGACCCCCTAGCCTAGGAACTTGCATATGCTCTGGGTGTGGCCTAAAAAGCAAAAAATAAAATAAAAAATAGAAAATGTATGTTGATACTAGGAGGAAATGCATCAAAATGCTCATAGTGGTTGTCTCTGGGGGAGGGAGGGAGGCCTCATGAGTAATTGTTGTCTTACGCCTTATGCTTTTACGTATTTCTCGTTGTCTGCAATGAACATGTATTGCTGGTAAAATCAGGAAGAAAACACAAACGTCATTAAAAATGAAAAAAGAGAACAATAAAATAAAGCCGGATGTATTAGAAATGTTTACCTTACTATTATTATTTTTGATAGAATAATCAAGAGAGTCTTAAGTCAAATCCTTTGTGAGGGCCTCTCTTTACTACAAAACCAAAGATCTGGTACATGATTCTTGGCAGGAGAAGATACGGGAGGATGAAAATGATCATGAGATTTATTTACCTTACGGTGATGATTATGAGAAATCTGCACAAAATAAATGCCTTTTGTGTCTTTTGATTTAAGAAAGCACGTATATTCTAAATAGCTATACATTTTGTTCATGTTCAAAAGGAAAAGAAAGAAAAAGGAAGCACATTCATCTCAGGACTACGTGCATAATGTTGGGTCAACCCTCCAATGGATTTCCGGGTTGCTGCGACAACCTCTATTCTTGCCTGGAAACAAGTTGGAGAAAAGGAGACTGGAAATCAAAGTGAACTGTGTCTTTAACTTCTGTAGACATACTGGGAAAAATACAATTGAGTTTTCTGCAACTATCACCTAAGCCTGTCCACCTGACTTGAAACAACGTTCACTCCAGCCTGGATCTAGTCACCATAACAATGGAGAAACTTCTAGAATATTCCACACGACATCCCTAACCACCCTGATCTCTTCTATGCCTAAACCTTAATGGCTTTACTTAACCATCCTTCCACATCCAAGTCCTGACCGTGTCCCCGTGTTACATGCATGAGCCATGTTCACCTTCATGAGGCTCAAATATTAATTTGATCTGTCAGGGCTCAAGGATGCCAAGAAGTGAGTCTGGACCTTCTTCTTCCTTGGGATATCTTAATCCCATAAAAGACTTTTAATTCCAACATACTCTAGGAATATGAAACCACTTCCATCTTTCCGCAGGAGATCCACAGAAGACTAATTCCTGTTTAGTAGGGAACTGTGTACACAGAACTACGTAAAACAAAGCTCTCTTTCACCGCCATTCCCAACCCGCTACCGTCTGAATTATTCCTGCCTCTTGTTACAGACGAGGCAAGCCTAATAATTCCTTACACAATTAGCTCATCTGAGAACACACAAACCAGGGTGTCTAAAATGCCATTGATGACACACATCTAAAACAGAGGTGTAAATAACCTGTTATTTCCACCAGCCTTTGCTGAGGAACCGACTTAATTACTGAGAAGCATTGCTGGAGAAAGGAAATAAATGGTCAGCCTTTCATGACTTTTCTTGAGACCCACAGGATCTAAATATGGTTTTTTCACACTTATGGGATCTAATATCCTTTCATCAGTCTGTCAGAGAAAATAATTAACTACCAAAAAGCCTCCCCATCTCAAAAAAAAGAAAAATTACATGAGCTAAGAAGCAACACTGACATGTTATAATGAAAGATAAATTCCAACCTATTATAATTTTCCATTATTGAAAAATAAAAAAACTTTTAAATGCATGACTTTAAAAGTCTGTATTCATTACTTGTCTAGTTCTAAGTATCAGTATTATAAATATATTAGGAGTTCCCTGGTAGCCTATTGGTTAGGGATCTGACATTGTCACTACTGTGGCTCAGGTCACTGCTGTGGTACAAGCTAGATCCTTGGCCTGGGAACTTCTGCCTGCTGTGAGCGTGGCCAAAAGAATATATTATGAATGCATTAATCAAAACATTCTACATTATAGGAAACATAAATTGGTGAAATACCTATGTTAAAGAGCTAGTCAATCCTCAAAATGTACTTTTGTTCTTTATTAAAACCTTTGCATGAATGGAGCCTTATTGAAAACCACGCAATTGGATTTGCCAAATTCCTTTAGGTCTTCTAAACCCTCAATGCCACCAGTATCTCGTGTTCTAAGCATTGTTCTCTACACAGTCATTCATTACTAAAAAAAATTACCCCAAGACCCCATCTGCCAAAGGATTTCTTACAATGACTAAATATTATTATTGTGATTGCTGTAATTACTTGCAACTAGAAGGGAAGTTGGAAGTTCCGTGGCTCTGATTACTTAAACACGAGCCAGCACCAGTCGTAAGATCATTTTGTTTTTTTGTGAGGAGTATGACAAAGATTGGTGAACAGATTCAAGGTCATTCACAGGGACCAACATTGTTGGTCATCCTGACACTTGCTCATGTTCATTTGCACATTTTCTCCCTGCACAGATGAACACACTTCCATGAAAGAAGTCCGTGCACTAGCTTACCCATACACAGTGGAGAATACAGATTAGTTAACTCACACGCAGTGAGGTCCACAGACTAGCTTATCCATACCCAATAGAGAGACTCGCTTACACAAATCTAGTGGAGTCTATAGGCTAGTCTATGGACTGGTGAGGTCCACAGACCCTAGCTTAGCCATACCCATTGGAGAGTACAGATTAGTTTACTCACACGCAGTGAGATCCACAGACTAGCTTATCCATACCCAATGGAAAATAGAGACTAGTTTACATATACCCATTGAGATCCACAGACTAGCTTATCCATACCCAGTGGAAAATAGAGACTAGTTTACATATACCCATTGAGATCCACAGACTAGCTTATCCATACCCAATAGAGAGACTCGCTTACACAAATCTAGTGGAGTCTATAGGCTAGTCTATGGACTGGTGAGGTCCACAGACCCTAGCTTAGCCATACCCATTGGAGAATACAGATTAGTTTACTCACACGCAGTGAGGTCCACAGACTAGCTTACCCGTACACAGTGGAGAATACAGATTAGTTTACTCACACGCAGTGAGGTCCACAGACTAGCTTATCCATACCCAATAGAGAGACTCGCTTACACAAATCTAGTGGAGTCTATAGGCTAGTCTATGGACTGGTGAGGTCCACAGACCCTAGCTTAGCCATACCCATTGGAGAATACAGATTAGTTTACTCACACGCAGTGAGGTCCACAGACTAGCTTATCCATACCCAATGGAAAATAGAGACTAGTTTACATATACCCATTGAGATCCACAGACTAGCTTATCCATACCCAATAGAGAGACTCGCTTACACAAATCTAGTGGAGTCTATAGGCTAGTCTATGGACTGGTGAGGTCCACAGACCCTAGCTTAGCCATACCCATTGGAGAATACAGATTAGTTTACTCACACGCAGTGAGGTCCACAGACTAGCTTATCCATACCCAATGGAAAATAGAGACTAGTTTACATATACCCATTGAGATCCACAGACTAGCTTATCCATACCCAATAGAGAGACTCGCTTACACAAATCTAGTGGAGTCTATAGGCTAGTCTATGGACTGGTGAGGTCCACAGACCCTAGCTTAGCCATACCCATTGGAGAATACAGATTAGTTTACTCACACCCAGTGAGGTCCACAGACTAGCTTATCCATACCCAGTGGAAAATAGAGACTAGTTTACATATACCCATTGAGATCCACAGACTAGCTTATCCATACCCAATAGAGAGACTCGCTTACACAAATCTAGTGGAGTCTATAGGCTAGTCTATGGACTGGTGAGGTCCACAGACCCTAGCTTAGCCATACCCATTGGAGAGTACAGATTAGTTTACTCACACGCAGTGAGGTCCACAGACTAGCTTATCCATACCCAGTGGAAAATAGAGACTAGTTTACATATACCCATTGAGATCCACAGACTAGCTTATCCATACCCAATAGAGAGACTCGCTTACACAAATCTAGTGGAGTCTATAGGCTAGTCTATGGACTGGTGAGGTCCACAGACCCTAGCTTAGCCATACCCATTGGAGAATACAGATTAGTTTACTCACACGCAGTGAGGTCCACAGACTAGCTTATCCATACCCAATGGAAAATAGAGACTAGTTTACATATACCCATTGAGATCCACAGACTAGCTTATCCATACCCAATAGAGAGACTCGCTTACACAAATCTAGTGGAGTCTATAGGCTAGTCTATGGACTGGTGAGGTCCACAGACCCTAGCTTAGCCATACCCATTGGAGAATACAGATTAGTTTACTCACACGCAGTGAGGTCCACAGACTAGCTTATCCATACCCAATGGAAAATAGAGACTAGTTTACATATACCCATTGAGATCCACAGACTAGCTTATCCATACCCAATAGAGAGACTCGCTTACACAAATCTAGTGGAGTCTATAGGCTAGTCTATGGACTGGTGAGGTCCACAGACCCTAGCTTAGCCATACCCATTGGAGAATACAGATTAGTTTACTCACACGCAGTGAGGTCCACAGACTAGCTTATCCATACCCAGTGGAAAATAGAGACTAGTTTACATATACCCATTGAGATCCACAGACTAGCTTATCCATACCCAATAGAGAGACTCGCTTACACAAATCTAGTGGAGTCTATAGGCTAGTCTATGGACTGGTGAGGTCCACAGACCCTAGCTTAGCCATACCCATTGGAGAATACAGATTAGTTTACTCACACGCAGTGAGGTCCACAGACTAGCTTATCCATACCCAATGGAAAATAGAGACTAGTTTACATATACCCATTGAGATCCACAGACTAGCTTATCCATACCCAATAGAGAGACTCGCTTACACAAATCTAGTGGAGTCTATAGGCTAGTCTATGGACTGGTGAGGTCCACAGACCCTAGCTTAGCCATACCCATTGGAGAATACAGATTAGTTTACTCACACGCAGTGAGGTCCACAGACTAGCTTATCCATACCCAATGGAAAATAGAGACTAGTTTACATATACCCATTGAGATCCACAGACTAGCTTATCCATACCCAATAGAGAGACTCGCTTACACAAATCTAGTGGAGTCTATAGGCTAGTCTATGGACTGGTGAGGTCCACAGACCCTAGCTTAGCCATACCCATTGGAGAATACAGATTAGTTTACTCACACGCAGTGAGGTCCACAGACTAGCTTATCCATACCCAATGGAAAATAGAGACTAGTTTACATATACCCATTGAGATCCACAGACTAGCTTATCCATACCCAATAGAGAGACTCGCTTACACAAATCTAGTGGAGTCTATAGGCTAGTCTATGGACTGGTGAGGTCCACAGACCCTAGCTTAGCCATACCCATTGGAGAATACAGATTAGTTTACTCACACGCAGTGAGGTCCACAGACTAGCTTATCCATACCCAATGGAAAATAGAGACTAGTTTACATATACCCATTGAGATCCACAGACTAGCTTATCCATACCCAATAGAGAGACTCGCTTACACAAATCTAGTGGAGTCTATAGGCTAGTCTATGGACTGGTGAGGTCCACAGACCCTAGCTTAGCCATACCCATTGGAGAATACAGATTAGTTTACTCACACGCAGTGAGATCCACAGACTAGCTTATCCATACCCAATGGAAAATAGAGACTAGTTTACATATACCCATTGAGATCCACAGACTAGCTTATCCATACCCAGTGGAAAATAGAGACTAGTTTACATATACCCATTGAGATCCACAGACTAGCTTATCCATACCCAATAGAGAGACTCGCTTACACAAATCTAGTGGAGTCTATAGGCTAGTCTATGGACTGGTGAGGTCCACAGACCCTAGCTTAGCCATACCCATTGGAGAATACAGATTAGTTTACTCACACGCAGTGAGGTCCACAGACTAGCTTATCCATACCCAATGGAAAATAGAGACTAGTTTACATATACCCATTGAGATCCACAGACTAGCTTATCCATACCCAATAGAGAGACTCGCTTACACAAATCTAGTGGAGTCTATAGGCTAGTCTATGGACTGGTGAGGTCCACAGACCCTAGCTTAGCCATACCCATTGGAGAATACAGATTAGTTTACTCACACGCAGTGAGGTCCACAGACTAGCTTATCCATACCCAATGGAAAATAGAGACTAGTTTACATATACCCATTGAGATCCACAGACTAGCTTATCCATACCCAATAGAGAGACTCGCTTACACAAATCTAGTGGAGTCTATAGGCTAGTCTATGGACTGGTGAGGTCCACAGACCCTAGCTTAGCCATACCCATTGGAGAATACAGATTAGTTAACTCACACGCAGTGAGATCCACAGACTAGCTTATCCATACCCAATAGAGAGACTCGCTTACACAAATCTAGTGGAGTCTATAGGCTAGTCTATGGACTGGTGAGGTCCACAGACCCTAGCTTAGCCATACCCATTGGAGAATACAGATTAGTTTACTCACACGCAGTGAGGTCCACAGACTAGCTTATCCATACCCAATGGAAAATAGAGACTAGTTTACATATACCCATTGAGATCCACAGACTAGCTTATCCATACCCAATAGAGAGACTCGCTTACACAAATCTAGTGGAGTCTATAGGCTAGTCTATGGACTGGTGAGGTCCACAGACCCTAGCTTAGCCATACCCATTGGAGAATACAGATTAGTTTACTCACACGCAGTGAGGTCCACAGACTAGCTTATCCATACCCAATGGAAAATAGAGACTAGTTTACATATACCCATTGAGATCCACAGACTAGCTTATCCATACCCAATAGAGAGACTCGCTTACACAAATCTAGTGGAGTCTATAGGCTAGTCTATGGACTGGTGAGGTCCACAGACCCTAGCTTAGCCATACCCATTGGAGAATACAGATTAGTTTACTCACACGCAGTGAGGTCCACAGACTAGCTTATCCATACCCAATGGAAAATAGAGACTAGTTTACATATACCCATTGAGATCCACAGACTAGCTTATCCATACCCAATAGAGAGACTCGCTTACACAAATCTAGTGGAGTCTATAGGCTAGTCTATGGACTGGTGAGGTCCACAGACCCTAGCTTAGCCATACCCATTGGAGAATACAGATTAGTTTACTCACACGCAGTGAGGTCCACAGACTAGCTTATCCATACCCAATGGAAAATAGAGACTAGTTTACATATACCCATTGAGATCCACAGACTAGCTTATCCATACCCAATAGAGAGACTCGCTTACACAAATCTAGTGGAGTCTATAGGCTAGTCTATGGACTGGTGAGGTCCACAGACCCTAGCTTAGCCATACCCATTGGAGAATACAGATTAGTTTACTCACACGCAGTGAGGTCCACAGACTAGCTTATCCATACCCAGTGGAAAATAGAGACTAGTTTACATATACCCATTGAGATCCACAGACTAGCTTATCCATACCCAATAGAGAGACTCGCTTACACAAATCTAGTGGAGTCTATAGGCTAGTCTATGGACTGGTGAGGTCCACAGACCCTAGCTTAGCCATACCCATTGGAGAATACAGATTAGTTTACTCACACGCAGTGAGGTCCACAGACTAGCTTATCCATACCCAATGGAAAATAGAGACTAGTTTACATATACCCATTGAGATCCACAGACTAGCTTATCCATACCCAATAGAGAGACTCGCTTACACAAATCTAGTGGAGTCTATAGGCTAGTCTATGGACTGGTGAGGTCCACAGACCCTAGCTTAGCCATACCCATTGGAGAATACAGATTAGTTTACTCACACGCAGTGAGGTCCACAGACTAGCTTATCCATACCCAATGGAAAATAGAGACTAGTTTACATATACCCATTGAGATCCACAGACTAGCTTATCCATACCCAATAGAGAGACTCGCTTACACAAATCTAGTGGAGTCTATAGGCTAGTCTATGGACTGGTGAGGTCCACAGACCCTAGCTTAGCCATACCCATTGGAGAGTACAGATTAGTTTACTCACACGCAGTGAGGTCCACAGACTAGCTTATCCATACCCAGTGGAAAATAGAGACTAGTTTACATATACCCATTGAGATCCACAGACTAGCTTATCCATACCCAATAGAGAGACTCGCTTACACAAATCTAGTGGAGTCTATAGGCTAGTCTATGGACTGGTGAGGTCCACAGACCCTAGCTTAGCCATACCCATTGGAGAATACAGATTAGTTTACTCACACGCAGTGAGGTCCACAGACTAGCTTATCCATACCCAATGGAAAATAGAGACTAGTTTACATATACCCATTGAGATCCACAGACTAGCTTATCCATACCCAATAGAGAGACTCGCTTACACAAATCTAGTGGAGTCTATAGGCTAGTCTATGGACTGGTGAGGTCCACAGACCCTAGCTTAGCCATACCCATTGGAGAATACAGATTAGTTTACTCACACGCAGTGAGGTCCACAGACTAGCTTATCCATACCCAATGGAAAATAGAGACTAGTTTACATATACCCATTGAGATCCACAGACTAGCTTATCCATACCCAGTGGAGGGTATGAACTAGCTTACCCATACTCAGTGGAGAATACAGACTAGCTTACGCATATTCGGTGAAGTGCAGAGACTAACTTACTCATACCTAGTGGAGTCTATGTCCTAGCTTACCCATACTCAGCAAAGTCCACAGACTAGTTTATGTACTCACACCCAGTGAAGTCCATAGATGAGCTTACCCAGGGGAGTCGATAGGCTAGCTTAGTCATGCCCAGTGAATTCCATACATGCATATCTCCATACATATATAACATATATATTCCACATATATATTCCACATTATCATATATAATAAATATTCCGTATATATCCATGTATATCATATATAATATATATTCCATATATATCCATATATACATATCCATATCTCTCTCTCTCTCTAGTGAATTGCATAGTTAATAAGCTAGCTTACCCACACCCATTGAAGACCGCAGACCAGCTTACCCACACCCAGAGGAGTCTATGAACTAGCTTACTCCTCCCCAACGGGGTGTATGAACTAGCTTACAAATACTCAGGGGAGAATATAACGAGCAAGCTCATGCTCAGTGAAGTGTATGGACTAGTTTAGCCCTAGCTAGTGGAGTCTATGTACTAGCTTATGGATACTGAGGGAAGTCCACAGACGAGCTTACCCATACCCAGAGCAACCTACAAAGTAGCTTTCTCATACCCGGTGAAGTCCATAGGTTAGCCTACCCATACCCAGTGGAGAATATAGATTAGCTTCCTCAAACCCCGTACAGACCAGTTTACTCATGCCCCAGATGTTTATCAAACAGCCATTGCTCTCAGGCATTCCTAGGTACCCGAGGAAACTCCTATGGGAGAAGTAATTAGATTAACAGCAGAAAGGACTTCCTTAATTCTGTTAGATGTACTCTGAAACCCATCATTTGCCCTAGGGCTCTCTTCTGCAAAGTCATTTGGTTCGTGGAGTCCACTAGGAATCTAAAGAGAAGCACGTGAACCTGTCTTGAGGGACCTTGCTGACATCCTTGCCAAGGTCTCTATCTACCAGGACATGGGGTAAATTGGTAACACGCCTTCTCTGATTCACAGACAGGTTCATTTGGGCTAAACTCACTGCTCAATATTAGTGATGATTTCACAGTGGTTCCCTGCTCTCTCTACATGGTTTCCAAGGCCTTTTCATCTTTTTGTACCCATCAGGAGATAATGGATACATTGTTTTCATTATTTCCTTTTTATTTATTACCTAACAAATATTAATGTATTTCTTCTGTATGAGGAATATGCTTAGGACTGGTGATGATGAAGGAACAACTGATCTATGATCTGTGTCTGCCAAGACTTTATTAATCGCTGAGGAAAATGAATTATTAATCCCATAAGAGTAATAACCTCAAGAATAATGAGAACTGCACTTATGGAACATTTCTTAAGTGGCAGACACTGTGAAATGCATGAGACATACAATTATGAAAATTACGTCAATATTTCTGAAAAACGGAACAGCAATTGTAACCACCTTATCAATACCCTTTCTAAACCAGTATGATATTTACAATTTCTACATTTAGTATATCATCGCAATTCTTGGTGCCATTCGCCCATGAAATCTCTATCCGCCCTCTGGAATCCAAAAGGGCAGTTCATGCTCTCTACCCGAGGACTGTCAATATTTCAACAGCAACATAACATCTTTTTTCTAAAAGCAGCAGACTCACAGAGAGGAAGAAAACTAGGGGGGAGAGGGGAAGGGGGAAGGGCAATACAGGGGCGGAAGAGTAAGAGATACAAACTATTAGGTATAAAACAAGCTACAAGGATATAATGCATAGCACAGGGAAGACAGCCCATATATGACAGTAACTATAAATGGGGTGCAACCTTTAAAACTGGTGAACACAATACTGTTTACCTGAAACTCGTATAACATTCTACATTAACTATACTTCAACATGTTATTCATTCTTTTTTCTTTCTTCTCTCTCTCTCTCTTTTTTTTTTTTTTTTTTTTTTTTTGGTTTTCAGGGCTGCCCGTGCAGCATATGAAGTTCCCAGGTTAGAGGTCAAATCAGAACCATAGCCATGCCAGATCCAAACCGTATCTTCGACCTACGCCACAGCTCGCGGCAACGCCAGATCCTTAACGCATGAGAGAGGCCAGGGGTCAAACCTGCATCCTCAGGGATACTAGCTGGGTTCATTTCCACTGAGACACAACAGGACCTCCTATACTTCAATATTTTAAAAAGAAAAAAAAAAGATAATGTCTTTTCTAGATTAACCAACGCCACCTATTCAAATGCTTCCCACATATTCACTATTTGATGATAATTGTGTGGCCAATAAATAATAAATAAATAAATAAATGGGAAATGAAAACTCCCAAAAGCAGTCTAACAGAAATAAATAACTTTAAGATTTCATATGCAAATACGGCAGATGTTTAACTACGCATGCCCTTTGACAGTCATGCTGCCGTGAACGTCCTTATAACTCTTATTATCTTCTTCCACAGATTTTATACAGCCCAGATCCAGATTCCCTGCACACTCAAGGTTTTCCTTTAGGGTCAACCCAACAGATAAAGAGAGGAGCCAGCTCCTGAGCCAATTTGTGGGCATGGAAGTGGCCAAATACCTTTTTCACTGAAGTTAGCCTCACGCGGCAACTAGCATCCTCCGAAACTAAAACACGAAGCTCGTTCGTGAAATACCGAAATGGGGGGAGAAATGCTATGAACCCATTGCTACGCATTCAGCACGGTGATGATTCGTTATGTATGATCTGGATATGTATGCAACACATCACACACCTAGCTGAAGTCAGACAAAGTCCGTTCCAGTGTACTGAGGAGATGCTGATTAGGAAATGCCGAAACGATGCTCCTTTGCGGCACAGAAGGACTCGAGCAAATCCTTCACTAAGATGCAGTAAAAACAAGGTATTGGCAAGGAAAAACTGGGATGACGTTGAGTTCTCTGTATGTTCACTTTGTAAGCTGGTGATGTGGGACCTCCACTCTGCAATTTTTTTTCTTCTTGCTTTTAGGGGCTGCGCCTGCAGCATATGGAGGTTCCCAGGCTACGGATCAAATCCGAGCTGCACCTGCCGGCCTACACCTCAGCCACAGCAATGCCAGGTCTGCAAGCTACACCACAGCGCATAGCAACACTGGATCCTTAACCCACTGAGCGAGGGCAGGGATCGAACCTGCATCCTCATGGATACCAACTGGGTTTGTTACCGCTGAGCCAAATGGGAACTCCTGTACTTTATCTATTTGTAAATCTGAGTTAAAGCAATAATTTGGGGCGGGGGGGGGGGGAGGGGCTGTACCCACAGAATGCAGAAGTTCAAGGGCCAGGGACTGAATATGCACCACAGCAGTGACCCAAGTCTAGACCAGATCCCTAATTGCTAGGCCAGCAGGGAACTCCCTGTCTGGCAGAGGACTACTCAAGCCTCCTCTGTGTTAAGAGTTGCAAATCTGCCGGTCACTGATTCATGACTGTTATAGTGGACTGCCTTTGGAATTAGCGCCACAGAGACTCAAAAGGGACTTGGCACATGCATCTAAAGCTTCCCTTCAGTGGTTCTACTGCCTCTGCAGAAGGCAAGGACAGGGATGATGAACAGCCGTCTCTTCTCAATATGGCTTAGATCGTCCACACAGAAGTGGGGTCCTCGCAGTTCCTCAATGGACTTGAAGGGTTCCTTGGCCCTCCGTGTTCTGGGCTACGCATTGCCAGGTCTACAAGCAGGGAAGAACACTGACATAAGCAGAGCTGGTGACCTGAGAAGCTGGGCGGTTGGTTGTCCATCAGGCTGGACACTTAGAAGGGTGTGGCATGATCCTGGTTGTATCACTCCAGGGCGCGATGCAGTTTTCCTGAGGTTGCAGAGATTCAGTCCAACTCAGGACATCCACTTCTAGCCGGGATCTGACCAGTCAACCTGAAATCCCAAAAGGGCAATTGCCCAGGTAACTTTCCAAAGCTTCCTCAGCCAGGGTGGGTCTGCACACCATCCTGCCTGCTTTGGGACTCACAGCTCAGGAGAGCTCTGGACGTTACCTCAAAGGTATCCAGTACGGACTCACGGGCTTCATGAGAGTGGCTATCAGGAAATCGACTAAATTTATCCCACGAGGGGCGTTGCCCTGTGGTTCGTGGGTTACAGATATGGTGTTGTCACTGCTGTGGCTCTGGTCACTGCTGTGGTTCAGGTTCAATACCTGGGCTGGACACTTCCACATGCCATGGGTGTGGCCAAAATGAAAAAGTTTCTACCACGATGAGTCATGGATTATGCTGATGGGGAGCATTTTGGCATCGTTTTCAAGAATCCTAAGGAAGGAAAGCGATGAGTTGAAAGGAATGCCATAAACTCAAACCCAAAGCAGATTTTAGAGTCGTGCTTTGTTTTTTGATTTCAACAGAGAGCTCAGAGTCAGTACTTTTCAGTATTATGTAGGAGACTATGTTCGTTCTATTTTATCAGCATATTTCCAACCCACTAATACAGAGCCGTTTCATACCATCTGTTTATGTCACACACCTGTGCCCATTTTCCTCTCACTTTACAGCAGCACAAAAGATTCCAATATTACAGCAATTTTAAGGGTACAAACAGTCACTCTGAGAGGCTACTGAAATGTTTTGTTTGGAATCAGAGACACACTGTTCAGCTGCCTCTGTCTGCAACAACGAAATAACACCTGTTTTCATTTCAGATTAAAAAAAAAAATTGCATTCCTGTGAAACAATTTCCAATTCAGTGTGTGGTTCTCCTTTAAATGTCACGAAGAAGAAACATGCAGAGACAAACACCGCAACATGTATGCTCTGAAAAGAAGAGGTTTCTGGGTTCTTTGCTTCTTTTCACGTGTCTCTGTTTTCTGCATTTCCTCGAAGGGATAATTTGTTTCATCGTTGCGATGACTGAACACGTACCAAAGTGAGGGGTTCTGGAGTTCCTGAAGGCTTCGTGGGACTCCAGAAACCATTAAGGGTTTGGGATCATCAGCAAGTCGGTTTGCAGGGGCCGTACTAATTTGTATGATGAATCACCCACCTGAGCCCTGCCCTGGATGGCCTTTCCCCACAGGTGTTGACACCTGGCTCCAAAGGAAGCACCTCAGTCCTGGCCATGCTTCAACTCATCCCAGGTACCCGGGTCCCGCAGGACGACAGTTAAAACCTTTTTCCATCCTTTTTTCAAAAAGAAGCAATCCTCTACAGCACAAACATGTCGATTCATTACTTTTCCGCATAGCTCGTCAGAATTCAACACTAATTTTGTTTCTGATAAAACTGCTGTTCAGGCTTATAGGAGCAGCAAGCCGTCTTAATAATCAGAAGCATAATTTATTGAACAGTTAAATATCTGCCAGGTGCCTTACGAAGCATTCTGAATATACGATTTGATTTAATTCTTAAAGCAACCCTCTAATGAAAGTAATATGAATAGCCCCATTTTTTTTTTTTTAATGAAAAAGCTGATGCTTAGAGAATTCAAGAATCTGGGAGTTCCCACTGTGGCTCAGGGGAAAGGAATTTGAATAGTAGCTTTGAGGATGCAGGCTGGATCCCCGGCCTTGCTCAGTGGGTTGAGGACCCAGCACTGCCATGAGCTGTGGTGTGGGTCACAGATGCAACCTGGACCCTGCCTGGCTGTGACTGCGGTGTAGGCCAGCAGTTGCAGCTCTGATTTGACCCCTAGCCTGGGAACCTCCAAATGCCACAGGTGTGGCCCTAAAAAGACCAAAAATAAAGAAGAATGTTATCCACTGTCCCCAAACCAATAAACTATCACACTAGGATGTGAACACAGGGCTCCTTTGCTGCAAGCCTGGGCAGGTCATGGGATTTACAGCCACTGTCCATTTATTGCTTTATATTTGGGACAAGAAAATATATCCATAAATGCAGGTTCCCTTTCAGTTTTGATTGTGCCACCAATTTCTGGTGGTTTTTTTGTTTGTTTGTTTGTTTTTGTCTTTTTGTCAGTTCTTGGGCCACTCCTGCGGCATATGGAAGTTCCCAGGCTAGGGGTCTAATCGGAGCTGTAGCTGCCAGCCTACGCCAGAGCAACGCAGGATCCGAGCCGCGTCTGCGACCTGCACCACAGCTCACAGCAACGCCGGATCGTTAACCCACTGAGCAAGGGCAGGGACCGAACCCGCAACCTCATGGTTCCTAGTCGGATTCGTTAACCACTGCGCCACGACGGGAACTCCAATTTCTGGTGTTCTTAAGGCTATTTGACAAAACCTGAAAGATTTTCCCACGTTCCTAGTGGTTATCAGGGCACCAGGATGAAGCAGTACAAACATGCCTCAGAAGTGATAACCAGAGTTTCCTTCACGCCTCGGCGGAAATGAATCTGACGAGCATCCATGAGGTCGCAGGTTTGATCCCTGTCCTCCATCAGTGGGTTAAGGATCCAGCATTGCTTTGAGCTGTGTGCAGGTCACAGACGTGGCTCGGATTTGGAGTGGCTGTGGCTATGCTATAGGCTGGCAGCTACAGCTCCGATTCGACCCCTAGCCTGGGAACCTCCATATGCCACAGGTGCGGCCCTAAGGAGCCAAAAAAAAAAAAAAAAACCAAAGCAAAAAACGAGGGAGAACAGATCAAATATTAGCATAATGGCAGTTTCTCCACTACCTGAGGTTTGAATTAGTGTTACTCTCTCTGATCAGCCTTTGCCTACGTATATTTTGTAAGGAACTCAGGGACCATGTTTGGTGGGAGACATCATCTCCGTTACCTGGAGATGCAGTCACACATTTGAAATGTCATGGCTCAGGAGTTCCCATCGTGGCACAGCAGAAAGAAATCTGCCTAGGAACCATGAGGTTGCAGGTTCGATCCTTGGCCATGCTCAGCATGCCAAGGATCCAGCCTTGCCGTGAGCTGTGGTGTAGGTCGCAGATGTGGCTCGCATCTGGCGTTACCATGGCAGTGGCGTAGGCCAGCAGCTGTAGCTCCAATTAGACCCCAGCCTGGGAACCTCCATATGCCACAGGTGTGGTCCTAAAAAGACAAAAAGACCAAAACAAAAAAACAAAAAAAAAAAAACAAAAATGTAATGGCTCAAAACAGCAATTGTTCATTTTCTTGTGATACTCTGGGGTAATCATCTGAGGCCAGGAGGGCTGGCTCAGCTCCGTGGCTCATGGGCTGTCTGGCTCATATTTCTGGGGCCTCACAGACACAGCTGGGCCTCGTCTTGACAGTCTCGCTTCCTCCAGGAGGCTAGCTTGGGCTTGCTCACATGACAACAGGGTCAAAGAGAGCAGCAGGGGAAGCCAGGTGGCTTCTCGAAGCCCAGGCTTCGGTTTTACCAGCATGACTTCTTGTGTCTATGGTTGAAAGCCAACCGCAAGGCCCATCCCAATGGAAGGGGTCGGGAAAGAGTCGTCGTCTCTTGACAACGCCCTAAAATGCAGGACCATCTTTAATCTACTGTAGCCAGAGACGAAGGAAAGACTAAATGAGTCATCCTCACAGGCCATCGGAAGCACAAACCCTCAGACTTTTGCTGTAACCGAGCGCTCAATTTCCACTGACGGAAATGAAAATCCCGACCCAATCGGCGGCAGCTCCAACATAAATAAAAGTAATTCATGTATATTTCAAGGGAATATGAGATTCATCAATTAAGAAAACATCAGAGATTTCATAGTATAAATGAATTATAGAGTCACTGAAAGAGAATCTAATTGCAATATATTGACACAACTTATGACATCCTCTGAAAATACTTAAAAGAGCGAATTGAAGGACAGCTTTCCTAGGATTTAAAACAAGTTTTGATCTTGTGTTCCCTCATATTTTATCTTTTCTGTTAATGCTAGACAGAGTTTAAAAGAAACATGGTGATGTGTGTGATTCCCCCCCCAAGACATCTATAAGATGCAACATGGACCAGTACAGGAAAACATGAAAAATCAAACCAATAACTACTTCAAAGTCATCTCCACCCCCCCCACCCCCACCAGGCAGCTAAGTGCCTGGGGAAAAATAGTCAGGTCTAGAAACAGACAAACATGTAAAACTAACAAATTTAGTCCCATGAATTTACAGAGAGGAAGAATACAACTTTTATGGGCTTATTTCTTATTAAGCATGTATGTCCTGTGTCTATGGAGTTCTGAGTAAAGGATAAAAGTTAATGTCTTCTTCCACCATCTCAGTTTTTCACAACCATCTCAAAGATAAGTGAGACGGTTATCACAAAGGCAGCATATGGAAGCAGAAATTTTTCTCTCTCTTTCTCCTCACCCCATTCTCTACATGGATGACCATAATTGGACCTGTTCCTCTGAAGTGATGCCTGTTCCTAGACTAAGAACTGCAAAGACATCAGAGCTTTCTTTTTTTTTTTTTTTTTTTTTGTCTTTTTGCTATTTCTTGGGCCGCTCCCGCGGCATATGGAGGTTCCCAGGCTAGGGGTTGAATCGGAGCCATAGCCACCGGCCTATGCCAGAGCCACAGCAACTCGGGATCCAAGCCACGTCTGCAACCTACACCACAGCTCACGGCAACGCCGGATCGTTAACCCACTGAGCAAGGGCAGGGACCGAACCCGCAACCTCATGGTTCCTAGTCGGATTCGTTAACCACTGCGCCACGACGGGAACTCCAGAGCTTTCTTGACAGCAAAGCGTTTTTGCAAAACCGAGCAAATGAAATGCAGGCTCTGAGGGTTTGGATGGAAGATGGGGTTCAGCCATGAGGGTTCAGTTCAAGTGCTTGAATGCTTCCGTCAGACCCAAAAGGCGGAAAGGATCAGTCCACCAGAATAATGATAGGGCTGCCGCTGGGGAACGATCTCTGTAATCTATGATTGCCTGCCTCCCTTTATAAGCAGGTGCACCTAAGAACAGCTATTATGGAGTCCACCTTCTCTGTCCTTTTGCAGAGGGGACATTATTTCACCATGAACTCGGGGTTACCATTACTGTCATAAAAGGAGCCCAGCTCTGTGACAGCGGAGTTAGAGTTTGTTCCCTATAGAGGTTTCAGAAGGAAATACAGTGCTTTTCTGAGGACCCACACACCCCATGTTCCTCCTTCTGTGCGGCTGAGATAGAAAACCATTCCATAGATAACAGGTCATGGTGGTGGTTCGAGCCTTCCTTTGAGAAATACTCAGTGTGCGAGGCACCAGGGGGCTGGCACAGGCATCAGAGAGTGTCAAGGCACTGGCTACTCTAAGCATCTAGTCTACGGTCAGATGTCTGAGATGAATGGAGAGGAAACATGGTCTGAGCTTCCAGAGAGGTCTATTGCTGAGCATCCCACTGCAGGATAGGACCCGCCAGGAGACAGGATGCTTCAGGCTCAGAAGGCGTGGTACCCAGACATCCGCATCCGGATTTGCCTGCGGGCGAAATGTTCCAGCTTCATGCATGGAGGAAGGTCACGCAAACGGAGGCTCTCTGAACCCTGGATCTGGGTGACCCCTAGCCACACGAGGTGTCGTCCACGGCAGAGCTTCATCCACGTGGGGAAAACTCGGTGCTGTCAAAATGGACAGTGCTGTCTGTCCCAGAAAGTCATGGAGATTTCTCAGCCCTGTATCTGGGATGGACAGGCTTCTCTTCCGACGCTGCTTCAGAGGGGTGCTCTTCCGATGTGGACTGCGAACTTCATGGATTCTGAAATCAGCCGACCGGGATGGGGGGCCTCCTTCTTAAAAGTGAGGGGCCAGGGGAGCCTGCAGACTGTATTCTGGAGCTGCCCACTCTCAGAGACGTTACCCCTTTGTACTACAAACATCCTCAGCGGCCACAGGGAAAAAAGAAGCACCAGACGAAGGGGGATGGAGGGCTGAGCCCTCTGCTCTTCAAAATACCTCGAGGACACACTCAGAAAGGTCTGACTGGCTCTCTGGCCATCTCTTAGGCTGACAAAGAGTGCAGGGTCACAGGGTTTCGACGTGGAATCCTTTTATGTTTATACAAACAGGGAAGGTATATCAGACAGCGTAGGCTGCCATAACACAACAGCACAGACTCAACAAAAGTCCATCTCTGCACAGTTCTGGAGGCCAGGAGACCCAGGTCAGGGTTGGTTCCTCCAGAGGACAATCTCCTTGGCGAGCAGGCAGCTCTCTTCTCCCTCTGCCCTCACAGGGTCTTTCCTCGGTGGATTCCCTTGTGTGGCTAAACTTCCGCTCCTTCTAAGGACCTCAGTCAGACTGGACCAGGGTCCTCCCTCATAAACTCATCATACCTTAATCATCTCTGTAGGTGATTAAGGGCCCGTCTCTAAAGAGTCACACTTTAGACAACCATGACAATTTATTTGTTTAAATTTTTTTTGTCTTTTTAGGGCTGCACTGTGGCATATGGAGGTTACCAGGCTAGGGGTTAAATCGGAACTATAGCTGCCAGCCTACAGCACAGCTCATGGCAATGTCAGATCCTTAAGCCACTGAGCGAGGCCAGTGATCGAACCTGCGGCCTCATGTACACCAGTCAGATTCATTTCCACGGCACCACGACGGGAACTCCCCTCCCATGGCAATTTGTACAATGGACTTGAACATGCATGGATGTTGGTGCCCGAGCAGGTCCTAGAGCTACCTCCTGTGGATACCAGAGGATGTCTGTCCTGGGGACTAGGGCTTCCACATATGAATGTGGGGGGAAACCATTTGCCCCATCACAGAAATTTCTCCGGTGTAACAACATCTCGGCATAATTCCTTATTTTTCAGGACTTGGCCTGTTGGAACAGCCATCTGTCACCACACACAGCACCCCTCAGACAATCAAGACGGATGTTCATGGCCAGCACTAGTTCGTCTGACGTCCAGACAGAAAGGCATGAGAGCAGCACTGTAGAGGCACCTTCGCTGGATGGCCTTGGGGACGTTGCAGTCTCCCAGACTTCTTCTGGACTGACAGGATGCAAGAGTCCAGTTCAACCAGGATGAAGGGGGCACCAAAAACCTGGGACAGAGGGCTCTGTGCAATAGTGGAATGGGACCTTATTTTCCAGTGGATCACCAGCTGGTGGCATCATAGGACATCCTTCAGGGTTGCTTTTTTTTTTTTTCTTTCTCAATGTCATAGAATGACCATAAAGATGGAGAGCCCTAGGGCTACTCACTCTTGTCGAATCCCTGAGCTTGGGCCTCTGGCACCTGCAGAATCCATGATCTTACAGGAGGACAGACAAAAGACTCAGAGAGTTGAACCAAAATCCCCTATTCCTCTTCACAGCAAGATCAAGATCGAAAAAAAATAACACACCTGGTATCTATAAAGTTTTTCTCTTTGGAGGGCAAGTTAGGAAGATGCATGGTTTCTTCATTAAATCTCATCATCCAAATTAAAAATTTTATATACATATTATTTTTTAAAAAATCTTAATTCCTTTCTAGCATCATCTGCAGTAGTTTCTCTTCCGCAGCCAGTGGTAAAAAACAACCGTCCCTTCAGCCCCATTTTCATAAGGGTGAGAGTGGTGAGGATCCAGTAGCAATGTGACCGACACGGCACTCTATTTTTGGCATTGATGCATTGTGTTTTAGGACCTCTGCAGAATGGTCTTTTTTTTTTTTTAACACTTCACATGTTCTTTTGTCTTCTCCACAAGAAGGGAAGAAGGAATTATGGGAATGACCTTGGTACGTGGATTCAGACCTAGACCTTATTCCAGATATGGGGCGCCTCCAGCATATGAAAGTTCCCAGGATAGGGTCCAACTGGAGCTGCAGCTGCAGGGCTACACCACGGCCACAGCAGTGCCAGGTCTGAGCCGCAGCTGTGACCTACACCACAGCTCACGGCAATGTGGGATCCTTAACCCACCAAGCGGGAACAGAGATCTAACCCGCATCCTCATGGATACCAGTCCAGTTCTTAACCCGCTGAGCCGCAATGGGAACTCTTTACATTTTTGTGAAAAACAGCAACAAAAAAGCGTAACCTGAACCCAACCATAGAGAGCTCAAACAATCCTAAACTGGAGACATTCCGCAATAATGAACCCACTCTCTTCCAAAATGTCAACGTCCTGCCATACCAAGATCTAGACTGAAGAGTTATTCCAGGAGTTCCCATCATGGCTCCTCGGGAATGAACCCAAGTATCCAAAAGGACTTCGGTTGGATTCCCTAGCCTTGCTCAGTGGGTTAAGGATCTGGCGTTGTTATGAGCTGTGTGGTGTAGGTCACAGATGCTGCTCAGATCCCAAGTTGCTGTGCTGCAGGCCAGCGGCTATAGCTCTGATTCGACCCCTAGCCTGGGAAATTCCATATGCTGTGGGTGGGGCCCTAAAAAGACACACACACACACACACACACAGTTATTCCAGACAAAAAGACTCCAGGAACAGGACAGCTGAAGGTTACTTTGGACATTATTCTTACATTTGGCAGCATCTGACTAGGTCTCTAGAGAAACAGCAGTACTGGATCCGTGTTAATTCCTGATTTTGATGATTGCACTGTGGTTATGCAAGACAAGGCCACATTGCAGTGGACGATTCCTAAGGCTTTTATCTGTGCAAGTGTTGAATGTGAGGCAGGAAGGCACAGTGGACTACTTTACAGATTTCAAATGTCTGTATTAATTAGGTCTGAACATGACATGCCTTCTAGCCTCATGGTCTCCCATGCTCACCCCAAGTTCTCCATTCTCACTGCACCTCAACAGGCTACGATTTTCATTCAACTAAGTATCTGGGGGAGGAGTTCCCCCCGGGGCACAGTGGTTAAGACCCCCACTGCAGCGGCTTGGAGTGCTGTGGAGATGTGGGTTTGACCCTTGGCCCGGTACAAAGAATTAAAGATCCAGCAATGCCACAGCTGCCGTGTAGGTTGCAGCTGAAGTTAGGAATCAGTCCCTGGCCATGGAACTTTCATATGCCCTGGGTGAGGCCATAAAACTAAAAAATGAAAAACAAAACAAAAAAACAACAACTGGGGGGCATGAATCACAGTTCTACCTCCCATCAGAGAAGCCAGGTTTATTTTCAAGACAACCTAGCGTCGGAGTTCTCATCATGGCTCTGCAGTAACTAATCTGACTAGGATTTATGAGAAGTTGAGGTGGATCCCTGGCCTTGCTCAGTGGGTTAAGGAGCCAGGAGCCAGTGTTGCCATGAGCTGTGGTGCAGGGTGCAGACGTATCTTGGATCTGGCATTGCTGTGGCTGTGAGAGAGGCCAGCAGCTGAAGCTCAGATCTGAGCCCTAGCCTGGGAACTTGCACAGGTGCAGGTGCATCCCCGAAAAAAAGACCAAAAAAAAAAAAAATGCAATTGCTAACTTAATGGCAATTTCAGAAGACAGTAATAGATGAATGAGGTAAACTAGGAACATCCTTTTTCCAAAGTGGGCAAGACCTTCCCCTCTGACCAGGCAGCAGGAGGAAGTTCACCAGAATCAGCCAGCAATACTCAAAGATAGGCTCCTGAGCACACGGGCAAGTTTCCAGGACCCACTCCAGACCCACTGCATCAGAGTCTCGAGGGAGGTGGCTGGGCAACGAACATTTTAAATACACGGCCCAGGTGCTCCGGATCATTTGATACTGAAAAAATATTGATTAGTATCCTCTGTCTCCCTCCCATGTGACATTCAAAGTCCCAAAGAGGAAACTGTCTAAGAAAGCAAGTAGGATGCAAAATGGTAAAGACTGTTGGAAGTTTTCTTACAAAAGTAAACATAGGCTTTACCATAAGACCCTACAATCTTACTCCTTAATATTTACCCAAAGGAGCTGAAGACGGACACCCACACAAAACCTGTCCACGGATGTTTGCAGCAGCTTTACTCCTCATTGCTAAAACATAGAAGCAGCGAGGACGCTGTGTAGCAAGTAAGTGGAGAAATAAACAGTGATCCATCCAATGGCATATTATCATCGTCTATGAAGAAGAGAGCTATCAAGTCACGGAAAGATATGGAAGAAACTTACATGCATATCACTAAGTGAAGAAGCCCATTTGTGAAAGCTACACACTGTATGATTCCAACTAAATGATACCCTGGAAAAGGCAAAACAATAGAGATGGTGAAAAGATTACAGGTGGCCAGGGCTTGGGGATAACATGGAATAAGCAGGTAGAGAAAAGAAGAATTTGAGGGCAGAGAAGTCACTCTAAATGATACTATAATGCTAGATATATGACATTTTATGTTTGTCCAAACCCATGGAATTTCAAACAACAAAAATGAACCCCAGTGCAATCTACTTTGGGTGATAATTAAAAATAAGAGACCACACCCTTGGCTCTACCTAAAAAGTTAAAAAACAAAATCCCATTTATCCTGGCAGTTATGGAGCTTGAATGACCCTAAAGATTGAGATAAACATCAAAAGGGTTGTGTAGGAAGAGATACACTCAACTGGTCAGGATTTGATGACAGGGCCAAAGAAACATCTCCCACAGGGAAGTGATGCTACAGCAGCAAAACTGATGCAAAAGCCTAAGAGTCAAGGTTTCCTATTACAATTGCTTTTTTTGTGTTTTTGTTACAACAAACTATTTTGGAATACATTTAGATTTACAGGAAAGTTGCAAAGAGAGCGCAGAAAAGCTGCTGTGTGTACGTCTCACCCATTTCTGCTCATGTCAGCACCTTACACAACAACGGTACCTTTTGTCACAACTGAAAAACCAGCGCTATATATTCATGCTAACCCAATTCCATATGTTCTTTGGATTTCGCTAACTCCGTATTTCCATTCTTAGTCTCTTCCAGTCTGTGACCATTCCTCAAACATTCCTTGATCTCCATACCTTTGATGGGCTGGAGAAGTAATGAGCAGGTAGGTATTCTGTAGAACATTTCTTATTTTGTCTGATGACACAGGGCTTAAGCATTTGGGGATGAAGACGACAGAAGAGAAAGGCTTCTCTGCTCCCTTCATTGCAAGAGGGGCAGAAAAGTATCCTGACTCATCCCTGGTAAGGACCTTGATGTTGAACTGGTTCTTGATCATCCAGCCAAAGTAACACCTGGGCTATTCTTATTGACGTAGGGTGGCCCGAAGGATGTTAGGAATGTCTATGCAGGGGACAGGGCAAGTTGAATTGCCAAGGGGACATCCGGGTGGGATCAGTGGCAATTCTTTTAGGGGGAAGATCTTAGAGAGACACCCACCCAGAGCCACCTCCCAGAGTGCGTGCAGAATACAAAAATGGCACCACCCATCTGGTCATCATTCCCCAAGCAACTCAACCTTTCTATGTCACTCCACCCTCTTCACAGCAGTGCTTCACATGCCCAAGGACCAACGGCCTCACTCATCAAAGCTCTGTCAAAATTCAGAATGACACTGTTCCTGCACATTTATTTGAAAGGATAAATGGAATACCACTGTTGGACAGAAAGTAGGTCCGATTTGGCTTTCTGATGGGACAGAGGATTGATTGGTTCTGTAAGTTTCATTGTATAATATATTCCATCAATAGATGTGAATCTGCTGTACCAATATTTGTACAGAAATACATTTGATATATAATATGTATTCCTATGTAACATGCTGATAATTAAATCCTTTACCAGTGCTCAACATAGGAACATTTCAGGTGCCAGCTTTAAAATAAGTGGGGAAGTATATTTTTTAAATATACGTATATTTTAGGTGCCAGTTTTAAAATAGGTGGGGAAGTATATTTTTCCAAAATATATATCTTTCCAAATATACGTATATTTGAAATATCTTCCCAAATATATGTAGTGGGTACGAGAGTAAAAGTTTTGAAGCAGAGTGCGTGGTTCAAGATTCGCACGGAACATTGGAATTTGGATGCACCTGACTAGAGACAATGTATAAAGAGATGAGGGTGAGGGGCTGAGGGTAAGAACGAATTGTCAAAAAAAAAAAAAAAAAAAAATGGAGGGAACCGAGAGCAATTCATGGGAAAGCATCAAGTAGTATTAACAGCTGACTTTCCTGCATGTAATGAGACAAACCTATTTTCATCATCACTTTAGAGGGAAAGGAGATGGAAACTCTGTTTCAAATCTTGGAGAATTTGCAAGTGAAGACATGTGTTGGAGCAGAGGAAAGACTGCTTTACTTTGCATAGAAACTTGGCTTGGATGTGGACACTCAGATGCTCATGCCCCCGTATATTACTGTTACATTTCTCCCGCCCAACTGCACGTATACAGGTAACTATGGAGCACTTGTGACTGAAAGCTGGTCTCTGGGGATCAGACTGAACAGGAGAAAACAGCCACGCAGCCATAAGTAGGGTTCGAAATAGGAGCACAGGAGAAAGCCCCAAATGAACGCATGGATAAACGCAACGCTAGAGAGGCAGATGAGGTGGGGCTGTGGCGAGAGGGGTGGGGATCAGAAGGATGGGAGGTATTCATGAGTTTTAAGAACAAAATGTCAATCATGGAAAAAATAAACAACCAAATCATGGTAAAGGGTGAGAGTGAGCAGTACATGAATCTAAATTGCAGGGCACTCAATGGGGTGGCTCACCGGGCAGGAGTGAACAAGAAAGAGCAGACAAATGGGTAATAAGGGTGAAGAAGAAGATGCATGGAAAGCCCACGGAAAAGAGAAGAGCCTGCACGGTATGTTATAAATCAAAACTGTCAGTGCCACAAGAGGAGAGCAGGAAGAAGAAAGTCTGACGTTGGGAGAAAAGGATCAAGGACCCGGAGATTGAAAAGAAAAGGATGGCAGGAGACTGGGGGGCTTCATCCACGACATCAAGGACAGGAATAAGGAGTTCCTGTCATGCCTCAGTGGCAATGAACCTAACTAGTATCCTTGAGGACGTGGGTTCAATCCCTGGCCTCGCTCAGTGAGTTAAAGGATCCCGCGTTGCCATGAGTTGTCGTATATAGGTTGCAGATGTGGCTCGGATCCCGCATGACTGTGGCTGAGATGTAGACTGGCAGCTGCAGCTCTGATTCGACCCCTAGCCTGGGGACTTCCATAAGCCGTGGGTGCAGACCTAAAAAGACCCACACATAAAAAACCCAGGAATAAGACCAAGACACGTAAGAGGTCAGGAGAATGAGGAATCACTGTCAGGGAGGTGCATAAATAAAAGAGCAGAGAGACGGTTCTGGGACATGAACAGACACGTCCTCTTACTCTCTCATACAAATCCCCACCCAAGGACCCCAGACGAAGAAAACACCGTGGAAGAGGTAACCCACAACGCCCTGCCAAAGAGCACAGGGAACTCTGCTCAACCTTCATAACAAGATATACAGGGAGAGAATCTGAAAAATAACGATGTGTGTATACATATCACTGAATCACTTTGTTGTACACCGGAAACTAATACACCATTGTAAATCAACCATACTCCAATCAAAGAATTTACTTTTAAAAATAGGAAACACAGTAGAAAGCAAGATCAGAGATAAGAAGGCAAAAAACACCAGTACAACAATATCTTCTCTATGTAAAGGGAGAAGACAGTCCTTGAGTTTATCCAAATATATTGAATGGCTCGTTGCCAATGAAGAGAGAAAGTTTTTACATGCACTTTTCTTTTTAGAGAAGATGAAAGATACATAGTACTTACACTACTCTTTTGATAATGTAAAGACATATCATCCAGCTTATACATTTTACAAATCTTTGGCTGCAATGTTCCAATGTTCTTTAAGATCAAAATAAACAGATTTTTAGAGATTAGGGTCATGAGTTTAAATTGTTTTAGCTTCCTATAAGCGTCCTCATTTTGGTGATGCTATTCCATGGATGAAATAAAACTTTGGAGATGTCAAATGACAAAGATATTTACTTATAGCTGAGCAGTCAGTATTTTACATACAAGTAAAATAGATTCCTCAAAAATAAATCATCATGCAGATAATTAAATTTTAAATTCCTTGTGAGGGGCTGTATGGGTTGGGGGAGGGAGACAGTTTCCTAACTTATCAATCTATGTTTTATTTACTTTTGCTTATTTTTTAATTTTTTTGTCTTTTTAGGGCCACAATGCAGCATATGGAGGTTGCCAGGTTAGGGTCGAATCAGAGCAGCAGCTGTTGGCCCACACCACAGCCACAGCAACGTCAGATGTGAGCTGCATCTGCGACCGACACCACAGGTCATGGCAGTACCAGACCCTTAATCCACGAAGCGAGGCAAGGAATTGAACCTGCATCCTCATGGTTACCAGTCAGACTTGTTTCCACGGAGCCACGATGGGAATCCCCAGTGTATGTTTCAGCATTATACATTTTCTAACGATTACTATATTATGGAGATAATCAATTGAATATTGATGAATGAAACAAAATTGCACTAATGATGATGATGACAGTTTTATAATTACAGTTTTATCTCTTGTCCATGTTTATATATCATATAGAAGAAAACATCCAGAAAGGACAAAAGGATAGAAAAATCAATCAATCAATAGAAACTAGCCCATAATAAACAAGGTCCCACGGCATAGGGAACTATATTCAATATCCTGTAATGAATCATAATGGAAAAGAATATGAAAAAAGAATATATATTTACATTTATACATCTGAATCACTTTGATATACAGCAGAAATTAAAACACTGTAAATCAACTACACTTCAATAACATAAAATTTTTAAAAACCTAACATATAACTAAGAACAGAATAAGACATAAAACAGTTACTCTGTAACTATATTCTGTAGGTCTGACAAGCGAGGGAGTGACCTTGATGCAAATGTCACAAGTTATATACAAATGACCCACCCAAATTATATTTAAGGAAATGAAAACTACAGGTTGGAGATGGAAAGACAGCAGATGAGGAAGATTAGACATTAAAGAATAGAAGATTAGAAGATTCTTAACAGATGATTAGATATTGCAGACGAAGATAAGCTCAGCAATGTTGATAGTACGGCAATAAAAACTATACAAAATGAAACATCAAGAGAAAAAAAGAAACGAAAACAGAACCTCACTGAGCTGGACAATACTTGAAGCAGTTAACTATGTGTATAAGTGGACTCACCATTTTTAATCGACCTTCAATGAAGCCTCACTGCATTACTATCTGAAACCCAGAACATCTCTGGCTTAGAAAGCAGAGACTTCTAGAGTTGTACTAGAACACAGAAGGGAATCATGGAACCAGGTTTGGTAATCCACCCACTTCACACACAACCTTTTGACCAGTCCAACTCTAGCCTTGCTGGGTGGATAGCCTAGAGCCCCTGTCTTGTGTAAATCAGCATGCCTGCTTTAGATAAGAGTTTCACCTTGGATGTCTTTCTTAAATTAATCCTTTTATACACATGCATTTTAACAACCAAAAAAATATGTAACACTTCATCAGCCAGTCATTATTTTTGTTTCATCCTGAGGGATCTTGATCTTCTTTCCATAACCTCATTACTGGCGTCAAGAAATTCGCTTGATAAATACGCACTGTGCTCTGTCATGAATATCCTGAAGTTTCAGGATTTGGGACCAAAAAAAAAAAAAAAAAAAGGCTCTAAAGCTCTCAGAAATACTGTCCTGTTTAAGCTCATGTTTTTATGGCTGCTCTCGTAAAAGAGAATCTTAAAGGAATACTGAAATCTCATGTCCTAATCACATATTCTCATAATCCTATCCAGTGCTAGTCTGTTTTGGAATTTACTGTCAAAGGAAGATGTTTCATTAATTTTTTTCCCTTTGTCCCATTTTCCATGAATACTTTTACCCTGTCACAAAGCGGATAGGCGCGTGTCCGTTAAAGCTGGTATTGAGAAAGAAAATCACCAAGATACATACATGCCTTTCCTTGTGTCAGGCTCACTGTAAAAATCTAAACGTCCCTTTCTCGGAGGCCTCTGGGTCTGTGATCCCTTGACCATCACTTTCTTTTCTTGCTGTTAGAATCAGGTGGAAGTTTCCTTCAACCTCTGCAGCAAACCTCTCCCTCACCAAGTTCGCCTCTTCATGTTTTTAAAAAATCTGAAGTGTGGGATAATTTCTAGCTGTCACCTTCCAATTCACCTTTTTAAAGGACGCCCCCCCCACGTCCCTGCTGTAATTGTAATTTTAAATATTCAGACACCATTTCCATTTACTGTCCCCCATTCTTGATGGATGGTTGATCTTTTCACAGGATTGCTCTGGTTTCATAATCCCTCAACTCCTCATGTCCATAACCTTGATAAGATGCCTTGCTGATATTTAAATATCTGCAGGTCCCTTGGCTCCTCATTTGGGTCAGTGGTTTGTGTTTTATTTTCTTTTTGCTCTGTTCAGAATCCTGGCCATAGACACACCTTAGAGGGCTTCCAATTAAAGTCATTCCAGGAGTTCCCATCATGGCTCAGAGGGTAACAAACCCAACTAGTGTCCATGAGGACACAGGTTTGATCCCTGGCCTTGCTTCATCGGTTAAGGATATGGTGTTGCTGTGAGCTGTGGTGTAGGTCACAGACATGGCTGGGATCCCACGTTGCTGTGGCTGTGGTGTGGCCCAGCAGATGTAGCTCCAATCCGACCTCTAGTCTGGGAACCTCCATATGCAGCAGGTGCGGCAAAAAAAAAAAAAAAAAAATTAAAGTCATTCCTTTTCCATATGGGGGTGGGTGGCAGCGGGGGAGACAAGACAGATCTTCTGTAACTTGACTTTTCTCCAAGGCTAGGAGCCAAGGTCCCTGGAGAGTTAGGAGGGATAGGACATTGGGGCTGCTGAAGAGGGAGTGGCCTCTCTGTTGAAGAGGTGTGGGTTTGGTGTGGCTGTAAGCAGCAGGCTGGAGCTGAGAGCATCATTTGTAATGGACACGGTAGCTTTCCAAGGAGCCAGCATGGTGGCCCCGGCTACAAAGAGACGGTACCAGATTCCAACATCTACACACCCAGCATGTACTGCATGACAACAATGCTGCTTTAGAGGCTGTTCCCGTGCTCCCGTCTCCAAGTGGCCCCCAATGGGCATCTTCCCTCCTCTGTGTGGTCCCAGCTCAGCCTCATCTGGATTCCAGCCCTCTCCTCTTATATGAGAAAGGATTATCTAGGCAAGCTTTCCTTCACCTGGGAACTGCCCTGGGGTGGACCTGTCCTCCATCCTTATCTGCACTTTACAGGTAAGAAGCTCTAACTCCAGAAAGAGATTATTCTTTCCTTACTTGTGCTTGGGCCACTTTCATTGGATTTGAAAATGAGCAAGTTATCTTGAGCTGCAAATCTCTGTCATTCAGTCATTGTTTAATCGGGGCTAATCAACTCGAGTTCCTCTAATCTATTTGTATGTCATCTATCCCTTTAAGCTTCTTTAATGTCGTCCCTAAGCCCTCTCCATGTCCTGAATGCTCTTTTATATAAGGTCACATACACAGGACAAAGTTTTCGGATATGAAAGAGTATTCTCCAGGGGTGCAAGTGCACTTTTCACCCAGGAATCATAACGTCTTTATTGTACAAATTGTATTATGTGCAGCACAGTGCGGAGGTATAAAGCAACGCTGTGGTCAGCGTGACTTTGCTCTTGCAAAGGAAGCTGTCTTTTCTCCAAACCCCAGGGGCCTTTCCACCCAGTCACAGGCCCTCCACCCTACTCCTACCTTCAGTTGGGGAAAGGTGACACCTGCTGTGGTCTGGACCATGGAAGGTAGTCAGAAGTGATGTGCAGCACATCTAAGCCTGGCTCCTAAAACGTTATTGCTCCATCCTTTCATTCATCCCACCAACAGCTAAATTATCAGGGATGAGCAAAACGTGGAAAGCGGCTCTTTAACTTGCAGCCCCAGCCTGTTTCTCCAGGTTCTCATCACCACTGAGGTCACCAGCTTCTTGTCCTACTTTAGTCACTGCAACGGTCAAGCTCTTCCCTATGAGAATGGGACCAAGGACGGTCTCCTGGAATATCTGCCTCCTCTCGGCGAAAGGATGAGGTCAGTTCAAGACGGTGGCGTTTATTTTCCCCAACGGAAGAGAGAAGACAGATGGGAACTCAACACACGAATTCCTTCCCTTTTCTCTCGGCAGTGGAACCTTGCTACGACTTTTCTGTTCTGCCTGCAGAAGACTCAGTGAGCCTGACTGTGTATAACAGTGTCTCTAGGTTTCCGTAAAATCTACAACAAGTTATAAGATGTTATATCAACATGACTTGTTGTGCAGGAGAAGCCAGGGTGGGTCCTAATCCTCATTCTCATTTTCTTTTCCCCTCACCCTTTCTGCACCTTCAAAATTAACCATGTAAATATAATCCTTCCCTCAGGCTCTGTTTTCCAGTGAAACAGCAATAAGGGATAAGGTACATGGGTTTCCAGAGAATCTGCATTTAAAAAGTAATTAAATCCTCGAGGAAAAGGAACCAGGAATTCCTGGAGGATTCTCACTGAGAATTATTTTCATTGCAGCAGAGCGTTTACAACAGCCTTGAACCCTACTGAACTGCACCAGCACGTTATCCATACATTCACTCATTGCCCGTGTGGGCCTGAACCACCGTGGATCAATAATCACAGGGGTAGAACTATGAAAGCAACAGGATCCTTTGAAAAATTTTTCACAGTGCAGGTCCTGTACTTAAGTGTCAATAAAGCTGCTCCTTTAGCAGATAGAGGAATGATTACTGCATCAGTTTTTCAGGGCTGGCTTAACAAAGCACCACTGACTGAATGGCTGACACAACAAAAATTAATTTTACTATGGATCCGGATGCTAAATACCTCAGGATGCTGGCAGGGCTGGTTCTCCTGAGGCCCCTCTTGTTGGCTGTGTAAACACACAGCCTCTCTTCTCTTGTCCTGATGTGGTGGTCCTTTTGTGTGTGTCTGTGTCCTAAACTCCTCCTCCTCTTCTTTTTTTTTTAAATTTTTTGCTTTTTAGGGCTGCTCCAATGGCATATGGATGTTTCTGGGCTAGGGGTCAAATCATAGCCACAGCAACGCAGAATCTGAGCTGCATCTGCAACCCACTGAGCGAGGCCAGGGATCAAACCTGCATCCTCATGGATACTAGTCGGAGTCATTTCCACAGCACCACAACAGGAACTCTGTAAACGCCTCTTCTTCTGAGGACACCAGTCCTACTGGACTAGGACCCACCCTAGAGGCCATGTTTGAACCTGTCACCAAATACAGACACACTCTGAGGTCCATATTCAACCTATGAATTCAACCTACGTGGGTTAGAGGGGACACAATTCAGCCAACTGCAGGTCCTACGCATCCATAATCTTCGGTCCTGGACAACCAGAGCATTGTTGAATACCCTTGGTATTTATGAGTACCAGTTAAGAATCATTGGTTAAGAACTGTTCCCAATGAACTTGAGAGAAAAAGAAAAAGGGGTGAAAAGAAAGAGACGGAGCCCATGAAACTCAAAGAATGCACATAGCCCAGGAGATGTGACTCTCCAAAGGAACATTCCAGGGATGTTTCAGTAAGCAAGAGAAATGGAGAGTTGGTGGCAAAAAAGGAAAGAGAGGAACAGCAAACCTTGTCTCTTTAGGTTGGCTGGCATTGCTCCATCAGTGGGCTAATTGCCATGGCTCCCAGGGAAGGCACAGATCCAGTCTCCAAAGCGGGGAGGGGCTTTCCCGTCTCTGCCGTTGCTCCTCCTCCTTCTGTATTTTATCCACCACTGGCCTGGCCATCCCAGAGCATTCCATCTCAGCCAGAGGCTATGAGAGCAGGAAAGAGGCAGCTGAATCAGCAGGCAAGCCAGCCGCCGCTGTGAAAGGTGCTCAGAAGCATGTCTCCTGCCATTAATTTTCCAGTTTTCGATCACTGCTCTTTGCTTCCACAATGTTGAAAGGGTGCCATGCTTTAGTTACAGCTCTTTCAAGAAATTCTGCTGTTCGTTTGGCTGCAAGTGACTCTTTTAAAGAGCCTGTGTCATTGAGGAGCAAAACAGTCGTCCTTTTTAAAGTAACTGTGATAAAGAAATCTGCCCCCTGGGGGGATACAGTTAGTTGTCAGTTCTTTTTCTTTTTTTCTTTTTCTTCTTTCTTTCTTTCTTTTTTTTTTTTTTTTTTAAGCTGTCATTTCCTGATTTTTGCTTCTACAGGAAGGACCATCTAAGTAAAAGGATTTTTTTTTCCCTTTCATAATAAATCCATGTATCCTATGTCACATCTATGAGAACACCATGGATCAATCTCATTGTATATAAATCTCCTATCTGATCTGACTCAACATGTGACCTGGGTGTTACTAAGCCCTGGTGTCCTGGACTCGTGCAGTTCTGCATTCAATTATTCTTTTGGCAAATGCCATATGGTCCAGGTCCCTGCAAATATAAAAGAATCCAGATGGCCATGTGACAAGGAAATCACAAATATGCCCTTTCCATCCGTTATTAGCCTGAGGCACAAAACAAGAGTCACAAAGATTTTCTGTAACAGGTGACAGAGTACACCATTTTGGCTTCATGGGCCTTAGGATCTCTTTGGCAGCTGCCCAACCCTTTTGCTGCAGTGTGAAAACGTCCATAGATGATAAAGGAACGTGTGAGGCTCTATTTTCATTAAAACGTTATTTACATAAACAGGCAAGCGGCCAGTGTTGGCCCAGGGGTTGTAGCTTGGAGACCTAAAGCCCAGAATTCTGTTTTCCTCACTAATATACTGTTGTTGATTAATCCAACAACAACCTATCTATGGCCTTACCACCCCGAACACACCCTAATCCAACAACAACAATAACAAAAAGAAGTGCTCTCTTTTTAATACTATCTTTCTTAGCAAATGTATACATCGCCACAACAACCCAGCAAAACAGGAACTAAGCTTAGTTAACTAATCTGCTTACTACCACCAAACCTTCCAAATGAAGCGTTGGATTTAGCAGTTTTAGACATCTGAGTCTGTGTTTGAGTCAGGATGGGTTGGGTTGGGTTGCAGTAATAAGCAATCCCCAAATTTCAGCCATTCAAACCGACACATATCTATTTCTTCCTTAGAGAAAGTCCAGGTGATTCTCCAGGTCCATGGACCTCCCTGCCTCTGTCCACTCCAGTCTGGCTGGATCTTATGCCACCTCTGCATCAATACACTTCTCCCATTTTCCCCAAATAAGAGGAGTCTAGGAGTTCCCATCGCGGCTCAGTGGGTAATAAACCTGACTAGCATCCACCAGGATGCAGGTTTGATCCCTGGCCTCACTTAGTGGGTTAAGGATTCAGTGTGCCATGAGCTGTAGTGTAGGTCGCAGATGCAGCTCTGATTCTGAGTTGCTGTGGCTGTTGCATAGGTCGGGAGCTATATAGCTCCAGTTCAACCCCTAGCCTGAGAATATCCATATGCTGCAAGTGCAGCCCTAAAAATACAAAAAAAAAAAAAAAAAAAGAGGAGTCTAGGGAAAAACTTTGAAAATTTGAACATGCCTCTCAATCATCTGGAAGCCTGTTCGGGTGAAGCTTCTGATACTAGAATTCTGAGGGTGGGGTCTGAGAGCTGAATTTCCATCACTCCCTGGGAACAATGGGGTCTGGTGATGACATTCCAAGCAGGAAGTGGTATCCCATCAAGATTCCAGCATGATTCTACATGGAGAGACAGACATCAGCTCCCCATTACACTGGCCCCAAAACGCACAGGACTACTTATATATTAACCTGAAGAGGATACGGAAATGGACTTTATCCCTTTGATAGGATAGAGAAGAAGCATGTCCACTGGGAGATACTTGTAACACTCCCTCAATCCAGCCTTGGTTGACTTCAAAGACTTGGCTGCCTTCTTTAGTGGCTACACTGCTTATCCTGCTGACAGGAGGAAATGAGATCTGACCCCATCCCATGAGTGGGGAGCGCTGCCCTTCCAGCCCTTCCCTGGGCGCGTTCTTCCCTGAGGCTGCATCCCTGCCTCCTATCCTGTTGCTAGGCAAAATGTGTTACTTATGGGCCCAGCATCAGCACCACTCGGAGCTCGTTAGAAATACAGCATCTCAGGGTCTACTCCAGACCAAGTGAGTCAGACACCTCATGTAAACAAGACCCTTCGGCGACTTGCACGGACATTAAAAGAAGAAAAGCACAGAGTTCTCTGATGGCCTAGAGGTTAACAATCTGGCATCGTCACTGCTGTGGTGCAGGTTCGCTCCCTGGCCCAGGAACTTCCACATGCCGTGGGGGAGGCCAAAATATAAATAAATTGAAAGCAAACAAATTGATAAATAAAGGAGGAAAATCGAGCTCTAATCCTCCACACATACAACAGACGACCACCTGCGGAGAAACTGTCCCGCCATGAAGTTGCCAAAAAGGACCCTCGATTTTCCCCCATAGCCTGATTTCACCATGGCAGGTCCTTCAACAACCAGACTTGAGGTCTATGGAGTCAAGTCCATCCAAGGTGACCATAACCCTATATTCCATGTAGATGATATACATAAACATATAGATGCATACATATGTGATTCATGAACTATTGTGTGTGTGTATATATGTACATACACACACACACACATATATACACACACACACAATAGTTCATGATAATGGTGTTTTTTTTTAAACAGATGTAATTTTTTCTGTGACGAAGAAGCAGGTATTACCAAATTTAACATGTCTTCATACACTACGATATTGAAATGTAATCATTTAATTTCAGACCATTAATCTTTTGTATTTTATTTCAAAGGATGGTCAGTAAATGCCATGTAATCATTTCTAGGCATATAGTAAATACTAGGAGCCTTTAGTATCCAAAAATCCCTAATTTCATTTGTAAATAGTGGCATCTCCATGTATCAAAATAAATGTTTTGGCAAAGAGGTGTTCAGGAGGAGTTCCCTGGTGTCTCAGCACTGTAAAAATCGAGCATTGTTACAGCTGTGGCTCGGGTCTCTGCAGGGTTGCAGGTTTGATGCCTGGCCCGGGAACTCCTCTCGGCCACAAGGTGGCCAGTGTGTTCCGAGGTGTTCAAAGGGCTATGGAAGCACAGGAAAGAGTAAGAAAGGGAACCAATGACTGCACAGCAGCTACAGATCATGCCTTGTGCAAAGCAGTTTCATATATATTTTTCTCTTTCAATCTGTCGGCAACCACCTGGGGATGTACGATTATCCTTAAAACACAAAGGAGGACACTAGCCTCAAGGATGTGAGGGAAGGAAAACTCACAAGCCCTCTGTGGAAGTGCCAACCACTGGAAAGAGTGTACAAGCACTTTGGACATTACTGGGGCACCACCAGCAACTAGAAGGTGCAAACACTCATGAAGCAGCAGCATATCCTCCTGATCCCAAGAACTTCCTCATGGAAACCAGGGGAGTCAGGCATTCAAAGCCAGGCCTGGCTGACAGTCAAATCACTGCTTTTCACAACCACTGGGTTGTCCATCTTCCTTAGTCACAGACCAAAGACCCAGGACACCTCCCCCACTTTTTTCTTTCTTTTGCTTTTTAAGGCTGCACCTGCAGCGTATAGATGTTCCCAGGCTAGGGGTCAAATCAGAGCTGTAGCTGCAGGCCTACACCACAGCCACAGCTACACAGGATCCGAGCCTCGTCTGAGACCTACACCACAGCTCATAGCAACGCCAGATCCTTAAACCCACTGAGCAGGGCCAGGGATCGAAACCACAGCCTCATGAACATCAGTTGGATTTGTTTCCACTGAGCCACCAGGGAACTCCCCAGGACATCCCTTTAAAAACCATCATCTTAATCCCCCTGCCGACAGATATGGAGGCCACACTTCCTTATCGTTTCACTAGATACACTCTATTCGCACCCAGAATACTGCGTCTCTAGCTCCTATACGTGCTCGTGCTGCACAGCTAGATAGCAATTATTTCCTCTCCACTCCATCCTTTCCATAAATATTGCCATCTCTGCAAAACGGGAGCTCTCCAGGGGTTGTGGAATTAAATTTTGGGAGATATTTGTCCTGTGTCCCATGTCTGACCTGGCTGCTCCGTGAAGTCAGGCACTAGGGAAGCCACGTTGGTGATTATTCACCTTTTGAGCCTGTACTCCCATTGCCTCTGAGTGTCAAATGAGAACACTGCATTTGATCAGAATTATGCCTCAGGTGAAATGATGGATACGGCTACCCCAGCCGTCCTCATTTGGGTCACTTTCCCTGACTACGGGAAGAGCCAAAAATATCCATGCTTGGCAAGAGGTGCCTTCTCTCTCAGCAGGACGTGCATGCATAGAGCCCTTAAAAAGACCTCAAGGTTCACGGTTACAGCCCTCGAGAAGACGGTCTGCCTTCTCTTTGAACCATGACTCGTAGACACTGGTTCAGCCTACATTCAACATCCGATGATGGTATATCCCACTGATATGGTGACCCAGCTGTAGCTCAGCTTCACTATGCTGTTCGATACTGGAAAATTAATCTATCTGTGGATTGTCTCAACACAATGACTTGAGACATTTGGGATACTTCAGTCCATGGGACCTGTTACCACCTGGCATCGGTCCTTCAAGCACCAACATGAACACTAGATACACATTTCAAGGTGCATCCAAGAACACGTTTTTGGCTAACTCACATGTCTTAGGTGAAATTCGAAGCTGTGTTGACCTACCCTTGGGACTAAACACGACGCTGATATCAGGTCCAGACACAATCCTAAAAGGAGAATGGAAATGAACACTTCCACCCTGATGGACAACCTCGTATCAGAGAGTTAACCTACCCCATCACCACCTCAAAGAATAGTCTGATTGGATTTCCCTTATGGCATGGAGGGTTAAGGATCCAGGGTGGCTTGGGCTCACCCTGGCCCAGAAACTTTCATATTCCATGGGGACGACCAAAAGGGAAAATAAAATTAAAAAAAGAAAAGGAAAAAAAAAAAAAAGGAATATTCTGCTTTAAGAATCCATCTCCTGGAGAATATTCAGAGATCGGCCAGACGGCACAGTACAAAAACACTAAGCCTACCTCCTCTCATGGATACACCAAGATCACAACAATTTACAGAACAGGCACTGACGAAAAAGACCAGAATGTATGAGAAAAGACCTTCTACAACTAAAAAGGTGAAGAAGGGACAAAAGCAAGGCTGATAGGATGGGCAGGGACAAAATAGAGTCAAGTCCCATACCCCCAGGTGGGCAAGTTAGAAACAAGAGAATAATGAAAACTGCAGAAGTTCTCCCAAAGGAGTGAGAGATTCAGAACCAAGGATGACCCAGCTTAAGTGGGGGCTCCTGCACTGAGAAACGGAGCCCCCAGAGCACATGGCGTAGAAGGCCAGCAGGGCTTCCTTTCAGGAGTCCCAGAGGTAGGGTTAGGAGAGTAAAGGGTACAAACTACGATGGATAAAATAAATGAGCTACAAGGATATATTGCATGACACAGGGAACAGAGTCAATATTTTATAATAATGATAAATGGAATACAACCCTCAAAATTATAAATCACTATGTTTTACACCTGACACTGATATCATATTGTACATCAACGTAGATCAATAAAAGAGTAAGAATCTTTGGGTTCAAAAGAAAAAAAAACAAAAAAACAAAACAAAAAAAAAAACCCACTTCACACGGAATATTTTACCAGCGTGGTGTTCTGGTTTGGAGGTAAAATTTAATTCTCATGGGTTGGATGCTTTTTTAAACTATATTTCACTACGGTGGATCAGCAGCATAGAAACAGACAAATGAGGGGGCAGAGATCCAACCTTAACTCCTGGGGTGAGCTTCTGTAAGCAAGGGAGGCTTGGACAAGTTGCTTATTTTCTGTGGAATTTAAACACAAAGGTACACCTCCTTAGGTTTCTGTGGGATTCAGTAAAGAGATTCTTTATCCCAGAGACCACCTGACAGGGTCTGGGTGAGGATTCCACGACGGGAACTAGTCCCTCACTCTATCTCAGAATCTGGCAGAGGGCAAGATATTCCAATGTAGGGTTGTTAGAGAGAAATGCTTCGATAACGCGTAGTGGAAACCCTGTGTAAACGGTATTATGGGTGCTAGGGTTGTCATCACTCAGGCACACAGACAGATGCTCTGCTCACTCTGCAACGTACCCCGCAGTCTGCAGTTTAACAGGAGAGTTAAGATACATCAGACACTGTCAGGTGCATTTACAGTCTCCTGTCTAGGTTTCTCTGGACAGTGGAAGCTATGTGGACAACGGCTTGCCAAATATCTATTTTAAGGGCAAGGGAAACTGAGCAAAATAAATAGATACCTTTATTATGTGACCCTGATTTTTTTTTTTTTTTGATACACAAATGGATGGCACGTGACTCCCCATCTAGGATCAAGGTGGCAGTCACAGAGGTCAATGACAAAGCTCTTTTGATTGATCAGCAATATCACCCTTCTAACGGATCGAAAGGCATACTTTCAGTGTGCTAATGGTGACCCCCTCTCTAATTCCGTCTATGGCGATAAGCTATGCCAGACTACACCATCCTAGACCATCCCTTCAGTGCCTCAAAAAAAATTTAAAAATGCAACATGTTTATCACAAAAATATGTAGCAAGCAAACCCACATTTTTGAACATGTCCCTAAGAAAGATCATTCATTAGAAGGAAGCAATGTAATAGAACAATAAGTAATGGTTAAATGAAGATATTCAAGGAAGCGCTATGGTAAAAAAATGAGATCAAGACAAATGATTGACATGCAGTGATGTTTAATGAAATACACATGTCAGATTACTTTTCCTCTATTTTTAGGGCCACACCCGCAGCATTCGACCCCAGTCTAGCAGTCAAATCAGAGCTGTAGTTGCCGGCCTGCACCGCAGGCACAGCAACACAGGTTCTGAGCCTTGTCTGCGACCTACACCACAGCCCTCGGCAACAAGGGATCCTCAACTCACTGAGCAAGGCCAGGAATCAAATCCGCATCCTCATGGATACTAGTCAGGTTCATTATCACTGAGCCACAGTGGGAACTCCCTCAGATCACTTTAAGCTCCCAATAATGTCAGATCCCATGTATAAAAGAGGGAAAGGGGTAATAGAGTGTGATAGACTTGAATTAACCTGAAAGACCATTTAAATCAGCACAAAAGCTTTGATTGGAACGTTTAAGCCCTTATCATTGCTTTTATGATAAGGAATTCCCAAGCCAGTTGCCAATGCTTTTAGAACCCTCGAAACAAATCTTACTACTCAAGAAGGGGTGTAAATTTCAACTTTAGGAGAGGATTTGAATGAATAAAAACTAATACGCTATGAGGAAAATAATTATGGTAGAATGGTTTTATGTGCAGTAAAAATTCCATGTTGTTTTCAAAAAGTTATCTACACTAAAACCTAAAGCAAATGGTACTTTTCATTGCTTTACGTATTCGGGGTGCTTTTTATCATAATCTTGCACATAACCCCATATGTTAATCATATATTAGTCTTTCTGCACATAACTCTCTATATTAATCATGTTTACATATCGGCTAGACATCCATTGGTGTAGACAAACCCTAACAGACTTTTGGTCCATGCAGCACTTTTAAGCTGTGCCAGGGGACCCTCAGTTCACAACCTCTGACAAAGAAGCTGCAAGGTACAATTATTGAAACAAATTATTATTCACTAGAGATACAAGTCAGTGCATGTGCTCTCACAGACCCTCTCAGCCTTCCCCACCCCCTCTAACTTTCTGCCCACGTGGCAGACACGTTTGATACACCGCCTGAGGCTGACAAGTCCCACGCCCAAACTCAGGGACCTCCCAGCATTTCTGGACTTGGCTGAAGCATCAGGCCCCAGCAGCTGCTAAAGAGGCCAGGAGCAACATAGAGTTGCAGATGCCAAAGGCCTACAGGGCACCTTGGACCAGTGGGAGACAGGAGATGGGAGACAGGATGGGGAGATGACATCTGGCCCGCAAAGTCCTTTTCCCTCCAGTTTCCAAGTCCACAGCTGCGACGCTGTCTCCACTGAGCCATCCGGGGTGTCTTGGTGAGCATCCTGCAGCCATGCCTCTGGGATGCGGAGAGAATGACCAAGCCCAACTGCATATGCTTCTGGTTCCCAGCTGCCTCTGCTCCCTGCAGCTCCTTGTGCAGGAGCCAGGATGGCCGTTTCCATTAAAGCAGCAGCCAGCACTTGGCCTAAGGTTTCTTTTGCGAGAAGGAGGGCTATGACACTTGTCTGTTTGTTTTTGTCAGGTACACAGCATGGATAAAAAGATGGGAGGCTCTACTTTGAAATAACAGGATTATGCCTGCAGCATTTGGCCTCAAACTCAGGGACTGAGGCGCTTTTACAGAGATGCAGTCTGTACCTGCAAATACCTAATGTTTGTTTACCTGAACAATATCCACAAAGGCTAGGTTTTCTCGGTTTTTATTTCGCGCTTCTGTAAAAACCCAGTGGCGTACATTTAGCAGGCCATAAAGTCAGAACTTCTTACTCTTTAGGTTGTGTTGGTGTCTCCACTGAAGACTGATGAGGAAAAGCTACCACACACCCCCAAAAAAATGTCCTGCGTACTACTCAAGAAATGAAACCGAGCTGCCACAAACACAGGTCAGCTGAGATTGGTAGGGGACCCTCAAACGTTGTTCTAAAATAGAGGAAGTGCGTGGAGCTCCCGTCTTATTACTTACAATTTTTTACTGTGATCCCTTGCATTGAAAAACATTTGGGGAAATTGTTTTGCTTGAAGGTATCCAAAAAAACAGTAAGCTATGTGAAAGGTATATGTGAGCCTGATTTATCTATGCTGAAAAAAGAGTCTAAAGCAGAAACTCTCAAAAGGCATATTTTGGGGGTACTTCTCATAAAACTGCAACAGGTCTGCCTGACTGGTAGCATTGAAAGAGGTGAGTAATAAAGCCCTCCGATTTGACTGTTAAGATATGAAAAAAATCAAGCCAGGGCTCTAGAACAAGAAGAAAGTGTCTAGGAGTTCCTGTCGTGGCGCAGTGGTTAACGAATCTGACTAGGAACCATGAGGTTGCAGGTTCGGTCCCTGCCCTTGCTCAGTGGGTTAACCATCCGGCGTTGCCGTGAGCTGTGGTGTAGGTTGCAGACGCGGCTCGGATCCCAAGTTGCTGTGGCTCTGGCGTAGGCCGGTGGCTACAGCTCCGATTCAACCCCTAGCCTGGGAACCTCCATATGCCGAGGGAGCGGCCCAAGAAATAGCAACAACAACAAAAGACAAAAAGACAAAAAAAAAAAAAAGAAGAAAGTGTCTAAAACTGCCCTCCCGTCTATAATTCAATGCCTACAAGAGCTGACTGTCTTATTTATTTATTATGTTAACCATTTAATGGTAATTAAATCATAAAGGCACTGTAATTAAAGCAATGGAGGTGTTTTAAACAACAAAGGTATCTGTGGAATCTGTGAAACAGAAAAAAAAAACCCAAAACAACCCTTAAAGGTAGTGTTTCCAATGTCTGCCCTTAGTTATAGAAGCCTTGTGTCAGAGTGCTGAGATCTGACCTTGATCTAAGGTTAAATACTGCAGAATAATGCAGCAGAGTCTCTCAGCGGCCCAATACACTCACGTCCTGACCACTCAAGGGGGGTTCCAGCCACTTTGCAACTGGGTTTCTCCAGCCACTGGATTCTGCTGTCTCTCCACCTGGCAGGTGCCACGGCCCCTGGAGTTTCACTCCAGGGAGGAGCTGTTCACTGTGGAGAGACAGGGCTTGGTGGAAACAGATCACAGCTCGCCTGAGCTCGCCTAGGACAGTTCTAACGTCAGTTCCCAGCATGTTCCTGGAAGCATAACGCTCCAGTCATCCAGAGGGAGACACTGGCTGGATAACACTGGCTTCACTGCTGGTCCAAGGAAACCAACAGGGTGGACGCCAACTACAACTCCATGAACGATGGGAAAAGCAGACGGTCTGAACCCAGACGCACGTGACGTGTACAATTCAGGCCAGATTTTTGAAGACTTCATGTAATGGGAGTAATGTAACATACCTCCTGAATAATTTCACATTACTTGCTTTTTTTATTTTTATTTTTATTTATTTATTTATTTATTTTTCTTTTTTGGCCATTTCCTTGGCATGTGGAAGCTCCTGGGTATGGGATTGAAGCCATCCCATAACAGCGACCTGAGCAGATCCTTAACCTGCTGGGCCAACAGAACTCCTGAAATGCTATCTAAGACACATTAGGGTAAAAAAAAAAAAAAGTCTATTATTAAACTTAACCTTGCTCTGCTTTTTTCCACTTAAAAAAGGGACTAGGAGTTCCCACTGTGGTGTAGCGGGTTAAGGATCTGGCAATGCCACAGCAGTGGTGTAGGTCACAGGTGCAGCTTGTATTTGATTCCTAGCCTGGCAAATTCCTAGTGCCATGGGTGAGGCCCAAAAAGAAAAGAAATATTTAGGGTTAGGGTTAGCTATTAGAAAACTTAAAATGATAGATTTTGCTGTTACTATCTTTCTAAGGACTATACTGCTTGCCTAGTTCTCTGTCCTTCCCTGTCTCATCTCCTTCCAAATGAGCCACTGACTGCTGAATCCTCACGATTATGCTGCTTTATGGAGAAATTCAACTGAAAGCAAATAATAAACAGCAGCATCCTCTCGCTACTGGGGTTAACAATTTGTCTTTTCACTTTCGAGTCATGCTTGGAAGGTACAACTCTATGGTCCTTCTCAAAATTATTTGGATATCTACATTCATGTGTCTTCTTAAAAGTCAGACAAAAAAGTTTCAATTGGCGTATTTTTTGTACTTTCAATAAAATTGCAAAAAATTGCATTGTTGAAAGACAGGTGAGAGCTACAGAGCACAGAATTATGAATTTTAAGGGAGAAATCCGCAACCTACTCCTCCAAAAATAACTGAGGACTTGAGAAGTACCCTGGAGACATCAATTAGATGCCCAGAGAAGTTGTTTCACTTTCATGGTCATAAAACAATGAATGTGATTCGCTGTTCCCAGATTTGTTGACTTCGCGGTCATAAAACAATGAACGTGATTCGCTGTTCCCAGATGTGTGTGTCATCTTCACAGCAGTGACACACAGTTGCTTCACCGGCCATCTGTAGCATTGTTTTGTACCAGGGGCACCTCCATGGCCTTTAGACCTCAGACACAGTACCTAACTAGAATATGCCTTTCTTCTTAACCCTTTATCAAATACATGATTTACAAATATTTTCTCCAATTCTATAGGTTGCCTTTTCACTCTGTGGATTGTTTCCTGTGATGTGCAGATTTGAGGTTTGATGTAGTCCCATTTGTCTCATTTTGCCTTTTTTTTTTTTTTTTTTTTTTGCCACAACTGCCCCATCTGGAAGTTCCTGGGCTAGGGATCGAATCAGAGCCGCCACAGCCACAGCAACTCGGTATCCAAGTTGTGGATGCGACCTATACCACAGCTCACAGCAACACTGGATCCTTAGCCCACTGATCACAGCCGGGGATTGAACCCTCATCCTCACGGACACTACATTAGTTCTTAACCAGCCAAGCCTCCACAGGAACTCTATGTTTGTGCTTTTAAACTAAATCTTTGCATTATCACACCTGTCCCTGTGGTCCCTGAAGAGACACTATTTTCTGCAGTGCACAGCCTTACAAAGACATCTGGACGATTGATTCATTATTTAAAAAAAAAAAAAATCAGAACAACAGGCTGAATGAGATTAGCACAAGCCCAAAGTGCTGGATGGCTCAGGCTTCAGAGCCCTTCACTGGATGTTAGAATAAGGATCCAGCCTTAGGAGAAGGACTCCTGCTTGACTGCCTGGATGATTCCCGCCAGCTGGCAATGATGGACTTTTACTCACATCCCCGGATCAGAAACACAAAATACATTCCAAGAGCACCACGGGGAAACAGGAAGGCAAAAACACTCCAGAATCTTTGGCAGTCTCGTCTATTCTCCAAGTCACTTGTTAAAATGAGCCAATTTTCTTCTAGTGCTAGCTACTCACAGCTTGGCTTTTTTCTCTCATAGTCGTGGGTTTTTAACCTGCGGCACGAATGGAATGAATGTCTCAACGTGTGCATAGCTCTTTGGAAAGCAGCTCCCACCCTCATGCAAATTTAAACTGGTGTCGGAACCGTGACTCTAAAATTCTGAGGCGCTAAAATATTACAAGTTTCACTAGCGGATACAATGGGCTAGGAGATTAAAACAAAGATAATATTCCCGGCGTGGGAAGAAATATTACCCTGAATAATTTAAAGAGCACTATCATCAACTCGCAGGAAATGAAATTCAGCATGGCCCATCTGGCACAGGAAAGAAGCCGCAGAGGGCTAAAGGAGGGTGGAAAGGCAGGCAAAGTCATTATCACCTGAATCCTTGACCATGGTCATCTCTCCCTTTGGGGTAGAACTTGGACATGGTAGACATTAAAAAGATTAGAAGGGGGCTAGTTAAGGTGAGCAAAGAAACCTCAAGAATTCTAGCTTGAATACTAAGTACCGTTCTTGCGCTTGTAAAAGGCAAGACCCAATCCCCACCACCTCCTCCGGTTGAATGTGAGAATGGATTCCAGCTGAAGCAGAGTAAGTGGATGTCTTAGATCAGACCATGAAAAGCTTCCAGATCTGCCTCCCAAATACCCTTCCCACTTCCACCGACTTGAAGCCACAGCACCAACAACTTGGAAATTCCATGTGGACGACCACGCTTCCTGGGTCTCGGGGACACCGGCTGTACCCGCTTGGGAAACACCAGCTGTGGTCTTTGCAAGTGTTAGAAATGAACTTCCATCACTGGTCATAGTCATTATACATGTAGATGTGTGTTAGCAGTTACAACTCCCTAATGGATACAGTATCTGAGTTACCTCTGGAAAACACCAATTGGGGTCCTTGCAAGAATTAGAAAGGAACTTTCATCACATGTCAGAGTCATAATACATGTAGATGTGTGTTAGCAGCTAGAACTCCCTAGTGGATACAGTATCTGAGTAACCTCTGGGAAACACCAGTTGTGGTCTTTGCAAGAGTTAGAAAGGAACTTGCATCACATGTCAGAGTCATAATACATGCAGATGTGTGTCAGTAGCTAGAAATCCCTAGCGGATACAGTAGCTGAGTTACCTCAGAAGGGACAAGCCATGAGTCTAAGATTCTGTTGACTCATGAGAACATAATCCTACTACAATAAAGAAAGTAAAGAAAATAAAAGTAGTTCCTATGCCAGAATCAGCATCATCATAACCAGAATTTCTCATGAATGGAAAATTAGATCATTCTCACCTGCATGTGCATCTGAGCTTGAAATATTATTTCATTGATTCTAGGTACAATGTATGAAATTAGCACAACTTACAATTGATGGGCAGAATCATAACGACAATATTGTTTTGGTGGCTGAATCAAGAGCATGTAGAAATTCCCAGACAAAGGATCAAACCAGTGCCACAGCAGCTGCCTCTTAGTGGTGTTTTAAAATAAACCTACAACTTTCAATCTACAGTCTTGGATTTGATGAAGCTGCACGCTGTCCACTGGATGCCAACACTGTAAGTGCCAGAGTTTCTGTTCCTCCAAGATGAAGCCACCCTTCTCTGTCACTCACAAGCTACAGGACCCCAGAAAGCAAGGATGGTATATGGTCAAAGGGATGAAATCTGGCTTGATGTGGTCCCAGCTTACAGCTTCAAGGTGGAAAACAGTCAACACAACATAAGACAATAGGACCTTCTGCTTCCCCTCAGCGAAGTGTACTACCTGAGATGCAAAATTTTAATATAGGGGTGTATAGAGAAGGTTTGATTTTGTCCTACTAGCACTAAGAGTGTGGACATAGGAGAAATCCCAGCCATCTGCTAAAGCTCCAGTCACATAGCTTAATTTAGACAATGACGAATTTCTATAAATCCTGCTAGGTGTGGTTTATTTTGTCCCATTGATCATAGCATTCCATTAAATCCACAACAGTTCAACAGATGGTTGATATCGGCTATAAACATAACTGCCAAGACGTAAGATAAATATGTAGAAATTCATTATCTACTTGCCCAGGAAAGATAATCAGGATAATTTTATTTTATTTTAGCTTTTTGGCTATGCCCATACCATGCAGAAGTTCCAGGGCCAGGAATCAAACCCTCGCCCCAGCGATAACAAAGAAGGATCCTTCACCTGTTGAGCCACCAGGGAACTCCCAGGATGATATTTTTTTACACGAACATGAAATCTTTTCCTCCTTCTGCTCCTTCTGAGAACCCCTTTAAGAAACTCCCATCTGGAGAAGGAGCAGAGAACAATGCCTTACCCAGGCCTGTTCCACTTCTTGCGGACAATTCAACCTAACAGGCAATGCTGACTGAAAACAGACCTCACTGGACTGTGGCTCCAGGCCAAATTTGGCCCATTGCTTGTTTTTATCCACAGCATGAGCTGAGAATGGTCTTGTTTGTTGTGGGTTTATTGTAGTTTCAAATGTTTGGGGAAAATCAAAAAGATGAATAGTTTGTGACATGTGAAAAGTCCGTACAATCCAAATTTAAGTGTCCCTAAATAAAACTGGACTGAAATACAGCCATATTTGTTTCTGTATTGTCTCTGGCTCCTTATGGACCGTCAAGGGTAAAATGTTTACTCTCTGGTGCTTTGCATAAAAAGACGTAAGCTTTGGAGTTCCTGCTGTAATGCAGCAGATGAAAGATCCAGCATTATCTCTGAGGGAGCATGGGGTTGATCCCTAGCCAGGCGCAGTGGGTTGTGGATCTGGCATTGCCACAGCAGTGGTGTAGGTCACAGCTGCAGCTCGGATTCAATCCCTGGCCATGGATCCATATGCCATCGGTGTGGCCAAAAAAAAGAACAAAAGAAAAAAAGACCTAAGCCATGCTACTCCAAAAAACTAAAGCAACATTACTGGGGAGGTTGTGTGAAATACAGAAGCTCAGCTGGAAACCAGAACAACTGATGCAGAATCTGTGCTTTAGGAGATCCGCAGGTGACTCACATAAACATTAAAATTTGACAGGTCTACTCTAAAGAAAACAGATACTCTACATGCATCAAGAAAGGGATGCCAATTTGAGGAAATGCAAATAAACTGATTCGTAACACATAGGAGTCACAGGTATTTCAGTTAAATATAAACACAAAATACAGATTTTAGTTTCCATTGTGCAAAAATCTGCGGAAGACGTAGATTTAACCTTAAACAACTACAAGAATGCAAAGAGAAGGAGTTCTCATCATGGCTCAGTGGAAACGAAACTGACTAGCATCCATGAGGATGCAGGTTCGATCCCTGGCCCCGCTCAGCGGGTGAAGGAGCCGCCACTGCCATGAGGTGTGGTGTAGTTCGAAGACAAGGCACAGATCTGGCATTGCTGTGGTTGTGGTGTGTAGGCCAACGGCTACATCTCTGATTTGACCCCTAGCCTAGGAACCTTCATGTGCCATGGGCGTGGCCCCAAAATGACAAAAAGAAAAAAAGGAAGGAGAAAATAAATATTAGTCTGGTTAGTCTTCTCAACTGGATGCTTGCTTGATCAGATTTGGTTCTTTTTTTAATTGATCCAAACTGTTCCTTGTAGTAAAGATATGAATAACTAACCAACAAATCCATACAAATACCATCATCTGTGCAAGAGATGAATTTACGAGGGAACGTACATTCTTAGGTTTTCAGCCCCAACAAAAAGCACTTCCATGGGCCATGAATTATAACGCATTAGGAGTTCCCACTGTGGCTCAGCGGTAACGAACCTGACTAGTATCCATGAGGACACGGGTTCAATCCCTGGCCTTGCTCAGTGGGTTAAGGATCTGGCATTGCTGTGAGCTGCAGTGTAGGTCTCAAGAGGCAGCCCAGATCCTGTGTTGCTATGGTTGAGGTGTAGACCAGCAGCAGTAGCTCCCATTCGACCCCTAGCCTGGGAACTTCCATACGCCATGGGTACAGCCCTAAAAAGAAAAAAAAGTAATAACTCACTAGTCCGTATCCATTTGTTGGAATAAAGCGTCTATCGTGCTTGTCTCTCTGACACTGTCAGCTGGTTATTTCAGTACCTTGGGACAAGGATTTCTTAGAGATGACCTGAGGACTCTACATTCCTGAGGACAGCAGTTTAAGCATTCTGTTTTTCTTAGATTCCAACCCCTGTGCCTCCTGAGGTATTAATCACAGAGGAATTGCTGATAAGATGAGGACTGAAGCGGTTCCTGCTGTAATTATGAACACAGTCCCTACAGAAAGCTGGTATTTAGCCCAGGCTGTAAGGCATGACCTCTAAGAATGATCACTTAACTAGGCTTCGTTCTCACCCGCTGTGATGCTTTCTGTTGGTCCTGTTCTAAACGAGGGGGGCAACTCCAAAAGGTCTAACCTGAAAAATATTTGGGAGGAGAAATGTTTGTAAAAGATAACGGTACCAGTGAAAGCTCCTGAGATGAGGACGTCACAGGCACCCACCACGTGCATTCACTTCCGCGTCATTAAACGGATGTGCACAGAAATCAGGTGCCACAGGCTACTGCCAAACGTAATCAAGCATCCATACCTTCTCTGTAATTCTTGACGTTGTGGTGATGTACGCTCACAAGGGGGTTTTTCCAATTCCGTTTTCACCAGGGGTGATGGCCCCATCCGTTCTCGTCTACACCACCACAGCCTCATTTACAAATAGTCACCGTGCATGTGCCCTGTCATCACTCCTGTCCCTCCTGTGACCACGAGGTCCATTATCCAGCTTCTGACTTAATGCTCAGCCCCACCTCATCCTACTGAGGCAGAACATCCAAGAACATCAAGGGAATCCATCACCGTATCTATTTCCCCAGAGAAAACGCAACGCCACAGGCTGCTCCTGTTTTGAGTCACTTGTTGGAAGAATCCGTATCACTACGTGTCCTTATTTCCATGTGAAGACTTTCCACTTACTCATGCAATTCCTAACACACAAGTCATAGCATCACAGCAAGGCACCTCAATGGCCCCTCCCTCGATGACCAAAAAAAGCACAAATGGATCTGAAATCATTCACATCCCCTTAAGGAACCATGATGTTTTAGGAACAGTGATGAGAAGCATCAATTTTCATTTAGGTATTGGTTCCAGGGACAGAAACCAACACTTGCTGATATAAAGGGATGAAGGAGAAAAAACATGTTTCTTTAATACATAAGATTAGTAAATAAATAAAAATAAGGAGAGGATTAGAGCCAACACCCGACAAGGAAGGTCACTTGAAAACAGAGGCAGCAGGTTTGTTTCTTAGCCCGTTTGCCCCACAAAAAGAAGCCAGGATGCTATCATTGAGAGAGCAGTGGGTGAATGGACGTCAGGATAGAAGACACGTCTTCATACATACATTTTCGAAACTGTCTTCCCGCCTAAGGTGTTGTCGAAATTCCACGTATGGTAAGCATGTGCTGAACCATGCCCTAAAAGGAGACACCTTTACCTTGCTACCTGGGGAACAATCTAGGATACCTTGGGGGTGGCCTAGTCCCTCTGGCTTTACTTAGATCCACAGTCACGTTCAGCAACACAGAGATTCAGTGAGACACAGACCAGTGCAGCCAACACATGCTACCACTTTAGGACAAGTAAAGAGCATCTTTAGTTGAGACATGGCGACTGTGTAAGAGGGAGCAAGACAGGAAGTAGGAACGGAACCCACAGGCCCCGAGTGCCAGCTTTCATCTGCACCTGTTACCGCGTGTTCAAGTCTGTCTTGACCGGAGGCTGTGCGTCTGCTCATGAGGGCTCTTTAATTAATGGGTTGAGGCCCCTGAAAGCTGAGCCCTGCAAGGCTGCCCAGCCAGGGGGAGTGTGAATTCATGCCTCCTGGCTAGCGAGCGCCACCTGCAGAGGCGGTAGCCCCAGGGTCCCCTGGGGTCTTCCCTGTCCCCTTGTAGAAGAATGCCATGTCTCCATCAATGACCAACTCAGCAGTTCTTTTCAACATGCCAAGCACCTAAAAGAGAGACATGGCAGACCCCACCACAGGCAAACACAGGGGCTCTGTTTCCACAAGATTGCTGGTGGGGCCTGGTGGGGATGGGCTTTATCTCTGGGCCGTTCACTGTCTGCAGGAGTCAAGCTCAGAGCCAGCTGCAGGAAAAAGATACATTTTCTCAGCACACTGTAGGTTCTCACTGCACAGAGAGAAAAGCAGTGAGAAAGAGAGACAGGCAGAGAAAGAAGAACGTACATGGGGTCGATTTTTTAAGGCAGGGGAAATACCTGGTTAGACCTATCTTGAGTATTTGCAAGATGTTCAATGCATTTTTATCCAAAAATGTCGCAATTCCTTTGTACCTGAATTTTCAGGTCTATTTCCCTGCATTTCACTGTTTATCAAATATTGGGTGTACCATAGGGTAGACATTGTTGTTGTACAAAAATTTTTTCTCCAAGACCCTTTCTCACCTGTTTTAGGAAGATTCTCCTTGCTGATGGCAGCTTTTCACGTTGACACTCTGAAGCAGACGCATTGTTCCCTATTGGGAATTTCCTAGAGTCCTCTGTGGAAGGAAGAAACAATGTATCCTTATTTTATTATTTAACCATTAACAAATTTAAGCCTAGTTAATTTACAATGTTGTGCTAGTTTCAGGTGTACAGCAAAAAGATTCAGTCTATATATATACATATATGCATGTATGTGTACATATATACATTAACATATAGAGTATGTATATATTCCTTTACAGATTCATTGCTATTATAGGTTATTACAAGCCTTGTGTATAGGTGCCTGTGCTGTACAGAAGGACCTTGTTGTATATCTCTGTTATATACAGACGTGTGCATCTGTTAATCCCAACCTCCTCATCGATCCTCCCCAACCTTCACTATGGAATTTTGTAGCCATAAGATTGCTTTCTATGTCTGTAAGTCGCTTTCGGTTTTGTATCATTTTTTTAATATTCCACATATAAGTAATGTCATATGGTATTTGTCTTTCTCTGACCTGCTTCACTTAACAGGATAATTGCTAGGTCCATCCATGTTGCTGTAAATGACATAATTTCATTCTTTTTTGTGGCTAATATTCCATTATATATATACCAATCACATCTTCTGTAGCTATTCCTCTGTTGATGGATACATGTGGCTTCCATGTCTTGGCTATTGTGAATAGTGCTGCTGTGAACATAGGGGTGCATGTATCTTTTTGAATTGTCCTTTTGTCTGGATATATGCCCAGGAGTGGAATTGCAGGATCAGATGAGTTTTGTCTGAATATATGCCAGGAGTGGGATTGTGGGATCATATGTCAACTCTATTTTTAGTTTTCTGAGGAACCTCCATACTGTTTTCCATAGTGGCTGCACCAATGTGCATTCTTCCCCCAACAGTGTAGGAGGGGTCCCTTTGCCCTAGGGCCCCTCCAGCATTTATAAATTAATGTATCTTTAGATGGTAAGCACACTTACAGGATTCAGGAAATAATTAATGGTAACAAAGGAACTGTACTACAAAAAGCAAAAATATCTGTGCTAAGTTTGCTGTGATTACCTTGGCTAAGCTCTATGACTAAGAAAGGAAAAAGGAGTTAAACTAATGAAAAAATTATGATAAAGGAAAGTATAAACCTATGGATTTATGTGATAACTGCCAACAGTGACATAAAAAGAGTTTGACAAGACAAAACCAATTATCTATTTATTACTAGAGATGTGCTGAGCAGGAGAAAGAAGAATTTTGTGCTTGGCAAGGCTCATAAACCCAGCAGAGATTCCTGATTCATGGGCGCAAGGTGGGAGTTGGGGGATGTAACCTACAAAAAACGGTCTTGGGATACTCAGCATTCTCCATGTTTGATTTATCCTAACAACATTCGTTATTTTATAGCACTGCTGGCAGTTCACTGATTTACTGGTAAACAGATTCATCCATTGGGGGACAGTCTTCTGCTTGGACATAAACAACCAAAATATCCTAAAATTAATAAAAAAAATCAATGGCAAGGGAAATTTAGGCACAAAATTGAGGGAATAAATCAAGACACGCTCTCCTTTTGACACGTGTTTTTAAGACCCAGACTGGGTTTTATGACCCAGAACTGTGACCATTTGCTGTCAACAAAACAATTCTCCGGTTGATATTTGCCCACTGCACCAGAGATGAAGATGAGCACAAACAGGTGCTAAGCCCACGTAAGAGCCTAAAGGTGACAAGCCCTCATCTGAAACATTAACTCATTGTTGGCTTCACTTTCCCTTGCAGGATACACCGTAGCAGACTGCACCTGCATCAGCAAATGCCCTAACATTCACCCCCCAGCTTTTACCCCTAATCCCCTAGCAGACCAGAACTTACTAGAGAGACAACTCAGAGCATCTGCTTCGAGATGGGGACAATTATTATTTGTGGGAGTTTCCGATTCATTCCTGGTTCCTTTTCCTGGGTAATACATATGATCCTAATTCACAGTTCTGAGTACACCTAGAGATCATTCACCTGTGTCTCTATCTCCACTAGCAAACCATGTCCTTTCTACAGAGAGATGTCCCTAGATGGCCGTAATTCAGGATTTCTCAGTTTGCTCTGGTTAATATTTGGGGCAGGATTGTGTTCTGATGTAGGGAAACACCCTATGCAAAGTAGGATGTCTAGCAGCTTCCCTGGCCTCTACCTGACAGGTGCCAGGCACATCCCTCCCACCCAGGCGTGGCAGCCAACGAGGGCTGCAGATATTACCCTGCGTCCCCTGGGAGAAAAGCCCTCTGTTGACAACTCCTGCCATAACTGAAGTAAAATCACACGTGGAGAAACGCCCCTGCTAGAACTTGGCAAAGAGTCAGCGAGGGAGGGAGACAGACAGACACAGAGAGACTTTCCTTCCCTGTAGTTCATGTCCAATATCTAACATACTTACTGCTACAGTGGATTTTTTTTTTTTTTTGTCTTTTTGCTATTTCTAGGTCCACTCCCACAGCATATGGAGGTTCCCAGGCCAGGGGTCGAATCGGAGCTGTAGCCACCAGCCTATGCCAGAGCCACGGCAACGTGGGATCTGCAACCTACACCACAGCTCACGGCAACGCCGGATCCTTAACCCACAGAGCAAGGCCAGGGATCGAACCCGCAACCTCATGGTTCCTAGTCAGATTCGTTAACCACTGCGCCACCACAGGAACTCCTACAGTGGATTGTTATTCTGGCGCTGTCACTACACACTCATCATTTCACATGCCTTTTTGTAGCCTTCTTATCACTACAGGTAGATCATGCCTCCCCTTTTTATTTTTCAAATGAAAGAGACTGAAGTTGACAGCATCGAGGCCAGTGTTTGTTCCAACACAAGGTGCACACATATCACGTAGTTACTGTTCAGATTCTGTTTCAGGGGCTCTGGGGTGGCACCTGAGTCTGCATTTCTTCTTTTATTTGGTTGTTTAAACTACTGCACCTGCAGCACATGGAAGTTCCCAGGCCAGGGTTGAACTGGAGCTGCAACTGCTTGGCCTACACCTCAGCCGGGGCAATGCCGGATCCTAGTCTCTTTGGTAACCTACGCCGCAGCTTGCAGCAATGCCGCGTCCTTAAACCACCGAGCAATGTCAGGGATCGAACCCGCCTCCTCATGAAGACCTCATCGGGGGCCACAGTGGGAACTCTGAGAGGCTGCTTTTCTCAAAAGCTCCCTCCCAGGTGATGAAGATGCTGCTGGTCCAAGCAAACTACCCTTTGTAGAGTTAGCCAACTCGCACAGCTAGAAAGTGGCAGAGTGAGAACTGGTACCCAAGCCTGCATCTCACACAGGCGGCATCCTTTCTCTCTCATCATGCCACCTCTCCGCACAGGTGTCTGCCAGGCAGCCCCCGATGCTCTTCTTTGAATGGCCTCGGGCTCTAGTATTTCCCAGCCATCTTCCTCCTACTCCCAGTACAGCAGGTTGGGACAAAGACAAAGTGAGTGCAGTCAGTCTACAAGAATCAACACTAATTGGAAAGTGAGTCCACCACTCCTTCCCTGTCCATACACTCATCTCCCACGGTCTTAGGACATCACCTTCTAAGTGACAGCGGCTTAGAGCTTCCTTCAAAGTGAAGGAAATACAATCCTATCCTCTTGAAGTTCATGTTTAATGGGGGATATCAATGCATGAACAGATAATCAAGAGATAGCAGCTTTGATGTGCCCCTGAGGCTGACAAGAGAAATTACTGGGCCACAGACAAAAACTAACAGGGTACCACCTCATCGGTGATACACCCCAAACCCACACCCAGCCCTTCTCATTCTCTGACCATTAGATTCTGGGGCCACCTTTTTGAGATGTGTGGGCTTTTCTTCAAAGGCAACTATCTGGTTCTGCTTGGCAAGCTGGAGATGATAATTCTGTTTATTCTTGAATAAGATATATCATAAAAAGGAAAGCAGGTAGAAAGTTTCATTTAGGAAAGATCATCATGAAACGATTGGCTGAAACCTTTTACACTCATCACATAATGATCTACCTACAAGCTGTCACTGCATCCTTAGCTTTTATAAACTATGGACTGAAAATATAGAAAAACAGTAGACAGTGGACTGAAAATATAAACTATGGACTGACAATATAGAATAACAGTAGACAGTGATTATAAACTATGGACTGAAAATATAGAATAACAGTAGACAGTGATTTCAACAAACTGAAGATGTTGAAAATTAACCATGGGAACTAAAGTTGATAATCTGTGAATTACTGAATCGCATCCTTTAGTAAAATAGTGGAGTAGACCTTGATGCTTTGTAATTAGAACTCAGAGCTAAGGAATTATTCCTGGTGTAAGTGCTACCTCATCCTAACTTATGTGGGAGCTCCCTTCACTCCTGTACCTTTTTTTTTTTTAAAGTTTGTCTGGAGCAGAGTTGATTCCCAAGGTTGTGATCATTGCTGCTGGACCACAAAATGATTCCATGACACATGCACACACACCTCCTATACCTTTAAGATCATTCTGGCTATTGACACACACCTATTTCTGTACCAGGAATTAGCCTGCAAGCCATGGATCACTGGAGGAATAATGTCCGCGAAATGTGGAAGCTGCACTGGTTCATATAAATTTTATTCCACAGATGAATGTTTCATATCAGAGAATCACAGCCATGGAATACAAAGTACACTGACACAGGTGCAAGCATCAGCCACACGGGAAAAGAGGCCAGTGTTCAAAATCTCCCACATTCTCATTCTGGTCCACGTAAGCAAGCCACTCCTTCATCCAGGACTCCCTGACTTTTGTGCCTTTTTCTTGGTCTTCCAAAATCTTCCCCAACAAGCCATCACTCTTTATTTGTAGAGAATATCCTAGATGCATCCTGGCATCCTTTTAAAATGAACACCATGGATGTCCTTTTCATCTGCTAGTGGTTTTGATATAATTGTATTTATTTCTTACATCACTCAGGTGATAAGTAAGCTTTTGGAAAAAAAAAAATGCCCCCAACCCCTGTTTCCTTTAGATGGCAATGTTGCTGATTACTAAATTTATTTTTCAGGCGTGTCTCTATCATGTAATAACAAAAAACAAAAAATACAAAAAACAAATCAAAACTATAAAACAAAACAATCCCTCCAAAACAAAACCCTATATTCACCCTTGGAGTATCCATATGCTCGAGTATCTCTTACCTTCCTCTAATAAAACAAAATCTTCCTTTTACCCTATTTCTCATGGGAACGAGAGATCTCTGGCTATGCTTCACATCACAGCCAAATCTCCTGAAATATTAATCTCTAATCACCTTCTCCTCTTCACAAGTCCCAGAGCTGGCTTTCATCGCCTCTGCTGCACTAAAACACCTGCTGCAATGGTTACCAATAACATTTTTTGTAACTAAATTTACCAGATGGAAAACTGGACCCAGGCTGCATGGCGCTGGGCCAGGGACGGGTACACAGATTTGTGGTGCCTGGCACTACGGCAGTAATGAAACAGAAGGAATGACGGATGCACGCAACGGCATGGACCAATCTCATATGCATGATGCTCAGGGGGAGAGTTGTCACTGAGCAGGACTAGAGAGAGCCCTCTCCCCCATATCCTCTGCTTTACCTCCTCCCTGAAGCACCTAGATCAAGAATCTGATGCACAGTTCCTGAGTTCTTTCACAGACGCTAAAACCTCCACCAAACGGAAGATGTTAACTGTTTGATGACTAAGACCTACAGGAGCCTGAGGGATGATGATGTTGACCCCTGTGACCCCACCCTGTGACCTCACCATCAGCCAATCAGAATTGTGCACGAGCTGATCCCACACCCTGCAAATCCCCTCCCTCACACGGCCCCTAAAAATGCTTTCCTGGAAGCCACTGGGGAGTTCTGGTCTTTGAGCACTCGCTGCCCTGTCTTCTTGCTTGGTGCTTACAATAAACGCTGTACTTCCTTCACTGCAATCTCATGTCAGGAGACTAGCGTTACTGCCCATGGGTGAGTGGACCCAAATTTTACTTGGCAACATGAAAATAGTATAACTGCATTTACATGACATTCTTGGAAAGACAAAACTGTATGGGCAGTGAGCAGATCCATGGCGGCCAAGGGTTAGGTTGAAGGATGCTTAAAGGAGTACTTTCTGAGAGCTGGGGGGAGCTGGAGTGGTAATGAAATTGTTCTCTATCTTGAAGCAGCAGTGTTGCACAATGGTATTTATTTATCCATCTCACAAAACCAAACACTTCAACAGGCTTTTACTGCATGCCAATGATACCATAATGAAATAAATGAAACAAACAAACAAACAAAAAACAGATGGAAACTTGGTCCTTGGTATATTTGAGACAATTGCTGCCTAGGACACTGGTTTTCCCTTCTCTCTGGTTGGTGCTGCCTCGTTTTTCTCCACAGTGGCTCCATTTTGGTCTCTCACAGACATCTCTTCCATACTCCCTCTACCATCAAGCTGTCCAACCTGTCCAAAAAGACCCAGTCCCACAGCATTCTGTGCTGGCCCTCTTCACATCCTGCTCTGCTGCTGATCACTTTCTTGAATCCACAGGTTGAGGTCTCGATCAATTTCCCCAGCCTGTCCCAGAGACTCATCTCTTTAGTGATCATCTCTAAAGTTATCTTTGGAAGTCTCCTTGATACCTTCAAATTTCACTGCCCACCCCCTGCACCCTCCCTGCACCCCCTCCCCGCACCCCGCTGTGTCCTCAGGATTGACCGAAAGCATCCCAATTTCACCCTGGACAGAGAGAAACTCAGACTCCATCCTGCAACACCTCTCTCCCTCTTGTTTTGCCCCACCTGCCACACTTTCTGACAAATGAACAGCCAGGGCTGATTCGGTTTCCTACACTTTGGAAAGCCCTTGAACGTGCTCCCCCCTTTCCATGTGCATGCTCCTGCCTTGGTCCAGCCCCCATCATTCTCAGGGACCCTGTGCTCATTTCTGGCTCTTCTCCCTGCGTGAGATTCCTGGTCTCTCCAATCAGCCTCTTATTCATTTGAATAACATGCCCAGGGTCTCTTCAGTGTCCCAGTCCTCAACACTTGATTTCAAGGACCTCCCAACCCACTCAGCAGAGGCTGAACTCCTAGCAGGTGCTTCAGCCAGAAGAAGTGCGTGAGAACAGCTCTTAAAATATGTTGAGTTTTAAAAAGAACCATTTATTGTCTTATTAAGTGCTGGAGACTGAGTCTATAAAGACGGATCATCTTCCTTGTTGTCCTCAAGGAAACAGGTAAGTAAATAAATTTAATAAAAGGGCTCCTCAGCCCCTGCCCTCACAGGCTCCCTCTGCAAACACTGGCACTTTTTAAATGAATGGGTCAGTCAAGAGAGTGTGTATCATCTGGAAGTGGTTTGCTCATCTTTAGCTTTGAATTTCCCCAAAGTAAGGCTGTAATTTTGCTCCCTTTTTCAAGTTGAAAAATCAGTGCTGAATTTAAGTCGCTCCTCTGTGTTGACTCAAGAAAACCCCACAAACCACTGTTTCTTGCGAGGAATAAATGCAGGTCCGATGTTCAAATAGCAGATATGGTCAACATGACCCAAGATGCATTTATTTATTACTGCCAGACGTTTAATGGAAAAATAAACCCATAAGCTATTTATTGAAAAGAACAAGGAGACAATTTGACACACATATGCCTTATGAAAGGATTCTTCCAGGTCCATCACCAAACATTCTTGCCTTTTTCTTTTTCTGGGGGAATCACACTTCAGTTCTACAGTACAGTCGTTATCAACTACAGTCATCATGTTACACACGGACCCTCCAGACTGTATCCATCTTAGAGCTGAAAGCGCGTACTCTTTGATCCACCCCTCTCTACTTCCCAAAACCCCTGGCCCCAGGGCCATCATCATGCTAATCTCTGTTTCTATGAGTTTAATTTTTTCATTTTTAGAGGCCACACAGAAGTGCGATCCTGCAGTATTTACCTTTCTCTGTATGGTCTATTTCACTCCGCAAAACACTGTCACCTAAAAAGTGGCACTTGCCATCTGGCTCCACAAGGATTAAATCATGAGCTGCTGCAGGTGCTGGCTGGGCTTCAAGGCCTCTTCAAGGAGAAAGAGCTCAAAGCCTCTGGCCAGAACCGGAACGACCAGACCCTTATCATCACCCCACCCATCCAGTTGTAATGTCCCCTCCTCCACCTTAAGCAACCTGGCCTGCTCCTTTCTGCCCCTTCCTAGGAAAGATATGTGGCCCACTCCTCACCCCAACCTATAGGGCCATTATACACCCCCAACCTACCAGCAAGTGTATCTTAAGAGCCCTCTTTCCCCAACCAATCAGCAGGTCAGCAGGTGTATCCTGAGACCTCTCCTCTCACTGATTAATGGAATGAGGCTCTCCCTAATTTATCAGGTAGTTGTCCTGCTATAGTTCCAATGTCTCTTATCTCAATAAACTGTTCTTTCTCTTCACCTCTCTATGCCAGAAATTCTTCTTCTAACCCATGTGCATAGACCACACACTGCCAACCCTCATCACCCCCTGAAAGGAGCTCAGGGCGGAGATCAGAAGTGAGGCACTCTGTGCTTGGGGAAAACTGGCAGAACAGGCCTTTAGATAGTTAGGTCTTTTCAGGCAAAGATTTTTATGTGCCCAATTCTTGCATCTAGAAAAGCACTGAAATCATGAATGATGACATCCATTCTTTGTGACTAGCTTCACAAGGCGAGCAGTGACCTTCTGCAAGATGTGTTGTTGGTTGCATGTACCTCCCCTTCACTAAAAACGCACATACACTGACCTTCTCCCTACCTCTATGAGAAGTTTCTCAGAGCTATTGAAAATGCTGCCTCCTAGGCTCTAGCCTTCTTTTGTGCAAAATAAAACGTAACTCACAACTTTCATGTTGTGTGTTTTTTTCAGTCAATAATACCCTCCCAAGATCATCCATTTGTTGCAAATGACAAGATTTCCTTTGATATAAAGGCTGGATAATATCCCATGGTACGTATGTATGTATATATACACACACCACATTTTCTGATCCACCCATCTGTTCATGAACATGTAGGTTGTTTCCATACTTTGGCTCTTATGAATAATACTGCAATAAACATGGGGAGTACAGATACTTCTTTCAGAGAATGGTTTGTTTCCTTTGTTCATAGACCCAGAAGTGGGACTGCTGCATCACATGGTAGTTCTATTCCAAATTGTTAATAGGTTAAGAAAACGGAAGGAAGAGGGATTAAGATAAAAGATTGCGCATGACACATGTTATGATAGTAAGGCAGACTTATTCAGGATTTCTGCAGTGGGGTTTTGCAGTCAGGGAGCAAAACTGAACTCATCTCCCAACACAACCAGGAAAGCTTAGAAACAGAGTGGGAGGGGGCAAGGGGCTGGGAAGGGGTGGACAGAAATGACCAAGAAGGTAGAGGCATCTGTTGCTAAGAAACCTAGCCAGTTTCTTGCTAAAGGCTGGCCACGGTGAGCAGCTAGCACTGGGGATTTGAGGGGCTTGAAGATGATCACATACCAAGGGTGGGAGATTCGGGCTAAACCAGTGTTTTTGCTAAAACCGGACTCCTGGAGGACCTGACCAAGGATGAAGCTAGTCAGACTCAGATGGGTCAGAGAACAGTTTGGCCAAGAAGAGAGGCATTGACAATTTTTCCTACAATTGAAAAGCAAATGCCAGGAAGATGCCTATGGAATAACAATAACAGCAGTACTCACCACACACTCCATGCAATGTTTGCTGTCCTTCCCATACAGTCCCCAAATTCTCACTGTAACCATGGAATAGGTCCTTGTCGTATCCACATTTTAGAGCAAAAAAAAAAAAAACCCTAAATAATCTAGAACGTTTAGCCACCTGCCTAAGAGAATCCATTTAGTAAGGGCAGATGGAAGGCTCGGAACTAGGCACTATGACGCCACAAGCTCATTCTAATAGCTTAAGAAACTGGTCAAACTGAGAAAAAAATGAAACCTCAATATTGAATGGCCAGGAATCTTATACATGCAAAAAAAGAGGTGGGCGGGGAGCATAACGTATCTTAAAATCACTTCCAAGAGGAAAGGGGTATTAAGAAGAGAAACAATTCTATAAAAGGGATCTTTAAAATGGACATGAGCAGTGATTAAAAAAAAAAAATTCTCGAGGGAGCTGACTGAACACAGACAAGGCAGGATGGACACAGGAATTGGCCTGATCTATCGCCCGTCCATCTCTCCCCTGGAAGGCTTTTTGGCTAAGAATTGAGGGCTTTCACACATAATGACTTCAAAACTTGGAAATCATATTTCAAGGAAACTCACTCCATTTTTAAACTAAGCACACATAAAATATCACCATTTCTCTCTGCAAAAGTATTTCACGTTGACAGACCTGGCAAAGTATGCACTGTATCAGGCTATTTGTCAAAAACTCACAAACTGTATCCTCATCTTTTTTCCCCCCTCTTTTACCAGACAAAATAAGTGATGCCAGAGATCTAAGAATGTTAAATCAGTCGCGTCTGTTTTTCGTGTTTGTTTGTTTTTTTTCCTCTTTCCCATGGAGGTGGGGGGAAGGAAAGCTGTGTCTTATGCCACGTATTTTTTTTCATTATATTTCATCAGTCAACACACATCAGACCACAGCAGTCAAAAGATCATTCTAATCATTCAGCTTCTGGTGCATCTCACACCACATGTGGAATGATCTCAGGCACTTGAATCCAGTTTCTGGAGATGAAAATATGTAGAGGAAAAAATCACTGCAGCACCCCCAGCGTGGACATTCTGTAACCGAGCAGGATCCTATGAGGGACTTGCCAGTCAATGCAGACCATCCACTACCTGACTCTGGTCTATAGAAAAGCTTTACCCTCACAGGCCTTGCCCAAGTTCCAAAGCATTAATTTAATAGAGAAGTGAGAAAATGCAGAAGCACAGTGAAAGCCAAGCCAGACAAAAATCATAATAGTTTAGCCCTTAAACAAAGTCAAGGGTTCCTTCTCAGGACTGTGGATAATATTCTGATCTATATCCTTCGGGCTGTTTTGCAGATACTGCAACCCCCACGAGGTGGGAGAAGTTAACTGCATGCTGACCACCAGCACAAAGACCCTAGGACCTGCTGGAACCAGGAGGTAGATGATGTTGATTCTCAATTAGCTCACCATCAACCAATTGGAAGAATGTCCATGAGCTGGTCCCACACCCCATAACCTTACTCCCTCGACCCAACCCTTAAAACCTTTGTCTGAAACCTATCGAGGAGTTCAGGTTTTTTGAGCACAAGCTGCCCATTCTCCTTGCTTGGTGCCCCACAGTAAATGTGGAATTTTCCTTCAGCACCACGTGGTGTCAGGAGATTGTCTATACTGCGTGTAGAAGAATGGACCCAAGTCTGATTCAGTAACAATTTCCTCATGACATTAAGAATCTCTCTCTTGGAGTTCCCTTCATGGCTCAGCGGTTAACAAACCCGTCTAGGATCCATGAGGATTCAAGTTTGATCCCTAGCCTTACTCTGCGGGTTAAGGATCCAGCAATGCCATGAGCTGTGGTGTAGGTTGCAGGTATGGCTCAGACTCCAAGTTGCTGCAATTCAACCTGTAGACTGGGAACTTCCATATGCCGCAGGTGCAGTTCTAAAAAAGCAAAAAAATAAAAATAAAATATTTTTTAAAACTGTCCATTTTTTAAATATATCAACTCAGAAATGATAGTAAAGGAATACAAATGTAAACAATTTTCACAGTAATTAATATTTCAAAAAAGAAAAAGCAGAGGAGGCAAAACTTTGGTGTATATTTTATGTCTGTTGCAATATTTATATCACAACAGCACCATGATCGAGAGTCACCCTTGGCGAGTAACAGATTTTTCATAGAAAAACAACACTATGGGTGGCTAAGATTCTGCTGGAAGTGTGGATTGGGATTAGGCTACCTGGTGTTTTCCCCACTACATTTAAATGTTTGTCTAGATCTTGAACATCGAGAGAGGTAAGCGAATAAACAGGTTGTGAGTAGGCTCCCTCTGACAGACGCAAAAGCATAGTTGCACCTGATCAAGATGCCTTTTCCCGAATGCAACAAAAAGAAAACAAAGTTTGCACTGAATAGAGAGTAGGGGTCCCCCAGAGTGTGACTGTGACAGGAATAGACAGGAACAGAGGGGGGGTCCCTAGAAAAGCCCTCACCAGTGACTTCAAATAAACATCACCGGGTGTGCCTGTCCCTCAAACTCCTACCGCCACAAGTGACCTTGTGCCCCCATGCACGTGTGGTTGGAATCCTCTGCTGGCAGAAGAACTACTATGAGACAAGAAGGGCCAACTTGGAGGGACCGGCAGGGTATACTCTCTTTTCATGTGTGAAATGTGTCCCTAGGACAGAAAGAGGAGAGCCTGGTCTTCCATGCCCTGATGACTCAGTGGGTTTCATTTGCCGAGGTGTGATGTTATCGCTGGGCCAGAGTTGGGCTATGAACAACCCTACAGAGGCAAGAACTAGGCAATGAAGCAGACAGCTGAATGTGGGGGCCCCTAGATGCATCATCCAGATACAACGTAAAACCTGAGCTCAGCAAATCGAAACATCTTGGCTGAACTGTTGATGTTTCCTCCTCTGGCTATGGGGAAGAATGGAAACACAAGGAACTCGTTGGTACTTGGAAGCTGTGAAGGATGGAAGCAAAGAAAGAAGCTTTCAGTTCATCAAAGACATTTCCCCCCATGCTTCTTAGAGCCTCAGGAAGACTTTTTAGAGGTGCAGCATAGGAGCTACGAGTATGAAAAATGAGCTGGAAGAGTGTTTATGGAGAAGACCAGGTTCCTGTGGTGTTGGGAACCTGGCCCTGGACCGCCAAGCAGGCAGGTTCCTCCTGCATCTGAATTCAGCACTTGCCAGTTGGAGGGACTTGATGCTCGTTAGAGAAAGTCTCCTGGGATCCAAACGCTCCTTCGTGGAAAGGGAATCTGGCTCCCTTTCCAGAGGTGCAGGGCCCAGCTGTGCAGCAGGGACAGGAACGCCTACGTCCCCCTTTGCTCAGTGGATGATCTGAGTTTCATGCACTTCTGCAACGGGACAGCCTGCAAAAGTCCCGGTCTGCCTGAAAATGCCTTTTCTCCCTCTGCTGTTTGAAGGTTACCAGAATACAACACCCTAAAATATGCCTAGTGATCATCAGGAACTCTAGTCAATTGATAAGCAGCTAACACAGAAAAGCTCTTGATCTGCCTCTAAGTGACTCAAAACAGAGTCTGTAATTCCCCCCTTTCTCCTTTGGATAGGAAATTTCCATGGATAGACATTCCCACGTGTCAAGGTTGTCTCTGACCAGAAAGGGCGCTACTCCAGAGATATTTCTTTGCCCCTGAGCAACTCCCACTTGCAGAACGAGACCAGCTCTGATGATGACAGAATTCCTTCCTTCCAGATCCCGCCACCTCCCACCAGAAGGCTCAACCCACTTTTTCTTGGGTTACCCTACATCATCCCCCTCAGCTACATTTCTCTTTCTGAACACAGTGCTTTTAAACTGTTTTTTTTCTTTTTTTTTCCTCTTGTTAATCTGTCTTTATCAATTTGATTCACAGCTCTGGCCATGAAACCAAGGGCAGGAGGAAAAAGATTTCTCCTCCCCTATGTGTTCAAAAAAAGCATCCTTTAAGAAGAGAGGAAAAAAAGGAGTGGATGTGCCTGTGTGTTTGCATGTATGCATCTGTGCACACCTGTACATTCTCTGCATGTGTATTCTGTGTGTAGTGTGTGTATGTGTACATGTGTACTGTGTTTATTGTGTGCATGTCTGTGCACACATACATGTGTACGAGTGCACTGTGTGCATGTGTGTGCATGTCTGTATGAGTCTGTGTAGCTGTGTGCTTGTGCGCAAGTGTATTCTATGGACATGTGCATGTATGTGTGATGCATGTGTGTGCAAGTGTGTGCACAAGTATTGTGTGGACATGTGTGTTGTGTGCATGCATGTGTGTGTGTATGCATACTGTAATGTTTTACCCTCTGCATTACTGAGACCCCCTTCTTCTCCAGGCTCAGATCCTTGTCTCTGATGACAAATGTCTTTATTGGGAAGGAATCACCTGTGCTGTGCACCTCTTTTCATCCTGCTGGCTGACCCAGCACTTTTGCATTAACTGCGTAGGGTCCACCTTCCCTCTCAACTCGTGAGCAAGAGAGACGCCTGGACAAAATCCATCACAGACACGGCTGAGCATAAAATGTGCTGTTACACAAAGAGAACAGACTCCAGGGCTGGGATAGGGAACTGCTCGTATAACGAAACACATTCCACCCGACTGAGCACGCTTTTGCCCCTTCCCGAATGTGGCAACAGGCAGATATGGATCCATTACACAATGAGGGAAAGGAAATCACATCCAAAAGAGCCCTAACTCCTTCCAAATGGGAAACAAATAATGATGGTTCCACTGGAACAGAAGGGGAGGCGATGTACAAGTAATTGGTACAAGATACACAACAGTTCTTTAGAGAGTCATCGGAAGAGAAATGGTAGCAAGATACTAGCTGCCTTAGTGAGCAGCTGCCAAGACTTGTTTAGGGCTTAAAATACTGACTCTTCAAAGAATTGGTTCAGGATCCCTCGCCACCCCCACCCTACCCCTGACCGGTTTTCTTTTAAATTCCATGCACGGAGGTGCACGTGGAAGCAGGGCTAAGCTAGGTTGTTTCAAGCTCCTAAGACACCCGGTCCACCCCTACACCATGCAAATGCAGCCACAACGTTGTAACCAACTCTACTTTGAATTAAAAAATTAAATTAAAAAAAAAAAAACCAGAAACAAACCCACAGAGAAAGAGATAATACTTGTGGTTGCTGAGGGGGAGTAGAGACGGAGTGGGAGGAGTGGGATGGACGGGGAATTTGGGGATAGTAGGTGCAAACTATGACATTTCGAGTGGATACGCCATGAGGTCCTGCTCTACAGTACAGGGAACTATGCCCAACCTCTTGGAGTAGAACATGATGAAATATGAGAAAAGGAATGTGTACACACACACACACAGACACACAGACACACACACACACACACAGAGTATGGCCGGAGACAACATTTCTGCAAAGCAAACACGACGCCCAACTGTGGTTAGGAAAAACTGTCCAAACTTTTAGGAGTGTATCCGAGCCAGACCCTAGGGGGCCTTCCCCCATATCCTCTGCTTTAGCTCCTCTCTGAAGGATAACATGTATCTTGTTGGAGGTTTACAGGAACATCGCCACAGGACCTCTGTGGACAGCTGCAAGAAAAAAGGATGCCTGTACCCGAGAGGTTTGCAACAACCAACCACGCCCCTCCCTCACCTGGCCTTTAAAAAACGCTTTGCAATTTTGGTTTGGAGGGTCTGGGATAGTTTGGGGCATGAGTCCCTTCCCTTGCCACCACCCCCCTCCTTGCATGGCCCTGCAATAAAGCTTTCTCTGCTCCCAACTCCCACCGATTGGCACTAACAGAAGTTTCCATTGCTGATGGTTTCTTTTCATAGGTCAGGGCTCCAATAAGATACCTAAGGGGTGGCAGGAAGTGTAAACCCATGGTTCTCATTTGGGGATGATTTCGGTTGCCTGGATCATTTGACCATTTCTGGAGAATCTGAATAGTCATAAATTGAGTGGAAGGGTTCCTACTGGCCTCTAGGCATAGACACCATGGTTGCTGCAAAACACCCCAGAATGCACAGGACAGCCCTGCCCCGCAACCAAAAATGATCCAGCCCTACCTGTCAGCAGTGCCATGGGTGAAAAAAGCCCTCCCCTACACCTCCATGTGGAAAACCCACGGATACCTACTGGGCACAGGTAGCAGGACACTGGTGCTAGAGAAAGAGGCCATCACTGTATCTCTGAGTCCCCAGTTACCCCATTTTTCTATCATAATCCAGTTATTTCACGGTACAATGAATTCCACTCTCCTATTTCCTATCTCCAATCACTTTGAAACTCTACTGATAAACCCTCGACCCCTGAGACAGTGATCCAAAGAAAACCGCTACAGAAATGCCACAGGGCAACATCCGAGGGCAGCTGATGGAAACAAAGGTGTGATTTCCCAGGGATTAAACTGGCCTGACACACCAGAAGCCTTAAGAAACATTCCCATCTCCATGCAATACTTTCCTTATAATACTTAACTGCATTTAGTTTTCTCTAAACTAACAGGCCTGAGTCAAAGTGTTTCTAAAACGGGAGTTCTCTCATCCTGGCTTGGCAGGTAACAAACCCGACTAGCATCCATGAGGACCTGAGTTTGATCCCTGGCCTCGCTCAGTGGGTTAAGGATCTGGTGTGGCCATGAGCTGTGCTTCAGGATGCAGAGGCAGCTCGGATCTGGCCGGCAGCTACAGCTCTGATTAGACCCCCAGCCTGGGAAACTCCATAGGCTGTGGCTGTGGCCATTAATAGATAAAAAAATTAAAAAAAAAAAAAAAAGATGTCTAAAACATCTTCCAGGGTGAGTACTCTATAATTAATACCCGTTTATGTGGCTCTAGAGGACACAAAAGGTCTTGAAGGGGTAAATGCAAATTTTTTTTTTTTTAATGGCCACACCCACATCAAATGGAAGTTCCCAGGCAAGGGACTGAATCCAAGATGGAACTGCAACCTGTGCCTCAGCTGCAGCAACACTGGATCATTTAACCCACTGCACCAGGCTGGGGATTGAACCCATGCCTCCACAGCAACCTGAGCCACTGCAGTTGGATTCTTAAACTGCTGCGCCACAGCAGGAACTCCTGCAAAGATTCTTAATGGTTTTCTCCCTACTCAAGACAGAATGCCATTTTGGAGTGTGTATGATGTATGTGGGTTTGTTTGGTCGAATGATGAGTAGGCTATACCTACCAAGATCCAGAGCCTGTTCAACATAAGGGAGGAACAGACATTTATCTTTCTACTGCCCATTGACAGGACTGTTCTCTTCCCAATCTCGAATGATCTCTCCATCTCTATCTCTGATCAGCTCTATTTAGCTGACTAATCTCACTACTTTCTTAGCTACTATCTCAACACCCAATTTCTTTGCTCAGTGGTAAAAACAAACATTTACGAAGAAGTGGGTTTAGGGGAACAGGAAGGATTAAGGAGAGAGTTTGGGGAAACTTTGCCCCACTCAGGACAAACACTCAGCCTCTGCACCCAGACTCAGCTTTGCAGTGGCTGGTGTTTTTTCTTTACTTAAAAGATACATTCTGGAGTTCCCGTCGTGGCGCAGTGGTTAACGAATCTGACTAGGAACCATGAGGTGGAGGGTTCGATCCCTGCCCTTGCTCAGTGGGTTAACGATCCAGCGTTGCCGGGAGCTGTGGTGTAGGTTGCAGACGGGGCTCGGATCCTGCTTTGCTGTGGCCCTGGCGGAGGCTGGCAGCTACAGCTCCGATTAGACCCCTAGCCTGGGAACCTCCATATGCCACGGGAGCGGCCCAAGAAATGACAAAAAGACAAAAAAAAAAGATACATTCTTTGTTTTTGTTTTTGTTTTTGTTTTTTGCTTTTTAGGGCCAAACATATGGAATATGAAAGTTCCCAGGTTCAAGTTTTAAACGGAGCTACAGCTGCCAGCCTACACCACATCCACAGCAATGCTGGATCTAAGCTGTGTCTATGGCCTATACTACAGCTCACGGCAACGTCGGATCCCTGACCCACTAAGTGAAGCCAGGGATCGAACCTGCATCCTCGTGGACACTAGTCAGATTTGTTTCCACTGTGCCATGACGGCAACTCCCAAAAGATACATTCTTTATGTGATGGTATTTGCCAAAGAGTTGAGTGACTTTTTTCTTGTTGTGTCATGTTGTTTTGTTCTGTTTGAAGGTTGTTTTCAACTACAGGGGGAAGAAAAAGACAGTAGCTTCATTGCTTGGTCCTACAGAAAAGTAAGCACAGAGGTTTTTCCCAAATACTGGCCACAGAAGGCCTGCTTTCTTCTGTAGAGTACAACTTCCCTTGTCTGGGAATATCTGAGAAAAAACATTTCAAGTGATACAGAAAATGTTAACGTTGAAGGGACAGGTCTGCAGGCAAGAACTGCTGTGTGTGAAGGGTACAGAAGGCACTCGTGGATAAAGCAATCCAACGAGGCTATTTTTCTCACGTGATACATACCAGGGCTCAGGAAGTCTTAGTCTTGTATTTGAGCAGCCTCTCTTCGCTGGGGTCAAGGACAGTGAAATGACCTAACCACGAGTCCCACTTCACATTGCTCTGTGGGCAATAAAAGCAACTTGAGCTGTTGGGCTGACGGAAATCTGGGGGAGGATTTCCCACACAGACCACATCCAGGGAGAGGATGAAGGAGATTCCAGCCCATCCTCAACGGCCCCTTTTCTGCAAAGATAGATGCCCATGGTCAACTGTGTAACGGGAGTGCAGAGTCTGCTCCATTCCACTCCACACCCCTGCTGCCACTTGCGCCACTTCATCACCAGCGATTTACAAGACCACCCATCCACCACGGGAGAACCACAAAGACAGAATAAGCAGGGCTTTCCCAACGTGGATGTCCTTCACATCCAGCCCACATCAGTTCTCATCCAACCTCCGTAAATCCACCAGTGAATGAGAGCAGGCAGTCACTAGCGACGGTTCTAAGCCTGACAACCAGGAAGGAGGATAGGTAATTCAACAGGGACCATCTGATTAGGAAGCCCTGGAGCCAGCACAGAAGGATGAGTTTGGGGGCGGCTTTGACACAGACCAAAAGCCCACTCAGGACACACACTTGGCCCTTGCGCTGTAGACATCTTAGAGGCTTTTGCTAAAGGCATGGAGCTAATAGTTCATATCTAACAATTGTGGAAGGAAACAACCTAAGTGTCCACTGATAGGTGAATGGATAAAGAAAATGTGGTGTACACACACACACACAGAGACATGCACACAGAGGAATATTATTCATCTGGGAGAAAAAAGAAATACTTCGATTTGTGACAACAAAGACAGATTGAAGGACACGATGCTAAGTGAAATAAGTTACACAGAGAAAGACACTTACTGTATGAGCCCCCTTCCAGGTGAATGTAAAAAAATTAAACAAAACAATGAACTCACAGATACAGAGCACAAATTGGTGATTACACCAAAAAAAAAAAAAAAAATCAAAAAATGGACAGAAGATCTAAACAGACAGTTCTCCAAAGAAGACATACAATTGGCCGAGAAATGCATGAAAAGATGTTCAACATCACTCAGTATTAGAGAAATGCAAATCAAAACCACTATGAGGTCCCACCTTACACCAGCCAGAATGGCCATCATCAAAAAGCTTATAAACAATAAGTTCTGGAGAGGATGTGGAGAAAAAGGAACCATATTACACTGTTGGTGGGAATGTACATTGTTGCAACCACTGTGGAAAACAGTATGGAGATGCCTCAGAAAACTAAACATAGAACTTCCATTTGATCCAGCAATCCCACTCCTGGGCATCTATCCAGAGAAAACCTCGACTCGCAAGACACATGTACTCCAATGTTCACTGCAGCACTCTTCGCAACAGCCAAGACATGGAAACAACCTAAATGTCTATCGACAGAGGAGTGGATCAAGAAGATGTGGTCCATAGACACAATGGAATATGACTCAGCCATTAAAAGGAACGAAATACCAGCGTTTTTAACAACATGGATGGACCTAGAAATTATCATGCTAAGGGAAGTCAGCCATACAATGAGACACCAACAGCAAATGCTTTCACTGACATGTGGAATCTGAAAAAAGGACAGACTGAACTTCTTTGCAGAACAGATGCTGACTCACAGACATGGAAAAACTTATGGTCTCCAGAGGAGACAGTTTGGGGGGTGGGGGGATGTGCTTGGGTGGTGGGATGGAAATTCTGTGAAATTGGATTGTTATGATCATTATATAACTACAGATGTGATAAATTCGTTTGAGTAATAAAAAAAATTGATGATTACAGGGGAGGGAGTGGCAAAAGGGATGAAGCCATAATGTACCAACTTCCGGTGATAACATAAAATAGTCCTAGGGATATAAGATAGTGAAAAACACTGTATTGTGTCTTTGAAAGTTGATAAGAGAATATATCTTAAAAATTTTCACAACAAGAAAAAAAACTGACTATATGTGGTGACAGATGTTTCCTGAAGTTAGTGTAGTGATCCTTTCACAATATACACAAATACGGAATCATTTTGTTCTACACCTGAAACTAGTACCTTGTACATCAACTGTATAGCAATCAGAAAAAAAAGAGAGCGGAAGCTTTTTTTTAAAATTTGGGACTCATGTTTTCTTTCCGATGTGTCCAAGTAATAAAGTATTTCACACATTAAAAAAAAAAAATACAACAATGGGACGCTGGTAAGAACAAAGCTGTATGTAAATCAAAATAACACACAGCATTAAACAGACCCTGCGAGGTGTCCGCAAACAAGGATATGGGCCATCTTACAATGCAATCACCAAATAAAACACGACATAGACTATTATAGCAAGGATTCCAAGGCAGGCAATTCTCAGACTAGGCAGCTATGAAAAGAGGACATAAAGCATGACAGACAGGCATCAATCCTCAAATTATAATGACTAGATTCTCTAAGAACCAGCAGTTTAAAATTCATAGGGTGAGGAGAATAAGCCTTCACCTGAGAATAGGATAACAAGGCACAGAAAAGGAACCCAGCTCCATTACCACTTCCGAAGAGGCCCAGTCTGGGAAAAAGCCTGGTAGGATATAAGCCTGATGCAAAAGCCAGTAAGGCAGTGTCCGAATGTAAGCATCCTCAACAGAGTAAAGAAAGACCTACATTAGCTAGTTCTTAATTGTGCCACTTATGCAATGATTTATTCACGTATATATTCATGTATTCACTTTCTCCAAACCATGATCGATCACCAGTTACAACAGGGGGCCTCATACTTTGAGGAGCATACAAATCACCCCCAAGCATCCCATGAGAAAGCAGGTCTGAGCCAGGAGGTCTGGGGCAGGGCATGAGTCTCTGCACATCTAACAGCCTCCAGGGTGATGTGGACACTGCGGCTCATAGACAACCCTGTCCCAGGGACTGCAGATACGACAAAGGAGACAAGGTCATAGTCCTCTGTTTCAAGGACTGCCTCTACTAGACCAGGAACAAAACAAAACAAAACAAAAGAGGATTTCCTCAAAAGTTCATTGAGTCTCCATCCAACTAAGATACTCAACCTAAAAGTTATATCGTTTTCATTCTATCTCCTATATCATTACATTATGCTGTATTATATGATATCATACCTAACTGTATATATATACCTACCCACATGTTTGCAGAAGAAAATTATACTTTGATCCAATCTGGTTTAGAATGTGTTAGCAATGGAATACTACTCAGCCATAAAAAAGAATGACATAATGCCATTTGCAGCAACATGGATGAAACTAGAGAATCTCATCCTGAGTGAAATGAGCCAGAAAGACAAAGACAAATACCATATGATATCACTTATAACTGGAATCTAATATCCGGCACAAATGAACATCTCATCAGAAAAGAAAATCATGGACTTGGAGAAGAGACTTGTGGCTGCCTGATGGGAGGGGGAGGGAGTGGGAGGGATCGGGAGCTTGGGCTTATCAGACATAAGTTAGAATAGATTTACAAGTAGATCCTGCTAAGTAGCATTGAGAATTTTGTCTAGATACTCATGTTGCAACAGAACAAAGAGTGGGGGAAAGAAAATGTAATTGTAATGTATACATGTAAGGATATCTTGATCCCCTTGCTGTACAGTGGGGGGAAAATAAAATAAAAAAGAATGTGTTAGGACGATCTCCTTGCTTTCTCTCAATGGTCAGTTTTTATTCTTTCTTTCTTTCTTTTTTAGGGTCAAGCCTGTGGCCTATGGACATTCCCAGGCTAGGATTCAAATTGGAGCTGCAGCTGCTGGTCTACACCACAGCCACACTGGATCTCAGCTACAGTTGTGACCTCTACCGCAGGGGACAGCAACGCCGGATCCATAACCCACTGAGCGAGGCCAGGGATCAAGCCGGCATCCTCACGGATACTAGTCAGGTTCTTAAACCACTGAGCCAAATGGGGAACTCCCCAATGGTCAATTCTTTGAACAGAACCACTGTACAAGTTTCTGAGAAGATGCGTGTGCGTTGCACGCATGCACACGTCTGTTCAAGAGAGAGGATCTTCCCAAGTGAAGATGGCAAGGAAGAGTCAAGTTGCCTGGATACAGCCTCCTCTGGCTCCCACATTCTCCAGTGCATCCTGAAGATCTGCCTGGTCCCTGCTGGCAATCTCCATGGCAACTGGGGAGCTCGTCACTCCAGTCCCAGTCAGGACCTGGTAGCCCTCTCTGGCAGGCTTGGCCTGAATGTGCCCTTGCTGGTACCATGGACTCCCCCTTGGCTAGCCCAGTCTTTGCAAGTGTGCTGGGGGTGACGGTGACTGTATGCCTCACCACATGGACACCAGTCACAGCCCCAAGATAATTAGTGCAGCTCTCTTCCTCCTGATGGAGGAGAAAAACATTTCCTCGACCCTTTTAGGTGGAGTCCCTGGGACAGGCAACAAAACCCCGATTAACAGAAGAAAATGTGTACAGATTTTGCGGATGCTAATTATTTTACATGTGTGCGGGGCATCAAAGGAAATAAATGAAAACCCCAAAGCGGCAATTAGACCCAGGAGCATACATATCATTTTAACAAAGGGCAATCAATGGTGGGGAAGTCACTAGACAATGGAAGAAGGGAGAATTTGGGTTTCCAGGGCTAGCAATACCTGGGAAGGTAACTAACTCAGGCCAACTATGGTAGCCAAGGGTTGTTGACTAAGGTTGGCTATGCAGACTCAAGCTGGTGCCCTCTGCAGTAGTGTACCGTCTCCCAGAAGTAAGAGGTATGGGAGAAGACAGTTTTAGAAATGAAAATGTATTCCCTCCATAAAGGTGGTGTGTATGGCCTGCCTTGAGGCAGGAAGGGAACGGGTAGAGTTCCTCCTGTGTCCCCTGTTCTTAGTTGCCTTCAGCGCCAAATAATTCTCATGCCACAGTGGCAAGGTTCTAGGATGGCACAGTCCCATTCCCTTCATCTGCAGTGTCAGAAGCTGACCATTAGTAACTCTTTTTTTGTTTTGTTTTGTTTTCCCCTTAACCATTCTCTGGTAAGAAATACCCATTTCCTTCAGCCCAAAAGATCTACCTTTCGTCTTTGGTGGGTGTGACGAACGGCTGGCCTTCTTGCTTTCTTCAATGGTTCTGGCCCTGAAGGCCGGCTTAGGGTCCCCCCACTATGTACACGGTCATCACCCAGAAGATTCCTAATAGTTTCAATGTCAAGTAGCTGTATGCACACCCATTTGGTTCAAGGCTGTCTTTTCCTCCTGTCTGTAGACAGAGGACAGAACTTCGGCACCAGCACGCTCTGAATCACGGGATATACAGCGAGGGGTGACGTCATGTACGGACAGATGACATCTGTCCAAGGCTTATGCGATCCACGCTACCTTCGAAGCACTTATCCGTGTTCACCTATGTAACCCTCCCAGCAATTAACAAAGTACAATGAGGTCTGTCGCCACCTGCGTTTTCCAGCTGAGTAAACTGCATTCACCTCGACAGGGAGGATTCTTCGGCTGTTGCCCCAGGAGGGGGTGAAATGATGGGTGGGGTGGAGGAGAAAGATGCAGTACAACAAGGAACCATCCAGATTGCATCCAAGTCTTCTGTTTCGTATATAAATGGCTCACATATTTTGCATTCTACTCCCCTTTCTCACTAGTTTTAAATCTTTTTCTGCAGGAAAATAGAAACCTTGGGTGATACCCACTTTTTATTTCCAGTTTGATCTCCTGACTGCTGCTTAAAGGGGTATGGGAGCCTAAGGGATTATAGAATAGGAACCAAGGAGAAGTTTGGGTTTTGAGATTAAAATTTGATTTCCTTGGTAACCCACACTTGGCGAGAAAGGCACGACTTCCCCTGAATTTCTCCATGTGTTTTGACCATGATTTTCAGACCATGGATACGCATGTATCACAAGCAGGAACAATTGCCAAGACGGTGCTCTGGAGCAAAACTTGTGGCTCCAACATGATGTCTCTTCGGCATGCAGATCCTTTGCGGCTGCAATCAATGAGATAGAAACTCTGTCCACCCCCTTGGCTGACTTAAAAGAATTTAGGTGGAGGGTGTGTTCTGGGGAGGGAGCTATGACCAGAGATGTGTGCAAAGGACATGGGCCACGTGCGGCAGGGACTGCAGATGAGAGTCCACTGTGTTCCTTGGTCTAGGCATGGCCCTGCAAAGATCAATTTACAAGCATTTGCTTTTCCATCTCCCTGTCTGTGGCCTTCCTCCCCTTGGAAGGCCCAAACCACTGCTCCCAACATCCTCTTTGGTCTAGAGCTCAAGAGGAGATTTAAGGGGAGGGTTTGTTCATGTTGGTTTCCCTGAGCTTCACCCATGAATGCCTGCTATTCACCTTTTGCTTCATTTTTTCCTGTGAACCTGTCTCCCATCAATCTAATTCTTAGACCAACCAGAGTAACCTGGAAGGGGGAGCAACCTTTCTACCTTCCCCCAAACTGTAAGGCCGTGTGTCTGATAAGGAACTTGCAATAACGCTGTTGTAAACAGTTGAGGTGAGCTCAGCTGCAGGACCTCAGCTCACACCAGGAAGGGTGCTTATTCTTCATTTTATAGGTAGGCATATACAGAGACTACATTGCAACACACAAATGTACACACGTGAGTGCATAACAGAAAGAAATATACTAACTTGCATGTGAACTTGCTCTATACTCAAAGACTCAGGGAATCTCCTGATGTGGCATGTTTTTTGTTTTTTTGTTTTTGTTTTTACAGCTGCACATGCGGCATACGGAGGCCCAGGCTACGGGTCAAATCCGAGCTGCAGCTGCTGGCCTACATCACCGCCAGAGAAACACCTGACCCGAGGTGCATCTGCAACCTACACCGCAGCTCATGGCAATGCCAGATCCCCGACCCCACGGAGCAAAGCCAGGGATCCAACCCGCATCCTCATGCACACTAGCGGGATTCGTTTCTGCTGTGCCACAAGGGGAACTCCTGTTTTCGTTTTATTTTAGCACTCATATTAGCATGTAGGCCAAGCAACGCGTTTAAGCCACTCAGAATTGAAAATAATCTTTGTCTTCATTGATCAGGGATCTGTTAAATCTTTTGAATACATACTGCTCTCCAACCACAGAATGGGCTAATCCACTCCTGGAACACACACCTCTTTTCCTCTCCTATTTACTTTGTTCCCATTTCAAGCTGAGATGCCCTCTGCAATTGACAAAGGAATGTCATTGTGTTCTGAACAAACACACTTCAATTTCAATTGCAGTGCACAAACAGAGGATGAGCCCAAGGATGGCAAAACAGAGCTGAAGAGGTAAAAGCAAATAAACACTTGTATAACCTTTGAAAACATACTATAAAAGCAGAACACTCTTGGTTAGACACGTGGAGACATTTCCCTTAAATTGCTCTAACATTTCTAAATTCTACCAGCTGTTTTCTCTCCTTCAACATAATGTAAACAGTGTGATAATCTCCACATTTTTTGGAACCTGATGATTTGTTTGTTTGTTTTTTGTTTTTCCCCCAGGCTAGGGGTTGAATCAGAGCTACAGCTGCAGGCCCCCACCACAGCCACAACAACCTGGGATCTGCGACCTACACCACAGCTCATGGTAACACTGCATCCTTACCCACCGAGCAAGGCCAGGGATCAAACCTGCATCCTCATGGATGCTAGTCAGATTCATTTCCGCTGAGCCAGGACAGGAACTCCCAAGCCTGATGTTAAATAAACCATTATGGCTTTGATTTTGAGAACAAAAACATGGATTATGTTGAAAAGCACATCAATTTTCAAACTGACCAAATAATTTATGGTCAACAAGTTGTGCACAAAACTTTGAAAATTAAAAATCATGATTTCAGTCACACGGAACATTCACGATATATTTGCAATGAAGTATCCAGAGGGAAAGCAGTGTCCTAGGTATTTATGCACTATGTATATGTCCTTTTATGACAGTAGACAATGGGTAGATAAGCTAATCAAAAGACCTATGGATAAATACATGCTCAGATATGTAAATATAATAGCAAATGGAAAAAGGGAAAGATTCCAAAATCATAAATATTTAGGGGAGTATAGAGGAATTTTCCTAAAGAATAATCTTATGAAAGCATTCACAGAACAGGGAAGCATCAATACATTTTCATCATTTGAGTTACAGATCATGACTCCAGGTCAGCAGGTGTATCTTGAAACCTCTCCTCTCTCCCTAGGCTATAAAAACAGACATAGCCCTGCACACAGAGTCTGCTCTCCCACATCACAGGAAGCCAGCCCACTGTGCTAGCAGCATCTCTTATCTCAATAAACCCTCTTTCTCTTCATCCCACTATGCTGGAAAATTTTTTTCCAACCCATGCATATGGACGAGGACAATAACCACTACTGAGAATTGCAATGATTCAATCCCAGCACAGGAGCCCAGTGAGTTCAACTTTCCAGGTCCTTCCAAAGCCAGCCATTGCTGATGTTGAGAGGTGGCCCCTGGAGGGGCATTTCATTTCTACCCTGAGGAAAGAACAAGGGTTGGGTCTGCAAACTGCAGCCCGGGGGCTACTTCAGCCAGCACTGTCCCATGCTCCCCTGCATGCAAACACCCCCAATTCACTTCTGCATTGTCTGTGCAGGCTCTCACGACACAGCAAAAGCCTTCTTGGCTGGCGAACCCTAAAAAATTTACAGTCTGGTCCTTCAGAGAAGTTTGCTGAACCTTGGATTTGAATCCTGATGAGGCCAGAAAGCAATGTGTTTATTCTACGTTCAAGATTGTATTCATCTATATTGATATAGGACAAGGGTTTATGTGCGAGAGCAAACCCAGCGTCTCTCTCCACTCCAAGGGCTATGCGATGAGTAACCTGCTTAACTGTGAATGATGATTTATGAGCCACGGGCTGAAACCACCACAAAGATATGTTGTTACACAACACATAAGGGGGGAAACAGCACTAATGGAATCCTGGCTTCACAATACATTCCCCAGCTGTCAATAATGCCTTTTTTTTTAAAGGAAAAAAAGACCCAATAGGAAATGTGTTCATTTTCTCTAGAATCATGTCCTGTTTCATGGACTACATAAAGAGATGACTCCATGATTTCAACTCACTCCACTGTGGACCCTTGATTTTATAACCATGCTGGTAGAATTCTCACGAATAGGGATTTCTGCTAGGACCACGTCTCTGTCATAAAAATGCTTCTTGCAGCATGGCCCCCAGTCCTGGCTTTAGGAATAACTCCAATGCAGGGAGTTACATGTATGGACTGGGATTGACCAAGAGTGGTTTAGGATGCAAGCAAGCCCAAGGGGAAAGGAACGCAGAGAGCCTGACCCTGGAAGACAATTTGTAAATTATTTTAACAGGTGCTATGATTTTTCTTCCCCTAAGAGAGACCAGGGTGGAAACTTTTCTCATTGTGTGGCTGACCACCCACAGGCCTGGTTTTACAGGCGAAGGTTCCCCAGGTTGCCTCAAAGCTGCAAGTTTGCATCATTGTCATTCGGTCTGCAGCTCTCTTTATAAGCGGATTTAACTGTCTTGCTAATGATCTCAGGCTTGGCAAGTCTTCAAGACTTAACACAGCCACTCAAAAGAGCCTGAGTAGAGACGCAGTACAATTGATGAATTGCTCATTGAAATGGACTTGCAGGCTCTGAATGGTAGGAAATAAAACTGAATTCTAAAAGCAGGCTGGTATGTGAAGTTGCCATTAAAAACTTCTTAGGGGAGTGGGAAGGACTGGGAGTTTGGGGTTCGTAGATGCAAACTACTGCATTGGGAGTGGCTAAGCAATGAGATCCTGCTGTACAGCACAGGGAAATATATCCAATCACTTGTGATGGAACATGATGGAGGCTAATGTGAGAAAAAGAAATGTCTACCTGGGTCCCTCTGCTGTATAGCAGAAATTAACAGAACATTGTGTATCAACTATAATAACAAAATTTAAAATAATAATAATTAATAGCTTCTTAGGAGAATCGATCCTAGTAAGTCACAAAATAACCCTTTTGTTTCTGCTGGGCACCTTGAATGGCTCCTGGAGGAAGAAAGCTGAGTTTGCAAGGAAAGGATAAAGAACCTGAATTGCTGCCTGAAGTGAGAATTTCAAGTCTCCCACAGCCACCTAGCAATCCACCAGGGAGTGACTCATAGAGGAGATGAGAGGGGACATCGGAACCCACAAAACTGGAAGAGGCATGTGCTTTTGGGTTGCTGGTGTTGTTTTAATTTTTTAAAAAATACTACAGTACAGCTGATTTACAGTGTTGTACCAAGAGGCATGTGCTTTTAAGCACCACTTGTGTGATGAAGTTCTAACTTTAATGCATTATGGGTAGATGACACAGTCTGTAGGAAACTGATTCTGTGCAGTATATTACAGCTTCTTTTCTGGCCAGTTTAAATGTTCTTCCACTGCTCAAAAAGCATGTGAATTCTCTGCTGGGTGTGGCGTTTTTTACATCTATAAGATCAAATCTATTAATGGCATTGTTTACATCCTGAACATCTCTGTTCCGGGTCTCAGTGTCTAGCTTTCTAAGAGAAGTGACTTAGGAGTGACACCGGCTTAAGGGTATTTATTTAAGTAAAAAGATAAAGCTTAATTTCTAAAATATTACATTTGTTAGTTGGGTTTGGGGAGAAACAAAGAAAACACAGACGGGAAGCAAATACGGTAAACCAAGTATTAAAAAGCCATCTGATACCTTTTAAAATTGCACCTCACAAAATCAAATACCTTGGAATACACCTGACCAAGGAGGTAAAGGACCTATATGCCGAGAACTATAAAACTTTAATCAAAGAAATCAAAGAAGATGTAAAGAAATGGAAAGATATTCCATGTTCCTGGATTGGGAAAATCAATATTGTGAAAATGGCCATCCTACCCAAAGCAAACTACACATTCAATGCAATCCCTATCAAATTACCCATGACATGTTTCACAGAACTAGAACAAACAATCCAAACATTTATATGGAACAACAAAAGACCCAGAATCGCCAAAGCAATCCTGACAAACAAAAACCAAGCAAGAGGCATAACTCTCCCATTCTTCAAGAAATACTACAAAGCCACAGTCATCAAAACAGTGTGGTAATGGTATCAAAACAGACAGACAGACCAATGGAACAGAATAGAGAACCCGGAAATAAACCCTGACACCTATGGTCAATTAATCTTTGACAAGGGAGGCAAGAACATCAAATGGGAAAAGGAAAGTCTATTCAGCAAGCATTGCTGGGAAACCTGGACAGCTGCATGCAAAGCAATGAAACTAGAACACACCCTCACACCATGCACAAAAAGAAACTCAAAAATGGCTGAAAGACTTAAATATACGACAGGACACCATCAAACTCCTAGGAGAAAACATAGGCAAAACACTCTCCGACATCAACATCATGAATGTTTTCTCAGGTCAGTCTCCCAAAGCAATAGAAATTAGAGCAAAAATAAACCCATGGGACCTCATCAAACTGAAAAGCTTTTGCACAGCAAAGGAAACCCAAAAGAAAACAAAAAGACAACTTACAGAATGGGAGAAAATAGTTTCAAATGATGCAACTGACAAGGGCTTAATCTCTAGAATATATAAGCAACTTATACAACTCAACAGCAAAAAAACCAATCAATCAATGGAAAAATGGGCAAAAGACCTGAATAGACATTTCTCCAAAGAAGATATACAGATGGCCAACAAACACATGAAAAAATGCTCAACATCGCTGGTTATAAGAGAAATGCAAATCAAAACTACCATGAGATACCACCTCACACCAGTCAGAATGGCCATCATTAATAAATCCACAAATAACAAGTGCTGGAGGGGCTGTGGAGAAAAGGGAACCCTCCTGCACTGTTGGTGGGAATGTAAACTGGTACAGCCGCTACGAAGAACAGTTTGGAGATACCTTAGAAATCTATACATAGAACTTCCATATGACCCCGCAATCCCACTCTTGGGCATCTATCCGGACAAAGCTCTACTTAAAAGAGACACGTGAACCCGCATGTTCATTGCAGCACTATTCACAATAGCCAGGACATGGAAACAACCCAAATGTCCATGAACAGATGACTGGATTCAGAAGATGTGGTATATATATACAATGGAATACTACTCAGCCACAAAAAAGAATGACATAATGCCATTTGCAGCAACATGGATGGAACTAGAGACTCTCATCCTGAGTGAAATGAGCCAGAAAGACAAAGACAAATACCATATGATATCATTTATAACTGGAATCTAATAGCCAGCACAAATGAACACCTCCTCAGAAAAGAAAATCATGGACTTGGAGAAAAGACTTGTGGCTGCCTGATGGGAGGGGGAGGGAGTGAGAGGGATCCGGAGCTTGGGCCTATCAGACACAGCTTAGAATAGATTTACAAGGAGATCCTGCTGGGTAGCATTGAGAACTTTGTCTAGATACTCATGTTGCAACAGAAGAAAGGGTGGGGGAAAAAATGTAATTGTAATGTATACATGTAAGGATAACCTGACCCCCTTGCTGTACAGTGGGAAAATAAAAAATTATTGAAAAAAAAAAAGCCATCTGAAATAAGGATCTATGGTATAGCACATATAGCAGTCACCTATAGGGGCAATAAGCTGGGAAAGAATGAATTTGTGTCTCTGTATATGGATGTGTGTCTACGGGATAGGGATGGAGTAGGCACAGGTAGTCATAGAAGTCCCAATAAAGGAGCATAGGCAGAGGGAAACCCAAGGAATGTTGGGAGATCACTGCCACTTAATAAATAGCTCAAAAAAGCAGTTGTGTGGGGGATGGGATAAGACCCACACTCAGATTCAGACCAAGGGCCAGGAGTTTGAGCACTGCCTTTCTGCTGATTTGAATTCACACCTGACCAGATATCAAGGTGAAGCTAGTACTCCCAGGAAGGAGAAGGTGGTCTTTTCTAACCCCCACGCCCCCTGGATAATAAAACTGTAGCTCACCGGATCCTCGGGCAGAGATTCCTGGCCTGCCCGCTTGCATCGCTCGCAAGCATCGTATCCTGATTAAACTATTTCTTGCCTATCACTTTGTCTCTCACTGAATTCCTTCTGCACAGAGGCATAAAGAACCTGAACCTCAATGAGTCCAGACATCAGGTGAGTGCGACTTTAAAACATGGGTTCAAGTCCCCAATGAAGGTTTGGGATGGGTTCGTGTCCTGGCACGTGGGTTCAAGTCCCAGTCGGTGTTCTGGCTGGGTTCAGGCTGTTAGCGCTGTCAGTGTCACATGTATAACCACCTCCCTGGGCTGTATCTCTGAAACCATCACAATATTGCAAGTCGACTATACGCCCATAAAAAATTTTTAAATAATAATAAAAGCAGGCTGGCAACAGTCAGAACATAATGACATTCCCAGTCTTGGAGTTCAAAGCTGGTGGCCTGCTTCCCCCTGTTTAATGCTGCTGCTTGTCAGCTTCCACTCCTCCAGGCCAAGTGGTTTATTTGCTCTTTTGTTTGGCTTCCTGTGACTGATGTGTCTGGAAAGCACTTCTTTGCAAAACCTAATAACTCCTGCCATGAAAACAGACTGGTTTTAATGACAATAACTTGATATTACAGGTGGCACCATCAATTACGAAGAAATGGCTATCGGGTGATAAAAGGTCTGTAAACCGAAAACCCAATACAATGGTGGCTAGGGGGAAGAAAAGACACTCTTGGGGAAGCATAAAAATAAAAACATCCAAGCTAGCAGTAAATTGGGACAAGAAAAAGACCCCCTGGGGGACACAGTTCCTGCCTGCGGGGGATAAAACCCACTCCAGGCTGCCAACCATCAGCTATCACCTGATAGCCCTGCCAATTGACTCTTATATCCTGTTGGAAAATAAGATTAGAGTCTTTCTTTTCTATTTTTTTTTTCCTACAGGACAATAAAAGATTCTAGCATCATTAAAATCAAACCTAGGAGGCTATAGGGGAACTCTCTAAACTTGCTGCTCGATTTTTCTAAAAAAATAAGGTCTGTATAAAAGCAAAACCAAACCTCAAAATCAAAAGCCATTAGAAAGTCGTGGAGGTGTTGAAGGAAGCACCATAGCTGTTTTGTGGGTGAAATTTGCTAGTTCTTCGCTTAAGCTCAGGGCTGCTTTTCCATTGTGTTTGCTGAAAATCCGGACCCATTCCGGGGGGGGGGGGAGAAAATCCATGTAACATGCATTTGTCTTTCTTTCGTGTATTTTAATGACAGAGAAATGTCACTTCCTTTGAGAGAGCAGCTCGGAAATAGAGCAGGACCCTATGGGACCCTCCTGGGTATAAAGACTTTCAGTGTGTCCCCATTTCTCGTTTGTTTGAAATGGGCTTCATTCAGCCTCCATGAACTTGCCTAAGTTCCAAAGGGCAGATCCAAACAGGAGTTCATCAGAGAAGGGAGGGGATGCACAGACAAGACAAGGGCAGTCAAGGGACGAGAGTGCAGCCTGGGGGCAGGGTCCTGGTCCCCCCACCCCGACCCCCTCAAGGAGCTCTTCTTCAGAACTAAAACTCCCATTCAGGTGGATGGCAACTTCAGGCAGAGCATCAGAAAGATACCTGGTACCCCGCCCTGCGGCCTCACAACCAACCAATCAGAAGAAAGTGACACATCCAACAGTCCTCACCCCCACACGTTGGCCATAAAAACATTCCCTCCAAGCCATCAAGGGAGGTCAGAGTTTTTCAGAGCAAGCCACCAGTTCTCCTTTCCTTGGCCCACCCTGCCATAAACCTCTCTCTGTTCCGAATTCTGGGTTCTGTTTGTTTGGCCTCACTGTGGGACAAGCACAAGAACAAACAGGGTAACAGGTCCTGCTAAGGGCAAAGGAAGGTGAGCAGGGTTCCCAGCCAAAGACCAGATTGGGAGTGTCTGAGATGGGAAAGCCTATCAGATCATCAAGACACACTACTGAATCCAATTATACCTCATTCAAACAAAGGACGCTGTGGCCATCAGGCCCTCAGCCCCTATATCCCGAGGGGACTTTAGGCTGGAGAAAAACAGGATACTGGCCCTACATAGTTCAAGGAATAACTTCAATGAGCCCAGACTCTTGCACCATCCCATAGATAAAAAAGCACAAAATTCATCCACTTGAGGTATCTGGGTTTTTGAAGTTTCTTTGCAGTAATCTTTTGGTGTTCAACTACATTTTTTTTTGTTTTTGTTTTCTAGCAAAAATTCCTGGATACCGAGACCTCCCTTATTTCCTTGGAAGGAACCCACCAAGCTGAGATGCTCTCCCCCAGGCTATAGTCCTCAGGACAATCCCCAAATAAAATGTAACTCTCGCTGCCCGTTTGTGCAATTTTCTTTTTCCATTGCCACAAATGATTAATCTCTCCTTGCTCGAAGTGCTGTTTCTTCCCTAAAGACAAATGGAAGCAACTGACTAGGATATTCCTTAGAAACTGCTAGTGTTGGAGAAATAGGTGAGCAAGGATTTGAGGAACTGAATTCCGGGGGGGGGGCAGATTTTTCAGGTCCCGAGGTGGGTTCTGTGTACTAAGACTCTCACACCATGCAGAGAATAGCATCTGAGGATATTACGTGCATTCTCAATCTGAGCAAAGAACGTGTATTGGCAGCAGGCATTCAGGTAACATTCAGGTGGACTCTCTGGGCGCTGGTGGTGGTGTAAGCAGACAGGTGGGAGGTCTCTGCGATAAAGACAGATAAGGATAGTCACACAGGTGGCTGCAGAACTCCCAGCGGGGGACCACTAGAGAGGGGAAACCTAGGGACTTGGGGAGATCACTGTAAGTTAGTAATTACTCAAGACGGCCGTCTGCTTGAAGAATGAAGGCACAAGAAGGTGAGTCTTCTCCCACTCCCCACTTTCCTTGGATGATAAAAGGCAGCCCACCTAAACCCTGGGGCAGAGCTTCCTTGCCTGACCACACGAGGGTCACACACAAGTGTCCGATCTTAATCTATTTCGTACCTATCGCTGTTTCTCATGGAATTCCTTCTGTGCTGAAATACAAAGACCCTGAGCCTCCATGGGTGCAGACACCCGCTGAGTGACTCTAATTAAAAAACTGTGGGTTTGAATCCCAACCTGAGTTCAGGCTGGGTTCAAATCCGAGGTGATTTGGTTTCACCCGGGGAAAGAGCAACAGGCCTGGCTTTTGTAACACGACAGAAGGCATTTTGTTGCCCAAGCCATTTTGTGATCCAAGACTGGCCACAACGCTTGTCCTTGACCAGGTCTCAGTCATTCATATTCTGGAGGAAAGCGAGAGATTGAAGGAACAAAGGAAAAGCCGTGCAACAGTTCTTCAGCCATAGAGCAAGAGTCCTGGTTCCTCCACAAGGGACACACCTCACCATCCGACACCTCTCTCTGAGTTCAGCAGGAACTAAGGACCCCCACTCAGGTGGAAGAGGGTAACTGAGACCCCAGACTGGTCAGAACATAAGGAATAAAGATGTTGACCTTTTCGGACTCTCGACACTTCAATGAAAGCTCAGACTCTGTCAACCTTCACTCCAATTAGATGCTGAATTCTCCAGTGCTCCAGCTCTTTCATGAATGTGCATTCCCCACCCAAGCCCCTTCCCACATATGCACGTACCTCTAGCTTAAAACTTCCTCAGTTTTGCTGTTGGGGAGGGTGGGGGGTGGACACTGCTTTGGGCCAGATCCCCAGGCAGTCTTCTTACTTGTTGCAAGTAAAAAATCTTCCTTCTCCTGCTCTCTGGCTTGAGTGTGTCTTTTGGCTTGATACCCACAAAAAGATGAGCCCAATTTTCAGGTAACAGTGGAGATAAAGGGTGTCTTTTGGCTTGTTTGGATTCCAGGATGCTTGGGTTTCCTTGCTTGGGTTAAAGAAGTGGGTTACTGGATGTTCTATCTGGACCAAGATAGATTTCCATAATTTGGGGGTTTCTAATAAGGTCGCTGATTACAAAATCTCTCTACAAATCTTTGTGTTTACCATCCCCTCCCCCGAAACCAACTGCCCCCAAACAGGGCATGGGGTGGGGGTGCTGGAGAGCTCAATTCTTGTTTCCAAGTTCAAGGTGGTTGGAAAATGCAGGGTCTCTTTCTCAAGCCCCTTATTTCCCTGCCTTGAATGCCCCTCACTAAATCACTGGAAGATAACCCTCCTTCTTGAATTAAATGTTTGTGGCAGTGATAAGATCTATTTTAATATTGAAAAATAAAAGATCAACTCCCTGCCCCCAGCTTGCCTGTACATCTGTGTGAATTGCACCTTTCTGTTGGAAAATGCATCAAATGTAAGGACAACGGCCTCAAGCAAACTATGAGTCATGCGTTGGCCAGCTGTTTAAAATCTGGGCGGCCTGAGATGAGGAGCTGAAGGCTTTTGTTTCCACTGTAGTGAGACATTTCTCTATGCACTGCACTTATCATCCCACTAATAAGTGATCATTTTCGGTCAAAATCCAATGCAGCATCTCCTTTCATAAAATTCTCTGGTGGTTAGAGCTTTGCTATTTACCATTTCACTGACGCTGTGTTCTAGACACTGTTTATGGAATGACAAATGCATTTATCTAGTACCTAGCAAGAGACGATGAATATAACATCAGTTTAGCTGTTAGGACCATGGAGCGAGGAAGCAGAGGCTCTCAGGTTCGATTGTGGGCTTGCCACTTGATACCTCTGAGAGCTTGAAAAATGTGCTGTGTCCCTCTGGGTCACAAGTTTTCTGTATCTCATGGGATGATGGTGAGGGTTTGCCTACAACAGGGCTAGTCACACAGTAAGTGCTGTATCATGTCTGCTGTGAAGGTGCAAAGGCAATGGTGGCAGCCATTGCACTCTATAAGTCAGCAAGAAGCAGAAACAAAGCTGGAGGTAACGCTCCCTGGTCCTACCAAGAATGGCTTGCTTTCTATTTGTGACAACACCTGTGCTGCCAGCAGTTATGTGACAAAAAAATGTTAACAGAGTTGGTGTCCTTGGCACAAAGGGAAACACATCCATAAGGGATATGGGTTAGAGAGTGGGCCGTGACTCCGCTTGGGGAGCTCAAAAGAGTGGAATCTACAACAAGGAAGACATTGTGTGTTAAGCAAAACTAATTTGAATTCCAAGCTACCAGCATCAATGAAACTCCCATATGACCCAGCAATTCCACACCTGAATATATATTCAGAAAAGGCAAGAATACTAATTTGAAAAAAAATATGCACTCCAGTGTTCATAGCCACACTATTAACAATAACCAAGATATGGAAGCAACCTGAGAATCCATCAACAGATGAATGGATAAAGACGATGTGTGTGTGTGTGTGTGTGTGTGTGCGTAATACTACTTAGCCATAAAATGTAATATTGCAAACAATGGAATATTAGCCATAAAAAAGAATGAAACTCTGAAAACTGTAACAACGTGGAGGGACTGAGAAAGTATTATGCTTAGTGAAATAAGTCTGAGACAGACTGTATGATATCATTTCTATATGGCATATAAAAAATAAAAATAAAAAAACACACAAAACTGATGTGGAGTTCCCATGGTGGCGCAGTGGTTAACGAATCCGACTAGGAACCATGAGGTTGCGGGTTCGATCCCTGCCCTTGCTCAGTGGGTTAAGGATCCAGCATTGCTGTGAGCTATGGTGTAGGTCGCAGACGCGGCTCGGATCCAGCATGGCTGTGGCTGTGGGTAGGCTGGCAGCTGTAGCTCGGATTCAACCTCTCACCTGGGAACTTCCACATGGCGTGGGTGCAGCCCTAAATAGAAAGAAAGAAAGAAAAAGGAGTCAGTTAAAGAAAATAAGGGGTGTTCTACCCTGCAGTAAGGAGGGGGGAAGCATAATATTTTACAAAGATATATTTTTGAGGCTTAATCAATCGTCTTCCTTCAAATTTTACACTGAATTATAATATATAATTATATTTAATAATAGTAGTTTATTAAATAAATACTGTTGGAGAAAAGGAAAGAAGGAAAGGAACAAAAAAGCAAGGGAGAGATGACGGAATTTCCCATTACCTTGTGATAAGAGAAATGATACCACCCTTCTCTAGCAACAGACAAGTAATTCACAAAGCAATATATTAATGAACAAATGTACTTAAAGGATAATCACGGGAAAGGAATGGTCATGGGTTGGCACGAATATTTTGCTCAACCATGTTTTAAAATTCGCTATTTGGTTAACTCATCATCCTGAAATGCATTCGAAAATAGATTCTTTTATCGACGACCTAAAAATTAAATTTGACCTGTGTTTTTAAGAAACTGAGACCCAAGGAAGGTAGCATATGCTATGAGTTTCAGGTGCAGAGCATGCTGACGAGCGCTTTGTACACACTAGGAAACGATGGCCAAGTACGTCTACTTCAAAGCTTCCCACACACGTCACTCGATTTCTCAAAGTTAAACCTCTCCTTCCTTGCCAAGATTTTCAAAAGAATAACCCTGTCATATTCTCCACAGTTCACATGACCAGGGCTTCTACCCACAACGTTAAAACGTGTTAACGTCTATACAACTGAACCCACAGTGGGTTCGCCTTTTAATTAAACTGGGGGCTTCAGAAGCCCCTGACCTCTTTAGGAGCATCCTTTTCATCACATGGCCTGTTGCTTGTCCTAAGGGGAGCTGATGAAGACAGCGGCTCAAATTTTGCCAGCATGACTTCTCAGATCTCCCAACCAACTCCAGGAGCTGGAAGGAGCTTCCTTGGACTATCTATCAAATGCTGCAAGTTTAACGGACGTCTGGCTTTTTTCAAGGGTTTCTCTGCTGTGGTTGATTAGGCAAATCTTTGCTGTATGCGAGACCCAAAGGCTAATTTCTCCCCCCTCCCCCCAGGTTGTTGAAGAATAGCTGCTTCAGCTGACTTTAGAATAACAGGTGAAGCAGTCAATCCTGGCAATTCCCCCCCCGCCAAAGACTGTAGAGAAATCTGGAAGATCATACATGAGAGAAAGCTATGTAGATAATATGGATACTATTAATTACATTATCTACTGATATATACTAGTATCTATATAACACATGCAGTTAATCTATGAAGATATAATTTGTTACGACGTATATTATATACTATTCATTATGATATATATGATATGTATACTACATATATAGCATGCATAACAAACATATATACATTGACATTTTAACTACAAACCCACCTGTAAGTGAAACATGTGCTAAAACTTGCATTTGAGAATGAAATATTTCCTAAGGATTGGGTAAGTCATGTAGGATCTGAAAGCTGTTTTTAAAACACAAACTTCACGGGCAGAAAATACCAACAAGACACCACAGGACATGGTCAAAGTGCACTGTCCCATTGGAATATGTCCATGCAGTTACTTTTATCCATTAAAAAAATCTCTACTTTGGAAGGGTTTTAAAGTCAGATCCCTATAAACATTCATTTTTGTGCGTACCTATATGTTTCCAAATGCACATGCCCATAAATCATGTCTTTATAGAATTATTCTGTGGATGGAGGTGTAGGGGAGGGTGGGTGTATTTACACACACAGACAAGCGTGTCATGTAAAATATCTTTAATTTAGGTGTAAAAAATTATTTATCTATTATATATATATCATATATAGACATACATATGTCATGCCTGTGAAATGCTTAAGTTCCCAGGCCAGGGATCCAAAAAACACCACAGCCGCGACCCCAAGCCACAGCAGTGACAAAGCTGGATCCCCAACCCGCTGAGCCCCCAGGGAACTCCAAGAATGATATTCTGCCTAGCAGTGGAGACCACCACAGGTAGAATTTTAGAAAGGAGAATTAATTCATCAGCATTCTCTTTCTAATATTTCAAATTCACATCATTTTACCAGAAACTCCCTGGGAAGAGGCTCTTGCCTATGACTGATCATATTAATAAGTGCTTTACATTGGCTTTTTGATTCTAATTAGACCCCAAATAAAATCAAAACAATATTTTACTTTGGTCCTTGGCCAGAACAAGAAGTGGAGTCTTAGGAATCTCGGGGAATTAAGAAGAACAACAAGGTCAGTGTTGGGCAGCTTATCTTCACAATGCTTTACAAAGAGAGTTTCCTCTTTGGGGAACAGGTTGCCAAATAAACCCAGTGTGAGACTCCAGACTAGCAAAGGTGAAGTGCATACAGGACCCAACTAAGCAAACGACTGTAAAAATGTTCTCAGACTAAAACAGAAAATATTCTTTGTGGGAGAAATCAAACAACTTTGGTTCTTAACCGCCTTTTTCTTTTAAAGACATCAAAGATGTTTCCGTTAGGTTCTGTAATCCAAGCAACATAATTCGTATGAATAGAGCGCAGAGAACAGATAGGCGGAAAAGCAGCGGCCTTTAGAACCTAAGCGTTCACGTCGACGGGGCTTTGGAGACCACTGTTTTGGCAGAACTAGAGGAAATAACCAGTTACACTGGGTCTGGATATTGGGAGACAGTTAAAGGAAATTTTAGGTAGGTTCTAAAGAAATAACAGTGCCGTTGAATTCGCAAATGAAATGTTTGAAAGGCAGCAGAGGTCAAAATGAAGATTAAATAAAATCCCAGAAGGAAGTCTTTTGGTTTTGGGGTTCACTTCTGCAGCCCTCACACCAAGGACTGTGTCTGACACACGCAGCAAGGGAGGGCAAATTTAAAAGGACATATACATATTTCCAGAGCTGGGCCATAGTACCGTGACACCACAGAAAGCAGAATGATCAAATCAAATCATCCAAGCAGAGGCAGAGGAAAACGCCACCTCTTAAATCCCAAGACTTAAATGTACTCTCCCTATCTGCATGATTGCTAACTTAAAAAGAATTGGTTTGGAGTTCCCATTGTGGCGCAGTGGTTAACGAATCCGACTAGGAACCATGAGGTTATGGGTTCCATCCCTGGCCTTGCTCAGTGGGTTAAGGATCTGGCATTGCCGTGAGCTGTGCTATAGGACGCAGATGCAGCTCGGATCACAAGTTGCTGTGGCGTAGGCTGGTGGCTACAGCTCCAATTCGACCCCTAGCCTAGGAACCTCCATATGCTAAAGGAGCGGCCCTAGAAAAGGCAAAAAGACAAAAAAAAAAAAAAAAAGAATTGGTTTGACGGGAGTCAGACATAGGCCAGCTTCCAAGGATTCAACACCTTTTACCTTAAGCCGAAGGAAAAAGGAAAACTGGCCTCAACCAGAAGGGAACCATCTCCTGGACAGTTTATGAAGCTGATTGCCAGTGTCCTAAATTGCCTGGTGCAGAGACACTGCACCCTGGCCCCGCGGAGGCTGTGGCCCAGGGGCCCGGAACACAGCCTCACCCACACAATGGAGGGGACAACCTCCCCGTAGCTGACGTCTGCCTTGGTTTATCTGATTGAATCCAACTCTAGCTGCTTAACATCTCTGGGACCGAGCTGGACAGAAACGAAACCAGGGGAATGTCCAGGAGGCTACACTCACTCTGGGCGTCTCAAAGCAGCTGCTATAAGGCAATGATTATGATAAGCCTCTAGTGTATTTCCCACATCACAAAGACCAAATGCTATTAAAAGAAAATAAAGTAAGAGACCTACCACCACGGTGGTAAGTGGGGAAGCTCTCGCCAGATGCAAAAAAAAAACACCGTCTCCATCCATTTCTCCTGCTGTGAACTTCTCTGATCTCAGGCTTCCTCCTCAGCCATGGCCCGTCCACCTGAGCAACCAGCTGGGTTTGCTAGTCGTGCTGTGACCAGGTCTCTAAGACATCAACCTTGACTCCATTTCCTTGAGCTCAATCCTCTCAACAAAGCATCCGTCCACAAGCTCTGCTTCCGGCTCAGCTTTCTGGGCACGGATGGGAAGTGCTTTCTTGGATGAGGAAGCAAACATCCCCAGAAGAAGAGGATTCAGGATGGAGAGGATAGAGACTGCCCACCCGTCTGAAGGGGCAGAGACAGCATGGCTGGTGGTAGGTGGGGTAAGGACCACACTGCCCTAGCAGTGGGCTTCAACGATGACAAGCACTCTCACCTGTGAGAAGCCGCAATCACTTCCGGGGTCAGAGGAAGGATAAGGCCATGGGAGGTCACATGGCTGCTGTCTTTAATTGAAATGGAAACCAACAATCCTAAGAATGGTTGCGTGGGATGGCTGCTTTCAATGTTAGGAGCTTTGCAAAAAAGGCTCAGGTTGCTAATTGTCGATTTTCAGCACGCCCTGTAAGCCAGGTCTCCACGCCACCTGGAAGGAGACCCATCTTCTACAGCTGTGGGGCTGACTGTGCTGAGAATCAGGACCAGGGCTGGTAAGAAGGAGGCGGAGATGCTAAGACCACTGGGTGATGGCGGCCCTGCCCTATGAGAGTGGGGTCCTGCGAAGGAAAGAGCAGTACCTATGTCTGGGGACCAGCCTGGGGATGTCAACACCCCCATATCCCCTGGAACAATGCAGGTGACACATGGGGCCCCAATTCTTCTGCAGTGACCTCACCTGGAGGAGGTGAAGGTCCTGAAAACGAAGCATACATCCCTCAAGACGGAGCCCCTTCTTTCTCTGCATCCCTTAGACCTGTGGTTTTCAAACGTGAGCACACCTGGCACCGCTTGGAAGACGAGTTAAAGCCCAGAGGGCTGAGCCCTATGCTCACAGCTTCTGATTCAGCCAGGCTAGGCTGAGTCCCTAGTGTGTGGGCTTCTCAGAGGTTCCCAGGAGGTGTCGTTCCTGCTGGTGGAGGGGGCACACCTGGAGGAACCACGGCTTTGGGTCTCTATCCAGTTCCCACCAGACAGGAGCCTCGTGGTATGAGCCCTTCTCTATGGACCCTGTGTCCCAGAGACCTGCTCACCAGGCCAGCTGTGAGGATATGAGGGGAGACCCATCTTAGACAAGACTGGATCTGAGAAGAGTATGCCGTACTCCAGATACAGATAAGAGGATTCCTTGGCATGGTAGTGTTCATTGCAACCTGCCTCAGGATGCAAGTTTCTGAAGGACATCTAGCACCACTCCTAAGAGTATGATGCGATGGCACGTGGAATACTGGACACATAAATGGCCTTCAGTAAATAAGGGGGAGTTGGCAGATCTCAGGGTAGAAATGAGAGCGAGCAAGAAGGATAAGGGCGGTTGGGGTGCTGGAATGAACTGCTCCTGTCAAACCAGGTATCTCCCACTTGACTGTTCCCTGGGAGGGCTCAGAGGGGCCGCTTTCACGAAAGCACTAAGGGACACACAGGTGAGGGGGGAGTCGGCATGTTTTAGAAGCAACTCAGCAGCAGTAACCAGCAGGACAGGGTTGAACAAGGATGATGGAGCCACCCAACCAAATTCCCTTAATGAGATGCTCTTGATTGGATTCTGGAAAGGCAGAGTAAAGGTGCAAGCACGTTGCCTTCAGAAGCCAGGTGAACCGAATTACCATAACTGGCATCAACCCAGAATAGCAGGGCGCAAAGCCTGATGCCCAAGCTAATTGTGGCTCAGAGATCATGGCGAGGCTACAGCTGTTTCTCAGTTTCCTTAATAAAAAGAAACTAGAATGGTCAAGCAGGAAGCTGCCATCAGCTGCCTCAGTAGACTAACCATAGTCCTGTAGGTTCCAGAGCTATGGCAGCTCACAGACCTAAAGCCCACTAATTGAAGGAAAAACTCCGCAATGCAAAAATAGAGGTCAGTACTTCTGTCACTATTCTCAATAGCATCCACAGGCAGTTGCCAGAATATTGGAGAGAATGGAATATCCAGAAATTTTCAGGCCTCCTAGATAAGGACTTTTGACGCAATCCTTTTCACAGTGTAACCGATGTCTCCACAGACCTTCCTGAGTTATTCCCCCCAGTTCCTGAGTGTATAATTGGGATGTATCAACTTACAGCTGGTACAGGCCTCATATGGGTTCTCTGATCTGCAGGGTAAAGGGCATCCTAATAAGAAGACACGCAGAATCCCGTAAACTGGCCAAGATCCGTAAGAATACACTCGGCAGAAACTGCGAAAGTTGGTCCATGATTTAATAACTTGAACGATGCTGGAGCAGTGCCTACCATTACATCCTTGTTCCAATCATTCTCTGGTCCCCACAAAAAAAAACAACGTGCCTTAGAAAGCAATGAAGAACCACCATAAACTTGACCAGACAGACAGTGGCCCAATGGGAGCCACTCATCCAGAGATGGCCTATTTTGTGGACCAGGTCAAAGTGGTGTTGACTGTATCACTTTTTGAGAATGATTCCATCATCAGGAATGATGAAAAGGCTTTCACCTTTCCATACTGATTCTCTAGCTTGCGTTCATCTTGATCATACGGGCACTCTACACAGCATCGTCCTGGGCCACTGTGTTTAGGACACCACATCCACTGCATCTGTGACATCACATTATGAGCAGGAGGTGACATGTCCCCTTTATGCCCTGGTAAGAGACACACATGCCAGCAGGTGGGAGAGTAACCTGGGAGAGTAATTCAACAAAGACTTCCCAGCCTGTCCCACTGGTGAAGTTTTAGCCCACAGCATCTTCTAAGGTAAAGGACAATTCGTTGTATTGTGAAGGTCCTACACCGAGCTTGGTGGCTTAACAGAGAAAGAGCATGCAAAGGAGACCCAAAGTTTTGGGCTACTGAGCTGGAGAATGATTCCATGGACAGAGACAAGAGACACTGCAGGGTGGAGGGAAATCACCATACTTGAGATAAAGGAAATTTAAGATTCGTGTTGAAGAAGGCTCTGGATGTTTAGGTCTGTATTCAAGAGAGTTGTCTGGACTTGGTGAGTGTGTAGAAACACGGAATGGAGACGGTCCCCTAGAAAAGCAGTCCAAGGACCGAGCATCCCAAAATGCAGGGGTACGGAAACCACGTGGCCAGAAACTGCTCTATGAGGTGAGCAGTCTCACTCACGGCCCACGTGCACATACAAGGCTGTGCCTTTAGTTGGTTTTAGATTTATGAAACCACAACCTTCACTGTTCCTTCCTGACCAAACTCTCCAGATATGGGAGAATCAAACAGGAGAGAGTGAGGTTGTTCTGTACGGACCTTTGCACAGAACCATCTAGCCAAGCCAAGTGTTAATTCACTGAAGGAATGAGGCCTTTTTTTTTTTTTTTGCATTTATTATTACTATCATTTTAAGGCTGGATCCGCACAACATGGAAATTCCCAGACTATGGTTCGAATTGGAGCTACAGCTGCCGGCCCACGTCACAACCACAGCAACACCAGATCCAAGCTGTGTCTGCAAACTACACCACAGCTCTCGACAACGCCAGATCCTTTACCCACTGAGTGAGGCCAGGGATCGAATCCATGTTCACGGATCCTAGTCGGGTTTGTTAACCGCTGAGCCCCGACAGGAACCCCCGGGAATGAGGATTTTCTTAAAACCTCCAACACGTGCATACTTAGAGACTTGAACAGCCCATCACCCACTCAAACATTAACACCTCATGTTCACAAGCCCTGCCATCCTCTTGAGACAGGCTGGGACCTGGGACCCTTTGCTACAGTGCTTGCACACATGCAAACATCCCTTTAAGCAAAAAAAATGGGACTACAAATAACCGTGCGAATATCCAGATGGAGCAAATTTTGGGCAAGAAGTTACCAAAAAACCCCTAACAACCCAACTGGGAGTTCTGAAGAGCCAAGTGCACAAGCAGGGCATCAAGAGCAGAAGCATGGCTCCTGCACATAACATCAAAAGAAGGGCAGGCCACCCCCCTGGCCAGACCACTACTCTGGCCCCATGGAAGGAACCAGCTTACCCCCTTGGGGAGGAAGGAAGCGAAGCTTCTGCTTGTGTTCTCTCCTCTCTGCTGCATGAGAAAAGCCCCACCTGCATTTCTTGCCTGGCCTTGTATCAATTTCCATTGATTATAGAAGGCCAAGAACCCAGGTTGGTTAACACTCTGAGGAGATTCTGTGACTTATTTAGGATTCAAAGACTATAAAGGAAATTTGGGAGTGCTTGGCACTCTCGGTGGTGGGATATATGCATGAAATTACAGGCGTTAAATTTTTCATATGTGTCAAGCATTTCTTCATTATAGGCGATACAGAAAATATGCAAATCTATGATGGAAAGAGCAAAACTCTTTCCTACACCAACTTTGAAGATTTAAACCCTGATAAGTCAGAACATGTTCAATTCTTTTAGTTATTTATTTTTTTATAATTTTTGTTTGTTTGTTTGTTGTTTAGGGCTGCACCTGTGGCATATGGAAGGAAGTTCCCAGGCTAGGGGTCCAATCAGAGCTACAGCTGCCGGTCGAGCCACAGCAACGTGGGATCCAAGCCACGTCTGTGACCCACACCACAGCTCACAGCAACACCAGATCCTTAATCCACTAAGTGAGGCCAGGGATCGAACCTGCATCCCCAGGGATTTCAGTTGGGTTTGTTAACTGCTGAGCCACACGGGAACTCCAGAGCATGGTTCAATTCTAACCAAAACTTTAGGTTGCCGATGTGCTGAAGAAAAAAGGCCTCCTCTAATAACAGGACTCCTGTCTTTGGAGAAAAAGCATTAATCAGAGAGGCAGTTTCAAGGAAAGCAGCCACGCATAGCAACCGCATAGTTTTAACCTTTAAGCAAAGAGTCTGAAATATAAAATCTACAGCTACTTCACAGGAATGGAATTTAAATGTATAAAGAAATGCATTTCCAAGAAGTCCTACAGTCATCAACATGATTTAAGGACAGCTCAGTTCACTGAACACTGACTCGACAGATCTTCCTTGAGGCTATTCACCGGGGAGCAAGGGTGCAAGGAGGAATAACACGTGATTCTTATACTCAAGGAGTTTAAAGTAGATGAGGAGAGCCAAGAGGTCAGCCTTGCCTGCATGCATAAATCTGAAAGGTACAAGCGAAATACAGAGGGAGGGGAGAATGAGCTGCAGCCGGAATCTGGGAGCAAAGATATAGGTAAGATGTTGAAGGAAAGTCACCATCTGGCATTGCTGCAAAGGGGAGGGCTGGCAGTGGTAAATTACAAGAGGAGAAGCCATTTACAGCAAAGAGCCAACCACAAAGGAGAGTTTCAGGGTTGCCTTTTGCCCATTGTATACTTTCCATTGTCCTCTGAACCATCCATTTCAAGAGTTCAGGATCCTATGAGATTGAATCATTGGGTGAATAAACACATGGAGACTGGGCTTTCTTTCTATCTTCCTTGCCCACAATGAAACCCACCTCCCTTTCCAAAGAAAACCCGGCATGCAGTGTTTCCAAGGGTGCGAACTCTTGGTTTATGGTCATTGAACTCCAAGCCGAGCACAACTGGGGTTTCCTTTTTTATTAAAAAAATAAACAAAGCCAGCGATGAGACATCACCTCTGCCAACTTTTTAATTATATTTTGATGGCTTTTCAGGAATAACACCTTTCTGCAATCATACATCACAAGCAAACAAAATTAAACCCGCACCTGAGGGCCCAGCAAATCACAGACATCTTTACAGGAACGACACAAAATTAATTTGAGAGATGTTGATTTTTGAAAACAGTTTTCCTCCCCCTCACTATTAAGTGTGTCTTCTATACATCCAAAACCAAGCCTTTTTATTGCTGTTCCTTTCGGAGATTGCTAGCCAGGGCCCAGCATTTGTCAGGCTTGCCGGCAGGCGTCTGAAAAAGCCTTCTTCTGCCCTTTAAGGTTAGGCATCCCAGTCTTTCACTGGAACATGTCTCTCATCCCCCTGTGTGACAGGCTTGTGTCACTGACACCTCTCCTTATGCACAACGATTTCCAAGAGGGGTGAGTGCCAAGACCTCCAAAGGGATTCTTCAAACCCTGGGGGCGGAGCAGGGGGGTTAGGTGTTTGCAGTCTGAAAAGCCTTCTCAATTCTGTTCAAAAAGAACACAGGGAGTGATACGGAAGTCTCCCCAATGCCTCTCTGTACTGAGACAGGCTGGGACCTGGGACCTGGGACCCCATGTTTGCACCTAGACAAGTATCTCCTTGAGCATCAGATACAAAGAAACCAGAAGGGACTAAAAATAACTGCATACAGGTGTAGTGGGGCAAATTTGGAACAGTAAGCTAAAGAAAAAGGCAACAAAATGACAGCCACTTCTGAGCTGCCAGGAGGAAAAGCAGGGTCTTACCCATGCATCCTGCACACAGCACCACCAGGCAGGTGGGCAGGCCACCGGAGCCACCTTTCCAGCCCATGCACCATTCTATCCCCACTCTCACCCCACTTAAGGGCCCAGCCCTACCTGGAGGAGCTAGCTTCCACTGTAACTTCTCCCTGCTCCCCACTGCACCCATAAAGCCTTGCCCATCAATTTCCATTAATACCAGAGCCCAAGCTTCAGGTCAGTAACAGTACCAGGATTTATCATCTGTCCTTGCCAAGGGAAAGACACCTGATGCCACCTGTAAATTTCTTCTACTTCTCATTGCTTAACAACTACTTTCAACAACTCCTGAATTTTGCTTCAAACCCCACCCCCTCCACCCCACCCCCAGTTAGACAAAAGGCTGGTGGAAGCATAGATTGCCGGGTCATAGCATCAAACGTAGCAGCATCATGTGCCATTTGCTTCTTCAACCCCAGGTTATAGGTGGGTAGTATTTTAAACTCTGGATGAATTCCTTCAACAAATACTTATTAGATCCCACCATGCACCAGACCTCATGCTACGTGCTGGGGTCTACGGTCCACTCTGTCCTTCCTTTTTTCAACAAGTGATTATTGAACGGCTCCCAGCTTTAGGATCCAATTTCAGACTCGCGCAGTGAATACCATACATTTTATAATAACTACCCCAACAGACTCCAAAAAAGTTACTATAAACAACACCAGGACGAGATGGTCCCCCCTTGCTGCATGCATTCCATGGACAAGGACTGTGATGGTCCTAGTACTTGAAAAGACAAATGAAAATGAAGTAAGAAAGAAAGACAAATACCATATGATATCACTTCCATCTGGAATCTACTATTTGGGACAAATGAACCTTTCCACCGAGAAGAAAATCATGGACAGGGAGAAGAGACTTGTGGTTGCCAAGGGGGAGGGGGAGGGGGTGGGAGAGACTGGGAATCTGAGGGTAACAGATGAAAACGATTGCCTTTGGAGTGGATAAGAAATTGCCTCTGGAATGGATAAGCAATGAGATCCTGTTGTACAGCACTGGGAACTGTATCTAGTCACTTATGATGGAGCATGATAATGTGAGAAAAAAAACAATGTATACACGTATATGTGACTGGGTCACCTTGCTGTACAGTAGAAAACTGACAGAACACTGTAAACCAGCTATAATGGAAAAAGTGAAAATCATTTAAAAAATAATTGCTTATAACTAAAAATCATGACAACAAAACTAATATATACTAACCTCTTCATCTGAGCTGGATGTCGTACTATGACTTTTTAACTGTGGTTTTTGTTTTTTCAATGGCTGCACTCTTGGCATATGGAAGTTCCTGGGCCAGGGACTCAATGCAAGCCACAGCTGCAACCTATCCCACAGCTGCAGCAATTCTGGATCCTTTAACCCACTGCATCGGGACAGGGATCAAACCTGCATCTCTGTAGTGACCCAAGCCGCTGCAGTAGGATGCTTAACCCACTGCACCACAACGGGAATGCCATGTGTTATTTTTTTCATCATCAGAACGACTTTTTTTTTGTCCTATCAATACCTCTTCCATACACATGACAAATAAAGTTTTATATAAACTCACGCAATATCAGAACATCAATTAAAAAAAAAAAACAGCAAAATGCTACAAAGTGGATTAACCTCCAAAATAGGCTAATTTTAAAAACCCAGATAAAAACCACTATATAGTGTATGATTCCAGTGCATTAAAAGTCTAGAAGAGGCCAGTTTATAGTCTATAGACACAGAAACTAGAGGAGTGCTTGCAGGGTGATGGGGGAGGTACAGGGATTGACCACACTCAGGCACAGGTGATCTTTTTTGGGAGGGTGGAAACATTCTCCAGCGGGATTGTGGTGATGGATGCACCACTCTATAAATGATGAAAAAATCATTAGACACATGAGTTCTATGGTATATAAATTAGACCTCACTAAAAGTCTCTGAAAAAAAAGAAATCGCCCAAGCCCAGGAGCAATTTCACACCTCTTCTTGAATGTCCATGAATCCACTTGTCCACATAATTTCATGTTTCGCCTCCTCCCTGTTTAGAAAAGGTACGTTTTTATATTTCTCTGTTACTCCCCCGTGACTCCCACCCACACAGCACTTCTGACACCAGATATAGGGGGGGTTGCCCACACCAAGGAATTCTGGGACGCCATCTGAGTATCCTATAATTTAGCTCAGTTCTGACATCTATCGTGAGACGGCATCAGATCACACAGGTGAAGGGCTCTGTCCTGCCAGACAGCCCCCACTTCAGACATGGGAAGGGGGTAGAGCATCTGGGCTCTTTCTAAGGGTACAAGCTCACTGGTCTGCAAGATCTCCAAACCCAAGCTCCCTGGCCTAGAAGATCTCCACCCCATACTCAGGATTTTTAGGACGGCTTCATCACGTTGACGAGATCCATCATTAACTGCATTTCCAGCCCCTCGACCCCGTCCTGGACAATGGCGGGGGGCACTGAATGTTCTGAGCTTCTAATCAAGGCTTGGTCTTTCTGATGATCAGCCCTCAGCCAGGAGCCCACGAAGGATGACCTCACTTGAGTAAAAGACTCTACGATCACCGAGGGAACACAAAGGATTTAGGAGCTCTGCGTCAGGAACCAAGGATCTCCCTGTGTATGTATAATTACATATATAATTATACGTTATAATTCACTCACCAAGACCAACATATCTCTATATTGATCTCCTTCTACGTCTATAGCTATAAAACCACACACCCGAACCAGGAAACGACAGACCCTTCACACGGCTTCAAGACTCAACGGTTCCAGCTGAAATCCAGCTTTCCCTCAGAATACAGGAACCAGTCACCTGGGACCTCTTCCACACCCACCTGAGCTCTAGATGCATGGTTTCAGCCAAGAATGGGGCGCAAGCCCTGTCCTCTCCAGTCTCTGTCCCAGCACAAGTCAGAGAGCCCGCACACAGGTGTCGAGAAAGTGAAGTAGCATCGATCAAGCCCCTGAGGGGTACCAGACACACCAATTTGCTCCAGTCTTTTATTATTTCTCATAAAGCCCTCATCCTCTTTCGTTTACCATGCAGAAACTGATGCCTAGGTGCAATAATCTGGTCCAAGGTCAAGCAGTGAACGGGCAGGACCCCAGCGTCTGCAGTTCCAGGAACTCTCACGGTAATTAACTCAGACTACTTGGATGCTTCTGAACCGCGTTTGCGCCACTAAATCTAATTACTACTTCCTTAGTGAATAAGTAACTCTTCCCTTTCATCATTGAGCTTAATGATACTAGCTTGTATTTTGAAACTACAGAGCCCTCTGTAGTTGGATGGAGTGAAATCTTTGCAAAGCCTACACCGCTAGCTCTCCAATCATTTTGTAACTCAGCCATGCCACATCCCTGTAACACTAAATGGTCTTTAAACACAGCTTACCTTCAATTTCATTTTTATCACACCAGTGAATTTGTGCCAAACACACTTCAGTTATCGTACATTGTTTTTTCAAAATTCCACTCAAATCTTTTTCTAAAAATAATCTTTTCATTGCTCAAGGGCAAAGGAGGCGAGGTGGCAGAATCAACAACATAACGCTGAACAGAGGAAGCAAAGACAAAACTTGTCTTTATCCCAGTTCCCCTTGCGCAGTGCAGGCAAGCCCCCTGCAACAAAGAGCTATTCACCCCCGATGTCAATTGTGCCCAGACAGAAAACTGGGTTTGTACCCAGATCACATCAAACTTGAAACACCACCAAACAGTTACCTTAGGAGTTTTGCTAAATCAGTAAATGATCTGGAGTATGTATTTTTGTCGTATCACTTGATACTATACAAGGAGATCCTGCTGAATAGCATTGAGAACTATGTCTAGATACTCATGTTGCAACAGAAGAAAGGTTGGGGGAAAAACTGTAATTGTAATGTATACATGTAAGGATAACCTGACCCCCTTGCTGTACAATGGGAAAATAAAAAAAATAAAATTAAATAAAATTAAATTAGATTCATTATGGAGTTGCCTCATGAAAAAAAAAAAAAAAAAAAGAATTCCTCGAATTCTAGACTTCCTAATCAGCAAACAGGAGCATCATTTCAACTCCTCTTTGAAAATATGACTAAGTTGTGTATGATCACCGGGCTACTGAAGTACAACACCATGACACCAAGGGAGAGTCACCCTTGGGCTGCTGGTACTGTCACCACGTCGAGTGCAAGACGATATACTAGACAAGGAGCCTTTCAAATTAGGCTCCAGAAAAACGTCCACAGGATGAAATAAATTTCAGATTTTTAAAACTGGCTGCTACAGGAGTTCCCGCTGTGGCTCATAAGGTTAAAAGCCCAAGATACTGTCCAGGAGGGTTCGGGTTCGTTCCCTGGCCTCCCTCATTGGGATCTGGCATTGCTCTGTGCTGCGGTGTAGGTCGGAGATGCAGCTCAGATCCAGCATTGCTGTAGCTGTGGTGTGAGCTGGCAGCTGTAGCTCTGATTCAACCCCTAGCCTGGGAACTTCCATATGCCGCAGGTGCAACTGTAAAAAGGAAACATAAAATAAAATAAAATTGCTGATACGATGGTGGAACTGAACAAGGAGCTTCATTTCCAAGGTTCCTTCTATGACTTCGTAATTAAGCTCTCTTTAGGGACTCTTATTTAGAAACTGCTCAGCTATGGATGTTTTGGTGTTCAGGCTAAATTTCCTGGGCTTGATCATTGATAGAATAAAGTGGATCGATTGGGCTGCAAACAGAAGGCCTTAGAAATAAAGCTGCTTCCAGCTGCCCCCATCCATTAATTTCCCGCCGTCACAGCAGCATCAATTAGATATTGATTTATTGGGGAAACTTCAGGTTCCTGCGGCTCCATTCCAGACTCACTCGTGAGAGCCATTTATGGTTTACCAGACAAAAAGCCCTTCTCCAGTTAATAAACTTCTTATGTATCTCTTAATCCCCACACAAAGAGATGTTCATAAAACCATCAGTCACTCTTCTGCAGCCTCATTTAGGAGTTCTGAATGAAAGGCAACCCCTGTGGGGAATGGCATTTCGCCCACAACCCAGGTTCTTCCTGATTCTCTGCCTTCCTGGGTTCTGCCTTTGGCCAAAGAGGTAATTTGGTCTACCTTAGTCCTCCAAGGCGATGCTTTAGCTGCAACCGGACATAAGAAACACAGGAAGGCACATTCCACGTGAAGATCACCACCTGTTCATTTCCTGGCTCGGAGTGCTTGCCCCAACCCACGCCCTGTCAGCAGAAGGACCCCGCGGGCTGCCTAAGATGCTTCCTCGTGAACGCAACAAGGGAGTTTTCGGTTCTGGCACTGACTTGACAGGTCATGGTGGTGCATTCCAGCCTCAGCATCGACACCTCTCATGCAAAGGAATTGACCTGGGGGTGGATCCAACAGGAATGGATCAGGTGATGGAGGGCGCTTATGGGGAAGAAAAGAAGGCATCTGCCTCTTTCTCCTCCCTGTTTGTTCTTCTCCCTCCAGTCTCTCCTGCCCCCCTCCACTCCCTTTGTCTCCTCCTGCTGCTTCTTTCTGTACTTTCTTTTTCTTTTTTTTGGGGGGGGGCACCCCCCGGCATGCACAAGTTCCCAAGCTAGGGATTGAACCCGCACCACAGCAATAACAGTGCTGAATCCTTAACCTGCCGAGCCACAGGGGAACTCCTTTCCTGCCTTCTCTTGCCTCTGCCTAATCTTGCCTCTTCTTCCCCCATGCTGGGTTGAAGTTCAGAAACAAGGGGAAACCCCTTCTTTACCAGCTACCTTCTTGGAGGAGCGAATCCACATACGAACGCGCCTGTGGTTTGCAACCACCAGAGGAGGTTGACAGTGTCTGCTTTCCCACTTCCTGTGGATGTTTGTATAATATTTAAGCATTAATTATGTTATGTTTGTCAAGTGTTTGAAGCTCCTAGGGAAAAGGCACTATATTAACAGCATTATTATTAGTGTTTTTCTCGGCGAAATTTCCATCACAAAACGCATCAGGAAATGAGGAGCGGCCATCTGTCACCCAGCTTTTAAATGCTTCCATTCTACAGGATTTGGTTTATTGCTGAACAGAGTAAGCCATACGAAAAAAAATCATTTTAGAAAATGCATTGAACAGCTGTTGTGTCCTACCTTCATGTTCACACCTTGCTAGCAGCTATGATTTTCAACAACCTGAAAATCAAATCACAGTTTCCATTGCTCGCTTTCCAGAATGATCCCGTAAGCGTGCGTTGTGTTAGATCGTCAGCAGTTTCACTGATAAGGAGCTTGAAGGGAGACTGGTACTTGACTTGTGAATGCACGAGGAGGTTTTAAGGGAAGCCAGGTCTTGCCTAAGCCACTGCCTAAGCCTGGGGCACCGCCAGAAGGGATGCTCTCGTCAGTGGGCTCGAAAAGCAGAGACATCCCTGCCCAACCCGATCGTTCGCTGCCCTTCATCAACACTGACTCTTTCCAACGTTTGTTCTCATATGTTCATGTTTTCTAATGGTTAGATGTCCCCATGATATATAATTTACGTTTGGGCAAATGGTGAAGAAGGAATCCAGCTGGACTATGTTTCCACATGGCTTTTCAGGTTACTCCACCATCATGTGCAGAAAAAATTATCCATATTGCTGGAAAAAAAAAATCACATTATCATAGACTAAATCCCTACGTCTGGAGATTTTTCTGACATTCTACTAAATACATGGATCTCTCAATTAGGTCAATACCAAACCATTTAAATATGGCCTTTAATCATGTATTTTTGGCTTGAATAAGCCTTCTCAAGTTGTACTTCCCTTCTGAACGAGCTAGAATGGAGGCTGTGCCAGGAACTGAAAATATTCAAATGAGTCTTTACATATAGGATAAATTAAGGGCCAAGGCACCCCCGTAAAAGACCATGAACACTTTTGTAGACTGAAGCTATTTATGTCTCTGCACACAGGTTCAGCATGGTAATGACACAACTCTAAAAGCTGAACCACCTAGAGTGTATCAGCTGTGTTACAAAATATCTTTGAATTCTTAAAAAGGGCAATTAATACATTTCCCAGGCTCTTTGAACTGTCTTTAGACGGGCAGAGCTGAATTCCACCATAACCACACCACTAGACCGAACTCGGATCAGAAGCAGCATTTTATCCTGACGCCAAACACAGATGGATGGCAAACGGTGTGTCAGTTAGGATTTCTTCTGGCTGCGAGGGACAGAAAACTCAGGTACCTCACCTAGTTAAGGGTGGATTTGCTCTGGAAACACTGCAGAGAAGGTAGGAACAATTCAAGAAACCCAGGACCCACGTGGTTCTTTCTGTGGCTGGTCCACATGTGATTCCACGTGGTCTTTCTGTGCCTGGTTCACAAAAGGGCAAGTGAGCTGTCCTGCCCAATTTCTAGGCAGAGAAGGAAGGAAGGAAGGAAAGAAGGAAAAGAAAGAAAGAAAGAAAGAAAGAAAGAAAGAAAGAAAGAAAGAAAGAAAGAAAGAAAGAAAGGAAGGAAGGAAGGAAGGAAGGAAAGAAGGAAGGAAAGAAGGAAGGAATGAAGGAAGGAAAAAGAAAGAAAGAAAAGAAAGAAGGGAGGAAGGAAGGAAAAAGAAAGAAAGAAAAAGAAAGAAAGGAAGGAAGGAAGGAAAGAAGGAAGGACTGAAGGAAGGAAAAAGAAAGAAAGAAAAGAAAGAAGGGAGGAAGGAAGGAAAAAGAAAGAAAAAAAGAAAGAAAGGAAGGAAGGAAGGAAGGAAAAAGAAAGAAAGAAAGGAAAGAAGGAAAAAGAAAGAAAGGAAGAAAGAAAGAAAGGAAGGAAAGAAGGAGAAAGAAAGAAAGAAAGAAAGAAAGAAAGGAAGGAAGGAAAAAGAAAGAAAGAAAGAAAGAAAAGAAAGAAAGAAAGAAAGAAAGAAAGAAAGAAAGAGAGGGAGGGAGGAAGGAAGGAAGGAAGGAAGGAAGGAAGGGGGAAGGAGGGAGGAAGGAAGGGAGGACAAAAGTGCCAGCTAATAGGTGATACTTAGGTTTCCCTGGCCGCTCTCCTGGTACAGGGACAATGCTGCCTGCAGAAGATTTAACAATCTAATTGCTTTCATAGCCTTCGGTGTAGATTCCAATAACGTGGAAAGAAGCTGGATATATCAGTTATGTCAGCTAAACTACAGTGTCATATTATAAAAAAGTTCTTCATCCTCGTGTCAGAGGGTAGTCTGAAGGAATTAATTAAAAGAAACCTTGCCTAAATATAGCCTACAAGAAGCCTTCATTCAAAACCACGAAACGGAGTGCTTATCTGGCACCGCAGGTTAAGGATTCAGCATTGTCACTACAGCAGCTTGGGTTAACAGCTGTGGCTCAGGTTCCATCCCTGGCCCAGGAACTTCCATACGCTGTGAGCGGGGCCAAAACAAAATCCCACCAAAAAAGTGTGAAAGGAGTTCCCGTCGTGGCGCAGTGGTTAATGAATCCAACTAGGAACCATGAGGTTGTGGGTTCGGTCCCTGCCCTTGCTCAGTGGGTTAAGGATCCGGCGTGGCCATGAACTGTGGTGTAGGTTGCAGACGCGGCTCGGATCCCGCGTCACTGTGGCTCTGGTGTAGGCTGGTGGCTACAGCTCCGATTCGACCCCTAGCCTGGGAACCTCCATATGCCGCGGGAGCGGCCCAAGAAAAGGCAAAAAGACCAAATAAAAAAGTGTGAAAAAATGTTCAAGGCTTCAGTTCCTCACCTCTTTAAGAAATTGGATTCTCCCAAAGAAAAATATCAGGTTAACTCCAGAATTGTCTTCCAAAGGACAGGTTTTTCAGAGGAACATGGAGATTTGGGCTTTCAGTCACCGATTCTACAACTAGCTAAGGAAACATACTCAGGCAAGCACTTCCGAGGTCTATCAAACGCACTTCCTTCCTCAAAAAAACTCAAGAATGCTAATAAGCTGATTAATGAATCCAATTAACGTACCCATGAAGAGGAGTTCTATGTATAAATCAAAATAGCAATGAGCAATGAAACACCGAAACTCTTGGTGTAAAAATAGTTATGTGGTGCTTACACTTAATCCAAGAGTCAAAACTACATATTAAAAGAGATGAAAAATAATGTAATATATATACAATGTATGATAACATACTATGTTGCAACTAATACAGTTGCAGTACTCTAAACAATGGATTCACTTTAACCAAAGAGGGAAAATTAAATGGTACTAAAAATTGGGCTAAATCATTATTAAGGGGCAGAGGGCAGGTGATGTTATTTTAGAACTGAATGTCCAAATATTTTCTCTCTGATAGCAATTTCAAATACCCAGGGATAAAAAAGAGAAGGAAAATTTGAGCAGTACATAGAGGGTAGCTGTGGCGACGCAGGCTCCTTTAACAAACACAGTGCACCAGGCCAGGGATTACATGCACGCCTCTGCGGTGACCCAAGCCACTGCAGTCAGGTTCTTAACCCCCTGCACCATAGAGGGAACTCCTCCAACAACTTTTTTTTTTTTTTTTTTTTTTGGTCTTTTCTAGGGTCACACCTATGGCATATGGAGGTTCCCAGGCTAGGGGTCGAATTGGAGCTGTAGCTGAAGGCCTACACTACAGCCACAGCAACGCGGGATCCAAGCCACATCTGCGACCTACACCACAGCTCTCGGCAAGTTGGATCCTTAACCCACTGAGCAAGGCCAGGGATGGAACCCACAACCTCATGGTTCCTAGTCGGATTCATTAACCACTGCGCCACGACGGGAACTCCCCCAACAACTATTTTTATGGCCTGATAAACATGGGGCTTGGGATTGGGATTCCAGCTGCATTCCTGACTACCTATGTGACCTAGACAAAGTTTTTTAACTTCTAACCCTTATTTCCATTGCTGTAAAATATGAATATTTCCCAGTGCATGGGATTTTCTTTTTTTTTTAATGTTTTGCATTCATCCAGATCAGGCATTTAAAATCACACTGGACATATATTCATGGTTCTTTGAACATTACCATTTGCACTTATTTCAAAGGAAAATATTGAGGACTCAGTGGGATCTCAAGGTCAAACTATTTAGCCAGAGCTGGAAATGAGGAACTCAAAAATGAGTAAAGATACCAGATCCATCTGCAGAGAGATGCAGCATAACACCACGAGAAGGAGGAGCAAGAATAGGCATAAAGAGTGATCTGATTTTACAACAAGGACCTGTGTGTCTAGGATAACATTCTGGGGAAATTTTAGCTTCACACAACTTAAATAAAAATCTGGAACTGGGGTGGGGATTGCTATGCGTTCTCTCACCTCTTAACTGGCTTTATCAGTTTTGCCTCTTCAACCCTTATGCCCTCCCTACAATCAGCAGAATGAACAGTTCCGCTCAGTCCGCTGTGCGTCGCCCACATTGCTCACGGAGCTTTGTGTTTCAACTTGTGACACGTTGGAATTTCTGGCCTTCTTCTCTCTGCTTGACGAAGTCTCCTGATGTTGGGCATCAATAAGATGCAGTGTTTCCGCCCACACCCTTCTGTGTTTCTTCAGGCGCCAACCTTTGGCTTGTTCCAGTATCACTCCCCAGATTTCCGTAGATTCTAGCAAATGGGAGCTTTCTTCTCCCTTCTGTGCTGAAAAGCCAACCAAGTGGACAGGGCCGGTGTTGGGGAGGCTGCGAGCAATTCACCAAATCCCTTTCTTCTTCTTCACCTGGCCTCTTGTTTGGCAAGGCACCCAACAGCCCTTCCTCAAAGCCTTTTTTTCATCTAGAAGCTGGCGCCTGACAAGCTCCCACCCAGAGATTTATGAGCAGAAGTGAAGTGTGCGGCTGCCAAGCCTGGTTCAAAAACATCGCCCCTGAGTGGCCTCTGTATTTTCCTCTTTCTCCTCCTGGGATGGAGATGACCTGGGGAAACTCAGGACACTGGAATGCGGACGGATCCCTAAAAGACTGCTTGGAGCAGACAATCCCCTTCTGCTCAAGCCTGCTCACGCAGCATCCTCCGCCTGGACTGCTAGCAAGAAGACAACGTCTCCCATACAGAGAGCCTTTCATCATCTTCAGTTTTGTTTTTTGTTTCGTTTTGCTTTTTGAGGCCCACACCTGATGCATACGGAAGGTCCCAGGCCAGGGGTCAAACTGGAGCTGCAGCTGTCACCTACACCGAAGCCTCTGTTAACGATGATGCCTAACCCACTGAGCAAGGCCAGGGATCACACCTGCCTTCTCATGGATACTAGTGAGGTTCTTAACCCGCTGAGCCACAGTGGGAGCTTCCCATCATCCCTGTTGTATTGGTTTTCGAGTGGATTGGCATATACTTAACAGGCTCAGTGATTCTAGCCACCAGAACGGTCCTGGCCCAACGGGACGGATCCGGAATTACCTGCTGCACGTCCTTGTTAACTTTCCTCTCTTCTGCTGATCGTACTTCCTATAAAGCCCGCTGACTCCAAGAACCCACAAGAGGAACTCCAGATCCATGGTTTATAAGGGCCGAGAATACACGTGAATGAAGCCTCACTTTCTTCCTGGCCCTCCCGTCCTTGTCCCACATAAATTCAGGTCAGGCCAGGCAGGGTCATCCCCATCTCCCCGCCTTTTAAGCATTCCACACATTGGAATTTAGTCAAACACGGGTGAAGGATTACGTGTTGGAGAGACGTTCCCCACAAGCTGACAGGAAACACACCCAAGCGTGTACGCAGTGGTGGTGGACGCTGTCGTAGCCAAGCATTTATAAGCAGAAAGCCAGCTCATAAACCTCTTCCATGAATTTCCTTCATGATTCTCTCTCTTGGGATGAGAGAGAACCATGCCTGAGATGGAGGTGTTTCTGCTCCTCTCCCAGGGAAACCTTGAATATCAGGAATTTTTTTTTTTTTTAAATGTAAAAAAAAAAAAAAAACCACTGTAGTAAGAATATTATACCCGCTTAGGTCTCTGCTTTCCCATAAAGTCATAAAGGAGCAGGCAAGATCCAGAGAAAGGACGACGGAATGATTCAAGTCCAGAGCGGACGCTCTATGCGGAGCCTGTGAGCACTAGTGTGAGTCCATCTGCAAAGACCAGAGCTGCGGGGGGCGGGGGGGAAGACACGATTGCAGTCTATGAACCCATAAAAGGGAGACCTAGGATCAACAGAGTCTTGAGCACCAAATCCCAGGGGACCTCGTCAACGCGCTTTCCCCCACATCGAGAAAGAAAGAAACAGAATAAGTAGAAAAAGGGTAAGCTAACAAAACACAGCAAGGACCCCATCTGCAGACATTACCCAGAAGACCCAAGGCCGAATGCAAATATTAAAAACTTCAAATGAGTACTAGCAAAGGGCACACATGACAGTTCTATTAAGGGAGCTAAAATGAGGCCTAAAAAATTAAAGAGGCTTAAGATTGTCCAGAAATGAAGGGCTTTCAGATATAAATATCTCTGGATGTTTGAGACTTTGTTACGGTGGTGTTGCACATACACCCTCACTAGCTGCGTGGCTTTGCAAACTGTCTCTGCGTTGTGTCTACTGGTTAGGGGTAAACTCTTTTTTTTTTTTTTTTGGCCCCACCCATGCCATACAGATGTTCCCAGGCCAGGGATCGAAGCCACGCCACAGCTGCAGCAACATCTGAATGTTAACCCACTGTGCCTGGCCAGGGATTGAACCCACACCTCCAGAGACACCCCAGCTGCTACAGAGAGAACACTGGATCCTTAACCCATGGTGCTGCAGCAGGAACTCCAGGTGCAAACTCTTTTTGCTGTTAGATTTATTTTGTATCCATCAAAGTGTTGTTTTTATGGACTTGCCCTCGGAGAGAAGCCCATTACAGATTCTGAGCCACCTGGAGAAGCTCCAGGAAACTACTAAATTTAGGTAAGATGCAGCCTTACACTGAAGTTCTTAAATGACCTCACTTTTCAAATCTCCTCCAGGCATGAAACAGACCCACGAGCCTAAGATGTAGTGTGGGCAGTTTTGAGGGATAAGGAGAACTTCGGCTATCAGAACAGGAATATAAATCACAAGAGCCACTGATTCAGTCCCTGGATGCTTACAGATTAAATGTAGTCACTTTTCAAAATCGAGCTGCACCAAACGGTTGCTTTCTACATGACTGCAGTCTAAAGCAAGTAACAGGGCTTCTGGTTATTAAACGACCAACAAACACTCTCAGCTTTTTTAAAAATCGAAGTATAGTTGATTTACAATGTTGTGATAGTTTCTGGTGTACACAAAGAAACTCAGCGATTCAGTTTTATCTGTATCTAACTGTGTATGGATATACTATACTATAAATATACTATATATAGCACATGTATTTTCTATATATTCTTTTACATTCTATATTACATATTTATATATAGTATATATATATTTATATTTGTATGTATTTTGCCTTATAAGTTATTACAAGGTATTGAATATACTTTCCTATGCTACACAGTAGATCCTCGTTGGTTATCTGTTTTATAAGTCACATGCTCTAATTTTCAAGGAACTCTTTCAATGGGAAAAGGGCTCTTGTTCTATGGAAACGATTCTGTTTCCAAATAGCAATCACTGTACGCAACGGATTAGAAATTCATATGGATCAGGTTTAAACATCATGCAACACAAGAGGGTTGACCTTCTAGACATCAGGTCTTAAGTCTGCCCTACCACATTCCTGCAGGAGCAGGGAAAATGGTCACTGGCACCCATTAGGAATTTGAGTCGAGATGATAACTGAATCTTGGTTTAAGCACAAACGAGAGGTCTACGAAATTTTTCCTGCCAAGGTTTGGGTTCTCAAGGAGGAACACTCATTGCCCAAGTTTTTAAAAAGGAGGCCAACACTGCCTCGTTGGGAAGTCGATGCCTCTGAAGTTAGTTTCTGAGGCAGATCTGCATGGTATTCCAAATTCATGACATGACAGCAGGAGTGAGTGTGGGTACGTTTTTAGGCAAGGATGCAATTAAGTACATCTCGTGATTTACTGGTAAAATGTTGGCAAATCCTTGCTGGCTTCCCTTGCACCTTTTAATAAGGACGATCCAGGGACGTGAGCTCTCACGGCCAAACATGTTAGCTCTTGTTTTTGCTTTTTACCTTGGGCGCTATAAATCTATTAAAAGGTTTTGTCATCGACCAAAGGGCAATCTTTCGAAACCATCGTCATTTAGTCATCCCCAGACCTAACCCTAACCTCCCTCCAGGATCCCACCTCTCCTCTGTCACTCCCTGTCCTCTCCCCTCCTGTCAATGTATGCTACCACCTAAGTCTTCCACAACACTTCCTGTCCCCTTTCCCTCCTTCTGTCACTTCCTGCCCCTCTCCCTCCTTCTGTCACTTCCTGTCCCCTTTCTCCACTTGCCACTCCCTGTCCTCTCCCCTCAATTTATAGATCATAAATGCCACCTAAATTTTTACAGCTGCCCTATCACATCTCCCTTTTATAGTATCGCTCCCTTTTTCTACAACACTTCCTGCCCCTTCCCCTCCATCTGTCACTTCCTGTCCCCTCCCCTCCTTTGTCAACTTTGGCACCACCCCCTTCTACAACTCTTGCTGTCCCCTCGTCCTATTTTCTGTCACTCCCTGTCCCCTCTCCCTCCTTCTATCTCACTTCACTTCAAGTCCATTTATGGCACTGCCCCCCTTTGCACCACCTCCTGTCCCCTTTCCCTATTTCTCTGACACTTCCTGCCTCCTCTCCCTCCCTCTATGACACCTCCTGTCCCCTTCCCCGCTTTGGTCACTTCCTGCCCCTTCTCCACCATCTGTCACATCCTGTCCCATGCCCTCCTGTCAATGGATGGCACTGCCTCCTCCTTCTACACCACTTCCTGTCCCCTTGCCTTCCTTTTTGTCACCTCCTGTCCCCTCCCCTTGACTACCTGTCCCACCAAAGTTCATGCTCAAGTCTCCTGGTTAAGGAGCCCTCTTGGGATGAAGGATTAAGGACCAGGCAGGGGAAGACTGGATGCAGAAGGTCTTCATCAGAGCCTCAGCTGACCTGATGGAGATCTCTGAGCCTGGCATGGCCCTCAGGGTGACCCAACTTGACGTGAGGGGGAGGGCCAGCTTGTACAGCCCTGCTTGGACCAGGTGTTGAATGAAGGCCACCTGTGGAGTGCGGGCACCCCCTTGGGTGAGGCTGCTCTGGGCAGTCAGATTCTGGTAGAGAGAGTGAACTGAGATCTGTCGGTACAACACTTAGAAGATGGGCACAGAGATGCCTTGGTCCTAATGGGCTCTGTGCCCAGGATGCCACAGCTTCCACCACCCCAACCTTCTCGAGGGAACTGGGTCTGTCATCCTGAAAAGGATACAAAGGACACAAAGACGTCGTCTGTACCATCAGGAATCATAAAATTTCTTAGAGAAATGAAACATGCATGCATCTCTCCCATCAGAGATAGGTCCTGAAACAGGGATTCTAATTCTTTTCAGATGGATCACTTCTGGATTGAAACAGAGCAATGCAATGCTAATTTTGGAGGAAGAATCCATCTGCTATGATCCAGGGACCAAATCCTACCACCTCCTGCTCTAGTAAATAATCCCTTAATGAAGCACATTCACGCTCATTCATTTACCTACTAGACGGACAGTCTAACTCAGCTTGCAAAGAACAGAACAAACACTGATTCCTAAGAACTGACAGAAAAAAGAGAAGTCGTTGAGCAAGCAACACACGAAGAGACCCCTATACCAAGTTCATGGTCCCGCTCTAGGAAAGAATGGGGCAACTGACCTCTTCTTCCATGACAAAATTTAAAAAGAGCTGGAAAATTAATTAGGAATCGGTAGTCTAGAAATAATTTAGTAGCTAAAAACAAGATTTTTGATAAAGTTAGGTAGACTCCAGATTGAAAAAAGGAATTCAAAATACAGTGCCCCCTTGGGAATTCCCTGATGGCCTAGAGGTTAAGGATGTGACATTGTCACTGCTGTGGCACACGTCTGATCCCTCACCTGGGAATTTCCACATGCTGTGGGTGTGATCAAAAAGAAAGAGGGAGAGAGAGGAAGGAAGGAGAGAGAGGAAGGAAGGAGAGAGAGGAAGGAAGGAAGGAAGGAAAATATAGTACCCCATGCAGAGGCCACTCGCATTTGGTGTTGTGTCATCTTAACTATGCATGCTCCCGGACTGCAAGGGGAAAAATAATGCATGCAACCAAGAAAGCATTAGACTCAGGACGTGCAATCTGGGCCTCAGAAGCTGAGGCAGCCCTGCCAAGGACCTAGGCTCTTGCCATGACGACATGTAAATCAGAGGCCTCCCGGGGGAGAGGTGATGGGGCAGCTGTAAAAATTTAGGTGGCATTTATGATCTTATCGTCCTGACAGCTCATTATTCCTGGTACCCAGAGAGGAGAATAAACACATCAGCCAGCATCCCTTTATAAGCAAGCCCAAAGGATCCAACGGGAGCTTCGGTACCAAGAGATTTTTCCAGAGGTGACACCAGACCCATTAGAGACAAAACCTGAGCAGAAGGCTGAATGGCACAAACAGCCATTGGTATTCTAACTGCACATCCAAAGCCACTTGTCTAAATGATGCTCGCGGGTTTCATGTAAATCTTTTGAATTATAATTTCTGGCGGGCTGCATGTTTCATCTGGGCCACTTCCAAATGGATCTTCTGGCATGGATATATATACTATGATCGAGTGATTTTCACTTTAAAAGTCATTACTTTAATCATCTCTGCTATTTTGATGTAGTGTGAGGGGTGGCTGGTTTCGTTTCCTTGCATATTGTAAGAATGTTACTCAAGGTAAAATGAGTTTTAATTTTAAACTGAAACTGTGGATCACAAAACAAAGGTTTGGAGCACACAGGCTTAGGGTTTTGTTTTCTATATACAGGTGTGACACCCAATCTGACAACGTAACTACGCCTGAGCTGAACCAGCCAGAAAAATGCATGGTCTGCTTGAGAGGCTAGAGAACTGAACGGACTGGGTATCTTCTGAACCTGTATGAAAACACTGGCCCATCAGCACTTATAATGCCCATCCATTAAGAGTAAGACTATGGGAGTTCCCGTCGTGGCGCAGTGGTTAACGAATCCAACTAGCAATCATGGGGTTGCGGGTTCGATCCCTGGCCTTGCTCAGTGGGTCGACAATACGGCGTTGCCGTGAGCTGTGGTGTAGGTCGCAGACCCGGCTCGGATCCCGAGTTGCTGTGGCTCTGGCGTAGGCTGGCGGCTACAGCTCTGATTAGCCCCCTAGCCTAGGAACCTCCATATGCTGCGGGAGCAGCCCGAGAAATGGCAGAAAGACAAATAAATAAATAAATAAATAAATAAATAAATAAATAAATAAAATTTATTAAAAAAAAAAAAAAAAAAGAGTAAGACTATGACATGCCATGTGCTCTCATCACACAGCCACAGGATCCGAGCCACATCAACAACCTACGCCACAGCTCATGGCAACACCAGATCCTTAACCCACTGAGCGAGGCCGGGGATTGAACCCACATCCTCATGGATACCAGTCAGGTTCATTACGACTGAGCCACAACAGGAACTCCAAGAATATTTCTTAACATCAAGAGCTTTCCACTTTTTAGTTTGCTTTCAATGAAAACCTTCTAAATCACATGAATATCTAATTTTCTACCTAAAAAAACATCAACTGGACTCTTTTCAACAAAATAACTGGACCGTTCAAGCAGCCACCTCATTTTAATGAAATGTGTGTAAGCCGGACAGAAATGTCGGGAGTTGACGTGACATGTCTAAAGCCCCCTTTATGGGTCCTGCTTTTGAACATGAATGTGCTGATTGCCAACTGTGGTGATTAACCAATAAGCATCCCATTAAAACCCTCATCAAATTTGTAGGTGCCCTGAGCTATTTTAACGGGTGATAGAAATGGACGGGGGGAGGTGTTGAATGATGGGGCATCTCTTTATCTGAGGCCTGAATGCATATTCCAGTTTCTGAAAGCTAACATTTACAAAGCGACGTCCTAAAATAACCAATTATCTTGTGTTCTCGGCAAATACTGATCCAGCACTTCTAGATATGCTGGGTAGTTAAAAATAAAGATACCCTGCTCACTATCCCCCAAGCAGACACAAAATGAGCCGCCCCCCCCCGCCGGAAATAAAGTAATGAAATATTCTAGGTGGTTATGTCATAATGTGTACATGGCACAGCACAAAATAGAAACACAATCCTATCTAACTCAGTTTACCTTTTTCAGGATGTGGGCTCAGCAAGAGGTTACAGGAGTGCCCCTGGGCGTCCACCTCACGGGGTACAGCAAGGAGACTGAGGCTGCCAAACTGGACTGAAAAAAGTCACTTGATGTGTAGATACAAAGCATGGAAACTAGAACCCGCCAAGGTCAAGAACCATTGCGGCAGGGATGGAGACAAAAACAATAAGCCAGCAGGAAAGAGCAAACGGCTCTCCCATCCTTCTGCCTTCCAGCACCTTCGGGTGTCCCTAACAGCTAACACTAAATACGGAGCCAGCTGATGAAGAAGAAACGTATTTGCTAAGCAGGTGCACCATCACCCCAAGGGAGAACAAAGATGGTGGATTTGGAACTGGGACATAGATGCTTCAACAGCAGCCCAGAAGCCTTCTTGAATTTCTTTAAATTCCTTCCTCAAGGGGTATTAAAGGCTCGACACCCAGCGAGGGACTTAATTGCGAGCTGATGGAACACAGACGTGCCTCGCTTTGATGTATCACTGAAATCGGAAAGATAAACATCCACGTTAAGAGACAGCAGAGCAGGGTGCTGCTCCATGGTGAGACGATAGGTGCCCCTCCTGACACATGTGACACTGCATTGAAGTCAATGACAACAAAAAGCAGGCTTTTCAGAGCTGCCTGCAGGGAGAGCAAGGTGGAGCAGAAAGACAAGGAATTGATGGACTATGGACGGCACGTCTCTTTCTAGGTCTTCTTGTATCTCTTTGAGGGCTGGGTATCCACTGAGGGATTCGACAAAGGCTTAGTACCTCTTCGGTACCTGGTACTGTTTTGATGCTGGGCCTCTACTGAGAAGCAGATCTGACTGGTAATTCCCCCTTTTTACATCATTGCTTAAAACATCAGGAACACGGCACCATTCCTATGGGATGCTCCAGTACGTCTCTAGAGGCATTGGATCACCTGCATTTGACAAGGGTTGCCCGCTCTGGCGGCTCAAGATGACTTGTGTTCAAAGTCGGGCAGGAAAGGCAGCTGCAAGAGCAGGCATTCTGACTGATCAGCCACGGAACAGAGGGCTGTGTCGTGCGCTGTTCAAGGAGAAATGGTTTGGCTTCTGTTCAGGAAATGCCTTTTTGGAAGTGCTTGTTTTTTAAGAGGTCATGAATTCTTGTGATGGTTACATTTTGTGCAACTTGGCTAGACTATGAAGCCTCGTTGGTCTCATGTGAGTCTAGAAGTTGCTAGGAAGGTACTTTGCAGATGCCTGAACGACTACCATCATTAGCAGCTGAGATTATGCTCTTTAACATGGGGGGACCTTATCCAAATTAAGATGACACTGATCACTTGAGGGCAATACCACCTCAAACACTGAGGCTTCCTGGAGAAGAAGGAATTCTGCCTCAAGACTGTAACACAGAAATCTTGCCTGCGTTTTCAGCCTGCCAGGCTGCCCTAGAGATTTCAGACCTAAGACCACAACATCAAGTCCTTCTCTGGGTTTCCAACCTGAGGGCCTATCCTCAAGACACAATTCAGACTCAAGAAGACTCAAAATTACATCAACTCTTCCCTGAGTTTCCAGACTGCCATCCTATCCTATAGAATTTGGACTTGCCAGGACCTACAATTGCATGAACCCATTCCTTAAAAGAAATGTCTCTCATATATATATGTGTGTCTATAAAATGTATATATGTACATTGCATGTTTACATTATATAAATCTCATACATGTATGTGTCTATATGTATATTTGTACATATGTATATTTCAAAGTAATTTAGTATATACATGCATGTGTGTGACAGAGAAAGAAGTAGAGAAATGGAGACAGACCCTACGGTTCTTCCACTGACATGTCCCCCACCTGATTTTATCTGTAGAAAACCCTTAGCCAAAGCATACGTTTAATCCGAGACGAGAGAAACTGCAGAAGCAAAGAAAAGCAGTCAAATAAGACAAAACGAAAACAGTTTAGTCATTCAGCACATCAAGGACTTTTAGTTCCTCCTCCAGGACTAGAGGTCATATTCTGAGCTGTGTCCTGTGAGCTGCCTTGTAGAGGCTGCAACCCCCCAGCAAGTGGAAAAAGTTAACTGTGTGATGACCAGAGGGGAGCCATGACATCAGCTGCCACAATTTCAAGAACCGGCCTCAGGGAAATGGGAACAAAGCAGCCCTGGAACTGAAGATGAAGTGGGCCTCAAATAATCAAGATGACACTGGTCAGGGCACTGCATGACCAATGTCAAGAGGGCCGTTGGAGCCAACGGCGCGGTTCTGCATGTTGCCGCCTCCCTTTGTCTATACATCCCTAAAACTACCCTTTGCGGGCTCTTGCCCCCTGATCAGTAATGGGGAGCTGGCTTTTGGACATGAGTCCACCTTCTCCTCTGGGTGCTGACCTCTAAGATAAAGCAAACCTTCCTGTCCAACCTTGTGTCTCAAGTACAGGCTGACGCGTGGTTTCAGGAACATGTACGCATGTACATATATTATCTCCCACTGTTTTGAAAACCACGAATGGATATAGTTCTTCACCTGAGCAAGGCTTGGGACACATGAGCCGTGGCGTCAGAGAGGATACCAGCACTGCCCGGTGCTACCGCCCTCTCATCAGGGGAGCGGAAATGCTGCTTTTCAACCCGACAGTCCCTCCTACTTTGTGAGGGCTGAACCACGACTTGCTGAGAAGATCGTTGTTCAGTTGTCCAGTGGATTCAACGAACTGGAAACTGCCCCGTGTCCTGATTCCCACCACAGCCACGGGCTCTAACAGATGGAGAGAGCATTCCGCCTGCTTATCCATGACACGCCCTGCTGTGAATCCCTTCTGGAGGGTTACTATACTCTGGCCACTTCTGATGAGGCTCAAGCTGGACGAAGAATCAACATATACCTGAGGACATCCAGCCAGACTTGACAAATCTTTTCCCAAGCAAGATTCATAGATAAACATAAGCAGGCGCCAAACGGTGGTCAGACAGCAGGGCAGCACTCGTGAACAATGGCTTTATTAGAGAACAGAGCAGACCACCTCTGGGAAGCCTAAACAAACCAGGAGGTGATGGTGGTGGTGGGCGGGGAACAAATGAATTTCCGTCCTCCACCCTTTCTTCCACGTTAGGCGAAGCAGCTTTTCTTAAAACCATACTATTTCTCTTCTTATTTAGGAAAACTGACTTTGGTCCCCTGAGTGAATAATTTAAAACACTGCCTACAAAAGAGATGCCACTGTGCTCAGAGAAAAGCAGACTCTTTAACGCAGGGCATAATAAGCCTTGGGGTTTCATCAAAAGTAGCTAGTTTAGGAGTTCCTGTTGTGGCGTGGCGGAAACGAATCCAACTAGGAACCATGAGGTTGCGGGTTCGATCCCTGGCCTCACTCAGCAGGTCGGGGATCTGGCATTGCTGTGAGCTGTGGTGTGGGCCGGCAGCTGTAGCTCCAATTAGGACCCCTAGCCTGGGAACCTCCATATGTCACAGGTATGGCCCTAAAAAGCAAGTTTCAAAAGCTGTTTCAAAGGTGTTCATGAACACGATTTTTTTACATTGTACCTTGCCTCTATGTTCTCACATTTCTGAGGAATGGCCATTGACTAGACCCTCCGAATTCCTCACTGGGTTTGGACAGCCCTGCCGTGTTGCTCTACTTCTTGGTACCTAGATTATCAGCCTGGACCCCAAGAATCAAGGGGAGGCAGACAGCTCTCGACACGCCCCGTGGATGAGCCCACGTGCGATCGTCACATGTTCTTCCTTGCTCGAGGAAGACGAAACCGTTTTCCCGAACACCCTGCCCCTGAAAAGAATCATGGCACGTTTTGGGAGGGAGTATTTCCTGTCTCGCCTCCAAGCTTCTTCCCTGGGGAGATGTGCCCTGCTGTATGTATCACTGAGCTCCGGGAGCCGAGGAAATGCCATAGGATTTCGTGCTGTCAATACACAGGTCATGTTAGCGTTCATGGAAATAAATATTCAACGAGGCTTGAACATAGTCATTTCCATGGCTGTCTCTGTGTTTAGAGAAAACTATCCTCTAAAGGTAGGTTCAAATCACAGGGTTTCTGTTAAACACCCCTATGGGCATGTTCTCTAGGAAATAACGGTTAATACACGTATGATTTTATTCTGCACAGTCCTTTCTTTTTTTTTCACGGGGGAAGAGAGAGCAGACCAAGTACAGCGCAGTCTAATGGAAGAGCATCTTAATGCTTCACTGAGATGTTCCTCCTTATTTTCTGAGTGCCTCCCTCCTCTCCATCCTTTATTTCTCACTGCTAACGATACAGCTGGAACCCCCGTGGGTCTCTTTTCCTTCTAGGCACGACCTCTAGTTCCTTCCCTGAGAAAACCAATTTTGTAAGGTTGGGGGGAAGCTTCCCCTCCACAGGTTTTACAGTGGCAGTAATACGACGAGGCAGTATTGTTTGAATTTCAGTTTTCACAAGCACTCTCCAGGCTGATTCCTTTCCACAAATCTGCAACGTCTCATCACTGTGTGGCTGGGTGGTGTGTCGTTTATATTAACATGTAGCAACGCTGTATTGATTAGAAATAAAAAAAGGAGTTCCCGTCGTGGCGTAGTGGTTAATGAATCGGACTAGGAACCATGAGGTTGCGGGTTTGATCGTTGGCCTTGCTCAATGGGTTAAGGATCCGGCGTTGCCGTGAGCTGTGGTGTAGGTCACAGACGAGGCTTGGATCTGGTGTTGCTGTGGCTGTGGTGTAGGCCGGCGGCTACAGCTCCAATTAGACCCCTAGCCTGGGAACCTCCATAGGCCACAGACGCAGCCCTAGAAAAGGTAAAAAGAAAAAAAAAAAAAAAAAAAAGAAAAATACAAATCTTGAGTCACTGCTGTCTGTTGCAACTACACATTCCCAGCATGTTTGTTAACTGACACATTTATGATGTACTTAATGGATATGGTGTCCTTATAATTATTATTATTTTTTTGTTTGTTTGCTTTTTTAGGGCTGCACCTGTGGCACACAGAGGCTCCCAGGCTAGGGATCCAATCAGAGCTGTAGCTGCCAGCCTACGCCACAGCCACAGCAATGCAGAATCTGAGCCAAATCTGTGGCCTACACCATAGCCCATGGCAACACTGGATCCTTAACCCACTGAGCAAGGCCGGGGATTGAACCTGCATCCTCATGGAGGCTCTTCAGATTCCTTAACCAGTGAGCCACGATGGGAACTCCATGGTATCCTTGTAATTTGGACGCAATCTCATTTGCTTTCTTGAGGGATGGACTCTCTGCGTATATGCAGCAGAGAGGGAGAAGGGGAGGGTTCAATCATTTCACATGCGTATTTCATCAGCTCTCCTGTCCTCACCCGACTTACAACCATCACGTGCCTTGTTTCACTGACTTCCAAGCCTCGCAAGAGGTGACCCATTAACTCTTCACCCTGATAACCCTCAACAAGCCTCTAAGACAAAGGGCTCTCCCTCGGGCCACCCCGGCTGCCACGCCTCCTCCCTGCTTGCTCTCTTCACAATTCCTGACTTGTATTTACATACCCCACTATTTGGTAATCTTCCTCCTCTTACTGCCACTGAGTGGAGGGACAAGCCATGAAGGAGTGTGATCCACTCACCCCCTTGGAAGGCAAAGACGGCACACTCTCTGCCAGCATGGACGCCCTCTTTCCAGGAAAGTCCTCTTGCTTTTGCACAGACGAGGGATGGGTGCCGTGCTCATTGTGAACACTTGGTGACACGGAAAGTAAACATGTTGTGTTTTCTCTTTCTGCAAGCATAGTAACAGGTGGCCACATGTTTTAATATTAACTATATTTATGACTGCACAACACTGCACTTAATATATATCATTATTTACATAACCCCCCCCCCGATTGTTGGACCATTTTAACATTAGCCAAGTCTTTCTTGCCCTAATCCTAGGGAAGCTATAAATGACATCATAATTAATAACTATATCATAATTTCTCATAAAGGATATCATCATTACCTGAAGTTATGCTATAAAATCAGATTCCCAAACAATCTCTAAGGCTTGCTGATTAAGAGTCTCTGAAACTGGAGTTCCCACCATGGTGCAGTGGGTGAAGAATTCAACGGCAGCAGCTCTGGTTGCCACAGAGGCACAGTTTCCATCCCCAGCCTGGAGCAGTGGGGTAAGGGATCTGGCATTGTCACAGCTACCACATAGGTTGCAGCTGCAGCTCAGATGCAGTCCCTGGCCTGGAAACTTTCATATATCGTGGGTGCGGCCATGAAAAAAAAAAAAAAGAATCTCTGATTTTGAGGCTTAGGAATGAACATTTCGCTACCTCTTTAGGTGATGTACATATGCCTTAAATGTTTACAATCAAGGTTTAATTGTGCATTTGATATTTTCCTTTTGTTTATCCAACACTGCAGTAGGGGAATTTATAGGAAAACTTGATGATCAGATGCTGAAAACCGAAGCAGAGGGTCCATCAAAGGGTGTGAGTTTAAGTATCCTTTTCCCTGACTACTCCACAGAGCTCCAGTTCCAAATCCCTCACTTCATGTTCCATTATCACTGAAAGCTCAAAGCGTTTGCACCAGAGAAGGAATCTCCAACAATGGCAGGGGTGGGAACCATAATTGAAGCACCAGACGTGGTGAGGGCTGGGGCCGGACCGATGAAATTGCCTTCTCAGAGCGGGGTGACAGGTGATGTGGGAACCAGCTGCACAAGAACTGCATGAACAACATTCAGGAAGAGGCAATACGCGTTCCAGAAGGGGAGATGACGTGAGAAAGAGAACGGAGGGGTTGGGTGCGTTATAAGCCAAGAACCCTAAGAGGACAGGTCACCGAAAACAGGAGAAGCCATATATTTAAACCACCACGGGGCTTTGGTTTTACCCTGATAGATCTACATGCTGAAAAGCAACAAGGAGCCACTGCAGATTTCTGAAGAGGCAAATAATATCTCCTCTTTGATCCAGATTCTTCTGGCTGCATGGAGCCCTGTGTTGACAATGGCAAAAGGATGAAGCCTTGGGCTGTGGCTTCATGTGGAAAGACGGAGAAACGGGGGAGAGACTCAGGGACATTTGAAACTAGTGGGAGGTTGGCAACCCTACCAGAAAACTGCTACACCCTGTGTGCTGAGTGAGTAATGACCTCAGTGAAGCTGCCTTGCTCAAGGGACACAAGGATAAAATCATGAACCAGAGCTTCCAAATTCCTTGGGCTTCTCAGTCAAGCCGGACACCTGTTCCTTAGGTCACAGCGAGCCCCACCTCGTGCCTTAACCACATCGAAAACCCCATGTCCCTCCCAGTTTGGGTCCCCTGTTAGACTCTAATCTAAACCATCATCCTTATCTCTGCTTCCTTTATGGCAAGTTCACTAATCGTGGATAATGCCACTGGCCAGAGAGAAATGGAAATTAAAGCAGCCAGTGCTGAATCTAGGGAGACTGGTCACTTGATAACGAGGTTCGTGTAAGTATTGAGATGAAAGGGTGTAAGACTACTGGGTCAAATCAAGTTTATGAGTCTCTGGAGGCGTCCTTTACCCTGACTCCTGTAGTTCGTGATTAGCAAAAATAACAGCGTGCGTGGTACGTGCCCGAAAAACAAGCTCGGGAGTTCCCGTCGTGGTGCAGTGGTTAACGAATCCGACTAGGAACCATGAGGTTGCGGGTTCGGTCCCTGCCCTTGCTCAGTGGGTTAACAATCCGGCGTTGGCGTGAGCTGTGGTGTAGGTTGCAGACGCGGCTCCGATCCTGCGTTGCTGAGGCTCTGGCGTAGGCTGGCAGCTACAGCTCCGACTGGACCCCTAGCCTGGGAATCTCCATATGCCAAGGGAGTGGCCCAAGAAATAGCAAAAAGCCAAAATAAAAGAAAAAGAAAAAAAAAAAAAAAAAAAAGCTCGATAGAGCATCACATTCACTTCGCCTTGAAATGGTAGTATTTCCCTGATTAATGTGAAACAATGAGACATTTATGTTATGGGATTAGCATCTCGGTAATTGTTCCCATTTTCCTTGAACTCTTGTGTCTGTGTGTGTGTGTGTGTGTGTGTGTGTGTGTGTGTGTGTTTCTAAATGGCTGCAACCATGGCATAGAGACGGTCCCAGGGCAGGGACCAAATCCGAGCCACAGCTGGGGCAAATCCGGATCCTTTAACCCACTGTGCTGGGCTGGGAATCAAGCCCATGCCTCTGCAGCCACCCAAGCTGCCGCAGTCAGATTCCTCACCCACTGCATCACAGCGGGAACTCCATGCTGGAGTGTTCTGGCTTGCCTGTCGGTCAGGAGAGAGAGAAAACTGACTCATCACCCAAGGAATTAGAAGAAAAAAATGAGTCTCTTCAAGCTCATCATATTCTGCGTGGAGACTATGTGTAGACACTTAAGCAAGATGAAGCAGCAAAACCCCGTGAGAACCAGATTGCTCCTGTATCCGGAACCGACTCACCTGGCCTGTGTGGATGAAGTCACTAGTTTCCCCGACTTACGAATGGAAGATCTCTCGCGGCTCGTTTTCCCCTAGCTCTCTTAACAACAGAAAACACATTTTGAATTATTACTTGTTATTACTGGTCACTTATTAAATAATAAATGATTCAATCTATCAAAGCATACAGAAGGAGGGCAGCCAAAAATGCTTCGGCAAACAGCCCGCAATTCATTTTGGCCTTATGAGATTAAGTGAGCTCCGTGCGTTGTCCCTGCCTAAGAGCATGACAGATAAAAGAACCAATCTCTGCTCTGAGAAACGGTCTTTCTTAGTTGGATCGAACAACATGGGACCCATCAGACTTACAACAATGCCCTCACACCCACCTCTCTAAAGCCAGGTCTCCAGAAATGGCCTCAAAGAACAAGAGCCACAGAAAACGGACGGATTTAAAAAAAAAAAAAAAAGTAGCCAGGAAAGAGAACTTCTCAATCAGATAAAGAACACCTATGAACATTTATGGCTAAAATAATACCTAACTGTTAAATATTATAATTCATCTCAAAGATTGGGACCCAGAGAAGGGAAGTCTACTCTAACCACTTGTACTTGAGGTTTTAAGGCAAGAAAAAGAAATAGGAGTTCCCGTCATGGCGCAGTGGTTAATGAATCCGATTAGGAACCATGAAGTTGCGGGTTCGGTCCCTGCCCTTGTTCAGTGGGTTAACGATCTGGCGTTGCCATGAGCTGTGGTGTAGGTTGCAGACGTGGCTCAGATCCCGCGTTGCCGTGGCTCTGGCGTAGGCCGGTGGCTGCAGCTCTGATTCAGCCCCTAGCCTGGGAACCTCCATATGCCACGGGAGCAGCCCAAGAAATAGCCAAAAAAATAAATAAATAAATAAAAGACAGAAGAGGAAAAAGGAAGACGTTAACCTATCTTTCTTTAAAGAGGACATATTTTTTCCATGAAATATACCAAATTATCTGTCGCACACTACAACCTGTCACCAAGATCTTAGGATATAGACTCAATCCACGAAATGCATCTGTATTTCTCTCCGCTCGTCGAAGCCAACAACAGGAAAAGGACATTCGAAACCATCATCATTACACTGTCATTATCCGCAAGCAATAAGTGGTCTAGGACCTGTACCCTGAAAACTGCGGAGAGGAGTGAACAAAGAGAAATTCATGGAGACATTTACCACTTTCATGGACTGTAAGACTCCTTTCTTTTTTGGTTTCCAAATTCATTGGCAAAAAAAGGTCTCTTTATACTCTTCATTATAAGTTTTCCTTTTTTTTTTTTTTTTTGACTTACAAAGTTGTGTTAGGTTCAGGTGCACAGCAAAGCACATCAGTAATACATACGCATATGTCCACTCCCTTTGTGATTCTTTTCCCATATAGGTTATTATGCAGGCTTGAGTACAGCTCCCTGTGCCATATGCTAGGTCCTTGTTACTTACCTATTTTATATAAAGTGGTGTTTATAGGTCCATCCCAACCCCCTAATTCATCCTTCCCCTCACCTTTCCCCTTGGGTAGCCACGACATTGGCTTCCAAATCTTTGAATAGGGCTCCTTTTGTTGGAGGTGTCAATTTCCCTGAAAATGACCCACAGGTTCCATGTTATCCAGCTATAAACCATAAGGAGCCTCTTTGCAGGCATGACCAAGCAGCCTTTAAAATTTACATGCAAATGCAAAGGTCTCAATTCCTCCAAACCATCTTGAAAATAAGGGCAAGGAAGCACTAGAAAATAACAGGCAATGTGCTTCCAATAGCCGGACAATGACCTTTCCTCCAAAGAAGGCTGCAAGCGGGAGTGTTAGGGCAGAAGGACATACAGGTAGGGCAGAAGGATGCAGCACCAAAGGTTTGAGCAACAGGCAGGAAAGAGCTGCCTGTTCTTCAGTTGGTGAAGCCGGCAGATAGGCTTCACGAGGAGGATGGAGAGTTTAACACAGAGAGACAACTGTGTGACCTTCCAGTGGCGACGGTGAGGTGAAAGCGGGGCTTGGGAGTCTGGATTCAGGGCAGGGTATATCATGCAGAGTCAATACCAAAGAGTTAACATTTCAACCTGAGACTAAGTTAGGTCATCAAGAGAATGGGTGTCGATGAAAAAAACTCCAACGATGACGCCGAGAATGGAGAAGCCATGAGGTCCTGCTGTACAGCAGGGAACTCTATCCAGTCTCTTGGGACAGACCATTATAGAAGATAATATAAAGAAAAGAGTGTGTGTGTGTGTGTGTGTGTGTGTGGTGTTGTGTGTGACTGCGTCACTTTGCTGTACAACAGAAATTGCCAGGACACTGTAACTCAACTATACTGGAATGAACATTTATAAAAGGCTGAAAGAAAAAAGAAAAGAAACTGTCAAGGCAGGAACCTGGGGACACACTGTAACTTTTGGAATGGAGACAGAAGAGGGAACAAACAAGAGATGGATAACAACTGACCACAGCAGCAAAAAGAAAATCAGCACAGTAGGTGCTCTTGAATAAAGAAGGATTTTACTGAGGAGGAGGGAGGGCTCAATTTGTGTCAGAGTGTGACTGGATCACGGAAAATGAGGATTATGGATCACCCATTAGATTTAATAATAGGAGGCTCATTGGTGCCAAAGTTCCAATAGAATGGATTAGCAGAGGAAACAGGCATTTAAAAATAAATCATATAAATACAGAGCTCCCGTCGTGGCTCAGCAGTTAGTGAACCCGACTAGTATCCATGAGGACGAAGGTTCGATCCCTGGCCTCGCTCAGTGGGTTAAGGATCCAGAGTTGCTGTGAGCTGTAGTGTAGGTCACAGACATGGCTTGGATCCCGCGTTGCTGTGGCTGTGGTGTAGGCCGGCAGTACAGCTCTGATTGGACTCCTAGCTTGGGCACCTCCATATGCCATGGGTATGGCCCTAAAAGACAAAAAGACCAATAAATAAATATCATATAAATGCAAATACTTTCTATTTTAATTAGAGATGACCCATGAGCAACAAGGATTTAAATCATCTCTACACAGATTTATTTTTTTCAATAAATTTGTTGGAAAAAAACTGTTAGAGATTTGCAGCCATTCAAAAAAGCTTTCAGAGGAACTGCATAGCTTAGAGCCACTGAAAAAATTAAGAAAAAGTTAGGTGTGTCACAAATGCCTAAAACATATATAAATAGACATACAGCATGCAAAATAAGTGTTATATCAAGTTCTTAGCCCACCAAGCCACAATGGGAACTCCTGGAACGTATTTTTAATCTTAGGGAAAAAAAAAAAAAAAAGCTGTTAAGCCAAAGGTATTTTTCCACAAGACATTCCCTTCAAAACCTTCAGGTACCAAAGAAGACAAACTCAAAGCAAAATATTTATCTGCCAGCCTTGCTAACCACATTCTTTCACACCAGGATTCCAGGGGACGCAAGGACTGATAGAACTTCCTATTAGGGTATTTCACGCAGAGGGGGCAGCAGAAGACTTAGTTATAGAAGGTCTGATGTAGCCAGAGGTGCACGAGATGGCAAGAGATCCAGCAGGAGACCACATGCCAGAGGCCAGAGAGCTCCAGCAGTAAATCAATCAGGATGTTGAGATGGCATGCACGGAACATCTGAGAGGTGAATTCAAGGGTTCTCAGAAGCCAGGCAGAGAAAGGACAAGATGTTAAGCTCTCAAGAGACCGTTCAGAATGAATCTTGAGAACACTGCGTTTCAGTCTCTACGTTCTTCCTGGTCAGGACTGTCCGCCGACTGCCCTACTGGAGGTTATTTTAAACCTCAAGGGTTTAAGGGGTTTACGCATCCGCTTCCCAGGAGAAAAGCACATCGAGAAAAAGGAAAATATGAAACGAATGCATCCGCTGTCATGAGACAGGTGATCATGTTTCAATTGACTTAGACCATGAGTGTGTATGTACCACTTTGTTTCAGAGAGTGGTTCAGGATATAAATAGCTATTGTGTAAAAATGCCTCAGTACTTTCTCTGCTGTTCCTGGTCCTGAAACTCTGTTATGACAGAGGTAGTCCGTCAGGGCTGAATCGGCACCTGTCAGCTCTGATCTATAAGGCACAAGGTAGATCTGAATTGTCCTTGTCAGTCATCAACCGAGCATCTGAGGATGTGGGGCAGACCAGGCCCAGCTCTGGAAATGGAATCATATCTGGATTCATTTGTCCCTTTCAAAGGATGCTCTTTGCTTAAAGAGTTAAAGCACCTTTTACATGTAAATGAATTTATGAATTTAAGCTTTCAGGACGAACTTTTGAGGGGTTGCTAAGGGCTCTTTTCTGTTGAGGCTCAAATCATTTCAAGGACCTGAAGGTTTGTGTCAGTTTGTAAAAAACGAAAATATCTAATTGGTTTTCTTTAAAAAAAAAAAAAAGAAATCAATAATTGTAAACCATGGTGTCAAGAATCAGAAAAAGATTAATTGCAGGTGGTCCTTGCTTAGGGTGAATTAACAGCCCCAGCGAGCAAGGCTCTAGCAATTAATAAAATGACCAGGCATGAGACTTACATTAGTGTTCAAAGGTCAATCCATTACAATGAAGAAGTGTATTCATTAAGAAAGGGAAACTCCAAGGAAACCCTATAACTGCCCCTGATTCTGTATGATTATATGAGCCTTTCCACTGGCAAAAAAAAAAAAAAAACAAACCCTGTCCAAGGAAGGACATAATATTCCAGCAGTAATGGATATGAAGTGCCCTTTACAAACATACATTGAGAAGTAATTGCATTATTGGTCAGCTCTTGAGCTGACTTGCAGAAGACGTAGCTCAGCCTCGGGGAAACAAAACACACAGCCCCAGGTCCAATCATAGAGAAATAATGACTTCTCGTCAAGGCAAACTGAAAGGGGTGCTGAGATACTGCGGCGAGATTTTTTTTTTTCTTCTTTCTTATAAAACCTAGGTTTACTTCCAGTCTTCATCAGGAGACATTATGGAAATGCGTGAAGGTGGGATGCTGAGATTTTCAGTGTGGAAATGAAGAAGGAAAGACTCCATGTGTAGGACCACACTCAACTTGAAGTAAATTAGGGATTCTAAAAGGCAAATAACCTAGTGCGGATTCCTTATCCCATTGCTTTTATTACAAGGTCAATGAGCATAGCTTGATGGGGGTTTTTTCTACACAAATATGTCCCTGCAACTAAATCCGAGATTAATGCCTGAAACGTTTCCCGCACCCCCTAAGAGCCCCCTTATTCTCCTTTCCTGTCAACCTCTCCTGGAAATTAACCACTCTTCAGGCGTCTATCATCCATTCTGTGTGTTTTGGAACTGCCTAGCCGTGGAAACATACAGGTCTCTTTCTGTGCCTTGCTACTTCTGCTCAATTTTATATGTGTGATACGCATCCCTATTCTTGCATGAAGCAGCTATTCCCTTTTTTTCATATAGCTTAGGCCATATGAAGAATATAAACCAATTCCATGGCCTTAGTGATGGCCATTGTGGAGGGGGGGGGGTCTATCCAGTTTGGGGCTAAAATGAACAAAGTTCCTGGCAAGAGCTACTACCCAATGATTTTTTTTTTTATAACAAATGACTTCCCCACCAACGCTGTATGAAAGTTGTTTCTGTCCTCACCAATACTTGGCATTTTCTTTCCTTTTAACTTTCTCCAGGCTGCTGGGTTCCAACCTCATAGTTTGATGCATCTTTGGTTACATTAAGATGTATTATCATACGGAGTTGTTTCCCTCGTTTTCAAGTATTCTTTTTTTTTTTTTTTTTTTTTTTTAATTTTTGTTGTTGTTGTTGTTGCTATTTCTTGGGCCGCTCCCGCGGCATATGGATGTTCCCAGGCTAGGGGTCGAATCGGAGCTGTAGCCACCGGCCTACGCCAGAGGCACAGCAACGTGGGATCTGAGCCGCATCTGCAACCTACACCACAGCTCACAGCAACGCCGGATTGTTAACCCACTGAGCAAGGGCAGGGACCGAACCCGCAACCCCATGGTTCCTATTCGGATTCGTTAACCACTACGCCACAACGGGAACTCCTCCCTCGTTTTCAAATCGAAGAAATCTTGTCAGCTCTGGATTTCATCCTCTGTGCGTGACACCAAAGAGGAGAGAGGTCCTGTCTTCTATTACTTAACATTTTAAAATGACCAAAAAAATAGAATGTTTGAGGTTTATCCTGCGTGACTGGGTGCCATTTCTGCCCAGTTCTCCACATTTTAACTCTACTCAGCCTGCTTCAGGGTTTTGTTTTGTTTTTTTTTATTATAATGACTCTTTTATTTCTTAGACTTCCACACTAAATCCCCATCCCGATAGTGTTTTACCTGTTTCCCCCCAAATGATATATGCGCAAAGAATGTAAAAGTATACTATGCACCTTGCTGTCTCTTAGGAAATATTTTTCAAAGTAAGTGGGTAGATTTGGTTGCTTCCTTGATAGAATAGCTTTAAAACACTGTGTTTTCCTATATCTTCTTTATTTTTTTTGGCCATACCTGCCTCAGTTTTTAATCTCAACTTTATTTCCAGACCTTGGCGACCACAACAAATATTTACTTATTTGCACATTCAGGGTTTTAAAGGAGAGATGCACTTCCTTCCTGGGGTTGATTTCTCTGAACGACCTCACCCATTCTCTTAGCGTAAAAGCAAACCAACCAACAAAAAACTCCCCAAACAAACCTCAGGTCTCAAAAGGTAAGACCGAAGAACCCCAGTGTTTTAAACGCCTTTGGCAGAGTTACAGACCCTGAACCAAAGAGGAAAACACTGATCTGATACAAATTTGACTCATATGCAAATGTTAGTGTGTCTAAAAGGATCTTGGACTTTTTTCATGTAATCCCTCTGAGCAGCACTTTAGAAATAAAAGAATATGAACTCGAGGAGTTTCTATTTACATCCCCAAAATAAATATTTACTATTCTACAAAGATAAGAGATAGCTTAATGTTAATATTCACGGAGCATATTCGTTCATTTTTTAATTCATTCCACAAATATTTATGGAGTACCTAGTACTATATGCTGAGGTAACAGAATCTCAGTCTTCAATTAAAGTTTCTCTAGTGGAGGAGGCTGAAATTAAATCAAGTCACCAAATAAATATTTAACAACATCAGTTAATTATACCTTCGGGCCACTTGGCGATACACTAGAAATCCGAGATCATTAAAATGGAACTCAAACCATTCGTTGATTTTAAGATTTTTAAACTAAACATTTCAATGGATCATTAGAAACATTCAACCCAAATTTCGGCTGTCAGCATTTTGTCTCCTATCAACCCAGATGCGACACACTGGGATGAAAAACTGACACGAACCATCAACTTCATGTACAGACTGGTCTGCCGCAACCCTTCCAAAGCTCTGCTTCCTCGAGGAGGCAACTGGAGAAAAGATTTCCCAGCGTCATCTGCCGAAAACACCTGAGGACACCCTCACTGCGCTGATGAAGAAAGAAAAGGCATCCGTGAGAGTTTCGGCACTGTGCCGTGCCAAGCTGGGAGAAGACTACCACCAACAGTCACTGGGGCTCATTTACATAAACGGGTTTCTTCTTTGTTGCTTGCATTTTTGTTCATTCAGCAGCTTCCAGGAGCAATTTTGTTGCGCCTGTGTTTCCCTCACACAGTGCAGTTTCCTTGGAATTCATGACCCCTGGAAGTCATTCAGACACCACTGCCTCCAGCAAACCGTTTCCACAGCACCCAGGCTTGTGCTCACAGAGGCTCCCAGCCTTCTTATACAGACTCTTGGATGGACAATGACTTGATCCCTCAGAGAAGGTGGACTGGGTCAGGAATGGCCCTTAGCACTTTCAAGGCACTCCAGCACCTTTCAAATACATTTCTTAAGATCCCAATGATGAGTCATTTTGCTTCATGGAGCCTGAATTTATATACCCCTAAGCTGTTTTCCCTAGAATAGTACATGTGAGAAATAACAAAATAAGAAGTGAGAGTTCACGGGAGGACTATGCCAGTTTCTTGGGAAGTTCACTGAAATTTAACACGTTGCTCACCTGGGGGATGAAAGCAGACGGGAAATGCTGTAAAGGAACTTGGATGTAGACAGTATTTAACATGCTTTCTGTCTCCATATCCAACAAATAAGAAAGGAGATAGTTGCAAGGAACACTTTTCCATAACTTTCCTCCCAGGGATGCACTGCTCTTTTATGAAAATGCACGCTTTTTTTTTTTTTTTTTTTTTTTTTTCTTTTCAGCTCATGATTCCTCTTAAGGAAGTTGTGAGACGAGGAAGGACTCACTGTCACGGTCGGCTCCGCTGACATAAGGACGGTAACCGAGCAGGACCCCGTGCCACCTTCCCAGAGCAGACCCCAATCCATGTTCTGCACCTGCCTTTTTATCTGTAGAAAAACTACAGTCAAAGGATCCGTTGAACCAGAGACGTGAGGCAACAGAGAAAAAGGAAAACAGTCAAGCAAGACAGAGTAAGAATAGTTTAACCACTCAGCAAAGTCAAGGACCTTCAGTTCTTCCTCAAGGACTAGAGATAATATTCTGACCATGTCCTTGGAGCTGTTTTGCAGGTGCTGAAGCCTCCACCAGGTGGAAGAAAGTCAACTGTATGCTGCCTACAGCACAAAGACGCCGGACAGGTCGGAACCAGAAAGTTAATGACGCTGACTTCTAGTTACCTCAACACCTACCCATTGGGAGAATGTCTGCAAGCTGACCACGCCCTGCTCCTTGAAGCACCACTGGAAAACTCCTAACTACCCCCTCTGGGGGCGGGGGGTGGGGGTGGGCACAGTCCTTGAGTGCTAGCCTGCTGTGTTCCCTCTTTGCCAGGCCATGAAAGCTACTTCTTCTGTCCCCTCCAACTCTGTCTCCGTGTTTCTATTTGGCATCGGTAGGCAGAGGCAGCTCAGATTTCGGCAACATGACCACATGTAACTAGTGCTCCTTATGCAACAGTTTCTCAATGTATAAAATGCAGACAAAATGGACTTGCTGGAAAGTTACAGGAAGAAAGCAGCACCAAGCCGCCTCTCGTGGTCCCCGGGGGTGAGGACTTTCCTCTGGTTTCCAGGTCTCTGAAGGCATCTTAAGAACAACTAGACTAGAGGTCACGAAACTCGGACTCCAATTTGAGTTCCCACCAGTGTGTGTAAATAAGGGTTTGTATGGGAACCCAGGCTCTGCCTTCCGTGGACATAGTGTCCACAGTGTGACAGCTTCTTTTGAGTGGTCTCACGGCAGACTGGGGCAGTCCCAACAGAAACGGTATGTGACCCCTGGAAGAGCTACGGTCTGCTCTTGTAGAAGACGGCTGCCTACACCTGAACCGGACCAATCTCCTCTTCTAGTGTCGAAACGCCTGACTCCCACATAGGTTCAGAGATCCACTCGAGAACAGGTGGAAAGCCCACTCCACCCCCCCAAAAAAAAAATTCCAAGATCATCTTTACAACATTTCTTATAATGAGATCTGGAGAAAACTACAGTGTGGAATACCTGGCTTCGATTGATGCCTTTCAGAGAGGAATCAGCATGAAGTACTGACAGCCATATATAAATACATATAAAAATATATCCATAAAGGGACTTTCCACATTTTTTTGTTATTGTTATACCAAATCAATTTAAAAGAATGTAGAAGTCGATAAATATCAGTAGGGATGGTCCTTAAATTAAGCCCTTTCTGTCATACTTGGTCTGGGAAAGGGGACTTTTTCCTTTCCTCAGTGAATAACTAGCACATCAAAGGCACCAGTGAGTCTGTAGAACAGGGCTTGCAAACGGCATGCCACGAGCCAGACCCAGCTGGCCTCCAGATTTTTTGCACACTAAGGATGACTCTCACATTTTTAAATAGCTTCCCCCCCAGATCAAAAGATGATTTTGGAGTTCCTGTTGTGGCTCAGCAGTAACAAACCCAACTAGTATCTATGAGGATGCAGGTTTGATCCCTGGCCCTGCTCAGTGGGTTAAGGATCCAGCGTCACCGTGAGATGCAGTGTAGGTCACTGATGCAGCTCGGATCCCGTGTTGCCATGGCTGTGGCGTACGTAGGTCAGCAGCTGCTGATTCGACCCCTAGCCTGGGAACTTCTATATGTCATAAGTGTGGCACTAGAAAGCCAGGACTTCCTGTCTTGGCTCACGGGAAATGAATCTGACTAGGAACCATGAGGTTTCGGGTTGGATCCCTGGCCTCGCTCAGTGGGTTAAGGATCTGGTGTTGCCATGATCTGTGGTGTAGGTCACAGATGAGGCTCATGTCTGGCGTGGCTGTGGCTCTTGCGCAGGCTGGCAGCAACAGGTCTGATTCGACCCCTAGCTTGGGAACTGCCATATGCCATGGTAAGGCCCTAAAAAGACAAAAGACAAATATATATATATATATGTGTGTGTGTGTATATATATATATATATATATATATATATATATATATATGTATATGACCAAAAAAAATGAAGATTTATAACACATGAAAACTATATGAAATGCAAATTTTAGGGTCCATAAAAAAAGATTTATCAAAGCACAGCCACATTCAATGTGTATGAAACATCCACAGCAACTTCTGCATTGAAGCGGCGGAGCTGAATTCTTTGTGGGAGACACTGGCCGGCAAAGCCTGATACGTTTACTCTCTGGCCCTCGGCAGAAAACGTCCTGTGACTCCTAATACAGAAGCTCTTGGGTCCTTCCTGGGGCCTGTCAAGCTGTGCCTTTCATGGCGCTGATGGGGCTCTGACGGCACAGAGAAAAGTGAACAGAAAGGCTCTGGTTCTTCTCCTCCGTTCTCAGCAGCCTCTCCGAAGATATATCCTAACATATCCAAAGAGATGTTTCTGCCCTTGACCTCTGTATATTTCTAGGTCAGACCCTCTCCCCAAGACAACGCAATGCAATGATGCAAGAGCTGTATCGGATACTAACCCGTCTCTCATGGATGTTGCGTGTGCATTCAGGCTTACTGATTGAAGTGAAAGAAAGTGAGCCGAAGATGATCAGGGAAACGGTCCTGTTCAGAAGCCGAAAGTCCGAATTCTGCCATTTTATTCCCAGGGAGGTCTGGAAGAATCATTTACACCTAACGGAATGCTGTTGTGCTGACCCATGACCTGGGGTTGTTTGGTAAAGGCTTTAACCCATTTTATGACGTCTGTGTAAGTTGAGAAGGTCATTCCAGAGAAACTAGTCAGGGTTTCCTAGAGCAACAGAACACATCACATGACATATAAATACAGGAGTTCCCGTCGTGGCTCAGTGGTTAACGAATCCGACTAGGAACCATAAGGTTGCGGGTTCGATCCCTGGCCTTGCTCATCGGGTTAACGATCCAGCATTGCCGTGAGCTGTGTTGTAGGTTGCAGACGCGGCTCGGATCCCGCATTGCTGTGGCTCTGGCGTAGGCTGGTGGCTGCAGATCTGATTCGACCCCTAGCCTGGGAACCTCCATATGGCACAGGAGCAGCCCAAGAAATGGCAAAAAGACAATAAATAAATAAATAAATAAATAAATAAATAAATAAATAAATAAATAAAATATAAATATATATATATACACACATACATCATACATACATACATATATGTATGTAAAATTACACGGAACTGGCTGACATGATCATGGAGACCAGCAAATGCAGTATCTGCAAAGCTTGTTTTTCAGTTCAAATGCAAAAGCCAGATGCTGCTATGGAAACAGGAACAGCCCATGTCCCAGTGCGAACCCTAATGGGCAGGAAAATTCTCTTATTCCAGGGAAGGATCCGTCCTTGTTTGTACTATGAGGCTTTCAACTGATTAGACGAGGCCCACCACAAATACAGAGGGCTATCTGTTGTACTCAGTCTACTGATTTAAATGTTCATCTCATCCAGGACACACTCATGGAAACACCCAGAATAATGTTGGAGCAACTCTCTAGGCACCTCGTGGTCCACTCAAGCTGATAATATGAACCATCATAGGAACTCTGACTGACCAATGATTCATACTTTGAGTATCCAAGAGCACAGAAGTTATGCACCAGATTATTTCTAAACTTAGACATTTAGTAATTCCAATCAGCAACTCCAATAGGTTTGACCAGAGGCCGTGGCGGTGCCCTAGCTTAATACCCATGAAGTCACTTGCTATCTGAAGCCTGCTAGAGTGTGTCAGAAATAAACACCAAGGCCCAGAAATCATTATTTCTGTTATTGGTTAAACCGACGAAACAAATAAGCTTATCCCACTTTTTGAACGTGTTTCATCCTCTGCCTAAGGGTAAGAAAATTTTCAATTTGCATTTTATTTAGTCAGTGAATCTGCTAATAACGGTATGAAAGTGAAATTCTGTAAGACTTTGATTGCAGGATGCCCAGAGAGCTTAAGCAAAAAGTCTGTGGAATGACTACTTCTAATACTCATTTTTCCATTTTTAGAAGGCTTTTCTTTGTTAACATTCCTATGTTTACACTTTGGTATGAATTCTTTATTATTATGTTTTCCGACTATCCTACCTCTTCTCACGATGGCTGCTTCCGCAGACATTCTGCCTGCACCAGACTCAGAAACTCAAAATTAAAACTCTTGGAAGTTGCGTATCTTTGAAGTATCTGGCTTTAACTTGCTTTTCTGAGACTTCTGAACACCAAGCAATACATGGTAGGTCCAAAGGAGCACGGATTTAGGAATGATGCAGTCAAGATTTGAATTCTGCAAGACCATCCACAAAGCAAACTAAGGAAACTTTTGTTCTCAGAGCAGCAAGAGAAAAGAGAAAAGGAGCTTATGGAGAGGTTAACAGGCATTTGGTCCGGTCCAAAACATCCATAAGGCATTTGGCCCATGCCACAAGATCCTTGATATTTGGTCCTGCTGCAGATATCCCTAAGGCATTTGGTCCATGCAATAAGACCCTGGATAGCTGTCCTTTCCAAAATGTCCATGACTATATGTGGTTTCTTCCAAAACGTTCTGCACGGGATCAAATAGCAAGGACTTTTGCCATGAAGCAAATGTCTTACGGATGTTTTGGAGAAGAGCAGATATGACCAAATATCAAAGACCTTTTGGCAGAGATTATCAATGTTCTATCAGTCTGGTGGACCAAATGTATTACAGATGTTCTGGAGAGGACCAGTTATGAAGGACCTTTGGGCATGGACCAAATGTTTGCATGGATGTTTTGCACAGGACTAAATGTCCTGCAAGGTATTCAAAAAAAAATAAAGGAAAGGAAATAAATGGGAGGGAAAGGAGGTGATGACACAAGACAGAAGTTCATATCTATGTACTCTAGGGAGGTGCCCCGGGCATTCGCTTGAACAATCCTTGCACCAATCCCTCAAAGTGATTATCGGGGTCACAGATCTTCTGACCCTTGGTCTCATCATCATTTCAACACCTGAGGTGCTTACTATAAACTATTCGTCATTTCAATTATAATTATATTTCAGACTCAGATTTGATATTTCAGATCAAACAAGTTCAGAATACTATGCCTTTTCTCCAATCGAGTACAGTTTGCACAGCAGAGGAAAACATTCGAGAACGGCTCCAAACGTCACATAAATTATGTGCTAAGTTATCAGCTTGTTGAAGGCTGCCGAGAGGATCCCACACTCAAAAACCATCAGTGCAAGGCAGAAGGTAGCAGAGCAGGAAGTGGGAAGCTGTCTTAAAACCAGAATTGATGTTCCTCACTAAGTGGCTGATAACTCATGAGACGTGGGTCTTCAAATTACAGCACAAGGCTAATTGGGAAAAAAAAAAGGGAGAAGGCTATGAGCAAGTCAGTATTTTCTCAGCAATTTGCATCAAGCTTATCTTTGCAGAAGGACTGGGAACGCTCATTAACACAACCAGGAGTTGGAGGTGCCACTGGGAAGCCTCTGCTGTTGCAATTCATCCGTGATTATTAGCTAAGGGGAGACGTGCATGCGGTAATTCAAATTTGAAGGATGACAGCACAGGATGCAAAGAGGGTATCACATTTCGCTGCCTCCTCTTTCTCCGCAGAGAGGGTGGTCCTTGAGCACAGCACTTTCACCAACTGGTTGGTTTAAAAGCCATCCCCAATACTTCTAGTAAAAGACAGGCGGCTCTCAAGACAAATGTCTCCACGTCTGTCATTACGAGAGACTTTAGGACGGAAAAGAGTGAAAAGGGCAAGACATTATCTAAAAATCTCACTCTGGTAAGGACCTCAAGTAGCCCATGATGTATTCCGCCCCACCTCCAGCCCTGTCTTCCTTCTCTGCCCCTTCCCCCAAATAACCAAAGTCCAGACATCCTTGACGCCTGGCTAGATGAGCAACCACCAAGCACGGGATAACTTTTGTTCTTTGCGCTCAGTTTAATAGGACTGGATGACGGTACTGATGCAAGCTTGGATTATTTGCAAGAAACAAAGGTGGAAAGAAAATGGTTCTATAGCCTTAACGAGAACATTCCAATAATGGGGCCACTTCATGCCCTGATTTAAGTGCCTCATTTTTTTCTTGTGGAGGCCCCTGCAGGATGCAGACGTTCCCAGGCCAGGGATCAAACCCATGCTAAAGCAACAACCCAAGCCGTAACAGTGACAAGGCCAGATCCTAAACCCACTGTGGCACCAGGGAACTCCTTGAATGTGTAAATAATGAAGAAGGGGGTTGTATTTTATGATGTGCTAGAGGGAGCCTCAGAGATAGGGATGGATACATAAACACGTCATTTGCATGCACCAGCCTTAGCATCTCTTTCCACAGAGGGGCCCTGTAGTGGGTGGCAGCATTATCACCAGCCTTGTTCAAAGGCCTGTAAATGGACAGAGGGAGAATTCTACAGCTTCACCCTCACTGATGTACGCACGCACCTTCTCCAGGAGAGCAAGAGGAAAATCATCAGACGTTAAGCTGACGACCAGAGTTATACCCACAAATCTTCCTAAAACTAGCAGGGCAGGGATGGGTTCTTAGGAAACAAACCCACGGAGCTTCTAGAAATCTATATTTCATTATTCATTGGGGGCTCTCAGGATGTCTATTAGAGATCTCTTCTGGTACATTAAAGGCTATTGTCCAACTGACCAGTCTGTAATTTCCAGAATGCTATTCACACCTTGAGAGATAGAGGAGGAAACAAACAAACAAACGAAAAAACTAGGTCAACATTATCCAGCTCTTACTCTTCCCTACTCTCTTATAAGCCATGTTTGCTCAAGGACAAAATGAGGTCTTTGTTTCTGTTTGCATTTGCCTTCATTTTCTTAATGCTGTGTCCTCATGTCCTTTCCTCGCTTATCAAAGGCTGAAATCCCTCCCACCGCTCTTTGCTTTAACCTTTAAAACCATGAATACCATGTTCTCGTGCAGAAAAGGCAAAGGAAATTCAGCATTTGAAGTCGTCCGGGTCCTGCTTTGCATCTGTTCACATACCATCTGCTCTCACACATGGGCTTGAGGCGACCTGTTCTTCTTACCCAAAAGCTACTACCCCCCAAATGCGATTTAGACATCCTTAGCATTTTCCACGGGGCATGAATGCAATGCCCGTGACGTTCTTATATTACGATCTTAATCGCTACCCATTTTAACATGCTCTTTTAATTTTCAACATCTTGGTGCCGCCAAATGCTCGCCTCAACCCCCAAGACCCTTTTACTCCTGTCAGCATAAAACACACTATAAAACTCCTACCTTAATAAGAAGAAAAAAAAAATTCAGCTCTTGCTCCAAACTAGTTTCCCTTTAAAGGAAAACTGGTATTTCCTTTCCTCTTCAAAATTATTTTTGGAGTTCCCGTTGTGGCTCAGTGGTTAAGAACCAACATTGTCTCTGTGAGGATGCGAGTTCAATCCCTGGCCTCACTCAATGGGTTAAGGATCTAGCGTTGCCAAAAGCTGTGGCATGGGTCACATATGTGGCTCAGATCCAGCATTGCCATGGCTGTGGTGTAGGCCTGCAGCTGCAGTTCCAATTCAACCCCCAGCCTGGGAATTTCCATATGCCACAGGTGCAGCCATAAGAAAAAAAAAAAAAGTTATTTTTAACTTTAACTGTGGAAAATACTGAATATAGAGAGAATGATATAATGCAACAATGATCAGTATGTTGCCATTCTGTCATCTATATATACCTCATCTATATAGACCTCTATCCACTCCCAACTTTTTTTTTTTTTTTTTTTGTCTTTTTGCCATTTCTTGGGCTGCTCCCACGGCATATGGAGGTTCCCAGGCTAGGGGTCGAATCAGAGCTATAGCCACCGGCCTACGGCAGAGCCACAGCAACGCGGGATCCAAGCTGCGTCTGCAACCTACACCACAGCTCATGGCAACGCTGGATCCTTAACCCACTGAGCAAGGCCAGGGATCGAACCCGCAACCTCATAGTTCCTAGTTGGATTCGTTAACCACTGCGCCACGACGGGAACTCCCGTGCGCTTATCACTTCTGCAGTCATTTTCTGAGAGAAAACGTGCATACCCTGAAATACTCAAAGATCAACTGCCTAGTTTTGACAAAGGGCTACAGCTCCATAATCGCAAACTCCAGCACCACTAAGAACATCTTCGTCTCTTTGGAAGAGGGTGCTTCTTGTCAGAGGATTGACGGGAAGAAGACAAGACAGCTTTCAGAAGAGATGGACACATTTGGTATGTAACCAGCAAGCTGGATCAGGCAGCTACAGAGCTTTGCCAAAATTGTGCATTCCAGTATTTCTTTCCCCTCAGATAAGCTGTGCCTGCCCTAGCAACTGGTCAAAGTGGGGTATGAGTTCTTTACTCTCAGATTTCTTTTATTCATCAGTATGGCAGGTTCCATCCATGTCATTGGCTATATCAGCAGTTTGGTCCTTTGGACAGAGCGGCACTGCATTGCATAAATATACAGTAAACAATTCACATCCTATGAATATGACACACAGTTCTTCCCACCTCCTGTTGCAAATTTGCTTTGTTTCCACTCTGGGGCAACTGTAACTAAAGCTGTGATTACCGTTCTTGCATCATCACCTTTCATGGATAAATACATAAAAGGGGAATCTCTGGGTCAAAAAAATAGATGCATATTTAATTGTATAAGAAAGTATCTGACCTTATTCTGATGTTGTTTGACCTGAGAGAGCCAGTTTCTCTCAAAATTTTTGTTGTCATTTAAAAAATACTGGCCATTCTATTTGCTATACAGTGTCTCACTGTGCTTTTGACTTTCATTTCTCACATAACCAATGATGCCATGCATATTTTCATGTGCTTACCAGCTGTTTGTGTATCATCTTTAAAAAAGAAAAAAAAGAAAAAACTTTATATTTTGAACTAGTGTTAGACTTACTGAAAAGTTGCACAAATAATACAGTTTCCTTATTGCATGCACTCACACGCTCTAATGTTGCCATTGTACATACAACCATAACATAATTATCAACTATAGGAAATTACCATCAATTATGTATCAACTAAACTCGATCTTATTTGTTGAAATCTATTCTATTCTATTCTATTCTATTCTATTCTATTCTAATTTGCTTTTTTAGGGTCACACCCATGGCATATGGAAGTTCCCAGGCTAGGGGTCAAGTAGGAGCTACAGCTGCGGGCCTACACCACAGCCACAACAACACGGGATCTGAGCTGCATCTGCGACCTAACCACAGCTGATGACAACGCTGGATCCCTGACTAACTGAGCAAGGCCAGGGATCAAACCCACATCCTCATGGATTCTAGTTGGATTCGTTTCCACTGCACCACAACGGGAACTCCTGAAATGTATTTTAATAGTTAAAAATTTGAGGAGTTCCCATATCATGGCTCAGTGTTTAATAAATTCGACTAGGGGAGTTCCCGTCGTGGCCCAGTGGTTAACAAATTTGACTGGAAACCATGAGGTTGCGGGTTCTATCCCTGGCCTTGCTCAGTGGGTTGGAGATCCCACGTTGCCATGAGCTGTGGTGTGGGTCGCAGACGCGGCTCAGATCCCGCGTTGCTGTGGCTCTGGCGTAGGCCGGTGGCTACAGCTCCAATTGGACCTCTAGTCTGGGAACCTCCATATGCCGTGGGAGCAGCCCAAGAAAAGGCAAAAAGACAAAAATAAATAAATAAATAAATCCAACTAGGGACCATGAGGTTGCAGATTCGATCCCTGGCCTCGCTCAGTGGGTTAAGGATCCAGTATTGCCGTGAGCTGTGGTGTAGGTCTCAGACTCAGCTTGGATCTGGCATTGCTGTGGCTCTGGCGTAGGCCGGCAGCTGTAGCTCCAATTAGACCCCTCGCCCGGGAACCTCCATATGCCATGGGTACAGCACTAAAATAGCAAAAAGGAGAAAAAAATAAAAAAGAAAAAAATTTGGGGAGTTCCCTGGTGGTGCAGTGGGTTCAGGATCTGGTGTTGTCGCTGCTGTGGCTCAAGTCACTGCTATGGTATGGGTTCAATTCCTGGCCTGGGAACTTCCTCATGCCATGAATGCAACAACAACAAAAATAAAGGTAGAAATGCATATGGTTCAAGACAACAACTATATGATATTAAAAGGCACATGTCATAGTCTTCTGTTTACTCAGCCCTCCCCTCCATTTCTGGCTACCCCTTCTGTAACCTTCCAATGTTTCTGCATTTAAATAAGAAAATATATTATTACTCGCGTTTCTTAACAAAAAGTAGCATACTACATAAACTCTCCAGTTCCTCACTCTTCTTTACCTACCAGCTTTCTGGAGATTTTACATATCAGTGCATAAAGCACTTTGTCACTCTTTCTGCAATCGCCCTGTTTTTCATTGTCAGGATGTACTCGGGTTTATGAAACTACATGTATTTTTAACAGCTCTTCCACCCTCATCTTTGTCAGGGTGATCTTTTTGGATGGTGTTGTCAGAATTGCAGCACCATCAAGTTCCCTTTAGGATTTCCGAGCCTGGGATCACAACCAAGTAAGTCCTGAAGTGGAAAGTACGTCTGGCTGACCTTGTTGAGAGTGGGCAATCGTGAACTCGGAAAGAGGAACCGTCCTGGCAAAAACACCACCTCCTTCTCAGCAGACCGCCCAAACCTGGAGAAGGTGAGCTCCACAGACAACCTGAGGGTGGCTCTTCTGAACGATACAGGAAACAGAATGCCCCACGGGGGACCCCAGTCCATCAGAGAGATGCTCCCGCACAGGACCAGCTTCACTATCAGAGAGATGCACCCGCACAGATCAGCTCCAGTATCAGAAGGTTCTGGACATCACAGGACAAACCCTCCTGGTTCCAAGACCTGTTACTCACATTCCTTCAAGGATGAAACACCCCTACCCTGGGGAAGAAGTCGCCAAGTAACACAGAGGAGTGCAGTACCTTGGCTCTAATCCAGAATCAATGAGCAATGAGCCTGGAGACCTCCAAGACGCTGAATCCCAAACAGTTCTTCTCACCTGCTTTCTCTCCAAGCCTGCCCTTCCCCCAGAATCCTGCAACAGCTATGGAGCCTGCCGCCTGTCCTCGTCCTGCTAAAGCGTGGCTTCTTGGGACTTCCTCAGCCGCTCTTCAATCTCCATCATCTCATCTTCATATCAAGCCAAACTATCTCACAGAGTTCTTAGGAAACTCAGCCTAATTAAGCCCCTTTTCCTATTCTAATAGCTACAAGGAGTCCCCACTGCCTTAAGGAGAAAATTCCAAGACTGAGTCGCAAAAAGATGCATGGCATAACCATGGCTCTATACATTTTAAATATGTAAAATACAAGCCATTTCAGAAGGAACAACTCTGTTACAAAAAGTACACAGACATGAATAAGGGTGACAGTTCAGGGCAGTGTACATATCTGGGGAGGAAAAGAGGAAAACGGGACCAGGGAGGCATACACAGGAAGCATCATTCAAATAAACGAGAGCGCCCACCCCTTGGGTTGGTCTCCAGGCTTAAACTCCTCCACTGCCGGCCCTCCCCCCGGTTCACAGCTCTCCTGCCTGGCTAAATCTGCCAGGTTTAAAAACCAGCATTCACACAATCCTAAAACATGAGAGAGGACATGCTCTGGACTCGCAATGCTGCGAAATCAAACGACTGCAGCGACACAAAAGTTTTTGTTGGTGAAAGTAAGCAGAAGTCAAGTTGCAAGTTCACATTCCATCAAGAGCTGGAGAATTGGAACTATTTTTAATTTAAGCTTGAAGTTGTGAGTATAGGCATGGGAGGGATACGCAATTCACAAGTCGGTGGGAAATAAGACTTAAGATACACTGTTGCACCGAGCAGTAAGGGGAGAAGTTGCCTTCCTACTGTTTTTCGATTTATTTAAGCACAGGATTGCAGGTTTCCTTATTCCCCCCACCAAGTATCTGAGTTGAAACAAAGGAAAACATTTTTCAGTGGAGATGGATTAAACCCGTATGTTATTTTTTTTTCTTCAATGTGCAAATGACTGGAACAATTTGATTACCATGTACTTGGGGAGGTTGAAATGAAAATGGTTTACTAAGCGGATACTGTGTGGGATAAATCCTCTGCACCAGGACTGCCACTTGCATATTGAAGGCACTGGAAAAACTATACATTGTTACCTTCTGTCTACTCCAGTCTTAAAAACACAGAGGGAGGGAGGGAGGGAAGGAAGAGGGGGAGGGAGGGGGAGGGGAGGGCAGGGGAGGCAGGAGAGGGCGGACTAACAAAAAGAAGGAGAAATGTGTAGGGGAGTGGGACGCAATGGGCAACTTGTCAGGATTTTCTACTCTGTGCAGGGTGTTTGTTTTTTTGTAAGATTTTTATCTTTTCTATTATAGTTGATTTATAATGTTCTGTCAGTGTCTGCTGTATAGCACAGTAACCCAGTCATACCTAGGTATAGGAACATACATATATATACACACACATTCTTTTTCCCATATTATCCTCCATCATGTTCCGTTGCAAGGGATGAGATGGGAGTTGCCCGTGCTATGCAGCAGGAGTGTGGTAAAAACAAAGTCAAAAATGCATCCAGCCAAAGACAGCATGCTCAGATATAGGTCATTAAGACTGCATGAAGAACTACTCACAACCATGTGGGAAGCTGGCGTATGGAAGATAAGGGGATGCCCAGGGCAGGGCTGTCGAAGCACTGTGAGTTTAGGTACCGAGGGAGCCATTCCCATCATGGGTCTGAGGGAACAGGTACCAGAACAGGTAGCAGACATGGGAGCCCCCAACACCAGCTGCTGGGGTCTCCTGGGGCAAGAGCGAGGAGGATCTCAGCCTGACCTCATTGCTTCATCTCCTTGGGATGCCCGGCCAATAATCCAACATTTCCCCAATGCGCCAGCTGATGGGAATCCGTTCCTGCAGCCCGCTGTGGGTCAGCCTCTCAAGAGTGGGGTGCGGGGGACGGCTGGGAGGAAACCTGAGCTAGACAATGTGCAGCCCCACATTCAAGCATCGCTGGAGGTTGGTGAGACTTGGTCACTTCCTCTCGATGATGTGATGTTCCAACTCCACTCTGCCATGTCCTTTTTTTCTCATTATAGTTTATTACAAGATATTGAATACAGTTTTCCTGTGATGTGCGGTAGGACCTCGTTGCTTATCCAGGAGATGTGTTTTGTTTTGGTCTTTGTAGGGCCACACCCATGGCATATGGAGGTTCCCAGGCTAGGGATCCAACTCCCTACGCCACAGCCACAGCAACGCCAGGTCCGAGCCACATCTGTGACCTACACCACAGCTCACAGCAATGCCGGATCCTTAACCCACTGAACAAGGCCAGGGATCCGACCTGCGTCCTCATGGATACTAGTCGGATTCGTTTCTGCTGAGCCACGACGAGAACTCCACTCTGCCGTTTCTAACCAAGACTATTCCCAAGGAGACCAAGCCTTGAAAGGACAGGGAGCCTGCTACAACGTTCAATTCATTTGCCTGCTCACTGTTGACTCTTGCCTGTTAGGCTCTCAGCACACCGTGCCTGCACCTCGAGTACTTAAGAGCCTGGTGCTTGCACATCAAGGAAGTTCAAAAAACCAGGTACTTAGGAATCTGGAATGAATTCAGAAATACCCATGCGGGACCCTTAGACACAGAGACAGACACAGTTTAACAGTTGGCATTCTGTTGTAATTGCATCCCCTGGCACACAGATTTCCTACTATAGAGGAAGGTAAAGAATGTGCGGCCACCATGGAAAATGATGCCCTTCCTTTGTTCACAGGAACAAGTAAGTTTGAGGGCCCCCAAGAGACGACTGGATAAAGAAGATGTGTACATATGTACACAACGGAATATTGTTCAGCCATCAAAAGAATGAAATCATGCCCTTTGCAGAAACATGGATGCAACTAGAGATTCTCACATTAAGGGAAGTTAAGCCAAAGACAAAAAAATACAGGATATCACTTATATGTGGAATCTAAAACTAAGTGATACCAATGAACACATCTACAAAACAGAAACAGATTCACAGATGTAGAAAATTAATGGATGGGTATCAAAGGGGAAAGGTGGGGGGAGGGAGAAATTAGGAGGCTGGAATTAACGGATACAAACTACTACATATAAAACAGACAAATAACGGAGTTCCGACATGGCGTGGCAGAAATGGCGTGGCAGAAATGAATCCGACTAGGAACCGTGAGGTTGCAAGTTCGATCCCTGGCCTCGCTCAGTGGGTTAAGGATCCGGCGTTGCCATGAGCTGTAGTGTAAGTGGCAGACGTGGCTTGGATCTGGCGTTGCTGTAGCTCTGGCGTAGGCTGGCGGCTACAGCTCCGATTCGACCCCTAGCCTGGGAACCTCCATAAGCCTCTGGAGAGGCCCTAAAAGGACAAAAGACAGAAAAAATAAATAGATAAAAATAAATACATAAATAAGGATTTAGTATATGGCTCAGGAAACGATATTCAGTATCTTAAAATAACCTATAATGGAAAATAATCTGAAATACATAAATATATATGCATGTATAACTGAATATATACATAAAAAAACTGAAAAATATATATGTGTGTGTGTGTGTGTATATATATAAAACTGAATTATTTTGCTATTTACCTGAAACACAATATTATAAGTCAACTATATATCAATAAAAAATTGTCCATTCTAAAAGTTTCTCCCCAAACCTTTCCTCATGTCACAGGAACCGGCTACTGCAAGTTTGCTCATAAAAGACAAATCATTCTAACAGACGCAAATAAATAGCCTCAGGGAAAATTCAGAACCAGCCTATTATAGATAAGTGTGCCTGGGGCTGAGGTCTGACAGTGCATAGAGAACACGGGTTTATTTTCTGATGGCTGAATTTCTCATATACTTTTATGGGATTAAAACATCAGCTTCTCAGAATGTCCTGCAAAGAACACTGAATTTCAGCCTCTTAATCAGCTGAACAAGTCACTCTCAGGACCCACGCTGGGTGTCCCCAACGATAGGACTTTTTTAGTCTCCCTTTCATCCTCACGGAAAGCTCTCACCAGGCATATCAATCGATAACAAGATACTTACGAGTGCCTTCTTTAGGAGAAACGCCCCCTCTTATGAATCTTACTCAGGCTAGACTTGGGCCAGCTGTACGTCTTGCTTCTGGGGATTTACATGATGAAAAAATTAGTGTCTTCCAGCCTAAGTACCTATCACTTTCTTAAATATGCTTCTTGTTTAAAAAATTTTATTATTAAAGTGTAGTTGATTACTTTGCTGTGCCAATGTCTGCTGTACAGCAGAGGGACCCAGGCACACACATATATATATATATACACTCCCTTTCTAAAGTTATCTCCCGTCATGGTCTATCCCAAGAGACTGCCTATAGCAGGACCCCATTGCTTATCCATTGTCAATGTCAGCATTTACATCTGCTAACCCCAAACTCCCCATCCATCCCACTCCCTCCCCACTCCCCCTTGGCACCCCAAGTCTGTGAGCTGTTTCTGTTCTGTAGATAGGTTCATGCCCAGTGGTGGGATTGCTGGATCATATATGATAGTTCTGTATGTAGTTTTCTGAGGAAGCTCCATACTGTTTTCCATAGTGGTTGTATGAATATGCTGCTTTTTTTTCTGCCTTTTTTTTTGCGATTTCTTGGGCCGCTCCCACCCCACATAGATTCCCAGGCTAGGGGTCAAATCACAGCTGTAGCCACCGGCCTACACCAGAGCCACAGCAACGTGGGATCCGAGCCGCGTCTGCAACCTACACCACAGCTCATGGCAATGCCGGATCCTTAACCCACTGAGCAAAGCCAGGGATCGAACCCACAACCTCATGGTTCCTAGTCGGATTCGTTAACTACTGAGCCACGACGGGAACTCCCTGAATACGCTTCTTAAAACTACATATATCCAGGCATTCCCTGGCTGCTCAGTGGATTAAGGATTGGGTGTTGGTCACTGCTACAGCTCAGGTTGCTACTGTGGTGCAGGTTCAATATCTGAGAATCACATGCCACACGCTTGGCCCCACCCAAAAAAAGCAAAAAAGCAAATAAAATCTTGTATTAAAAAAAAAAAACACAACATATATCCAGACACCCCATCCCTCATCCTCCATATCTGGCAATCTATGGTTTTCCCCGTGTCTCCACCCCGCCATGAACACACACACACACACGCACGCACGCACGCACGCACGCACGCACCCCTTCTCTCTTCATACTGACTAGCTGTTGTCCAAGACCTGAGAGCAGATCCTGAGTTCCACCCTCTGAAAGGAGACCTGCCACGCCGGTCAAAGTGGGTAAGCCCAACAGCACCAACAAGCACCAAGGGGATTTGATTCCTTCACTCAACAAATATGCACTGAGTCCCGCTCTCTACCAGAGGCTATTGACGATGCAGCAGTGAACCAAAAAAAAAGACAAAATGCTTATCCTCGTGGAGTGGGTTTCTGGTCAGAGAAGACTGTTCGTGAACATAACAAGAAGCAGACGGCACAGTGTATTAGAGCATGATAAATACTACGGAGGAAAATATATCAGGGAGATGAGGCAGGTTCCACACGTAAGATGGATGTGGTTGAGATTTAGCAAACTTCCCTAATTTATTTAGATTTGCCATTTTTTTTTAAATTACCCATCCGTTGTGGAAGTCTCAAAGAGGAAAATGTTTAAAATATACACAGCACTTTATGAAGAAATAAAGCGTCTGAGGCAAATTCATTCTGCATTCTGCTGGGGGCCAGGGGCTGGGGGTAGAGGTGAGTCAAAGAGATGGAATGAGATTTTGCAGCTTTAAAGGAATTTTCTGCATTTTGAACTATTTCACAGGTTTCAAAAATATTAAATATAAAAATTTTAAAGGACAGCAGAGAGGCAAATTGAATTTCTGGATCCTTGGCTCGGAAGCTACTTGGAATGGAGAGGTACCCCTAGGATTTTAACTGCTGAAACACCGTTATCAATTCTGTCCAATAGAACACTCTGCAGTGATAGAAATATTCTAGGACCTAACTAGAACCTAACTAGAACTTAACTAGAACCTAACTAGAACTAGAATAGCTACTGACGGCATGTCGGTAACAGAGCAGGTGAAAGATAGCTAGTGCAGTCTTGGAACTTATTTTTAAATTTATTTTTTTGTTCATTTAAATAGCCCCACGGAGTTAGTGGCTACTGGGGTCAACAGCCCAGGTACACAGATCACTCCCAGCCCCCACCATCTGCAGCATGGGAGAATTTCTTTCTTTTTCTTTTTACAGTTGCACCTGCGGCATATGGAAGTTCCCAGGCCAGGGGTCGAGTCTGAGCTGCAGCTGCTCACCTACACCACAGCCAGAGCAACGCTAGATCTGAGCCACCTCTGCGACCTAGGTCGCAACTTGTGGCAACACTTGATCCTGAACCCACAGAGCGAGGCCAGGGGTCAAACCTGCATCTTCACAGACACCATATCGGGCTCTTAACCCGCTGAGCCACAATGGGCACTTCGACACAGGAGAATTTGCCTCTCATGCCCAATACCCTTCTTATGTCTTCTGGATACTTCATAAGGCAGATAAGCAAGTCCTTTCAATCCAAGGCCCTTCACTCCCGTACCCTTTGATGAAGAACTCTGTATCCTCAACTAGCAAATGCCAAGCACAGGCTCAGTGCCAGGGACGCGGAGTGTCGCCTCGGTGTGTTTCAAGGAGTCCTTAGACCATATCCCGTGCCCTCCCTAAGCTGAAACACCCCCACTGCATCCCACCTCATTAACCAACAGGTCTTATCTCGTCCATTCTCCACATATGTCAGTTATGATCAATCTTCACCAGGAAGAAGGACTTTTTTTTAACTCTTACAAGTTTTTTCCTAAGTTTTATTGCAGTGTAGTTGGTTTATAATGTTGGGATACATACAGCCATTCTTCAGATTCTTTTCTCATATAGGTTATTCTACAGAATATTGGGTAGAGTTCCCTGTGCTAGAGAGCAGACCCCCATTCATCGTCAATTCTATACAACATAGTGTGCATATGCCAGTCCCAAACTCTCAATCCATCCCTCCCTTCCACCTTTGGTAAGCATAAATTTGTTTTCAAAGTGTGTAAGTCTATTTCTGTTCTGCACGTAAGTTCATTTCTATCCTTTTTTTTTTTCTGTAAGATTCCACATGGAAGTGGATCACTTAGTATGATCTTCTCTAGGTCTATCCATGCTGCTGCAAATGTCATGATTTCACACTTTTGCATGGCTGAGTAATATTCCATTGTATATACGGACCACTACTTCTTTATCCATTCAGTAAGAAGTACTTCAAGTCTGGTTCATTATTAGCAGGTCTACACCAAAATGAGACTTAAGATACATAAGCGTGATCCTTATTCAACTGAACGACTATGTCATGTCAGGAGGAGAATGAACAAAAGACATAGCTCTTTTGGGGGGGAGCGCAGGTGAGCGAGAGAACTGTTTATTACCTGCAGCAAGACAGGCAAACACTAGGGGGCTTCCCCAAAGCAGTATCTTCAAAATACCTAATTCTAAGAAGTATTTTGTCCCTAAAATTTTCCTATGTATGCAAAACTTATTTTTTTTAATGTCAACATGTTTCGTCCCTCCTCTGAGATAACTGGCAGTCAATTTCCAGTGAAAACCCTCCACTTCTTCTAGCTAATTGATAAAATGTCAATAGGATGCCTGTAGATGGGGTTCCCCAGAAGTCCTTGAGATGAAGAAGTGGCCTCTTTGCTCACAATCAGTCACCCAGAGGAATCCTGAACACCAGTGACATAAGCATGGTCATGGGAGCTGAGATATTTCTATTGGCACCGGGCCAGTCCTTGGATAAAAGCTGCCCCCAGAGGCACAGAGATCCCCAGGGAATTCCTTGCTCCATGTGGGCAAAGGAGCAGCCTGAGATGCAGTAAGTCAAGGGGAATGAATCTGAGAACACGTGTTAAGTTCACTGGTAGCACATGGAGAGCAACTGATTTCTAGTAAAGTTCCCCAGAAGCCCTTTGGGGGAGAAAACATGAAATGCCAAGCAAAGGACTATCTATGAAAAGGCAGGCACGGCACTGCTCTGCTCCTTAATCAGAAAGCCAAGCGCTTCCCCTAAAAGGCCGCATGGGTCATGTGACCACTGGGTGGTTTTCATTTCCAGAATCTGAAAAGCAACGTTTCAACCTCCAAGACAGTGGTCATTTGATGGAGCTCCTGACTCATGTCTTCCTCTACGTGCTGTAACCTCTGGAACCAGACTCAAGACGCCAGATGAAAAGCCAAATGTAAACACCTCCTCGTGCTGGAGGGCTTACCATGGCAGCCCCACAATGCTGACCAAGAGATAAGAGGAGTCCTAGAGACAGAAACTCACACAGATGCTCCAGCCAGAGAGGGTGACCTGGAGTACTGAGGGAAAGCAAGGCAGAGGGGTAAGTTTCTAGGGTCATGCATCATTGAACTCAATTGAGCGTGACCACATTTTAATTTCATGAAAATGCCTGAACTTGGGATAGCCACTGACATGCAGGCAATTCAAACTCATGCCAGTCCCTTCGGCAAACGTATCAGCTACTATGTCATCGCCATAGGTTGACACTTCAAAGTTACAGAAAATATATTCTCTTCCCCAGACTGCTTCCACTGCACAAGCTACATCCAGCCACATCAAGAAAGATTACCTTGTGCAAGCTCCTAAGACCACAAACTGCTCATAGTTACTAGTGTATGGGTGTTTCTGAAGAATGTAAGGGATACGGCAGGGAGCTGATTACAGAGATACTCTCAGAAAATCATCCAACAAAAGAGAAAACATTTAAGGCTCTTGCCTCCTGTGGGCAGAGCCCAGAAATAGGTGTGAGGCACTACGAGGACTTGGTTTTAGAGGGGGAAATAGGTATACAAGAATTTTTTTTTAAAGACATGATGCCACTGTGAGTTTGTACCATGTAATTCTTTGAAGAGCATCAAAAGTGGAAAATCTTTATGCTATCCTTCCTTTCTTCTCTCCCATCATAAGTTTCAGTATTTATATTTGCATCCCAGCTGTTCATTAGGAGATCCAAGGAAACAATGTTGCCATCTGAATTTTCTTTGTATAAAATCTTTGGTTTTACTGGGAAGGCCTGGGAGTGGGGAAAACAAAATGAGGAGCCACCTTGTGGGAACAAAGCCATTTAAAACCATATTGGATCTCATCTATCATCCCATTCAACCCGAAACATAAACAGCAATGCACCCTTCATTGATAACTCCTGCCATGTTTCACTGGCTTTAAAGTGTCTGAAAAGCGAAAACAACCCAAATGTCCATCGACAGAGGAATGAATAAAGATGTGGGGTATGTATACATATATAATGGAATACTACTCAGACATAAAAAAGAATAAAATAATGCCATTTGCCCCAACATGGATGGACCTAGAGGTTATCACAGAAAATGAAGCCAAATGGAGAAAGACAAATACCATATAATATTACTTATATGTGGCATCTAATACATACATATATATATATACACACACATATATAATATATACAGTTCTTTACAAAAAGGAAATAGACCCACAGCCACAGAAAACAAACTAATGGCTACCAAAGAAGTGGGGTAGGAAGGGATAAATTAGGACTTTGGGACTAAGAGATACACCTACTATATATAAAACAGATAGCCAACAAGGACCTACTGTATAGCAGAGGAAAAAGTCTCAAATCTTATGATAACTATAAGGGGAAATAATCTGAAAAAGAATACCTATATAACTGTATCCCTGTGTTGTACACCTGAAACTAACATGATATTGTAAATCAACTACATAGACTTCAATTACAAAAAAAAAAAAAAAAAAAAAATCTGGGAGTTCCTGTTGTGGCTCACTGGTTAATGAATCCGACTAGGAACCGTGAGCTTGTGAGTTCAATCCCTGCCCTTGCTCAGTGGGTTAACGATCCAGTGTTGCCTTGAGCTGTGGTGTGGGTTGCAGACGTGGCTCGGATCCCGCGTTGCTGTGGCTCTGGCGTAGGCTGGTAGCTGCAGCTCTGATTAGGCCCCTAGCCTGGGAATCTCCATGTGCCTCGGGAGCAGCCCAAGAAATAGCAAAAAGACAAAAATAAATAAATTAATTAATTAATTTAAAAAATCTGTGCGATCCTGCAGTAGAGCCCCAGGAACTCTATCTAGTCACTTATGATGGAGCATGATAGAGGATAATGTGAAAAAAAGAATGTCTATATGTATGTGTGACTGGGTCACGTTGCTGTCCTGTAGAAAATTGACAGAACACTGTAAACCAGCGATAATGGAAAAAATAAAAGTCACTAAAAAATAAAATAAAGTCCGAAAAGTCTGATTCCTCTCTCCCTCCCTGAGTCCAATAAACCAGAATGATGTCAGCTTCTGCCTCTGTATATGGCTGAGAAAATTCAAGCTGTCAGGAAACACCCGAAAAGCATTCTCTCAGGTGGACGATTTCATTTTCCCTCTTTTCAATCAGACAAAATTTGAAAAACCTTGGTGAAAAGTCCATGAAATTTGACACGAGATTCCAAAAAGCGACGCAGACCGTTTACTGCAAAGTTATTAAAAAGGGAAAGGAGGGGATAAAGCCTAGGAGCCCTCTCAATAGTAGGGAATCACGCCCTCAAGGGTCTCGATAGTTCGTTCCTGCTGTCAGATGGTCAACTCACTAGCTTAAGCACTCTTCAACAACCTATTACTAAACCCATGCAGGATTATATAAAGATACTAAGTGAAAAACAAAGGCGTGACTCTCACTGACAGAATAAGCAGCCCCCGATGACAACTTAAACAAATGCTCTATTTTCACCCAGGCATGAATTTCTTTTTTTTTTTTTTTTTTTTTTTTTTGTCTTTTTGCTATTTCTTTGGGCCACTCCTGTGGCACATGGAGGTTCCCAGGCTAGGGGTCAAATCGGAGCTGTAGCCCCCGGCCTACGCCAGAGCCACAGCAACGCGGGATCCGAGCCGCGTCTGCAACCCACACCACAGCTCACGGCAACGCCGGATCGTCAACCCACTGAGCAAGGGCAGGGACCGAACCCCCAACCTCACAGTTCCTAGTCGGATTCGCCAACCACTGCACCACAACAGGAACTCCCAGGCGTGAATTTCTAATGTGCAAATCATTTCTGAATGTTACGGCTTTTCCATCCCTCTCTGTGGGTTCCAGGACAAAAGACTTCATTCTGACTGACCTGAATTCATGTTCTCCTTGAATTCCAAAAACAGGATGTAATGTTTGATAACACATCCTTACTTGAGGCATTTCCAAGAACACATGGAAACTTCTTGAAAGAGTAATCCGTCCACAGAGGAATGGATTAAGAAGGGGTGGTACATGGAGTTCCTGTCATGGCTCAGTGGAAATAAATCTAAATTATATCCATGAGGACGCAGGTTTGATCCCTGGTCTTGCTCAGGGGGTTGAGGATCTGGTATGGCTGTGGCTGTGGCATAAGCCAGGGGCTACAACTCCAATTCAACCGCTAGCCCTGGAACCTCCATATGCCACAGGTGCAGCCCTAAAAAGACACACACACACACACACACACACACACACAAAGAGGATGTGGTACATATGTACAATGGAATACCACTCAGCCATAAAAAGAACAAAATAATGCCATTTGCAGCAACGTGGATGCAACTAGAGATTCTCATACTAAGTGAAGTAAGTCAGAAGGAGAAAGACAAATACCATAGGACATCACTTCTATATGAAATCTAAAATACGGCACAAATGAACCTATCTGCAGAACAGAAACAGATTCACAGACATGAAGAACAGACTTGTATTGCCGAGGGGGAATGGGAGGGAGTGGGATGGACGGGGAGTTTGAGGTTGGTAGCTGCAAACTCCGACATTTAGAATGGATAAGCAGTGGGGTTCTACTGTACAGCACAGGGAACTCTATCCAGTCTCATGGAATAGAACATGAAGGAAGATAGTATGAGAAAAAGAATGTGTAAATGTGTATGACTGGGTCATCATGTTGTGCAGCAGAAACTGATACAATACTGTCAATCAACTGCACTCTAATAAGAACTTTAAAGAAAGTAATTTTCTATCTGGGCTTCAGGGGTGGGTAGAGGAGGAAGAATTAGGGGAGCCAGAAAGTGGAAGGGAGGAATGAGCAATGGGTTTACAGCCCCTCACCTCCTTGCCTACCAGAGAAGCACATTTTAATTTCTTCGATATATCAGCTTTATTCTGAGGTTTCAGGGCAGAGTAAACACTAGAAGAACAGTTCGGAAGTAGATTTGTCCTCTTAATTATTCCCCGAGCAAGGGTCTAATTATAGGATTCTAAAATAGATTGTGAAAATGAACTTGCTCTCCGTGCTTACTTTGTTCTCGAAATCACCACTCAGGAAGAGTGGATCATCGTATGCATGCGACAATGTGGGATTGTAGAGTCACTGATTAGGACAAACACAGCTGGTTTTCAACTGTCTCCATTTGCGTGCTTGTAACGTGGGGGTAGCAATATCTCCTCCACATTGCTTCATAAGAGGTTATGAAGAACAAATGAAATACTAATTTTAAAAAGGCTTTATAAACCACAAAGGCTTATACAAACTGTCAAGTACTGGGTAACAGGTGATTGTGATTTAAATAAAATCCCAAAGAGTAGGTATCAATGATTCTTCTCTCTCAGAAGCTAGTTGTATCATGTCTCCCATATCTTCCATATTTTCAGGTTTGCATAAAGAATAAAAATTATGTATCCAAAGTATGCAGTGTTAAAATACAGTAATTCTCTCAGACTCACTTATAACATGAGATGACAACATTCTCAGGAGGACCCTGTGTGTATCTCTGTGAAATCTCAAGTCAGTGGCACTTTGGACCTCTAACATCTTGCCTTTAACCATATTTCCATTTACTTCAGGTCTACAAAAAAAGGTAAGCCCCTCAGATTTTCCTAGAAAAGAAGACCTAAACCAATTGGAATGAGGGGAAAAAAAAAGGCTATGTACTAATTTCCTTTCTCCAGTAATGTCTCACTTTCCCAAAAGTCAGGCAACTGCAGACATCTGCTGTGTGCTGCAGGTAGGAAACTTTGGGAAAGAAATGTTGGTTTTGGAAGAACTTCTTTACAAGGAGGTAGAACTCTGACCCAAGCCATTGCCTACCAATTAGAGGGATGTTATAAAGTCACTGATTCGATGATGCTGATGATGTCATTTCTGCCTTAGGATTTTTCTAGCTCACACAGGTTTGGCTAAGCATCCCTGGAAAGAAAACACAAGTTCATTTACATTTAAAGCTAATGATATAAGAAAGTGCACTTATAACTGAGAACAGTCTGGAATTTCTATGGTTCCTTGAAGGAATCAAGCTGAGTGGTAACAAGACTCCTATACCTCAGGATATAATCCAGAACATTATATTTTGAAGAACTTTAAATCTGCAGTGAGTTGGCTGGAAAGATAACCCTGCAAAGCCAACATGCATTATCTAGAAATTTTGCTTTTGATGAAAGCCTCCCTTTTTGGGGACAATGGAAGTAAATCTTTCATTCAGTCATTTATTCAGTCAGTCCTTGTTCAAAGCACTGTGTACCTAAGTGGCAATAATTCCATGAGCTAGAAGTGCAGCAACAGACAAGATTAGACAAAAACAGACAAAACCCTCCACCTTTATGCAAATTACAACCATATGGATAATGACATATTAATTTTCCTGAGGAAAGTTTTATGGAAAGAAACTGTTACTGGTCCCATTGTCATAGGGACACACCTTCAGTTAAAATTATGATTTCTCTGACGATTCTTTGTCTCCTGTTATACATTCTTTTCAGACAGCATATTCGCATTCGAGGTTTACAATTACCATGTTAATTCCCTAACACTTATCATCTAATTCCTGACATCGTCTATATTCTACCCCATCAGAATGTCAAGTACACTATGTCCAAAACAAAACTCATTTGCTTTCCCCTAATCCATAGCCAACTGAATTACTTCTTTCTCACTCAAAAATCTCCCCATGTACATATATGGGGAAAAGACAAAAATCTCTAATTTGAAAAGACACATGCATCCCAGTGTTCACAGCAGCACTATTTATAACAGCCAAGACATGGAAGCAATGTTAAGTGCCCATCAGCAGATGCATGGATAATACATAACGGAATACTACTCAGCCCTAAAAAAGGATGGAATCATGCCATTTGCCACAACATGGATGGACCCAGAGATTATCATTTCAGTGAAGTCAGTCACAGAAAGACAAATATATGAATCTATGCAATCTACTATATGATAAAAATGAACTGACTTACAAACCAGAAATAGAAATGACAGACATAGAAAACAAACTTATGGTTACCAAAGGGGAAGAAGGGGATAAATTAGGAGCAAGGGATGAACAGGTACACGCGACTATATATAAAACATAAAAACAACAGGATTTACTGCATAACAAGAAGGAACCACATTCAGTATCTTGTAATATCCTTTAATGGAAAAGAATCTGGAAAAGAACACACATGTATATATCTGAATCAGGTGTACACGTGAAACGAACAGACCATTGTAAATCAACTATACTTTAATTTTTTTTTTTTTTTTGTCTTTTGTTGTTGTTGTTGTTGTTGCTGTTTCTTGGGCCGCTCCTGCGGCATATGGAGGTTCCCAGGCTAGGGGTCCAATCGGAGCTGTAGCCCCCAGCCTACGCCAGAGCCACAGCAACGCAGGATCCGAGCCGCGTCTACAACCTACACCACAGCTCACGGCAACGCCGGATCGTTAACCCACTGAGCAAGGGCAGGGACCGAACCCGCAACCTCATGGTTCCTAGTCGGATTCGTTAACCACTGCGCCACGACGGGAACGCCTATACTTTAATTTTTAAAAAATGAAGTTCCAAAGGTGGGTGGGGGAGATGGCCCCATTCTCACTTGCGGAAGACATCCGAGTCAACAGCTCCTCTGGTGAGGGTCATCCATGCCATCTCCATTCTATCGGGCATATGCTGTTCACATGTCCCTGTTACCTTGTCAAAACACAAACACCAGCAAGCAGGGCTCTTCACCCTGCATTTCCTGCTTGGTCAGATTCCTCATGATGAGTAAATCTCTCCCTCGGGCAATGATTCTGAAAATGGGAAGGTTTCCTAAATGATGCTTGCATCTGCATTCTAGAAATACCAACAGTGAAAGTGCTTCGCTCTGGAGGTTTACTCCACAAGAATGTGTGGCAAGCTAGGAAAATGTTTAATATACACCATAATATCTGCTCAGGAAAAGAGGACAGAGAGGAAACGTGGGCTTGTTCTGGGAGCAGAGGACACAAACAGAAACTGTTGATGCTCTAAGGAATTTACCAAATGGAAATACCAATCATGGAAGCCAATTTCACTTCCTAAGGAAGACAAAACCAAAACCAAAACTCTTTCTTTTCTTTTTTTTTTTTTTTTGCTTTTATACGCTTCCTAGGTGAGGAGTCAAATCGGAGCTAGAGCTGCCAGCCTACACCACAACCACAGCCGCGCTGGATCTGAGTCAGATCTGTGACCTACACCACAGCCCACAGCAATGCCAGATCCCCAGCCCACTGGGTGAGGCCAGGGATTGAATCCTTGTCCTCACAGATACTAGCTGGATTCGTTTCCACTGCATCACAACGGAAACTCCTTTGCAAATTAGGAGATGCTGTCACTGCTAAGAAACAGTCCAAAGCCGAGTAGGCGTCAAACTTATGGGAGATTGATGCAAATATAACTTGTCAGTCTTCAGTACCTTATTCAGTGTTGGCCTCTTGGCTTATTCTAGGTGATCTTTACTTCCTTGTAGGAAATATTTCCTCCGCATCATAGGAAACCAAACGTGGATACCTGCTTGGTGGTTCCATATAAGATCGACAAGTGGAAAGATAATGCTGACTAAATGCTGACATTGTCAGTGAGCGAGGCAAATAATACAAGGGGGAGATAATAAAACATAGAAAATTCAATGTAAGCATCCATTCCAACATGAAGCTTTTAGAAAAGATCTTAGAGGCGTTCCCGCTGTGGCTCAGCAGTGATGAACCAACCGGAATCCATGAGGATGTGGGTTCCATCTCTGGGCTCCCTCAGTGGGTTAAGGATCCGGCGTTGCCGTGAGCTGTGGTGTAGGTCACAGGTGTGGCTCGGATCCAATAGTGCTGTGGCTGTGGTGTAGGCTGACAGCTGTCACTCAGATTCAACCCCTAGCCTTCCATATGCTGTGTGTGTGGCCCTAAAAAGACAAAAACAAAAAAAAAATCTTAGAAATCTGGATATTAATTTGTGAATGTTTAAAAAGAAATCAGGGAGTTTCCTGGTGGCTCAGGAGGTTAAGGATCCAGTGTTGTCACCATTGTGGTGTATGTTTGATCCCTGGCCCAGGAACTTACGCAGGCCCCAGAGGAGTCCAAAATTAACCAGTAAGTCATTAAAATTAAATAATTAAAAAGAAGACATAAAATGCTGTCTCTCCTACACAACCACACACAACACACAAGTATCTTGGGACGATGCATCCTGCCTATAGATAATACCCACCTAGAATGACAGAGGAGAAAGTGCCACTGGCATCTGTGAGACTGAATAACATGTCTGTCCTCTCTGCAATTTGGTTCCACAACGGAGAATAAAGAGGTCTCGTACCCGAATTCTTAAAAGCAACACATTCCGAAGGCCGCCGACAGTGTTCAGCCAGGTGACATCCATGAGCATGCCAAGGGCTAGGTCCAAGGCCCTGGGAGCGGAGGGAGCTCGTGCTGCCCCGGAAAATTCATGCTACCAGGATCAAACCTGCAAGGCATCTCCTATCAAGACATTTTCGGATTCATATAAATGGACTCCTTATACACCCAGATAGCATGTTTAACAGAGAAGAGGCAGACGTGGGTGTTCTTTCTTCACAACGCGTTCAGCATATCTCGGTTTTGCTCTCATCGCTACTGTTCATGGTAGCTGTGGCTGTTCAACACAACTGGTTGCAGACAACACTATCCCTTTCAGAGAATTTAAGCAGAGAAGGGTCTATGTAGGCTACAGGTGGCTCACAGTCTTTGGAGAGGAGGTGAAAGTAGACCCAAGGATATATTTCCAAGAGGATATCCTAGAACCCTTGGGGAGAACTGGCTTGATAAAGGAGCAGCTACTTTTTTCCATCAGTAAGCCACTGACTGCCAAAAGCCAAAATTATAAACACACTGCCTCCGAAGTCAGCATAAGTCCCATGTGACTTAACCATGGGAGAGGCTGGAAATGGGGTTTCTTCATATTCCTTGCTTCTTAGAGTCTGGGGTTCAAAGTCCAAATTTACCACGAGAGGAGGCATAAAATGAAGAGATGCTCTGAAGATTTTCAGGCCCATTGGTATTACCATGACTAACAGTTCCCCATTACCTTTATGGGTGTCGATTCAAGCATGGACAACGGGTGTATTTTTCCTTTGGGAACTTTCGAAGGGAAATGACTGTCTCGGGTGATCCTGACGAATAATTCTTATTCACATCTTTCTTGGATAAATTATGTATCCCAGCAGAAGTTTTTGGACTTGCCGTTTGGTATACGCCCTTGAGAGAAAACCGCTAGATTGAGAGCTCAAATCTTAATTGCTGCTCAGGCAATTAAGCTATCCTCTGAAATGTATAGAACTTTCCGAGACAGAGAGAATTTACGATGTTTACATCCTGAGCATAAATACACTTTAATGGGGGTGCCAAAGCTTTCTCATTACAGAGACAAGAACTAAGAAGAAAAAGTAGGAGGAGGAGGAGGCAGCTTCTTTCTTTAGGAAAAACAGACAGGTGACTGTGCAAAAGAAAACAGTTTGTTTTGATTCTCTCAGGTACTTTTTTCTGCAAAACTGTGGAAGCACATTCGTGCCATTCACAAACATTCCCATACAGACAGAGCGTGCATTTAGTAGAAGGCAAGGAGCTGTGGGCAAATCCTCAGAAACCTTGACACTTCTGCCTCGGCTCCAAAGAGCTGTGGCTTCGCATTGGATGGAACTTTTGTTCTGATGAGGCTCTTGGCTTTAGCAGGACTGACCTAGGTCTTATGGGTGTCCAGGACGCCCTAGTCCTCTGCACTCAGGTACATAACATGCTGTCCCCTTGGTCTCCAGGATGCCCCAGCCCTCTGCACTCAGGTACATCACATGCTGTCCCCTTGGTCTCCAGGATGCCCCAGCCCTCTGCACTCAGGTACATCACATGCCTGAAACATGGAGGCACCTGAATTTGTGATCCTTGAACGTTCTGGTGCCAAATGCCTTTCTCTTTTTTTCTAAGCAGGGTATCTTTGTGCTGGGTATTTCTCTGCTGTGCTTGAAGGGTAGGGGACCTCCCGTGCTGGGTGCCATATGTACCAGCAATTTTTCATCTCCATGCATGAGATGGCACTAGCACCCAGCGCCTCCCGCCTCCCCTGCAGGTTGTAACCGAAAACATCTCCACACATTGCCACACATGCCCCCTGGGGGGCAACACTGCCCTCCTGCATTTGGAATCGGGTCTTTAGATGTCGCGTCAAAGAAAACAATGCGTCACCTGCATATGACTGTTATATCTGATAACAAAAGAATGAACAGGGGTGTGTGTGTGTGTGTGTGTGTGTGTGTGTGTGTGTGTGTGTGTGTGTGTGTGTTAAAATCATCACAAAAGATAAAGTTTGCCCTTTCCTTCAAACTGATGAGAGAAAGAGGCAGATTAATCAGCTGGCTTCTCTGGCTGGAGAAGGGTGAGGACACCCCTGTTTTCATGGCAGGGTTCACCTCGCCACAATGTCCTTCCCAGCCTTAGAGCAAGTGGACAGCCCTAGAAACTTACCATCTGCTCGCATGTAATTCAGCAACAACTGAATGAGAAGGAAGCAGCAACTTCCTGCCGTGAAAATTTTCTCCCCCATTCAACAAATGCCGAATTTCATTAAAACAATTCTTTAGAAAGATTGATGTCTTTACAACAAAATCAGAACTCATAGCCACCACAAAAATTAGATATATATATATATATAAAATCTGTCCTTTGAAATCATTTGCGTATATACATATATTTTTTTTCTTTTTTTTTTTCCAAATGGCTGTTCCAGATTTCTCATCAGGGAACTAAATTACATAGCTCTTGAATGAGGACCTTCTTTATAAGACCGTCCTGCCCTACTGTGTGTCTGGACACCTCCATCATGAATGCATCACATTTGAAATAAAATAAACGGCCCTGCCAACATGAGATGGCCTTGATCTTGCACAGGTGTATTACGTTGGGTCCTGGCTGGAACTGAGGATTATTTGCCAAAAGAATAAATAAATGAAGGCACCAGACTTAGGCAGATAGGAGCAAAACAGCTGCTGAAAATAATACAAGGCTGTGTGTCCGGGTGGCTTTCGGAGGGTAAGGGGGGATGACCTCCAAAACGGAAACGTCTCTCTCCTTTTTGAAGACGTCCTCATAGTTCTACCCAAAGGACTGTCCATCCAATATCGGCCACCCTGGGGGTCCCAGGGACAGGTAATTAATTTCTTGCCCGTGTTCAGAGACCACCTGCAAGCTGTTTGGAAGCCAACTCTGTGCTTTGAAATCATTTGCTAAAGACTGCCTTACAGCTGTCACACGCCTCAATGAACACCAAGGGGGAATGTCTATTTTATCTAAGATTTTATGTAAGGATTGGCAGTGGATGGCGGTGGCTGATCAATTCCGTGCATTGCTAATAAGAAACAAGCATGGCCCACTGGCAAGGGGGTGACAGCTTCCTTGATTCAGTCCTAAGCCTTGCTGGGGTCTGTTCAAAGCCCCCGCCCCCTAGGAGCCTGACCCTAACCCTAACCCTGGAGATTGTTGGCTTGGAGGCCCTGATGTGTCTGATCCGCTGTTGCATGTGCTTCTCCTGCTGGTCCAAATTCACTGGGACTTTGCCCCATTCACCAGTTTGCCTTTGTTCAGGGAATGTGCCAGGCTCTCGGTGGAAAAAAAGCAAGCGTGACACCCAGATGGAACTGCAATCTGAAGTTCTTACCATGCTCCAGAGCTTCTGTACGCAAAAGGATCCCCTTCTACTTCCTTTGTGGAGTGATCGGGCAGCTACCAAAACAGCAAATAGGACTGGGAAGGACAAAGTCTATAAATTATAAACCTCTAAGAGCCACTCATGGCAGGAATTGAGGAGTCCTTGACAAAGGGAGCGTGACTACATTAAACCCAATTTCCCAAGTTTGGGCTGGAAGACCTTCCCAAATCTGGTCATCCACTCTGGAGGTACTTTCTCTTCCATCGCATGGAAATATAGCTATTTGCGTCAGAATCTGGGGCTTAGGTGACACATGGAGGACTGTACAGTTCACCCCAAGTGCCTTCACCTGGTTCCAAATTAACAGGACTCATGGGTGACTGGCATTTATCCATTCTAACACTAAGACTTAAGGAAACATAGAGACCTGGTGTCTCCCAAGCATGAAGGCGCGTTTTCCTCGGACCCACCACCGTTGGGAGGTACTGGTAGCGTCACCATCTTCCCAGAGTTACGGAGATGGGGCAGCAGCTGATGGGGGGACTCCTGGCTCCGTCTCCATCTCTGGTAGGTCCTCATTGACCTCAGTCTGGCAGGATGCCCCCCTCACCCCCATGCTTTCCGACCTTCTAGACCGATGGGTGCATGGAGACACCGCCTGCTCACTTCCTGTGTTGCCTGGTCAACCCTAGACACAGGGTAATTCTTGTTCTCTTCATCACTCAGGAGTGGCACTTCACAGGGGCAACTCAGGCAACGCTGACGACATCCCTAAGAGGGGACTTGAGTTCTTGCAAAGAAAGAAAGAAACTGAGACCCAGAGGTACAAGCACATGCTGGATTCGATCATATGCGTAAGTGGTGGAACCCGCATTAGAAACAATTTGTATCCATAGACACCATCCTATACTCCATCCACACCCCACTCATCGTGGTTCACGTAACTCGATGTCTGGGGCTGGATTTGTTTGTTTATTCAAACGTCAACTGAAATATCCATCGAGAGAGGAGTGGACAAAGAGGATGTGGTCCATATACACAATGGAATATTACTCAGCCATTAAAAAGAAGGAAATAATGTCATTTGCAGCAACACGGAAGGACAGAATTTATCCTACTAAGTGAAGTTAGACAGTGAGAGACAAACATCATATGATATCAATGATATGTGGAATATGAAAAAAAAAAGGTACAAAAGAACTTATTGTCAGAACAGAAACAGACTCACAAACTTTGAAAAACTTAGGGTGACCCAAGGGGACACGTGAGGGGGAGGGTGGGGGGGACTGGGGGTTTGGGATGGAAATGTTCTCAAATGAGGTGGTGATGATGGTTGTACAACTAGAAATAGAATAAAATTCAATGAATTATTAAAATAAAAAAGTATCTACTGAGTTCAGATCAGATGTCAGATTCCATGCAAGATGGGGGCAATTTAGGCGGATACGGACCTGTATCTGCAGAGCTAGAAGGGGACTGTGTCGATGCTACTTTTCTTAGTCTTATATATTTTACTGGGAAGCTGAAAGACGGTCTATCTGAAGCCACAGGTGAAACTGCATTGGAAGCGGCCAGCATGGCCTCTGAAGCCCTGCATGACGGCCTCTTCTACCCATGAAGCCACCCTTTCTGCCCTCGCCTTTCTCCTTTCCCAGACACTCGTGCACCTGTATCAAAGAGAGGCAGGAGGGGCCCAGGGAACGTCCCCCCAGCTGCCAAAAAGTGATGAGATGGCTACAGAAAGTGCTGGCAGAGAATATCCAAACAAGAATTGGATAATGACCGATAAATACCTACCAGGAGCCAAGGGAAGAGGGTGTGCTAGTCGAATGGGGTCTTTCCCTCCATGGACTCTCTCACCCTTCAAGGACACCCTAGAAAGTCAGAGCTTTCTTTTCTTCTCTTTCTCTCTCTCTCTCTCTCTTTTTTTTTTTTTTTTTTTTGCTTTTTAGAGCCACACCCACAGCACATGGAAGTTCCCAGGCTAGGAGTTGAATCAGACCTACTGATTCCACTGGCCACAGCCACGCCAGATCCGAGCCGCGTCTGCAACCTACACCAAGGCAATGCCGGATCCTTAACCCACTGAGAAAAGCCATGGATGGAACCCCCATCCTCATGGATCCTAGTTGGGCTCGTTAACCGCTGAGCCACGAAGGGAACTCCAGAGCTTTCTTTTCTAATGCAAATCATTCCTTTATGTTTATGCACCACCCACCCTGAGGAAGGCAGCGTGATGCTCACCAAGAATCCAAGAGCTGAGGCAGTCAAAGTCTGTTTAGTACAGGATGTAAACCACAGACCCAATTTCTGTTGTCATGCTTCACTCTCATAAAGCAGTTCTGTCATTTTCCTTCTGTCCATATCTTGATAGGTGGCTTGGGTTGATAGACTGGTGTGTGGTCATGGTTTACTCGACCTGTTGTTAAGACAACCAGCTACAACCGCTGTTAAGACAATGCCTCGGCTTTGGATGAAAATCACCCCTGGAAATGGAAAGGCCCAAGAGAAGCCAGGGCCATTGTAGATGCTCTGCCTAAACTATGGGGTTGATATGGCAGCAGAGGGGGTAGCAGAACAGAAGGGAAGGGCAGAGGGGAGGGAGGTCACACTTACTGGTTCTCCCACCAAGCCAGGCACTGCTGTAGGCATTTGGAACACCGCAGTAATTAGAGTTCGTGCCTTCAAAGGCATGGTGAGGAGACAGTGGGATGCACGGGGAGTTTGGGATTAACAGATGCAAACTGTGCCACTGAGAATGGAGACGCCGTGAGGTCCTGCTGTCCAGCACAGGGAACTCTATTCAATCTCTTGGGATAGACCAGGATGGAAGAGAATACGACAAAAAGAATGTATGTATAAGCATCACTGGGTCCCTTTGTTGTACCGCAGAAATGGACACAACATGCAAATCAACGATACTTTAATAAAAATGAAATTAACTAATTATCTTTTAAAAGCATGGGCAATTCTCCTCTTGAATCTAGAACTCATGATTGATGCACTTTGCCGCAAAACAGAGATGCAAGGGTATCTATTTGTCCCATTATTTACGAAGGCGGTGACCCATATCTTAAGGAGAGATCGCTCAAAGAGTGTCTCCAATTAATTGGAGATTGTAACTGGGGATAAATACAGGAATGCTTTTTTAAAGGCATTATATTGGGAGATGATGCTCGTATTATAGACAATGGCTGTGTATTCATGCCACGCCTGTAATTGCATAGAAGTCAGAGATCCTGCCTAACACTGAGGGACATCGATGAGGGGCTGGATCGTTTACATGTGTCAGTTATTTCACTCTTTGAATAATTCTCTAGTGTAGGTGTCATTATCCCCGCCAGTTTACAGACGACCACGCTGAACTCGCGGACATGGGGGCATAAATCACTCAGCTTTTGAGGGATAGCGCTGGGCCTGCCATCGGCCTGTGTGTCTACCTTCACTCCCTCCATAAATTATTAAATCAGGACACACGCAGGAATATGTGGGTCTGCTAGTGAGGCCCTGGCCTGCTGTTTCAGGTCCTGGCGTTAACCAGGTGTTCTGCCACAAACGAGCAACCACAGTGAAAATTTAAACATGTCACTCCATGCACAACCATTGAACAGTTAAACATGTCACTCCAGGCACAACCCACATCATTTATGTCTGCCGAAAGAATTCAACAAAAAGAGGAAAGACATGAGTTACCCCGTGGCCTATCGCTTAAGGACTCAGCATTGCCACTGCCATGGCTGGAGTCACTGCTGTGGTGTGGATTCAATCCCTAGCCTGGAAACTTCCACATGCCACAGGCATGGCCAAAAAAAATAAATTACCAAAAAATTCAAAACGCTATTTCGAAAACGCTTTATGCTCCAAGAAAACACTCAGGCCCAAACTGAAGCAAAAGCCCAGAGTTCTGCATGAAACGCACAGGGCACATTGCCTGAAACACTTGTGAAAAAAATCAAATTCCACTTGCAAATAAGAGTCCTGAATTCGACCAACCCCCCCTCATCCAGGCACCCTGCGACGGCCAAGAACCAGACCTGCGGAGACTGAAGGTAATCAATTCCCCGATGATGATAATTCTTAAAAAAATATCCGTTTCTGCTTTTGGACAACTATTCTTTGTGTTTAAGGGTATAGATCTCAGAGTCCTGAATGGATACCCCCAAGTACGGGTTTTAAGGCTGTGCATTGGTTCTGCTGCTGTCAACACCATACGATGCAGCCCAGAATCATTGCTCCAGTTTGATGGGGGTGAAGGGGGGAGCTGTTCTGGGTCCACAGACATGTACAGCAGCAGGGGGTTCAGCATATACAGTCCACGTTCCTTTCAATAGCTGTACAGTACTGGGCAAGGGGGGGGGTTACTGGATTAATAAGGGGGTTGCAGCATAGAAAGAACTGGTTATCTTCAACAAGGGGCATAAGAGCAGTAGCAACACGCATGAACAGTGGTCCAGAAACATACTCCTAAGACCCTCATTCAATGCACAACAGATTCCATGGCAGCTATTGCTTTTTGGTGGCTCAACCTGAACCCATCTCCTGGTCCAAGAAGGACCTCCCTTGGTGCATTAGAAGATGCTGGCTGACATCCCGGAGGTGCTGAGCTGGCATCCATGGGCTACGCCTCCTAGCGTTAGGGACCAAATGCTTTTCTCTTTAACCCATCTTCCGAAATCCACCCACCTTCCCCACTTCCACGTAACCCTGTCTGTGCCTCATTTAAGAGCCTTTAGGAATCTCTCATTTGCTGTGGGATAAAGGCAAAATCCCTAACACTGCTGCTTCCCCCACCCCACCCCCAGCTGCCACACCAGGGCCTTTGCACAAGAAGCTCCCTGTGCCTGGAACTGTCCAACCGCCCTCTCCCAACCAAACTACAAGCTTCCAAAGGGCAGAAAGGAAAGCTGTTCTTTCTTCACTTTGCCATCTTGGGGCATGATCCGCGGGACATGGCCCAAGGTAAGTGCATGGATGCGGGTGTGTGCAAACGTGTACCTGCTCGAGCACGCACATGCTCGCTGTCGGCAACTAAGAGGACGCGTGTTTTTCCTGTCACGTGTATCACCCAGCACAGTGTCTGGCACACAGGGTTTGCCAGATGTGTATGGAGTAAAAAAAAAAAAACAGTAGCTGCGACTGATACAGTGATTTTTATCCTCAGAGTAAAGGCTTGGAAAGCTTTATGGCGGGAGTGTGATTGGGGTCCTCTCACAACCCCGAGTGGCCTCTCTCATCTCTCATTCCACAGTCAAGGGCGGCCTGTTATCCTTCTGCCCCCTTTGGTCCTATGAACTGTACGAAATCTTAGGAGGGCAAATTGAATGCTTCTGAAGTGCAATTCCAAACCCACCAGCAAATGTGCATGGACGACGTCCTTGCCCAAACAGGGCACCTGCTGTGGCACCAACAATGCTTATCACCTCACGTCCCACTCAGTACAGCAGGAGCATCCAAAACACAAGAGGAGAGGAGATGCCAGCCCTCCCCCGAACGAGGGCCGAAACAGGGCGAGGAAAGTGAGGCCCGCACGCCTTTTAAAATGGAAGGAGCACAGGAGTTCCCTGGTGGCCTAGTGGGTAAGGATTCGGCATTGGTGCTGCTATGGCGTGGGTTTGATCCTGGACCTGGGAACTTTTGTATGCTGAGGGCTCAGCCAAAAAAAAAAAAAAAAAAAAAAAAAAAAAAAAAAAAAAAAATTAACAAGCACAAAAAACTCATTGAGAAAAATATTTTAAGGAGATTTTAAAAAATAAGAATTGGGAGTTTCCACTGTGGCTTAGCAGAAACAAATCCGACTAGTAACCATGAGGTCACAGGTTCAATCCCTGGCCTTGCTCAGTGGGTTAAGGATCGGGCACTGCGATGAGCTGTAGTGTAAGTCACAGATGTGGCTCGGATCCCAAGTTGCTGTGGCTGTGGTGTAGGGCGGTGGCTACAGCTCCAATTCAACCCCTAGCCTGGGAACCTGCATATGCCTTGGGTGCAGCCCTAAAAAGACACACACACACACACACACACAGAAACAACTGATGCAAAACATCCATGATAAATAGAATAATGAAATGTGAAATACATCAGTATTATTGATTTTCCCTTTGCCTTAAGCTCCAATTCTAGTTCGTACTGCATGTTACCCATCTTGTCTTTATTTAGCTTTGATGCTTAATTCTTTATGGATGTCTTAACATCAATTTTCATTTTAAAAACGCATTAATACATTTGTCTTCATAGTTAAACTGTGCATGAGATAAATGCTGCATAAACAAGCACTTACCTCATCCTAAGCCACCCCCGTCCCCAAACCCCATAATAAATATCCTGTCACAAGACCAAGCAATCCTCCAAACTTTGCCAGCACATGTAGAAAGAACTTCGACACTGCAAGAAAACATTCTTTTTAAAAAAAGAAAGAAAATACTCTAAACGTGGAACATACTCATAGCAGAGCACAATGCTGATTTTCTCCCCCAAAGAATATTAGAGTGTAAATCAAAATTAACTAAATTAAAATCAGACTAAGTATGTTTCCGAGATCTGCCTTGACTAATCAATTCAACTCGAGACTCAGGGAAAGCAGGCTTTCTGCCCGAGGTCTGCTGAGGAAGTGTTTTACACGCCCAGAAGGGATTCAGTTTCATCTGTGAATAATGCAATGGAAGAAGCAGAATTCCGTCTTCTGGTTACTTATTTGAATGGTTAATCATCTTCAAAATGAGGACGACTGCAGTTTAACGGAAACCTCAGGCTCTGCTGATTCTGGTCAACACTGAAGCTGTGGAAATGCTGCAAACGGTCTAACATAACACCAACCGAGATGCATACTCCCGAACAGTTTCTAATACACCTCAGATTTCACGTTTTCTTTGCTTCTGCACAGATATAAACGAATCTCTCCAACGATTAGCGCCGTTCCTAAAACCCAGCTCCTTGTAATCACATGAGCATGCCCACAGCTTCTATTAACTCCTTCCCCAAATGGTACAATCGTTAGGGCATAATTACTGTTTCATACTGTGGCCCTGACGTTCCAATTTTCCAGCACTTTGTGAATTAAAAGGTTTAACTGCTTATATAGCCAACTTACCCCTGGTTTTAAAATAAAGCGTTCACGTGTTGCCTAGGATAGAAATCTATACTCTTTCAGCCTGGCTACTTATTGTTCATTTGAGGACCTCCAAAGGCAAAGTTAAAAACCATGAATTGCAATATTTCTGTTCTCGCGCAGCCTGGTAACTAACAGGCACCAATCTTTTTCTTAGGAAGCGGACTGAATGAGATTTTTAAAAATCCACCCTCTGTAAAATGTTACAGATTTGTAACAGGAGGCAAAAGAGGATTTTTTTTTTTTTTTTCCTTCTTGGCAGTTGAAAGAAATAGACAACGACAGATTGACTTTCTGGCCATGAACCTCAGGATGGGAAAAACAGACTCCCATGTTGGAGACGAGAAAGAAAAAAAAAAAAAGAAAACACCCCAAATCTCATGCCTCATGTGTCATATTCAAATGCTAAACGACTGAGACTTCATGACTGGCAAACAGAGAGTAAGCACAAGTTGTACATTCCACGTTCCCCAACTTCTCCCAGCTCAGGAAACGGTTTCTGTGGCAGATCCCACAACGTCTACACCTTTTGACAGTGTGTCTCTCCTGGTGTTGTATTTGGTTAAACAGGATGCATTACACACAGCTGTCTTGGAAGATGCGTCTAGGCTAGAATTTATGGGCTGTAGAGCCCCTTCTGCAGCCTCCCACAATGCCTTGCAAGGAGATATCTGTGCATATAGGGAAACATACATCCATGCCTATGTTTCTGGTTCCAGAGAAGTTATTTGCTTTCCTTCTCTGCGGGGGCTCGGCGGTCAGGCTTTCTGCTTACAAAGCTCCTTCGCCGTCTTCCTCTAGTGTATAACCTTCCCACCATCCCTCCTGTCTCTCCCATCATCAGCTCATTTTGCATCACCACCAACCCTGCACACATGGATTTCCTCATCCCCGTTATCCATGACAGACTAACTGCGGTCTGGCCATCCGCGCCTCCTCTTTGGCACCCCTTTGAAAGTTTCTCTGAGCCCGGAATATGGTGTTGGGGATAATCAATTTTTTAATTTAATTTAATTTTATTGGCCGCACCTCTGGCACATGGAAGTTCCCAGGTCAGGGATCGAACCCATGCCGCCGTAGTGACAATGCTAGATCCTTAACCACTGAGCCACCAGGAAACTCCAGAGGTAATCAATTTTGCTGAATCCCGGCCCTGCTGGTTACTAAAAGCCACTCCCTCTTATTCACAGGATCGTGTGCACTTCCCACATTAAATCCTCTGAATCCCACCATGTTTAGGGTCTTCAGGGCTTCACCTATCTGCGCTAGGCCGGCTCAGAGGACCACACGTCACCGGGGTTACCAAGGCAACAGCATCCCGCTGCGCCATCACGCCAAGGTACACCCCTCACGTGGGCTCACCGAGTTTCAACAAGTCACTGAGAACAGCCCCTGGGTGGCGAACGCTCCAGCCACTGGCCCCTGAGGATGCTCCGCCAGGACACATGGGGAACGGGAGGGTCTGGCTGCCCTCCACCCCCTTCACGAACACGCCCACACACCAACAACCACGCTGCTGGATACCCAAGCCACTTTGGCAGGCCAAGCAGCGTGACAGTAGGTTTCACAAACCTGTCTCTCCGCGGCTCCCCGGGTGCCCTCTGCTACTCAAAGCCCAACGCTGAACCTCCCAGCAAGAGCCCTCTCTTTGAACTGAGCTTCTAGGAACCCAGCCTATCAGGTGGGGCGTACGGAGAATTTGAGGTCCAACAGACACTTCTTACCTTTTTCCGTTTTCCAGTCTTCTCTGGGCTCAGCCAGTGCGGGATGGAGAATTCCCCCAACGCAGATTAAAGACACTAACTTTGTCCTTTGCGTTGAGGCCCACGGTCTTACGTCCCCGTAAGTCCCTACAAGGACCAATCACAGAAAACACATTCCTATAAAGACGACGTAAACGATTCCAATTCCCCTGTCCCGTTCCTTTGTGTATTTTCTCAGTTTCCATCAATATCACCTCCTGGTTTCTACTTTCTTGTATGGAGTGATACTGTTAGCTGCATACACGTTCAGAATTTTTGCTCATTTCCTGGTGAATACACGTGTCTTTTTGGTGTAGGTTATGCATTGTCCTCCTTTGCCTCTATTCACAATATCTGGCTTAAAGTCGCTTTTCTCTGAGAGTGAGAATGAGCATGTAAAATATCATTTTCCATCACGATACCTTTATATCCTCATCTTTCAGATATACACACCATGCATTTGCACACACAGCACACATGTACATTTCAGATGCCTTTCTCACAATCTATGCTTCTGCATTACACAGTGTATCTTACTGACCAATACAGTTATTCAGGATAGTTTATAAAACCCCATTTTTAAGCAATTGCATTTTTTAAATTAAATGAATGGTGTGGGGGATGAGCTTGTGTCTAAGAGCTTAAATAGTGTTCCAGGCTGCAGCAAAGGGACCACGAACTATGCCACTTCTGAGTGCTTTTCCCTCATGGATGGCGGAAGTTCCTCCACTGTAGATTAAGGAACAATGGACGAGGTTCTGGGCCCTGCGACTGGCTGGCGAGGTCAGCAGCATGGATTCCAGAGGTGATAGAACTGATTCATGTCCAATCAGTAAGTTCACTGAGGGGTGATTTCGGCCAGAAGACTCTGGGAACCTATGCAATATTTCCTGTTATCTCAGGGTCCTCCATAAAAATGCACGTCATAAAAATGTGGCATATACTTACATTTTGATCAAAACATAAACATATGACAACATTTTTGCAAGGCAAGACGGTTTTGGCAATGCAGTGAGAACTCAATCGGAAGTGTTAACATATAAGTCACTTGCTTTAGGAATTAAGAAAAGTTAGTTTTCGGCTTAGTTACCTATGTGAAGATATGAAAAGAGACTGATCTAATCACTACTTTTCAAAATATCTATTATGTTGGTAAAAATTCCTTGGCCAGGATGAAATATCAATATTAATTTAAGGAGGAAAGAAAAATAATGCAAAATGTCCAGCTGCTCAAGTAAAGTTTGGTCACTTACTTTCTTCTGATAGCTTGAATATATTTTTATTTATATGGAATGCATCGTTTTTTTTATTTGAGTAGAGTTGATTTACAGTGTCGTGTCAAATTCTGCTATAGAGCACAGTGACCCAATCTCACACACACACACACACACACACACACACACACATATACACACATTCTTTCTCTAATAATATCTCCCATCATGTTCGATCCCAAGAGACTGAGTTCCCTGTCCTGTAAATGGAAAATACAGCTGGCTCTTGAACAACATGAGGGTTGGGGGGGTGCCCTCCCCTTCAAACAGCTGAAAATCCATGTAGAACTTATGTATAGATGATATACGTAACAGTAGGCTTTGCTTATCTAAAGTTTTGCATCTCAAGATTCAGGCAACCCTCGGTCCTGCAGTGTGTATTTATTGAAAATAATCCATAAATATATATTTATAAGAACAATGTGAGAGTTTTATTTTAATATGTCTGATTTATACACAACTGAAAACTACATTATTTTCAAATGTGTACATTCATAATGAAAGACTTTAAAATCTAAAAGTATCATGGTGAACAATGAAAGAATATTTCAGACTAATATCAGCTATGAATTTTGATGCTTAAATACTAGACGAAAATGTTATCCAACAGAATCTAACACAACATTGAAAAGACGCCACAACCAAGTGGGATTCACTCTGAAAATGCCAGCAAGGACCCCAAATACCTGCTTTGCTATCCAGCTTTACGCTTTAGATATTTGCTAATGCAAGGAGACAAAATAAACCAATGAGGGGCTTAAAGGTTAGAAAAATTAATAAATTCCAATTGTTCTGCAGATGATATCAAGAAAAATCTTAGAAAAATTATGATATAACTAACCCTAAAATTTTAAATACATAGATATATATGTATTTTTTTAATCAATCATGTTTTTTGTTTTCTGGATCTCATGATGCCCTGACATCCTGGGGGCCTTGCTAGGGGAGAGACTGCACTTCCTAGACCAGCTAATTCCTAGAGACAAGAAACAATCCACTTGCTAACATCCCTTTCATGTGGAAACCAACCAATCCAGAGCCCACACCCAAAACATCTCCTTTAACCAGCACAACCAACCTGAGTCATCCCAGGGCCAGGCACTGGACAACTTGAGACCCCTGAAATTATTCAAACTATCCAACCCTAAACTTGCTCAAATCCTGCCTCCCTCCGCCTGATAAATGCAGCAGCGTGGTGAAGATGGCCGACAAGAGGACATGTATTGAACAGCAGAGAAAACGCTATGCATAAATACATTGAAGACGTTCTCATACTTACAAATCAACTTAAAAACAAATGTGCCCAAAGAAATCTATTAACAGAAAACTTTAAAAACCACCTAGAAGAAACGTGGATTCGAGTAATGGGGAAAAAATCCTTAGATAGGATGACTCAAAATCACAAAGATGTCAAGTCTATCTAATTTATAAAATTGTTATCTCACTAAAAAAATAAAAAACCATAAACTATCTCAGGGAGTTAGATTAGTGGACAAGCAAGTTTACATGGAATAACCAGCAAAAATCCTTGGTGAGATGAAGCCCTTCCAGATTTGAAACGTGATAAATAAAGGATTCATGGTGAAACGCATTACAGGTGCAGGAACAGACACTGGGACTAGAGGAACAGAACAAAGCATCTAGAAAAAGACACACATACAGAAGGAAGTTTAGGGCGCAATAAAAGGGCATCTCCAACCACTGGGGAAGATGAGCTTTCAATAAACGGTGATGGGACCGCTGGGGAGCCATTCGGAAAAGGGCACATTTAAATACATCTCATTCCCACACAAGGACAAAGCCTCCACAAATCGGCTATCGAAGCACGCGGGCATCCACAGGCCTCAGTGCCTGCACGCCTCCAACCATCCATTCACACAAGTTCCGGAGGGAAAGTGAACTAAATTCTTCCATAAACTGGAAGGGGTTACGCTTTCAAAACATCACTCAAAGTCCAAACACAACCAAGGGTCGATAAATTGGACCACATCATTTTAGAAACACAGTTGCAGGACATGTTTTAAAAGGCCCTAAAATCACAAGAACTCAAGTGAGCCGTAAATAAGTACTTGCAACATAATAAAGGGCCAGCAGCCTTAATACTTGGAGAACTGTGAAAAGGAAAGTTAAAAAACAATCATGGAGAAGACGTCCATATAACCGGATTGTAAAAAGGAGCAAAACACGGAAAACACTTAGATACCCGTCCTCACCTGTCACACCGGGAAAAAATTAAGATTGGGGACAACGCACAGGCTTTGGAGAGACCTCTGTATGTTCTTGGTTGGGATGCAAACTGGGATAACTCCTCTGAGTGGAAACTCAGGTACCGCTCTGTGTTTTCATCCATGTGAATATAGAACCACCTTGTTTTAAGTTCCCGGAAGCCCGCTTTTAAGAACCAGAACCAGTAGGGTGAAGCGTCATCAGCCTCCGCCCAGGAAGAGCAGTGGATAACAGAGTTCAGTCCAGGGCTCACAGTGGATGACCGAGTCCGTTCAGGGACAAGATCAGATGAGGGAAAGACGGAAATCCCCTCCGCTGCGTGAAAACGGGCTGCAAACAAATCACTCCACGGTGAACAGTGGATGATGAGATGGCCTGTAAGGAGTGACCCCGCTGAGTCTGTGGAAACAGATGATGACCCACTTAGTCACTCCAAGGAAAACAATGTCCACTTAGCCCAGGGGAGACAGTTGAGAACTGAGCCAGGGAAAAACAGGCGATCCCAGGAGAAACAATAGATTAATTACAGAGTCAGTGCAGGGAAAATGAGTTGATTTCCGAACCAGTCCATGCACACGAGTAAACCAGAGTAAATAGCTGATGACCGACTTAGTCCAGAGGTAAATAGCTGATGACCTAATCATTCCAGGGATAAATAGTCGATGACCGAGTCAGTCCAGGAAAACTGAATTACCGAACCAGTCTAGTTAGTCCAGTTGATAGCCAAGTCAGTCCAGAGGAAATGAATTAATTATCAAGCCAGCCCAGTGAACTGAGTTGATGACTAAGCTAATAGATACGCAAGTTAGATGAGTTGATGACAGAAGCAAGTTAGTCCAGGGTAAATGGTAGATGACTGAGTCGGTCCAGGGGTAAATAGTTGATGGCTGAATTAATCCAGGGAAAATAAGCTGATTACCAGGGAAATTAATTGATGACTGAGTTGACCAGGGTAAATAGCTGATGACCGAGCCCATCCAGACAAAAATAATGATGACCTAGTTGATCCAGGTAAAAGAGCTATCCCAAGGAAGCTATCTCAGGAAGAAAGAGTTGATCACCAAGTCAGTCTATGCAAAATAAAAGATAACTAAATTAATTCAGCGACGATATTGATGATGAAATAAAAATTTCCTCCATATAGTGTAACAATAAATGGTACTGTCATTGCAACAACCAAAATAACACAAGACAAAAAACAGCTGATGAAATGACAATGCTTCTCTCAGTCCCAGGAAGACGAGTGACAAGGGAATCACCACAGGGAAGACAGTCCAAGACCATGTCTGTCTAGGGATAAATAATCAATGACAGAGTACGTCCAGGGGAAAGAGTCAATGACCGAGTCCTAAGAGGAAACAGTGAATGACCCACTCGGTCCAGGGGAAAATTGTCAATGACAGACTCAGTCCAGGGAACAGATTATGATGAGAGGACCAATACCCTCAGCCCAGGGAACGTAGTGAATGACGATCACTCCAAGGGAGACAGGGAGTGATTCCCTCAGCCCAGGGAAGCCAGTCTATCACAGAGTCACTCCAGGAAGCACAATCCACTCCTGAAGGGTCCCAGGAAAATAAGTGGATAACAGAGCGAGTGGAGGAAACAGGGAGCTTGCGGGGGGTGGGGGGGGGGATGACACAATCACCAGACCTCACAAGACAAGAGATCCCTCCTTCCAGGGAACACAGTAGATGACCGAGTCTTGGGGGAAAGTAGTCGACCACCGAGTCCCTGCCGTGAAAAGGGTAGCAGTGATCCTGCAGGTCCAGGGAAAGCAGCTCCGACTGAGAAATGTCAATAGTAAGGACGCCATGGAGGCGGGGAAAAGACACACCTGCCAGAATCTAGAGCACGACCCCCGCCCCCAGACCGCCCCCTCCCGCTAGGCTCTACGCCCATCACGACCCGGACCACAGGGAGCTCCAGCAACCCGGGCGGGACCCCGAAGCGCTGACACAAGGACCCCTGTCCTGGACAGTCACTCCCGCAGGCTCCTTTCACCCCTGCTCACACTTTGCATCGATTCTCCATGAGGTAGAAGCTGTGCCTCTTCGTGGCCAAGGGGTCCAGGGGAGCAGTTCCTCTGCCGCGTCTCTCCTGCTGGTCCATCTCCTTCCTTGTCCTTCTTTCCTAAAATAAAGTCTCGTTGAACACAAGTTCCCCCCTATCTTGGACAAACAGGATGTGGGATGGCCGGGTCATCGGGTCCGCGAGGTGGATGGAACTTCCAGTAGTTTTCCCCACATCACGGGGCCAGTTCAGACTCTCGCCAGACACACACCAGCGTTGCACCTGCTCCCCGTCATTGCGAACATCCGATGATGTCAGTCTGTTTAATTTTCATCTTTGGCATCAGAACCCTAATGATACCAGCGGACTTAAACTGGTTTTCTTGTGTGTGTGTTTATTTTTCGTTTTTGGGTGCTGAAACCTGGGATTGAACTCTTGTGTTTTATTTAGTGGGGTTTTTTTGGGGGGGGTTACTTTTTTTGCTTGTTTTGTGTGTGTGTGTGTGTGGTTTTTGACAATAGCATGTTCAAATCTTCTGCCTTTTAAAATGTTGGGGCACTGTGTGTTTTTAGGATTGAGCTGTAAGTCCTCTTCATAGACTTTGGGGTCTCCATCCTTTGTAAGATACCTGTTTTCCCCCAGCCGGTCTTGCCCACTGGCTTTTCTGATGATGCTGTGGCTGAGCCCTGTCTAGAATGAGGTGTCTTCATCTCCCACACTGGGGTGAGTGCTGCTGGGTGTAGACCCAGAGACGGGCTGCAGCTGTCAGGAGCTCCCTCTGTGTGCTGGTCTTCCCTTTCCCTGCCACCCCCCACCCCACCCCTGCCCTGCCTCTGGTACATCTTGGCCACATCAGCCTCCTCACACTTGAAACCCAGGTTCCGTGGCCTCATTCCAGCACAAATACACCTGTGCAGCTTCCTCAACCTCCAGCTGAGCTCTAGAAACTGGCTTTCTGTCTGAACTTGCTATCTGGCTTGTTGTTTGAACAGGAAGCTGGGGGGCAATGGCCTGCTTACCTCTTTCCTCCTTTATCTTAAGGATCAAAGGCATGTTGCCCCTCTGGCCAAAGTCTGAAAACCACTGTTCATACTTTCCAGGCTTCCTAATTGTTTACAGTGAGGAAGAAATTTCCTTAGCAGTTAATCCTTCACGAGCAGAAATGTTCATAAGTCCTTCATTTCATTTCTCTTTCTTTTTGTGTGTGTTTTGTCTTTTCAGGGCCACACCCATGGCATATGGAAGCACAGAGGCTAGGGGTTGAATCGGAGCCGCAGCTGCCAGCCTACACTACAGCCACAGCAATGCCAGATCTGAGCCGCGTCTCCGACCTACACCACAGCTCACGGCAACACAGGATCCTTAACCCACTGTGCGAGGCCAGGGATCGAACTGGCAACCTCATGGTTCCTATACAGATTCGTTTCCACTGCACCACAACGAGATCTCCACATTTCACATTCTGATACAAATGTGAATCATCCGTGAGAAAACCTACCAAATATAACCATTTGGATATAAAAACCCACCTTCCCCAATACCCAGTAAACACACATCTGTATAACAAATCCTCATTAAATATGCATCTATGTAACTGGTGACATTTGGGTTTTCTTCTTTGTCACCGCACAGCTCAACCCATAGCCGGGCACTCTGGATATTCCAGAAATACTGTTGAACTCCTGAGAGCTTCTTCAAGGCCATTCATTTACTTGTCAGTAATCCAGCTAGGTTTAAAACAACAACAACAACAACAAAATCCTTTTATCCATGTTCCCTTCCCCTGCCAGCAAACCTACCACCTGCTGCATTTTGCCTGGGTATTCAGACTCTTTTCTGCATTATGTAAAGGTGTAACTTCTGCTTCCTGCTGCTTTTTTCCCCCTCTTTGCAAAGACTCGCCAATATTTTTCTTAGCACCTATCACTTTTCTACTTCGCACTATTTCATGCTAACAGCACAAATCACATGGCTGAGAATGTTTCAGAGAGCAAGAAAAATTGAATGGTCTTTTTTACTGAGGTTTTTGTCCATCAACTGACTCGACTGTCTCTTGTTCTTGACCTTCAGTGCATATGTACTCAATTGAATGTAACTTGTATCCATAACTTAAAATATACCTTCCAGCTCGTAGACTACAAAAGTGAAGCTCAGAAGACAACATCTTTTTATCCAATATAGCAATAGATTCTTTCAATTAACTCTGGAAGACCCAACACAAAATGACTTAAAAATAGGAACCATGTATTAGCTTCATAACAAAAAGCCAATAATAAGGTGACGTCAGGATAAATAAGTTAGTCTGCTCCATTTTCTTCGAATAGGATATATTTTTCGTTGTTAAAATCTGGACTTTGCTTGGATATGGTTGGATGCAGGAATGTAGCTTCTTTCATTTTTATTCCAGAGTCAGTGGTGACAGCATCACTTCTCAAAGAAATCAGTCAGTTTGTTCCTACTAAGTTAAACTTGATTACGTATGCACTTAATGTTATTTGTCATGTATTGAATATCTAGCTATGTGTATACATATATACATATATATCTATACATATATACACACATATCAGTGATCTCATTATCCAATTATGCATTTCTTCACTAATATGAGCTACTCAACAGGCACTTGATTGTAAATTTTAATTTCTGGTAAATTACACCATCTCACACTCACAAAAACACAGCATCATTACACAAACACTACTCTTTTTCACAATAACCTTGGCTATTATAGGAACGTGAAGAATATTTAATCCTTTTCCTCCCCTTTTTCTCAGGCAATGCAATTTTACTGGTATGCATCCAATTTACGAATCTGTGTTTTTATAAACGTAAGTATTCAAATCCAGGACAATGGACTAGCTCTACAAATAATCAGATTTTCATATTTAGTCCTTAACAAGATTTTACAGATTTCTTTATGTAACCTCTAAGTCCTTATTAAATTTATGTCCAAGAATAAATCCTTTTCAGCATTATTATGAGTTGGTAATTTTTTTATTGTTTTCCTAAGAGATTGTTATTAACTACAGAGAAAAAAAATCTATTGATTTGTATATGTAACTTGTCTTGATATTAATGTACCCTAAGATAGGCTTAATTCTAGTTTGTTTTTACTAGCCTCTGAAGAGTCTGCAAATGGAAACAATTTTGTCTTGATCTCATACTAAATTTTATAATCTTCTCTCATGTTTTATGATCAAAACTAAAAGAAAATGTAATATTTATCATATTTAAGCAGTTGTGTTTCTACATGTTTCACTTAGTTTTTGTTTTGTTTTGTTTTTTTCTTGGTAAGGACTATTTTATTTCATGAATATCTGTGAGACATCCATTGATAGAGTTACATGGATTTTTCTCCTTCAGTTTTTATTATCACCACTTGTATTGACATAATTCCTGAAGTTGAAACTTTTTTTCATTCATGAAAAAGTTTTACTTGATTATAACATTTTATTCTTTGGGGCTAGATCTATGTGATATCTGCCAACATTTTCTTTAGAATTTTTCATCTGTGTTCATAAAGGACATTATTTTATTTGTTGTGTTAAATTATACCATCCAAAAAATAAGTTATACCATCCAATTTTGTATTTTTTTAATTATTTTATTTTTTCTTTTTATGGCCACATCTGCAGCATATGGAAGTTCCCAGGTCACCTGCAGCTGAGGCCTATGCCACAGCCACAGAAATACCAGGTCTGAGCTGCATCTCTGCCACCTACTGCTATGGCAACAGTGTATCCTTATTAACCCACTGAGCAAGACCAGGGACCAAACCTGCATCCTCATGAAAACAATGTTGAGTCCTTAACCCACTGAGCCACAATGGAAACTCCCAATTTTTATTTATTTTTTTGTTTTAGGGCCACACCCATGGCATATGGTAGTTCCTGGGCCAGGGTTCAAATTGGAGCTGCAGCTGCAGGCCTACACAATATCCATGGCAACACCAGATCTGAACAGCATCTGTGACTTACACCACAGCTTGCGGCAACACCGGATACTCAACCCATTGAATGAGGCCAGGGCTCAAACCTGCATCCTCATGGACACTGTGTCAGGTCCTTAACCCATTGAGCCACAACGGGAACTCCCCCATTTTTAAATTAATGCTCGACTCATGTATAAAATGAATTTGGACAACTTGCATGTTTTCTATTGAAGGGGAACAGATGATGCCAACCCAAAACATGCCACTTTGGCATAAGGATTAATTATAGCTGAAGGCAACTGAGCAGAGGCAGATACAAGAAAAACTCTGTGTCTTTCACTATTTGCATAAAAACAGTTCATACATTCCCAGCTCTCTCAGGCAAGACAAAGTGAATCCCAGAGACAACTTTAGACCCCATCCATCTGGAGAAAACATAACAAATTCTCCTAACCAGGTTGACCCCCATCCTTGGAAGCTGAATTTGTGGTGAAATGATCCTACCCTTTTACCACAAATTCGCAGTTCTTTGCTAAAGATTCCCTACAAGCCAGAGTTCTAAGCCACCTGGAGGAGCTACTCATTTTCTTCTGGGCATCTCCCGTGTATCCCAGGGGTATATGTGTTAATAAACTTTTGTTGTATTTCTTTTGTTAATCTTTTATTACAAGGGTCCCAGCCAAGAATTCAGAAGGGAAAATTATTTTTCCTCCTTTACACCATCGTCTAGAATATGTTAAACCAGAGCTCTGCAACTGTAGCAACCACAAGGATCTCCTGAAAAGCTTTTCAGACATATTTCTCCCTTCCTCACCACTGCCCCGAGTTTCCTCTCAGGGATACTGATGTGGTCCAGGAGGATTTGCATCCCCAAAAAGCTTCCAAGTGATGCTGGCATAGCACCACTTTTAAAATACTGGGATGCATTACACCAGAATCATTCATTAAATCAGGGCAGATGGCAATCAGCCATAAAACCGACTTTTGCAATTTTTCATAACAGATTTAAGTTTATAAAGTTTTCTACATCATGCAGGGGAATTTTGGAAGGTTATGCTTTCCTGGAAATTCACCCATTTCTCCTGTATTATCAAGTAAATATTCCTTAATATTTTTTTTTATATTTCTTCCATGAAACTTTAAAAGTTTTCTTGAATGAAGGTAATTTCTACATGGGCATGAATTTCTAAATATTTTGGGAGGTCTGTGATACTTGACACAGTTCAGAAGTTTGTTTTGTTTGAAGTTTTTCAATGACAAAGGTTATATTTCCCAAGCAATTAAAACATTTATTATTATAGAATTATTATCATTTGGATATATCCCAAGTCCAAGAGTTGGGAAGATGGTTCTCACAGTTCATTAGTGAAAGGTGATCCATGATTTTCACAAATCATGTTTTCGGTCCCAAGAACAAGACACGTAAAAATAGATTTGTAAAACTCAGCGTACCCTGACATGAAAAACAATGCCATAAATTATGTGCATGGTGAAGCCATAAATTACTTGGTGTCACATAAAACACAATAGGCACTATGAAATTCTGAATGCCCTGAGCCAGCAAAATCACTCCTGTTGGCAGAACCCAGGACCTAAAAGCTTGAAGGGAGTTTAACTACAGTGGTCCCCTACCATCACAGCAGTGCTCAGAAAACTGTTGCTCTGATTCTGAAATGGACCAGTTCATCTGGACTCATCATGATTAGCAGTATCCCCTTTGATTCTTCTAGGTTAACAGTGGATGTGAATTGTTTCTGTGATGGTATCAACATTTCGTACTCTGCGGCATGTTCAGTGAAGGACTCCTCTGTAAGACATTGCAATGACCAAGGGGAGGTGTTGCAAGGGGTCCCCACAAAAACGCATTTTAAAAGCATTTTAAAAGAGGTGCATTGTAAAAGAAGAGTTTGAGAGCCATCCACTACTCTCCACCTCTGCCATGTTATCACGGAACATTGCATTTCCAGTTGAGTTTGTGAAAAGCAACAGACAAGAGTCAATCACTTTGTGCGCTTGTAATTGGAAATGAGTCTGAATTGTAAGACATACAAAGGCGTGTTCTGGAAATGTTTAAGAATTCCTGCCTTGCAGCCTTACAGAAATCCACTCCACGACTCAGGCATCTCAGCTTTCGTTTCTGTCTCTACAAAGATGTCTTTTTGGTTCAGGGCGAATCTTGGTCTCTCGTAAAAACCCAATGCCAGCTCCACCCATTTTTTGCTCCTCCTTTCAGACCTAAAATCCTCTAAATCTGCTGACTTGTCTTTACTCTTCCCTCTTAGTTTGCTTTATTTATCACATGTGCCCTGTGGTGTTTATGCCTGTGAATACTTACCTCTTAAAGTGTTGCTGTTCTTAACCGTTCCCTCCCTGTCTAGCATTCTTTATCCTTATTTCCATGGTATTTTATAGTCATGTTTTGGAAATTTGTCTTCTAGGATATTTCAAATAGTGTGTCTCTTTCCAGTTTTCCAATCCTCACTCTAGACTCGAAATTCTAAAAAAAATTAAGCAACCTCATTGTTTGCATCTCTCTGTCAAAGTCACAGTTTAGAATACATTGTAACATTTGTTGAATCCTATTGAATCCTGGTGGACTTTTTTTTTTTCCAGAATGTGTTTCTTTTTCATCAGAATCATCCTAAATCTTTTCCTCTGGCAAGTCTCCCAAATCACAACATCAACCCTTTTCTCTACCACTTTTTCTAGATGATGATAGAAATTGGACATTTCTCAGTTTCCATAGTTTCATGTTAAAGAGAAAAACACAGTTATTACAACAAACTTACGTCTTTAAATGGCACTCTTTGTTTTCTTTAATTGAAATGATAGCTTTTTTGTTGTTTTTTTTTTTTAAACAAGCTGTTCTTGTTTACTCATAACAAGTTTGGTAAATAAGAACATTTGTGTTTTATGCCTAACGGAATAAATTGAGTGGAGCCAAAAAAAAAAAAAGACATTTTATATTCTGAGCATTAGATCCAAGCAACTCGCTTCAAAACCCACAGAACACATGTGCTGTAACAAAAGACACCGACTTCTTCACTTGGAAAAATAACTTTGCAACCACGACCCATGAAGAAACAGGGAAAACTCACCCACAGCTTCCCAAACAACTGATAGGGATGGAGCAGACACAGGTAGGTAGTTGTAGAAGTTCCAATAAAGGACCGTATTTAAAGAGGGAAATGTAGGGGACATAGGGCCATCTCTGTAAGTAAATAAATTGATTGTTCAAGAAAGCCATCAGAACAGGGTGGATTTGCTTCATTAGTGGAGGCTTGAGAATTGCCTTGAGTCATTGGGTGGGGGATGCAATGGGTCCCGAGTTCAGTCCTAGGGCTAGAGTTTGAGGACCACCCTTCTGCGGATTTGAATACACACCTTACCGGTTACTAAGGAGGAGCTACTACTCCCAGAAAGGAGGAGGCAGGCTTTTTCAACCCCCACACCCCTTGGATGACAAAACTGTAGCCGCCAGATCCTAGGGCAGAGATTCCTTGCCTGCCCGCTTGCATCTCTCACAAGCATCCTAGCCTAATACATCTATTTCTTGCCTATCCCTCTATCTCTCACGGAATTCCTTCTGCGCAGAGACACGCACAACCAGAACCTCAGTGAGTCCAGACACAGGGTGAGTGACTCTCATTTAAAACCTTGGGTTCAGGAGTTCCCGTCGTGGCGCAGTGGTTAACGAATCCGACTAGGAACCACGAGGTTGCGGGTTCGGTCCCTGCCCTTGCTCAGTGGGTTAACGATCCGGCGCTGCCGTGAGCTGTGGTGTAGGTTGCAGATGCAGCTCAGAGTCCGCGTTGCTGTGGCTCTGGCGTAGGCCGGTGGCTACAGCTCCGATTCGACCCCTAGCCTGGGAATCTCCATATGCCGCGGAAGCGGCCCAAGAAATAGCAAAAAGACAAAAAAATAAAATAAAATAAAATAAAATAAAACCTTGGGTTCAAGTCCCAGGCTGGGTTTTGGCTGGGTTCAAGTCCCAGTCTGTGGGTTCAAGTCCCAGCGTTCTGGCTAGGTTCCACACCTACTTACATGCATACATTTAAACATCAGGGGTGTAGAAACTGGCATTTACTTGGATATTGGTCAAAAATGCTCTGTACAGTCTGTAATTTCAGTTTTCTTTGAAAAGTCACACATCTCAACTCCCCCCAGTGACTCCAGTGACTGAAAGCAGACACGGCCCTGTGGGGTTCCTGGGAGCCAGAACCTTTCTGTGTCCCCCATTTCTTGTTTTTAGGAAATCAGGCTCATTCAGCCTCTAAGACCTTCCCGGAGTTCCCAGGGGCAGGTTCTGACAGGGGCTGATCAGGGAAGGGAGGGGAGGCAGAGACCAGGGAGGAGCCCTCAAGACACAACAGTGCCGCCTTGGGGCAGGATCCTGGTTCCCTCTCAAGGGATATACATAATAATATGAGCATCTTATACACCTAAGAGAAAGGTTATACTCCTTACACTTTAAAATTGAACAGTTTACTGTCAGCCCTTGTCCTCCCTGGCTTAACTGTACCCTAAACACATCACCTGTGAGCTAAAGATGAGGCATCCTGAGCATAATGGACTGTGGGTTGAAGATGATGAGCTCATGATATTTTTTTAGGAACTTTCCTGGTTTGTTCTCATCTCGGATCAATATGCCCTTTTCTCAAGGGCTGTTTTCTGAGGCAATATCCCAGAAGACCACCGTCATGGTCAAACTGAGATCTCCTGACTCCAGCTTTGATGACTAAGAATCCTCCAAAGAAAGAAGAATGCATGTGTATCCCAATCCTGATTCCTCTCTGAAAACCTGTCTTTCTCCTTCTTTCTATAAAACTTCCCACAACCCTCCCCAAAGGGGACACACAGTCTCTAAGGCATTAGCCTGCTTTGACCCTCCTTTGCCTGACAAAGCAAGAAAGCTATCCTTTTTTCTCCTTTACCGAAAACTCTGTCTCTGCCTTTCAATTTGGCAAGGGCAGGCAGAGGCCAAATTCCAGCAACATGGCTATAGAGCATTTGGCCCAAACCACACCCTAGATTTAGAATTTTCAGGAGATGCAGCTAAAGATTCTGCACGTGTGAAAAAGGAAAACGCTCCAGCTATGGAGTTCCTGTTGTGGCTCAGTGGCTTATGAACCTGACCGTGAGGATGCAGGTTTGATCGCTGGCCTCGCTCAGTGGGTTAAAGATCCAGTGTTGCCATGAATCGCAGCCGAAGTCACAGATTCAGCTCAGATCTGGCGTGGGGATGCAAGAAGAGTTACTGTTTTGTGCTCTTGGCAATCTCTTTCATACCTGGCTTCCTAGCAGACACCTGGATTTTTATTATCTGTCCCTGCACTTAATCTGTCAACATATATTGTTCTGGTTGGAGGCTATGAAAAAAACCCAGTCTTGTACAGATAAGTGGTTGGAAAAGCTTTTTTTCAAGATCCTCGGAAAAAAAACAAACTCTCAAAATGAGTCACTTCTGAAAGATTATCTAAAACCTCGAATCTACAGTCAGTATTAATGATTTTTTCATACCGTGTTTAATTTAAATTCATGGGTCAGTCTGGCACTTTAAGTGGATCTTCTAGCCATGCATGATTTTGTCGTGGGAGGCGTGATTCATTCACAAAGTACTGCTTTAGAAGGCTGTGCAGACCTTCTAAATAGTCACACATTGCATCGTGAAGCAATAACATCTCCTTCGTGAAAATCCCCCCGAGTTGCCTCAGAAAAATCTGCAGTAGTGAGAAACTGCCAAGCATGAGCATTCGGAGCAATTACTGTCCATTGTTATCTTTGGTCCCTTCCAAAGACATGTCTTCCAAATCCTCTGGTCTGAAATTTACCTAGCAGTCTAGGGAAAATGGTACTCCTTTAAAAAAAAAAAAACAAATGTCGAGGAATTCCCGTCATGGCTCTGTGGTTCATGAACCTGACTAGTCCCCATGATGATAACGGATTTGGTCTCTGGCCTCACTCCGTGGGTGAGGGATTCGGCGTTGCCATGAGCTGTGGTGTAGGTCACAGACGTGGCTCGGATCCAGCGCTGCTGTGACTGTGGCTGTGACTGGTGGCTAGAGCTCCGATTTGACCCCTGGCCTGGGAACTTCCATAGGCTGCAGGTGCAGCCCTAAAAAGACAAAAAAAAAAAAAAAAAAAAGTTGAGTAGCTCACAACTCAATGGTACAAGCACTTCCCCTCATAAAACCCATGATGTTCTAATATTAGGACTTGATGCAAAAAAAAAAAAAAAGAGGAAGAATGGCTTGATGCAACCTCTTCCCGTTTGTAAACCCTGAGAAGACACAGAATCCCACGGCTGAGTGTTAAGATTGTTTCTCACTCCAGGGAGGACATTCCTGAGGAAACAGACTTGTCACAAGCTACTGACATAAGAAGGGAAGAATAAAATGACAACGAGCATGATTTTAGTATCACTGAATTGACCTGTGCTCAGATACCTGCAGGTTTGCACTGCTTTTGCACTACCAAGACAACATCAACTCAGTGCAAAGAAGCAACTGTTACTTTAGTATCATTAGCAACACAGTTTCAACCTAACTCCTGAAAAGGTGTGAAGACTCCCAGAAGACCAACAAGAATATAATCCTAATTCCGCTTATAATGATAATGAATAATAACCCCCAACTTAATATCCTGGGAGCACCTGGTTCCCACTACTATTTTTGACTATATACTGTGTGCTCCCCCCCCCCACCCCTTTTTACAGCCACACCTTGGGCATATGGAAGTTCCCAAGCGAGGGGTTGAATGGGAGCGGCAGCTGCAGACCTGACACCACAACCATAGCAACACCAGATCTGAGCTACCTCTGCAACCTACACCGCAGCTTGTGCAATGCTGGATCCTTAACCCACAGAGCAAGGCCAGGAATCCAACCAACATCCTCACAGAGACAAGACTGGGTCTTTAATCACTGGGCCACAACAGGAACTCCTTTCTTTTTAGTTATTTTATTTTTTGTAGGTGTGCCTTTTTTTTTTTTTTTTTCTTTTTCCCCTTAAAACTTACTACCTCTTCATTGCCCTAGCATTTAACAGGTTTTTTTTTCTCATTTTTTGGCCACCCCACATCATATGGAATTCCTGGGCCAGGGATCAGATCCCGGCCACAGTCACAACTTAAGCTGCAGCAGTGCCAGATCCTTAACCCACTGTGCCAGGCCAGGAATCGAACCTGTGACCCAGCGCTCCCAAGATGCTGTCAATCCCGTTGCAACACATTTGACAGATTTTTAAAGGCTCGTTGTTAGATGTTTGCAAAGTTGTCTTGCTGTATGCCTGGTCTCCTACCACAAGTGAGGACGCATTTGCACACGCAAATTTTTTCTATGGCCCCTTCAGGCCAAGAAGCATCTTGAGAAAGTAGCCCAGTGAGTGCAACATTATTGCAATGAAGGATCATCTTCCCGTCTCCAGAATGAACAGAGTTAAGAGCTTAGGGCTCCTGATTTTCTCACACCAGGACTGATCTTCAGTAGGTGCGAGAGAGAGAAGAATTGCCTGCCTGGCTAAATGGAATTAATTTGGACTCAGAAAAGAGCAGAAAGAACAGGCAGTATTCACACCAATCCATCACCAGATGTCTTCAGGGAGGCCAGCGGTCTAGGAGGACTCTTAGAAGTGAGTTCTAACAATGAATTCGAAGGAGAGTGAAGAGACGCAGAGAGAAAAGGCAAAGTTCTCGTAGCTTCTATGATCTACCTTTCGTGTGCTGACAGGTTAGATGACTCAGAGATTTTTGCTAGTGGCAGTGAATGCTAAAAAGACCGTTTCCTACTTTCCCATCCCAGCACGAGGGTGTCATCAGCCTGCACCCTTTGCATTTCCCCCATCTTGACTTCAGAGCATACAGACCCCAAGGAATCACACCAACTTTGAGCATCGTCATGAATGTTAAAGCTTCCAAGAATCACGGAGGAGATAAGCTGGATTCGAAACAACCTGGGACATCAAACCTACTCCAGGGGACCCTTCATCCTGACCAAACCATGGCATGCTCTTTACCTGTAGAATCAGCCTGGAGAAGACACGGGTCTCTTTAGAACCACCCGGTGCTTTTGTCAGCAAACACTTTACACAAATGCCTTTGAGAACTGGATGAAATATATGACTCTTTAAAGGCACACATGCACAGGCAGAGTTTTATCTGTTACCAGGGAATTTTTAGCCCCTCTAAAACTTATCCATGATGCTGAGATAAGAACTCCCAGATGAAGGGTATCAAGCGAATATTTATTCCAAAGTTGGACACCCCTAGAATCATTCTCTTTGCATCTTTAAGTGAACATGTTAGGATATTCCAGTCCTCCCTCAGTGTATTTGGATGGTATTATTCACTCCCGACAACACGATACTTATGAGTTACTCCCTGAAACTTTCACCTCTGGGACACTTTAGTAAAAAGTGGATGATACTGTCCTGCTGTACGGCACAGGAAACTCTATCCAATCAGTTGTGATAGAACATGAGAGAAGATAATATGAGAGAAAGAATGTGTGTATGTAAAACTGGGTCACTCTGCTGTACAGCAGAAATTGGACAGACCATTGTAAATCAACTGTAATAAAATTTTTTTAAATGAAGTGGACAATGCCTTAAGCCCAAAAGGCAGCAGCCAAAGCGATCCTGCACTAGCGAAGCAGGATCTTCTCATCTTCCCTGTCAGTCTTCAGCTTCTAATTATGCAAATGAAACCTTGCCACTCATTTGCTAGACCTCATAATTCACACTCTACAGGCTATCCGTTGACAACTGTTTATTGAGACACTGCCACGGAGGCAGGGCTGTGCCAAGCCCTCCTAATCCCATGGCACAGCACACTTGACCAAGAAATACACAAGAGGAATAAAGAGTGAAGGCACCAGGTAGGAGGGATTAGTGAAAGGGAAAAGACTAGATGTAACCCAGTGCTGAACTGCAGAGTATCTGCCTTAGGGGACAAGGGATGCTTGAATGAGGTCAGCACTTCCTTGTAGAAACTGACTGAATGGTACAAGGCAAAGAGAGGTTAGTGGCTAGTTTCTACACCTAGTTCTTTTAGGGGAATCTGGCTTGCATTCCTTGAAGCCTCCATGGACACACCAGCTGGGGTCTACAGAGCTTGATGGATCAAGCATGTTTGGTTGTTTTCTTTTTTTCCTCCCAAAGCAAGGAGCACATTCTGATGAGAGTTACAGGAAATTGAAGAGGAAAAACACAAGATATGTCCTATAAACAAAACAGCAATGAATCTACCTACCAGCTCAAGAATTCTCTCACAGATGGAACTTTTTCTCTGATATCTTTTCCCCAGCCTGTTCACACTGACCAAAAGGGAGAGCATATTTATGCACCAAGTGGGCATAGTATTTTCTACCACTTCTGCCAGACTATAAACAGCCTGTGGAAGGGTCATATTCTGTATTGGGTGCCGTAATTTAATTCACTGGACAAGTGCCTACTGCGTGTCTTCTGCAGAAATACAGCAGGCATGTATGTGGATTTGTGTGTGGTGGTTTAGGCAAAGATGGATGGCAGGAGAAAAATGCAGGAATAAATACCATACGGTAATCTCCCCACCCCTACCCCCACAGAGTTCCCAGGCTAACAAACCAGTAAGGAGCTGCAGACACAAATAACCACAAAACCAGGTCATTATGCTACATACAAGAGGACTCTTGAAGCTACATTATGCTGCAAGAGAGGACTCTGCTGAAGGAGCAGAGATAAGCTGTGTTGAAGTGCTAAGCACCTAATTGACACTCTGTAAATGAGAACTGAATGAGAAAGGCGTTCAGATGAAGAGCCAAGATGCATTTCTGCACTGCAGAAAGTCGCACGTCAAGTGGAAATCGATACAAAAGACCACACTGACAGCTGACGGGGAGAGAGCACTTCACGGACCCTCAGGGAAGTCCAATGGCTAATTAGCATGTGGCATGCTCCAGGAAAACAAAGGTGGGCTTTCTTACTGGATGCTCCATGCAACTGGGGGAGCAGGATATGTCAGTAGACAAGAAAAATAGGCGCCATTGTGGAACTTCAAGGCCCCTTCAAGGACATAGAACTCATAGCCTCTGGCTAAGACAAGAATGGCCAGACCCTTCTCATCACCCCACCCATCTCATTGCAATGCCCCCTCCCCCACCTTGAACCACCTGGCCTACTCCTTCCTACCCTCTACTAGGAAAGGTATGTAGCCCACGACTCACCCTGATCCTGTAGGGGCCTTATATGCCCACAATCAACCAACAATTGTATCCTAAGACCCCTCTTGTCCCAACCAATCAGCACGTCAGCAAGTGTATCCTGAGACCTCTCCTCTCCCTGTGCTTTAAAAATAGACACGACCATGTGCCCAGGGTCAGCTCTTCCTGATTATCAGGAAGTCAACCCACGGCACTAGCAGTGCCTCTTATCTCCATAAACTTTTTCTTTTCACCCCCCAACTATGAATCTAGAAAATTCTTTTCCCCACCCACACGTACAGACCAATGACAGCCAAATTAACACAAATACAAAATATGTAAAGCTTTCAACAGGGAGCCACAAAGATAGAACCTAACGTTTTCACAAAATAAGTAACAGTGATGTCATTTAAAAGGAAAATTAAGTTGTAGGAAACCGACAGCCATATCGTTCAACTCACGACACTAATATAGAGGGTGCCAGCATCACGTTCCATGGAAGTGGCCAGCATCTCAAAAGTTGACTTCCTTCTGAGCCAGTCAAACAATATGGGTCTCACTCTGTTGCTCCTATTTTGGACAGAGATGTCTTCAGAATGACACTGCCTTGGTCAGTGTCTCCTCGGGCAGACAATGACAAAGCATTTTGTATCTAGCCGATAGCTGACTTGGAGGTCTCATCCTACACACTTGTTAATGGCAATTTTCATGGCACAATCACTCCAATCAACAGAACATCAGAACATCCATGGTACCAAAAGAGGTGGACAAAGATGTCAGCTCTCCATACTGTCATTCTGCCCAAGACCAAAGGGCTGACTTAGTAGAAAATGCCTTTGACCAAGGAAGTGAACAGGGTTCATACATTTTTCATGCATGAGTAACTCAAAATCCAGCACTTTCTTCTCACAAAGTCACTTAACGAAATCATCTTCCTCAGTCAAAATGAATTTGCATCACCCTTGAGATTTAAAACCGGTTAATGTCCAGTTTCTCGTTAAAGCTGATCTCTCCCTAATCGGATTCTGCCCTCACACAAACCTCCATCACCTAGAATCCCCCTTTCTCCAGCACTGTCTGTCTCTACTCTTTCCCCTGCGTGGAATGACACCAGAGTAGCAAAGATGAAGTTAATTCTCAATTTTAATTATTAGTATACAATGCTCATTCTCTTGCAACAGAATTCCCTTATTTTAAGCCTCCCTTGACTGCAAAGTCCAGACTTTATGACTTTGGCCATGCCCACAGCATCTGGAAGCTCCCGGGCTAGGGATCGAACCCCCGCCACAGCAGCGACCGGAGCCCCAGCAGGGACAGTGTCAGACCCTTAACCCTAGTGCACCACAGGGGAATGCTTAAGGCTTTATGACCCTGAAATCCAAACCACCACAAGCTCTCTTTACCAGCCTTGGGTCCTGGTTTCATCCTTCATACAGCTCAATGGACAAACCAGATGACAGATTCTCTTATAGACATCTTATGCCTTAAACTCCTCCTTTATGAGGCCCTCAAGCACAGAATATGTTGATCTCATGAGCAGAATGGACCAGAATGAGCCCTGTCACCCATGGAGACCCAACACTGCATTCCCGCCCACCGCTTTGATTTCAGCACTGAGGAAGGGGACAGCTCCACACCCCACTAGGAAAAGCTCTAACCAGCTTCGTGTCTCCCCACCCCCATGTAAGGCCACGGGGGGTTCAAGCCCACAAGTCAACACCCTGTGACTACCATCAAAGTAATAAGATAGGGTTATGAATGGATTAGTGTCCCCAGGTTCATATCCTTCTTACCAAACAATTTTACCCAGAACATCTCCATGGCCTTTTGTAAAAGGTTGAGCCATGTTCTGTCTCTCTGATCCATTTTTCTTTCTTTCTTTTTTTTTTCTTTTGGTCTTTTTAGGGCTACACCCGTGGCATATGGAGGTTCCCAGGATAGGGGTCGAATCAGAGCTGAAGCAGCTGGCTTACACCACAGCCACAGCAGCACTGCTTCCGAGCTGCATGTACAACCTACACCACAGCTCAAGGCAATGCTGGATCCTTAACCCCCTGGGCAAGGCCAGGGACTGAACCAGCATCCTCATGGATACTAGTCAGATTCATTTCCTCTGAGCCATGACAGGAAGTCCACTGAGCCATGTTTCATATTAAAATGGCAGTATGACTGGCTAGAGAGATACAGACTTAACGTCCTACTGCCCTTTCTTTTCATAAAGAAACACAAGAAGTATTTTTTTTTATAGGTACCTGTTCTGTAAGTAAGGTGTTTCACAAGTCAATAGCTGAAGATTTGGGGTGACTTTGTACCCAGGGACCAGTTCAATAGGAAAGCCAGCTCCACTGTAATTTGATCTGAAGAAGTGGTTGAAACAGAAACGGAAATTGCCATCAAACACAGAAGATTGCTTTCGAGCAATTTCCCTGTTTTATGTTCAAAAGCGTTTATTTTCAGAAACATGGTCTGACTTTTCCTTTCCGAGGGATCAAATTCTCAACATGTGCTTGGGTCTCTCTTTGCTTAAACGGCCTTAGAATTCAACTGCGCTATGCCCTGCTTCTTCAAAGCGCCCACCTCCCACCCCCGTGGAATTCCTGGAGCGACCAAGGGATGTCTGTCAGAACAGACAAAACCAAAGGCCCTTCACAGTTGCTCAGGGAAGCCTGGATGGCACGGCAACATCACACAGAGCTCATCAGACTGCTTCATCTTCTATTCCTTTTTGCACAGATGCACACAGGTAAGAAACCCATATTACAAGGGAGAGAGCCCTCAGGTGTGTGTCTACGATCACATCAGCAGCAGGATTAAAACCGAGACAAAATAACCCCACACAAAGAAACCCTGGAGTGAACACCGCTGATGTTGAGTTGGCACCACTTAGATGTAGCAAATTGCAGAGAAAAGCTCCGGTTCAGCTGGAAGACTTTCCCTGGATCTTAACCCTTCTCCAAAACCTTCTGATAAACTGCCTTCCCATAGCTAAACATCTCCTCTGGGACCGTATTAGCGATCAACCTTAGAGCTTCTTTCCAGGCAAAGTCAACTCTGAAATTGGCCTCGGACCCCTGCTTTCCCCTCAACTCCCCGAATTCTGTACCCACATCTCTCTTTGTTCTGCTGACTGATGTTGCTGCTCAGCTTTTTGATAGACCAGAGGTAGGGTGGGGGGGAGAATGAAGACTTAACAAGAGGCTTACTGGGAAAGTGATTCTGAATTATTAATAAAAAAAAACAAACAAACAAAAACCCACATCACAGTTTCATTCTTTGAGAAGACATGAACACTGATTATTCCACATTTCCCCCAAAGAGAAACAACTGCAGTGCAAAATGGAAATTAACTCGTGTCCACGACAATCCTGGGGATGTGTTCAGCCTGCCGGTACGGCATCCATCTGTATCAGGAGCCATCTCAAGGGTGCGGAAATGCCCAAAGACAACCCTATCCCCATGAAAGCAAACAGAGGCTGCTTTTCAGAGTTCGCTATAGAAGGGGAGACAGCCACCAGCACATTCCTGTGAGAGACTCAAAAGCAGGCAGAGAGTGGAAAGCAATATAGTGAGAAAAGGGTTGCATTCGGATTGCGGTGGGGAGGCTGCTGGCTGGAGGATCCAGAGGCAGAGTGACCAGAGGTGGGGTACCCCACGTCAGTTTGGGGGAGCATGCTTCACTTTCTCTGGCGGGTCCTGTGCTGGAAGAGAGGCAGAAAACAGAGAACCATTCTGGGATGGTTGTGGAAGAGGCTTCACAGAGCTGGTTGCTAAGGAGGGGACAAGCCTGCATTCTAGTGGCATATACTGTCTGTCCACTGTCCATTTCTGATTTTGTTTTGTTTGTTTGTTTGTTTGCTTTTTCTTTTTAAGGCCACATCTGTGGCATATGGAAGTTCCCAGGTGAGGGATCAAATCAGAGCTGCAGCTGATGGCCCACACCACGCCATAGCAATGCCAGATCTGAGCCATGTCTGCAACCTGTACCACCGCTCACGGCAAGGCTGGATCCTTAACCCAGTAAGCAAGGCCAGGGATCAAACTCACATCCTTGTGGATTTAGTCAGATTCGTTACCACCGAGCCACAACAGGTGCTCCCTGAAAATCCTCATTGCTAAAATAAAGAACAGTATCACAAACGGACTCACCCAGAGCCAGACAACCGATGAAAGTCACGGTCTGGGTGAGGTGCTCCAAGCTCAGCATGGACAAAGCATGATGCTCTAAAATATTTTCACAGAGGGTAATTCTTGGCGGGGGGGGGGTCCTTCTTCAGTTAAGTTTTACTTAAAAATTTTTTTTGGTCATGACCACAGCATGCAGAAGCTCTAGAGCCAGGGATCAAACTTGGACTAGAGCAGTGACTGCAGCCACAGCAGAGACAATGCCAAATAAATCCTTAAACACTAGCCACCAGGGAATTCCACTTTAAATCTGAAATTCACACGCGAAGTTAGGTAAAGCTAGAGCCCTACTTCTGCGTAAAACTTTTACTCGCCGTTGTATTTACTTCATAGAAACTGTTTGACTCTTGGTGTAAAACAGGCATGTTCAGTTCTGCATAAGAATGGCTGTTAGAATGAGCCATTCCACAAACAGACAGACACTCTGATGGACTACGATGGATAATAACGCACCTTGACAGGCATATTGAACATGTTTGCCAGGTCCAAAACTTCAATATCTCTCGAAGAAGGCAAAAAGCAACTAGTCACTGTGACAGCTATCACCTAGAAACATAAGGTGAAGGAGGGAGTGGGGTGGACGGGAAGTTTGAGGTTCGTAGATGCAAACTCTTGCATCTGGAGTGGATAAGCCATGAGGTCCTCTGGCTGTATAGCACAGGGAACTCTAGCTAGCCACTTGCGATGACACATGATGGAAGATAAGGTGAGAAAAAGAATGTATATACGTATGTATGACGGGGTCACTTTGCTGTTCAATAGAAATTGACAGAACATTGTAAATCAACCATAACAGAAAACAATAAAATAAAATCTTAAACACACACCAAAAAAAAAAAAGAAAAGAAAGAAGGAAAAGGACCATACAGTGAGCTTGCTCTGTAATTAAAGAGCATCAGGAGATGATGGTCTGTCTACGTGAGGGAGAGTCTGTGGGCTTTGCTTTCAGACTTGTGCACTGAGGCTCCTCTTTCCCCTGCCTTTGATTTCCCGTGCATCTTGAAAGAAGTGCAGTCTACTTTTAGAGAATCTTGCAAATGATGATCGAAGTGTAAATGCATGCAAATTCAGTGCTTCTCCTTAATTACCTCGCTAGCAAGCTACTTCCATGGTTTCCCTGATTAGCAGAGGAGCTCAAATAATTATTATCTCATCAACAATTACAGTGTTTTGGAGCCCTGGCTCCCAGCCCAGCAAGAGTCCCGCCTTCTGCCCCTGGTCTTCCACCATTGGAATGACGACGCATCTTACAGCCCAAATTGGCAGTGACCCACCTCAGTTTAAATAAATCTCCAAGAAAGCTTTCCTTCGTGAAATGTTGAGCCAGGATCTCTCAAGGGCCACAAAGCATCGAGGGGCATAAAACAGGAAGATGGGGTCTGTGGTGTGGTGAGAACCACCTCTGGGGCCCTCGTTTCCCTCCCCCCAGATCCACTTTTTCCAATCCACTGTCGCACATGGTTGCTTTCAAACATGCACACCTGCCGAAGCACACACATACTCAAAGAGGAACCAACTGAACTCATATAACAGCCGACACAATGGGGGGTGTGATTTAAGAACTCAGACACCAGTTGTAACTACATGTGGTGAAAGTGACCACTGTAGCAGGGTGGTTGGCCATTAAAAAAAAAAAAAAACTTCTGTTTTAAAACAAATCCTTGTTTCAGCTGCAATGCACAAAAGAGGGGTAGGACCTAACTCTTGGTAAGCACCTCATGACATTGTTGAATGGGTAAAAGATGCACCCCTGTAGGGACGGCTGCCACGAAAACTGAAGAAAGATGAATAAAGGCAGTTCAATGAGTGAGCACCTTTCCAGAATCCTTTGGGATTAAAAAGGTGTATCTGCATTTGGTCACATTTGTTGGTTTAGCAAGATTTAAAAATCCGTCTGTGAAAGCCTTCTAAATGCCAATCAACAGATGGATTAAGAAGACGTATATACATGCAATGGAATACTACTCAGCCAAAAAAAGAACAAACTCATGCCATTTGCAGCAACACGGATGCACTAGAGATTCCCATACTGAGTCAAGTAAGCCAGGCAGAGAAAGACAAATACCACAGGATATCATGTCTATGTGGAATCCAAATTATGGCACAAATGAACCTATCTACACAACAGAAACAGACTCACATCCTTAGAGAACATACTTGTGATTGCCAAGGAGGCGGGAGGGAGTGGGATGGATGGGGAATTTGGGGTTGGTAGATGTAAACTATGACATTGAGAATGGATAAGCAATGAGGTCCTGCTGTACAGCACAGGGAACTCCATCCAGTCTCCTGGAATAAAACATGATGGAAGAGTATGAGAAAAAGAATATATATATATACGCATGACTGGATCACTTTGCTCCACAGCAGAAATTGGCACAACATTGTAAGTCAACTATACTCTAATAAAAATAAAATTTTTAAATGTTTAAGATAAAAAATTAAAGTTTATTAAGTGAACATTTATAACAGCAGCAGATAAAAATGAAAAGTATAAAGCCAACAAGGTGAACCAGCAAGATACCACTTTGTGCATCTTTAAAGATACCATATCTTTAAAGATATCTTTAAAGATACCACTTTGTGCACATTAAAAAAGGTTTTTTTAAACTATGCTGGTATTTGGAAAAAAAGCAATGGTTCCATGAACTTTCAGGGACCTGGGTCATACATACTCACAACTAATACTCCCTCCCTCATAGCTTCTTCACAAAGGATGCTTAGTACAAATCACACAGATGGCGCCAACGGGCAGGTCTTGGATGAGAAGCTGCCACTTACCCGGCCTCCAGCAAATACCTTTCACACCGTGAACATCTACTTGTAAAATGTACACAACAAGAGGCACCTGTAGGGTGGCCATAAGAATTAATGACAGTTTCAATCAAGTCCCTTCCCGTGCAGGAGGTCTGCTGACTAAACGTGGCTCTCCCCGTTAAACCCATCTGAATGAACTCAACTGGCCCAGCTGACTTTATGAATTTGACATTGCCTCTAAGAACGCATTACATCTTCTATGCCTGAATAAGTCAGCCGTTTATTTATAGCACACTTTTCTTTGTAGTCTTTGTGTTTTTCCCCTTATCCAAATGTAAAGTGAAAACATTATGAATCACTCCTGAGAAGGAGCATAAACCCCTTCCTAATATAGGAAACATATAGTTTCTTCACTGCAAACAGTATACCATTTGTTACATTGTTATATTGACAGGTTGCAAGTTTATTAACAGAAAAATATACGGGCTGTTTCATTTTTTCCATGCAGCTGTAGTTTCTGAAAACTTTTTTTTTTTTTTGGTCTTTTTTTGCCTTTTCTAGGGCCGCTCCCTCGGCATATGGAGGTTCCCAGGCTAGGGGTCGAATCGGAGCTGCAGCCACCAGTCTACGCCACAGCCACAGCAACACGGGATCCGAGCCACGGCTGCAACCTACACCACAGCTCACGGCAATGCCAGATCCTTTACCCACTGACACGGCCAGGGATCGAACCCACAACCTTATGGTTCCTAGTCGGATTCATTAACCACTGAGCCATGATGGGAACTCCTGTAGTTTCTGAAAACTTTAATGCTCTTTAGTATTCTCAACATTTGTGTCCATAGAAAGATATATTAAGACATGAAATATCAGTTGAACAATGAGTAAGAAATTCCAGGTCACCCAGCACTTTGATTTATGACAGGAGACTTTCAGAAATCACCTTTAAACATTTAGGTTTAAAAAATACTATTTCATCGGACTTCCCATGTGGCTCACAACAAAAAATACTATTTCATGTAAAATTCCAAAGGTTCAATAAAACCATTGATCAAGAACTGGCCTGTATACTGGAATAATATAAAAGTATTGATTCTAAAAATGATAAAGCATGATTTTTAACTGATTATTTATGGAACGGCTTAAAACAGGGAAAGCGATTCCATATACCAGCCGTGAGATTCCTTTTCAAGCAGGTCCGAAATGTGAACGGCTGAATTTACAGGGAGGAGTATCTCATCATGGAAATGTTGGAGTGCCCATTTTGGCTCAGCAGTAACCCCTGACGATGCAGGTTTGATTCCTGGCCTTGCTCAGTGGGTTAAGGATCTGGTGTTGCTGTGAACTGTGGTGTAGCCCACACATGCAGCTCGGATCTGGCATTGCTATAGCTCCTATTTGACCCCTAGTCTGGGAACCTCCCTGTGCCACACCTGCAGCCCTAAAAAGACACACACAAAAAAGTGTTTATATTAAGTCTCATTTTACTGAATTCAGAGTTTAAGGGGGAAAATAAAAAAAAATCACATGGAATTTTGAATGCCAAGATAAGGAAGTGGGCTCAGGAAATTGTCTTGCCTGAGGCTCTAATGAGGAATGACGGGCTTTAAATGAGAATCCAAGCTATACAAGAATCCCGAGGATCCCAACTGAGCTATGAGGAGGGTAGAGTGGTACCCTCATTAATCTCCCATGACATGAGAAGCAACTTTGGAACCTTCCTGTACCTTAAATCGTGATGGGTTTCTTTGCTCTCCGCCCTCAAGAATAAAATATTTTTTCATCACTGTTCAGTGGATTGAGCTGAACAGCTCTGCTCTTCTCAGAGCTGGATTAAGAATCAGACAGCTCTTTGCAGCAACATGAATGGACTTATAGATGAGCATACCAAGTGAAGTAAGTCAGACAGAGAAAGACAAGTATCATATGAGATCCCTAATATGTGGACGCTAATAAAAATGATACAAAAAAACCCATTCACAAAAAAGAAACAGAGTCAAAGATTTTGAAACCAAACTTACGGTTTCCAAAGGGGAAAAGCAGGGGAAGGAATAAATTATGAGTTTGGGATTAACAGACACACACCACTACCTATGAAATAGATAATTAACAAGGACCTACTATCTAGCACAGGGGAATCTACTCGATAATGAACAATAATCTATATGGGAAAAGAATCTGAAAAGGAATGGATATATGTATATGTAGGCCTGATTCCCTTTGCTGTACACCTGAAATTAACACAACACTGTAAATCAACTGCAATAACTTTCTCCTTTCCTTTTTTTGCTTTTTAGGGCCATACCTGCAGCATATGGAAGTTCCCAGGTTAGGGGTCAAATGGGAGCTGTAGCCACCAGCCTACACCACAGCCACAGGAATGCAGGATCTGAGCGGAGTCTGCAGCCTACACCACAGCTCATGGCAATGCCAGATCCTTAACCCACTGAGCGAGGCCAGGGATCAAACCTGCACCCTCATGATACTAGTCAGATTCATTTCTGCTGCACCACAATGGGAACGCCCCCAATAAATATTTTTAAAAGGAATCAGGCAGAAACTTATTAGCTTTGGTTCCACGTAGATGGGGTCTCCTCCTTGCTAGATAAGGCACTTTGAGGTAATTCAAAGAAGTCATACTTTGAGTGAACTGCCTTTTCTGCCAGCACCACTAATTGGCAAAAGCTGCTTTTACATGTTGAAAAACCAATGCCGAATAAATCTTCAAGTGTTGAGATCCTAGGTCAAATGGGTTTGGGATATTCATCAATGATGGAATAGTTTAGAGGGTTTCTCTTCATCAAATAGTTCCACTTTTAAGAAATTATCATTGTTTCAGTGTTGTCTAGAGTTTGCTATTTTTGGTAAAATGCTCATACTCAGTGGCCATGCTCTATCAAAGGAGATGTGATTTTCAAGCATTTTTTGTAAAGACTCATTTGCTTCAGGCATTACACTACCTCATAAATGCAAGAGGAGGCGTTCTCTTGTGGCTCAGTGGGTTAAGGATCTGGTGTTGTCACTGCAGCAGCTCAGGGTGTTGTTGTGGTACGGGTTCATTCCCTGGCCTGGGAACATGCACCTGCCGTGCGTGCAGCCAAAAAAGAAAGAAAAAGTAAAAAAAAAAAAAAAAATGCAACAGAACAATGACCTTATCCTGCGAATGGTTGCCCTTTTGTCTATTTCAAAGTTTCCCAGCAAAACGAGGGAATGCAATAGTGAGAAAGAGCTCAATATTGACAGACTCACATCATTTGTTAAGTGTGAGGAAGGATAAGAACTTGCAAATGAAGTGATGTTTACGGCACCCTTGGTAGTGGAAACAGACTCTGGCTGAACATAACACATAGGCTTCCTGATAAAGACGAGGTCAGTCTTCTGCTGCTAAACAATAATTTCTCACACTGTGTGCACAGTTGCACTAGCAAAACAGAAAAAAAAAAAAAAAAAAACAAGAGAAAGATTAGGGAAATACTTTGACATATGATTTTAGGGTCAATAGGTCTAACCATCGATTCTCCAATATAACTCAAAATAAAACAGGATGAAGGGCAAACTACTAAAGACACAGAAGCAGCCTTGAGAAGAAGGCCATTGTCCCATGTGGTCGATTTTGTTTGGAAACCAACCAATACAAATATTTTTGACTAAACCAAAAAAGTAGACAATCCTGAAACAGTCACCGTAAGTCTGGGCTCTAAAATGAGTTCTGATCACCTCGTTAAGGATAAATAGCTTGTAAGGGAAATTTGAGGAAGCTCTATACCATCTATTTGGCCAGTCTGGAATTCAGAGGGTAACTAGTGGATGGAATTTTCTAGTTCAATCCAGTGAGTGCCATCTTCCCTCCTGGTATATGCTGCTGAAATTACAGTCATATTATAAAAGATAAATACCAACCTCATGGCAGGATCCGAATGATGAAAGGGTACCCCCAACTTCCCAGAACATTTTTTTTTTTTGTCTTTTTGCTATTTCTTTGGGCCGCTTCTCTGGCATATGGAGGTTCCCAGGCAAGGGGTCGAATCGGAGCTGTAGCCACCGGCCTACGCCAGAGCCACAGCAACGCGGGATCCGAGCCGCGTCTGCAACCTACACCACAGCTCACAGCAGCGCCGGATCGTTAACCCACTGAGCAAGGGCAGGGACCGAACCCGCAACCTCATGGTTCCTAGTCGGACTCGTTAACCACTGCGCCACCACGGGAACTCCCCCAGAACATTTTTAAATGGCAGTGAGACTCTATGGGTAGAAAAATGGTAACTGAACCTAGGAAAGTGATGTGTGGGGGACCCAGAGATTCTATGCCGCTAGAATTGGGGGAAGGGGACAGGCAATGCATGGAGGTCGACCAGATAGCCACTCACCCCAGTGGGGTTATGGAGCAGCTGCAGCAGACCTGCTCTGTAATTAGGGGGAGATGTCCATAGAAGAGCCCTTACTTAATTCAGATGTGGATGCAAAAACCAAGATGACTGGAGATCACCCTATGACACTAAATTAAATTGAAGGCGTGTTAACCACGGAGTGAAATACACCGGGTCTTCACCTCCCAGAATGAAGTCACCTTTCTTTTGCTCTTAGTAGGAGTGCCTCGGGACCTCCACGTGCCCCCCTCAGAAACATCAGCCTGCCCGATGGGACCTGTGATTCCCCACATTCACGAAGGACGTCCTTTTGAAACAGAGCCAAAAGGGAACACAGCCACTGCAACCACCCCAGGAACCCACCTTTCACTCAGTAATAGAAGCCATTAAACGAAGACGACCAGCTAGGGAGTTCCCCTGTGGCTCACTGGGTTAAGGACCTGGCATTGTCACTGCATCGGCTCAGGTCACTGCAGTGGGGCAGGTTCGATCCCTGGTTCGGGAACTTCTACATGCCATAGGTGCACCCCCCCCCAAAAAAAAGACAAGCTAGTAAGAAAACAAATAAATGGAATAAAAATACACCCAAGTCATTCTCAAGATGGCAAAGAACATTTAAAGTCATACAAAACAGGTGGTTTCCGTCGTGGCTCAGTGGTTAACGAATACAACTAGGAACCACGAGGTTGCGGGTTCGATCCCTGGCCTCACTCAGTGGGTTAAGGATCTGGCATTGCCGTGAGCTGTGGTGTAGGTCACAGACGTGGCTCCAATCCCTCGTTGCTGTGGCTGTGACATAGGCCAATGGCTATAGCTCCGATTCGACCCCTAGCCTGGGAACTTCCATATGCCCAGGTGTGGCCCTAGAAAAGACCAAAAAAAAAAAAATCACAACATTAAAAAAAATACAAAACAGGTGTAGAAAGAGAAGAAATAAAATCCTCTAAAAATTTCATTCAGGGGGAACCCTAAGGATGTTCCATAGAGAAACGACAAAGTGATTTAAACAACGGAACGGTGGCCAAGAGCTACCAGATAGTTCATAGAAAGTCTCATAACAGAACAGCAGCCAAAGATTTATGATCCATAGGGTAAAAATGAGTAAATATCCCAGAACACGGAAAAGAACATGTGTGTGTATATATGTTTATATATATTTGTGTGTGTATATGTTTATACGTTTATATAGATATAAACATACACACACACATATATGAACATACATACACACGGCTACTATGGTCTCTCTTAACTGGACCACTCTGCTATGGTCTCTGGGTTAAGAGAGACCACAGCTGTAGAGCGAGGAGCTTAGGGTCTGTTCAGTTATAGAAACTCGTCGATCCATGCACTGTTGACGACAGGACATTCTTGAGGTGCACACCAGCTCTTACGAGGTGTCTGCTCCCCCAGATACTCACTCCAAGTTCCGAAGGGTTTCCAAGGACGCATGAGAAGATGGAGGTGAGGGAAGTTACCCGTTCTAACAACGGTGAGGATGGAGGAAGAATCTTGAGGAAGAAACAGAGCTCCCTGCCTCTCCCAGTGAGGCCCAATGGGTTCACACCAGCCCCTCTCTTTTTTAAGAGTCTCGGTTCATGTCTCCTCCCATGCTGATGAGTGATTCTGAAAACAGGATTTGCTACCCTCAGTGCCAAAGGCTCATCTCACAGAAGCACAGTGAGACAGAGCATGCTTGCATGGACATCGTTCTTTCTTTTTTTGCCTTTTTTCCATATGCATCCTCGACATATGGAGGTTCCTTGGTTAGGGGTCGACAGCTGCAGACCGCTGAAGACAGCTGCAGACAGCTGTAGCTACCTGCCAACACCACAGCCACAGCAATACCAGATCCAAGCTGCATCTGCAACCTATACCACAGCTTGCGGCAATGCTGGATCCTCAACCCACTGAGCAAAGTCAAGGACTGAATCCACGTCCTCACAGACATGATGGTTTGTGTCCCCCTGAGCTACAATGAGCACTCCTTTTGTTGTTGTTGTTGTTGTATGAACATCTTGATATGGACAAACTGTGGCTCATGGGGTGCGGTTACCTAGAAGTGGGCATTTTGCCTCTAAATCCACGGCAACGACTGTACTGATGCCTGACTCTGATGATGGGAGATGAAACATGGCATGCTGGATAAGTCCCCACGTCTTGCTGAGGAATGGCCCTGTGCTAATCTCAAGGGCTCTGGGACCAGCAGGTATGGGTACTCACCTGTTTCCCATCATCCTTATCATTGAGCCCTCCGACTCTCAGCTACAGGTGTCTGTCCACCTATCTCCCATCTGTAAGGATGCATCTGGAAGCTAGGCCTGATAATCACAGAGGCTCCTTCCTCTGATACCCCCACCTGTCCCAGAGGGCAGGTGGTATTGTGTCCTCCAGAGAAGTTTTGTGTACAAAAGCTGAGAGCGATGAAGGGTAGCAGAAGAGACCACGTCAAATATGCTTCTTTGGCATAAGGAAGGTTTTGAAGCTGATTATTCTGAGAAACCACCTACAGGGGAGAAGCTCTGAAGACATAGTAGAAATTACGCTTTTTCTTTTATGGCTGCACCTGTGGCATATGGAAGTTTTCAGGCCAGGGGTCAAATAGGAGCTGCCACTGACAGACTACATCACAGCCACAGCATCACCAGACCTGAGCAGCCTCTGTGACCTAAGCCACAGCTTACGGCATCGCCAGAATCCTTAACCCACTGGGCGGGGCCAGGGTTTGAACCCTGGTCGTCATGGATACAAGTCAGATTCTTAACCCTCTGAAACTCCTTAGAAGTTACTCTTTTGAAAGAGAAGTTTCCATTTGCAAAGGACATCTGTAAGGGTGCCTCCCACTGCATGCCAGGACATCACAACAGAATCTTACCAGGGAAAAAGGCACCAAGTCAAATCTGCATAACAATCCTAGTCTTTCTTGCCTGTAATTTCTATGGTAACCCCACCAGGGTTGCCCCCCACCCCCACATCTTTCTTTAGCAGAAGATGGTAAGTTGGTGGCTTAGTCTCTATGGGGGAGTTACTCCTTTTTGCTGTGTATCTCCCACACAGACATGAGGTAGATATGTTCATAAACTCTGTTGTTCTCTTGCTGATCTGTCTTTTATTACAACAGGGCGCATCCAAGAACTCGGCAGAGTCGCGGGAAAACTCTCTTTCCTTTTCTGTTGAAGCTGGCATGTGCCAGGGCTCTGTCCCCTGGCACCCCAAACGTCTCCTCTAATATAAATAGAATAAATTTTACTGTGGTGCACCTTGAGAGGTACTTCTTTTTTTTTTTTTTTTTTTTTTTGTCTTTTTGTTGTTGTTGTTGTTGTTGCTATTTCTTGGGCTGCTCCCGCAGCATATGGAGATTCCCAGGCTAGGGGTCGAATCGGAGCTGTAGCCACCAGCCTATGCCAGAGCCACAGCAACGCGGGATCCGAGCCGCGTCTGCAACCTACACCACAGCTCACGGCAACGCCGGATCGTTAACCCACTGAGCAAGGGCAGGGACCGAACCCTCAACCTCATGGTTCCTAGTCGGATTCGTTAACCACTGCGCCACGACGGGAACACCCGAGAGGTACTTCTGAGGGAGTTTTGAGTAGATACTCTCTAATCTCATTTTTCAAACAATGAAGGTGCTTTCCTTTTTCACACACAATATATTTTAAGGTATTTACAAATCCGAGAGAGAGAGAGAGAGAGAGAGAGAGAGAGAGAGAGAGAAATTTGGAACTAAGAAAACTGTACAGGAAAGAGAAAGCTGGGTGGATAATCAAGATTCAAGATAGATTCTCAAACAGAAGCATGCTTCCCAGAAAATAAATGAAAACATGAAAGCAAAGTTGTTGTCCAAAGCTCCTTACAAACCTGAGGCCAGGGCGTAGCTGCAAGTAACTATACCAAAACACCAGTCATTTGGGATGAAAATCTATACCTACGTGACTTAGATCACCCCCTCCCCCACACAAACACAGTGACATTATCTCTGGGAGGGCAGGACTTCTTGTCTCTCTGTGCAATGCTATAGGATCCCTCCCATCTAGAGAGGTATCCACACAGCAGGCGCTCAATAAACACACACTGGTGGAATGAAGCAAATCTGATTCTCAGTAGATCCTGCATTTTCCATCAGGCCATTCCTAGGTTCTCCTGCAAGCTGCAATCTTTTGAAGAGAAGGGTTCCAGGAGACACATCATCCCAAAGTATGCTTCTTTGCCATACGATTCCTTAGAGCTAAAGGTCATTGAGAATGGCAGACTCAGGGGGAGCAGTTTACCTGTCCCTAACTCAAGTTACATAAATTCCCCCTTTTGGAAAGGAAATTTTGATTTATAAAGGCATTTCCCATTTGCAAAGATGTCTCTGTGCCAGGAAGACAGCTACTCCCAGAGGAAGTCTTACCACCCCCAGAGACTCTTACCTGCAAGAGAGAACCCTTATTTATCATATATTTCATCCCCGCCCCTCCATGAAGTCACCTTGATGAAGCCTTTTAAGACCAACAGGACATGCTGGGATCCAGGAAACAAGGACATACTGTCACCAAATACATCATATTTGCCATGTGTTTTCAGGAAGGGTGGATTAATGGATTGACTCATATTTTTTCTTATGGCCACACCTGTGGCATATGGAAGTTCCCAGGCTAGGGGCCAAATCAGAGCTGCAGCTGCCAGCCTACAGCACAGCCACAGCAACGTCAGATCCGAGCCGCATCTGCAGCCTACACCGCAGCTTGTGGCAATGCTGGATCCCTAACACACTGAGTGAGGCCAGGGATTGAACCCACATCCTTGTGCATACAAGTTGTGTTCTTAACCCACCGTGCCAAAACAGGAACTCCGGGGAGGGTAGATTTAGACGGGGGGACAAAACGGTGCAAAGCAAACCCGAGCAGGAAAAGAAGTAGGAATGGAGGAAGGAGAAAGAGGGAGAGGGAGGGAGAGGGAGGAGAGAAACCAGACTTTTGGTGTTGCAAGTTTTGATATCCTTGGCTCAGAGGATCCAAAAAAGGAAACAGGAGGTGACAGTGTTTTCGCATCGGCTCAGACTGATGTAAGGGAAGAAAAAGAACAAATATTAGGGGTTATTTTTATTAGGGGGAACAAGGCATCATATTCAGGGAAGCCTGAAGGCACTACATAGAGGAGAGGAATTAGGACTTTCATCAGCACAGCCCACACTCAAGCCCCCACTGGAACGTGGACTTAACATCTATCAACAGATGCATAAAGGAGTCTATGTTTTGCATCAAGACTATTCTTTTAAGGAGCACTTATAATACGGCGGCCCAACACCCCCCCACACCTCCTCCAGGGCCCCTAGGCTGTTTGACTGGGAGCTGAGCCTGAAGAAGAATCCTCAGAAAACGATTGCTAAAACACAGCTTGGAGAGAGAGAAGCAAGTTGCCCATCTTGTCTAGGGATGCGCACATTCTGTGTGGACACTGTAAGAAAGACACTGAAAGTAGACATACAAGGGCTAATACACAGTTTTTCTTCAGGGAAGAATCCAGTAATTCTTCTCATTGCTGTCAACTCGGAACAGAAAGAACCCAAAATCAAAGAAAACCTCATGGCCATTGCTTGGAAAGTGACTTACACATTTACACCCATGGCAATATAAACGGTTTTGAAGATGAACCATTTACAGCCAAGATTATGTCAAGCAGTTGACAAAAAGTGGAAAAGATACAGCCATTCATCATTCTCTAAATACCTAACTCATATAAACATGTAGGCACAGGTAGGCATATAAAGCATGACATATCATATATAATAACATCACCTCACATTCAAAAACATTATGTTATATATGCATTTGTTGTTATACAATAATGATATATTATTTAGAGCTTTGCCATAATTTATATTTTATATCTCTATATATCTATATTATCTCTATCTATATTAAATAAAACATATTAAGATGTTTCATGTCTCTATATTAAAAAACATATTAATATATAACACTGATATTACAGCATGATGTATTATACATTATACTATTTCAATTTATTATATTTTAACATGCATGTATATATTTCACCGTGAAGCTCAACTTGCCTCAATATTTTCCCCAAGAAATTATTGTTTCACAATTTTCATATGTAGCCAAGTTATCTTTCACTTTTTTTCCTCTCTGTACATAGAACCAATATTTTTTTTCTCAGAATCTGAGCTAAGGGGAGTCACAGAAATGAAGAGGAAAAAAAAGTCAAATAAAAATGTCTTTTTATTTTTAGTAGTTCCGTAGTGTAGAAAACTTTAAATCCTCTGAAGCTTAAGAAAGTTTTTGTGGTGGCCTTCACCGACCTCATTTCCGCACAATGTCTTCCTTTCAGGTTCTGAACAAGCAGAGATGATACTTTACACCAAAAAAAAACCAAAAAAAAAAAAAAAAACCAATTTATTCGCCCTCCTTGTTCTGAGGACATTCCATGAATCTCCAGATAAGTTTAAAAAATTCATATATCCTTGTGGGTGACCTTCCTACGGCAAAAGGAAGCAGATATTTTTTTTAAGTGGGGAGAGAAGCAAACGCAAGTTACCAAGATCGTGAAATTATGTAAATGATGAGTATCTGTTAAAATTCAGGCACAGCACATTTCTAAGGTCTCTTTAGCAAGTGGAGAAGGAAAAACCTCTTTTCTTCTGCCTTCCTAGGTTCAGAGCTGGCCTCTGATACCCTTTGCTGGTGGGAGGTAAAGACAGTCCTTTGGAAAATGAGAAATACTTGGAGACGGAGTTTCCATGGAAAGCCAGAGTCAAGACATGGCTGTCAGATGGTGTTTCCCCACAGCTGCAATTTAGTCGAGGTAAAGCCTGCATCCCAAGTGTGGTCCCTCAGTAAGAAAAGATGAGGAATACCTGTATCCCCATCGCTCCCCTCCCGCCTTCCATCAGACCTGGTTGAGCTCTTTTGAAAATAAGAAGAGTGGCGAACATTTTAAGGAGGGGAGTCTCCCTGGATCATCCCTGCCTTAATTTTTTCATTAACACTCAAAAAACTTTACTCAAACTCACTCTATGTGCCTGTTTGCTTGCCTAGCAACTCAGCTTATCTCCCCTGAAGGAGGAATTTGTTCCCATTACCTAGTCCAATGTGTGACCTCAGTGGCTGATGCCCATTATTTTCTGATCAATAACCCAACTCTAGATTCTGATCTGGGCTGCATTCATCCTTTCTCTTTAAGATTACAAACACTTCAGGAGCACTGACCACACATCAAGCGTCTCTCTGACTGCTATACAGCTGTGAACTAGTTTCATCCTTCAAACACGCCCAGGGTGGAAGACCCCAGGATGGACGTGCCACCGTTTCCTCATTTCACGTCTGAAGACAAGAGCAGGGATGCAGGCATGCCCCACCCAGACGACGCATCTGGACAAAGGAAGCACGAGGGTTGAAATCTGAGGTCTGGAAAGTTTAGACTCCCAAGCAGTTCCCACGCCTTCATCCCTGAGCCTGTGAAAAAGGCAGGAGGCTTTGCAGATGTAATTAAGATTGCTAATGGACTGACCTCAAGTAAAACAGGCAGATTATCGAGGTGGTATCCAGGAAGGGGCAATGCAGTCATGTAAGCCCTTAAAAGCAGAGGCAGACGAGGACTCGAGAGAAATGCAAATACCAGAAGGATCTGGTACGGCGTTGTTATCTTTGCTGATGAAGAGGGCATGCATGAGTGGAACTAGCCTCTAGGAGCTTATCCAGCTGGCCCCTGTCAGAAAGCCAGCAAGGAACCAGGGACCTCAGTTCTGCTCTCACGTGGAAATGGATTCTGCCAAAAGCCTCCATGAGATGTGCAGCAGAAATTACCCCACAGCCTGGAGGTCAGAGCCCAGCTCAGCAAACACTTTGACCTCAGGTATAAGCAGGGAATCCAGCCAAGCCCACTGGGACATCTGACCTTCAGGACCATGTGATAATAAACTGATACTTCTTGAAGCTGATACACTTGCAGTAACCTGTTACACTATGGCAGTCAGAAGCCGGTCAGAAACAGAATGGCTGCAGTGGATACCCGTGCTTCTCCAACCCACATCTTGATGCTGAGACAAACCTTCCACTGGCCGGGCTCTAGGTACTCAGCTCTCATCTCGAATCTTCCCTGAGAAATCCCAGCCCCCCTGTATTTATCTCCTCATCCCCAAGTACCTTCCTTCTGCCACATTCCCCCTGTCCCAAGCCCAACCCCTTGTGTTAAAGGTTTGCAGAGGGAAAGCAACATGGAAATGTGTGACTTCACTTGCTATCATCAAGGTTAAGTTTAAAGCCTCACACTCCATCATCTTGTCTCCTTAGTCTCCTTGTCCTTGATGGGACCAGAACGGATAGATTCTGCTATGAATTTGTATGCGGGTCTTTCAAGTGAATCATAACCTAGTAAGTTCTTGTCTGAACATCTCTCTCTTTATTCATTCTGTCTGCTTGTTTCTTTTACACTTTTGAGAACACAACGGAAATATCTCAGATAAGTCTATCTGAGCAGTAGAGATAAGGATAAACGCATGTGTCTTTTCTTTTTCTACAGCAGAGTTTCACTCAACTTAGAATAAAATTCAGGTTTCTTAGAGCAACCCTCACAGAGTGTCATAAACTGGTGCCCGCTACAGCATGGACAATGAACATCATTCGTGACAAACCATGGCATCATTGTTGACGCTGTCCCTTCATCCACCACATCCCAAGAGGGTTGTTTTTCCAGTTTTCCACACAACTATGGCAGCATCCACTAACTGTTTGTAAAATCCATTTGCTTACCTAGGAGAGGCTACACTGGGAATTACCCCTCCCAGGGGATCGATCTATTCTTTTATGTTCCCAACTTGATCAAGGAGGAGAGGGCTGCTCTTTGGGCCACCCATTCTATGAGCTCTTGTCTCCTGGCACATCAGATGTGGGCATTAGAAGTGTTAGTAAGACTATTGCATTATTTCGATTTACTTAGAGAATCTTAAACTATTACACATAAAAGAGACAAACAACAATGTCCTCCTTTATAGCACAGGGAACTATACTCAAAATCCTATTATAAATACACAGTGCAAAAGAATCTGAAAAAGAATCTGAATCACTTTGATGTATACCAAAAACACAACTCTGCAAGTCAACTATACGGCAATCAAAAAATAATAAAACAAAATCGATGGATTTAATTTTTAAAAAAAGAATCTTAAGGGAATTTTTGGAAAAAAAAATAAAAAAGAAAAAGGATGGCTGGGGGAGCGATCCGCCTATGAAAGACAGAATATAGACAAAGTTTAACATTGAAACTTTAATAATAACAAATGTCCAGGCAGACCTCAAAAAAAAAAAAAAATGACCAGTCCCGTCTAGCCAGGGTTTGGTCTTCCCACAAGTATTCCTGGGATGTGGCTTCTTCCCTGCTCTTGATCCAGAGACCCTCATCACATGAATTTTCTGTCTTGGGCTAAGGTGGGGTGGTACCTAGATGAGGATATAAATGACTGTGGAAAAAGCAGGTGTTCCAGTGCCCTGCATTGCAATTTAATATCTTCTGGAAGTGCAACAACAATTGTTTCAACCTCTAAAGTATGTTCCTTGTGTTGCATTTTCATAACATTTACTCTTTGGGCTCTACTTATCCTAGTACCTATAAGCCTTAAGGCAACCCAATCAAATGAAATAAAGCCTCTGAGGTTCACCTGTAATCTTTAACCCATTAGAACAAGGGAAGAAGTGGGCAAACTAGAAGCTCCCTCACTAGCCTCTGCTTATCTGGTTCCCCAGGGGCTAACTTTTGTCTGTTAAACAGGCAAACTTTGGGTGCCCTAACAAAATCTACTTTCCTGGTGGAAGAGCCACGGGAGAGGGGAATTTCATCTACATATTACCAATCTCAAGCCCCCCTCCCAGGACCCCAAGTATGGGGACTTTTTTTCGTTACCTCAAGTTGGCCCCATCCAGAGACGTCCCACAGCACCTATGCCACAAGCTCAGTGAAGAATCAACTGAAGGTCTCAATTGAGTGCTGGTTACCAAAAGATACTGTGGGGTAGTCTCAAAATAAATGGCCAAGGAATCTGCAGACTGAAGAAAACCTACAAGCAATGTGTAATAGTGGATTAACCCTATGCCTGGGAAATATAAATAATATTGGGAAAACTGACAAATCTGAAAGCAGAATGTGGATTAAGAGGTTAGATATTGTATTAACAGTCAAAATTTTTTTTCTTTTAGGGCCACACCTGCAGCATATGAAAGTTCCCAGTTTAGGGGTCAAATCAGAACTGCAGCTAAAAAAAAAAAAAAGGGAGTTCCCATCGCGGCTCAGCGGTTAACGAATCCAACTAGGAACCATGAGGTTGCAGGTTCGATCCCTGGCCTTGCTCAGTGGGTTAAAGATCCGGCGTTGCCATGAGCTGTGGTGTAGGTCACAGATGCGGCTTGGATCCTGTGTTGCTGTGGCTGTGGTGTAGGCCAGCAGCTACAGCTCCGATTCGACCCCTAGCCTGGGAACCTCTATATGCCTCACAAGTGTAGCCCTAGAAAAGGCAAAAAAAAAAAAAAAAAAAAAAAAAAAGAACTGCAGCTGCAGATGCTGGCTTATCACCACAGCCACAGCAATGCAGGATCCAAGCCTTATCTGTGACCTGTGCCACAGCTTGCAGTAACACCTGAGCCTAAACGTACTGAGCAAGACAGGGATTGCCCTGCATCCTCACAGATTCCATGCCAGGTTTTTAACCCAGAGAGCCCCAAGGGGAAGTCCTGATGGTCAAACTTCTGGAGATTCACCATGGTCCTCTACTTATGTAGGAGAGTGCAAGTATCTTTGTTCTTCTAAGTAACATACACTGACATACTTAGGCGTGAAAGAGCATGTAACTTACTCTCAAATGATCAGGACAAAAGAGAGAGAATATGAATGAGACGGAGCCAAATTCAAACAAGTGGTGAATCTATAGAAAATGTAGAAAGGAGTTACACATTCTATTTTTACAACTTTTCTGCAAGTTTAAAATAAAGTTAGAATAAAACAAAAAGACAACCTACAGAATAGGAGAAAATATTTGCCAAGGAATCGACTGACAAGGGATTCATCTCCAAAATTTATAAACACCTATCACTCAATACCAAAAAAATAAACAACCCCATCCAAAAATGGGCAGAAGATCTAAACAGACAATTCTCCAAAGAAGACATACGGATGGCCGAGAAACACATGAAAAGATGTTCAATATCACTCATCATTAGAGAAATGCAACTAAAAAACACTATGAGGTTACCATCTTACACCAGCCAGAATGGCCATCATCAAAAAGTCTACAAATAACAAATGCTGGAGAGGGTGTGGAGAAAGTAAACCCTATTACACTGTTGGTGGGAATGTAAATTGGTGCAACCACTGTGGAAAACAGTATGGAGATTCCTCAGAGAACTAAAAAGAGAATTACCATTTGATCCAGCAATCCCACTCCTGGGCATCTATCCAGAGAAAACCATAACTTGAAAAGATACATGTACTCCAATGTGCATTGTAGCACTATATACAATAGCCAAGACATGGAAACAACCTAAATGTCCATCGACAGAGGAGTGGATGAAGAAGCTGTGGTACATATACACCGTGGAATATGACTCAGCCATTAAAAGGAAAGAAACAAAGGCATTTGCAGCAACATGGATGGACCTAGAAATTATCATGCTAAGTCAAGTTAGACAGTGAGACACCAACTTCATATGCTATCACTTACACGTGGAATCTAAAAAAAAAGGACACAGTGAACTTCTTTGCAGAACAGATACTGACTCACAGCCTTTGAAAAGCTTATGGTTTCCAGAGGAGACTGGTGGAGGGGTGGGGGATGGGGTTTGGGATGGAAATGCTATAAAATTTGGGTTGTGATGATCGTTGTACACCTATAAATGTAATAAAATTCATTGAGTAAAAATAAAATTTAAAAAATAATAAAAAAATAAAGTTAGAATAAAAATTGTCCAAAATACTAAATATTCACATACGCAAGCCCTTTGCAGCTTGGAAAAAAAGTGTCAAGTGATAGGACATAGGAATTCCTGTTATGGCTCAGGACATTAAGAATTGGACATGAGGATGGGGGTTTGATCCCTGGCCTCACTCAGTGGGTTAAGGATCTAGTGTTGCCATAAGCTGCAGTACAGTTTGCAAATGTGGCTTGCATATGGTATTGCTGTGGCTATGGCATAGGCAGGCAGCTGCAGCTCCAATTCAGCCCCTAGTCTGGGAAGCTCCATATTCTGTGAATGCATCCGAAAAAAGAAAAAAGAAAAAAAAAAAAACCTGGAAGTGAATGTATACACTGAACATGTGAAGAGTTGAGTTGCCATCTTGGAAGAAAGATACTAGCCATGAATCAACTGATGAATACCTAACTATTAAATAGATTATGCAAACCAATCAATATGAGCCTAGAAGATTTGCAATGAACATGAATTTGTTTCCATTGCATAGTTTTAATTACCAGCTGCCAGTTGTATGAGATTCAGTACCTAAAGTCTTTGCAATGAATTCAACAAAGAAAGTGCATTTGTAGTGTATTTACAGTTGTCTAAGCCCCTGGCAATCTCCTTGAGTGTCTCACCCTCTAAAACAAAAGGATAAGATGAAGTTCCCTGGGGGTTCAGTGGATTGAGGGTCCTGGGCTGTCACTGCTATGGTGAAGTTACTGCTGTGGCGTAGGTTCCATCCCGGGCCCTGGAACTTCAACATGCCATTGGGTGCAGTCAAAAAAAGAACAAGAAGAAAACCCAACTTTCTTCCTTGGTTTGCGTCATCGTTTCCTTTTAGATGGACATTGACCTCGTAAAGATTTTCTTTCCCTTTATAAAATATATATTTGAAGTGGCCATGTGCCTACATAAAAAGGAACAAAATGATGGCATGTAGCACTGACCTTGTGAAACCCAAAAATCTGAATAGTTTCTCAATTTTCACAAACTCTATGCATTTCCCTACTCATGTCATCCTATGAAAAGAGATCTAGAGACCACATTATGTTTTACAACCACCGATATACACTCAAAATGAAAACATTCCGGAAGTTAGAAAAGGATGCTGTCACGGAGTTCCCACTGAGGCTCAGTGGGTTATGAACCTGACGAGTGTCCATGAGGATGCAGGTTCGATCCCTGGCCTCGCTCAGTGGGTTAAGCATCCGGCGTTGCCGTGAGCTATGGTGTAGGTCACAGATGTGACTCAGATCTGGTGTTGCTGTGGCTGTGGATCTCTGGATTTGACCCCTAGCCTGGGAACTTCCATTTGTCACAGGTATGGCCATAAAAAGAAAAAAAAGAAAGAAAAGGATCCTTTTGAAGTTTTCCTTTTCACTCTCTGCCCGACGAGTCGCCAGCCACGAAGCATGTTTTGGAGATGATCTTGGATTCCCGTCTCTTCTCATTCTTCCTCCTTCACCATTTTATTTATTCATCACTTACCCTGATGCCTTGTGGCTGTGGATTAGAGAAATTATTTAAATTCACATCCAGTGTCTTTTTCGCTTTCGCTGGTTTATCCTGGGAAAGTTGAGTGACGGTGCTGCATGTACCAGAGCGTCTCGTTTGTTCTGCACTGACTTTCCCGTGAATAACTCAACTGTTGCTAGAAGATTTTCCTCTGCCAGAGCACCTTTCAATCTTCCATGCCCTCAGGATCCAGATTTAAAGTGAAGATGCTTCTGTAGGAATAGGGCAATCAAGCTGTCTCTCGGGTTGGATAGAAAAGGCTCTTACACGGCCGCCTCGATTCAAGTATTGCAATGGAATAAATAAACAATAAATGGTTTTGTAGTGCCAAGGGGATAAAACAGCCGGTAGAAATGGGAAATGATTCTTCTCACAGCAAACGTGAAGCCAAAGAACTCCTGCAGTGTAAAGAATGTGGCTCTGGAGACTTGGCAAATTCTAAATAGGTTTCACCGAAAATTTACCTCGGTCTACGTTATCATAACTTAGCAGCAAGATTCACAGGTTTGAAGACTCCTTGGGAAAAAAAATGTTACGTCATAAATTAAAAGGATCCCAAGCTTTTTGTAAGTTGAGTCTTATCTTGCATATTATAATCCTAGCATATTACGGTTCCATGTATATCAATGCAATAAATCAGACATTAAACATCAGAGCTTCCAGACACACAGTGGTGATAAGAGCTTACTCGGTTGAAGGGACCCCAACTGGACCCCAACTGGAAGACCACAGTACCTAGCAGTGAAGAGAAAACACAGACAGATGAGATAGCCTTTGTCTTAAAAATTGCTCCCTCACAGAAAAACGTGGACGGTTGCCCTGCCAACGCACGAGATCGGGGCGAACCCTGTGACTCAAACAAAACCCATCAGATTCCTCCTCCTGGGCACAGGAACTTGGTTCTAAAAAGAATCTGGTGGCTTATGAAACTGTTTCTTGAAATAGGACACATGACCCTGGCAAATGATTGGAGAAAAGACCCACTACAAGATAAAGATGTAGCCAACGGCCGTTTGTTAAGAGAAAGGTTTCAGGTAAAATCGTGACTCGCATGCTGACATAAAATGAATATATATTAAAGATTTCATTTTGCTCATAGGATAGGATGGAAGCAGGCAGTCAGCATCTGTGGAGAGGACAAATGAAGAATGCATAGTGAGGACAGGACCTGCGATTCAAAGGAAGCAGCTATTTTTGCCCCCCAGGGAAAGGAAAGGCAAGCTAACAGGGAGTCAGTGAGCTACAATTTAAAAAAGAGATATAAAAGAGTTCCCATCATGACGCAGCAGAAATGAATCCGACTAGGAACCATGAGGTTTCGGGTTCGATCCCTGGCCTTGCTCGGTGGGTTAAGGATCTGGCGTTGCCGTGAGCTGTGGTGTAGGCTAGCCGAAACAGCTCCAATTGGACCCCTAGCCTGGGAACTTCCATGTGCCGTGGGTGCGGCCCTAAAAAAAAAAAAAAAGAAGGAAAAAAGGAGAGAGAGAGATACAAAATATCTAAAAGACAATGAACAGGGCTGGGAATGGGACTGCCCCAAAGGGTGTGCTACAGGAAATGCAGAGATTTTTCTGGAACGACATCTAGTATCTTTCTACTGTCAACACACCACTGCCCCCACCTCTGCAGCAGAGCAAAATTTGTGCCTCCCCCTGCCAAAAAAAAAAAAAAAAATGTCTCCTAGGCACGAGCTTTAATTTAGGCTGATTGTTTTTTAAAAAAAATTAAAAAACAAGACTCAGGAAGGCTTTCCTTGACCTCCCCTGAGCTGCCTAAAGAATGTACTTAGAGAGCTAGTCCCCAGCATACAGCATCCCCAGAGCTGTCTGCGGAGAACGGGAACCAGTGTCAGCAGGACCTGAAGATCCGAGTCCACTCTGGCCTCACGGTCTGCCTGGTCCCGCAAACCCTTGCTTGCAAAACATCTGCTTTTCTATCTCCATGTGAACTACCTTCCCCCCCCCCGCCCTGCCCCCCAGAAGTCCTAAACCACTGCCCCCCAACATCCTCTTTTGCCTTAAATGAAGATGCTATTCAAGGGGAGGGGCTCCATCATTTTGGCAGTTTTCCTGGGTCTCTCCCATATGTACCTGTGATTAAATTTTTGGGTGATTTCTCTCCTGTTCATCGGTCTCCTGTCGATTTCATTGTCACACCAGTCAGAAGAGTGTGGCGGGATCGAGGGAAATTGCTTCCTTCCCCCTAATCTCACAAGTTCCAACCTGTTCTCTCATTCAGGGTCCACACTGAATGCTCGTTATCCTTCAAGCCTTATTGAATCCCCTCCAGGTCATGGTGACCTCTGCCACGCTCCCACAGACCGACATGCATAATTCTCTGCCTCACTCATCTCACTCCTCTCACTCTAATTGGAATTGCAGCAGGGCTGTTATTCATCGCTTTGTTCCACGCCAGAGTCTCTAGCAATGGGTTTGCATAATCAACACAATCTGATGAAAGTCTGTGAGAGGAATATAAGCACACTGCTCATTCTTGCTCCAAGTCCTACCTCCGTCCCATAGATACCCCAGTCCCATAAGGCAGGCACCAGTTGTGTTTGTTTCTTTGTTTCTTTGTTTGTTTAATAGCCTGTACATGTGCTGCAGTCAACGCTTGTTGCTGTAGCCATCATCTCCGCTCTAGACCAGATCTAATCCCAGCCACCAAAAGCACACACATGGACACCCACCCACTCTTTTCCTTTCTCTCTCCTTACCTCCCTCCCTCCCTCTCTCTTAGTTCTCTCCCAATATCCCAACATACTAAGATAATTAAACATGCTGGCACGGGGAGGAGTCACCCTCAGAACATACTGTAACCAAGCAAGGTCCAGTGGGGCTCCTGGGCACACAATCTTTCTGTGTCCCCCACTTCTTGTTTTTAGGACATGGGCTTCCTTCAGCCTCCATGGCTTTCCCTGAGCTCCAAGGGGCAGGTTCCGACAGGTGCTTATCAGGGAAGGGAGGGGAGGCAGAAACCAGAGAGGAGCCATCCAGACACAATAGTGGAGGCTTGGGGCAGGTCCTGGTTCCCTCTCAAGGGAGACACATTATGACGTAGGCATCTTATACACCTAAGAGAGAAGTGCTCTTCCTTATGCTTCTTTTAGAAATGAATACTTTAAAACTGAACAGCTTGGAGCCCTTCTGTGTGCTTCTCCCTGGCTTAATTGCACCCTAAACACCGTCACCGGTGAGCTAAAGATGCGGCACCCTGAGCACAATGCCCTGAGGGTTTAAGATGATGATGAGCATGCGATGTTTTTCAGGACCATCCCCAGCTTGTTCTGATCTCGGATCCATGTGCCCTTTTCTCCAGGACTGTTATTCTCAGCAATAACCCAGCAGACCCCCTCCAGGATCAGAGTGAGATCTCCTGACACCTGCTTCAATGACTAAGATTCCCCCAAAAGAAAGAAGGAGGTGTATTTGCCCCAATCCTAATCCTTACCTGAAACCCTGTCTTTCTCCTTTCAGACTATAAAACTCCCTGCCATTCTTCCCCAAAGGAGCGTCCAGTCTTTAAGGTATGAGCCTGCTGTGGCCTCTTTTGTCTGGCAAAGCAACAAATGCTATTTTTTTTTTCCTTCACTCAAAACTCTGTCTCCAAGTTTCTACGTGGTACCCCTGGACAGAGTCCAAGTTTCAGCCCCAATACCTCACTGTACTAAACGAGGAATAATGTCAGGGGACCATACAGACAAATTCCTCTCCATCAGGGGGTTGGAACAAGGATTAAGAGGCACTTCCTTTGACCTGAGGACCTAGCACGACCGAGGTCTAGCAAAGTCAGCACAGTAGGGCTAAAACAGCCTCATTCAGTGAGCCTGCTGAACCAGTCAAAGCAGGGGAGGATTTTCATAAACACATAAAAGCATGTCTCTCACAAAGGAATAAGATACACGCATGCTGAAGATTTTATTTTACTCCTTAATCACTGGGAGACCCAGTGGGATGTTATAGCTGGTTCCAAGGGAGAAAAAGGCACAGGTTCATAGGCAGCAAAGGGATTGAATTATAAATGGAGGCAACCACTTTTGGGGGAGGAAAGTGGTCAGTGAAAACTCTATTGAACAAGAGGTTACAAATCCAACCGTTACCTCCAGTTTACAAAGAGGTGCAAAATAGTCCAGCCCAAAGGCAATGAACAGGGTGAGAGTCCGCAGTCTGGAAGAGTGCAGGAGAGCTAATACATTGTTTTTCTTTGATGTGCAATTGTGAGTGTGTGTGTGCTTTTTAGGGCTGCACCTGTGACATGTGGAAGGTCCCAGGCTAGGAGTTCAATCAGAGCTGCAGCTGCCAGCCTATGCCACAGCCACAGCCATGCCAGATTCGAGCTGTCTCCAACCTACACCACAGCTCACGGCAACGCCAGATCCTTAACCCACTGAGCAAGGCCAGGGATCGAACCCATATCCTCATGGATACGAGTTGGGTTCTTAACCTGTTAAGCCGCAAAGGGGACTCCTGAAGTGCAATTTTTTTCTCTACAACACCTCATGGGAAGAGAGGTGGGGAGAGCTAATTCTGTTGTCTAATATCTCTGCCATGCATCTTTTCATTCCTCAAGGGGCTCTGCTTAACCTGGTAATAAATTCTGTTCATTTTCTTGAGCAGGTGTCAGAGGATTTCTATTATTTGCAGACAAAAGTGCCTTTGATAATAGTCTTGTCATCTGGAAAAAACTTTAACCTTGCTGATGTGGTGTTCCCGTTGTGGCTCAGTGGGTTAAGAATCCAACTAGTATCCTTCAGGATGCGGGTTTGATCCCTGGCCTCACTCAGAGGGTTAAAGATCTGGTCTGGCCACACGCTGCAGCGCAGGTCGCAGACGCAGCTCAGATCTGGCTGTGGTATGGGCCAGCAGCGATCACTCTGATTTGACCCCAAGCCCGGGAACTTTCCACGTGCCGCCAGAGTGGCCCTAAAATTAAATAAATAAGTAAACTTGCTGATGAGACTCTGAACCCCTGATTTCCTTTCTTTTCCAAAGCTGTTTTGATTTAAGACTTAAGACACCTTGGGTATAGTCACAGAAGTCTGCAAACTTCCCAAGTAGCTTGATGCTGGTGTGTGGTCCAGAAAAACATACAATAATGGAAAGATGGCAGGGGTCTCATATGACTGTACTTAGAACAAGGGGTCGGGGTCCTAATCTCATTTTGGTTCCAGAGGAATCTTTTTTTTGAAAAGCAGAAGATCTGCTAACGCACGACCAGCATTTCTACGCAACACCAGAGATTGAAGCTGAGAGCGCACCTGCCCTGCCACACCTGAGTTTTCATCTTGTCCATTCCATCCTTTGGGGTTCTCTAGCTGGTCCCCAAGGGCATCAGTGTCCAACCCAGCCTCTATGCTCCAGCCCCAGGGTCTGGTCTGCAGGAAGACCCTCCCTCGCTCCTTTCTTGTTTAACCTCCTAGGAACCTGGGATGCCCCAGGACATCTGCTATGCTCCATCAGGCTACAACTGATATTCCGCTGTCTTTACTTCACCTGGAATGACTCTACAAGCCTAGGAACTTGGTCCCAATTGCCAGGATCCCTCCAATTAGCTTGTTTTATGCATGTATGGGACCCAACAGACTCACCTGAGATTACAGATCAGAAACTGTCATTCAGACGCCATCTTCCCATCAAACTTAGCAACATTACATTAAAAAAAAAATTGTTTAAATACCTTTTGAACACACCATGGTGAACTATTTCTAAAAAGAGCCAGGTAATAATATGCCATTTCTCACCCCCATGCCTAGAAAATACTTCCTTTCTAACAGATATTTCAAATTTTCAACATCTGTTCATTTCATTTTGCTTTATAATGCTCTCACTTCCATCTTTCTTACTAATAATTCATATGCTTTCAAAGAATGATTTAGCTACCTTTATTCTTAACCACATGCTAGATGAAAACTAATCACTAAATTAGATGAAGTGGTTTTTTGTTAAGAAAATTACAAATGCTTAAGTCACCTTAATTTTTATATATTTCTGTAATAGTAAGCTCAATAGAGAATGTTGAACACAAAAGTCTCCACTTTTGAACTATATTAAAAATGGTTCAGTTTCCTAGACTCAGAGTTGGAAGTTTCCCAATGAATAAACAGCTGTGTGTTCCTGGGGACTTTTACCTTATGCTACTCATGAGCTCTTCTTTTCAAATAAAATTGAACAAAATCCTAGTTTTAGTATGATGAAGGCAGACTACAAGCTTATAGGAGTCATTAGAATACTACGGAAAAGGGGGGGGGGGGAAATCCATTGATGGCAAAGTGAAAAAAAAAAAAACTTTTTATTTTTCTTACAAGGAAAGAGTTGAGTCTTACAAAGTAGTCTCTGCACATCTCTGGATCTAAAAATGTCTTTGTTTTCACAACTAGACTGACAAAGATGAAAAAAAAAAAATAGCGCTACCTAATATCAGTAGGCCATGTCGACAGGGGTATAAAAGAAGAGTTGGAAATGTATCAATAATCTTCAGTGTGCACACCCATCTCCTCAACAACTCTACCTCAGAAATTTATCCCAGGGAGATAATCAGACAAAGGTTCAAACTGATGTGCAAACCTCCTCATCACATTTTTGTTTCAAAGAGGAAAAAAAAAGTTTAGGAACAGTCTATTCACCAAGAGGTTTGTCTAAGTATAGTACCATTTATACAATGAAATACTCGTGATCTACTTAAAATGGTAACAGACAGGATGGATGGATGGATGGATGGATGGATGGATGGATAGAGAAGTAGATGGGTAGGTAGATAGATAGACAGATATATACATACATACATACATAGACAGACAGATATATACATACATACATACATAGACAGACAGGCAGACAGATTAGATAGATAGATAGATAGATAGATAGATAGATAGATAGATAGATAGAAAGAAAGAAAAATTGTCCTTCATCTAATGATACTTGATCCATTCTTGCAGGGAAAGAAAAGCAAATTCACATATATTAGGGCAGCCCGTGATCATGGCAAAAATCACACATTGTGTCTTTAATGCCGGGATCAGCTGACTTCTAAAGTATTAACACTCATCAGAGTTTGGAGCTTCAAAGTATCTACCATTCTCGAGAAACTCAGAGAAGCAAGGTTCCCACTGGTCCTTGGGTTGGATCATCAGCATCTGGTTCATCCTCTGATGATGACAGGTTCTCTATTTAATTCACAGGTAGATCTGAGCTTGATGCATGAGGTGGTACCATCATCCCCTCCTCCCTCTCGTGGCTGACTTGGACCCAGCTCAGCGAATTTGCATTCAGTCCAATCCAAGCAACAAGCCCAAGGAGAAGAGCGTCAAGGAAACCACTCCCGTCTCTCGTGACAACTATTTGTGAATGTGGGTCTGTGGTTGTGTCTTATCAGGACTGGGGCTCACAGGATGCTACAGAGAAAGAGAAGTTTCAAACAGGAGTCATTTGCCTGCCCTGGGGGTTGGACATTTCTTACTCAATATTCTCTTCAGAGAAATTTTTTTTCCTCTCTTTTCTTTCAGTGAACAGATGGATAGAAACATGAATGTTCTCCTAGAATGTCAAATCGTGTTTGTTCAACATTTGTGAAACTTGCTGCCTTGAAACTTGATCAGACGGATTTGGAGTAAAACCAGAGAGATGACAACAGAACCCAATTGGAGCTCTCTCATTCTGCGATTCATACTTACAACTGACTTACTATGAATTAAATAATAACGGCACGGATGAAATTTAAAAATATGTGTAAAAGGAGAGACTATTTCAGCCCTAAAATCCTCAGTTCCCTCCAGGACTCCTTATTGAGAGGAAATACAAGCATGATAGTGACCCAAATCAGAAATCATTAGCTCTATTGTCACAGTAAAATTTCTCGAAAATGGCAATTCAATCACCTTGTCACACCAATCAGCCAGAGCCCATTCCTTCTGGAAAACTTGTTTGATAATTTGCTAACATGCTAAATTCTTGTGGTAGCAAACAGGCTAGACTTTAGGCTATGTAAATATATATTTACACATAGACACATATATGTACACATACACATGCATATATTTATGTATTCATATTTATACTTATATATTTTTACCTATATGATTAGTTTAGAATTAATTACAATAGAATTAGCTTGATGACCATAAACGCCATTTACCAGATGATAGGCATAATTTCACCACTGGGGATTATTTTTGCCAATCTATCCAGAACAACATTCCTGGCCCATTGCCTTAAGGGTATGGAAAAGTGACAGAAAATCTTTTTTTCTCCCTTGGCCACACTGACCTAACCTTAGACCAATGGATAAATCCCATTCCCCTTCCCCTTAGCACAGGGGGAAGATAAGCTGAATCACTCTCCAACAGATACAACACAACAAAGTATGCATTTTCTGGAAATGGGTTTACATTAAACTTCTCCTTTTCCTTTTTGTATGAAATCAATATATAGTATCTCTCTGAATCTCTCTATAAAGTGAAATATACTATTTAAAGTCTGAAGAAAAAAAAAAAGGAGTTCCCGTCGTGGCGCAGTGGTTAACGAATCCGACTAGGAACCATGAGGTTGCGGGTTCGGTCCCTGCCCTTGCTCAGTGGGTTAATGATCCGGCGTTGCCGTGAGCTGTGGTGTAGGTTGCAGACGCGGCTCGGATCCTGCGTTGCTGTGGCTCTGGTGTAGGCCAGTGGCTACAGCTCCGATTGGACCCCTAGCCTGGGAACCTCCATATGCCGCGGGAGCGGCCCAAGAAATAGCAAAAAGACAAAAATAAATAAATAAATAAAGTCTGGATACATTGTTTTATACATGGTTCCTAATTTTAACTATTGATTAAACTGAATGATTATAAGTCTTCATCTCTTTGAATAAGAAATGAGCAAACTCATCAGAATCCTTCCAAAAATGCCCTAAGAGATATTTCAGCTTTGCTCACATACTCCTGCAGGACGAGTAATTTGACAAAAATCCCAGGTTTCTAAGGAAGGTCAAATTCAATACCAGTGGGGCTCCTACTAGATCCTCCCGACTTGAAGGAGGCCAGGCCCTCCCACCAAACCACAGGGAACAAGAATATCCAGCCTGATTCATCTGGAGAAAACCATCATTTGAAAAACATACATGCACCCTAAAGTTCATAGCAGCACTGTTTATGACAGCCAAGACATGGAAGCAACCTAAGTGCCCATCAGCAGAGGAAGGGATAAAGAAGATGTGGTACATATACACAATGGAATACTATTAAGTCATAAAAAAGAATGCAGTCATGCTTTTTGCAGCAACATGAATAGAGCTAGAGATTATCACACTAAGTCAAGTAAGTCAAACAGAGAAAGACAGACACCATATGATATCACTTCTATGTGGAAGCTTAAAAAAGGATAGAGGTAAACTTATTTGCAGAACAGAAACAGACTCACAAACTTTAAAAACAAACTTACGGTTACTAAGGGGGGACAGGTGGGGGAAGGGACGGACTGGGAGTTTGGTTTTGGCAAATGCACACTGAGGTGTATGGCAAGATTGGCCAACAGTGACGTGCTGTCTAGCACCGAGAACTGTATGTGTGATAACCCATACGGGAAAAGAATGGAGAAGAGAATGGATGTGTGGGCATGTATCATTGAATCACTTCACAGTACAGCAGAAATGATTGAAACATTGTAAATCAACTCTACTTCAATAAAACCAACAAACAAAAAAGAATATCCAGCCTGTGTGCACACCACAAAGAGAAGATGTGATCAACCAACCTGACACTGGCCCTTCAACCCTGAAACACAGCAACTCTGTCCCAGAGGCAAGCATCTCTGTCACAGGAGGGTGTTATTACATAGGGCAGGTGGAGGGGAGGTGCCGTGAAAGGATGGCACAGAAGTGTCCATCCCTCAATGGACAGACAGACAGGCATTCCCATTCCTACAGCCTTGCTCCGTGGTTCAAACGGAGAGGGCATTAGGTAGAGTGGAAAATACTGCTAACACTGCAACATGGATGGACCTAGAGGTGCTCATACTACGTGAAAGATGTCAAAGACAAATATCCTATGACAGCACCTCTACGTGGACTCTAAAAAAAGGATACAAATGAATTTATTCACAAAACAGAAACAATCTTACAGACAGAGATCAAATTTGTGGTTACCAAAGGGGAAAGGGGCAGGGGAGGGATAAATTAGGAGTTTGGGATTAACAGATATATGCTACTATATATAAAATAGGTAAGCAACAAGGTTCTACTGAATAGCACAAGGAACTCTACTCAGTATCTTGTAATAACCTATATGGGCAAAGAACCAAAGAAGAAGATAGAAGATACATATATACTATATATATATATATTATATATATATAATATATATGTGTAACTGAATCACTTTGCTGTACACCTGAAACTAATGCAACATTGTGACTCAATTTATTTCAATAAAAAAGCCACTCCTAAGTAAAATAAGATTATTTGTATGTAATGAACTATAAATGCCATTGAATTTTGGAAAGATATGTGTCGTGTTTAGCTATGAACCAAGGAGTTTTATACAACTTTCTCCCAGGGAGTTCCCACTGTGGCTCAGAGGGTTAAGAATCAGACTGGTATCCATGAGGATGCGGGTTGGATCCCTGGCCTCGCTCGGTGGGTTAAAGGATCTGGTGTTGCTGTAAGCTGTGGGTGTAGGTCGAAGATGCGGCTCGGATCCCGCACTGCTATAGCTGTGGTGTAGGCCGGCAGCCGCAGTTCCGATTCAACCCCTAGCCTGGGAATTTCCATATGCCATGGGTGTGGCCCTAAAAAGAAAACAAACAAACAAACAAACAAACAAACCATGATCCAATTTAATACAACAATTTTTTTTTTTTTTTTTTTGTCTTTTTGCTATTTCTTGGGCCGCTCCCATGGCATATGGAGGTTCCCAGGCTAGGGGTCGAATCAGAGCCGTAGCCACCGGCCTACGCCAGAGCCACAGCAACGCGGGATCCGAGCCGCGTCTGCAACCAACACCACAGTTCACGGCAACGCCGGATCGTTAACCCACTGAGCACGGCCAGGGATCGAACCCTCAACCTCATGGTTCCTAGGTGGATTTGTTAACCACTGAGCCACGACGGGAACTCCCCAATTTTTTTTTTTTTAAATAAACAACTTTCCCTCAACATATATATATTTTTTAATTTAAAGAATGTGAACTCAGGAAAGAAAATTCAATATGTTGGATACGAGATGTCTCACATGCCCTGGAAGGATTGATAAATCCACTAAGTGTCTCTGGTGGTCCTATTATTTGAGTCGACCTGATAGTGTTATCGTCCACCCAGCTATTCCAATGGATTCGTTCGATGAGCATGGATTATAACCATCATTCCAGGATGGATGATTTTCCTCAATTTATCCAGATTGAGGGACTTGGCCCAGCACCTTGAGAGGACAGAGAAGTGACAGAAACTCACTCTTTTTTTTTTTCCCTTGTGCACACTGACCCAGTGTACGACCTATCCCTCAATCCCGATCCCCTTCCACACTGGGTGGAGAAATTCCATCAGTCTGCTATCAGTGCAACACAATAGATTGATTCTGCATTGCTGTGGCTCTGGCGTAGGTCGGCAGCTACAGCTCTGATTGATTAGATCCCTAGCCTGGGAACCTCCATGTGCCGCGAGGGCAGCCCTAGAAGAGACCAAAAAAAAAAAAAAAAAAAAAGAATTTTTGGAAAACATCACATTTAAATGAAACACAGTTTCTCCTTTTTCAGTTTCAATAATTAGCAAATGCCGGGGCTATGTGTGGCAGGATGAGATAACCCACGTCAGGAATTCCAGACAGAAGCCTCAAGTCCCGAGATTTAGTTAAAGCTCTTCCCCTGCAGATGGCATGGACAGCTGGACTCTGAAAAGCCACCTCAGCTTGGCTATGTCTTCAGCCCTGCCCTGGGGGTGATGATAACGCGAATACACCTGGTGCCCAGGTGGAACTAACTAACCGAAGCGATGGTGGCATCTGCGAGCTCTGTGGCTGCCCAGGAGTCAGGAAACCTATCCCCTTCTTCGTGGGGTCCCCTGGATGAGGATGCGTTTACACTCCCAGGAAGGGACCGTCGATCCCTTCCTGGATGGCCACTGCCAGCAATTTCGGTCCTTCTGAAAGTCTGCCTGGCTCCCCACTGGAAATTGCAATGGCTAGGCTGGGCTTTTTAGGTGTTGGGGTGTGTGCAGCTGTGTTTCACCGGGGAGTCGGTCCATTTCCTCATGCTTGGAATGTACACAAGAACTTGGCAAGGAAAGAAGAGATGGGTTTTTTTTTTTCACCTGACTTGAAACACACACACGCACAAGGTCCGTGTTGACCACAATGAAATTAAAATGTGATATAAAAAACCAAGGGTCACTCATGCATCTTAAAGATCCACCCTCCCCTGCCTGCTTCAGAAGCCTTTGACGACACAGCCCCATTTTCCCCTTTTAGCACCACCCACTACCTCCCTCTATCCCCAACCACACTGGCCCCCCTAAACGTCTGGCAGGTAGCTGAAAAGTGCATGTTTGCATTTATGACATGTGTATCTCTGCAACCAGCTTTCTTTATGCCCTTTGAACGGAACACTCACAGTCACCTAAAACCCAGTGGGGCCACAAATCACTCCCTCTGTATAATCAGACATCATCGGAGCTCCCACTGTGGCACAAGGGGATCTGTGGCAGTATCAGGACATAATTTTGATCCTAGCCCAGCACAGTGGGTTATAGGATCTCATGTTGCCATAGCTGTGGTTTCGGTTGCAGCTGTGGCTTGGCCCTGATCCCTGGACCCGGAATTCCTATGCTGTGGGGAGGCCAAAAAAGGGGGGAAAAATCATCACATCATTGTCCATGAAAGCGGGGTCCACCCTGACAAAATGGCCATGATTATTTACCCATCACGCTCCTCTGTCCTTTGATGTATTGTCACCTTCCGAAGGTAGAGACTAGGCTTCATGTTGATGCTCCCGAATTGGAGCACCGCGCTTAGACACAGCTGGTGTCAATCAACATACATGGATGGAAAAAGAGAGGAAAATTGGACTGATGGGTGTGGCATCAGATGAACCGCATGCCTCGTCCTCCTGTATGCTATACGAATCCCATTTATTTTGTTTGAGTAGATCCTGCTGGACAAGAAGGTATTCCCTCCATGAGGCTAAGTGCAATGAGAGAAAGACAACTACTCTGGGATATCACTTGGATGTGCAATCTAAAAAAATACAGCAGCAAACCAGCGACTCAAACAAAAACGAGGCAGACTCACAGACACAGAGAACAAACTAGTGGGGACCAGTGGGGAGAGGGAAAGGGGAGGGGCAGGATGGGGGAGGGAAGTAAGAGGTTCAAACTGTTAGGTATAAAATGAGCTACAAGGATAGAGGACTGGAAATTGCTGGCAGCAGCCATCCAGGACGGCATCAACGTGCCCTTCCTGGGAGGGCAAAGGCATCCTCTTCCAGGGGATCCCATGAAGAAGGTGATAGGTTTCCTGACTCCTGGGCAGCATAGGGAACACATCCAAATTTTTTTGTCCTCGCCCAGGGCATGCAGAAGTTCCTGGACCAGGGATCAAAGCCTCGCCACAGCAGCCACCTGAGCCACAGCAGTGACAAAACCAGATCGTTCAACTGCCGAGCCACCAGGGAACTCCGATATATATTTTTTAATAAATATAAGTGGGGTAAAACCTTTAAAAATCAGGAATCAGTATATTGTATACCTGTAGCACATACTATTGCAGAGCAACTGTACTTTAATAAAAAAAAGGACAACTAAATTTTTTTAAAAGTTATTCCCCCTCAGTAATTCAGACATTTTCTAAAGCTCTATGACTTTTCCAGCTTTTCTTTCTCTCCAGTTTATTCTTCTGTTTGCCCCATATTGGATTTAGTCAAAATCTAAACTAAATTCCCTTGGTTTTATGTTCCCAAGAATCAAATTAAGATTCCACGCACACAGCAATGAACTAGGTTTTATGGGTCTGCTCTCTACATCTGAGTTATTTAGCCTGTTTTCCCGCCCCCCCGTGGCATGTGGAAGTTCCCCAGGCCACAGATCAAATCTGAGCCGCATCTGCTCCATACACCACAGCTGTGGCAAAGCCAGATCTCAACCCACTGTGCCAGGCAGGGGATGGAACCAACAATGCCACAGAGACAAGCCTGATCATTAACCCACTGCATTACATGGGAAACTCCTACTCAGCCTGTTCTGCTCAGAGCTGCAGAGGATCAACTCATGGGAACTGAAATGCAAATCACTCCTGGTGGCACGGAGCTGCAGGTCTGCCCTATGCATGCCTGGCTGCAGCAAGGGGGCACTTCTGCTTCCTGGCTGCCCATAATGTGTGCTCCCGAGTGCCAGGAACCACTGTGTGGTCCAGAATGCACCTGAAACCTGCCTGGTGCCGTGGGACTGCAGCCCCAAGGAGCAGGAAGGTGGGAGAAGGCACCTGCTATCTTGGAATAAAATATGGCCACAGGCTCACAACACGCTTTGTGTTCATGCATCTCCTAGTTTACTAAAGTGCTCCTTTTACATGTCATAGTCAGCGAGGATGAACACTCTTTTACTGAATCTTTGCAACTGTTACTACCTCCCCTTGGGACAGACAGTATCATCTGGATACTGCCTCCTTCTAAGTCTGATGCTCCAGACCTGGAATTGGACTGGAAACAATTTCTGGATATTGTGGTCTGGAGATGGGCAGCTGCCACCTGCCTCTATAAGGAAAGTATTATGAGCCACTGCAGCTGCTGACCTTCAACGCCCCCTGCAAGGAGTTCAGGGTGGAGACCAGGAGTGAGGCGCGCTGTGCTCTGGGAAAAACTGGCAGAACAGGTTTTCAAACAGTCAGATATTTTCAGGAGAAGATTTTAGAAGCTTTTGCATCTCCTCATATCTAGAAAAGCACTACAATCCTTCATGGTGACATCTGCTCCTCGTGATGAGCAGTGCCCTTCACGAGTCACTGAAGGGGCCTTGTGTAAAATGCATGCTTGGGTGCATGCACCTCCCCCTTCACCAAAATCACAAATAGACTGACCTGTCCCCCTGCCTCTTTGCAGCAGTTTCTCCAAGCTCTCGGAAATGCTGCCTCCCAGGCGCTCAACCTCCTTTTGCCCCAAATAAAACTTAACTCTCAACTTTCAGGCTGTGCACATTTTTTAAGTCCACAATATGAAATCACCTGGACAAGGTGCTTCTGTCCTACAATCACTGTTCATCGGGTGAATGCTTCTTCCAGGGACCTGCTCTACTTGGGGTATGTTGGTTAGCCCAGAGCCTTTTGGCCCAATCCAATGGATTACTGTTGGACTCAAGCTGCCCCGGTTGACCAGATGTCCCCAGAAACACTGGCCTCCAGGCAGTGGTCAGATGTGATTCCACAAGGACAGCTTCACCTCTCATGCACATTGTTTCACTAAATCACAGATACATCCCACCAGTGCCAACACCTGTTAATCTCCTAGACTCAGTCCCATCCCGTTGGTTTAACCCCTCAGGCAGCACTTTTTTAGAGCCTGGAATTTGGTGCAATGTCTCCAGATCCTGCAGTAAACAAGGAAGGTAAAAAAGCCAGAGCTGCTTCAAATCCTTTCCTACCCAATCCAGAGTTCTCCAGCGTTGGCACTTGCCAGCCCTTTGATATTGAGGGCTGGAAAGTTCTTTGGGGCAGCAGGTTGTCCTGGGCACTAGGGGATGTTTAGCAATATCTGTGCCCTCTACCCACTGGATGACGACACCCCCACCTCCCTCCAGCTGTAACAACGAAACATTGTCTTCAGACCTTGCCAAAGAACACCCCTAGAAAAGCTGAGCAATCACCAAGAACGATAATCTGGTAACGTTCCCCAAAGTCCCGTGGTGCAAAAATAAGTCAGATCAACAGCATTTTCCAACATATTCAGCCATTTGCTAAAAGTCACAAACGTCACAAAGCTAGCCTGGAACAGAAGACACCTAGGGAACTACTGTTCCAGGAAATCTTATTAACCCTATTTTAAGTACAGGTGGCAAGCACCTGACCCGATGTAGACACTTGTGAAAATACACCCTGTAATCAAATGGCTATTAAAAAGCCTTCAATTATTTACCTATGAATATGAATGGCCACCTAATTGGACACATTTGCAATGGAGATGATCACTCTAAAATGACTTCAATTACCCCGTGATGTATTATTTGCCAGTATATTTATCTGGAAATACATATATTTTCTGGTCACATAACAGCGCCCCATCAGGAAGGCGTTGTTGTGTTCTTCTTGTGTTGGCAATGTTTTCTTTGTTCAATTATTTCTCTGTACACACTGCTTAACGTTTCACATGCAATTAGTCCTTGACCATTTTTAGAGGTGAACTACTGAAAAGTTTTATTTCCAACCCATACGCCTTCCGTCATAAACACGGCTGTGTTGGAAAAAGTATGCAAGCCTTCCAAAGTAAGAAGGGTAATATTTAACCCAGAAAATTATTATCCAAGTCTGGTCACCCATCCTACATGTGCGTGGAGTTTCCCCACACTACTAAGCAATGCTTGGACATCAGCTGCGTGTCATACAATTCAAGTCAATTCTGACCTTTCTACCTGGAGCCACAGGTTAAGTGCTCGAGGCTACCAGACTGCTCCCCCCCTCCCCAAAACTTTAGACGCCAGTGGCGAGTCTAGGGTGCCACCTGTGATTCCGACCCAACATGTATGGAACAGAGGTCCCAATAACCCTCCTCCTGGGTTTGATTCACCTGCTAGAGCAGCTCGGAATTCAGAGAAACATTTACTTACGAGACCACCGGCTCATAACAAAAGAGAAAACTCAGGAACAGTCAGGCGAAGAGAGGCAGAGGGCAAGGTAGGGGCTCTGAGCTTCCACATTCTCTCCAGGCTGCCCTCCTCCCCCAAATCTCCATGTGCTCACCATCCCAGAAATTCACCAGTCCCCCTCTTTGGTTGGGTTTTTAAGAGAGGCTTCATTACGTGAGCACGACTGATGAAATCATTGGCCACTGGGGACTAAGACAACCTCCAGCGACCCTCTCCCCTCCCCGGAGGTCAGGGGGTGGGACTGAAAGTTTGGACCCCCTCGGACTCGAGGTCGGTTCCCTTGGCAACCAGCCCCATCCTCTGGTGCATTACAAAAGACACCTCATTAACATGAAAACACCTTGATTGCTCTCTTCCCCTAGGAAATTCCAAAGTTTTTAAGAGCCTGTGCCAGAAATCTGGATGAAGAGCGGATATGTATTTCTTTTTTTAATGATTTATATTTTTTCCATTATAGTTGGTTGACAGCATTTTGTCAATTTTCTACTGTAGAGCAAAGTGACCCAGTCACACACGCGTACATACATTCTTTTTCGCACATTATCCTCCATCATGCTCCATCACAAGTGACTAGATACAGTTCTGAGTGCTATACAGCAGGATCTCCTTGCTTATCCATTCCCAAGGCAATCGTTTGCATCTAGGAACCCCAGATTCCCAGTCCATCCCTTCCCCTCCCCCTCCCCCTTGGCAACCACAAGTCTGTTCGCCAAGTCCATCAGATATATATATATTTCTTACTATAAATCCCAACATCAAAGCATGCTTGTGGGCTAATAAGGAAATTTTTCCTTTACAATAAAGATGTGCATTAAGTATTGATGTACATCCAAGACCCAATGTCATCACCTACTGATTAGGGAAAGAGAATCCTTCTGTAAGATTTTTACTATTTTGTACATTTTAAATTTTAAAAATACATACATAGTATATACATATATAGTATATTTATACATGCACTATATTTGGAAGTTTATTGTTAAAATGCAGAAAATGTATACATATACCAAAAATAAAATAAAATTCATCTCTCACTTAACTACCCAGAGAAAATCACTATTTCGAATTAGATGGGGGTTCCCTTCCTAGCTCAGGGGCGATGAACCCAACTAGTATCCATGAGAATGTGGATTTGATTGATCCCTGGCATCGCCCAGTGGGTTAAGGATCCGGTGTTGCTGTGAGCTGTGGTGTAGGTCACAGATGAGGCTCGGATCCCTTGTGGCTGTGGCTGTGGTGTAGGCCAGTGGCTACAGCTCTGATTTGACCCCTAGCCTTGGAACTTCCATATGCTGCGCTTTTGCCCTAAAAAGACAAAGAAAAAGAAAAAAGAAAGCAAGAAAGTAGAGTTGATTATTTTTAGTCTTTTTTCACAATGCAATTTGGAGACTTTTAAGATAAATCGCTAGAGTCGAATGTGTTTCTTTTCAGTCTTTTTTCATTATGAAACTTGGAGACTTCCAAAGAAAAGAATAGACAATAGAACATGTTGTTTTGTTTGAACCTTTTATACTTTGCCAGGAAAAAAGCAATTAAGGAAGAAAAACGGGGCTGTAGATCTTGGAATCTGCCCCACCCCTATAGACTAAAGCAGGGGTCAGCAAATATTTTCCATAAAGGGCAGACAATAATTTATTCTTAGTGGGTCAGATGTCTCTGTCACAACCCACACATCTCTGATCCGGTGCACAAAAGCAAACACACAAGTACATATAAAGGAAATGGGTACTGCTGTGTTCCAATAAAACTTTATCGACAAAAGCAGGTGGTAGACAGGACTTGTCCCATGAGCTGTCATTTTCCTCTTCCTGCCTTGCAGGGCCTAACACTGCTAAGGAATGAACAGGTAATAAACCTGCAGAAATCAAATGCCACTTGTATCTATTTGCTGTTCTGTTCCATAATAATAACAATAACAGAGCCTCAAGGTAACATTCATCCACATAGGTGATGGAATAATCAACGGTTAAAACTTTGTATCCATTTTTTTAATCCGGGAACAATACTGTCCTTCTGAATTCTTTTCAAAAGGAAACGCTGCCATTGCTTTTGGACCCTGCTTCCTAGACTATTGCTTTCTTCTGGGGCAACCTGTTCACTGGCATACTGCATACATTATAATCCCTCTGATTCAGCATTTTCGGGCTGCTTTCCAAGTTAGAACCATTTTCTGCCATGACATAAATCTCTTCAAGAATGTCCCCCAAATTAAGTTGCCTCTGTCTTCTTGGATCAATTCATTTCCCTCCTAAAAACTCCAGATTCAATCAGCCACATATGGCTGACAGAGTCTGTTTTTAAAAAGATCTTCTGTGATGAAACCATTTTCCTCAGCGATGATGGCTGAGAAAATCATCAACAATAATATTATTTTCCTTGCAAGGGTTATGGGGGATGGAGATGGATTTCTGAGGCTTGCCTGCCTTCCTTCCTTCCTTCCTTCCTTCCTTCCTTCCTTCCTTCCTTTGTTTCTTTCTTCCTTTCTTTCTCTCTCCCCTTTCTTCCCTTTTTCTTCCTTCCTTCTCTCTTTCTTTCTTCCTTCCTTCTTTCTTTCCCTTTCTTTCTCTCCCCTTTCTTCCTCCTTCCTTTTCTTCTTTCCTTCCTTCTCTCACTCTTCCTTTCTCTCTTTCTTCCTTCTTTCTTTCCTTCCTTCCTTCCCTCTCTCCCTTTCTTTCTTTCTCTCCTTCCCTCCCTCCCTCCCTCCTTTCTTCCTTTCTTTCCTGCTTGAAGTCTTCCATCTGCCACAGATTGCATCCTTGTCTGCAGGCACATGCATTTTCAGGGCAACAAACATCGGTGACCACTCTGGCCAATGTTATTGCTGCTCTGCCATTTTCCACGATGATGCATTTGGCCAGCTCTGCGTGCCCACCTCTCCCCTTTTGGTCCCTCCCTCCAGCACCTTCATCTGGTGACTTCCTATCTCTGGGCTAGTGGAACCCAGAGATGTGTTAGGAGTTCAAATGCCCTTCCCACTGGGCTGTTCGCCCCATCATTTCCCAAAGTGAAGCTGATGTCCAGCTTCCTTCTGCAGAGACCAGGCTGAGGCTGGGACTCAGCAGACATCACCCTCTTGCTTCTCTCCTGCTTCACGTTGTGCCTCTCGGCCGGCCTCCCTTCCCTGGGATCCCAAGAATCCTCCCCCAGGGTCTGCCTGTGAGAATTGGACCAGAATCCTGGGGCTGGAGCAGGCACGGTGCCCCTTCTCAGGAGTTTTCTTCACCTCCAAACACAGCAGGCTCGTGCTAACCTCGCTGGATCTGAGAAATAAAATACTGCCTGCCCACAAAAGATGTCACGCCATCAGCGATGGCAGCTACCTCCCTGCTGCTGAGCCCTGAGGGAACTCAGGAAGGAAATAGAACACCTGCCAGCCAGCGGGCACCAGACTGCAGCCACTCCCCATGGTGAGCCCTCAGGATGTGAAGACACAGGGCACAGGCTCCAGAGAGCTGATGTACATAGCTAAGGGAGGATGGCAGTGAGCCCGGAAGGCTGCATCTTCCCATACACAGCAAAGAGCTAAAGTCATTAACTTGACATGGTTTCTGGTTTTCTTTTCTTTTCTCCTTTAGAGCCACACCTCTGGCATATGGAAGTTCCTAGGCTAGGGGTTGAATTGGAGCTGCAGCTGCCAGCCTACACCACAGCCACAGCAATGCGGGATGCAAGCCCCATCTGCAACCTACACCATAGCTTGAGGCCACCCCAGATCCTTAACCCACTGAGCAAGGCCAAGCATGGAACCCAGGCTTTGACAGGTTCTTTACCTGCTGAGCAACAGAAGGAACTCTTGGTTTTCTTTTATAAACAGTAATATTAGAGTTCCTGTCACGGCTCAGTGGTTCCTGCTGGGGCTCAGTACTAGCTGATCCCTGTTCTTGCTCAATGGGTTAAGGATCCAGTGTTGCCGTGAGCTGTGGTGTAGGTCGCAGACAGGGCTTGAATCCTTCGTTGCTGTGGCCGTGGCATAGGCTGGCAGCTATAGCTCCAATTCGACTCCTAGCCTGGGAACCTCCATATGTTGCAGGTGCAGCCCTAAAAAGACAAACTAAACCAAACCAAACCAAAACAGTAATCTTTTGTTCTGACTACCTGCCCTTTGTTGCAAAAACTCCTACATATCCTGGCTCTCCCCTCATCTCCTTGGGGCATTTTTCTCAGGGTTACCTGAGATGCTGCCTCCCGGGCTTAAGTCCTCAGTTCCGGCCACCAAGTGAAACATAACTTTCAGCTTTTCGGTTGTGCATATGTTTTTAGTCCACAGATCCCATAACCTGACACAACCATCTGGAGAAAAGGCACCTCACATCTGCATAAGGAGAACCAAAGGCTACTTATGAAGCAACAATGCCTGTAATCCCTTACATTTTCTCAGATTTTGCAGACTGGTCACCGGCCATCTCGTGGGTAGGGTAATGTTTGGCCTCTTATGAGGCATTATAAGAATTATCTGGGGCTGCTCCTTCTTAACCACACAATGCTTCCATTTGGTTCCGACCAGTGATTGAGATGCCAAAGAGGATAGGGCCTCCATTGATTAACTCCATGCCCTCTGCTCTTGGATCAATACTGTCTGAACTGGCTCAAAAATACAATTTTTATCTATTTACCCAGCATCGACCAGTCTCTGGGACATGGATTCAGAATGACGATACGGAATACTTTATGAAACAAAATGTCAGTGTATAGAATTGCCAAGAGAAAGGAACCGAGCTGGTTGGTTCAGCTCAACCCACCTCTGCTGCTGGTGATGGGAATTGAGATGTATCATCCTGTGGTATCATCTTTTTGGATAAGAGGCAAATGACGTAAGAAGGATCCAGCTAGGCTTCAGCAGAAACCTGCGACACCCTTGCACAGGAGGGACTTGCATCTGGGATAAGCTGGAAATGTCCACCTGACCACCCACCCCCAGGCTCACTGCCATGAAGAACTGACGGCTTGTGTGATGGCAGGTGTCTGACATTAAAATATTCCCCTTATAGCTGACTGGTCTGACATCTATGTTCACTCCTGTTCAGGGTGTTCACTATACTTTGGAATTACAGTGATCATCTTAACTCTTATTAGCGATGAAACCTGAGTATGTTGTGTGTATTTTATTTCACATGCTTCACATCTGAAAGCACTCCCTGCATCTTCTTCTTCTTCTTCTTTTTTAATGGCCACACCCACGACGTATGGCCAGGGATCAAATCCAAGCTGCACCGGCAGCAATGCTGGATCCTTTAACCTACTGCACTGGGCTGGAGATCGAACCCACACCTCTGCAGTGGTCTGAGCCACTGCAGTTAGATTCTTCTTCTTCTTCTTCTTCTTCTTTTTTTTTTTTTTTTTGTCTTTTTTGTTTTTTAGGGCTGCACCCATGGCATATGGAGGGTCCCAGTGTAGGGGTCGAATTGGAGCTGCCGGCTTACACCACAGCCACAGTCATGTGGGATCGGAGCCCCATGCAACCTACACCACAGCTCACGGCAACACTGGATCCTTAACACACTGAGCGAGGCCTGGGATGGAACCTGAATCCTCATGGATGCTAGTTAAATTCATTTCCACTGAGTCATGATGGGAACTCCAACAGCTGGATTCTTAACCCACTGCACCACAGCAGGAACCCCTGCTTCTTATCTGAGTGGAGGAATATGAAGAAGTTCAGAAACCAGAAAGTTTTGAAGGATTGTTATTTTGAAAGAAAATGAAGTCCACTGTACCCAAATATGAAAAACCACACTTTAAAACTTCCAGAAGAAAATATATTAAAATGTCTCCATAGCTTTAACATAGAGAAAAATTTTCTTCACCAGGACAAAGACTGCAGATCAGGAAGAAAATGATTGAGGAGTTCCCGTCGTGGCGCAGTGGTTAACGAATCTGACTAGGAACCATGAGGTTGCGGGTTCAGTCCCTGCGCTTGCTCAGTGGGTTAACGATCTGGCATTGCCGTGAGCTGTGGTGTAGGTTGCAGACGCGGCTCAGATCCTGCATTGCTGTGGCTCTGGCGTAGGCCGGTGGCTACAGCTCCAATTAGACCCCTAGCCTGGGAACCTCCATATGCCGCGGAAGCGGCCCAAAGAAATAGCAAAAAGACAAAAAAAAAAAAAAAAAAAGAAAAGAAAATGATTGATACATTGATAACCTCAAAACTACAAAATAAATTCTTCATAATAATAAAGATAATAAATAATAAATTATTGTTATTATTAACAATAAATAATAATAATTAATAAATAATAAACTCAACACACAAGTACATCGAGTTCTCTCATGGATCAGTAGATTAAAGATCTGTTGCTGTCATTGCAGAGGCTTGGGTTGCTGCTGTGGTGCAGTTTCAATCCCTAACTTCCACATACTGCAGGTGTGCCCAAAATTTCAAAAAAAATTTTAAACCCACACAAATATAAACCACAGCTGACCCCGAATTATGGGCATAAAGCTGAAGAAAATTTTGTAATAAAAAATAAGAGTTCTCCTTGTCATTCAGGAGAAATGAATCCAACTAGTATCCATGAGGATGAGGGTTCGATTCCTGACCTTGCTCAGTGGGTTAAGGATCTGACGTTGCTGTGAGCTGTGGTGTAGGTCGCAGACCTGGCTTGGAACTGGTGTTGCTGTGGCTGTGGTGCAGGCTGGCAGCTGTAGCTCCACCTGATTTGACCCCCCCCAGCCCAGGGAATTTCAATGTGCTGCAGGCGCAGCCCTAAAAAAAAAAAAAGCAAAAATATGTAACGAGGACACCTTTTACACAAATATATATTATTGGATACATATTGTAAAAATATATATTACATACAATATTTTGTATCAATAATATGTATATATCTGCATAAATCACACATATATCTGTGGATAGATTTCGATAAAAACAAAAACCAGAGAAGAAAAATGGAAAAACAATAGAAGCAGTAAATTCTCAGAAAAGGATAAATGGTTAATAAACTTATAAAAAAATATTTGACTGTAGCAGTAATCAGAGGACTGCAAATTAAAACAAAAAAGGTGTTGTTTCATTACAATAACATTGGTAAGTATAAAAAGCATGCCAGGAGTTCCCGCTGTGGGTTAAGAATCCAGCTGCAGTGGCTTGGGTCCCTGAGGAGGCACAGGTTTGATCCTCAGCCAGGCCCAGTGGGGTAAAGAATCCAGCATGGCCGAAGCTGTGGTGTAGGTCGCAGCCGTGGCTCAGATTTCAGATTCAATCCCTGGCCCAGGAACTTCTATATGCCACAGGTGCAGCAAAAACGAATAACCAAACCAAACCAAACCAAACCACTCATAACTGTTCAAACAAAAAAATGACATATAGATGAAGGTTCCTTGAGGCATTTCCCATAACAGCAGAAAACAGGAAACAACTCAGTTTTCTATCAGTAGAGAAACAAAATCAAGGGTTGGCTATTCATACAATGAAAGACCTGTGTAGCAGTCAAAGGACCCAACTACAAACATATTAACATTAATGTACAAAAATCTCTAACAAAATTGGGAGGGGGCAGCAGATGCTATCAGGACCACAGGTACACTATCCGATCATTTATGTAAAGTTTCAAATCATGCAAAATGCGTTGACGCATTGTTTCTGAATATCTAATCCATGGCAACATTTTCTAAAGACAGACAAATAGACAAACAATAAATATGAAACTTAAGATCCAGATTTTTCCGGGGTGGGGGCGGGGAGGCAGGATGGGAATAAGTGGAGAAACGGTGCAAGGGCCACAATAACCGTGTCTAGAAATTTCTATTATTTGTGGAAGTCTGTGTATGTGGAAGTACCCAGGCCAGGGATCAAACCTACGCCACAGCAGGGACCCCAGCTGCTTCAGTGACACCACCAGATCCTTAACCTGCTGAGCCACAAAGGAACCCCATCTATTATTAAAGGTGATAGATTCTCATGGTTGGATGAATTGATGGATGGATGGATGACACATTGTAAGAAGGTAGATAAATAATTGATACAAGTTTACTTACAATTCCTTGAGAAGAACTATTCACTATTTGTCAGAGAGTCTCTGTGTATAACCGAATGGCAGACAATATTTAGTGACCATAACTGGGCTGCTTCATTTTCTCAAGGTGAATGAGGTGTGTGGACCTCTACTCAGACCCTGCATTAGTGCCAATAAACTCCTCCCAAGACCCTGGATCTTGTCCCATTCTGCCCAATTAAGTGTGATCTTGCTCGTAAAAAATTAATTTTATGTCACTTTAAGCTGGATATGAAAGGGAAATTGACTTGAATACCAATGTTAAAAATAAAATCCCAGTGAGGAGTTCCTGTCGTGGCTCAGTGGTTAAGGAATCTGACCAGGAACCATGAGGTTTCGGGGTTCGATCCCTGGCTTCGCTCAGTGCTTAACCTAGCGTTGCAGTGAGCTGTGGTGCAGGTCAAAGATGTGGCTTGGATCCGGAGTTGCTGTGGCTCTGGCGTAGGCTGGTGGCTACAGCTCTGATTAGACCCCTAGCCTGGGAAGCTCCATATGCCGAGGGTGTAGCCCTAGAAAAGACAAAAAGACAAAAAAAAAAAAAAAAAAAAAAAAAAAAAAAAAGGTACAAATCTCAGTGAAAAAGCAAGACCACGGTGCTCTTCCGAATCCTTGTTAGTATTTCATTTCTTTGTTAGGAAAGATTTGAGAGTGTCGAGGGCTTCCCTTAAAATTCAGCTTCCAGGAATTTATGAATTTTCATCATAGGATGTGGGGCGTACAGATTCTCCTTGGAAGCTATGTCAGAATCACGTTTTCAGTTTCGTCACAAGGTCATTTCAGACAAATGAAGTCCTGTAGTCTTTCTTTCTTCCTTCCTTCCTTCCTCTCACCCTCCCTCTCCTTCCTTCCTCCCTCCCTTTCCTTCCTTCCTTCCTTCTTTCTTTTTCTTTCCCTTCCTTCCTTCCTTCCTTTTCTTTCTTTCTTTCTTTCTTTCTTCCTTCCTTCCTTCCTTCCTTTTTCTTTCTTTCTTCCTTCCTTCCTTCCTTTCTTCCTTCCTTTCTCCCTTCCTTCCTTCCTTCCTTCCTTCCTTCCTTCTTTCTTTCTTTCTTTCTTTCTTTCTTTCTTTCTTTCTTTCTTTCTTTCTTTCTTTCTTTCTTTCTTTCTTTCTTCCTTCCTTCCTTCCTTCCTTCCTTCCTTCCTTCCTTCCTTCCTTTCTTTGCTTTTTAGGGCCACACCTGCAGCATATGGATATTCTCAGGCAAGCTAGGGGTTGGACAGGAGATGCAGCTGCCAGCCTACACCACAGCCATAGCAACACCAGATCTGAGCCGCATCTGTGACCCACACCACAGCTCACGGTAATGCCAGATCCTTAACCCACTGAGCGAGGCCAAGGATGGAACCCGCATCCTCATGGTTACTACCTGGACTCGTTACCACCGAGCCACAGTGGGGCCTCCCCTCTAGTGTTTCTATCGAAGGAAATACAAACTTGAAGAATATTCGTAAAGAGGCACGTGTACACGAGAGAGGTTGAAAAGAGAGGATGCAAGTATCTTTTTGTTCTGTAAGAAAGTATTTGCAAATTATTTTCAGGAACCTTAATAAGACAGTCGTTAACTTTCTGGTATGAAGAGAAGCCAAATCTTCTACTACTTAACTTCTACGCATCTCATCAACAGTCCCAGAATTATTCATCTGGTAGTATTTGTCCGAGAGTTATAACACTTCGATAGTTTTGAACCTACCCTTGCTTACTTTTAAACATTTCCAAAAAGTTACATCCAGCAAACCAGCAAGGAGCTGCAGCTTATCAAGTTTATTCATAATCACAGTCGATTCTATTACACAAATTGTGTTTCCATCCTGAAGGACTAGCCTCTGGCCCTCTACGTAAACATAATTTGAGTTCATGTTTTATTTAGATAAGTGACATTTTGACCGGCATCCACAATGCTTTTTGTCACTCATGAAAGTTTATATAATTTTCGCTTAACTCTCAGGCTTATTGAATCTTAAAGATGTGACTCATGCAAAATAAATGTAACAAATGAAAAGGAAGAAAGTCCCTGCCAGGTTATGGTTTGGTTGACTCTTTTACGTGGGAGAAAAAAGAAACAAACGACTGCCATTCTACACAACACATAGAGGAGAATTTCACGTCTAGTACTAGAATCAATAATTGTTTCCCTGGATGTGCTTTATAATGTGAGCACTAGAATGTTAGGGATGAAACGGTCAGGTACCCAGTCCTCTGAGTGTGCACGCACACAAACATAAGTCTTTGCAATGATGGCCAAAAAGCACATGCAATGAGGCTCAACATCAAGAATTACTAAAGAAATACACATCGAGGGAGTTCCCGTCGTGGCGCAGTGGTTAACAAATCCGACTAGGAACCATGAGGTTGCGGGTTCGGTCCCTGGCCTTGCTCAGTGGGTTAACGATCCGGCGTTGCCGTGAACTGTGGTGTAGGTTGCAGACGCGGCTTGGATCCCGCGTTGCTGTGGCTCTGGCGTAGGCCAGTGGCTACAGCTCTGATTAGACCCCTAGCCTGAGAACCTCCATATGCCGCGGGAGCGGCCCAATAAATAGCAAAAAGACAAAAAAAAAAAAAAAAGAAATACACATCGAAACTACAGTAAGGTACCGCCTCACACCAGTCGGAAACGGCCACCAAAAAGTCTACAAGCAATAAATGCTGAAGAGGGTATGGAGAAAAGGGAACCCTCCTACAGTGTGGGTGGGAATGTCAGTTGGTGCAGTTGCTGTGGAAAAGAGCATATGCAGGTCCCTTAAAAAACTAAAGATAGAACAACCATGTGATCCAGCAATCCCACTCCTGGGCATCTATCCAGGCCTAACCGTAATTTGCAAGGATACATGCGCCCTCATGTTCATTGCAACGCTCTTCACAGTAGCCAAGACATGGAAACAATCTAAACATCCATCAACAGAGGAATGGACAAAGAAGATGTGGTACATATACACAATGGAATATTACTCAGCCAGAAAAAAGGAATGAAATGATGCTATTTGCAGCAACATGGATGGACCTAGAAATGATCATACTAAGCGACGTAAGTCAGACAGTGAGAGGCAAATACCATATGAGATCACTTATATATGGGATTCAATAAAAATGATAAAAAAAAGAACTTATTTACAAATGAGAAACAGACTCACCCATTTCAAAATCAAACTTTTGGTTACCCATGGGGAAATGTGGTGGGGACATAACTTGGGAGGTTGGAATTAACATATACATACCATTATAAATAAAATACATAAACAACAAGGACCTACAGGGAAATCTACTCAATATTCTGTAATAATCTACATGGGACAAGAATCTGAAAAGGAATGGGTATAGTCTATGTAGAACTGATTCACTTTGCAGTACACCTGAAACTAACACAACATCGTACGTCAACTATACACCAATCAAATTTTGAAAATAAAAATAAAAAATAAAACTTTGTGGTGTGATACACACACATGTATTGCCTTGTGGATGAAAAGCACACGCTGTTAGGCTTTCAAAGTACCCCCTAGATGATACTTTAGAAAAATCACAAGAAACCTGTCCCCTTTTTAACTGTCAGAGGGAACCCCACTTCCTCATCCAAGTTCTGACGTCGTTAAGAAAAAAATGAGGGTGTTCCCGTCGTGGCGCAGAGGAAGGAAATGAATCCGACTAGGAACCATGAGGTTGCAGGTTCGATCCCTGGCCTTGCTCAGTGGGTTAAGGATCCAGCGTTGCCGTGAGCTGTGGTGTAGGTCACAGACGTGGCTGGGATCCCACGTTGCTGTGGCTCTGGCGTACGCCAGCGGCTACAGCTCCGATTCGACCCCTAGCCTGGGAGCTTCCATACGCCATGGGTGTGGCCCTGAAAAGAACAACAAAAAAAAAAAATGACGTGTAAGGAGACCAAAATGTCACCTTTATTGACATTGATACAGCAGATCACATGGGTTTTGTCTGGGGGTAATTTAGTCCTGACCCCTTAGTAGAGACCCAGCACCTCACTGTTGGCCTGAGCTAGGTTTTCCTTCTGGGGCTGGCCCTTGAAACCTAGGATGTGTGAAAAAAGAGAGGAGAATGACTGTTTCATCTTGGCTGCTCAGAAACCGATGGATCTGGCCAAAGCATGGCCCTTAAGACCCAGGTAAGTCACTCCGTGTCTCACGGGGGTGGGAGGGAGGTGGAGTATAACGGGACCATGAGAGAAGTTGCAGGTGCAAAAAAAAAAAAAAAGTTCCCGTTGTGACAGTCAGGTTAGGAACCCGACTAGTATCCTTAAAGATGTTGGTTTCATTGGATTGTGATGATCATTGTACAACTATAAATGTCATAAATTCATTGAGGACTAAACATTTTTAAAAATAAATAAATTAAAATAAAAGATGTTGGTTTGATCCCTGGCCTCTCTCCGTGGGTGAAGGATCTGGCACTGCTGCAAGCTGAGGCACGGGTCACAGAGGTGGCTCAGATCTGGTGTTTCTGTGGCTGTGGTTCAGGCCAGCAGCTGCAGCTCCAATTTGACCCCTAGCCTGGGAATTTCCATAGGCCATAGGTGTGGCCCTAAAAAGACAAAAAAAAAAAAAAAAAAAAAAAAAAAAAAAGAAAGTTGCAGGTGCCACACCAACCCTTGGCAGGATACACCAGGCTTGAAGACGTGTCCCCTCTTCTCTTCAATTAGGAAGAAAGGGAGTTATTGATGTGAGGACGTGAAATCCTGGACTGTTCAGCATCACTTCTTTCCCTTATGCAAATACCTGTCGGGTACCTACTATGTGTCAGGTGCATCACAGCAGAGAGTGCGTATGCCTGCGTGCTTGGTCAGACTGTCACATGATGTAGGAAGGATTTATTTGTGCCCGTTGGGTACTCATATCCAGCAAAAGCACTTGACAGCCAATGAAACGGAGATGGCGGTGGCTGACCAAATATGTAGGTGGAGGCGCTAACCCTGGAACAGAGGGGCATGGACTAGCGGGGGGCCTTCGGCTACTAATAGGGTACCCAAACCATGATGCACCGAGAGGACCCAGTGTACAGGCCTCGGGGTCTGATGAGGGAAGGAAGGAAAAAGAAGAATGTACACGTCGTATGTCCACCCTGCCTGTGGACCCACATCTGAGGCGCAAAGCCGACCCGTGTACCATTTTTCAGGTTTTACAGACCGTGGTGAACATTTAACAGAGAAGCCGAACGGAATCCAGGGAAAGATCAGTATTCTAAGCCAGCGCTATTTGAGGAGTTAGTGAGTGGAAAATCCAAATTTGAAAATATGATTTATAACACTGATATTACTGCTTGAGAAGGTAATGTGCTGAGCTACTGGATTAATCACCGCGATTATTGGAACCCAGAGAGGGAATCGGTGGGCTATAAAGATACCTTCGTCTATAAAGAAGAACGCCGCTAAATTTTTATAAAACATTGAATTAACAATAACACGTGTTTCCCTCTGTGTATTTGCAATGTGATTTTAAAGTCAGAAGGCTCTACACGTTTTAATTTGTCAGAGAAGGATAGCTCTTCCCACAAAGATAATTTTGTGAACTGTTTTTGGGTGACCCTTATTCAGGTAAGTAAAAAGTTGTCTGTTTTGTTCTTTTTTGGGGGGAGGGGTAGATATACTTATATCCAAGGAAATGTCTTTAGAGAAGAAAATTCTGGCAATAATTTTTCTTGGGTTTCATTAATACCCTTTTTTTAGTTTGGGCTACAGTCAGTTCTTTTCATTTATTTAATTTTTTTAGGGCCGCACCCGAGGCCCATGGACGTTCCCAGGCTAGGGGTCTAATGGGAGCTGTGGCTGCCAGCCTACACCACAGCCACAGCCACGCCAGATCCTTAACTCATGGAGCGAGGCCAGGGATCGAACCCGCAACCTCATGGTTCTTAGATTCATTTCTGCCATGCCGCAATCCACGATGGGAACTCCTCTTCATTTAAACCGCCACTATTAAAAAAAGACGATCAACTATTATACGTTGGGATGAATAAACAAGGACCTACTGTGTAGCAGAGGGAACTACATTCAATCTCCTGGGATACACCATCCTGGAAAAGAATGTGAAAAAGCATGCCTATAAGTAATAATAAATAATGTACATATAATAATAAATAAGTTCCGTGGTATTTATTATACAAAACTGATCGCTTTGGGGTAGAGCAGAAATTGACATGGTAAATCAACTCGACGTCCATAAAATAAATTTTTAAAAAGGAAAGAGAAAGAAATTACAGGGGGAAATGCAGTAACTACACGTTGGCTCAAGAATAGACCGACCAAGAAAACCGATGGAAGAGTCCAGAACGTAACTCAGACCTGACTTTGGGCAGAGGTATCACTGCCCTGCAGGTGGGGGAAAGATGGCTTTCTCCGTGAACTGAGCTGAGCAGCTGGAGATTCCCATGGGGGGCGGGGGGCGGGGGATGGAATACTTTGACCACATGAAGACTTTCGTAGCTCAATCTGTAGGCTGAAAGAATAAAAACAGAGCATGCACATATCAACGGCATCCAGAGCCACTAAACAGATGAAAGGGCTCTGAATACAGCGGGCACCCCGAAACATGCCATGTTGGCCTGAGGGTCATTTTGAGCTATAGGCCATTGGGATCGGGAGATGCAGAAAGAGATGTGGAAGCAGGCACACATTTCTTGCTGAGGAAGTGCAACAGCTCGTCCTCCCTGGGAAATAGAGGTGTCTGTTCTCAGCCAAGAAAGGAGTGGACGCCACGATGGCTTTGCATAAACGGACCTTGTAAAACAGCCCGAACTTGCGTTAGTCCCCACAATGTCTCAGCCCTTGAAACCATCTTTTCTTTGACAAAAGGACAGATAAGTCCCCACATGCAACCATTTCTTGATATTTCACTATTTTTCTGTACACACAAATATTACAAATATATTTAACCCAACAGCAGCAACAATAATAACTATAGCCCTAGCTATGAAACTAGGACTATCACCAAATATGAATAAATGTTGAGTGCCCTTTCTCCTTTTTCTCTTTCTCCTTTTTTTTTTTAAGTTAATTAATTAATTAATTTACTTGTCTTTTTAGGACCGCACCCATGGCACATAGAAGTTCCCAGGCTAGGGGTCCAATTGGAGCTGCCGCTGCTGGCCGACACCACGGCCACAGCAACGTGGAATCTGAGCCGTGTCTGCGACCTAGGCCTCAGCTTGCAGTAAGGCTGGATCCTTAACCCACTGAGCGAGGCCAGGGATTGAACCTGTGTCCTCATGCAGACCAGTCGGATGCATTGACGGCTAAGCCACGACGGGAACGCCCTCTCCTGTTTGTTTAATTCACAAACACCCAGGTAGCAAAACCTAAGAGCGGAAAGGAAAAGATTGTCTTCCCCCAAAATGAACTCAGGAAAGAAAATTAACTTTAGGGCCTTGCAGGAGATGAAGTTCAGGTTTGCATTTTCTTTCCCGGGCATCAGTAAATGCAGAATTCATGGTTAAAAAGACACTCTAAGACATCCAAGTGAATGAAGTAAAGCTAATGATTAGGAGTGCAAAAATAACCATCGCAATTGCTCACAGGATACGATGGCCTACGTTTTTAAAGACAAGTTAATATAAGAGCGTTCCATCTGTGAACAGAGCTTGCAGGGCTGCTAACTGTTTTGTTTTTTCCACTGAGTTTACACTTAACCAAATTTATTCGACATATGCACCGGGGATATTAGAGGGTAAGGTCTTAAAAGCCCCGAGTCAGTATCTAAAAGGTTGCAAGCATTTGAATACAATGTGACCTAACAAGATACTGCTGTGCCCACTCCTGGCTTTTCCAACCTGGGATGGATGCCATCCCGCTTTTATGAAAAGACCTACCCTAGTACCTGTTTTCACTCACAGAGAGACATTTCAACGAAATTTCAACAAATTTTTCGACTTCATCCTAAAAGGCAAGAAGGTGCGTGTGTGTTTGGCAGCAGCCGTTCAAGGCCGAGCACCCCCTGGCCGAGAGAACAACCTCAACAGGTTCCCTTCCCCAGGGAACCACACAGAGCATCTCAGCATCCAGCCACCACAGCTCTGGACCGTGTCTGTGAGCATCTGTGCTCTGGCTGGACTTATCTGGTGCCTCCCTTAGCAAGACATGTCCTAAGGCACCTTCTGGTGCCTCCCTTAGCTAGACATGTCCTAAGGCACCTTCTGGTGCCTCCCTTAGCAAGACATGTCCTAAGGCACCTTCTGGTGCCTCCCTTAGCTAGACATGTCCTAAGGCACCTTCTGGTGCCTCCCTTAGCAAGACATGTCCTAAGGCACCTGCTTCTTCCCTCTGCACCCTTCAGCTTACAACAGCTTTGTGTATGGATGATGTCACAGGTACATTCCTCTTTCCTGGAGCAGGGAGCCTGTGATAACTATGGCCTCTTCCCCACTGCAGGTGTGTCAAAGCTTCCTTTGAGTGACCAGAGTGACAGTGACCAGAGATGCAGCCGCAGAGGCTGGATGGAAGAAACAGTCCAGGGCCTGTTACATTGGATGGAGGGGACACCGTCCAATGGGGACCCCCAAATGGGTGCATTGTTTGAGGGAAGACTGCATTCAAAAAAATGATAGGGGTTCCCACTGTGGCTGAGTGGATTAAGAACCCAAACAAGACGTAGTGTCCTTGAGGCTGTGGGTTTGATCCCTAGCCTTGCTTAATGGGTTAAGGATCTGGCATTGCCACAAGCTGCGGCATAGGTTGCAGATGTGGCTCAGATCTGGCATTGCTGTGGCGGTAGCCTAGGGTGCAGCAGCAGCTCCAACTGGACCCCTTGCCTGGGAACTTCCACATGCCACAGGTGTGGCTGTAAAAAGAAGAAGAAGAAAAAGACAATGTCAAGATGGGCAGGGCTCTGAACGTTAGAAGGAAAGGGAGGTAGTTGATGGTTTCTTTACCCAGTGCCAGACACAGGTGAGCTTCCCAGGTATTACTACTAAGGCTGTAGCTCCACAACCGAACCCATGCCCCTCCCAAGGAGTAAACCTGCAGAAAATCGAAACTAACCATAGCCTCTAGCTGTGTTTTTCCTGTGTTCACAGGAAAAAGAGCATCCAAGCACAAGAAAACCCCTGCAAACTGGTTCAGCTTCAAAAGTGTGACAAAGCTTGCCCTGCAGCTCATTATCATCTCATTATAACTGTAAGATCTCCACCCATCTGCACCCGCTCCCCACCCAAGAGCTAAAGGACCCCACCAGGGCAGAAAAGAGGGGGCACCCCCAGTCTAGGAAGAACTCTGCCTTTTCCTAGAAAACCAATACCTGAGCCAGGTAAGACGTTAAATTTTTCTTTAACGTCTGGCCTTGGTCACCGCCTCGGAAGAGGTGCTTTGTGAGCCAAGCTTCTGCGTTTCCAGTCTCTGGGCACTGAATAAGGTGTGTGCTGTTTCAGCCTCAGCCTACGACTCGGTACTGGCTGAGCAAATCCAAATTGGGCAAAGAACCTTCTCTGCCAAGGCCAAGGCTGGGGGGCTTCAGCTAACTGGGGGACAGTATCCTCTGGCTTTTGCAGCTGGAAGAGCGAGCTCCTCGGAGCACCTAGACCCACACAGGCAGGAAGATCTGTGCTTCTTACAGCCCCAACGGGAACCCTTAGATGGCATCTGCTGTCGTCAGCAGGAAAGCTGAGGCATAAACAGCCCAGGGCTGACGGAAATGTGATGGTTATTTCAGGTGAAGTGCTGAGGGGCAAAGTAAGGCTTCTTCATCCTCAAATTCTGCTCGACAGATAGAGTCAGCCACCCCCACGTAGTTTTGGCAGAGACCTACCTTCAAAGAGAGGAGAACGAACTTACCCTTAAAGTAAAACATCTAAGAAAAGGGAATGAGAACCCCTCCTCCCTTATTTTCTATTTATCTATTTTTTCTTTTTACGGCTGCACCTGTGGCATACAGATGTTCCCAGGCTAGGAGTCAAATCAGGGCTACAGCTGCCGGCCTACACCACAGCCACAGCAACATGAGATCTGAGCCGAATCTATGACCTATGCCACAGCTCACGGCAATGCCGGATCCTTAATCTGCTGAGCGGGGCCAGGAATCCAACCCCCATCCTCATGGATACCAGTCTGATTCCTCCCTTGGCATGCTTCCATGGTTGTTCCAAAGGCCTGCATGTTTTCCAGAATGCACTCAGTTGTGCTAAGTGCTGAGACTTAAAAACCTACCTGGAAAAAGGAAAAAGAATATTTTAACGCCACCCATCTAATCTGAGGTCGTTTTAAAAGAAACCAGCCCACTCCCGGCTCTGTGATTTGATCGCTCCTGGTGAGATGGGAGGGATCTCAGGGCTTAAAATGGTCCATAAGTTGTTTGTGTCCATCCCTTCTCCAAGCTTTTGAGAGGATTCAAAAGAAATATTATAGTGGTGTGATGCTACAATGACAGCAATTTAGGAAGTGATTTCGGGATTCTCTGACAAAGGAGCAAATAGGAAGAATCAAAATTTACAGCGAATCAACTGTATTTCAATAAAGTTAAAAAAAAAAAAAACTTACAGTATCCCTTATGATTTAATGAGGACAGCCTCTGTGCCCTACTCCACCCAAAACATTTTTGTCCAGACTCAGATCCTGAAAGCTGTAGCCGGTGATTCAAAATCCAAGAAGCCCATGCTTCTTGCACTCAGCCTCCACCTCCACTGTCCAAGAAAAGACTGTTCTTTTTGTCACAAATATTCATTGATTCAACCTGCACCCTGTAATCATAACAGCAGAACAGGCTCCTGTGTGGCCACTACTGTATTTTGGAGTCTCAAAACCCAGAAGCCAATTTTTTTTTATTGCACCCGAGGCAAGCAGAAGTTCAGGGACCAGGGATCGAACCTGTGCCCGAGCTGTGACCCTGAGCCAGCAGGGAACTCCAGTCCAGAAGCCACTTTTGCTTGTTGATACAAGTGTCTGTCATGGCTTCTGTCTCTTCCCTGTGTTTGCTAGTCTTCCCCACAGGTAGGTCAGCTTGGGGGCTGGCTCCATGGGTGTGTGACCCCAAGCTTGGTTTAACGCTCCGTCATCATGGGAATTCTTCATCTTATCCATGCACTTGTGTCTTGTAAGTAAAATAGGGTGGGACAGGGGAGCCCATATGGGAGAAGAGGAAATACACACGCTATGGTTGCTCGCTACTCCTCATTGCCCTGTTCACAGAAAGCATACACAATGCCCGTGAGCGCAGAATTCTGGATGCCCGTGAGCACAGAATTCTGGTGAACCTGCTACATGAGGTCAGTGAGCATCAGCTGAGGACAAGGTAAGCATGTGCATAGTTTCAATACAAACCATGCTTTCTTTTTTATTCTATTGAAATATAATCGAAGTACAACAGCGTGTTAATTTCTGCTGTACAGCAAAGTGACTCAGTGATCCATACAGATGCTTTCTTTTTGCATATTCTTTTCCATTATAATTTATCACAGGATACTGAATATAGTTCCCTGTGCTCTACAGGAGGACCTTGTTTTTATCCATCCTATAGATACTAGTTTCCTCTGCTAATCCCAAACTCCCAGTCTATCCGTCTCCCTCCCCACTTCCCCTGGCAACCACAAATCTGTTCCCTCTGTGCATGATCTGTTTCTATTTGGTGGATAAGATCATTTGTGCCATATTTTAGATTCCACATAGAAATGATGTCCTATGGTATTTGTCTTTCTCTGTCTGGTTTGCTTTTCTTAGTATGATAATCTCTAGATCCAACCATGTTGCTGCAAATGGCATTATGTGCTTCTTTTCTATGGCTGAGTAATATTCCATTGTATAGATGTACCACATCTTCTTTGTCCATTCATCTGTCAATGGACATCTAGCTTGTTTTTATGTCTGGGCTACTGTGAATAGTGCTGCTTGAATATGGGGTTGCATGGATCTTTTCAAATAAGAGTTTTGTTCAGATACATGCCCAGGAGTGAGATTGCTGGATCATGTGGTGGTTCCATTTTTAGTTTTTTAAGGAACCTCCCTGCTGTTCTCCATAGTAGCTGCTCCGGTTTACATCCCCACCAACAGTGTAGGAGGGTTCTCTTTTCTCCACACCCTCTCCAGCGTTTGTTATTTGTTGGCCTTTTGTTTTGTTTTGTTTTTTGTTTGTCTTTTTTAGGGCCACACCCGCAGCACATGGAGGTTCCCAGGCTAGGGGTTAAATCAGAGCTATAGCTGCTGGCCTACACCACAGCCACAGCAAAGTGGGATCAGAGCTGTGTCTTCGACCTACACTTCAGCTCACCACAACCCCAGATCCTTAACTCACTGAGCAAGGCCAGGGATCGAACCTGCATTCTCACGGATGCTAGTCAGATTCATTTCTCCTGAGCCACGATGGGAATGCCTGTTATTTGTAGATTTTTAAAATGATGGCCATTCTGACCCATGCAAGGTGGGCATACTGCACTTTTAAACCACAACTCACATCAAAAGCAAAAAGAAGGCAGTGACATTCTAAGACATATAAACAATGAAGGAAACCCATCATATGTTTTCTTGTGTCACGTCCCTGAAATGACCAATCACTCAGGCTGAAAATGATGACAGAGAAGGAAAGACAGAGAGGTCAGCCCATAATTCATGTCTATTTATCCTTCCTACTCCTCCGCAAACAAGTGGTGGGGACAGTTGATAGCATGTACACGTACAAAGAAGCAAAATAAAAGGCTGATGTGGTTATATGCAGTGTTTCTATCATTATGGTAAAAACAAAATACACATGCATGTGCCAGCTAGGAAATAGATGCTGGGTAATTGCAGTGGTCCTGTAGATAAGTTAAAAGCTATTATGTTTATCTTTAAAACCGATGTTGCACAATATAAAGATGAATGGTAATACTCATGTGAATAATTTTCCTGTACTTAAAACAACATTAAAGAGCAAATACAGGAGGAGTTCCCATCATGGCTCAGCAGAAATGAATCTGACTCACATCCATGAGGATGCAGGTTCCATCCCTGGCCTCACTCAGTGGGTTAAGGATCTAGTGTTGCCATGAGCTGTGGTGTAGGGTGCAGATGCAGCTTGGATCCCACGTTGCCGTGGCTGTGTCTGTGGCCGGAGGCTATTGCTCCAATTTGACCCCTACCCTGGCAATCTCCATAGGCCACAGGTGCAGCCCTAAAAAGACAAAAAACAAACAAAACAAATAAAACCCCCAGCAAATACTGAATTCCATGACAGGTCAAAGAGGGACACTGCACAGGAAAAGAAAAAGCTTTTTTTTTTTTTTTTTTTTTTTTTTTTTTGTCTTTTTGCCATTTCTTTGGGCCGCTCCCGTGGCATATGGAGGTTCCCAGGCTAGGGGTCGAATTGGAGCTGTAGCCACCAGCCTACGCCAGAGCCACAGCAACACGGATCCGAGCTGCGTCTGCAACCTACACCACAGCTCATGGCAACGCCAGATCCTTAACCCACTGAACAAGGGCAGGGATCGAACCTGCAACCTCATGGTTCCTAGTCAGATTTGTTAACCACTGCACCAGGATGGGAACTCCAAGAAAAGCTTTCTATCTCCTGCCTCATACAGCATTCCCCCCCCGCCCCGCCACTTTTTGAACAGGGCTCCATTAATTTCGTAGCCAAGTCTATCTGGATACGTATTCTTTCATAGTCCAAGTTTCTAGAAGCACCTCAACATTATACAGAAAATTCTTTCCTTTTCTTCATCGACAGTTCTTATCTTTTGCCCTTGGATACTCAAAATCTCACAAGCAAACGCTGTGCGTTTTATGTTTCACCTGTTGGGACATTTCGGAAGAAGTCGCTTCAACAAGATGGACCAGAAGGAGGAGTGCACAGTTGTAAGCCTTACACGAAAGGACACATTTGCTCAAACATTCATGCCCCATTGCCATCAGCTAACTAACATGGATCTTTGCTACGGCCCCTGCCTGCAGTGGACATTGCATTTGCTCTCAGTCAGTTCTCACATTAAAAATCACCTGGGTGGCCCCCCCCAAAAAAAAGCAGTTCCCAGGCCCCAGGCTTCAGCCCAGGCAAAGCACCCCGAATGCTATCAGAGTCCAAACTAAAACCAAGGTCAAGACCAAACACCCACATCTAAGACTGGTGCCTTGCAACCTTGCCTGAGCAAAAGAAAACCCTAAGCATCTTGTTGAAATCCCAGACTCCTCACCAGATTGCATCCTCAGCGGTTAGGATTCTGTACTCTTCACAAGCACCTCCAGTGTATTCTTAGGATTAGGAGGGCTGAGGACGCACTGCTTTGAGAAGAACTGAGCGGGAAGAAAAAGAGAGAAACATGATCAGCCATGAAGCTGCCGGTGACAAAAGATTCTTTGAGAATCACAGTATTCTTTACATACAGTCACCCTCCTGCATTAGTTATCTCTATCTGTGAAGCACATGGCCTTACACTTACTGGGTGACGGCTGGGTCGTCTGCTCAAGGTTGCCATCCAGGTGTTAGCGGTGGCTGGGCTCTCATCCGAGGGGTCATGTGGGAAAGGACCTGCTTCGAAGCTCTTTGGCTGCTGGCAGAACTCATCTCCTTGTGAACCAGAGGACTCAGGGCTTATTTCTCACTGGCTGTTGGCTAAAGAGGGTCCCTCAGTTCTTTGCTATGTGGACCCTTGAAAGACAGCAGCTTACTTTTTCAGAGGCAGCGCAGGAGAGGGGCTCTGAGCAGTTAGAGAGCTTACACTCTTATTGAATGTAACCACAGAAAGGGCATCACATGTCTTCAGCTAGATCCTGTTGGTTGGGAAGCAAGTTGCAAGCCCTGCCTACACAGTAGAGAAGGGTGTGGGTGCCAGGAGGTGGGGTCTTCAGGGTGCCAGCTTAGAGTCTAATAAACAGTACACTCTGCAGCCACAAAAAGTAGGTATGAAGTCTAGAGTCTGAATGCCAGGGTTCCTGTGCATTGGTACCCCATGTTACCAACATAAAAAGATTGACCTCTCCTTAGTTCACCTTTCCTCAGTGGACAAATCTACACAATGGTATTAAAAATGGCACATACTTTTTTTTTTTTTTCTTTTTGGCCACAGCATACAATGGCTGATGTGGGCATCTCAGTTCCCAGATTAGGGATTGAACCCGGGCCATGGCAGTGAAAGAACTGAATCCTAAACAGTAGACCCCCAGGGAACTCCCCCAAATGGTATATACTTTATAAGATTGCTGGGATGGTCCCTGGAATTACTGCATGCAATGAGCAAGGCCAACTGGCTAGGGCAGGTTAACAGTTCCATAAATAAGAGATCAGTATGGCTGTTATTGGCATGGCACACTTGGTTATGCCATAATCAAGGCCCATTCTCTTTTGTCCCATGTTAGCGAACAAGAAAACAAGTGTTCTCATCCATGGGGCCTATGAGACAGTGGCAGAGCAAGGGAACTTTTTAAATGTGTTCTCAAAAAAGGTTGGTGTGGGCACAACCACTATGGAGAACAGTATGGAGGTACCTCAGAAAACAATATAGAATTACCAATATAGAGCCAGCAAACCCACTCCTGGGCATACATCCAGACAAAAGTACAATTCAAAAAGATACATGTGCCCCTATGTTCATTGTAGCACTATTCACAAGAGCCAAGACATGGAAACAACCTGTCCCTCTACAGAAGAATGGATAAAGAAGATTGGTACATATACACAATGGAATACTACTCAGCCATAAAAAAGAAGGAAATAATGCCGTTTACAACAACATGGATGCAATTAGAGATTCTCATACTAAGTGAAGTAAATCAGACAAAGACAAATACCACAAGACATCCCATCTATGTGGAATCTAAAATATAGCACTGGAGTTCCCATCGTGGTGCAGTGGTTAACGAATCCGACTAGGAACCATGAGGTTGCGAGTTCGGTCCCTGCCCTTGCTCAGTGGGTTAACGATCTGGCGTTGCCGTGAGCTGTGGTGTAGGTTGCAGACTCGGCTCGGATCCCGTGTTGCTGTGGTTCTGGCGTAGGCTGGGGGCTACAGCTCTGATTTGACTCCTAGCCTGGGAACCTCCATATGCCATGGGAGCAGCCCAAAGAAATAGCAAAAAGACAAAAAAATAAATAAATAAAATAAAATATAGCACAAATGAACCTACCTACTAAACAGAAATTCTCACAGCCACAGAGAACAGACTTCTGGTTGCCATGGGGGAGGGAGGAAGGAGTGGGGTGGACGGGGAGTTTGGAGTTGGTAGATGCAAACCATGACGTGGACAATGGATAAGCCATGAGGTCCTGCTGTCCAGCACAGGGAACTCTATCCAGCCTCTTGGGGTAGAACATGATGGAAGATAATATGAGAAAGGGAATGGATATTTATATGCATATGACTGGGTCACTGCACCGTACAGCAGAAATTGGCACATCATTGTTAACCAACTACACTTTCATAAAAAAAACAAATTCAACTCAAGTTAAAAAAAAAAAAAAGTTTGGCGTGAAATGAATAGCCTTTTGCCCCGTCATTGCGTCGCTATGGGGGTCTCAAGACAGAACCTGTGAGCATGGATCACGTGAGGCACTGTTACACAAGGTGCAGATAAGCGCCATGCCCAAAGCACTGTGACGTATTAATGATGTATTATGTTAACAGTCATCAGTTGTTTAAGACAGTGACAAATAAGATGCTATGGCCGTTTATAGGGCAGAGAATCACTTTGGGCTGAGAACTCCATGGCGAGGGCAGAAGATAAAACAGACCACTATTGGGAAGCCTGTAAAAGGCAAGTTATCCCAGTATCAATGGGTGAGCTCATTACTTGGCTCAAAGGAGTCGAGTTCTGCTTGTTCTGCAAATGATGTTGGGCTCATCCACCACGTTCCTCGGGGCTGGGAGTGAGCATCCGGCAGCCTCATTCCACCCTTGGGACCTCCTTCCACCCACACCTTGGTTTAGAGGTCAGGACGGATGACACCACGTGTATGAAGGATGCATGATCAAGTCTGATACTCACATAATGACACTTTCTGCGGGGGACAGTGCAGATCCCCAGATGGTACAAAAGGGCTTCAGGGAGCAAGGGAAAGGGCGTGACAGCTGCTATGAGGTGGGGACGCAAGCCTGGGGGGAAGGTTCCTGAACACAGGCTGGGGTTGACGTAGGATAAGCCTCTCGGCATGGGCAAGAAGGGTACACCTGGGCATCCCCATCAGCTTGACCAGGTGAAGACAGAGGGGAGAGGGGAGAGGGGAGAGGGGAGAGGAGGGCTTGAAAGTGCTGAGCAGCCAAATATGAACAATGGACTCACACTCTAGTAGAGTACCTCCTTTATACAAGTTAGGTAAGTGGCTAGCAAGGATGTACCTCCTTGCCCAGGATCATACGTCAAACCAAGAACGCCAGAAAGAAGCCAGTGAACCCACAGGTAGGGTTCACTACCTGTGGCCCAGACTAAGCCTGCTTTCCATCCAGAGCAGATAATGAGAACATCAGAGGGTCTTCCCCTGCATGAAAGGTCTTGAAGTGCATATTTGAGGGGTGGGAGGTCCACCTGAGCGAAATCCTACAACACCTACCGACCACATGAGAGAAGACAAAGGATGAAGACAGTGGAAATAGGAGAATAAGGGCTCAAGGTCAAGATATGTGCCATCATTCCTGGGCTTTGTGATTTACTGCAGACTAAATACAAGGATTCTATGCGATGATTTCATTTTTTTAAAAAAGGCATTTTCGTGCCACGAATTAAGCAGAAATATTCTCTGTGAGGATTCTTTTATAAATGGCTTTATACCAGGGCTGAGAATTCCACGCCTCCAGAGGTGACGGCTCAAGACTCTTCATTATTGCACTATTATTACTTCATAAACAATGATTATTGATCACCTCCTCCTTTTAAAGAATGCTGGCCTCATTTCCAGACTATGAAGAACACCAGACACTTGCAGAGATGAGGTCCCTCTGGTGAAGCGAATGTCTCCAAGACAAAGTCAATAGAGGTCAAAGATAACATCCAAGGACCTCAGTCTTAAAGCTGCTTCTTCCCTCCAGCAAATGATGTCTCTTAAGAGGGGGATGAGGGACCTTTAATTCTCATTCTCCAAAGCCCATTCATCTTTCTCAGGAGCCAAATCCAATTAGCCAATGTAAGCGTTAGAGAGTTAACCTGGCAGATAGGCTGTCTTGTAATTACATCTCCTTTTACATTTTTTTTTGGTCTTAGGGCTGCACGCATGGCATATGGAAGTTCCCAGGCTAGGGGTCAAATCAGAGCTGCAGTTGCCAGCTTATGCCACAGCCACAGCAACGAGGGATCCGAGCCACATTTGCAACCTACACTGTAGCTCACAACAATGCCAGATATGTAACCCATGGAGCAGGGTCAGGGATGGAACCCACATCCTCATGGATCAAAGTCGAGTTCACTACTGTGGAGCCACAATAGGAGCTCATCCTTTTAACGGTTTTAAAGGACCCTCTGAGTAACGCTCAAAGGGAAAAGGAGCAGGTAAAGCTTCCACTGTCTGAGAGGTTGTTCCACGTTTCTCCCAGTGGACATGCACTCAGGCAGTTCCTTGGGCGTCTACTCTGTGCTGGACACTGGACTGGGGATGGGAAATACACCTGTGATTAACCAGAGAGGCAAAGAGGCAAGCTCAGGGTCATAGGAGGCATATTACACTAAAGGAGCACGCAAGGTTCTTCTATGAGCAGAAGCCAACTCAGACCAGTCCAAGGATGCAGTTCCACTGATCTCTACCTAACCCAAAAGATGCTTCCTTTGTCAAGACCTCCTGAATATTTTCTCATTCCATGTCTTACAGATGAGCATTGCATTGTTTTTTATTTAAAGGGATTATAAGTAGTGTTGCTAAAAAAGAAAATTCTTTTCCATGTTGATGGTGAAAAAACATGTGGATTTCTAAGCATGGAATTGCTGAGTCTTGAGGGTATACGTTCTACCTTCCTGGGTATTGCCAAGCAGTGTCCCCATCTGACTAATTTATACCCCCTCAAAGCATTCCCGTTGCTTAACATCTTCAGCAGTTGATGATATCTGGCTTTTCCATTGCAGTAGATTCTGGAGGTTGCATAGCCGTATCTTACTATGGGTGTAATCTGCCTTCTTCTGATGACTAATCATCTTGGGAAGCTTTTGATAGGTTTATTGGTAATTCAGACAGTTTCTTTTTTAAATGCCTCTTCAAGCCCATCTTTCAAGTGGGCTTTCTGCATTTTTGATATCTTGACCTATATACATATTACATATTCAGCATATAAATATATATGTTAGAAAGGTGCAGCAACTACCGCCTCCAACTCTCTCACTGGCCTTCTAGGTTCTTTAATGTGGTGTTTTGATGAACAGAAGTTGTAAGGTTTTTTTTTTTTTGGTTGCATCAGAATATATATATGACTGGGTCACTTTGCTGTACAGCAGAAATTGACAGAACATTATAAATCAACTATAATAGAAAAAATAAAAATGCTTAAAAACAGAAATCAGGAGTTCCCATGGTGGCTCAGTGGATACAAATCTGATTAGTATCTTTGAGGATGTGGGTTCAATCCCTGGCCTTGCTCAGGGGCTTAAGGATCTGGCGTTGCTGTGAACTGTGGTGTAGGTTGCAGACGTGACTTGGTGTTGCTGTGGCTGTGGGGTAGGCTGGCAGCTGTAGCTCCAATTTGACCCCTAGCCTGGGACTTCCATATGCCACAGGTGTGGTCCTAAAAAGCCAAAAAAAAAAAAAAAAAAAAAAGGAAAGAAAAAGAAAGAAATCAGCAGGCAGTTTACAATATCTGGAATCAGAGGGTAATTTCCTATCAAATGAATATCTTCTCGATGCACTTGTTCCATAGAATCATCCCAAATTTACCTCGATTACTCATCAGATTTACTCGTTGAGCTGTACTCAATGTGCTTTTTATCCACACATCTATCTGGATTGGCCCCTGGGAAGCGATACTTAGGAATATGCTTCCTCTTGAAATGCTAGATCCAGGCAGCCTTCAGCTGACCCTTTCACAATCAGGATGCTTCCAAGTGAGTGCATGGGTCACCTGCCTGGTCTGGCTGGTGCGGCCGTGAACAGAGAAAGCAAAAATGAAGCGTGGGGACGTCTGAGGTGACATCAAATTGTGCAGCGTGAACATAGGAACTGAGAACACTATGGCTGCCAGTACCGTCTCAGTCCTGGGTGGGAAGGCGTGACGGAGAGGCTTATAAAGATGAGGTGACACAGAGGAGAGAAAAGAACGGTGATTAGCATGCCCACCGATTCCCCAGAGCTGCTGTCAAAGAGAGGCACTCACTCAAGGTTTAAGGAGCTGGCAAACAGAGAACAGAAGAGCTGGCTAGATCCAGAGGATAATAAATTCTAGCAGCTGACGGGAGGTAGAACGAGAGAGAGACTTCAGGACCAGGAGAGGTTTATAAGATGAAATGGAGGATATTCCGGCAGTTTTATAAATGTCTAATACACTCCAGCTTCGGATCTTGGCACAACTCCTGGAGATCAGCTGTGCCCGGCTGAGCATTCCCTGGGCAATGAGTTTGAGAGTGAAAATGCTCAAGACACTTTGGGTCCCAGGACTGTCCCCATCACTATGGCAGGAACAGATTTGCCATCAGGGAAACAGACCATGAGAATTATGCATATTTAAACCAGGCTTCAGGAGAGTTCCTGCTGTGGTGCAGCCTGCTAAGGATCCAACTGCAGTGGCTCCATGCATTGTGCAGGCAAGAGTTTGATCCCTGGCCGGGAAGAGTGGGTTAAGGATCTAGCTGTGCTGGAGGTCACAGCTGCAGCTTGGATTCAATCCCTGGCCTGGGAACTTGCATAAGGCACAGGTGCGGCCAAAATAAATAAATGAATGAAGGAATGAATGAATAAATGCATAAATAAATAGGGCTTGAAATAGGTGAAGAGAAGATTGAGAAATATTACCTGACCTACTCTTTCCTCTGTGTTGTACCTAAGAGATTTATTTTATCCAAATAACGTTGGAAATCTCTCACAATGTTTTTCAGTAGATAAGAATATACTGTAAGGGTGTTTGCCTTGTGGCTCAGTGGTAATGAACCCAACTAGGATCCATGAGGTTGTGGGTTCAATCCCTGGCCTTGCTCAGTGGGTTAAGGATCTGGCATTGTCATGAGCTGAGATGTAGGTCACAGACGCAGCTCGGATCCAGCATGGCTGTGGCTCGGGTATAGGTCGGCAGCTGCAGCTCTGATTACACCCCTAGCCTGGGAACTTCCATATGCCATGGGTATGGTCATTAAAAAAAAAAAAAAAGCAAACAGAGCCCATTCAGATCATCCAAGATAATCCCCACGACTTTAGTCATATCTGCAGGGCTCCTTCTACCATGGAATGTACCATCTTCTCAAGTTCTGGGAAGGAGACCATGGACTCTCTGGGTGGCTGTTCTTCTCCCTTCGACGTCACCCCCACTATCATCCTGGGACACCCTTGAGGTCTCGAACCTCCCTTCATCAGGGAACAGGTGTCTGCCAGTTCTGTGTGTTTCCCTTTGAACGACACCCAAGCACATGCACGTGCGTGCACATGTGCACACACACACACACACACACACTTTCACAGGGTATTAGTTTGCTCTGGCTGCTATGACAAAATCTCATATACACAAGGGCTTAAATGGCAGGCATTTGCTTTTCTTACAGACATTTTTTTTTTTTTTTTGCTATTTCTTGGGCTGCTCCCTCGGCATATGGAGGTTCCCAGGCTAGGGGTCCAATCGGAGCTGTAGCCACCAGCCTACGCCAGAGCCACAGCAACGCGGGATCCGAGTCGCATCTGCAATCTATACCACAGCTCACGGCAACGCCGGATAGTTAACCCACTGAGCAAGGGCAGGGACCGAACCCGCAACCTCATGGTTCCTAGTCGGATTCGTTAACCACTGCGCCACGACGGGAACTCCTCACAGACGTTTTTAAAGTCACTTCCCTGCCTGTCTGTGTCTACAAGTCCTCTTCTTAAAAGGATACCCATTGGACTGCATCGGGGCCCATTCTCATGACTTCGTTTTAACTTAATGCATCTCTACAGACCTTGTCTTCAAACACACATTAATAATAAACACATATTATGCTGAGGCCCTGAGGCTTAGGGCTTCTACACATGAAGTTCGGGGAGGTATAACTCAGCCCACAACATAGAGGAAAGACCTAGTCACTGGCCAGCTTCCCATCGCTCTATTTTTTTTTTTTTTTTAGTGCCACACCTGCAGCATATAGAAGTTCTCAGGCTAAGGGTCAATTCAGATCTGCACATGCCGGCCTACACCACAGCCACAGCAACGCAGGATCCGAGCTGTATCTGCAACCTACACCGCAACTCACGGCAATGCCAGACCCTTAACCCACTCAGCAAGGCCAGGGATCAAACCCACGTCCTCATGGATACGAGTCAGGTTCCTTACCTCTGAGCCACAATGGGAACTCCCCATCACTCATTTCTGACCACGTCTGATTCATAAGACTGTCTCTAACCCTGCGCTTCCATCTGCATCAAAAAGAGAAGCCTTTTTCCATCCTTGCTTGCAAGGCAGGTATTTCTTCTCTTTGTTCCAGCAAAAGGGCCCTCCTCTTATTGGGGACTTGGGGAGGCTCTTAAAGAGAAGTGCCAGTCCCAGCAATAAATAAAAATAGACCAGACCCGAGGGCTTCAGAACAGCTTCACAAACGACTTGAAATGCTTTCAATTATAGAGTTGTGCATGTTGCTGAGAAGGGCGGCAATCTGTGCTCGAGTTATTCTCTGATGCCAGATTTTAGTACGAGCAGACTGATTTGCTTGGGAGAAAGCACGGGAACAAAACAGACGTGAAAAGAAAGGAAGGCAGTCTCCAGGATTCACACATAAAGTCCCGCTGCAACAATGGTCGGCATTTGTGTCCCCAGTAGCAGGCTTTGGGTAATTACAGACACCCAACCTAGGTGCCTGCGTTGGCCGGCTGGTTTCCTTCTGCCCTTGCTCAGGATGGAGGTGCTGACTCGCCTGGACAAGGCGAAGAGGGGAGGGCTGTCAGCCACTTCTCCCAGAGCGGAATCAAACTGGCCTTATTCCAGGCAGACACGTGGGGCACTTTAGTAAGGTCGGCTATGTGTTTATTTACGTATTTATTTTGCTTTTCAGGGCCGCACCCATGGCATATGGATGTTCCCAGGCTATGGGTTGAGTCGGAGCTGCAGTGGCCGGCCTACACCACAGCCACAGCCATGCCAGATCCAAGCCGCATCTGCAACCTACACCACAGCTCATGGCAACACTGGATCCTTAATCCGCTGAGTGAGGCCAGGGATCAAACCCGCATCCTTGTGGATACTAGTTGGATTCGTTTCCCCTGCACCACAATGGGAACTCCCTGCTGTGTGTTTAAAGACAGGTTTTAGGAGTTCCCGTTGTGGCTCAGTCAGTTAAGAACCCGACTAGTATCCACAAGGATGCAGCTTTGATCCCTGGCCTTGCTCAGTGGGTTAAGGATCCGGTGTTACCAATCAGAGATTCACGTGTTTGACTCTCAACCTTGCTGCCTTTTTTTTTTTTTTTTTTTTGGCCACACCCAAAACATGCAGAATTTCCCACGCCAGGGATCAAATCCGGCTCACAGCAGCCATCCAAGCCACAGCAGTGACAACGCCTTAACCTGCGGTGCCACCAGGGAACTCCCTGGGTATAGCCACTTTAAAAGGGAACACTAACTAGCTGTCCAAACCAGCTGCCACTCAAGTCCCTTGGTAACCACCACAGTCACAATTCAGAATACATTCAAAATCCACTTGACTTTCAAGCCTATCATATCATATTGATTTTATTCCTTAATCATTATTCAGATTGAATTAACAGTTTCATACAATTCATGTAAATCTGGAGAAGAAAAAATATCCAGCCAGGTCTTAAGGTTTTTTGCCCCTTGTGGTGTGGGTGGAGAATGATGTAAGACCCTTATCAGATGCTCAGTGAAATCGATTCCATGAAACAGCAGAATTTTCCTTCCTGGAAGCCCAAGAGGAGGGAGAACAGGATGCCTTGGGGCGGCTGACTGTTAGGGCTTTGCAAAGAGTGCATCTCATTAAACAGATAAAGGGAACAGTTCTGGAGAACTGCTGTATTTTGAGTAAACTAAGCAAGATGGAGGAGGTAGGTGACTGGAACTCGTTGTTGAAATGCGTTAAGACATTCCTGTTGTGGCTCAGCAGATTAAGAACCCAACATAGCATGTGGCCTCACTCAGTGGCTTAAGGATCTGGCATTGCAGCAAGATGTGGGTAGGTCACAGATGCAGCTTGGATCCAGTGCTACTGTGGCTGTGGTGTAGGCTGGCAGCTCCCATCAGACTCCTAGCCTAGAAACGTCTATATGCCATAGATGCGGCCATAAAAAGAAAAAAGAAAGAAAGAAATTAGTTAGACTTAAATTATATGTCAACGCTGGTTGCATGAAGCCCTTTATAATAGCTTTGAAGCCCAGGCAAGATTTCATGGAGGAGACACAGGACGGCTTGGGGACACCAAAGATACATGTTTCTGGGTGTTCTGCACACCCGTTGGCAAGGTGTCCAGCTCTTCCTCCTTGCCCTGCAGCACCCACTCACACGCGCTGGCAATGTCAAGGCATCGCTCTAATGAATACACCCTTCATTCCCAGTCATGGCCCTTGTCTATACATTCTATCTCTTGTTCTCTATTTCCTCATCAACATGTTTGATATATGAGCACTGCCTAATCCACCAGGGAAATTCCTTTAAGTAAAATCAGCAAAGAGACCTTTTATGATCATTGAGCTATTCCTGCTGCCTCCCCCACAAGACCTACTTCCCAGCAAGTGGGAACCAGGGCATCCATCTCCAGAGGTCAAGGTGGGACCAAGTTCTTTGTCACAAGCCAGGGCTGCTGTTAAAACCTCAGAGCTCCAAAGACAGGCAACTTTCATCAAGCAGAAGCCTCACTGTCCAGGAATCAGCAGGACATTCATCAGAGTAGTGATTTCTCATCTCGCCCTGTCATCATCCTCCTTGAAGAAGGACCCTAAGGAATACAGGGAAGGACAGAGACCAGAGAAAAAGTAAGATGCCAGGAGAGGAAAAAAGGGCTTTGGAGGAGCTCTGAGCCATGTAGGGGCAATACTCAAGGGATAGACACTGCAGTCATGAAATGAAGGAGAATGACAGAAAAGACAACTTCTGCCTACGTCATAATCTCAACATTCTTTAAGGGATTATCACATCATCTGTCTCTCCAAGGTGATGCAATCATTTAATCTTCATGAAAAAAGGAGTTCCCATCGTGGCGCAGTGGTTAACAAATCCGACTAGGAACCATGAGGTTGCGGGTTCAATCCCTGCCCTTGCTCAGTGGGTTAACGATCCGGCGTTGCCGAGAGCTGTGGTGTAGGTTGCAGACGCGGCTCGGATCCCGCGTTGCTGTGGCTCTGGCGTAGGCCGGAGGCTGCAGCTCTGATTCAACCCCTAGCCTGGGAACCTCCATATGCCGAGGGAGCAGCCCAAGAAATAGCAACAACAACAACAACAACAACAAGACAAAAAAAAAAGACAAAAAAAAAAAGTTTTGAATATGCTAAACTTTTTTTTTCTAAATTTGACAAAAATAACTCAAGCACTTTCAACCAGTATTTTTGTTCGAAGAAACAAATGGTTCTCTCTCTCTTTTTCTTTTTTTGGTCACACCTGCACCATATGGAAGTTCCTGAGCCGGGGATTGAACCTGTGCCTCTGCAGTGACCGGAGCTGCTGCAGTTGGATTCTTAACCTACTGCATCACAGCAGGAACTCCTAACAAATGGTTCTCTTGATGCAAAATCAAATTTCCTCAAAAAGAAAACCAGGTTCATTGTCTAGATTAAACAATTCTAACTTGTTTTATGATTTTTTCCCCTTTATCCTTTAAAAATCACTATTATTTTAATTTAAAAGGAGATCAGAACAACTTCATGTTGCTAAAAAAAAGAATGCCATCAATAGATGTTATTATCACCAAACAGGAACTTAAGGAAAAGGTGATTCTGAGATCTATGGCTTGCTTAAAAATAGTAGCAAAAAAATTTGTAGCAAATTTTATATTGTGTGTTTCTGGATGTTTTGTGGAAAAATGTTTCATATGCTCCAAACTATGCATCTTGGGCTTATTTCCATTGTGTTCATTGTCAGATTTTTGTCTACTGGATTTCTTAAAATTGAAAGAATGATTAGACCGCATTTATAATTGCACCTAGAGTGGCTGAAAGTTTTTATCTCCCTTTGGGGATAAAAGGCCTCTCTTGGAAGATATTCTCTGCCTAAATTCAGAATTTCTCCTATTTTCTATTGAGATCAACTCTTCCCTCTTTCCATCAAGCCAGACTTAATTTTCCCCTTTTGGTCACGATTCTAATTTTACCTGAGTCCCCGACCACGTGTCCTGAAATGACAGCTGTGTTTAATATTGGAATGTAACATGTCAAAACAGCTTCACTCCAAAAAAGATGGCATTTCTGTGTATTGACTTTGGAGAGTCAGTTCTGAGTGCCATTTATTATTAATTGCTGGTGCTATAGGGTGTGTTTCTAAATACTCAATATGTTCTGACTACAGCTCCTTACTGCTCAGGCATAACCAAGAATTGAGTACTGCTCCAAAGACCCATACCCCTCCTCTTAGACTCTCTGACCTTATGAAACCCATTATAGACAAATATTAAGCAAGAAAGGGTTCAACAAGTTCAGAACTCAGATTATCAGAAGTTTGGACATTTTCCCAGAGTTATTTCCAATTAGGATTTCTAGTGGGTGGTAATCTCTGGGACCAGCCTGAGATCTTAAAATGAGTGTCCACAGATACCCTTCAAATGATGCATTGAGCAATCCCCACACTAAATTTATCATCCACAGAAAGCATTACTGAGCATGGCCCTTTCTCTATGATTCTTCTCCAGAGCCTATTAGTCCCAATTAGGTTACATGACTCTAAAATCTCACCGGTGTGAAACAAAGTCTTTCTTCCTTTTCTTTCTTTCTTTCTTTCTTTCTCTTTCTTTCTTTCTTTCTTTCTTTCTTTCTTTCTTTCTTTCTTTCCTTCTTTCCTTCTTTCCTTCTTTCCTTCTTTCTTTCTTTCTTTCTTTCTTTCTTTCTTTCTTTCTTTCCTTCTTTCTTTCTTTCTTTCTTTCTTTCTTTCTTTCTTTCTTTCTTTCTTTCTTTCTCTCTTTCTCTCTCTCTCTCTCTCTTTCTTTCTCTCTCTTTCCATCCATCCTTCCTTCCTTCCTTCCTTCTTTCCTTCTTTCCTTCCTTTTTCTCTCTCTCCCTTTCTTGGTCTCTCTCTCTCTCTCTCTCTCTCTTTCTTTCTCTCTCTTTCCATCCATCCTTCCTTCCTTCCTTCCTTCTTTCCTTCTTTCCTTCCTTTTTCTCTCTCTCCCTTTCTTGGTCTCTCTTTCTTTCTTTTGGGCCGTACTTGCCCCATGTGGAAGTTCCCAGGCCAGGAATCAAATCTAAGCTGCAGCTGCAATCTACACCACAGCTGCAGCAATGCCAGATCCTTAACCCACTGTGCCACAGCAGGAATTCCACAAAGGTTTATTTCTTGCTCACACGTTATCCCCAGTGTAGCTGGCAGAGAGACTGCTCATCCTTGATACTCACAGATCTGACAGATGGAGGCTTTGCCACCTTAGGATGCTACCATCTCAACATGAGACTTTGTAGTAGCCTGAGGATGAACAAGACAAGAAACTGGAGGACTTCAGCCCAGAACTGATGTCTATCACTTGTGCTCATGTTTCATCATGAAAAGTCTAAAGGCGTCACCTGCGTGAGTCTGCTTCCTAAGGCATGGACATTTCCTCTCCATGTTCCAGACCTAGAGGAGAAGCAGATATAGGAATACTGTACCCTACAACCCGTAGGTAAGGAGCACTGCGCATGCCTGGACCACGATGAGAAGCAAAACACAACTGTCCAAGTCCTCAAGTTCATTTTTTTAAACATCCATTCATGTAGTTCTCAGAATCAATTTAACGCACAGAGAGAGATACAAAATCACCATGGTTGAATCTTGGCAATGTCAGATACCTCAACAGAATAATATTTAGGGGATGGTGGACGTGACTTCAAAGTAGACGTTGTTAGTTAAGTGACTCTGATCACGTACTGCATTTCGGGGAAGGCTCCGTGTGAGAACTGCCCCTGGACCAGGGAGAGAACTGGAAGAAGGTTGAGAATAATCATCCCCATTTTCCATCTCCTTCTGGAGAAACAGTGCCTTTCTTTGTATTTGTTTTAAGAAAAAAAAATCACACGGTGTGAGAAGACAGAGGAAGTGAGAGGAGAGAGGAACGCAATCTAGAAGCATGTTGCTATCTAATTCTCTTAAAATTTCCCATTTTTATTTTTGGTTTCATTTCCTTCCTCTCTACTTCACTTTACCTCTCAGAGTGCACACACAGTCAGCTTTGTTTCACGCGGAAAAGCTCCAACCTGATCAGGACGTGCTTCCTGCCCAGTTGTGTGGAGACGGGCAATTATGCTTGCCAGATATAAGACAAGATCCCTCCAGGAGAAAAACAGAGCTCAAGTGGACACAGATTACAGGATCCAAAGGATACACTGAGTGTTGACCTTCTCGTTCACTGTCAAGAACCCTTTTTCAAAAGTACAGCATGAAACACTTTCAAAGTTTCTCAAATCGCAAGAGCAATTATGTTGCTTTTTATACCATCCATCTCAACATTGTTACTGAAACCAATAAAGAAAAAAAGAAAAGAAATCAGAAGACAAAAAGTCATAAAAGATGGCAGGCAAAGTTTGGCTTTACGATGCTGTAAATGTTAGTATTCTGAGATGAAAACGTCCACCTTCAAACACAGTCATTTTGCATGGATCCTGACATGGTGATCAGACAATGCAAATGAGGTTGTCCAGTTAATCCTGCAGGTGTTTATAATCCTTTGGTCCAAAAGGCCATCATCTTCTGGTGTGGTTCCTGATGCTGAGGGTCCAAGGTGGTGTTCGGGGTTGCTGTATTACAAGTTTACAATCTGTAGCACAGGTCCCCAAAGAAGCATCAATGCACAGGCTCATTATGCAGGTTTTTCACGTATGGGAGGGCATATAGCTAGGATTACCAAGTACATGCTTTGGAGATATTAAAGAGAAACAAGCAAAAAAAAAAAAAGGGGGGGGGAAGGTAAAAAAAACTCTGGTATTCATTTTAGTTGTCTTTATGCAGCAATGGCAGATGGAAATATGGACAGCAGTCAGCTTCATCTGCCTTCCTGCACTGGTAAACTTCATACTTGGCACATGGGTGGATTTAAATGTTAATTTTTTATAAAGTTAGTAATGTAGAGCATCCTTTTACTTAAGAAGTAATCGGAGGAGCCCAACTTCTTTGGATGTCATTCTTAGCTGCAAACCTAAAAGGTCACAGAGACCTGAGACTGTTAAAGGCATGCACTCATAAGCTTGGCATTTTCCAGTGCCCCTCAGGTAATAATGACCAAGTCTAGGTCACATTTGTATGATCAGGCCAATGTGCCCTAGTGACTCAGTCCAGTGGACATTTCTAAAGTCACATGCATTCCTGTCCTATGGATCCTGGCATTTCTTGTTTTATATGAGCAGAAGCCATGCGTATGCTTAGGTAAGGAAAGGAAGACTTATAAGAATACTTTCCACTGTAGCTTTCCTGAAATATTAGCATTTTGAAGAATGGGCAATGTTTGAAGGATTTCTCCAACTCCCAGTCTCTTTTCAGTCATGTATTTATGTCTTTTGGTCATTATTATTTTTTCCTAATTGCATACACTTCTGAGTATCTATGTCCATTGATTGACCTTCCTGCAAAATATTCTCTTTTAGAAGTATTTCTGAGTATATACATAAGGGCAGCAATGGACCTGACTGTAAAATATCCTTTTATGAGATTAAAAATGATCTTCCTGATAGACGATGCCAATCTAAAGTGACTCGATTAGATTTTCTTCATTCTCATCAATTTTACAGCCCACTTTAAGAAGCTTTCAGGGATTATGGCCAAAGGCTAGGTGCCTGCCTCTGTTTGCAGTGCAGTAACTTTCAAGAGGTAAACCCATTTCTTGAAATGACTCAGTATACTCAGGGGTGTGGATAAAAATCAGTTTTTCCTAACTTGCCCCCTCTTTCATGATGGAAAACACATGCAGAAAATATCTATTATCCCCATATAATACTCCCAGTATTAATGAAATATATTAACTGTATGACAACCCATAACTATTAGCTCTCCAGTGATACAGGTTAGTTTGGTTAAAAAAAATAAAGATGAAAATGGGTTAGTAAGAATGGACTTGTGGTTGCCAAGCAGGTAGGGGAGGGAGTGGGAGGGACTGGGAGCTTGGGGTAAATAGATGCAGAATGTTGCCTTCGGGATGGATTAGCAATGGGATCCTGCTGTGTAGCACTGGGAACTTTAGTCAATTATGATGGAACACGTAATGTGAGAAAAAAGAATGTACACATGTATGTATAGCTGGGTCACCATGCTGCGCGGGAGAAAAAACATATATATAAAGAAATAAAACAAAGAGAGAACGGAACCTCTTACAAGATTGGCGCATGATCTTTCATGATTTCCACCAATGGGTAAACTCAATCTTACCATTAGGCAAAAGGTGTAGAAAGTATTAGAAGGTAGGAGAGTAGAGGCGTCTTGGGATGGAGCCCTGGCGCAGAGAGCGTGGAAAATTTTCTGTTATTTTCTTCCCAAATTCACCCAACTCCCAGGACACCATTCTGGCTAAACAAACACAAATCTGCCATTGCACCATAAATATTTCTGTGTGTCTATCATGGGCTAGGCACAGTTCTAGCCACTGGGAATATCCAAGTCCAGCCCTCAATGCATGCATAGCATTAACCTTCTGGTCAGGAAAGAGACAATAGACAGAGGTAGGGATACAGGTACAGATGGATGAAACGGGGTGTGATGAGTGCTGAGCTGGGCTTTGGGATGGCCACTTTGCCCGAATGGCTATTGTATACACTGGAGGAGAGCCTCAGGTTCAAGAGTTTAAAAGGAGCACTGAAGAACAGAAACAATGACACACCTCTCTACTCACACGGGGGAAACCGTGCATGCCACTGGCCTGTTGGAAGACTGCGTGGGTGAAGAGGAGGTAGAACAGGTCATTCGGGAAGAACACACACAGAAATCAAGAAGCCGGCAGTCAAGAAGAGAAGCTTCCAAAGAAGGACCGTGTGGCTTGTTCTGGAAGCTCAGAAAGCAAAGGAAACAAGGGGCTTCATTGCACAGGGACAGTGACGCCAGACGGAAAAGATGGACTTGACATCAGCCCTGAAAAGTGGGTGGATGGAAGTGAAGTGGAATAAATGAGACCAGACTGAATGATAGCAAAGTGCCTTGATTCCAATCTGTGCTTCCTCCCCAGCCTCTTCCCACCAGCTTCTGCAATCTATAGAATCCAAAGCTTCTCTAGTTCTCCAAATAAATAAATAAAAAATAAAACAAAACAAACAAACCCTCAAAAAACCTGTTTGCTCTGCTCCCTGAGATGGGCTAGTCCCCCTTCATCTGGCTTCTGACACCATTTGGACAGGACAAAGCTCATACATGCTCAATGCCTAAGTCTTCATCACCCATGCCCTGGGGAACACCTGGTCCTTGACTCTCCTCTCTCGCCAAGCTCTGTTGACACATGTCTCACAGCACACCCATGATCTGCTAACTCACAAATCCAGCCGGCCCTCCCCAGAACTCTCCTGTTCTGTTGTCCACCTCTGCCTTCTGCATCCCTTTTCCTCCCATGGAATCAGATGCAGCACTTTTGGAGTCCTGGCTTTTTTCTTCTGTCTGGTCAGTCCTTTTTCTTCTTTTCATCTTCAACTTGCTCCAAAGCAATCATATGTTCCCCTTTCCTAATTAAATATCTTTGTTTTTTAAGGGCCACACCTGCAACATATTGCAGTTCCCAGGCTAGGGGCTGAATTGGAGCTGCAGCTGCCAGGCTACACCACAACCACAGTAACGGGGGATGCAAGTCCAGTCTGTGATCTTCATCACAACTCACAGCAATGCCAGATCCTTAACCCACTGAGCGAGGCCAGGGATCGAACCCCCATCCTCATGCATACTAGTCAGGTTCATAACCACTGAGCCCCAAGGGGAACTCCCTAAATAAATATTACATACAGCTGTGTAGATCATGCTTACTTTGTCATGAGCCCTGAACCTTCTGGTGCCCAATGTATTAGTTTTCCGTTTCTGCTGTAACAAACAGATTAGAAGTTACCAGCTGAAGTCAATGCACATTTATGAGCTCATAGCTGTGTTGTTCAGAAGTCAGTGTGGGCTCAGCTCCTGCCTCCACTTATGGTCAATGACACTATGAAGGTGCTGGGCTTTTTTCTGGAGGCTCTGAGAAAGAATGGCTTCTAGGTTCCCTCAGGTGGTTGGCAGAATCCAGTTCTTTGGGGTTCTAGGACCGAGGCCCCAGTTTCCTCACAGGCTGTCCTCCGGGGTTGCTCTGAGTTTCCAGTGGCTGCCTGTGCCTTTGACATTGTCTGCTCCAACCTCACAGTGGGAACACGCAATGTGCTGGCCACATGCTTCAGCTCCCCGTGGCTTCCCATTCTGCCACATCTATTCCTCTTCCAAATTCTGTGCATCTCAGGGCTCATGGGATTCCACAAGACCCACCTTGATACACCAGCATAATCGCCCTATTTCAGGTCAGCTGAGGAGTAACCGACACTACATCCGCAGAGTCCTTTGAGCCACATAACATATTAGAACCGTGGGAGTGATACCAAGGCTTGAAGGTCATGCCTGGCACACATATGGACCACCTCCATCTGTACATCTAGCTTGTTCTCAAGTTCAACATGTCCCCAAATACCTTCTCTTTCAAAATTATCTGTCCTTTCCTTTTTTTTTATATATTTGGGAGGGCACCCCTATTCATCATGTTTCTTCTCCCTCCGTTTGTACATTTCTCAGAATCAGATCCATGCCCACGTGAGCAAACGGGCATACTCACTGTTTTCTTGTCCAGCACCTACAGTAAATGATTACGTCATGGTGCCACAGTGGCGTCCATAATCATGGCTCCTCTTGGCCAGAAGGCGTCCAGAGCTCCAGTCCCCCTCAACCATCCGGAGGAGAGAGGATCAATGTCTCAGCATCACTTCTCTCCATGTGACAATGCTCTGATGGTCCATGGACCACCAGCATCAGCACTGCCTTGGAACTTAATAGAGATGCAGAGTCTCAGGCCCATCCCTGATCTTCTGCATCCAAGTCCAACACAATCCCCAAACACCATCTAGACTTGATCCTTCCTGAGGGCTCCAAAGAGCCTTGATATCACTGATAGTGTGTTTGATCTTGCTGGATCATCACAGACGGCTGCTGAATTTCTCCCACTGGCTCTTTCCCTAGATATGCTTTGGAAGATTTGCTTTGGAAGGTCTGAAGAGCTGTCTACCGTCTATGAGCAGCAAGTGCACATAAATCATGCCGAATGATGTATTTCTATGTGGTCTTGTTTTCCTTTGTTTCTGTAATTCCTACTGTTCTTTATCAGTGCTCATACTCCTTTTCCCAGATGGATTACTGACTGGCTAAAATAACTATTTGTTATTGCTATTTGTTATTAAATGTCCAAGGTGCAATTGAGTTAGATTCTGTCTTCATTTGGGGGCGGCCAGGGGAAGACTGAATTTTAGTCTTGGTAATATATCTTCCACTGAGTTATGTCTGTATAGGAACATGAATCTTAGACTTAAGCAGTTTATGGTGATAAATAGTATATCACAGTCCCCAGCCGTTCCCATTCTCTGTGTTCCATTTCCCTTGCATATGTAAAAAATGGGATTTAATTGCAAATGCCCAGAATTATGATACAGATTGTTTCCATCTCTGCCCTCTGGTGATTAATATTTAATTTTAATATTAACATTTTTCTGTTCTCAGCAATTAGCCTTATTAGCATTATTTCAAATCTTAAACTCCAAGAATGATACACATTCTTCTGTTAATTAAATGTCATTTTTCAATGTAACAAACACGTACTGTAATCCTGTTGTTAAAATGTATAATCACGTTATCGTTTCCAAATATAGAAAGCAACTCTACAAGGACCCCAAATGAATACATATATTAATTTATTTACTAATAAGTGTGATTCATTTATTCAGATTTCATTTTTATTCTAAGTCTCCCAGACAGTGATGTTCCACCCATTGGGTACAATTATAATTCAGGTCACATTATGCATTTTATTGGCTACTAGGAGGAGAGAACAATGAATAATTAAGACAGGGAGCCCACCTTACGATCTTACAGTACACATGCAGAAGAGACATACGAAAAGTCACAAAGCAGAATAAGTTCCAAAGAGCAAGAGCTCTGTTAGCACCCACGAGAGAAAACGTAGGAGACAAGAACAGCCAGAAAATGAACGGCTTTTAGCCTTAAAGTACAGCAGAAATTTGAGCAAGTGAAAAAAACGCAGAGGGGATTGGTGAAGAAATCTCAGGTACAGGAACATGTATGACTTGGCACAGGAACCCCCATACCCTCAGTTCTAATGCTGTGCATAGAGATGTGATTTTTTGGGGGGCGGGGGGCACATGTGCAGCATATGGAAGCTCCCAGGCTAGGGGTCAAATCAGAGCTGCACCTGCCAGCCATAGCCACAGCCAGATGAAATACATGTCTGCGACCTACCTCACAGCTCACGGCAACACCAGACCCTTAACGCACTGAGCAAGGCCAGGGATGGAGCCCTGGTCCTCATGAATTCTAGCTGGGTTCGTTACCATTGTGCCACTACGGGAACTTGGTAAAGATCTGATTTTAATTCCAGAGAACCAAAACCTTGGGAAGGGAGGAAGACCTGCTTTGAATCCCTTTTCTTAATAACAGCCATTTAATTTTGCCATTGAACTATAAGATGCTTATTAATCAATGGCAAATAAACTGTGCACATATGGAACCCACTGACATAAACCTGGAACATTTAATTATAAAGTTTGATGAAAAGATATTCATGAATTCCTCCTTAATGCGTCCTCCTTGGCCCTCTTATTTAGTGTCTTGGAATTCGGAAAAAAAAAAAACCATGGAAAATTCATATTCTGAATTTTCACTAATAGCAGAAGTTGGGTATAGAGCAAAGGACATGAATTCAGCTTTTAAGCATTTTTTAAAATAATCTTTTTAGGGCCACACCCAGGGCATATAGAAGTTCCCAGGCTAGGGGTTGAATCCAAGCTGCACCTGCCAGCCTGTGCCATAGCCACAGCAACACGGGATCCAAGCCGAGTTAGTTACCTACACCACAGCTCATGGCAACGCCAAATCCTTAACCCACTGAGCAAGGCCAGGGATCGAACTCCCATCTTCATGGATATTTGCCGGATTCGTTTGCAGTGCACCAACCACCATGGGGACTCCTGTTTTAAGTGCTGATGCAGCAAGAAGGCAATATCCTCTCAGATCCCTGAGCCATTCCCCCACAGCTCTCACCAGAACATAAATGCATCACCTTGCCTACTTCTTGCATCTTACACTCCTGCACACACAGATACCATGGGTCCATTTTTGAATCACATGGCAGCTAGGATGCTGGGATTTAGAGAGGAGCGTGAGGGATTTGGTTGTGGTCACTTCAAGTGTGGGACAGTTGTACTTTCTTCCCATTCGGCTTAGAGGTGATTTATTACGTGGCCTCTTGAGAGATTTTCATACTCAGAGTTTCTAATGCTTCTTGCTTTTGTCCTCTTTACATGCTCTCTCTTTTTCCTTGTCTTTTTTATTTCTTTTTATGGCCACATCTGTGGCATATGGAAATTCCCGGGCTAGGGGTCACATGGTAGCTGCAGCTGCAGGTCTAGGCCACAGCCACAGCCACAGCAATGCCAAAACCTGAGCCACAACTGGGACTTATGCCCCAGTTTGCAGCAATGCCGAATCCTTAACCTATGGAGCAAGGCCCTGGATCAAACCCACATCCTCACAGACACTATGTAGGATCCTTAACTCACTGAACTATAATAGGAACTCCCTACATGGCCTATCTTGATGTTTGCCTAATGATGGCTGGGTTGTCCATCTTTGTATGTTTCAGTCATTTTTTTCAGTAGTGAGACTATCCCAGTTCTGCATCACTGGCTGCCTCATCACAGCTTCTTGCACAGGTGTGTATTCCTTGGAAACGAGATTAGAAGGGTTGTGACAGAAAATGACAACTCTGACCTGAGAAGAGGCAACGTCAAAAGTGTCTAGGTAGAAAGAAACATGACCCAGCAATTCCACTCCTGGGCATATATTCAGAGAAAACCATAATTTGAGAAGTTCCATGCACCCCAGGGTTCACTGCAGCACTGTTTACAAGAGCCAAGAGATGGACACAACCTCAGTGTCCACTGACAGAGGAATGGATAAAGAAGATGTGGTACACATACACAGTGGAATACTACTCAGCCATAAAAATGCAATAATGCCATTTACAGCCACATGGATGGACATAGAGAGGATCATAATAAGTGAAGTAAGTCAAAGACAAACATCACATGATAGCACTTATATGTGGAGCCTGAAAAATGATACAAATGACTTTATCTGCAAAACAGAAACAGACTCACAGACAGAGAAAACAAACATTGTTACGAAAAAGGAAAGGCAGGAGAGGGATAAATTAGAAGCCTGGGATTAACATACACACAGCACCTACATATAAAACAGATAATTAACTAGGACCTGTTGTCTAGCACAGAGAACTCTATGCAATATTCTGTAACAACCTATATGGGGAAAGAATCTGAAGAAGAATGGATACATAGAAATGCATAACTGAATCATTTTGTTGTACACCTGAAAGTAACACAACCGTATAAATCGATTATACTCCAATAAAATTTGAAAAATAAGTGAAAAGACAGCAAGATATCAATAAAAGTAATATTAACTTAAAAAAAGGAGACAGATGAAAAGCAATGGAAAGAAGACATCTTTTGGAGCAAATAAATATTTCCAACCTTATTCTCTATATATAATATCATGTCTGTATTCTCATCATGGCCAGTAACGGAAAGTTTCGTGAAAAAACACTGAACACGGAGGAAAAGTGCATTCTGTCCACAGCATCCAAAGAACTCTCATTTCCAAGGCCATTTCTTTTTTTTTTTCTTTTTGTCTTTTTGCCACTTCTTGGGCCGCTCTCATGGCATATGGAGGTTCCCAGGCTAGGGGTCTAATCGGAGCTGTAGCCACTGGCCTACGCCAGCGCCACAGCAACGCGGGATCCAAGCCATGTCTGCAACCTACACCACAGCTCACGGCAATGCCGTATCGTTAACCCACTGAGCAAGGGCAGGGACAGAACCCTCAACCTCATGGTTCCTAGTCGGATTAGTTAACCACTGCGCCACAACGGGAACTCTCTCCAAGGCCATTTCTGAGACCACACTTGGGGGAACATTTTCAAGTACCAGCAGTTTTATTTGCCATATTTGATACCAAGGAGTCCTTCCTGATGCTTTAGGAAAAAAAAATGGGACGGTAAGCCTTTTTTTTTTTTTTTTTGCCAAGGCTTGCAGAGGCTTGATGTTGGATGTCAGTTCCCAGATCAGGGATTGAACCCAGGTCACAGCAGTGAAAGTGCCAAATCTTAACCACTAGACCACCAGGGGACTCTGAGAGACATGAAGCTTTTGACAAGAGACTGAACTAGAAGTATTTTTGCTCACAGCCTGGGACAGAAAGTAGGAGCACACAACACACATACATGCACCTCTTAAGTATTAGAAGTGGGTTAAATAATGTAATTATTGGGTGTTGAAAGAACCTTCAAACTCACGAAAATGTTACATTGTTTCCATTTCCCTAGGAATAGTTACATTCACTTGTGTTGTAACTGTCTCCTTGAGCCTGTAGCTCAAGGGTTTGAAACCTGGGTAACTGTAAACCTTTTCCTGCATCATTGATATTGAATGGACCTTTGCAGGGAATAAGTCTTAATACTTTTAGTCAGAAACCTGGTACATTCAGACGTTTCATGGGAAGGTTCTGCAAGTGTGCATGTAACTTACTTCCAAGCTGGTGCTGAAGAAAACATTTACACTTGGGTAGAAACATGGGATTTAAGAGAAAGAGGCTCCAAAAACAATAACTTTATCATGCTGCACCTGGCTCGTTTTCTCTCCTCCTAGTCTAACACTTTATGTCTTGGCTTATATCATATTATTTAGCCACAACACACACACACTTGAGTTTTCCCAAGTTTCTCCTGATAAAGTTTCCATGGGGAAATGAGAATAGTTGGAAAAGAAGCTAAGCTGTATTCTTCAGAATGGCAGCAACATTTTGCTTTTACCTAGTTCTGCATTGCTGCTGTGACATATCTTTTTGGTTCTCCATCTGTTCTTAATCCTTACTTTCATTGGAATACAACTGGATCTCCCCATATCTCTAAGGCCCCTTGGACTAGCTCTTTTGGAAGCAAATTTCTACTCCCTAGTATATAACAAAGATTCAACAAATGATCATTCAAAATGGTAATTTCTATTATTATTAAGAAATCATGGGCTTCCTTTGTGGTGCAGCTGTCACTGCTGCAGCTTGGGTTGCTGCTGTGGTGTGGGTTTGATCCCTTTCTCAGGAATTTTCACATGCTGCGGGTGCAGCCATTAAAAAAAGAAAGAAAGAAAAGAAAAGAAAGAAAAGAAATTGTACGCATTTGTTTTGTGAAGAGAAATTACATGATCTCCAAGAGAATGAGCACTCGAACCAGTTTTATACTTTATAACTAAATAGAATCATCTATTAAGTCAGCTACTTTTAAAATTCACATTTCACTCAACCTCCACTTTTAGAGTTGGAGGGTAATCACCCTTTCCCCAAAACATTTTCCTCTGCATGCACAATGTTTACAACATTTTATTCTTGACTAGGTTCTCTGTGGATATTTTTCCCGAAGCTGTGGTGTCAAAGTCACTCTATCTCTGACTCCTGTAAACAGACCTGACAAATTGCTTCTACTATTTCTTTGTCAGCCAGAGCCCAATCAGCTCCCCTAAAAATGTGTAACGATCGCTTTCTAAATTCTCCGTGACTTCCTGTGATCGCCAGTCTTGGAGAAGGAGGCAGGATGGCGGGGAAGGGAGAAAACACCAAGGTCTTGCTCTACTGCCTAGGTTTGTCGGGCTGAAAAGTCCTGCACGCTGCCAGGTCCTCCGATACTTTTTCCTAGGACACCATGGCATAATTATCTCCTTGCGGCTTCCAATATTTTCTTCCTTTGTCTGGGAACCGGTCTCCCGCCCACGTATTCTTTGAAGCTGAGAATAATTAAAAAGCCATTAGCGTTCTCTCTTTGCGATGACACTTCATAAATTAAATCTTGGTGGTGTTACCATGCGACAACATGACCTAGCCCTTGCAAAGTGTCACTTTATCGACAATTCAAATTTCATTTGTGGGAACAGGTCTCCTTCAAGTGTTGTTAATTTCAAACTCAAGGATTTGGATGTAAAGAATGAAAACACATTACTTATTAAGAAGGGGACAGCTTCGAGATTACCTTCAGCCCGGGGAACGACATGGATGGGGAGAGAATAGTATTTTCTATAGGACCGTCTAGAGGGAGGGAGTCTTTGTGGGTATTTTAGATGTTGAGTAGATGATGTTCTTGTATTATTTGGTGGGAGGAAGGTTTTTAACTGTTATACTTTCTGTCGATGTGTATCTAGACAAAGAGGATTTTTTAGTAGGTGTTCCAGTAGAGAGAGTGGGGTCTGAATGAAATGAATTCAGGGTGATTGGTGTAGGAGGCCATGAAGAGTCCAAGAGAGAGCATTCTCATAGGTACGTATTTCACCCTCCCATCCCTCTCAGTTACTGCTTAGCAGCCAAGAGTCACCAAGAGATCATTTCTGCTTGACTCCACCACGTGGACGTGTAGATACAACAACCCGATAAACAGAGCTGCCTTATAAATTAGGCAGAGGACATGGTGAGTCCAGGAAGGCCTGGGCACATGGGAGAAGGCAGGAAATCAACCCAGGATACAGGATGGGTGAAATGCTCCCCAATTGCTGGGGCGAGGCTTTTTGTGGACAGGGACCAGCTGGCACAGGAAAAAAAAAAGCAAGGGAAAGAAAACGTCACTTCTAGGAAGGGCAGGAAGGGAGAACAGAGGTGGGTAATAATATAGAAATGGCACAGCAATCCATCAACAAACAGAAGGCTCGCCCAGAGCTGGAGTGCCACCTTAAGGAGTTTGGAGCTTTATCTCAAGGGAAATTAGGGATATCTACTACTGGATTTCAAACAGAGGTGTGGCAAAGTTGGATGTTTTACAAAGATCCTTCTGGCTCTGGTGGCGCAGAGAGACGGCCAGGGAGAAAGTGAAGAGAGAAAACTTGGAGTTCCCGTTGTGGCTCAGCAGTTAACGAACCCGATTAGCATCCTTGAGGACGTGGGTTTGATCTCTGGCCTTGCTCTGTGGGTTAAGGATCTGGCGCTGCCATGAGCTGTGGTGTAGGTCGCAGACACAGCTCAGATCCGGCGTGGCTGTGGCTGTGGCCCACAGCCACAGTGCCGATTGGACCCGTAGCCTGGGAAACCTCCACATGCCACAGATACGTCCCTAAAATGACAAAAAGACCAAAAAAAAAAAAAAAAGAGAGAGAGAGAGAGACAGAGAAAATTCTTGTGGTAATGAACATACTTCATAATTCATAAGACTGTAGCAATGATAGTGGAGATAAAGAGAGCAATTCAAGAGATGCTGATCATGATATAGCACAGGGAACTACATCTCATCACCTGCGATGGGACACGGAGGATAATTTGAAAAAAAAAAAAAAGAATATATGGAAATGCATAACTGGGTCACGAGGCTTCACAGCAGAAATGGACAGAACATTGTAAATCACTATAATAAAAATTTTTTTGCTTTTTTTTTTCAGGGCTGCACCTGCGGCATAGGGAAGTTCCCAGGTTAGGGGTCGAATCAGAACTACAGTGACCAGCCTACACCACAACCACAACAAGGCAGGATCTGAGCTAAGTCGGTGACCTACACCACAGCTCACGGCAACGCCAGATCCTTAACCCGCTGAGGGAGGCCAGGGATCGAACCTGCGTCCTCATGGATACTAGTCAGAATCCTTTCCACTGAGCCATGACAGGAACTCCCTAGAATAAAAATGTTTAAAAAAAAAGAGATGCTGATGATGGATTCTATCAATGGTGGTGGCTGACTGGGCTAAGAAATACAGAGGAGTCGACACGACTGTGGGGTCCTGACAGGCATCTCAGAGTGGGGTCAAGAAAAGGATTTTCTTCTTCAAAGCAGGAAACGAGAAATGAAAGAGAGAGGGAGAGAGTTAATTTTACATCCCAAAGTACCTAAGTATAAAATAAGTAATAAGTCCATGGAATAAGTTTGAAGAAAATAGTAGGTTAGTTTATTAAAGCTATATTACTATACCAAATTAAATCTTCAGGACATTACACAAATGTATGTAACAAACATCATTCACTATTGAGAAGGACTTCCCACCCTAATCCATTATAAAAATGCTCATTCTTATTTATATTGTGAATTAGCTGTAGCTTCCTTAGCCATCTATAAATTGCACGGTTCCGATGGTGAACAATAAGTGGGGGAAGACTCTATTGAATGGTAGTGTAAGTGGGAAATTTAGAGCAATATTTGGAGATATGCATTAAAAGAGAAGGAAGGTGTAAAAGCCACATGAAGATATGCATCTAGGAGGTTTAGGTAGTTCGGACTGCTGGTGAAATGTGGGCCATTAGTGGATTGAAAGAGGAGCCCCATGAAAAATGAAAATGTGAGGGTACCCTGTTGAGGGTGGTGTGGAAAGTGAAAGAAGTCTGGTGAAAACATCTGTCGGAGTTCCCTGGTGGCTCAGTGGGTTAAGGATCCAGAGTTGTCAATAGTGTGGTGTGGGTTCAATCCCTGGCCCAGGAACTTTTACATGCTGAGGGTGTGATCAGAAATATGTGAGGAATGTCTAAGTTAGAAAGTAGGAGGGAAAATGATCATATGATTTTAAGATGAGCACAGTACCGAAAGGTAAGTGGGATGCAGAAATTCACTTGATATGAAAGAACGTTAATAGGAAGAGGTTCTTATACAATATGAAGAAGCAAGAGTCAGGAATCAAAGGTAAAACCAAAGAATCAAGAAGAGCATAGAGTTAGCGGACCTTGAGTGGGAAATACACCTCCCACTTTAGGTTCTGACCACCCCAGAGGATGTGCATGCAGATGCCAGGAGACAGGGAAGATGTACTTAAAATCTAGTACAAAATTTGTCTGGCCACATACCGCCTCCCATGTCCTTGTATTTTCAATGATGGTTTTCGAGAAAAAGAGGAATATAGGATCTTCATTCAAAACTTAAAGAAAAAATAGGGGGGGGGAACAAAAATTTTTCCCCAAATAGAATATAGCTAAAATATTGGAAACTGATGGAATAACATAAAGCAGTCACGGTCTGGTAAAGCGAGCCAAATAACCAACAATTACGATGTCAGGGAAGTCAGGGTTTTAGTGAGAGACTCTGCAAACCCAAAACACACTGCAATTCAAAGGAAACAGATACAGACTAAGCCAGGAGGAAGCCGCTTGAGATTGAATTGCATTCCTTTTTCTTCTTTTCTTTTCTTTTTAGGGTCCCACCTGCAGTATATGGAAGTTCCCAGGCAAGGGGTCAAATCACAGCTGCAGCTGCCAGGCTACACCACAGTCACAGCCAGAGCAACAAGGGGTCCAAGCTGCATCTGGGACCTATGCTGCAGCATGCAGCAACAGCGGATCCTTAACTCACTGAGCAAAGCCAGAGGTTGAACCCCCATCCTTGAGGATACCAGTGAGATTCTTAACCCTCTGAGCCACAATGGGAACTCCCTGAAATGCATTCTTGAAACACATCAAGCGTCTTCTGGCAGCCATGCAAGAGGAGGGGTTTTAGAAAGAGACACCTAATACGTATGACACTGGACTAGGCAAAGTATAATTATATACATTGAGGTTAGTTCACAATAGTAAAAGCTCCACGGAAAATTCCTTCAGGTTTCACAAACAGAGCTTCTGTTGTGTCTTACTCCTGCTTAATGGTTTCTGTCCTGATCTCCTACCCCATGAGGTTTAAATTCCTCCACCTAGCAGTCAAGGCATTATAATATTAGCATCCCCATCAAAGCATTCTCTGCCATGATGGTGTTCCTGTTTCTGTCCACCTTGCAAGGGAGGCACATTCCTTGGTCCCACGTGCATCCACTCACTCCCATCACTTCCTCCTTGAGAACATCAAAATCTCCCCACCTTCTAAGGACCATGACACATGACAGCCATGGTCTCTGGAGCAGAGTGAGGATGAAAGCGATGTGTGCCTGGTTCACCACACAAGTGAGCAAAGACAAAAACAAACACACAGGCACCAAAACACCTGCGTCCTCAAGAAGCTTCCTGGAGGGTTGAGGGATCCAAGACTGAAAAATACAGATAGAATTACAAACTGAGAGCAGGACAAAGAGTAGCCAAAGTGCTCTGTGAGAACGATGACAGGGAGCTCATGGAGACGTGGGCACGAAAAGAGGACTCTGGAAAATGTTAAGTTATCAACAGTGGGAGGCTATTAAGGGTTTTAAAGAGAACTGTTTCGTGACCTATTTTATTTCTTTCAAATCCTAATCCTTCATGTCTTTAATTTTCTGAAACAGATATTCCTTTTTTACCTTTAAAAGTTTTATTGAAGTATAGTTAATTTACAAGGTCGTGATAATTTCTGCTGGACAACAAAATGATTCCATTATACAAGTACATATAACCCTTCTCTTTCAGATTCTTTTCCCACACAGACCATCACGGAATATCGGGTAGAGGTCCCTGTGCCAGACAGGAGGTCCCCATTGGCCAATCATTCCATGAACCTCAGTGGCTATATGCCAATCCCACACCCCCAGTCCACCCTTCCCCCCACCTGTTCCCTTTGGTAACCATAAGTTTTTCAAAGTCTGTGAGTCTGTAAAACAGATATTCTTTACCCAATGAAATGTTTTGCTGAATTACCTGCTGCCCATACTGGCTTCTCCTTCCTCTATGTTGGGACATATTGTCTGGGTGTATAATTCAGCTCTTAGGACTTAGTCCTCTTCTTTCTATTTCATCCTTTAACACATCTCCTCAGAGCAGCAGCTAGGAGCCATTGATACAGGCTTTTTGAAGTGGCAAGTATTGGCTGACTTCCCAACCAGTGTAATGGGCCAGTAGGAAGAGAAAGTTTTAAAGATGGGTTTCTCAGACTATTGACATATGAGTGTGACATGATTCTTTGCTGTGGGGCTGTCCTGGGGTGACAGGATGTTGAGAAACACCCCCTTCTCTACTCACTGCATGCCAGTAGCAACTTCCTCCCAGTCATGACAACCAAACATGCCTTCAGGAACTGCCAGATGTGCCTCTGGTGAGGACAGAGCTGACTGGGAACCATCACGATAAATAAATATCTCTATATGTATATAGCTCACGAAAGGGAAAACACATTTAGGAATCATGCAAATAATTTTGGGACAGCATATCTGAATTGCATAGGCTATAAAACTTGTAAAATATAAAAATTCAGACAGTACCATTTTCAGAAACCATTAAACATCATAAGAGACAGTAGTATTTAGGAGGAAAGTAGAGAAAAGAGTAAGTGCTGGAAATATTGGTAATGGACTCTCATAAAATGCTATGAGAAAGAAGATGCTGATTAAACACACAGCACTCTTGCTTCTGCTCCAGCGCAAAAATAAAAATGTTTCACATTCCCTCCAGTTCTCAATGATCAAGCCATCATTTAGCCTTCCAAGTTAATGGCGCTTACTCCCCTCAAATTAAAGGCATAAGAAATCTGATCCTCTTCTACCATGAAATCAGTTTCACAAACACACTAAGCCCTGAACCTAGATCCTAAATTCCTCTCCCTCCCGTCACGTTCTTAAAGATAAGCATATTTTCTGCCTACAGTTTTGCTGTGTGTAACAAAAAAAGTCACCTTTCTCCTGGAATCTGACATAGTTTCTTAGGCACTGAATACAAAAATAGAATTTTGGGATCACAGGCTTTTTCCATCCAGGTATTTTTTTTTTCTGTGCACTACAACTTTTGAATTTGCCTGAGCTCATTATCATCTTCTCAAGCCTCCTTAATTAATGAACATTTACAAATATCCGTATTCTTCCAGTGGAAGATATATGATATTATGCATTTTTCCAAAACCCACAGAAATGTGCAACATGAAAAGTGGGCTTTAATGCAAACTATGAACCCTACTTAATGGATCCTTTCTGGTTCACCAGTGATGGCCAATGTGCCCCACGCACGCAAGACGCTAACAAGAGCAGAAACCAGCCAATGCTAACCAGCAGAAAGGAGGGAAGGCTCAGTTTTTCTGCAAAATTCATATGGTTCTCAAACATAAAATCGATTCATTAAAAATATGTGTCTAATAACATCCAAACGTATTTAAACCCCCTCAGACACTGGCCGTTAAAATGGAAGATGCACATTTTTTTTAAGGGCACCAGGGTACAGACCAATAGTAAGTGGCTATTAGGGAACCAGACATTTTCTCTCATGTCAATCACACCTAATGCCAAGGAAGAGGATGAATCTGCCTTTGTTATTGGAAGGAGCTACACTGGATGGGATGTTGCAGCATCCTCAGAAGCTGACTACTGCTGGATCCTTTCCTGGACCACTATCTGTGGATGCTTAGCCTCTTCTTCTAAGTGATGTTTTTAGGAGTCAGTTGAGCCTCAAAGCATCAAGAGAGTAAGATGTATCACACAGACCAGGTTGATTGGGATTCAGCCTGATTGCTCGGCTCTTTCCCAATTCTCAGCTCGTGACCACAAGGGCAAGCTAATCTCCTATGGGTACTCTGCCCCAGTGCTCATCCATCAGGGATAGCACACACGTGTCTTTAAAGAGCTGGGTTCTTTATTTTCCTTATGGTAACACGAATCGGAGACATTGGAAATCAAAATATTTTCCTCCTATGACAAGAATACACAGATCAATAGGAAATAATCCCTCTGGAGAACATTTTGGCTATTTCTTTTTTTTTTTTTTTTCCTTTTTAGGGCTGCATCAAAGGCATATGGAAGTTCCTGGGTTAGGGTCAAAGTGGAGCTGCAGTGAGGGCTATGTCACAGGTACAGCAACACAGCATCTGAGCCACACCTGTGACCTACACCACAGCTCACGGCAACACCAGATCCTTAACCCACTGAGCGAGGCCAGGGATTGAACCTGTGTCTCAGCGAGGCCATGTTGGATTCTTACCCCCACTGAGCCACAATGGGAACTCCTGGCCATTTCTTATAAACCCAAAGGTACAACTAGCCATCTTCCTCCTGAATATTTACCCAAGAGAAATAAAAGTATAGTTCACACTTGAACATGAATTCCCATAGCAACTTGATTCACAAGAGCCCCAAACAGGGAACAGCCCCAAAGTCCATCAACAGGTGAACAAGCAGATATTTTACGATATTTCTATATCTAAAATAAAAAATAAAGAGATTGAAGTAAATCAATGGGAGAAAACAAGTCTTTTTTGGTTAACCCCCAATGAACAAAACCTAGTGTAGTTGTATTTTCAGGCGAAAACTACAATTTAAGAATGGCTCACTGCTGGATCAAGAAAATGTATGGTGAGAAAAACATAGCAAAGCCTTAAAATACATAAAGTAAAAAATATTGCAAGCACTAGAAGGCATTATAGACAAATCTGTAATCCCCATGAAGGAATTTAATACATCTCCTCCAGTAATTGATGAGTCAGCAGACAAAAATTTTAGTAAGAACAGAGGATATCAGAATGATTCAACCAGCATATTTGACTTAACAGACATATATAGATTGTCCCATCAAAAATGAAACGTGAACAGTCTCTGCAAGAACGCAGACAACTTTCACCTAAATTGATGCAGCAAAAACCAAGTCTTAATATATTTCCAAAGACTGAAAACATAGATATGAAAGACTGAAAATGCAGATCTTGAACCACTATGCAATTAACTTTGAAATCTCCAGGTATGTGGAAATGTTTTAAAAGTCTGCATGCTCCTCAAAAAAAAAAAAAAAAAAAAAAAAAAAGGAGAAAGCACAGTGGAAATCAGGAAAAAAAAAATTTCATTTGTTCATTTCTTTTTTAAAAATGTATGTTATTTTTATTAGAGTAGAGTTGATTTACATTATTCTATCAATTTCTGCTGTACAGCATAGGGACCCAGTTTTATATCTATACACACACACACATGTGTGTATTATTTTTTTTCTCGTAGTATCTTCCCTCATGGTCTATTCCAAGAGACTGGATAGAGTTCCCTGTGCTGCATAGCAGGACCTCATGGCTTATCCATTCTCAATGACATAGTTTGCATCTACGAACCTCAAACTCCCCGTCCATCCCACTTCCTCCTCCCCTCCCCCTTGGCAACCACAAGACTTTTCTCTATGTCTGTGAGTCTGTTTCTGTTTTGTAGGTAGGTTCATTTGTGCCATATTTTGGAAATATTTTTAAATCAATGCTCTGAAGCATACATATTGAATATTTGGGAAGCAACCAGAGCAGTGTTGAGGGAAATAAGTCTGTCTTGGTAAAGAAGAAAGACAGAAAATGCATCTCATCACCATCCTAAAAAGTTAAAACCTAGCAAGGGATCAGGAAGGGAGTGGAAGGAAGGAAATACAGAGAGAAGACCATGGTTTACTTAAGTGGAAAACAAATATATAACGGGTCCAACTGACAAAGCCAAAAGTTAGTTCTTTACAAGGTTCAATAAATAAACAGGGCATCAAGCGATCAATAGGCAGGAAGAGAGGGAAGGTAGAAATAACCAATATTAGAAATGAAAAAGGAAATACCATAAGATCTTGCAGCATTACAGAAATGACAAGGAAAACCTTAAGGCAATCAGCCCCTAGGAAGATAGAACTTACAAACTGAGAGGAAAAATAGAACATTCCAGGTCATATAAGCATGAAGAAAGTTGAATTCCCAAACAGATCCTTCCCAAAAGAAAATGCTAGGCCCACACGGGTTCACCAATGAGTGTTATAAGGCATTCAAGGAACAAATAATTCAAATTTTATTCAAACTCTTATGAATACTAGAGAAGGGAACATTCAATAAATCATTTTACGATGCTTGCATAATCTTCACTCCAATACCTGACAAGCTAGCATGAGAAAGATTACTTATGGGCAATCTCCCTTAACAGATGCAAAAAACAAACAAACAACAACAACAACAAAACCGTAGCAAAAATTTTAGCAAATACCTCCAGCAGTTTATTAAGAAAAAAAATGAAAATGATCATTCATGATAACCATGTGGCTTTATCCCGGGACTGCAAAGCCCCAGTTTAACGTATGTGTCATTCTGAAAACTTTTCCTTATGGACTACATTCTTATCATATTTGCATTTCACCATGAAATGCATAACTTTATTGGGCTCCTTGAGTCAAAAAGACATGGCATAAAAGATACAGTTTGTGAGGAAGGGTGTGATTGTTTGGAAAATAAGGTTGAAAGTCGGTCGCAGGCGCATGAATTCTGGTTACTTGCCACATCAGACTCATGGGACCCTGACAAAGCATTTGAAAAGAAAAACAGGACGATGCGTAGTTTCCATGCTACCTTTCCCAGTAAACAGTAAACTGTGAAGGCATGTACTCCCTATTCTATAATAACCTATATGGGAACAAAAAAATACGTATTATTATCTTATATATGGATAGATGTATACATACAGCTGGTTCACTTTGCTATACACCTGAAACTAACACGACATCGTAAGTCCACTCCACTCCAATGCAATTTTTTTAAAATATCGACACCGATAAGGTAAGTGTCTTTGTCTGAAGACATTCCTGATGGGGTCTCCCGTGTGTATTGGAAGGAACTGTGCTGAACTGACCAACGGCGTTATCACAGATGTGGGGGAAATGAGACGGCAGTTCAGCCTCCGTCTGCAGAGCACCAAGACAATGGGGCAGTTTTCTAGGGGCTGAGGGTGAGGGAGGTGTAAGTCCTTTATTTCCAACTCACGCTCACCTTGTGTCACCTGAGCAAGAAGGAGCCAGGTCTTTTATCACACCCTGGGGACCACAGGCTTTCTGCTCTGCTCCCGGGCTCCTTGACACCAACCTCAGCCAAGCTCGGGTCTCCATGGTTGTGGGACATCTTTATAGGAAATGTCTTCAGGGTCCTGCCTGCCCCTCTGTGTCCCCAGTCCCTTAGACTTGACTGCATCACTTCTTCCTACCTTGTCACCTCTGCAGTGTCACTGAGGAGACTCCTTGGTGACTATTTGAGCTGGGTCTGGTGAGATCGCTGTGCCAAGTACACCAGCTGGCCACGGGGTCTCTTTTTCCTTCCTGCACTTCCATCCAGTCTCCTTTGAGGGGGCCTCCACACTTCCCCATTCACCCACATCTTCTTCACGGATGCTCTGCCAGGTGTCCCTTAAATATCGCTGTGCTAGGACGCTCATCCTGAGGTCCTCTGTCCTTCAAGGGCAACTTTCCAGGGCAGCACTGCCTCTTTCACAGGAAGAATCAAATCCAATCTCCTTAGCTCAGTGCTCAGGACCTGGCATAACGTGGCTCCCTCTTACTCTTTAATGAATCATGCCTTGTTTTGGCTCATTAGAGAGAAATGACACGAATTGTTTAAACATGCCATGACAGTTCACAACACTGCTTTGCCGGGAAGAAACGTCCACCCTTCATTGTCTAGCTAAGGGCAACTTATCCCCCAGAGCAACAAGCTCATACGTCCCTTATATTTTATGTGCCACTTTCCTTATCTGACTCCCTGGAGGCGCTAAGCTCTCTAAGGTAAAAGGCAGCTCTAATTTTCTCTGAAATGGAGAGCCAAAGTGCCCCCAGACTTGGGCTCAGTCAAAGCTTATTTTTTTAAAAAATTTGTTTTGCTTTTTAGGGCCGTTCCTGTGGCATATGGAAGTTCCCAGGCTAGGGTTCACATTGGAGCTGCAGCTGCCAGCTTATACCACCACCACAGCAATGCAGAATCCAAGCCTTATCTGTGACCTATACCACAGTTCATGGCAATGCCAGATCCTTAACCCACTGAGCAAGGCCAGGGATTGAATCTGCATCCTCATGGGCACTAGTTGGGTTTGTAATCCACTGAGCCATGACCAGAACTCCCAGACAAGGGTCAGAGTTTGCATCCCTCATAGACACAATAATACAAACACTCACCAGAACGTCCTATAGGAAGCAGGGACAAGTAACGACTCAGGTCAGGAAGAAAAACAGCCAACACTGTTAACTGATTTCAGAAATCCCTTACAGCTATCATTTTGCACAGCTCCCTTCAAGAGAAATGAAAGCAAAACTGTAAAATTCCCAACTGAACCAACGCTGTCCTGCCTGGCACTTTCCACCTCTGTGCTTGGAGGGTAAAGTGCCAATAACCAGGTGACACAAAGCTTAACTGGCTGGTTTTCCACCACATGGAGTTAAATCCTCCTGGCTGAGGAATTCTTACCTAATAGACAGTTTCAATTGACACATGGGCAGGACGGTGGACAAGGCCACCTCAAAGATTTGTTTCTGGGCCTCTGGGGACTTGTCCTTCTCCCATAAAAAATCATCTTTAAAGCAGGGGGATTACGTTACTCTAAAAGAAAACAAGCAAGTCACATCCTCAGAAACCAGGGCTGTGTAACTATTTGACTTGAAAGCAATCACAGGAGAGTTTTCAGGTGGGGGGGAGGGGGGCTAAAAACTCTGTACTTTCAGACTATCCAGAAAGCATGCTGCTGAATACGTTTGCAGATCTGTAGCTCAGATTTCAAGGTTATCGCTCCAGGCTGTGACAGTCTGTTTGTAAAATTGTCCCAGAAGCACATTTGAAAAGAAATTGTCATCTCTTGGCTGTCATGGTGCTTTGAATGTCATGAACACAGGTAGGACCTATTCACCCACAGCACACAACACAGCATCCAGGGATGGGAGGGAAGGCAACCTGCTTGATGTCTTCTATATGTTGTGACTATGACATTGGAAAAAGGAGGCCAGCTCAAGGGTGAAATCTGTGCTAGGCAGTGGGGCCATGCCATGTTGGTTGGACTCACATAGACCAGGAGACTGTGGGTGCATTTTGGGCAAATTACTAAGCAGAAGGGTTCCAGCCTATGAAGTCTTGCTAATCTGCAGTGAAACTGGCCAATTCCCTTATCTTGTTGTCTGCATTGTCTTTACTTTGGGATTTTGTGAGTGAGAGCAAACATCTATGGAAGGCACACTCTGAGATGGTCCCCAGTGGTCCCTGCTTCCTGCTCTGCAAGCCCCTGTGGGATACCCTCCCATCAGGTGTGGGCTGGGACCTAGAGACTGACTTCCATCAAAAAGAATACTGCAAAATCAACGAGTGTGGCTTCCACAGTTGGTTTGTAGAAGACTGCAGCTTCCCTCTTGCCATCAGACTCTTTCTGGCTTTGACAGCACAAGACGCCACAATAGAGAGACTCACCTCCAAGCTGGCAGTTCCACCACAAGGAACTCAAGTTGCCTCCAGCTGACAGAGGGCAAAGAATTAAACCCTCTGCCCCAGAGCTCTCAAGAAACTGAATATCGCCAACCACCACCACAGAGCTTGAAGGTAGATCCTTCCCCAGTCAAACCTTGGCTGTAGCCCTGCAAGAGATGCTGAGCTTCCGGCCACACTGGGACTTCATGACCCACAGACATTGTGAGATTATAAATCTGTGCTATTTTAAGCCACTGTGATTTTCAACCCTAAAAATCTAGGCTGCCAAACCCAGTATATTGATAACAACTTAACTAGGGCTTCTTCTCCCCCAATCCCAACAGACCTTTAAACTCCTGGAGGTGAAAGTAGCAACAAGGTCATGGTGTCAGAAAAGGATTCCTATACCCAAGTCAAGGTCATATTCCCTTCTGCACTAGTATCCTGGATAACATACCACATTTTCCTAGATGTATTATGGGTCATACACAGTTTGGAAATGCAACAAAATTTTGATGAAGTCCTTCTACTTCCAAACTTACAGAGATTGCCTTCCATATGGGGGAAAAAATTAGTTTTCTTTTTCCTTGATAGGAAATAATGAAATCGTCTTCAAGTTGCAAGATGTGGAAACGTAGAAGCCATTTATATATCACCCGACAGTGATAATTCACAAGGCTAATTTTCAAACACGCCAAGTCATTACTAAATATTCAGTGAACGCCAAACAAAGTAATTTGCAGTCATTTTTCCTTCCAGATGGGAAAACACATTATAAAATTGAAATGTGCTTGATTGTTACTTTATAATTGTTTACTGTGTATTTTCGTTCATTGGTGTTGTTTTTACTGCTCAAACACAGTTTTGTTTTTGTTTGTTTGTTTATTCATCTGATACTCTACTAACACGTCATGGTAGTTGGTGGGTATTTATCACTAACGTATAAACAATGAGGATAGTTATGAGAATTTCTGGAAGCCACATGACTAGTGGGAAGTGGTCATAAGAAGATGGTTCCATTTCAAACATTCCTATCTCAAATTCTCAACATGGCATGTTATCATGACAGTTCCCTATGCTTTGTAGGATTTTGCCTTTTTTTTTTTTCAACTAAAATCTGTCTTTTCCAAGGTTAGTGTCAACAGCCAAGCTGTATTTTCTGATCATTCAAGCAGACCTCACCACTAAGTCTAGCTGATTTCCCTTCCAAAATACACAGGCCCTGGGGAATTATGACTGTTTGTTCTTTGGTTTGGCCAAAACAACTTTTTGTTTTGTTTTGTTTGCTGTTTAGGGCTGCACCCGCAGCATATGGAGGTTCCCAGGCTAGGAATCGCATCAGAGCTACAGCCACCGGTCTACACCACAGCCATAGCAATGCAGGATCCAAGCTGAGTCTGCGACCTACACCACAGCTCTTGGCAGCGCCAGATCCTTAACCCACTGAGCGAGGCCAGGAATCGAACCTGCAATCTCATGGATACTAGTAGGATTCATTTCCACTGCACCACAATGGGAACTCCTGTTAAACCAAAGTTTGATCAGTTACAAGACAGGAAAGATAGAGCAATTCCTGTTTTCTAAGTCTTAAGTTGGTGTACGAAGTCTGAAATAACCAGAAAAAAGTAACATTCAATTAAGGTAGTACTATGAACTATTAAGTGGAAACTTTTAAACATTTTGAAAAAATGTCAGATTGTTAAATACCAATTCCAACACCATTGTACTACTTTTCTGTGCAAATGGCTCTTGTGTGAGACTAATGAGCAGAAAATAACTGGCAGACACTTTCTCACCTTTCAAAATGTTGTACCTTTTCAATTTAGATGTGTAGTACTTAAATTTTTTTTTAATTTCCCAGTAGGTACAAGGTGATTGTGAGACCAGACATATAATACGGTTGGGGATTCCATGAATGCAGATGCCCTGACAGGCAAATCAGAACCCCCAAAATATAACACAAAATCATCCAGAAATTGGACGCACCATTAATCCACAGTAAGTTAGTTAGATCTGTTTTCTGAAGTTACATACTAGACAGGGGTTGCCTCCAAATGGATAAACAGGGACCTTGTTATAGATGGAATGGTACCCCTCCAAAATTCATACAGTGAAGCCATAACCCCCATGTAACCAGCTGTGCTGGTATTTGAAGATGGGGGACTTTGTGGGGTGGCTAGGGTTAGATGAGATCATGAGATGGGATCAGTGTCTTTATCAGCCCATAGGCTTGCTCTCTTTTTCCTTCTCTCTCTCCCTGACGTGTTAGGATTCAGCAAGAACGCAGCCATCCACAATTCAGGAAGAGGGTCCTTACCATTTTTTAGTTATGGCAAAGCTGTCAGATATCAATTATTGAGGACTCACTTCCTCTGTGCTTTGTCTCCTCTAAAGCATTTGCAGACAGTACAGGAGCTCAGCTAATAGCTCTGGCATCATTTCATCAGAACTCTTTTTGTTGGAATTCTCACCATGGCTCAGTGGAAATGAATCTGACTAGCATCCATGGGGATGCAGGTTCCATCCCTGGCCTCACTCAGTGGGTTAAGGATCCAGTATTGCAGTGAGCTGTGGTATAGTTTGCAGACACGACTTGGAGCTGGTGTTGCTGTAGCTGGGGTGTAGGCTAGCAGCTACAGCTCCAATTCGACCCCTAGCCTGGAACCTCCAGATGCCATGGGTACAGCCCTAAAAAGACAAAAAAAAAAAAAAAAAAAAAAAAAGTTTTTGTCAAACCTCTGACTATGCTGTTATCTTTTTCTTTACCCATTACCCATTGATTTAATGTGCCATGACCAAACTCTACAGTTGTACAAATATTGTTTTCTCCCCCCAGAAATTGGTGTGGTTGATAAATATAAAGGGGAATGGACTCAAAGCCAATAGAAATGGGTTTAGCTCCAGTTTTCTGCATAATACATGATCTTAAATCATTAATGGCTCTGAAAAAAAAATGCATGACCTGGCTGTGAAAAGCTGCGTGCATGTGTGTGTGTGTGTGTGTGTGTGTGTGTGTGTGTCCATGTGAAAAATCCCTTGGCAATGCTAAAACAGCATACAAACATAAAGTTTTGTTGTTACAGGGAGTTCCCGTCGTGGTGCAGTGGTTAACGAATCCGTCTAGGAACCATGAAGTTGAGGGTTTGATCCCTGGCCTTGCTCAGTGGGTTAAGGATCTGGCATTGCCATGACCTGTGGTGTGGGTTGCAGATGCAGCTCGGATCCCGTGTTGCTGTGGCATTGCTGTGGCTCTGGTGTACGCCGGCGGCTACAGCTCTGATTAGACCCCTAGCCTGGGAACCACCTTATGCTGCGGGAGCAGCTCAAGGAAAGGCAAAAAAAATTTTTTTTGTTGTTACAGATATTAATACTCTTGCTATTATTATCATACATCCTCAACTAGAATCAATCCTCAAGATTTGCCTCATGTCAGTTAATAATAGCTTGCCCCTCCCAAGACAGTCCTTTTATTATGCATATGGACTATAATTGCATTTTTGATGTTTGGATGATTTTGAAAATCATTAAAAGACCATTGTAGTCTTGAGCACTTTTTCTGCAGTGCACTTCCTCAAATGCTTGATATGATGCATATGCATTGATCATTTATGTCCCTTTTGCAGGAGTGGGGGGAAGCCTCATCAAGCTGATGGTGCCAGTTCACTGAATGCATTACCAATGACTAGTTATTAATCTTATAACCTTTTCTAATTAACAGAATAAACTGTAAAATGAAGACAAATCGAATGTATCCAAGGGTGAAATACATTCAGGCACTAAATGCATACTTACGCCAAAAAAAACTAAATCTATGAATACTTCACTATGGAGGGAAGCTGGTCTGTGCTTATTTATAGACAAAATGCAAAGATGCAAACAAGCTCCTTTGTCCCTTGCTTCTCTGCGTCTGCTTTCAGGATGCTCTTGAAATTGCCGAGGATAAGTACTATAAACATTGTCATTGTTGTTATTTATTTCACAGACTGCTCCTTACAAGAATCGCAGAGTTGCAGGATAAATAGCAAAACACAGAGAAATCACAAACAACAACACACAAATTTGTAGCAGCAAAACATTTACCCACAGGAAAAAAAAAATCATACACAAGGAGTTGAAAAGAAATCGGAGGCGAGAATCATGAAAATGAAGTGGATTAAATGCTATGGACAGCAGCAGTACATATGTATGTCTTTGGAACAAGTGCAGAATAGCTAAGGGGCAGTTTTGTTTTTGTTTTTTTTTTTTTTTCAAGAGGCAGTGCTTGAGAAACACAGTTTATTAAATCAAAATGTAGTGCAGGGTTTCTCTGAAATCTGAGCCCAGGTAATTTTGTGTTGGGGGCAGGAAGAGGTGCTGTTCTGTGCACTGTAGGATGTTTCACAAAGTCTCTGGTCTCTGCGCATTCGAGGCCGGGAGCAGCCCTGGCACCTCCTGACTCCAGCTTTGATGACTAAGATTCCTCCAGAGAAAGAAGAATGCATGTCTGCCCCAACCTTGATTCTTATCTGAAACCCTGTTTTTCCCCTTTTAGATGATAAAACTCCCTGCAATTCTTCCCCAAAGGAGGGCACAGCCTTTAGGGCATTAGCCTGCTGTGGCCTCCTTTGCCTGGCAAAGCAAAAAAAAAAAAAAAGCTAGTTTTTCCTCCTCCATGCAACACACACTCTGTACTTCTATTTGGCACTGGTGGACGGAGGCTGCGTTTCAGCAGCACTAACTCCTTTCCTCCACCTCTTCCCCCGACAGGAGAGCTGTGGGGAGAGAGAACTCCTCCCTAGTGTGTGTCTGGAGAGGGGTCCTAGCACAGTATTCATGGAAAAAACAAATATAAACCATGGACCTGCTGCTCAGGAGGCAAACCCATAACAGGCATTTGCATGAAATGCTGCAGGCCCCTGCAGATGCTCCTGGATTTACTGAAGGCTTTCTGTGCCCTGCGTGGAAAGACCATAAACCTCTGGCTAAGCCGTCCTTGGTCAGGGAGGCCTGTGCTCAGCTCAAGGTGGAGTGGAATGGCCTCTTGCTGATCTGCCTGTGCTGGACAGACCCAAGGAGGTCCTCTGACCTTCCCACGCCCTTGGGTAATTCTCTCCTCAGCAATATGAGCAGAACCTCTGACCGTCTTCCAACCACGGCAAAGGGGGTGTGATATCACTCCTGGGTTAGGTTTCATGGCAGAAGTGAAGAGACTGTGTGGCTATAATTGAACTCTCTCTCATCAGTGGACCTCCAATTAACCCAAACAGTGACTCTCTTGGGTGAGCCTGACCTAGTCTGGTGAGACTCTCTCTCTTTTTATTTTTATTTTTATTTTTATTTTTTAGAGCTGCACCCCATGGCACATGGAGTCTACCAGGCTAGGGGTCAAATTGGAGCTACAGATGCCAGCCTATGCCACAGACACAGCAGTGTGGGATCTGAGCCACGTCTGCAACCCACATGACAGCTCATGACAACACCAGATTCTTAACCCACTGAGCCAGGCCAGGGATTGAGCCTGCATCTTCATGGACACAAGTTTGGTTTGTTACCATTGAGCCATGATGGGAACTCCCAGGTGAGATTCTTAAAGGAGGGCCTTGGACTACCCAGAGCGCCCAAGTGGCAGAACCACCCACCCCCTTTCTCAGTCACTGACTTCAAAAGACAAGTTGGCAGGCATGCCACTGTCACAAGAAAATAATTTCTGCCAAAAAACAAAGGGGACTTGGGTGCAAATTCTCCCTGAGACAAGCCTCCAGAGGAAAGGGCAGCTCAAGTGATACCTGAGAAACAGCTCAAGGGATGACAGCCTTGAGACATTGAGCAGATGACCCAGCTAAGTGGTTCCTGGGTTCCTGACCCACAGAAAGTGTGAATGAGATAACAGGCAGGTGGTGATGTAAACCACCAAGTTTGCAGTTATTTTTTATGCAGCAATGGATAACGAATCCACGACCCATGCCCACTCTCCTTCACAAACACCCTTCCCTAGGAATCAGACTTCCCAAAGTTGTATTAAAAGACATTAAACTTCTCAAAGAAGATGTACCGATGACCAGCAGGCACGGGAAAAGATGTTCAACATTGATAATCACTACAGAAATGCAAATCAAAACTACAATGAGGGACCATCTCACAAGAGTCAGACTGGCTGTCATTAAAAAGTCTACAAATAAAAAATGCTGGAGAGGGTGTAGAGAAAAGGGAGCCCTCTTACACTATTGGTGGGAATGTAAACTGTACAGCCACTATGGTAAACAGTATGGAGGTGCCTCAGAAAACTAAATATAGAACAACCATATGACCTGGCAATCTCACTCCTGGGCATATAGCTGGACAAAACTTTCATTCAAAAAGATACATGCATCCCTATGTTCAGTGCAGCACTATTCAAAATAGCCAAGACATGGAAACAACCTAAATGTCCATCAACAGATGAATGGATTAAGAAGATATAGTACATATATGCAATGGAATACTACTCAGCCATCAAAAAGAATGAAATAATGTCATTTGTAGCAACATGGATCCAACTAGAAATTATCATTCTAAGTGAAGCAAGGCAGACAGAGAAAGACGAATACCATATGATATCACTTCTATGTGGAATCTGAAATATGGCACACATGAACCTATCTATGAAACAGAAATAGACTCACAACCTAGAGAACAGACTTGTGGTTGCCAAGGGAGAGGGGGAGGGAGTGGGATGAATGGGGAGTTTGGGGGTGGTAAACACAAATTATGACATTTAGAATGGGTAGGCAGTGAGGTCCCACTGTATAGCACAGGGAACTATAGCAAATCCCTTTGGATAGAACACGATGGAGAAGAATATAAAAAAGAATCACTTTGCTGTACAGTAGAAATTGGTATAACATTGTGAATCGACTATACTTTCTGTTTTGGTCACACCTGCAGCCTGTGGAAGTTCCAGGGCCAGGGATCAAACTGGAACTATGGCAGTGACCCAAGCCACATCAAGCTACAGACCCACTAGGGAACTCCAACTATACTTTAATAGAAAAAAATATTTTGGCCATGCCCTGGGGCATGTGGAAGTTACTGGGCCAGGAATTAAACCCATGTCACAGTAGCAACCCAAGCCGCTGCTGTGACAATGCCAAATCCTTAACCTGTTGAGCCACAAGAGAAATCCCTGGGGGGAAAATTTTTAAATCTAATAAAAAAGAAAAAAAAAAGGCATTAACATGGGACTTTGCTTGTGGCATAGTGGTTAAGGATCCTGTCAAGTCTTTGCTCATTTTATCTCTCTCTCTATCTTCTTCTTTTTCTTCTTCTTTTTTTTTTTTTGGCATTTTAGGGCTGCGCCCATGGCATATGGAGGTTCCCAGGCTAGGGGTCAAATGGGAGCTATAGCTGCTGGCCCACAGCACAGCCAGAGCAACACTAGACCCGAGCAGCCTCTGTGACCTACACCACATCTCATGGCAATGCCAGATCCACAACCCACTAAGCGAGGCCAGGGATCGAACCTAAAACCTCATGGTTTGGAGTCAGATTCATTTCTGCTGTGCCATGAAAGAAACACCTGCTCATTTTATCTCTTGGTGAAACAGGAGGAGACCCACGGAGAGCATGAATTTAGTTGGAATTTATTCACATGCAACATGAAGAGCTAACCAAGCTTCTGATTACCCACCCAGAATCCATGTCTCCAATATCTTCTGCTTTTACCATTCTCTGATCAATTCTCTTTAAAAGTTAAGGTGAATTTTTAATATGGACTCTATCCTGCATCTTAACATTCCATGTTATGTTTAAATAAAGTAGAAGCATATCAGAATGGCTTTGTTGAAAGCATTTCTCACTCCCTACGGAAACTTGATAAATACTGAACAACTCGAAAAATTATGTATACTGCTCTCAGACACATCAAGCTTGGGGGGTGGGGGTAAGGGCAGTTTTATTGATTCCTGTTTGCATCTGCCAATTCATTTTATGCAGTCAAATACATTTTTCCCCAGTGCTCACACTGGATTTTGAATATGCCTCATGTTAAGGAAATACATTTATTGCCAGAAATCAGTGAAGGGTTGAAAAGGGGCAAATTCAGAATAAACCATTGTCCTCAACATGTGTCCTGGAAACACACTGCCTCAGACACAGTCCTGTGTCAAAGACAGCTAAATGTTTGAGGTCCCTTAAAAGCTCAGTTTTATCAGGTCCTCTCTGGGCCAAGAGAGAAATCCTGAGGTATTTCAGAGAAGTCTCCTAGATGGAGTTTCAATTCAGATACAGAAAACAGCACCTCAAACAACCCTTCACGACCCTATAATACCTCACTTTTCTCCAATCTTTCCAGCACACGGCCTGAAATCTCACATCATGGGCTATTAGGACAATGATAAGTAGATAATTTTTAACTTTACCATAAGGGCTAGAAGCAATGGATAAACGCATAGGATGGACAGAAATGCAGTGGTTGAAAGGGGCTTTGAAAACCAGTGAAATAATGTCCTAGGATTCCCCACTGCTGCTGGGAGAAATCAAAGAATCTCTTTCTCTATGTCATTCAGGATGTGAGCCACATCAACACTGGACTGGAGCCAAATTTGCAACCTACATCACAACTTGTGGCAAGGCTGGATCCTTAACCCACTGAGCAAGGCCGGAGATTGAACCAGCATCCTCATGGATATTATGTCAGGGTCTTAATCCACTGAGCAACAACAGGAACTTCTTGTGTCCAATTTTTGAAGTACAATTTCCATAAGCTTCGAACCTAACTAACAAAAGTAAACAACAGAAGTAGTGTATTTTCTCTATCTATGTGGCTGTACTTACAAATTACCATCCCACTTTGCAATGAAAGGTAAATTTGAGTGTGAGCAACCCAGGAAAATAAAAAGATCTACATTCAAATACTTATGTATGCCCCAGGTGGCATTATGCCTGTGACCTGAGTCTACTTTGTGTTCATTTCATGCTCGTGATTGCCAACAATACTTGAGTCTAAAAGCCATCCTCACAGACCATGCTTAAATGTATCTCCTTGCAACCCAGCTCAGGGCAATGACCTTATGGCCAGATCTTAATGTTTACTAGTGCTTTTATATGCCAAAGCCTTTCAGAGTGGCACGTATGATCCTGCAAGGTAGGCACCAACAAACCCATGTCCCGAGAGTGACACATCATCTCCAAAGTGTCTCTGACAAGATAGCATGAGAGACTAAGCACATTTGTGATAAGAATCCAAGAGTCTGTTCATATTGGTATTATCTGTGGGAGGACTGTTCCTCTTGTTGTTGTTGTTTTTTTATTTTGTTTTATTTTGTTTTTTGTTTTTTCTTTTTAGGGCTGCACCCACAGCATATGGAGGGTCCCAGGCTAGGGGTCAAATCAGAGCTGCACCTGCCAGCCTACACCACAGCTACAGCAACATCAGATCTGAGCTGCATCTGCAACCTACACCACAGCCCATGGCCACGCCAGATCCTTAACTCACAGAGCGAGGCCAGGGATCGAACCTGCATCCTCATGGATACTAGTCAGGTTTGTTTCCACTTAACCACAATGGGAACTCCTGTTGTTGGGTTTTTTTTAGGGCTGTACTTGCAACATGTGGAAGTTCTCAGGCTAGGAGTCAAATGGAGCTGCAGCTGCCGGCCTGCACCACAGCCACAGTAACGTGGGATCTGAGCTACATCTGCAACCTACACATAGCTTGTGGGAATGCCAGATCCACCACCTACTGAGTAAGACCAGGGATCAAACCCGCATCCTCCCGGACACTATGTCAGGTTGTTAATCTGCTAAGCCACAACATGTCCTGTTGCTTTAATCAGTGGTCTAATCAGAAATATGTGTAGGGAAGCCCTATACTGAGCAGCAGCTTGAAACTAACAACTATCCCTGCCTTTCAGCAAGGGCAGAGTTCCCAAAATCTTTGAAGACAGTGACATGTTTGTGGCAGCCACCGTGAGAAGACAGCCAACTTCTCTGGAAGTTCATTCCAGCCTCAGAGATCCTCACAGAGAAAGCCAGGGCTCGAGGCACCCGGTTCTCATTTTCCTCCCTCCCTCTGAGTTGTCACAGGGGCTCACCAGTGATTGGTCAGACCATCCTAGAGGTGGAAGTGCAGAATGCATGGGTACTGTGCCCACGGTCCAGCCTCCTGTAGCACAGAGCAAGCAGGAGGAGAAGAGGATGGGGGTGAACTCAGTGGATGACCCATCACAGTGAGGAGTCCCTTGCCCCCCACCCAGCCTCCACCTTCCCTGGACAGCTCTATCTGAACTACAAGATCATTCCCCAGCATCCACAGAGCATCAGCATCCAAACCCACAGCTGGACCAGAAGTATAACACCCAGCACCAATTGCGAACTTACTGCAGATGCCAGGCACTGTGCACCATCTGCAAACCCACCCTTTTTCTTTTTAGGGCTGCACCTGCAGTGTACAGAAGTTCCCAGGCTAGGGGTCAAATGGGAGCTATTGTTGTTGGCCTACACCACAGCCACAGCCACAACAGATCTGAGCTGCATCTATGACCTATGCTGCAGCCTGTGGCAACGCCCCAGATGCTGAACCCACTGAGCAGGGCCAGGGTTCAAACCTACATCCTCACAGAGACACCATTGGGTCCTTAACCCCTGAGCCAACCCTTTTTTAATCCTCCCAACAATGTCATTAGAGAGGTATTTGGTCGGGGATGAAAGCTGTGAGCTGTAGGGAAGAATCCAGAAACCTTTCCAGACTGCAAGGGGGGTAACGAGAAGGAGTGGGATGGAAGTGTGCATGGTCTGAGCCCAGAGCCTGTTCGCGCCTCCCAGATGTCAGTGGGCATTAGCAGCACTGGGAACCTGGGGTCCTGTGGGATGCATGGTGCCAGGTCACTGGGGGAACCACACATAGACTACCAGGTGATGAAAATCTATGCTCCTTTTCTGGTTCATGATCACAGCCACTGCTGGACTCGAAGGGCAGACTAGCAAGGGTGTGAGCCACAGTGACGGCTCCCAGCTGGGTCTCCCCGTCCTCTGATGAGAGACATTGGAAAAGCACACAGGTTACAGTTTTCTCTCCGGCAGCAGACGCACAACTGCCGCCAACACATGGGCCCTTCCACCACATCCCAGAGACCCTGTTCAATGGAACACACTGCTTCCTTCAGGGCTGTGTACATTTATTCTCCACCTCCACTCTGGCCTTCCCATCCAGGAGCCAGGTTCTCCGATGTCAAACTAGAACCTTCTGGGACATAAATCCCATGTTTCTTGTCCCCTGTGGAGACACTCCCTTCTTAAATTCCCAAAGTACAACACTGACAGAAAGACCAGACATGGAAAATGAAAATCAGGATGAATCACATCATCCATTCACAAATGGATACAAATATAAGTACACAAGTGGATACAAATACAAATGATAAAAATACAATACAAATGGATACAAATATACAACTGGACACACACAAATGGATACAAACACAAATGGATACAAATACTTATACAAATGGATACAAATATAGATACATAAATATATACAAAACCACAAATGGATGCAAGTGCAAATGGATATAAATATTAGTACAAATGGATACAAGTATAAATACCCAAATGGATACAAATACACAAATGGATACAGATGCAAACACAAACAGATACAAGATTAAAAAACCATATTCTGTTTGCCTCACTCACCACCAAATAACATTGTGATTAGAAGATATATAGTGAATCCTTTGGTCCATTTTTCTTGAAATAGCTTTTGGCTCTCCTTGTGTTTTTCTTACCGACAGATGAGTTCATCCTTCATCCTGTAATTGTGGACTATGCATCCCAAGACTGATTTTTTTTCCTTGGGTTTTCCTATAAATGAATATTCCATCTTGTTGACTTTACAGGCTTTTCTTGCCACAGTGTTCCTGGCACCCACACTAAGATCTTACCCAATGCAAACACTCTCACTCCCATCCTGACTTGACCGCAGCAATCTGCATGACATCTATCAACCATCTAGGGTGCTGGGAGGTATCTTACACACCTTGAAGGTGCATACCTTCCCAACACCTTTCCTTTCAAGCTGGATGTCTCAGGTGGGCTTGCCATTCTCTTTTGTTCTACATTGCCCTTCTCTTGTCATTTTTTGCTGCAGACTAAATGGCCTGTGCCCCTCCAAGACCCATATGTGGAAGCCTTAACCTCCATGGAAGGGAAGTAGGAGGTGGTGACTTTGGGAGATGATGAGGTCATGAGGGTCGGATTTCATGAAAAGGACCCCAGATTTCCCTGACTCCTTCCACCATATGAGGACATACAGACAAGGGAACCATCTATGAAATATGAAGAGAGGCATCACCAGGAACTAAATCAGTGGGACCTTGAACATGGATGCCTAGCCTCCAAAACTCTGAGAAATAAATGTGTGTTGTTTAAGCCACCCAGTCTGTGGTATCCTATGACAGCAGCCTGAACAGACTGAGACATTGCAGCAGCAAATAATGCAGGACAGTTCAAGGACCAGTCCTTTAGAATGTTTCTATAGTAGTTCAGGTTTGAGGAGGGGGTGTCTTTAAATCTGCTACTCAAAATCTTATTGAGAACATTAGAACAAAGGAGACCCAGACAAACCAGCTTCATCATGTGGGTATCTTCTGATGTCGTCTAAATAGGCACCTGTTTCCCACCTCAACTGCTTTGTGGACAATGACAAAAAGCAGAATCATAGAAACATTAGCCTTTAGTCACACAAGCATGTGTGCAAAATTTCTCTGTGGTCCTGGAAAATGGGAATTCTGTGAGATCAAAGCTCACCCATCTCTGCCAAGCTTTAAAGCAAGTTAAAGATAAGACTGTCTGGATTTCAGGGTTTGATTTAGGCCTCAGGATCAAGAAGGTTGCACTGCAGTCACCAGGTGTCTACGATTTCTGTTCTATCAGAAGTTTTAGTTTCAAACCAAGAACCAACCCCAATACATCCTGGTGACTCTGCAGGTTCTCTCACATGGTTGATATTAAGGTGCAAAAGAAAAAGAAAAAAAAATCTTGAAACTTTGCATTGCATTTGAAACACAGCTGGACTTCTCTAGTTTCATAGAAATCTAAAGAATCTGTGATGTTTTCCACTGTCAACCACAGAACTTGTGTCTATGTCATTAAAAAAAAAAAAAAACCAAAAAACAAAGAACCCCAAACTGCAGCACATAATCCACATTTTTCTGGTGAATCTTTGAAGGTTATGTGTTTGATGGTGGGTTTTTGCCCAACTCAGAAAATGCCATAATTATTGATGGTGATCTAAAAGAGTCATTTTTCATCCCGGACATGGAAGAAAGATAAGAAAATAGATGCTGTCCAATTCACTAATGCCTTTTATATTTCTATAGAAGCAATGTGTGGGTTTCTCAGGGAAAGTACAGAAAGAAAGGTTAGCAAGCCAAAGGTTCACAGAATCAATGCAAAGAGCTGTGCATTTTCTTCCATATTTTGAAGGCTCACTGAAGTGATTTTCTGATATACACACTTCTGCCAAAAAAAAAAAAAAAAAAAAGAATGTGCACATCTGTATTCCCAGAATGACGATGACAAGGGACTCATCTTTCTTGGAATATGTGAGTGGATGGCTTTGCCCTCAGGAAGAAAAAAAGAAGCATTTGAACCATGTTCTATCTGGGTGCCATAGCAACGGGAGGCCAACGATCAAGACAGGATTCGGTTTAGTTGGTCCGGCTGCTGCCATATCTTAAAACAGCTCATGCTTCAACACAGCCCTTCGTGTATGTCCCTATGAATCAGGGCACTGAGTTTAACACTCTGGAGCTACCATGCTGGCGGTATCGAGCTCAGAGGGAGGCTGGGAGGAGCAAAAGGACCCGAGAAGACAGAAAGCACGGCTGTCTGAGAGGTCAGTTCACATTCCAGGGCTGCTGCAACAAACGCCCGCATGTTTCATGACTCAAATCAACACACAGGCAGTTTCTTACTGTTCTGGTGGCCGTAAGTCTGAAAGAGGCGTTAAAGGGATGGAACTGAGGGGCTGACAGGATGAGATTCCATCCAGAGGCTCCAAGGAGGAATCCACCTCCCTGTCTTTTCCTGCGTTGAGAGGCTCTACCCGTACGCACGGTCACATTCTTTTGCTCTCTGCTTCTGTTCACATCTCCTTCTCTGGCTCTGATTGACCCTTGCTCTTCTCTGGCTCTGATTGACCTTTGTGGGGATTATCCAGGGATCACCTGTACAACTCGGGGTCCTAAAACTACACCTGCCAAGTCCTGTCTGTTGTGCAAGGTAACATACTCACAGTTCCGAGGATTAGGACATGGACATGGCTTTGGGGGATGATGCTGTTAACTGCCTATCATACTCATTCTAATGGGGTTCCCTCAGTTCCCTCCAGTGGTTTCTGAGGGACTCTTCCTTACTTGGCTGACAGAGGGAATCCTGATCATGGCCTGGTCTTGTGCCTCCAGGTCTTTCCTTGGTGAATCTTCAGCCTTTATTTATTTATTTACTTATTCATTCACTTATTTTTTTTTTGTCTTTATTCAGGGCTGCACCTAAATAAAGAAGTTCCCGGGCTAGGGGTTGGATCAGAGCTGCAGCTGCAGGTCTATGCCACAGCCACAGCAACACAGGCTCTGAATAGCATTCATGACCAACACCACAGCTCACAGCAAAGCTGGATCCTTAACCCACTGAGCGAGGCCAGGGATGGAACCTGTGTCCTCACGGATGCTAGTTTGGTTCTTAACCTACTCACCACAATGGGAAGTCCTCTAGCCATTTTTTTTTAAGTCCTTATTAAGGAGTTCCCTTCATGGCTCATTGGTTAATGAACCCGACTAGGTTCCATGAGGATGCAGGTTTGATCCCTGGCCTCGCTCAGTGGGTTAAGGATCTGGCATTGCTGTGAGCTGTGGTGTAGGTCGCAGACATGGATTGGACCCTGCATTGCTATGGCAGTGACATAGGCTGGAAGCTGGGCTCTGATTCGACCCCTAGTCTGGGTAGCATCTATATGCCATGGGTATGGCCCTAAAAAAGTTAAAAAAAAAAAAAAATCCCCATTACAAGGCACTCTCTTTCCATTTTATGAATCCTGGCTTCTTGACCCGCCGTGCTTGTCATATTAACATATGCTCTCTTCCCTTTCGTCCTTCACGGTCACCCACTGGGAATCTCTCCTTTCCTCAGAGAACTCTCCTTTCAGATCCTTCCTATCTTCCACGACTGCCGTTTAGGTGCAAGGCAGAATCCCAGTATCACACTGGAGGACAACATCCTTACTTATTTATTTATTTATTTAGGCTCTTTTTGTCTTCTTAGGGCCACACCCACAGCATATGGAGGTTCCCAGGCTGGGGGGTCTCATCAGAGCTACAGCTGCCAGCCTACATACACCACAGCCACAGCCACGCCAGATTCGAGCCGTGTCTGCAACCTACACACAGCTCATGGCAATGTGGGACCCTTAACCCACAGAGCGAGGCCAGGGATCGAATCTGCAACCTCACGGTTCCTAGACAGATTTGTGTCCACTGCACCACGATGGGAGCTCCGATATCCTTATTTGCATCAGCGTTTTATCCCCGAGCTCCAAACACCACTTCTTGCATGTGACTCACTCACTCATGCGTTCAGTCACTCAACAAGTATTTACGGAGCACATACTATATGCCAGGCACTATTCTAGGTACTCACATAAGTTGGCGACTCAACAAAGTGAGTGAGTGCGCTAGTTGCTTTATATGCTGAAAAAAAAAAATGATTGCCAGCATATTTGGGCTTAGGTTTGAACTCTCTAGAAGCATGTATGATTTGAAAGAAATCACATCCACAGACATCAAAACTTGAAAAATAATATTTTCTACCATCAGGAAAAGTTTATGTAGTTTGTGTAAACTGTTAGGGACATGGCTCCTAACCAATGCTCAAAGAACTGCAGATATGATTCATTATTATTATTATTTTTACGGCTGCACCTGAGGCACATGGAAGTTCCCCGGCTAGGGGTCAAACTGGAGCTTCAGCTGCCAGCATACACCACAGCCACGGCAAGGCTGGAACTGAGATACATCTGTGACCTACACTGCAGCTCATGGCAATGCTGGATCCTTAATCCACTGAATAACACCAGGGATTGAACCCCCATCCTCACAGACACTGCACTCAGTAGGGTTCTTAACTTACTGAGCCACAACAGGAACTCCTATAACTATTTTTATAAGAATTGTATCAGGAGAGGAATTTGCAGAAGCAATGCCTGCTTGTCTTACCAGCCATGTGTCAGCTACATGGTAGCATGTGACGTGGGGTTTTGCTTCCCACCGTACTTTGGAAAAATGGCAAAGCAATGTCAATATATTGCCTTAATAAAAATTGTGGATGAAATTTGTGTCTATATCTATATCCTATGTATATATATCTTCTCCATTATAAATCTCATGGTTTCTTTTATTGGCACTTGGCTTTATGTCCTTTGTCAGGCTTTTAGGCAACTGGAGTTCCATTGGGAACTGTACTGACTCGGGCGTTGCCTGGCCAAAGATGGACAGATATGTGCAAATATATGCCCAGTTGGCTTTCATCATATTTAATATGTGTGTAAAGGGTCTTGATTTGCTCCAGAGTCTTAGGAGAGGGCCTGGAGGGGAAAAAAACTTCTCTATTTCAAACTGAGAAAACCCATTTTTACATTGATTAGCCTACAGACCTCTCATAAGGATATCTACCAAGTTTCATCACCTCTGCACACCCAAGATAATAGAAGGATCAAATGCAAAGAAATCATACAGGAGAAATACAGAAAATATAGAATACTGAATTACTTGATCTATTCTTCCAACCACTGCTTCATTCCTTTCTCTTCCCCTTCTCTCTTTTCTTGTTACCTCCTGATTCCCTGTGACCAAAAGCCAGAAGCCCTATGCATCACAAGGAAGTTCTCTCTTCCTTGACCTAGTCCACAGTCTTGCCTTGGTGTTGAGGGAATAATTCTCAGTAAAATGCCTTCTTATTCCATTTGAGAAAGGCTTCTGGATTCCCAACATGAAGAGGCAAATGCTAAGAATTGATGAACACAATCAAAACACACTTTTCTGTTCTACTCCTCTTGGAACCAGTTCAGCCTCTCAGAAAAGCTAGAAAAATGTAGATTCTGATTTGCATGACTTAAATACTTCACAACGTGATGGAATAGGACCTTTAAAAACAGTGAATCACTACATTGTATACAGGAAACAGATATCACATTATAAATCAACTCTATTTCAATCATTTAAAAAACCCACAACCAAACAAAAGAACACTTCCATCACTGTGAACCAGAGGCAGGCACCCAGTGAGGAGAGGGGAGTGAGATGAGAAACTGAATGAGAACAAGGTCCTAGTTCCACTCTGGCTCAGTGGAAAGGAATCCGACTAGTATCCAAGAGGACACAGGTTCGATCTCTGGCCTCGCTCAGTGGATGGGGGATCTGGCATTGCCATGAGCTGTGGTGTAGCTTGCAGACACGGCTCGGATCCCGCATTGCTGTGGCTGTGGTGTGGGCTGGCAGCTGCAGCTCTGATTTGAGCCTTAGCCTGGAAACTTCCAAATGCTGCAGGTGCAGCTCTAAAAAGCATGTGCATGCACACACACACACACACACACACACAAAACTAAGGTCCTCCCTGACCCCCAAAAGAGAAAATACCTCTAGTGAAAGGGACAATGATATGGACAAATGATACTAGTATTACATGCCTGGGTTGGTAACAGATTTTACAAGGACAGGTGTGATTAATTTTTCTTGAGCAGGGGCCAGCAAAGACAGTGAAATGATGACCAAAGTTGACCATGTTTTTGAACAGAAGGAAACCAGGCACAAGAAACAGGGGACAGCAGGAAAAAGACACTGAAACACGAAATTGAGACCATGAAAGCCATGCTGTTTAATGAAGTACGTTGGAGACATGATTCGTGATACATACCCTCCTTAGATTTTTTTTTTCTTTTTATAGCTGCACCTGCAGCATATGGAAGTTGCCAGGCTAGGGGTTGCATCAGCACCGCAGCTGCGACCTACGCCACAGTTGTAGCAACAAAGTCTCTGAGTCACATCTGGGACCTACACTGCAGCTTGTGGCAATGCCAAATCCTTAATCCACTAGGTGAGGCCAGGGATTAAACCTGCATCCTCATGGACACTACGTCAGGTTCCTAACCTGCTTAGCCACAATGGGAACTCCCTCCTGTCTGGTTTTTCATACATGTTTTCAAAAATGAAAATGTCCAAGAAGCCCCACAGTGAAGAAACCCATTTAAAGGAACCAGCATTTCACAGATGAGCTGGGCAGCAGACACTTTGCTTGAAGGGCCTGGTAGCACCTGAATATTAATACTTGGGAAATTGTGCGCCAGGGTGCCATGTTCTTTCAGAAGAGACTGAGTCTTGGGAGAGGGGGCTATAAGGATCAGAGGGACTTCTGCAGAGAGGCCAGGCCACCTTCTTGTGGGTGCTCTGGCTGGAACCATGCACATCTGAAATGAGAACTATAGCTTGCATACAGACCAGTATGACTGGACATCCGGTTAACCTCTTCTCTCTGCCCAAGCATCCTCACAAGAAACCTGAATTTAAGAATCAATGACAATGCTGGATCCTTAACCGCGAGGCTCCTAGGGAACTCCTGAATTGTATCTTTTGAATTCTCGCTCCTGGGTTTGACTATAACACATACAATAGCTTTTTCTTTCTAACTCAAAAAAAAAAAAAATCAGTCGGACTAGCAGAAACTGTATTTTGTTCACGGGTGTGAGCAGATCTGCCACGGCATTGAAAGGCAGGCAGTGGACGGATTTTTCCATGCATGTAAAACTTGCCAATCAAGTGACACTAACCATCTCTGCTTTGGCACATGCACACCAATTCCCCCATTCACTCTTTGGCCACTGAGCAGATACCAGCAATGATATGAAAAACCCCTCTCTCTCATCCACCAGGCTCAGAGGAATCAACAGGATTTTTCACGGACCTTAAAAACCAAGTTCAGGAAGGACAGTCCTACAGAAATGCTGACAAAGGTTTTGGGAGTTCCCACTGTGGCTCAGCAGTCATGAACCTGGTTAGAATCCATGAGGACACAGGTTCAATCACTGCTCTCACTCAGTGGGTTAAGGATCTGGACTTGCTGTGACTGTGATGAAGGCCAGCAGCTAAAGCTGTTTCGACCCTAGCCTGGAAACTTTCATATGCTGCAGGTACAGTCCTAAAAAGACAACAAGCAAACAAACAAAGGTTTTGCCTGTCAGCCTTGGATCTAAGGACATATACTGTACCAAGATGCTGAGATGTCCAACATGGTGTTGAGATGACGGCCGAATGTGGAGAGGAAGGAGCAGACGGCTCAGAAGGGGCGAGGTGAGTAAGATTCCAGAAGCAAAAGATAATCAGCAGTGACTGAGGATGTTCCATGCCCAGGCACTGTGTCCTGTAGTCTTTCTTCCTCCTCCCAACCCTCTGATACTGGCAGGTGGAAAGTCCTCAGATTTTGCAGGTGAGGACAATAGAGCTGAGCAGATGAGGAAATGTGCCCAGGGTCACACGGCTAATGTAGAACTGTGAATTGGATCCAAAAGGCTGCAGAGGAAGCTCAGCCTCTTTGAGGCCACATCTGGGGTGCGAGCGTGAGCGGTCAGTGCACGTGTGGCTCAGGGCGCATGGTGGTGCAGGGGGTGGGAGTGGGGAGTGAGAAATATCAGACCCCATGGTGTGACACTGTTCATGTTACCCCCACCCCCCAAAAAAACTCCAGATCATCTGCTGCCTAGTTCCTATCCTCTTAGAAAGCAGAGGAGCAAAAGGGTGATGTTCTAGCCAAGCGGAAAGGCAGAGATGAGGACGAAAAGCGAGAATCTGGGCAACTTCAGGGTCAGAGCAGAAGGGAATGCTGGGGTCCCCAGAGGCTGGTAGCCCAGGCTGCCCCACCCATGATGCTGCCTGAGACCCTAAGAAATAAGGAGGTTCTTTATTCTTCTGTAAGGCTGACAAATCAGGGGGCTGAATAACCTGACACCAAGAGCAAAGAGCTGGACAGCAGGTGCATCCCCCCAAAAAAACCCCAACCTCCCCAAGAGTTTGTTATCTTGAAATGCAGGGTCAACTCCGAGGTTTTTTCCCATCATCGTTGGACATGGGGGGTTTTTGACAGTAAGACAAGGACCCATAGCAAATCATGAAAGGTACCTTCCCTCTACACACACACACTCCTGAAATGTGGTGTGACATATTTTGATGTGTGTTTTGTTGCTGGTCCAGGAGCCTGTGGCTCTTGCAAGAAGCTTTCCTTTAACTTAGAGTGGTTGTTTTGTGAGTTTGGCTGAATCCCAAGCCAAAGAAAGAACTGCAGCACCACAGTGCTTACCCAGACGACTGACAAGCCGGCCCCCATTCTCGCTTCCACTTGGATGGTTTCTGTGAATTTTCCTCAAGCTGCTCTTGATGCAAAGGCATCTGCCGACCTTAAACAAACATTTGGCACTCATTTCCTTAAGTCTGCTCATTTAGATGTTTGATGATTCACAGGCTGCCAAAAGATGTGTATGCCACTGACAACGGGGAGCAAAGCGCCTTGAAGAATCCGGTTACATTCCAACTTCCTCAGGGTATCAGGCTGTGTTTACAGAGCTGGCAACTGGGACATCCGATGCATGTGTATCAAAGTCACCAGGAGGGTTTGCAAAAGCTATGGCCTTCCTGTGCATCTATGACACACCCATCCACAAGCTACAAGAACTTGTAAATAAGTGCATGGATATCCACATGACAGATTCAGTACTACTACTACTAATAGTATTCAGGTATGATTATCCACACACAGTTGATATTTCTGGAATCAGTCAACATGAATGCATAATGTGGCGAGCCTTCGTTAACTTCAGAAAGGTTTCCTTGGTGCATAATTTTCCCTCTACCTCCTTGGCCGCAAACAGCTAGACCCTCGGGCACAATGGAGTCATTTGGTTTATAGGAGAACAGGACAGTACTGAAGAGGAATCTGACCCTATACACAAAATGCATCCCAACGTCTGGATACCACAGAGGACATTCATGGGGCACAGTGCCAACCATCCTGTACATAGGAATCACGTGTATGCATTCCAATGTCATCGCCAATTTTGGGTTTTGTACCGACATGCATTTTGTAGTAATGCATGCTTCTGTGTAAGTCTCTTATGTGCTTTAAGTTCTCAGACCATCCAGAGTCTGTGGGTCCATCACTGATGGCTGTATGTATGGGATGCAGAAGACCAAGGTCACAAATTCTCATCTCATCCCAATGTTCACTGCAGCACTATTCACAATAGCCAAGCCATGGAAGCAACCTAAGTGTCCATCAACAGAGCAATGAATAAAGAAGATGTGGTACATCTTCACAGTGGAATACTACTCAGCCATGAAAAGAAGGAAATGATGCCATTTGCCGCAACATGGATGGACCTAGAGATGATCATACTGAGTGAAGTCAGACAAAGATAAATAGCATATGAAGTAACTTACATGTGGAATCTTAAAGTATGATGCAAATGCCTTTATAAAAACAGACTCAAAGATTTTGAAAACAAACCTATGGTTACCTGAGGGGAACTAAGGATGTGCGCAGGGATGGGTTGGGGGTTTGTGATTGGCATATGGACACTGTGGTATCAGGAATGGATGGTCAAAAGGGACCTGCTGTACAGCACAGGGAATTCTGCTCAACATTCTGTGATAATGAACATGGAAATGGATGTGTGTATAAGTCAAACAGTTCATTTGCTGTAGAGCAGAAACGAACATTGTAACATTATACATTGATAACATTGTAACATTACAATGATCACATTGTAAATCAAGTGCACCTACATAGCATGTAAAAAAGGTCTCGTCTCCCACATTGATTCATTGCAGACATACCCATTCAGCACCTATGGACTAATGATGCCAAAAACATCTGCCTGTTAGTTTGAAGGATTTGATTCCTCTCTGCCTTGGCTACTTTTGTGACATGATCCAATGGACGCAACGCTTTTCCCATTTGCTGAATCTGACCTTACCCCACTTCTCAGAGATCTGAGGACCCAGGGACACAAAAAACACGTTGTCATGAAAAGGCATGGTCAGAGGACCAACATGTAGGAAGGAAAAGACAGCCCGGCTCATGGGTACCACATGGAGCACCATCACTCCTTGAAAATTAGGTCACTGAGGATGGACTCAGATATTCTCATACTAAGTGAAGTAAGTCAGAAGAGAAAGACAGATACAAGATACCAGATACGAGATCACTTCTATGTGGAATCTAAAATAGGGCACAAATGAACCTATCTACAGAACAGAAACAGACTCACAGACACAGAGAACAGACTTGTGGTTGCCAAGGGGGAGGGAGTGGGATGGACAGGGAGTTTTGGGGTTAATAGATGCCAACTCTGACCTTTGCAATGGATAAGCAATGAGGTCCTGCTGTACAGCACAAGGAACTATACCCAGTCTCCTGGGTTAGATCATGATAGAAGATAATATGAGAAAAAGAATGTATATATATATATATGTATATATATATATATATATATATATATATATATATATATATATATATGACTGGCTCACTCTGCAGCACAGCAGAAATTGACAGAACATTGTAAATCAACTATAATAAATTTTTTTTAAAAAATTAGGTTACTGAGTCTAACTACTTGACACATATTTATTCCAATTAATTTCAATTAGGAGAAACAAGTGTATGTGGGGGTGGAGGCACACAATTACCAAGCAGCTTGTCTGAGACCATTAGACACGATGCTCATGTGTAACTATTAGAGTCGCAAGTAGACAGTAAATGTGTCTTTACAAGAATCAGCGCTCTTGGGGGGGAAGCGATGGTGTGACAAGCCTTAAGTTAAATTTCCATTAAGGATTCTAATCAATCCTGACATGCACATGTGTTTCCAGTGTGCCCCCCCCCCCCACTCTTTTGGTTAAGAAAATTAATATTGCCTACAAATTACAGAAACCAACTAAAGCAGCCTCCTTTTCATCTCTTTGATCTTCTCCTGGAATGCTGCACAAAGGAAAGCCAAGGAGGGGGCTGGCGTCCTGAAGGAGACCCGCCCATGAATATTCAGGGAGGATTTGCAGCAGAATCGCCCAGAGGCGACACATTTCTTTTGGACCCTGAAATCTGCCAAGCACGCTGCAAACGAAGGCATGACAACCCTTTTTCCGAGGTTTCTAGACCCGCAGGCCATGAGTAATCCAAAAGGAAACTGGGCCTGTGGGCTCTTGTCCCAGGAAGTGTTTATGACAAAGAAAGGACCATGGCAACCTTTCAAGAGCCCAGGCTTTTTTGGAATGGAAGCACAGGCCAGGAGGAGCAGATGAAGTCAGGGTAACGTGATGGAGGCGACGGGGTGGGAAGTCATTTAGTGTCGCTAGTGATCAGTGAAATTCCTTTGAGAATGTTTTCTTTCAGGAAGGAGGTGAGTAACGGGGATGATTGAATTAAAAAACAAAACAAAACATTTTGCAGTTCCCTTTGTGGCTCAGGTTACGCACCCAACATAGTGTCTGTAAGGATGTGGGTTCCATCCCTGGCCTCCCTCAGTGGGTTAAGGATCTGGTGGTACCACAGGCTGTGGGGTGGATCACAGAGGTGGCTCTGATCCTGTGTGGCTGTGGCTGTGGTGTAGGGCGGCAGCTACAGCTCCGATTCGACCCCTCGCCTGGGAACTTCCATATGCCGTGGGTGAGGCTGTAAAAAGTAAAAACAAACCAAAACAAACTACTTCTCAGAGAGCAATGAAAGGGGAAAAGGGTCATGTGAGCATACAGCGTGAGCTTTATAAAAAAAAAAAAAAAAACAGGTGCACTTCCTGGGTACCTAGGATGTTTAAAGTGTGGTACCTACATTTTTTCCCAATGTTTACAACTTTCTTGAGCAGTAAATGTTTTTGTTCTCCTTTTGCAGAAAGGGGACCTGAGCTGTCAGGCGTGCTCTCCTTTATCTGCACCACAGACTGGTTCCTAGAACTTCAGAGCTGTGCCTTCTCCACCCAGATGTGGAGAAGCAGGTGCTCCATCACAGAAAAGCTCACCAGGGACCAGGCAGGAAAAGAGGTCTTGGGCAGGCGGAAAGGGATGACATCTGGGGTAGAAAACAGTCCCTCACCAGGAATGCCTACGTATCTCCCACCCTCATGCTGCAAAACGAGCTTGAAAAGGGGGATGCAGATGGGCCACGAACCTTGAGAAACACCACCTTTGAAGAGCACTCCCTGACGCCAACTGCACTGATGAAAGGAGCAATTTTAAAACACTTGCTTTCCAAGGTATGGTGTCATGCAATCAATTTTTATTTCAACACCAATTTATCTCTCTCTAGCACTCTTTGCATCACTAATTGCTAGTGTGGCTTGTGGTATATATTTCCAGGAGCTTTTCAAGGTTTTAGGGGAAGAGAATGAAAAGATTGTGTTGATTTTCCTTTTTCAAAATTTTTTGGGGGCCACCCCACAGCATATGGAGCTTCCGGGCTGGGGCTAAGCTGCACCTGCAGAAACCACTTTTAACCCACTGTGCCGGGCTGGGGATCAAACCTGTGTCCTGGCACTGCAGAGACACCGCCAATCCCATTGCACCACAATGGGAACGCCTCAATTCGTTTTTCTTTCCAGTTCACTCTGGTTATGACAAACGCAAGGACAGCTGCATCCTTTGTGGAGTTTACGTGAGACTGTATCTTTCTTTTCTTTGTAGTTACATTTGATGCTACATCTTTCCTGATGTCTATTTAACAAAAATCTTTGCAGTGTTTATTATTATTATTATTATTTCTTTTTAGGGCTGCACCTGCATCATAAGGAAATTCCCAGGCTAGGGGTCAAATTGGAACTGCAGCTGCCAGCCTATGCCACAGCCACAGAAACAGGGATCTAAGCTGCCTCTGTGGCCTGCACAACAACTCACGGCAACACCAGATCCTTGACCCACTGAGCAAGGCCAGGGATCAAACCTACGTCCTGATGGATACCAGTTGAGTTCGTTACTGCGGAGCCATCACAGGAACTCTTTGCAGTGTTGAATATTTCAGTCTGGTTGTAATACACAGACTCCTCAAAGAGCTACTGAATCTAGGTGCTGAACAGATAGACAGCTGCAAAACCACAAGCAAATGCATACGCTGCTGACATAAATGCATAAATAGGCAAACACTGCAAGAAAATGAATTCACTACAAGTAAATTAAGGATAAAGAATGACAATGACAACAATCACAAAAACCCAGGAGGCTCCAAAGACCTGGGTTTGCCTAATATGGAAGCAGCCAGGGAAAGGTTTCTTTCGCGGTTGAGGAGTTTTGCTTTGTTTCAGTGTCCAGAGAAGTGACTGGAGAAAAAAGCAATGGTGAGTTGAGTGTGTGCTGCAGCGCTGATGGCAGAGAGTTCAGGAGTCCTGATGGCGTGACTGCTGACTTGTGCAATCTCTCCAAGCATGACTCAAGGATGTTGCGTGTTTATTCCAGTACAGCGCTTCTCAAAGTGTGGCCTTGGACCCCTGGAAGCCTCGGAGGTGTTTACAGGGAAGCTGAGAACTCATCTACTCTCATAATATGGGTGTTAGGAAGTTCACGTGTGGTGCAGTGGGGAAAGGATCCAGCTGCAGCAAAGGTTGCCACCGGGAGCAAGGGTTCAATCCTTGGCCTGGGAATTTCCACATGCCGTAAGTGCAGCCAAAAAAAAAAAAAAAAAAAATATATATATATATATATATATATATATTCGTGTATGTGTGTGTGTGTATAAATTTACCTTGTTCACAATTGTACTGATGGGACTTCCATTGTGGCTTAGCAGCTTAAGGACCCAACACAGTGTCTGTGAGGATGTGGGTTTGCTCCCTGGCCTCGCTCAGTGGGTGAAGCATCTGGCATTGCCGCAAGCTGTGGTGCAGGTTGCAGATGCAGCTTGGATCTGGCATTGCAGTGGCTGTGGTGTAGGCTGGCCCCTGCCCCTCTGATTTGACCTCTAACCTGGGCACTTCCATGTGCCGAGGGTTCGTCCATAAAGAACAAAAAAGAAAACAAACAAAAACCGAAGCAGAACAAAGCAGCATTGGCGCCTTAGCCCCGATCAGTGCAAAGATCCCAAACTGTGGGAACAGCCATCCGTACCACACTGTGCAATAAAAAAAAAAGGCCAGTTTCACTTCAGCATGTTGTTGACGAAACTGTAAACACTGCCAATTTTCTTAACTATCTCCTGAGTACGTGTCTTTTTAATATTCTGCGTGATGAAATGGGATGTCTCAGATAGCATTTCTCCTGCGCCATAAAGTTGACTGTCTCCTGGAGAAGAATAGCATGTGCCACTGTTTGAGAAGTGAATTGAAGAGTCGCTCTCATTTTTATTTGATAGAACGACTGACAATCTGTGGCCGTTGAGGCTCGGGTATGTGGCAGATATTTTCTCAAAAAGGAACAAAGTGGACCTGTCATCGCATGGAAAACCAAAACAAACAAACAAACAAACAAACAAACCCGCTATTTGTTGCCCATGATGAATTCAAGATTTCACAAGAAAAATCAGAATTTTGGAGATCTTATCTCTTTCACCATGAACTTGATAGGCTCCCCAAACTTAAATTCGTTCCTCATTCAAGCAATGGTGATGTTAACTAACATGAGTTTTTGATCTTGTGTCATGAGATGTGTGAGTATTTGAAAGGCGTACGTCACTTCGTGAACTGATGTTTTGTCAATGACTCATGCATGACATGACAAAATCACACAGGAAAAAAAAGATGCATTCTAAATGCAAGATTACAAAATGGATTGATAGGCATTCCTTGGCGGTTCAGGAGGTTAAGGAGGGGGTGTTGTCACTGCAGCAACTGGGGTTGCCACAGTGGTGTGAGTTCCATCCCTGGCCTGGGGACTTCCACCTGCCACAGGCTCAGCCCAAAAAAACCCCACCAAAACCCCAACTCTCCTCCCCACTAAAAAACAAATAAACAAACAAAAACCCACCTGACTTCAATGCGACAAAAGAAAAAATTTTCTGGATACAGGTTCAGATTAGCCTTTTAAGGTTCTATCCGTGTTCACTTTTGGAGTAGTAGTGAAGAAAATATACACAATTATTGAATTATCCTCTTTTCCAACAACATATCTGTGGGAGACCTGGCTTTCTTCAGACCCACCAACCAAAAGAAAACACTGCAACAGAATGAGTGTATCAGCCACTTTGAGAATCCAGCTATTATTCAAAGCACATAATGAAAGGACTTGCAAAAATGTTTAAAAAAAAAAGTAATGCCACATTTATCAACTGTCTTTCATTTTGGAAAATACAGCTGTTTTTCCTTTTCTTTTTTTTTTTTTTTTAATTTGTCTTTTCCATTCACACATTGGGAAGAGGAAGAGGGCCATGCTGGAGTTGCCAGCTTGGAAAGGAACAGCCCAACAGTGGGGAGGAAATTGATTTTCTAACAACCACAGTGGATGACTCCTTCTCCAGTTGAACCTCCAGATCACATCCCAGTCCAGACTGACACATCTACGGCAGTCTTATGAAAGAACATGAAGCAAAGGACCCAAAGCCTGGTCCCTGGTCCATAGCAATGGTGAGATAATAAATGGGTGTCAGGAGTTCCTGTGGCTCAGTGGGTTAATAATCCAACTAGCATCCATGAGGATGCAGGTTCGATTCCTGGCCTCACTCAGTTGGTTAAGGATCCAGTGTTGCCATGAGGTGTGGTGTTGGCTGCAGACTTGGCTCAGATCTGGCTTGGCTGTGGCTGTGGCCAGCAGCTGCAGCTCCGATTCGACCCCTAGCCTGGGAACTTCCCTATACTGTGGGTTTGGAATTAAAAAAGCAAAATAAATAACGAAATAAAAAATAAATGGGTGTCATTTCCAGCCCTTAAGTCTGTGGTATGCTGTAGTGCAGCAATACACAACAATGTGTGTGGGGGAGGAGGGTATTTCTGCTTCTATGTCCGTCAGAGTGGGAATGGATGTAACACTCAGAAAGAATTACTGATAGAATTTTTCAGTAATTCAGGTAGAATGACTATCATGATCTGGATGAACTGATGCCTTCAATTGCTCATGATCGAGAGTGTGAACTGCCCCAGATATAGCACATGTTTAAGAATATTTTGCTGAATTACTGAAGAACATACTCAATTTATTTCACAAATGCACAGAAGGCTCTGTGCTAGAGTCAGTGTATGAAAATCAAGGCAACGAGGGTGCATTTTCTGAGCTCATGCCATTTATCATGGGTGGCAGGAGGCAGCCTTGTAAATAATAAGCTCCTGTAATGAAATAGTGCACACACAAAGACACTGCCTGAAGAGGACCTGAAGAAACACAATGTCAGGATGATACCTGGAAGGAAGCAATGAAGCAAACATCACTTTACAGAGACAGAGCGTGCCATCTGAAAAAAATCATTGGGTGTTGGTGGAAGTAACCTGCCCCTTCCCCCAAAGATGTCCACATTCTACTCCTCTGAACTCAGGAACATTGCACAGCAATGACATCTGCAGATTGAATTAGGGTTACGGATCTGACAATATGCAGGGAATCCTGAATCACGCAGTTTGGTCCAATCCCATGACATGTACCCTAACAAGCAGAGGACTGCTTCTAGCTGGAGTGGGAGCGAGGGGGCAGCAGCCAGAGAAATTAGAAGCATAGTGAGTGGTCAGTGTGCTGCTGACGGTCTGAAGCTGGAAGGGATAATATGCACGGAAGGGGCCATATGACATGCAGCATGGCATGGCCACAGGCTGTAAATGGGGCATGCAGTCGTACAGCCAAAGGAGCAGAATCCTGCCAACCACCTGAGAGGGTCTGATGCCAGATGCTCCCTTAGATTCTCCAGAGAAGCTCTCTGGCCATCCATCACCTGGAGTTTAGCCAACCCAGAGCAGAGAAACAGAGTCACCTCACCTTCTAAACTTCTGAAACCTACATACTTAGGAGGTGATACATGTGCAAAGTTTGAAGTTTCGAAGGTTGTGTGTTTTTGCATGTTTGTTTGCTTTTGCTTTTGAGGGCTGCACCTGTGGCATATGGAAGTTCTGGGCTAGGGGTTGAATTGGAGCTGCAGCTGCATGCCAGAGCAACAGCCACAGCAACACTGGATCTGAGTGGAGTCTGCAACCTAAACCTCAGCTTGCGGCAGGAATGGATCCTTAACCCACTGAGAAGGCCAGGGATCAAATCTGTGGGAACTCCCTGTAATAAACTTTTTTAAAATTTTTTATTTTTGTCTTTTTGTCTTTTTGTCTTTCCTAGGGCCACTTCCCGCGGCATATGGAGGTTCCCAGGCTAGGGGTCTAATCGGAGCTGTAGCCACCGGCCTACGCCAGAGCCACAGCAACGCGGGATCCAAGCTGTGTCTGCAGCCTACACCACAGCTCATGGCAATGCCAGATCCTTAACCCACTGAGCAAGGCCAGGGACAGAACCCGCAACCTCATGGTTGCTAGTCGGATTCGTTAACCACTGAGCCACGACGGGAACTCCGACCTCCAGATTTTGAAGCTGGAGGAAGCAGAGGACAGTAATGCCATCAGCCGCAAGAACATGGAGACCTGTGCGCGCTGTGTCTCTTCCCCTTCGGGGAAGGGGAAGTTAATTAATTCTGTTCAGGACATGTTGGGTTTAAAGTATACAGCAAGGGAATTCCCATCATGGCTTAGCGGTCATGAACCCGACCAGTATCCATGAGGACACGGGTTCAATCCCTGGCCTCGTTCCATGGGTTAAGGATCTGGTGTTGCTGTGAGTTGTGGGGTAGGTAGCAGACACGGCTCCTCGGATCTGGCGTGGCTGTGGCTGTGGTGGAGGCTGGCAGCTGCAGCGCCGATTTGACCCCTAGGCTGGGAACTTCCATATGCTGCAGGTGTAGCCGTAAAAAGCAATAAAGACATTAAATAAATAAATAAAGTATATAGCGAGCCATTTATGACCCTGCAAGGGTAACGGTAACAACAAGTGGCAGGCATTGGGGGTCATTTCTAAGACAGAGGCGTTACTGCCAGGAATGCATATAAATTGAGACATGAGAAATTTCCAGGGAAAAATTCAAGGCTGTAGCAAGTGGGATAAAGGGTGAAATGGTAGGAAACAGAGCTCCTTGAACAAAAATGAGTAAAGGCCTGAGCTTAGAGGAGAACTCAGAACGAATGCTTTCCCAGACCCATGAGGTGGGTTTTAAGAAGGAGGAGTTGATTGGCAGGATTATATGGCGTGGAGAACTCTACTAGAATGAACGAAGTGTTCCCATTGTGGCTCAGAGGAAACTCATCTGACTAGCATCCATGAGGACAGAGGTTCTATTCTTGGCCTTGCTCCGTGGGCTAAGGATCCCGCCTTGCCATGAGCTGTGGTGTAGGTTGTAGACGTGGCTCAGATCTGATGTTTCTGTGGCTGTGGTGTAGGCTGGCAGCTGCAGCTCTGTTTTGACTCCTAGCCTGGGAACCTCCATATGCCACAGGTGCAGCCCTAAAAAGACAAAAAAAAAAAAAGTTTAGAATGAACATGAAAGGAGGCCATGCCAGTTGGCAACACAGAGGGTCCTATGAAAGCAGAGCTCCAAGTGGATGGTCCAGGAGGAGCTGTGCTCCAGGGCTGGACAGTGAGCCAGGGCGGCAGCCGTTTAGCCAGCCAGGTGCCCTTCTGTGTTGGATGCAGCAAGGTTTTATGATGCAGCCAAGAATGGGATGAAATGTGTGTGGACCAGGGGAGGAGGCTGATGAGAAGCTTGAGGAGAGGGAAATCTGGTGGAAGAGAAGAGGCTAGAGCTGCAAAAGAAACCTTTGAGTGGGCCAAGATCTGAGAGAAAAGATGGAGCGGAAGAGACCAGCAGAACAGGTGAGGTGTTCCGAGGAGCCTGCCATGACAGACATAAGACGCGAGGGCCTAGAGAAGCTTTGAGATGGAGGGAGAGCAAGCTCAGGGAGTGTTTGCGAGGATGTCTGTGTTCCCAGGTTCTGTAAGAGTCAGAGATGGAGAAGGGGCCGAGGGCTGGAGATGTGAAAAATGGTCAAGGTAAGCACTGCTGCCATGGGAACCAGCTAGATCCTGCAGGAAGGATGCAATATCCAGCAGAGGATGGGCCAAGGATGCAGGGTATCTGTGGATGTGAAAGCGTGTTGAAAAACATGTGTTGGGCTCATGGTCCAGATACTGCAATCACTTTGATACAGTGTGTGTGTGTGTGTATGTGTCTGTCTGTCTGTGTCTGTGTGTGTGTCTGTGTGTCTTAATTGATCACACCATAACCCTCCAAGGGGGTGGGTGTCTGCACATCCAGGTACCAGGAGAGGAGCTGAGGACAGGGTCACACAACTAGCAGCAGCAGAATCTGAAAAGCAGGTGTGGTTCCTGGTAAGACCAGGCTCTCTGCATCAGCGCCATTCAACGAGGGGTGGAGGGGGAGAGACAGAGGGAGAGATACAGAGGCAGAGAGAGATGGAGAGAGCACTCCCCCAGGGAAGGATGAGGTCTGCAGAAGCACAGGGTAAGAACAAGAGCAAGGAGGATCTTGTCCAGAGCTGGGTGGTGTCTTTACCCAACTCGGTGAAAGCCACCCATCAGTCAAGGTACACAGCAGAGGGCAACTTTCCTGGCTGCCTGGCATTCCTGCTCCTTACATCACTGGACTTAGCCCCTCACAGCTACAGCTTCCTTCTTCCTGCACAGCTGCCCTCTCTCCAGCCACATCCAACAGCGGCCAGCAACTCAATCCATGGAAAGCTCTGGCTTAGTACCAGTGTATGTCTCAACGTAAGGCCCCCCCACTGGCCATTCCGGGAGTGATGAGCATCTTACATCAGAAAGGGACCAATTTTCTTTTTCAATTGAGATTTCCAAATACAAGACACTGTGTATAAAACTCACATTTCCTTCAGCTTAACACACCACCTAACACGGAGTCTGGGGTCTCTCTGATTACCAGCTAACGCAGAGGCTCAGGGTGTGACATCTTGTCACACTGTCAAGTGCAGACTGCAGCTCTAACCCTTATGCAGGTGCAGGCTCTGGGCAAGGAACCAGGGTTTCCAAAATCTCAGTTTCCACATCTGGGAAATGGGGAAGAAACAACTCATCATGCTTTTGGAGATATGACGGATTCAATATACATGAGTGTTTTTAGAATACTGCCTGGTACCCAGTAAATAGGCAACAAACATTAGTTAATTAAAAAAAAAAATTATGGCTGCACCTGTGGCATATGGAAGCTCCCAGGCTAGGGATTGAATCTGAGCTGCAGCTACTGGTCTACACCACAGCCACAGCAACTCCAGATCTGAGCTGTGTCTGCGACCTCCACCACAGCTCACAGCAGCAACAGATCCCTAAGCCACTGCGTGTGGCCAAGGATGGAACCCACATCCTCATGGATACCAGTTGGGTTTGTGACGTCTTAATCACAAGGGGGAACTCCAACATTAGCTAATTTTGATTGCAAGCGGGGCTTGTGTTTTTCAGCAAAATCATATACCCTTCTGAGATAACTTCTGTTCAAGAGGCAGTGAATGTTACGGGGGGAGTTCACAGAAATTTCTGGCAATGCAGAGAAAGGAATCCAAGGCACACCAACCACCAGGCGGTCAAAAATGGACCTGTATTTGTGCAGAAAAGGCATCCTGTCTTCTCTCTTGTTCTCTCAGTCTCCCGTTCACCTTTTCTGCTTCTCTATTCCTCTCGTGGGCCCCCCTCCATCCTTTCTCCCCACTGCCTCCCTCTGTCTACCTGTGTTCTCTCTCCCTCATAACGTCAGCCATCGGGTGGCTCCCCTCATCACCCCGGGATCAGACTCCTCCTCATGTCCTCGCTGGAATATTTCCAGCCATGTGCCTCAGCCTCCCACGTCCCCAAGTTCAAATTCTAATGAGAAACTAGACTGGCCCAGCCGGTGCCTTCATATCCAGCCTGACAGATGGCCCATTTCTCATCAGCCTGTAGCTACATCCTTTGGCTATTCCTATGTCGAGCTGTGTGTGTGTGTGTGTGTGTGTGTGTGTGGGTGTGTGTGATTACGGGCCCTGAGAAGGGGGTTGCCAATGCAGATATGGCACAGATATGGAATAGCCGTCTTTCCTCTAAGATATACGGGTTGGCACAGATGTCACATCCGCATAGGGGCTCTGGGCAAGCAGGGGGGCTCTAGAAAATGGTGCTAGGTAGGGTGGTTCCCTTAAATCCATGCAGCACACGCCGTCATGCATGGGGTGTACAGCACGTCTGTCCACTTTCCGCCCTGCCGTCATTTATGTGATCATGGAGCATTTTATTTTAAATTTAAAAATTTTTTTAATTTTTAATGATTTTCATTTTTTCCATTACAGTTGTTTACAGTGTTCTGTCAATTTCCACTGTAAAGCAGAGTGACCCAGGCACACATCAATACATCCTTTTTCTCACATTATCCTCCACCATGTTCCATCATAAGTGACTAGAGTTCCCAGTGCTGTACAGCAGGATCTCATTGCCTATCTACTCCAAAAGCAATAGTTTGCATCTATGAATGCCAGACTCCCAGTCCATCCCACTCCCTCCCCCTTCCCCTTGGCAACCACAACACATTACTTTAAAATTTTAAATATAACAAATGAGATTTCAAAGTAATCTTAACTAGGGGCAGGAAGCTTCGAGATAATTCCAGAAGAGAGATCGAATCAAAATTTGAAGTATGGTTTCCACTGAATGTGTATCGCTTTCATACCATCTTAAAGTCTAAAAATTTCAAGGGGAACCAAATTGAAAAGTGAAGCATGGTTATGTCTGGAACTATCTGTATATAAATCTCAAGGAGTAGAGAGAAATTTGTTCAGTTCCCTTCCCCTGCATCTATTCACCTGGACAGAATTTGCTGCTCTCCCATAGTGGCTTAAACTTTCATTCTGTAGAGAAGAAGGACCCCAGGTGGGATTTTTCTACTGTTCCATAGCCAGATGGCTCCCCTCCCCCAGATCTGCACCCCAGATTAGACTTTCTCTGGATCCCAGCTCAGCACATATGATAAGGTGGGTAAAGAAGATGTAAATGGAATGCAAACTCCCTTTGTGTTTCTGGCTCTAAGATACTCTATACTCTCATGCTTTTGAACATGGAGCATTTTCTATGGTGTCTCAGAGTCAGGAAGGAGAAGGAAGGAATAGCCGTCTTTCCTCTAAGATATACGGGTTGGCACAGATGTCACGTCTCAAGACAGAAACCCGTTTGTTGTATCTGCCACTGCTTGAATTCATTTACAATCCTAACATGACTGAAATGTGCCTGGTGACAGGATACCTAAGTTTCTCGCAAAGATGCTGAGCACAGAGGGGAGTGGGAGGGGGCGGGGAAGAAACAGGAGCCTGCCACCTTTGCAGAAGGATGATGTTCCTCCTGCATCCCGGGAAAAAGCCGAACCTTGTAAAAAAGGATGTTTTCCATCTCGGAAGGGAGATTCTGAGGGCATTCTTTCCTTTCCCTCTTAAAACTGCAAAAGCCTAACTCGCTGGAAGAGGGAGAAGCATTTATGCTTTTACAGAATATTGGGAGACAGAGACAGAATATATCCCTTCCCAAGAAAATAAGCTTGAGCCTGATTTGTCTACAGAGTCCCATACTGATTGACTTGCTTCGAGGACAAAACCTTGTACTTTTCTGCCATCCTTTCATTCAGCGGAACCGTGGAGGCTCTGCAAGCCTTAAGGGGGTTCAAGAAAGATGTGGCAGCTGTAGTCTAACTTCTGAGAAGCCTTTTAGCCCCTTCCTTCAAACCTGTCCATGTTCAACCACACAGCACTAATGTTCAGTCCTTCATAATAACATACACAACAGCATCCGCAAATATACACAGACACACGAATTCAGACACACACGTACACATGAGTAAACACACACACACCCGCATGAAGGCATGAGAGAGACAGGAAACAGCTTGCCACTGCTAGAAATAATATTTCACTCTCCTTTCCTTGGCTCTGCTCCGACATTCTGCCTACAATTCCTTCGTGCTTTATCCACCCACCAATAACTGCTTCCCTTAAGTGAGGTACTCGTCCCCCTCATTTCTAAATGGAGACAATAATTACTCCCTCATGGATGGAGTAGGAGACAAAAAAGACAGCAGAAGCAGGGCTGATGGCAGGCTGGAGTGTGAGCCATTAGGGAGGGTAGTACAGGCTGCCTGTGGCATGCCAAGATCTGTTCTGCACTTCTTCCATCATTATAGAACTGTGATCGGAGCACGGAGCGAAGCTGCCAGAGACTCCATTTCCCAGAATCCTTTGTAGCCTGTGTTGGTCATGTGACTGCTTTCTAGGTGATGACACATGAAAGCGGAAAAAAAACAAATTTCACCAAAAGCTCGTGAATCGTCTTGGAAAACAGCATCTTCAGGATGACCAAAAAAACAGGATGGAAGGAGTTTGAACCCCTGAGACATCTTAACCCCCAAACCAGCCACATTCAACATTAGAAGGTCACATTTGACTGGGTTTCTGGTACTCATGCAAAAACCTTTATCCCAACAGATATCTGCACCAGCCAGGGTTCAAGCAAATGGTCAAGCAGCCAGGTTGTTCTGAGTCTCTGCTTCCTTCCTCTTTGTTCCCCATTTTCCCCATCTCTAAACCCCATGTGCTCCAGTGTCTCAGGCTGCCTTCCACCTGTCCTGGAGTCAACAGCTTCCAATTGGCCAGCCCTGGGTGCCCTAGAGCAGGTGAGGACAGCCATGGAGAGCCTGATCCTTCAGAAGATCAGCCAACCTATGAGAGATGCTATCCTTTGCCTAGGGGTCTTCCTTTCTTTTTTCCATCATTCATTCATTCATTCATTCTTTTTTTTAAAATTTAATTTCATTTATTTTTTCTGCTGTACAGCATGGGGACCAAGTTACACTTATATGTATACATTTTTTCCCTCCCTCTGTTCTGTTGCGATATAAGCATCTAGACATAGTTCTCAATGCTACACTGCAGGATCTCATTGTAAATCTATTCCAAGAGCGATAGTTTGCATCCGATAACCCCACACTCCTGATTCCTCCCACTCTCTCCCTCTCCCCCCCGGGCAGCCACAAGTCTATTCTCCAAGTCAATGATTTTCTTTTCATTCATTCTTTTTTAATTGAATTTTACTTTTTGGTCAGTTTTTAAAAAATTAATGTATACTTGATTTACAATGTTGTACCAATTTCTGCTGCACAGGAAAGTGACCCAGTTATACATACATATATATATATATATATATATATATATATATATATATATATATATATATATATTCTTATATTAATTTTTTTCCTGTTCTGTCCCACAAGGCTGGATATAACCCCCTGGGCTGTAGAGCAACATCTCATTGCTTATCCGTTCTAATGTCATAGTTTGCCTCTACCAACCCCAAACTCCCAGTTCCCTGGGGGTGTTTCTTGATGTCTTTCTCATCTCCCCCTCCATCCACGAAGTCCTCAATGGCCCCCTTCCCTGGAGTTCCACCTGCAGTCCTGCAATCCCGCTTACAATTGGGAACCACCTCCTCTGTGCTAACTTCTGAGCGAACAAACGGGTCCCATCTGGGATGGTTCTGATCCCTGGGTGGGAAGGGGCCAAAGCGTTTGCATCTGTCTCAATGACCTCAGTTCCACTATGATGAGGTCCCGCCCCCATCTCTCACAGCTGCTGTCCTTTAGACCCTGGAGAGGGTTGTGGGGGTTCCACCTGCCTTCTCTGTACACTCCTCTTCCAGGTCTCATGCTCCTGTCTTATGAATTCGTGGACTGATTTCATACTAACCAGTAACTTGTTTATTCTATCACCTCATGGACTTCCTGCTAGGTACCAGTCCCTGAGTCTGGCAGCGGGGGTACCCCACTGGCCAAAACACATGATGTCTTGGTGTGCAGGAAGCTTACATTCCAGCTGGAAGCAGGAGGAGGTTGCAAACCACCACCACTACCAACTGGGTGGTGGTCAGTTCCATGAAGAATGACTGCCCAGTCAGGGAGGGCACTCCCCTCAGGCAGTGGAGTCCAGGCAGGGCTCCCTAATCAGGTGACACTGAGGCACAACCCTAAAAAGAGTGAGTTAGGACCTGGTTCCACCAACCACACATGCTGGGAGGGGGCTCTGGGAGCACTTAGGCAGTCCTAATTTTCTCGGAGTGTCTGGATATGCTGGGAAGAGCAGATGGGCTGGATTCTGGGGCTCGGTCCCCAGTCTGTAGATAGCAAGCAGTGGGTATCAATCCTTTCTCTAGAAGAATTAGGTGCATCTACTACATGGGTTGTTTCTGATTGCCCTGCCCTTTGCTGTGTGGCCTCTATGCCATCTTCTGTGGCTTTCTAAGATGTTCAGGGAAATAATATCTTTCCTTCTTTAACCCAGGGACCGAACCTGCATCCTCATGGATGCTAGTTAGGTTCTTGACCTGCTGAACCACAACAGGAACTCCAAAAATGGTATTTTCTTTTTTTGCTTTTTAGGGCTGCACCTGTGGCCATTCCCACGCTAGGGGTCAAATCGGAGCTGCAGCTGCTGGCCTACGCCATGGCCACAGCAACACAAGATTCAAGCCGCATCTATGACCTACACCACACCTCATGGCAATGCTGGATCCTTAACCCACTGAGTGAGGCCAGGGATCAAACCTGCATCCTTATGGATACTAGTCGGGTTCTTTACTCCTGAGCCACGATCGGAACTCCTGGAAATGATATCTTTTAATAGAACCTTTGCATATATTATTGCAACCTAAGAATTCTCCTGGCTACTGACCTCAATTTCTGAATATAGGTTTTCTTAATTTGCTATACTTGTGGACCCAGGGGTGACTCCTTTCCTCAAAACTTTACTGCTGAACTCTGGAATAGCAAACCTTGGTTCAAACAGCTTCCTTCAAACATGGTCCCCAGAGACAATAATGCAAATTGTTCATGCAGATTCAAATGGAGTCTCTGAAATAAGATGACAGTACCCAGGCCTGGGGTTATTAGCCAGATGATCCAGAAGATTCAAGTAGTTGAAAAATATTTTCTGTGTACTACCCAGTATAAATCAAATATAAACAAATAAAGTCAAATAAAATAAAATCAGATATAATAAAATCAAATATAAACAATTCAAAACAAATCAAATATAAACAATTCTACAGCCAACTCAGAGACACCCTGCAATTGCAGTTGAGAAGCAGGACCCCAGGGTATATGCAAAATCTTGACAACGGTCCTGATCCCACAGGGGCAACATCCTTCCGTTTCCATCATTTTCCCCATCTGGTCCATCCCCAGACCCTATCGACTCCATCTCCCAAAGAACTCACGGCTCTGTCTAATTTGCACATTCTCCAAAGCTATGCACAAGGCCAGGCCACCATCAGCTCTCATCTAGACGACGGGAAAAGCCATCAAAATGGGGAACCTCAGCCCCACCCCTGTACACACACGCCCTCCTCTACTCTCCTCTGCAAGGCGTCGAGAATGGGCTTTGACGTGGGATCAGCCCTCTCCCCTGATGAAAGTCCTCAATGGTTTCTCGGTGACTTTAGATGACGGGCCAGTCCCTCAGTGGGACTTTCTGACACTGTGGTCCCTGCCTCTCCTCCACCTGTAGCCCCATTTTCCCCACCTGTCTGAGCTACGTTCATGAACCTGATGTGTTCTGTGATGGTTAATTTTACCTATCAACTTGCCTGGGCTATGTGGTGCCTAGATACTTAGTGAAACATTATTTTCTGGGGGAGTCTGTGAGGTATCTCTGAATGAGATATACCTTTTTTTTTTTTTTTTTTTTTTTTTTTTAATGGGCACACCTGCAGCATATGGAAGTTCCAGGCTAGGGGTTGAATTGCAGCTGCAGCTGCAGTTCTGCAGCACAGCCACAGCAAGACCAGATCTGAGCCATATCTGTGACCTATGCCACAGCTTGAGTCAATGCTGGATCCTTAACACACTGAGCAAGGCCAGGGATTGAAGCCACATCCTCACAGAGACAACATCAGGCTCTTACCCTGTTGAGCCATAATGGGAATTTCTGGGCGAGATTCATATCTGAATTCACTCTGAGTAAAGCAGATTGCCTACCTACTGTGGGTGGGTCTGATCCAATCAGTTGAGGAGCCAAACAGAACACAATCAGCGAAGGACTTGACCTGCCATTGCTGGTTGAAAGCTGGAGGAACCCATGAAGAAAGTATGAGAAGGAAATTAATTCTGCACATAGCCACCGAGCTTGGAAGAGGATCTCAACCCTTAGGTGAGATGTGTCGTTAGCCCAGCGGATACACGGATTCCCAGGTATCAGGAGACAACCCAGCTGAGCTGGGCTGGCCTCTGGCTTACAGAGCTGTGAATCCATGCATGAGCATTGGTTTTGACTAAGTGTGTGTTTGTTCATTGCACAGTCCATGGGAAATTATCTGTGGGAGAAGTAGAGTTTTCTGCCATCTACTTTCTGTCAAAGAAATGTGGACAGAAATGACCATTACAAGCACAGATCTGAAGAACAGTATGCGTTTCTTCTTGCCCCTCTGAGTGCTTCTGTCCTCTGTCCCTTGAGCCTGGGTCCTGGATGTAACGTGTGGAGCAGAGCCACACCAGATGATACACAGAAAAATGAGCAAGGGAACAAATGTGAATTTTTATGCCGTTGAGTTGTGTTGGCTTGTTACACAGCTTTATTGTGAAAATAGCTAATACATGGCCATTGCCAAACCAAACCAAAACCTATGGGACTTGAGCCAGAGTTTTTTTTTTTTTTTTCCTTCCTTTTATAACAGCAGTCTCAGCATTAGGAAGTTTCTGGGCCAGGGATTGAATCCAAGCTGCAACTGCAATCTAAGCCACAGCCCTGGCAATGCTGGATCCTTCAACCCACTGCGTTGGGCCAAGGTTGAACCCACGTCACCTCAGAGACAACGCTGATCCTTAACCCACTGTATCACAGTGGAAACTCCTGGGCCAGAGTTGCTCTGTTTCTCTGAAGGTCTCCTCCTGTGGTTCTCTGACACGTGGACTTATACAGAAGGAAGCACTAGCATCAAAGAGCTCAAGACCAATACTGCCAACAAATGGCCTCAAAATCAAGAAACTGACCAAGTGTGCAAATAAACCCGCCTGAGGAAGGTCTGTATTTTACCAGACCCATTGAATGCCACATACTCAAACAAATTAACCACATCACATATGCCAAAGTTACGTTTTTATTAACGTTGAAAATTATGTTGTATTCAGTGGACTTGCTGACGTCTTAAACCCAGGGAGCAAGCTCTCGCGTGGGTCTAAGTGACGGCTTTGAAAAACTAAGGGAAAATCCAGGATGTACAGGAGCTTTGGCAACAAAAACCAGGTTGTCTTCTGACATCAAAAAGATTCCTGTTAATTAAAGACGACCAGGCATCTCCAGTGAATGCAGGTCTCCCTTTTCTATGTATGGAAAGATGTCAGCATCTTTGCTGACTGAAATCATTCTTTTGAGATGCAGTTAACCATCTAGGATCAGCATCCTGCTTTCTCCATCCTAAATCCCCAAAGGGTGCCCAGTTGGGGGTGAAAAGTTACTTTTTTTTTTTTTTTGGTCTTTTTGCCATTTCTAGGGCAGCTTCTGTGGCTATGGAGGTTCCCAGGCTAGGGGTCTAAGCAGAGCTGTAGCCACCATCCTACACCAGAGCCTCAGATCCGAGCTGCATCTGCAACCTACACCACAGCTCGCGGCAACACCGGATCCTTAACCCACTGAGCGAGGCCAGGGATCGAACCCACAACCTCATGGTTCCTAGTTTGATTCGTTAACCACTGAGCCATGATGGGAACTCTGAAAAGTTACTTTTTTTGAGTCACCAGAATGATGAAGTTCATTCATTAACAATCTATATAAAGTTGAGTCCGTCTGTGACATTTTTAGCTGTTCAAAAAGAGAGTCAAAGCCAGGCATTCTGTTCTGGATGCCAGAGTCAGCACAGGAGCTCAGACTCATTCAGCTTTGTACTTTAAAAACCTCTACCTTCTTCAACCCAATGAGCCTTAGGAAAACCTCTTCATGTCTCTTATCCCCCAAATGCAAAAACGGCTCAGACAATAAAAGAATAATTAAACAATCAGTTTGACTGAAGGGGTAGAACAAATACATACAAATTGTTTTGCTTGTGTTTAAGGCTTTAATTCTACAGCCTAAGTTTAATTATCATTCACAACCCCCCCAAGCCTGTGATCTTTTAGATAACTGAAAGTCGAATGTATATTAGATATCGTTTAGAATGATCTTAATTAGGCCAAGGCCTTATTCCTATTATTCTCTTCACTCATGAGTGTAAGCTATTTTAAGCCAAAAAAAATAAAAATAAAAAAAATCACTTTTTGTTTTGTGACTCTATTCCCAGCGCTAACTAAGCTAGCATTTTGATTTTTTTTTTTTATTGCTAAAAATCTAACTTTCCAAAGACATCAGTAAATCCCTTGGGACTTAGAATTCAGGAAAAGTGTAGAGTCTGCTACTTTAGGATATTCTATGAGATATTTTTTTAATTTTTAACAATTAAAAAAAATTTCTTTTTATGGCCACATCTGCAGCATATGGAAATTCCCAGGCTAGGGGTCAAATTGGAGCTGCAGCTGCTGGCAGATACCACAGCCACAGCCACGCAGGATCTGAGCTGCCTCTGTCACCTACGCCAGAGCTCATGGCAACGACAGATCCTTAACCCACTGAGCAAGGCCAGGGATCGAACCTTCATCCTCATGGATACTGGTTAGGTTCTAACTGCAGATCCTGAGCTTTCCCTGGGTTCTAGACTCACGTCAGGTACAGAAAGCACACTGTGGACAGAAGACTTCACTCTGTTCCTCAGAATCCAGGGGATGCATAAAGGGTCAACTTGTGGCCCCATTATCGCCCCTTTGTGTGTGTGTGCCTGTGTGTGTGTGTGTGTGTGTGTGTGTGTGTTGAAGACTTTATTTTTACAGAAGTTTTAGATTCAAAGCAAAATGGAGAGGAAGGAACACAGATTTCCCATCTCCCCCCAGCACCCCCACCACCACAGTCACACCCTCCCCCCCTTATCCACATCCCCCACCTAGTGGTACATTTGTTACAGCGGATGAACTTATGTGGACACATCATGACATCTGGGTCACTCCTGGGGCTGTATATTCTATGAGTTTGGACAAACATATAGTGGCATGTGTGCATCATTACAGTATCTATTCTACATGGTAAGTTTCTATTCTGGTGTGAGTGTAGTATCTATTACAGTTTCTATTCTGCATCCCTACAGTTTCTATTACAGCATCTATTCTATTTGATTAGTTTCTATTACAGGATCTCTTCTGTATGGTTAGTTTCTATTATAGCATCTATTCTGTACAAGTATAGTTTCACCTCTCTAAAAAGATCCTCTGTGCCCCACTTATTCATCCTCCTTTTCACCCCCTGGAAACCACTGATCTTTTTATTGTCTCCAGGGTTTTGTGTGTTCCAGAATGTCACAGAGTTGGAATCACACGGTATGTAGCCCTTTCAGACTGGCTTCTCTCACTTAGCCATGTGCATTTAAGGTTACTCCCTGTCTTTTCATGGCTTGAGGGGTCATTTCTTTTTAGAGTCACAGTGTGGATGGACCACAGTTTATCCATCAGCCACCGAAGGACATCTTGATGGCTTTCAGGTTTTGGCCATGGTGAATACAGCTGCTGTAAGCATCCACCTGCAGGTCTTTGGGTGGATGCAAGGTTCCAGTTCCTTTGGGACTACTCTCTTTTTGTTTCATCTTTTATCTTCTTTTTTAGGGCTACACCTGTAGCATGTGGAAGTTGCCAGGCTAGGGGTTGAAGTTCTCCGGCTATGCCACAGCAACACCAGATCTGAGCTGCATCTGCGACCTACACTGCAGCATGCAGCAACACTGGATCCTCGACCCACTGAGTGAGGCCAGGGATCGAACCCACATCCTCATGGATACTAGTCTGGTTCTTAACCCCCTGAGCCATAACGGGAACTCTGGGACCACTCTGTTTTTAAGCTGCCTCTAGTGAGCAGAGGAGAAAGAAGGGACAGTGTGGTCTCGCTCCAGGTTGAATGTCCCCCAAGTCCCTGCAGGTCACCTTCCCAGGGTTGAGAGGAGATGAAAGATTTCTGTGAAGGTGTTGGGCATTGTTCTATTCACATTGGATAAAAAGATGATATAAAAACTGGCCCCTGCCTCCAGGGGCTGGCAGTTGAAAACATATGTGGTTGAAACCATACAGAAGATAAAACCACAGTTTACAGGTTCCAATGGGGAAACAGTATGTTTCTCAGAGATGAGATGACGGAACTAAGAATTCTAAGATCAATAGCAACTCATCAACTTGAGGACAGTGGAGAAGGGGGCCTTCAGGTCATGAGCAGAAGCTGGCACATAGCTGGACTTTGTTGACCAAGGTCAACTGCAAACACAAAGTGCCATCAGCAGCCTGTGATGCCACCTAATGAGGATAGTGATGGTTCACAGCTGTGTCACAAAACCCATCCAGACAGTTAATTCTGAAGCCCTGAATGTGAAGCCTTCTTATTTTTAATTTATTGAAATAATGGACTTCATTTTTTTGGGGGGGTGGTGAAGGAGAAAAAGATAGCTTTATTATTTTGCCAGGCAGAAGGGGACCACAGCAGGCTAATGCTTTAAAGACTGTGCCCCCACACACTGGAAGGGATTAGGAGATGGTTTTGTAATTTGGAGAGTGGAAAAGAGGGCTGCAGATAAGGATCAGGGTAGAGACAAGCTGGCATTGCCTTTCAAACTTGGTGTTTAGGGGCCCCAGGACTGGTTCTGGGGGTCCTCCTTCTTCCGGGAATGAAGAATGCTCCGACAAGTAGTTCTTCCCTTGGTTGGGGGTTTTAGTTCTGCAGTATAAGGCTCAAAGATATTGTTAGGAATATTCCTTAAGGAGGAACCAGGACCCTGTCCCAAGGCTGCACTATTGTCTCGTGACTGCTCCTTCCTGGTCTCTGCATCCCCTCCCTTCCCTGATAAGCATCTGCCCTTTGGAGCTCAGGGAAGGTCATGGAGGCTGAGGCTTATTCCCTAAAAACAAGACACAGAGGACACAGAAAGCCCCAAAGGGTGCTCGCTCCGTCACATTCCCCCCTTTTCTTTGTTACTCCTCAAGTCTTGAGGAGAACAGGTGTTGGGCAAGACAGGGAATAATTTTGGATAGGGATGTGACTCATAAACTTGGTACTTCTATTGCAATACAATTCAGATCTCATAAAAGTCAGCATTCTACTGTGGACAATTTGGTGGCTTTTAGTATTGTCACAAAAGTTGTTGTGTGACCATCACCACCGTCTGATTTCAAACACTTTCATCAGAGCAAAAAGGAAAACCTGCTCCCACCAGAAGTCAGTTCCCAGCCTCAGCAATATTTTTTTTTTTTTTTTTTTTTTTTTTTTTTTTTTGCTTTTTAGAGCTGCACCTGTGGCCTATGGACGTTCCTGGGCTGGGGTCTAATTGGAGCTGTAGCTGCCAGCCTATGCCACAGCCTCAGCCATGCCAGATCCAAGCCAAGTCTGTGACCTACACCACAGCTCATGGCAATGCCAGATCCTTAACTCACTGAGCGAGGCCAGGGATCGAACCCACATCCTCATGGATACTAGACAGATTCATTTCCACTGAGCCACAGAGGGACCTCCTCTGGGATCCCTTGTACCAGGACACTAACCCCATTCATAAGGATGCCACTCTCATGACCTAATCACCTCCCAAAGGCCCCCCCACCTCCTAATGCCATCATCCTGTGGGTGAGAATTTCAAAAGAGGAATTTTGGGGAGACAGAGAGTGGGTTTAAACCGCACCAACTCTAGTCTACTATCTGTCACTATGGATTTGCTTATTCTTTCTTTATTTTTATAATGATTTTTATTTTTTTCCATTATGATTTAGTGTTCTGTCAATTTCTACTGTACAGCAAAGTGACCCAGGCACACATATACATATTATCCTCCATCACGCTCCATCGTGAGTGAATAGATATAGAGTTCCCTGTGCTGTACAGCAGGATCTCATTGCTTATTCACCCCAAATACAATAGTTTGCATCTATTATCCCCAGATTCCCTGTCCATCCCACTCCATCCCCTCCCTCTTGGCAACCACAGGTCTATTTTCCAAGTTCATGAGTTTCTTTTCTGTGGAAAGGTTCATTTAAGCTGTATATTTGATTCCAGATATGTGATATCATACGGTATTTGTCTTTCTCTCTCTGACTTACTTCACTTAGTATGAGAGTCTCTAGTTCCATCCATGTTGCTGCAAATGGCAAGACTTGGTTCTTTTTTGTGGTTGAGTAGTATTCCATTGTGTATATATACCACATCCTCTTAATCCAATCATCTGTCAATGGACATTTATCTTGGTTCCATGATTTGCATCCTTTGAATGTTTCTTAGCAGAGTCATAGACTATGTGGATTCCTATTTGTGACTTTTGTCTCTTATCACAATGTTTTCAGTGTTGATCCAGGACATTGCATGCATTGACACTTTATTCCTTCCAGGAGAAGCCTTTTGGCACTAGGCGAGCTCCAAGTTAGGTCAAAAGCAGACAGCTAATACACTGCCCTGTAGGAATAAGGATTTGCTGGATCCCCAGCATGTTCTTTCCCTCCGCAGCCTGCTGGGGAAGCCAAGGGCTATTATTTTGCAAGGCTACGATGGAGCTGGAGAATGGCAGACTGAACCAGGCAAGTTAAAATACCACCAAACTCACTGTTCTTATTGAAATTCAATTGTTTTCCCCCAATAAATGCTGCCTGGATTGCTGCAAGCCTTTGGTTCATTTCTATGGAGTGTGCCACAAGTACCCCCTCCAATCCCACCCCCCCGCCTGCAAAAGAAAACCCACAAAACTTATGATTAGCAATTGCCACAGACTCTTTCAATCCTGTCTTCCCATTTGGAAAAATACCCATGAGACTGAATTTTAAAATTTAAACTTTCACCTGTGCCTCTCTCAGGAAACATTATTTTCGTCTAAGCTTCCATTGCAAATTGCTGAGGTCTCCATGGGCAGATGGCAAGCATTGTCTTCTCAGCCTAAGCATAATGCAATCCCATGCAAATGGTAAAGAAGTGATCTTGAGTCTTATCACATGGAATGGAAATATCAAAAGGCACAGCCCCCTGCATGTCTGTGTCATATTCTGTGTAGGAAGAAAATGTCGCGCTTTGGTAACCCCTCAGATATTTGCAATGAACCTGGATCCAGAGTCATCAGGGAGCTGAGCTCCATGCTGGAAAGAACGCTCCACTTCTCTGCCAAGATCAAAGAAAAGCTAGGGCTGTGTGATTAACTCCTGACACTGGCAAATCCACATCTTATGGTTCAGGGTCATATTCATCGACCCGCTCTGGTTGAGAGTACTATTCCCATTTCCATTTGTCATGAGAAACTACAATTAAAACAGCAGGAAACGTATATCAGAATGGGTCTTAATATGATACTGCCAAAAACATTTTCTAATTGGGCAGTCCTCCCTTATTAGGAGAATTAACATGTGTTCTATGAAACAACTGTGTTTAATCATAGTGGTGCCTTAATGAAAAACATGTTCCACATCACAAATGATGAGAGACACGCACATCAAAACTGCCATGAGATCCCACCTCACACCAGTCAGAAGGGCCACCATTAGTCAGTCTACAAATAACAAATGCTAGAGAGGGTGTGGAGACAAGAGAACTCGTCTACACTGGTGGTGGGAAGGCAAACTGATAACAACCACTATGGAAAACAGGATGGAGGTTCCTCAGAAAACTAAATATAGAACTATCATAGGACCCAGCCTCCCATTTCTTGTCTTTTTTTTGTTTGTTTGTTTGTTTTGTTTAGGGCATATGGAGGTTCCCAGGCTAGGGGTCGAATTGGAGCTGTAGCCACTGGCGTACGCCAAGCAATTCCATTTCTGGGCATATATCCGGACAAAACTAAATTCAAAAAGAAACGTGCACCCCCCTATGTTCACTGCAGCACTATTCACAAGAGCCAAGACATGGAAACAACCAAAATGTTCAACCACAGATGAATGGATAAAGAAGATGTGGTGCACATACACAATGGAATACTACGCAGCCATAAAAAAGAATGAAATCATGCCATTTGCAGCAACATGGATGCATCAACTGGAGATTCTCATACTAAGTGAAGTCAGTCAGAAAGAGAAAGACAACTACCACAGGATATCACTTCTATGTGGAATCTAAAATATGGCACAAATGAACCTATTGATGGAACAGACACAGACTCACAGACATGGAGAACAGATGTGTGGTTGCCAAGGGGGAGGGAGGAGGGAGTGGGATGGATGGGGAGTTTGGGGTTAGTAGGTGCAAACTACGACATTTAGAATAGATAAGCAGTGGGGTTCTACTGTACAGCCCAGGGAACTATAGCCGATCCCTTGAACATGATAGAATATGAGAAAAACAATGTGTGTGTGTGTGTGTGTATGGACATACATCTGGGTGCCTTTGCTGTAAGCAGAAATTGATAGAACATTGTAAATCAACTGTATTTTAATGTAAAAAAAAGACCAAAAATTGGTCCCTTAAAATTCAGCTGCCATGATTATCACCATCCTTCCACAGCCAGTTGCTGCAGATTATGTTCTGAAAAGGAGAAAGGAGAAGCTCAGCCGAGGAGGGTTGATCTCCACAGACACCTGAAGAAGAGAAGAGCCCAGGGTTGGCTCTGTGCCACCGCGGCATGTCTCAGATCCGATGGGCGATACCAAACATCCACGGCATTTACAGCGTACGCATTCCCCTAGCCGCCCGGGCCGCCGCGAAATACACTTTTGTCACGGCCATTAATTTCTAGAAAGGGTTGTGTGCCATCTAGCCATTCGGGCCCTGCTCACGGCCAGATCTCATCGACAGATAACCCAAGAGCCCTGTAATTTGCTGGAATAAATCTCCACATCTTCAGGACGGATTCCTTGTATTTCTAGAAAACTCATGGGGCGCCGAGAAGCACCGAGGCCATCTTTTGCATTGAAATATGTATTTTTAAAGCTGGGGAAAGGATGGGGTGACACTGAAGTCCTGCTCATTTCAGATGCACTGACAGTGAGGGGGAAGGTCTGAAATTCTGGCTCTTCCGTTGGCCCCGGAGCTAAATCGTTGATTGGACAGCTGCGTTCATCAAGCACTTTCTTCTGCATTATCTGAGATGGACGATCCTGGTGTAATTGCCACACTGCAACCCCTGGCACCTTCCGTCCTCCAACCTCCAGTTTATCATCTTTTCAGAGAACTGCGCCGCAAACACAAGTGGGGGTGATGAAGGCTTGCATCCGTATCAAACACGAATCTCCCTCTTGCTCTCCATCTCAGCTCCCGTTGTAACACATAACTCACTGTCTCATTTCCGCCTGGCCGTTGTCTTATAATTGGCATCGTTGCTGCATTTAAACAACCGTACAGGGGCAGAACCATTTATAGTCCTGGAAAATCTTTAACGCTGCCTCGCTGCGATGGAAATTACACAATATGGTTTTAAATATTTCCCTATCACCAGTTGCCCTTTAAAATATTGTCATGGGGAAACAATAGCACTATATAATTTTTTAGCACCAACATGCACTAAACATTATCAGGGTGAAAATAAAAAGGGCAAACAATTCAAATTGGGAAAAGGTCAGAAGACGGTTTACTGGCATTCAACGTGCTAATAGCAGGATGCAAATAAACATAAGCGTCCGTCCTATATATTCTTTTTACTTTAAATAGTGTCAAAATTTTTTTAACATACAATTAAGTAAGAGTAAACATTTTGAACACATTTAAAATGGCACTAAGTGTAGGGTTTGTTGTTATTGTTAAAGCAGAGACATTGAACTTGCATCATTGTTGCTAAATTTCCATGTGAGGTAAGAAGGCACCCAGAGAAGTGATACTTAAGTCCCTCACATCCACTTAGGAAAGGTTAGGAGATGATACGGTCACCCCAAATGTTAACGTTTGTGGACTCTGGTTTGTTTTTTTCATCCTGGCCCAAGGCCATCCTCATTTTTCCTCCCCTCCAACTTTCTAAAATATCATGCTAAGCCTGATTAAGCCTCAAATAGTGCACTGTCCCAAACATCCCAGGATGCGTCTGCAGAAACTCTCTAAGGAAGCAAAACCAGTGATGGAGTATTTTGCAAAATGCAATCCTTCTTCCCCTGCAGGTGCAGGGCTGCGGCAGGAGTTAGTCAAGAAAAATGTGCTCACGGGGCAGGGACAAGAGGCACATCTCCGTCGCTCAGGGAACAAAGCACCGTTGCTCACCCTCTAACCTCATCCCTGTTCAGGCAGCGCTCTGTCTAGTGTCATCCTCACCTTGGGACCAGTCTGGGGGAGCAACCTCTAGCTGGGATTTGGAGAGAATGCTAGGGAACGTTTATACCGGCAACCCACGCTATGGCTGTGAAGTAACAGGGGACACGTCCCCTAAATACAATCTTAAAATGTACAGTCTTTGCTGTACAGTCATATTTATATACACATTCCTTTTTTTTTTTTTTTTTTTTTTTTTGTCTTTTCTTGGGCCGCTCCCGCGGCATACGGAGGTTCCCAGGCTAGGGGTCTAATCGGAGCTGTGGCCGCCAGCCTATGCCAGAGCCACAGCAACGCAGGATCCGAGCCGCATCTGCAACCTACACCACAGCTCACGGCAACGCCGGATCGTTAACCCACTGAGCAAGGGCAGGAACCGAACCTGCAACCTCATGGTTCCTAGTGGGATTCGTTAACCACTGTGCCACGACGGGAACTCCTACACATTCCTTTTGTATAGTATCGTCCACCACGGTCTATCCCAAGAGACTGGATATAGTGCCTGGGCCCGGCGGGGCCATGTGTCCGGAGAAAGCCCTGGCTTGGTACCGGCGGATGCCTGTGGTCTATGGTTTGGGCGCCTGAACCCTGCTCGGCTCATTATTTCTCTGGAGTCAGAAAAAGTGCAAGCCGCCAGGTAGGGAAGCAGAACAAAAGAATATGTCAACCAGCTGTACTCTCTGAGGTCCCCAAAGGGTTTTGGGTGCAAATGACTGTCATCTCTAATGAAGATCTTTTTCCCATTACTTCCAGCATTGTCAACTATTTGAAATCCTGGACCAAAATTATGATTGACTACTGAATTCTGAAAACAAGACTTTGGTTGAGGGAGTTCCTGTCGTGGCACAGCGGAAACGAACCTGACTAGGATCCATGAGGACGCACGTTTGATCCCTGGCCTCGCTCAGTGGCTTAAGGATCTGGTGTTGCCATGGCTGTGGTGTAAGCTGGAGGCTACAGTTCTAGATTTGACCCCTAGCCTTGGAACCTCCATATGCTGTGGGTGTGGGCCTAAAAAGACAGGAGAAAAAAAAAAAAAGACTTCAGTTCAGCATATAAATTTGATGGATACCTTGATGTCCACTTCTTGTGGACGAAAAGTGTATATATTTCATTTAATTTTGCTGTAAAATATAATTAGTAAATATTTCCTTGAGGAAAGGTTAAAAACAAAACAAAACATGTGCCTGGGCTGTGGAACAAGCCAGAAACCTCTAGTACACACCACAGTGATGGCTATGCAACAGCAAACCAACACAAAACCATGTGCCTGTTGCTTTTCTTTTTTTTTTTTATTATTTTTTATTTAAATTTTTTTCAAGAACTTATTATATTTGTAGATGTACAATGATCATCACAATCCAATTTTTTGGAGGGCAAGAGACCAATGCCATTACTCTGAACACTATAAAATTTGGTTTTCTTACTTTTTAAAAATTTTTTGGTCTTTTTGTCTTTTTAGGGCCACACCTGCAGCATATGGAGGCTCCCAGGCTAGGAGTCCAAATGGAGCTGTAGCCACTGGCCTACACCACAGCTCACAGCAACGTGGGATCCGAGCCTCGTCTACGACCAACACCACAGCTCACAGCAACACCCAGTGAGCAAGGCCAGGGATCGAACCTGTGTCCTCATGGATGCTAGTCGAGTTCGTTAACCGCTGAGCCATGATGGGAACTCCACTGCTTCGTATTTTTTAACCATTTTATACATATATGCATATCCATTCTTTCTCAGATTCTTTTCTCATGTAGGTTATCATAGAATCTCAAGCAAAATTCCATTTTTTTAAAAAATTAGAGCATAGGTGATGTGCAGTGTTGTGCCAATTTCTGCTGTAGAGCAAAGTGACCCAGTCATATTTATATACACATTCCTTGTGTATATTGTCGTCCATCATGGTCTATCCAAGAGCCTGGATGTAGTTCCCTGTGCTGTACAGCAGGGCCTCATTACAAGACCTAAAGAGACATTTCTCCAAAGGAGACATACAGAGGGCTAGGCACATGAAAACATGCTCATCACCCCTCATCTGAACACTATTGCAATGCTCAGTATACTCTGATTGCTTCTTTCATTCTGGAAATGTCTCCAGCCTATATAGAATGGGGATTCAATGCCTGAGTTTAATTCACACAGTATCCTCTTGTGTTCCCTGCCAGGTCAGTCAAAATACTAAGTTCTATCACTGACATATCCAGCTATTTGTTCAATGTCACAATCTAACCAAGGCTAATACATGTGGTGGCCCAGGTTGCGCACTGCACAAATCCAGGAAGCGCTTTCCCCACTGTCATGGGTTCATTTCACAATCTGGAGTTGCCCGTTAGACAGCAGGCACAGTCGTGTGTGGAAACCATGACTACCTTTCCATGCCCTTTGCTTTTGGCTGCACTTGCAGCATGCAGACATTCCTGGGCCAGAGACCGAACCTGTGCCACAGCAGTGACAATACTGGATCCTTAACCCATTAGGCCACCAGGGAACTCCTATCCATTTACTTTTTTTTTTTCTTTTTAGGGCCATACTTGTGGCATATGGAAGTCCCCTGGCTAGGAGTCAAATTGAAGCTGCAGCTCCAAGCCTACGAGCTGCGTCAGCGACCTACACCACAGCTCACGGCAACGCCGGATCCTTAACCCACTGAATAAGGTCAGTGATTGAACCTGAATCCTCATGGATACGAGTCGGGTCTGTTACTGCTGAGCCACAATGGGAACTCCCCCATTTAACTTTTAAAAACCAAAACACCACACATAAATATGTGCATCAAGCAACCTATTCTCATATTGTTTTCTGTATCTATGTCTTAATCTGTAACAGGACAACCATAACGTCTTGTCTGATAGATGTGCAATGATGACTAATTCAACAAACCCACAGAGGCACTTGGAATCAGGCCTGGGATAAACGAGTCTAACCAAATGTGATCCCCCATGCCAGTCGATCACAGCTATGTGTGGCCCCATTTCCACGTCACCTTCAGGGCAATGACATGTGTTGCAGAATCTCACTCTGTCCCTGCTCCTGATATGACAGCTGGGGACAAGCCTTCATGATACAAACTCTAACGAATGGGCTGTCTCATACCCGTCCTGTGGCGGTTACCGACCCGATGCATTTGCCTTGCCTGATCAAATGCCATAAGTGACCTTTTCTGAATTATCTGAAACTCTTAACGTCTCCTAACCTTTTCATGCAGTACTTGTCACCTTTGCTGAGAGGCCCTTGACGATGCAGCTTTTCAACTGTGCGGCAGAACGTCCCTCAGATTTTAACACGAAGCTGATCCTCTGCGTTTACTGAATGTTTTCAACTCTGACTTTTCAATAAAAGCACAGGAAACAAGCATCTTGTGAGTTAATTGGAAATATAAAACAGGAGTTACATGGTCTTATTTCAAAGGGTGCTGAAAGAAGTTGCTGAAAGAAGTTGGCTCAAAAACAGCTTAAAAATTGTTGTTTGATCTTTTCCTAAGACTAAAATCTGATCAACACAACTAAAATATTGCCTTCACTGGAGTCACTTATATATGCCCAGGAAATATCCTTAAACGTATTTTGAAATATTAAGTTTGCAGGAATTAAAAAAAAATGTGCCCTGCAGGGTATCTGGTACGTTCCAAAGCATCCATGGAGACATCTGTTAAAAGGTCCTCAAAATTTGGTCCTGTCTAAAAATGTCCATCAGCATATTCAGTTCTTGCCAAATGGTTTTGGACAGGAGCAAATGTCAAGGACCTTTTGGTGTGGACTAAATGTCTTATCAATGCTTTGAACAGGACCAAGTGTCTTCTAACTGGAATGCTTTATAAACATATACCCACAAGTCCTTCTGTGGTGCATTGGGTAAAGGATCCAGCATTGTCACTGCTGGGGCTCAGGTCACAGTGGTGAAGCGGGTTTGGGATCCCTGGCCCAGAAACTTCCACATGTCGTGGGTGTGGCCAAAAATAAAAAATATATCTATGTATCCAGAGAAAACCATGACTCCCAAAGACACATGTACTCTGATGTTCATTGCAGCACTCTTTGCAATAGCCAAGACATGGAAACAACCTAAATGTCCATCAACAGAGGAGTGGATCAAGAAGATGTGGTCCATAGACACAATGGAATATTACTTAGCCATTAAAAGGAATGAAATACTGGCATTTTTATTTAGCAACATGGATGGACCTAGAAATTTTCATGCTAAGGGAAGTCAGCCATACAATGAGACACCAACATCCAATGCTTTCACTGACATGTGGAATCTGAAAAAAGGACAGACTGAACTTCTTTGCAGAACAGATGCTGACTCACAGACACTGAAAAACTTATGGTCTCCAGAGGAGACAGTTTGGGGGGTGGGGGGATCTGCTTGGGCTGTGGGATGGAAATCCTGTGAAATTGGATTGTGATGATCATTATGCAACTACAGATGTGATAAATTCATTTGAGTGATAAATATATATATATATATATATGTATATATACCTTCAAAGATGTGTCATTAGAAATATCATCATTCCTAGGCATATATACTTTGAAATCTGCTGTCTCCCTACAATCAATGAGGCAAAATCTAACAGTCCACTTTGAGAAAGGACCACAGCACTTGAGAAATCATCCAACAGTCGGTTAATGGAACATTCCCAACACTGTCTATTGCTCACTCACACTGCGGTTGAAGAATCATTCATCCTCAATTTTGGACCTTGGTCAGTTGGTGGTAGTGCCCAGTGCAGTTTCTTTTTAAATTCATTTGTTTCCCACCTTCATGCATTGGATGGTCTTTAAAGAATTAATGCAGAAATCACACTTCCTTGTCCATTCTCTGAGGGACATCTAGGATTGTGTCTACATCTTGGCTGTTGTGAGTAATGCTGCCATGAACATGGCTGGGCAGCTATCTCTTTGAGATCCTGATTTAAATGGGGCGAGGGGGGATACATATCCAGAAGTGGGAGGGCTGGATCCTACGGTCATTCTCATTTTTGGAGGCATCGTCATACTGTTTTTCTCAGCAGCTCTACCATTTCTGCATTCCCACCAACAGTGTTGAGCATTCCAGTGTCTCCACATCCTGGCCAAGACATGTTGCCTTTTGCTTTTTGGACAACTGACACTCTTGAACCTTAAAACAGGGAAAACTTGCAGGATACAACGACATGGGTGAGTCTTAGGGACAGGATGCTAAGTGAAATAAGTCAGTCACGGAAGAGCAGAAATTGCATGATTCTACTTGTATGAGGAATTACCTAAAACAGTCAAAGTCACAGAGGCAGAGAGCAAAACGATGGTCGCCAGGGGCTGGGGTGAGGTGAGTCCAAAGTTTCAGTTATGCAAGATGAATAAATTCTAGAGATCTGCTGCACAGCACTGTACCTGAAGTTAAAAATACGGTACTGTACTCAAAAATCTGTTAAGAGGGTAGATCTCATGTTAGGGATTCTTCCCACTGTAAAATCAAAATTAAAAAAAAAATGAGAGTATAGGCTTCTAGCAGCAGTAGCAAATCCAAAAATGTTTTTGCCATTCAAGAAACTACCACAGGAGTTCCCGTCGTGGAGCAGTGGTTAACGAATCCGACTAGGAACCATGAGGTTGCGGGTTCGGTCCCTGCCCTTGCTCAGTGGGTTGGGGATCCAGCATTGCCGTGAGCTGTGGTGTAGGTTGCAGACGCGGCTCGGATCCCGTGTTGCTGTGGCTCTGGTGTAGGCCAGGTGGCTACAGCTCCAATTGGACCCCTAGCCTGGGAACCTCCATATGCCGCGGGACGGCCCAAGAAATAGCAAAAAAAAAAAAAAAAAAAAAAAAAAAAAAAAAAAAGAAACTACCACAGAATCTCAGGTTTATACAATATTGCCAAGCTAGTATATTCGGTCAGGTCAGTAACCCTAGCTACTGTTACACTAACAACCTCCAAATCTCAGTGGTTTAAAGAGAGACTGGATCTGGTCCAGGTCAATCATGTGTTGACTGCGAGGCTCTCTGGAGCTGCTCCAGGTGGTGACACGGGGATCCAGGCTCTTCCATCACCACCGTGGCATCATCATTCCTTAGGACCAGCTCAGGCCTTACTTGAATGTTAAGCATTCAGTAGCTACAAGCAGAGGACCATGTGGGGAATTTCGGGCTAGCCCTGAGTATCACGTAGGGTCCCAGTGATAAAGGAAATATCCTCTTGCCCAGCACCCGCTGGGATGAATCTGAACTTCTGAGCTCTGAGACGGTTTCTGCTTCAAATGCAGTTACCCAGAGGCCCTGCCCACTAGAGAATAGGCCTTATTTTTATGTGTCCTTATTTTTGCACCCTGGACTAAGTGCAGACAACATACATTTTGATAGGCAATTCGAAGTTTGTATTTATGAAAATATATTCACTGGAAATTTTGTCTTTAGCAAAACACCACTATTCCTCAGCATAGGTAATATAGTTTGAAACCTGAGATCCTCATATAATCAGGGAGGCCAATTTTATATCCTGGACCTCCCTCTGAAAGTAAGTATCTTTGCTTATTGGGTAAATCATACCTGGCCAAGCATTGTACAATCTGCCTTTTTAAAAACTGAAATATAGTTGATTTATAAGGCGTATTTCGGGAATAAAGCAAAGTGATCCAGGTAAATACACACACACACATATACATATATTTCCATTACAGGTTATTTCAAGATATTGAATATAACTTTGTGCTACACCATAAATCCCTGTTTGTTTTTTTGTTTGTTTGTCATTTTGTCTTTTCTATGGCCACACCCATGGCATATGGAGATGCCCAGGCTAGGGGTCCAATCGGAGCTGCAGCCACCAGCCTACGCCAGAGCCACAGCAACTGGGGATTTGAGCTGCATCTGCAACCTACACCACAGCTCACGGCAACGCCGAATCCTTGACCCACGGAGTGAGGCCAGGAATCAAACCCACAATCTCATGGTTCCTAGTTGGATTCGTTAAACACTGAGCCACAACAGGAACTCCCCCATAAATCCTTGTTGCTTAACTATTTTGTACACAGTAATTTACATCTGTTAACCTCATACTCCTAATTTAGTCCCTCCCTGCCTCCCTTTCCCCTTTGATTTATTTTCTGTGTCTTTGGATCCAATTTTATTTTTTGGCCACACCTGCAGCATGTGGAAGTTCCAGGGCCAGGGATCAAACCTGATCCACCACAGTAATCAGAGCCACTGGTGACCATGCCAGCTCCTTAACCCACTGAGCCACCAGGGAACTCTCTAGTTTTGAATATTGATTCATTTGATAATCGACTTCTTTGAAGATGAGCTGGATCTACCAGTTAGGATAAAAAACAGTCCCCCTGAAAAGATATTTAGAGGATCTGAACTTCATGAGTAGAACCACTTTTAGGGCAAACATTTGAGGGTCTCCTAGTTGAAATGCTGCAGTAAGTACTTCTTCACAAATGAAGACATTGCTCCATGATAATAGATCCTTTGCACAAACACATGGGTCATTCTCAAGCTGCTAGTATTCTAATTATGAAAGCTGACATTGCCTTCATTGAAACGGCTCCTGTCATATGACACTGTTCAATTACGATTGGTCAATTACGATTGCTTTATGCCGAGCCCGTGACACAAACAGATGGTATGGAGTTGAGGTTGACAGGATGTTGCTGATGGCCAAAGATGGCCAGGGAGCCCGGGCTGTCCTGTCTGAGGCTCTGGGAGGAAGCCTAGATGGGTGAGAGGTGGGGGCCATCAGGCAGTTACAGTTAAAGAGGCACTGGGTCAGTGACCTTATACCTTGCATCATCTAAGGACTGAAGAGGGGTCATGAGGCTTGGCATTTATGGCAACCAGACAGTAGCCCACTTAAATCAACATCTTCCATCCACACACACTTCTCCCTATTATGACCATGTCTGCCCGCCTCCCGATGGGCACGTGTTAGTTTTTATCCAGAACAGCTGCACCAATGATGCCCACGTAACGCCCAGCATCACTGCCCACCTCTTTGTCCTCATGGCTTCAGCAGTGTAAACTGACTCTGTGCTGCTTCCCTAAGGAACCCCGGTGGAAGGCAGAGAGAACAAGTGGTGTTAGGTCAAAATTGAGACTCTTCTCTCCTTCCAACATCGGTTGAACAAAGAAGCTGCTTCACCTGGGTCCCGGGCTGGTTAAGACTTTCATGGGTGCATGAGGGAAATACATGCACCTATGTTTTAAGACGAAGACAGGTTACATAAAAACAGAAACCCCATTCAAACACACAAAAATTCTATTTTACGACTGCATTGGTCCCTGTGCACATAAGGTCCTCAATTCCAAATATTCTTTCCTTTTGATTTTAACAGTCATTAGACATTTTTTTGTGAGCCTCTGAAGAGAGGCTGTGTGTGTGTGTGTGGGGGGGGTTAATTTGGCCTCTTCCTGCCCTCTGAGCATGAAAGTCAGGGACTATTTTCTTTCTTATCTGTCTCTGTCCTTCTGACCTCCTTCCCTCCCCCAGGAGCCTCAGAAACTCTGTAAACATTTGCTGAACTCAAAATCTGTGTTCCTCATCACCTAATGTCATGTCCCAAACACAGTGAAGACTCGAACGCTTGCTGAATGGAGACCCATGAGAAAGCAGGGCCAGAAAGCACAGAAAGTTTCATTGCCAAGGAAAATTTTATTTTCATTTTGCATTGACATTGGAATGAGGTTCTCAGAAACCTTCACAGATGCGCTCCCTGCCCAGATCGCTTTGTTCAGACACGTGCCAAATACGTTTCCCGTTTCTTCCCTCTTCCTTCATGGATACCCTTTCAGGGACACTGAAATCTGTTTCCTTTCTGGAACACGTCCATACCTCGATTTTGCGATTTTTTGCTCTTCAAGCAGCATTGCGGACGCCGTCAAGCAACGCCTGTCTGTAGGTTGCTGTTTGCTTAGCTTTTAACATCTATGGGATTCTAGAAATATAAAGACTTTTTAAAAAGAATTTGTTGCGAGTTTCAAAACCCACTGAGGTGCGGACATGCAGCCCAAGAGCTCACAGGCGAAGGAATTAAAATTTCCTGTTGTACGTTCCAAGAAAAACGTTCGGAGGTGAAGTGGTGTGAAGGATTACACATAAACCTGATTTTCAAATACCCTGAAACACAATGGGGATCCAAGCTATTTTGAGGCACATACTTTAAAGCTCATTGTACCTCTAGAGGCATATGCGTCCTTCATGGGCTGTCGACATCGTACAGATTAAACAATTAATTCTACACATAGCTATGTAGTCACATCGTCTATCAAGTCCTTCAAGTTATTTCATCCTCACACATTCCCCACATCATCAAGGGTTCTGTCAAAATCCACCTGCAGGAAGTATGTTCAGCTCTGAGTAAACACGATCATTTTTAAAACATAAGTTCCTAACAGTGGCTTCTGTTTTTGCATGATAATAGCAATAATCCGATCACTTTATTCACATGCTCATGCATTCTTTACTGAGACAATTTCTAAAGCAATATGATGGATTTTTGGCCAATTCTGGAATGAGAAATATGCAGTCAAAGACAGAATCCTGTTTGTTTTCCAACTTTGACCCATTCCTGGGGCAGGGGCAGGGGGAGCAGGAATTCATTTTTTAAGAAAAAAGCAAGGGTAAAATTTGAAATAGACAAGCTGGGGAGATGCTGTTGGATCTTAGAAATGCTTCAGGGGGGACAAATTGAGGAAATCAGAATCAGAAATCAGAGCCACTGTCAGAAAGCCGGAGACACTGCATTCTTTCCAAGGTGCCCGGTGGGGTGGGATACTCCACTGACCTGAAATCTCATAGGACTAGAAAACCCTGAGCCAAGAGCAGAAGCCAAGACATGTTCCCAAAAGAGGGGACAGGGAGTGGGGGAGCAGGTGGACGGTGGCTGCTGTGGACTGACGAGTATAGGGATTTGCATGGCACTGCTGGAGGCTGCACTGTGTCACAAGGTAACATCTGTGTTTTGCACACAGGTGAATTTTTTCCTTGGGGTGGGGGGGTGCTGGTGGTTCAGATGCTGCAGCTCTGTCCCCACGTGCTCATCTCCTACGTGACCTGGTTATGATTTGTCCCTGTGTTACTGAGGGTGGGGAAATGGAATTCAAACGAAACTGCACATTGCATGGCAGATTCAAGGCAGAGCTATTTCTTCGCCACAGGATCCGACTGCCCCAAACAGCAGGACAAACATGAAGCATGGTTCTTTCATCACCAAATTCTGCAAGGACACAAGGTTTCATGATCATGGGTCACGGTTTGCTTGCGTTTTCCCCCTCACACACAAAGTATCACACATTTGACACGCCAACACTTCTGCATTCTGTGAGAAGGGACTCCTTGACCCGTGGCATTGCTGAAGTACTGTTTTCATGCAGAATGCTGTTTGCCAAAGAAACAGCAGAACCCAAATCAAATACTACCAACTGTGGGATGGAAATTCGTAGAGGGGGGATTGGTCTTGGTATTAATTCCCCCTGAGGATGTCACCCAAAAGTTTGTCGTAGAAACCATCTGTGAGCCTCTACTGTTTTTACTTAAATAATGACAAGCTTCTAGTTTTGGATTTCATTTTTATTCTTATGGCTGCATCCTCAGCATATGGAAGTTCCCGGGCCAGGGATTGCATATCCACCTCCATAGCGACCCGAGCCGCAGCAGTCGGATTCTTAACCCACCGTGCCCCAGCGGGAACTCCCCAGTTTCTGATTTTAAATACTGTAAACTTCTCAAAGAAAGAAATTGTATATAAACATATACATCACGAAGGGTATTCCATATGCATTGCAAATAACACTGACAGTGACTGCCTTCCAAAAACCAAACTGGAACTCATCATCCATTACTGGTTAAGAACACGGTCTGTTGTTATTCATTGTAACGTTGCCCGGGTTTGATTTCGTAAACGCTCTCTCAAGCACACTCCCTCTTTCATAGTGCACTGTGGGGAATCACGGTGGCCGCTGCCTCAGACCGGCCTGTGGAAGAAGTGACACCTTCTACCGCTGGTCATGCACATTAGCTGGGAGGTGAATGGGTTACCTGTGCACCTGCCTACTTTGTCTGCCCCGGTGTTGGCCGCGCTCATTGGAATCCGGTCCGCTGCTTTCCCATGAGCGTTGGCCATGGAAGACGTAACCTGAACACCTGTGTCTCTACTTCCTACAAACCTTGATTTTTTTTCCCCCCGTGGGCTAACTGTGTGGCTCTTGATGGAGCCGCCAGGTGATAAGACAGAGAACCGATCTGCATTCTGGGTGATGTCAGGGCTGCTTCCAGTGTGCATCCATGAGGGAGGAGGAGGCCCACAGCTAATGGCTCCCTCTCCCCTCCTCCTTTTCCCGGTCACACTGGCAGGACAGACCAGACCAGGAGCAGCACATCTGGAGCCACGGCTTCCAGATGATGTTTCCTGGTGACAGCTGATCAGGGACGTCCTGCAGGGTCCTGGTGTGGCGGGCTGCCGCTTGCTGCATCACCTCCAGGATCTCCCAGAACCGGGGCTCGGACGTCGGAGTTAACGGGTCTGTCTCTCGCGGGTCTTGGGAGACGTCAAACAGCAAAGGAGGGTCGTGGTGGGTGATGGAATGCCCGTGACAGAAGCACACGTGTGTGGCAAAGCATCCATTGGCGCCCTCGGGGGAGAACTTGGGTGTGAAGAAGAAGGCTTTCCAGATGGATGTGCCTGCGGTTGACAAGGACAGAGGTGGGTGTCACGGGGGCATGGCTGTCAGTTACCCCAAATGAGAGCATGCACCGACATCACCCTGCCATGCACTTCAAGAAGGTAGAGACCTGCTCAGCCATAACAAAGAATTCATGCCAGGTGCAGCATGGGCTCTGGGCTCATCGCCTATAAGATGCAGGTGTGCCAGCCTCCTGAGCTGGCTGCAGTGGGGTTCACGGTGCAAACACACTAAGAGGAAGGAGCTGAGGGCTGAGGCCGAGAGCATTTGCTTCTCAATTCAATTCTAGAGCAAGCCGATCTCCACTACGGATGCCTGAGTGTCTAAAACCCCAATGGTCCCTTTCACTAAGCCTCTGCTTTTGCTTTTTTGAGGACAGAAACACATATTTAAAATAAATAAATAAATAAAATATGCATTTAAAATAAATATATTTTAAAACATAAATATATAAAAATGTGTATTTTTATATGCTTATATAAATCCTGCACAAACTGGGCACACAAAGCATGATAATCTCTGCCCTGCTCTTCACTGTCTCTGTGGGTTAAAATGCTACCCATCCTTCGAGGTGCTGCTTCAACTTCTCTGGGAGCCTATCCAGACTCCCTGCCAGAAGGTACCGGCATTTTCTTGGTCCTTTGACCAGCGTCCACCACACATCCAGCCCTTAGGGTCTATTATTGTCAGTGGGCTCCATTTCACTCTAAGTTCCTGGCTCTCACCCATAAATGCAAGAACTGTCTCTCTTCCATGACTTTTTTTCTTCCCCCTTCTTTTTAGGGCTGCACTGGCGGCATATGGAAGTTCCCAGGCTAGGGGTCAAATTGGAGCTGCAGCTGCTGACCTACACCACAGCCACAGCCACATCAGATCTGAGCCCCATCTGCAACCTTTGCTGCAGCTTTCAGCAACGCCAGATCCTTCACCCACTGAGCAAAACCAAGGATCGAACCTGCATCCTCACGGATACTAGTTGGGTTTGTAACCTGCTGAGCCACAATGGGAACTCTGCTCTCCCATGTCTTAAAGTCCCCGTATCTGGTGCCTGACACAGAACGCTCAACCCATCTGTTCAAGGTCGGCCCCCAGGCCCTTACTGGAGGAGCTTGTCAATAATGTACTGGTTTGATCAGTAATGAGTGAGATGTCGGGGAGAGCAGGAAAGCACCAAAAGGGAGGGAAGAAGCCAGCTCTTCTCACCAAAGCCGGCGTGGGGGCAGACAGGAAGCTTAGGATGCTCTGTGTGCCTCTCCTAGGAAGCCACCTGAAGTCACTCAGCACCCCACACAGCCTCCCGCCAGGCAGAGAGGCAGGCTGCTTGGCAGCATCTCTGGGCAGAGCAGATAAACGAGCAAGGAAGTCAGAGATCTTGAGATATGTCTCTCTCTGGGTCTCTAGGCGTCAAAAGGAACTCGTGTATCAAGGACAAGCCCCCTGCACCTTCAGGAAAGACCGTGCATGGAGGGGCCTGAGGGATGGACATGACAGCGGCTGGAGGGTATGGCTCAGGGTCTGAGCTGGTCCAGCAAAGACCAGAGCCAACATCTCTGAGACCTGGGGAAGAAGCAGATGTGAATGAAACTGTCCTTGGGGCTGTGGACATGGCTGGACAGTTAGGAGGAAGAATGGCCTCTGTGATGGCGAGTAAGAGAAATTATTGTCTTAGCTGATGAAGTCCCAATGTACCTTTTTTTTTTTTTTTTTTTTGCTTATTTAGGGCCATATCTTCATGATATGGAAGTTTCAAGATAGGATGTCTTGTTTTTTTTTGTTTTTTGGTTTTGTCTTATTAGGGCTGCATCTGTGGCATATGGAAGTTCCCAGCTAGGGGTCAATTTGGAGCTGCTACCCTACACCGCAGCCACAGCAACGTGGGACCCGAGCCCCACCTGTGACCTACATTGCAGCTCTCAGCAACAATGGATCCTTAACCCACTGAGCGAGGCCAGGGATCAAACCCACATCCTCATGGATACTAGTCAGATTGTTAACCTGCTGAGCCACAATGGGAACTCCCTGAAGAAGTCCCAATTTAAACCACAGGGCAGACTCTCAAAGCTGCCAGTGTTGGCTTCGAATCCAACTTTGCCATCGAGTTGGCGACTGGGCATCGATCTTGTGCCTTTGGACACCTCCGCCTCCCCATTTGAATACAATGCTCAGAGACACTGGTCATGGAATTCTCATCTGCCCACAGTCTCAGGTACTACCAGGACTCACAGACACCCATCATGAAGGTGATCTCACAGTCCCTGCTGTGGCTCAGCAGGTTGAAAACCTGACTAGTACCTGTGAGGATGCATGTTCCATCCCTGGCCTTGCGCCGTTGCCGAGAGCTGTGACACCTTTTGCAAATGCGGCTTGGATCTGGCATTGCTGTGGCTGTGGTGTAGACTGGCAGCTGCAGCTCTGATTCGACCCCTTTCCTGGGCACTTCCATATGCTGCAGATGTGACCCTAAAAAAAGCAAAAATGAAGGTGATTCTGCCCAGCCTCCCTAATGCCAGGTGGACAGAGGGGACCAACAGCCCTGGAAGTTAACAGCTCTGTGCCCTTTTCCTCTCATCCTTCCCACTCCTTCCTCCCTCCTGCTACCCCACTGTGGTCCATCCCCACACACAGGAGGCTGCTGCATCCTCCAGGAGGTGGGAGGGGCCTTGGGGTCTGCCTCCCTGAAACTTCATGGACCATCACTGTCTAGAGGTTCCTCTGATGGAAGCATCTGTGACTGCTTGTTTTCTGCTACAGCCAAATCGGACATGACTATAACCCAAATCTCTTTTCTTTAAGGGGATTAAAAGAGACACAAGTACAAAATGCTTGGCAGAGCATCTGTTAGACAGCAGATATGGGACAATCCTAACTGGGCCGTGTCTTGTGACCAAGTGCGTCTTCTAAAGAAACACAATGGTCACATAAAAAAGATGATAGAGGAGTTCCCACAGGGGAGTAACAGGATAGCTAGGGTCTTCAGAGTGCTAAGACTCAGGTTCGATTTCCGGCCCAGCACACAGGATTAAGAATCCAGCATTGCTACAGCTGTGGCTTAGGTCGCCACCATGGATCGAATCTGATTCTTGGCCTGGGAACTCATTATGCTGTAGAGCAGCCAAAAAAGAAAGAAAGAAAGAAAAAAAAAAGATGACACGTTCCACGAGGAAGAGATCAACAAGCAGAAAAGCACAAAAGCAGCCATGCATCAGTTTTGTACAGAAGAGCCAGAGGTGAGGAAGAGGTAACTACTCCATGTGAACATTTGTACCTGATACACGGAATAGGTGTGTGTTAACTACAACACGCCTAGGTTAAAACTAAAACGTCCCCATGGTAAACGCTGTGTGTACCGGCAGATCGGAGCACATCACAACGCAGTTTAGTCACAAGCAGCTATTTTGGGAGAACGGAGACATATGTGGAAATCAAAGAACAGAGATGCCACGTCTTGCAGAAAATGAATACAATGACAGGAGCGAGTAGGTGAGGAGGCAAGGAGCAGAGGGGACCTTTGCTAGCTGGGTCCTGAGCTAAGACTGCACACCCCTGGGAAAATTCAGAAACACTGTGCTTTTGGCATTTGAGAAAGAAGCTCCCATCTGCATGGATTTTTGTCTCTATAAAGAAGCATGTTTCCACTGGGACAAACGAACAGAAGACGTGGCTGGCACGTTTTTTTCATCCAAGAATGAATGGCATCGCATCGGTCGGACATGTGAAAATTTCAGTAGAAAATAATGTTTCTGACTTGGGGTTGCCAAGGGGGAGGGGGAGGGAGTAGGATGGACTGAGCGCTGGGGGTTCATAGATGCCCACTATTGTCTTTGGAGTGGATAAGCAAGGAGATCCTGCTGTATAGCACTGAGAACTATATCTCGTCACTTATTATTTACTTACGTATGTATTTATTTGTTTGTTTTTTGTCTTTTTTTAGGGCTGCCCCCGTGGCATATGGAGGTTCCCAGCTAGGGGTCCAGTTGGAGCTACAGCTGCCAGCCTACACACAGCTCACAGCAATGCCAGATTCTTCACCCACTGCACAAGGCCAGGGATCGAACCCACAACCTCATGGTTCCTAGTCGGATTCGTGAACCACTGTACCAGGATGGGAACTCCTATCTAGTCACGTATGATGGTGCATGATCAGGGGAGGAAAAAAAAGTGTTTACATGTATGTGTGACGGGGTCACCTTGCAGTACAGGAGAAAACTGACAGAACACTGTAAACCAGCTATAATGGAAAACAATAAAAAGCATTATTAAAAAAGAGAAAATAATCTGTTTCCAAAACCGTCTAATGCTGTCAAGAGGAGGGTAATAGGACGTGCCATGGGGGAAGATGTGTGTAGTACACGAAGAAGCAGCAGAAAACACAAAAATCCATTTATGAGGGTGCTTTCCCCCCACAGAAGGAAAGGAATGTTTGAGAAGTCAAGCCTGTTGGTGAAGCGTCTGAGGGATAACAGGACGAAGCAAAGAAACACTGACAACACTTCCTCCAACTCCTATGTCCCTGTCACACCTTTTTTTAGGGAACAGCCAAGTGAGCCCTGTCTGTCCCGGGGGGGACATGTCAGTTACCTTCCCTTCCCACAATTATGTGCAGGGACGCTGTCCTTTAATACTCGGCTGAGAAGGGCAGGGCAAGAACCCACAAGGTGAATGCCAGGAAGGTCACTGCGGGGAATGCAGGCTTTGGTGAAGAGTGTCCAAAAAGGAAAAGGAATGCTAAGACTTCACGTATATCCTCGAAGTGACGGAGATGTATATGCCCTTCCTTCCTTCTTTCTCTTTTCTTTCCTTGCTTTGTTCTTTCTTTCTTTTTAGGTCTGCACCTGTAGCATATGGAAGCATCCAGGCTAGGGGTTGAATTGGAGCTGCAGTGACCAGCCTCCACCACAGCCACTGCCACACTGGAGCCGAGCTGCATCTGCAACCTACGCTGCAGCTTGTGACAACACTGGACCCTAACCCACCAAGGGAGGCCAGGGATCGAACCTGCGTCCTCATGGATACTAGCCAGGTTTGTAACCAGCTGAGCCACGATGGGAACACCCTGCTTTTTCTCAAGTGCAACAAAAGCTGTGGTTGGATAGAGCTGGTCCTTCTTAAGGTCAGGACAGGAAGACAGGAGAACTCTCAGCCAGTTTTCATTTGAAAAACACCCCCACCCGTGTTCGTGTGGTTTCAGCCCCCGGTGTGCTGGTTCCGACCCTTGCAATCCCACTCCCAAGAATCAAACAAAGACGCACGTTCGAACAATGCCCACTGAAGCGATGAATGAAGATCAAAGGCGAAGCACACTGTTTCCATTGCTCAACTCCTGAGACACAATCTCCTGTAAGGAGAACCTTCTTTCTTAGATACATTGTAGTGCTGAACATTTTTTTCACTGGGCAAAAGTTTTAGATGGTGAACAAAAGCAAGCTTTGTTCCTTGATTACCATGGTAATGTTGGTTTTTTTGTGGGGGGGGGATTTTTTCTTTTTTTAAGTGTAGTTGATCTATAATGTTGTGCCAATTTCTGCTGTACAGCGTAGTGACCCAGACACACACCTACATCCATTCTTTATCTTTCTTTTTTTTTTTTTTTTTGTCTTTTTGTTGTTGTTGTTGTTGCTATTTCTTGGGCCGCTCCCGCAGCATATGGAGGTTCCCAGGCTAGAGGTCTAATCGGAGCTGTAGCCACCGGCCTACTCCAGAGCCACAGCAACGTGGGATCCTAGCCGTGTCTGCAACCTACACCACAGCTCACGGCAACGCCGGATCGTTAACCCACTGAGCAAGGGCAGGGATCGAACCCGCAACCTCATGGTTCCTAGTCGGATTCATTAACCACTGCGCCACGACGGGAACTCCCATTCTTTTTCTTATATTATCTTCCATCCTGGTCTATCCCAGGAGAATGGATAGAGTTCCCTGAGCCGTACAGCAGGACCTCATGGCTTATCCATTCTCAATGTCAGAGTTTGTATGTATCAACTCCAAACTCCAGGGTTTTTTTTGTTTGTTTGTTTCTTCAGGTGCCTTTCCTTGAAACTAGGAGATAAGTGAGGTTTACAATCAAAATAGCATTAAAAAATATCATACTATTTGGATTTTAAACCTCACTTATCTCCTAGTTTCAAGAAAAGGCACCTTTTAAAAGCATGGATATAAACACATTTTTTAAGAATGAATGCTCATATCCTACTGCTTTTTTTGTGATTTAAAAATGTCTGTATAACTTGTTTGAGGTTAAAAAAAAAAGTCAAAATTGTTTATTGTTTTTCTTTTTTTAAGCACATAAATATCAGGTGTACTATTGGGATTTTTCAAATGATGTTTTTTAAAAAAGTCACTTTTTTTAAGTGACTTTCCCACAAAGCTGCATTGATTGTTTTTGTTTTTTTCTTTTCTTAGGGACGCACCTGTGGCATATGCAGGTTCCCAGGGTAGGGGTCAAATCAGAGCTGTAGCCACTGGCCTACACCACAGCCACAGCAACCAACACTGGATTCAAGCCACCTCTCTGACCTACACCACAGCTCACAGCAACGCTGGATCCTCAACCCACTGAGCAAGGTTCAGGGATCGAACCCGAGTCCTCATGGATGCTAGTCAGGTTTTTTAACTGCTGAGCCACGATGGGAAGTCCCAAAGTTGCACTGAAAAGGGAACAGCATTTATGTGGCCCTGTGGGCGCAGCATCAGCATAGTCACCATGGATTTCTGTCTGACCAGCTGGTCTGGAGTCTCTGGCATTAATGTCAGTATATATCTTAAAGACTTCTATTCATCTGCTCAAACATCTCCAACAGAATCCCAGAGCCAAATACCTACAAGTCTATTAAGATAAGTTGTACCATGAAATTCAAGTTGTCATTCCATGCCATGTTTCATGAAGACTGATTTATACATCACAACTTGAAGCCAAACTTGAAGACCCATTGAACAGGAAATTTAAACTCAAAATTCCCACTCTAAGGCCAGAAAGACTGTCCCTATTCTAAGAAAGCTTTCTTGAGTTCCTCCAAACTTTAACAAGACTAATGACACTGGATGACAATTAAGTTACACCATTCAATCCACTGAGACAACTCAATTATAGAATCTTTATAATCCCAGAATTATTGAATCACAAGAGGTCACTGTATACAAAAGTTGAAAGGGATTTACATTCCGAAAGAGTGGAAATAGGCTTCTAGCTCTCTAAGCTTTTGGGAATAAATGGGTATTTAATACGTCTGGAATCAGAATACATAGCCCTCCAACTAATGAAGACAGGTAGGAACTGGATCTTAACAGCTCCTGCCAATTCCAGTTTATGGAGGTGTTGGAGGTGTTGACCGCTTGCTATGGTATAAAGACTCCTGGCAAGGCTGACATCAAGTTAGCAGTGTTGTCTCAACAGGCTGCAGGATTCCCGAGCCATTGGGGGCTGCCTCCAGCCCATGGCTACCCTGGTCCTACATCTCTCAACCCCAACCCTAAACGCCTCTCTTCATTCCTAACAAAGCACCTGGAGCCCTCCTACCCCTAAAAGTTGTGGGAAATTTCCCCTGTGTCATCCAGGAATGTCCTAGCCATGCCCTTTCTCAGCCTAGACCTGAGATGATCTAGAGCATCCCACCTGGCCAGGATGGGTTTAATTGGTTTTCTCTAGTGGACATGTAACTCCACCCAGACAAGTGACACTTCCCTTATACAACCTGCACCCCACTCCCCACTTCCCAGCAGGCTGCTGCCAGCCCATCACGACCCAAGATGTAAGCCACTCCTGGGCAGGGAACGTGGTCTGTCTTGCTCAGTGCCAGGCCCTGCCACATAGTAGGTGCTCAATAAATACAAGTACGGCAAATAAAGAGATGGGCTACGGAGCCAGCAGCCCCCAAGCCATGGGTGCAGCAAAGCTGCAACCACTGCTACTGTGTTTCCAGCACCACCTGAAAGCAGGTTTGACAATTCATTAAAACCCGTGGTTTCCTGAGACCCTTCACCAGAAAGAGGATTGCAGCACGGAAACATTGTTGTTTTTCCTCTTCTCTTGTTGGTTCAAGGCAAAAGACTGGAAGGGACTGCATAAGACGAAGTGCCACTTCTGTCTGCCTTAGGAGCAAATTGTGTTTATCCCCAGCCAGCCGCCTATCAGAATCTGGGTCTTGTTTTTCTCACGTACGCCTATTTTCTGCTTCTTCCTGTCCCTTTTCTGTTTACTCCTCCACATAATGTGTTTTTCCAGCCCCCAATCCAATATGCGCCTTCTGGCTTCTCTAACTGGAGGAGGGCAGCTTGATTGAAATGCAATTTTGCGAGGCTCGGGACATACTAGCATCCTTCCTTACGCAGACAAGCATCATTGAAACTCTGTTCTTTGTATTTTTCTCATGCTCCGGCATAAAAGGAAGTGGGGGGACCACACCTCTCACTTCTCAGATGGCTCAGACCTCAATACTGACAATTCACCAACATTCTCACGGGGGTTTGGGATGATGCATGTATCGATGAGACAGGCAAATGGGATACTCCCTGAGTCCTGAATCCTAAGCCTGTGGCTTCGCCATGCTCATCTTTCAGAAGATACCTCAAGGAGGCTGTCCAGATCAGAACTATAAACAGTGAAGGGTAAACCTGGTGTGATTTCTGCAGGTAACAGAAGGGTTTTAATTCTCCACTTTAAACATAATGGAGCTGCTGCTCTTTTAATGTCTTTGGTAAACTGTCTGGGGGCATTGGGTGGGGAGAGGATTACAAGGAGAGCCAGTATGAATGACAATGACCTGAGTTTAAGAATGAGTTTTCAGGAGTTCCCGCTGGGGTGCAACAGGGTCTGCCATGGCTCTGCAGTGCCAGGATGCAGGTCTGATCCCTGGTCCCATACAGTGGGTTCAAGGAGCCTGACTGGTCACACTCATGGCTCAGCTTGCAACTCTGGCTTGGATTCAATCCCTGGCCTGGGAATGCCATACACCATGGGGCAGCCAAATAAGAAAGGAACAGAGGAAGAGATGGAGAGGGAGAGAGGGAGGGAGGGAGGAAGGAAGGAAAGGAAGGAGGGAAGGAAGGAAGGGAGGAAGGGAAAGGGGGAGGAAGAGAGGTGGAAAAAAAGAAAGAGCCATCAGCTGCATGGTGACAAGAGGCTCTGGAAGCTGACCCCCAAAACACACTGAAAAAAGGGCAGTTTCATTTCACCTCCAAAGAGGCCCCTCCAAGTCCACCACCACCACCTGCCTCTGGGATATACAGTCGTGGCATAGTAGCGGCTGGACTCCCACAGAGTCCCAGGCATCTTAGCAATACCAGCTTGCTGTAATTCTACGTTTAAATGCGTGACCGCCACAGGTGCAACCTTTCCCTCATGGAAGATGATCCTGCGGTTCCACTGCCTCTTTCCTGCTGGTGAGAAACGCACCTCTGTGACGGCTGTGGGAAAACCCAAAGCAGACGCCAACACGGATGCAACACATGACGTCAAAGACACCTGGTGTGGGAACATCGGAGCATTCAAACTCGGTTTTCAACGTCTGCATCTACCCAGTGCACGTGATCCATGACCAGAGGCAGATGGAGAAGTCACCACCCGCCAGCTCCAAGGCTCGGCAGAGACAGTCAACATCTGAGAACCCCTCTGGGGCGGCGGCGGCAGCCCAGGGCATCGCAACAGGAGGGTAGCAAGTGCTTTGAGAGCAGGCAGAGGGGCGGAGAAGGCGTTTCAGGGGGTTTGGGGAGGTGAATGAGCACAAACCAGGAAGGAAAAGAAAGTCCTTCGAGGGAGCGGGAGCGGCAAGCTCATGTCACAGTGATGCACTGAGCAGAGGGGCTGCTCGGCTGCAACTCAGAGAGAAGAAGGGATGCAGAGAAGAAGCCAGGTAGCTGGCAGAGCAGGGAGGAAGGGCCGCAGGGCCCCGCTGACCACTGGTGCTTCCTCTGCCTCCGGAGAGGGAGGGGCCCGTACAGGAGTGAAGGTGCGTGAATTTCCTGCCTGCACAACCTCGAGACCAGAAGGTGGAAAAGGAGAAAGGAGGAGGAGGAGAAACCAAAGACCAGCATCCTTTGAGCATCTGCTGACCTCGTGAGAGCACAGGCTCCCTTGCGCCTTCTTCTGTTCCCAAGGCACTGCGTGCCTGAAGCCCTCAGAAGTGCCAAAGGAAAGCCATGTCTACTCACTGTTCCGTGGGTGCCAGCGTACGGCGTTCAGATAGAAGTTGCAGTAGTGGAAGAGAAACTCATGATCAGAACGCTGGCTTTGCCCTAGAAGCAGGGGCATCAGGTCACGTCCGTCAATGATCCTGTGGGAAAAACCGAGTGGGCGTTAGCTGGCCACGTCTTCCTTAGGCTAAAACGCTCCAATGTCTGAGATGCCCTTCCAGCAGATGAAAGCATGGTAGAGCTACACACTGGTAACTACATATTGGCACCGAGAACGTGAATGGAACCCCGTTGGGTGCCATGTGCAATGTAGGGATGCCAGCTCTGCTCATGTGTGACCTCACTGGAGCCTGCAAGAAGCATCATGAGGTGGGAACATCTGCATCCCAGGACGATGAGGGGAAGAAAAAGAGTGATTCATCCAACACCATGCGTGTAAGAAGAGCCATTGGGACTGAAACCCGGCTGACTGGGCGTCCATGCTTTCAATGGTCTCCCCGTGAATTCTCCTGTACCATCTTTTCTTTCCTTTTCTTGCTTCTTAGGGCTGCACCTGCAGCATCTGGAAGTTCCCAGTCTAGGGGTCAAATCGGAGCTACAGCTGCCAGCCTCCGCTACGCCACTGCCACAGCCGCACAGGATCTGAGCTGCATCTGCAACCTACAGCACAGCTCATGGCAATGCTGGATCCTTAACCCACTGAGGGAAGCCAGGGACTGTACCCACGTCCTCATGGATACTAGTCCGGCTCATTACCACGGAGCCACAAAGGGAACTCCTCTTGTATCCACTTTTCTGCCTACTGCCTCGAACGACAGGTGATTCACAGACTACACGTCTATTGAACGTAAGAATTTCTGACAATTTAGGTTAAAAAAAGATACTCCATAACACAGGGGAACTTGGGTTAGATAGATTTCCATGAAAAGGAAGTTCTAAGTCTGGATGAATAAATGTGTAAATAATAATGATGTTACATGCCCTGACGATATAAATATACTTACATATATTTAACAAATTACAGGTACACATTACACTCATTGCTGGGTTCTGAAATGTAAATACCGCTCTTCTACAACTGGCTTTTTGTGTTTTGTTTTGTTTGCTTTTTTTAGGGCTGCATGTGTGGCATATGGAAGTTCCCAGGCTAGGGGCTGAATCGGAGCTACAGCTGCCGGCCTACACCACAGCCCCAGCCATGCCAGATCCCAGTCATGTCTGTGGCATCAGCAACCTACACCACAGCTCAGGGCAACGCTGGAGCCCCAACCTGCTGAGCGAGGCCAGGGATCGAACCTGCATCCTCATGGAGAGCAGTCGGGTTTGTTACTGCTGAGCCACAAGGGAATTCCACAACGGGGTATCTACCTGTGCCAGATGCAACCAACTGCTGTACACAGCTAGCGATGGGAAAAATAAAACTAATTGGAGGTTTAGGAATGGGGGAAAGAAAAGCCTTCAATTTTGCTTTGAAGGAAACAGACACCAATAGCCACTAGAGAAACTGCAGTCATGGATACCATCAGGCCACTGCCAGCAAAAGCTGGGGCAGGAAGCCACCTGCAAAGAGCCTGAGTGTTGGTTGAACTTGAGAGTTTTCTTCCCCCCATTCAAAACCTTCCACCTCCATCCTCCCCTATCATGAGGCATTAAGAAAGTGGACGTTGAACTTGGTTACATAATCTGAGCAAGCCCTCGGAAGCGGTCCCACGTCCTGTGAGCTTTTTTGGGTGTGTTTTATTTTGGAGTCACTGAAAAACCCCTACGGTAATTAAAGCTTTGCTGTTGGGGGCCTCTCTGGCCCCGACCCTGGGTGATGAATCACGCACTCTGCCCAAGTCCACGACACGGAAAACATTCTAGTATCGTAAGTGAAGAATAAGAACAAAAAACGGCCTTGGCTCACTTCCCGAGCTTGAGGCCGATTCGCCGTGAGAGGAACCGGGGAGAGCGTGCTCTCCAGAAGGTGTGTGTTCTGGAAAATCCTATTTCTCTGCTGAAATGGCAGGTGGTGTGCCTTTCGAGAAAGACTCACTCCTGAAGACTAGGGGTCCAGAGGAGGAGGAAAGAAAAGAAGGGGATCATATGACCCTGCAATCCCACTCTTGGGCATCTATCCGGACAAAGCTCTACTTAAAAGAGACACATGCACCCGCATGTTCATTGCAGCACTATTCACAATAGCCAGGACATGGAAACAACCCAAATGTCCATCCACAGATGATTGGATTTGGAAGATGTGGTATATATACACAATGGAATACTACTCAGCCATAAAAAAGGATGACATAATGCCATTTGCAGCAACATGGATGGAACTAGAGAATCTCATCCTGAGTGAAATGAGCCAGAAAGACAAAGACAAATACCATATGATATCACTTATAACTGGAATCTAATATCCAGCACAAATGAACATCTCCTCAGAAAAGAAAATCATGGACTTGGAGAAGAGACTTGTGGTTGCCTGATGGGAGGGGGAGGGAGTGGGAGGGATCGGGAGCTTGGGCTTATCAGACACAACCTAGAATAGATTTATAAGGAGATCCTGCTAAATAGCATTGAGAACTATGTCTAGATACTCATGTCGCAACAGAAGAAAGGGTGGGGGAAAAAACTGTAACTGCAATGTATACATCTAAGGATGACCTGACCCCCTTGCTGTACAGTGGGAAAATAAAAAAAAATAAAATAAAAATAAAAATAAAAAGAAAAGAAGGGGATGAGGGGAGGCAGGCAGGTGGGAAGATCTGAGCAGGTCAAGCCCCCAGCGGCAAGCATCCTGCAGGTCAGATGCAGGACACCACCTCTGTCTCCACGTGGAGAGAAGGCCTTTCCCCTCCGTCTCCACGTGGAGAAAAGGCCTTTCCATGATGGCTCATCAGAAGGGGTCTCTATTGTTCCCACTCAAACGCTACCTATTCTATACATATATATTTCTTCTTTTGTCTTTTTGAGGGTCGCACCTGCGGCATACAGAGGGTCCCAGGCTAGGGGTCTAACCAGAGCTGTTGCTGCTGGTCTACACTACAGCCACAGCCATGCCAGATCTGAGCCATATCTGCGACCCACACCCCAGCTCATAGCATTGCCGGATCCTTAACCCACTGAGGGAGGTCAGGGATCAAACCTGCAACCTCATGGTTCCTACTTGGATTCATTTCCCCTGCGCCCTGATGGGAACGCCCTGTGTTTTTTGTTTTGTTTTTTTTTTTTAATTAAAAAAAGAAAGTTGCCTTACAATGCTGTGTTAGTTTCAGGGGTACAGCAAAGTAAATTAGTTACACATATATACATATCCACTTCTTTTCAGATTGTTTTCCTGCAGAGGCCATTGCACCGTGTTGAGCAGATTTCCCTGTGCTAGACAGCAGCTCCCTGTTACCCATGGAATTTGTACACAGTGCTGTGTGTCGGTTAATCTCCACCTCCCACTTTATTCTCCCCCCTGCTTTTCCCCTTTGGTAACCAGAAGTTTGTTTTCTGTGTCTGTGGATCTATTTCTGTTTTGTAAGTAAGTTCATTTGTATCCACTTTGTAGATGCCTCATAGAAGTGGTCTCTAGACGTCCTGTTATGGTGCAACCGAAGTGAATCCAACTTGTGTCCATGAGGATGTGGGTTTGATCCCTGCCCTCCGTCAGTGGTGAAGGACCCAGCATTGCTGTGAGCGGCTCGGATCCCACGTTGCTGGGGCTGTGGTATAGGTTGGCGGCTGCAGCTCTGATCTGACCCCTAGTCTGGGAATGTCCATATGCTGAGGGTGTGGCCCTAAAAAGAAAAAAAAAAAAAAAAGGAAAAAGTGATCTCCTAAGATACTTGTCTCTGACTCACTCCATTTAGTATGAGCGTTTCTAGGTCCATCCATGTTGCCGCAAACGGCTTGACCTCTATGCCTTGAAGCTGTTTTTCATCACAAGCCAACAACACAGCAGCAGGTAAGAACACAGGAGACAGAACTGTGTTCTTTATTTTTAATTTTTAAAAGTTTTTTTGGGGGGTGCATGTGTGACATGCAGAATTTTTCCAGCCAGGGATTGAACTTGAGCCATCAGGGAACTCCAGAACTGTTTTCTTAAGACGGGTATTTCATAACTGAACTGGGGCCATGATTCTATGAAGGGGGATTTAAGGAAAAAAATCAGACTCCAAGCCTCTCAAACTTTTTTTCTGACTTACAAGCAAAAGATGTAAGTCTTTTTTTTTTTTTTTTTTTTTTTTTTTTTAAGGAAAGAAGCAAAGTCTGTTTGGCAAACTTCTTTTTTCTTCCAGTGAAGAGATAGACTCATTTTTTTTTTCATATCCTAAACCTAACGTGCCGTTTCCTGGAAACAGGCAATAAATCACACTGCGATGAAAAACCAGCGTTTAATGGCACTGCAGAAATAAGGCATGTCCAAAGGAGGCTCCTTTCTGCCATGAAAAGTGGAAAGTGACCTTCTTGAGCTGAAGTTTTAAACGCTGTCTGAGCTACCCAAATACCTGGGACGGCTCTTAGGGAAATGTTTCTATGACACCAGGACGTGTGGGAAAGGGGCCCACACCCTTTCAAAGAGACACAAAGCCTGGCTAAAAACTAATTTAAGTTTTCATAGCAGGTTTGCAAGACAGCCACGGTTACAGAAGCGGATGCGTTCTTTCCTGGTGTCTGCTGGATTCTGTGAAAAACGTGCTCATTTGAGATTGTTTTTATTTTTACTTACTTTTCATTGTTTACAGTCTTATTGACATATATTTGATTTACAAGGTTGGGATGTCTGCTGGACAACCAAGTGCTTCAGTGATCCATGTACCCATATGCATTCTCGCTCAGATGCTTTTCCCACATAGATGATCACGGACTAGTGGGTAGAGGGCCCTGTGCTGGACAGCAGGTCCTCATTGGCCAGTCCTTCCATAGACCTCAGTGTGCATGTGCCAGTCCCACACCCTCAGTCTATCCCTCCCCGCCCCCCTGACACCTGTTCCCTTTGGTAAGCTTTCGTTTGTCTTCAAAGATTGTTTTTAACTTGGAGAGGGAGATGATTCTCCTTGGGTTCCTGACTCATGACAACCATGGGGGATGCTAACAATGCATTGCCCAGGAGCATCCTGTCTGAAGTTCAGGTCCAATCCCATAGCATGGAGGTGACACGCATGTAGCTGAAAAGAGTATGTCTGGGGACACTTCTTGGACCACAGTCCCCTTGCTCTCCCGTGCACGTGCTGTCTCTCGGAGCTTGGCCACTGACCCATCTACCTGGGGATGTCCTTTCTACCTGCCTTCCCCTGGTCAACTCTGGGAAGGATGTGGGGACCACAGGACAAGGGCATGGTTTAGGGGCTGACAAAGAGGTCAGCTTGGGGCACAAGGTGTGTTACCTGTTGCCATATTCAAACTAAGGTGATTTTCTACCATACAGATGATCTTATCTATGAAACAGAGACAGACTCACAGACACAGAGAACAGACTTGTGGGGGCCAAGCAGGGGAGAGCGGGGAGGATTGGGAGTTTGGGAGTTTGGCACTTGGGTTGCGTCCATGTCTTGGCTATTATAAATATTGCTACAATAAACATAGGGGTGTATAAATCTTAGGATGAATAAACAAGCTATTATCTATAGGATGAATAAACTATTATCTATAGGATGAATAAACAACAAGGTCCTACTGTTTAGCACAGGGAACTCTATGCAATATCCTGTGATAAATCATCATGGAAAAGAATATGAAATAAAAGAATATATATAAAACCGAATCACTGTGCTGTACACCAGAAACTAGCACAGCATTACACACCAACTATACTTCCATTCAAAAATTTTAAAACTTAAAAAAAATAAGGTAATTTTTTTCAGCAAAAGAATAGGAAAGGAACATTTTTAGGAGGAAGCTAGAGAACTAAACTAAAGGGGATCCCAAGTACCCAGAAAGTTATCTTCATAATTAAAAAAATATATTTCCTCTATTTTTAGTAGTTTGCAGTCCTACCCTTGGGCATATATCCAGAGAAAGCCATCATTAGAGAAGATTTATACACCCCTATGTTTATTGTAGCAATATTTATAATAGCCAAGACATGGACGCAACCCAAGTGCCAATCAACAGAGAAATGCATAAGGAAAATGTGGTACATATATACAATGGAATACTACTCAGCCATAAAAAGAAAATAATGCCATTTGTAGCAATATGGATGAAACTAGAGAGTCTCATGCTAAGTAAATTATACGTGGAATCTAAAAAATGATTAAAATGAACTTATTTACAAGAGAGAAATAGACTCACAGACATAGAAAAGCAACTTACGGTTATCAAAGGTAAAGGGATATATGAGGAGATATATTAGGAGTTTAGGATTAATAGATACGCATTACTAAATATAAAAGAGTTTAAACAGCAAGGACCTACTGTACAGCACAGGGAAAGGCACTCAATATTCTATAATAACTTATAAGGGAAAAGAATGTGAAACAGGATATATATATTTAGTTATATATAAATACATATAGCTGAAAAAATATGTGTGTATATGTATGTTTATATAACTGAATCACTTTGCTACACACCTAAAACTAACATAACATTGTAACTCAGCTATACACCAATAAAAAAAAAAAAGTTTCCACTTGTAACAGCGAACCCTGCCAATATGTGAATAGAAAATAAGATCAGTTACAGGTCACAGGTCCACGAAGACTTTCAACTTTCATCCTGCAAAACAGAGCTGGACTAGATCCAGGTGGCTGACTGTTTTCTGTGTCCTGCTCTATGAAGTAGGCTTCCCCTGTGCCCCTAAACTTTGGCAACATTTACTGGGAGGAATGGGTCACTTCCCTTGTCTCCATCAGAAAAAAAAAAAAAAAAAAAAAACTAGACCGAACACTTGGCTTTCTTTTCTACGTTTGAAAAAAAAATCCAATTTTAATGATGGGATAGGAGCCCTAAACGTCACTGCTAAGATGTGCTTCTGGATGAGGTCATCCCCCTTGCCCTTCCCTCCCAGCTTCATGGTCTGTGGCCAGAGGGGCATGGTTTCCAGAGGGGTCCCCAGCTACGCCAAAGATGAGATCCATAGGGAAGTTTTCGTTTTAACGAATTAATGTATTTAGGGTTATACTCCTGTTGCCTAGCACAAAGATTGCTCTCCACTTCTTTCCAGAATCAGCTTTTTTTTTTTTTTTTTTTTTTTTTTTGTCTTTTTGCTATTTCTTTGGGCCGCTCCTGTGGCATATGGAGGTTCCCAGGCTAGGGGTTGAATCGGAGCTGTAGCTGCCAGCCTACACCAGAGCCACAGCAACGCGGGATCCAAGCCTCGTCTGCAACCTACACCACAGCTCACAGCAACGCCGGATCGTTAACCCACTGAGCAAGGGCAGGGACTGAACCCGCAACCTCATGGTTCCTAGTCGGATTCGTTAACCACTGCGCCACGACGGGAACTCCCAGAATCAGCTTTTTTTTGGAGACAGAAGGGGAATGCTTTTTCTGCATCTGCTGGGGTGATGGGCACAGAATGTTCTTTAGGTCAACCACGCCACTCAGTGCACATATGTCCCTGCAGCAGACGTGAAGGGAAGCTGGGCTGCAGAGAGGAATCTCATACAGACACACCACGGAGCCGAATTAGAGAATGACTCTCGCAGCAGCCCTTTAAGTCTGCAAAGCGAAAAGTCTCTGACGGGTGACTCCTGCACCACTGCTCTTTTTACCTAAGTAGAAATCCTGCAGTTCCCATGGTGGCTCAGCAGGTTAAAAACCCGACAGTGTCCATGAGGATGCAGGTTCTGTCCCTGGCCTCACTCAGCGGGTGAAGGATACGGCACTGCCACGAGCTGTGGCAGAGGTCGCAGATGCCATTCAGATACGGAGTGGCTGTGGTGTTACATCGCAACTGTGGCTTGGATGCGATCCCTGGCCCAGGAATTTCCGTATGCCACAGGGGCAGCCAGAGCAAGCAAGCAAGAAACAAGCAAAAAGCACAGTGTGTTTGGAAGAGCAGGTCCTAGAAGTCCCCTCCAGCCCTCCCTGGTGATGATTCAAGACCCTAGAAGGACCGACCATACACGGGAAAGTGGGAAGAACTCTAGTTACCACCTGTGACCTCTCAATATGGGAACAAACGTGGTGAGTCTCCATGTATCTCCACTCCGCCCGTGACACCCCTTATGCTTCCCATCCTTGCATCCACCCTACAAGGGCAGCGCTGGCATGACAGCCATTGGCAGGAGAAGCAATCGGGGCCAGTAAGTGAGACACTTTGGTGGCAAAGCCACGACGTGAAGCCAGGCAGTACAGCTCCAGAATCTTGGCTCTTGTCTGGAGCACCAGCTCCTTCTCAGAGGCGTCCAGAGACTCCACCCCTCTCAGGGTCCCTGAGACCTTTCTGGATGTCTGCGAGCTGAAATTATCTGCACAATGATACAAAATATCTTTTGCCTCCTGGGTTACTACCCTTTCCTGGGCACATGGTGGATTTCCCCCGTGGCTACCTCATCACTCTGTTAGCCGCTGCAATGTGTGACTGCACATGCTTATGTTCAAAACCTCTCATTTCCACATTCAGCTGCCAACATCCTGGGTCAGTCAAGATGGTACATAGGTCTGGGGACCACGAGGTTTGAGAAGGGCTGACCTTGACATTTCTGCCTTTCCCATTTGTGTGTGAGTGTGTGCACATGCGTGCGTGCATAGTTTGAGAGCGTTACATGCAAAGCAGAAATTTGAAAACAAAACAAAAAACCAGGAAACAAGCTTGCACCCAATGGGAAGTGCGTAAACCCAGCACAGCCTCAGGTCTGGTGGAGCTGCTGTTTTTGTTTCTGGTTTCCTTGTGGTTCTTGGTCCCGCTGGTGGCTGAATTAAATGAGATCTGCAGCCCGCGTATGTGATGGGAGCCTGGCCTGCCCCCCAAGTAATGAAAACAAGTCCTCGGGTGTGCCTGATTTAGAAGTCTTTGGATTCGTAATGACACTTAAGAAGAAACCCTTGGCAATGATGCAGGGAGTTGCATTTAATCGAAGAGAAAGACACTGCCTTTGGCACTCACTCAAGGGAGACAGGCTGACACACCGGGTCCTTACTGGGGGGCTGGCTACCTTTCTGTGAGGGGCTGAGGGGGTCCAGGACAAAGGGTGAAACGCAAGAGAATTGGGGGAGCCTTTGCCCAGCTGCCCTTCTGCAAGCCAGTGAAGACCACAGAGCAGAAGGAGAGTAGCAGCGGGATGCCCAGAGAGGAAGACTCAGTTAAATGACAGGATGGACAGAGCAGTGTTTATGTTGTGAGACCCCTAGTACATCCCATAGCTGGGCGTGGCTCACAGCCATGGACGGAGGCAGCATGTCGTCCTGCCCGCACACCAGGATGCCCCTGCCTGCAGACCTGAAGGAGATGACAAGCCCAGAACCAGCGAGTCACAGTACCTGTCTTCCGGCAGAGGCGCCCCAGCGAGGTTGGCCACCGTAGGAAATAGGTCCATGTTGCTTGTAGGTGCATCAAGCTCCAGCCCTGCCTGGATCACTCCTGGCCACCTCAGGATGCCTGGGACTCGGATGCCTCCTTCCCAGTTGGTGGCTTTCCCCCCTAAAACGCCGAGGGAGAGGCAGAACAGAGGTGAGGGAGGCTTTCTGACACGTACAGCCACGGTCAAGGCAGGGGCGTGGCGTGGCAGCCAATGTGGGAGATCTAAGTGCTTTAAGGACTTGGAATCAATGAGAATTTCACCAGTGATACAGCATCTGCTGTCGTGAATAAAATATATATCTGTATCTGTATAGCTATCTATCCAGCAGATACCTCTAGATAATACAAATAAATAGAGACATATAGATGAATAGGTATATAGCTACTTAGGATAAACAGACACACACATATATATAGATAGCTGTATAGATATTTTAGATGTATAGACAGCTATACGCATATAGATGTATAGATATACACATATTTTAGATGTACAGATATACAGATGTATAGCTATATAGATCTATAGACAGAGATATATGATGTAGATATACAGACATATAGATATTTAGATATCTATAGATAGAAACAGATAGAGCTATATAGATGTATAGACACCTAGAGGCATAGGTTACAGAATCACAGATGTCTAGCTATATAGATACTTTAGATGTGTATATATATAGCTGTACACATATATAGATATAAAGCTGTATAGACATACAGGTGTATAGCTGGATAGATGCATATGTGCATAGGCATATAGACATATAGACACAGATTACAGATATTTTAGATGTATAGCTGTATAGATACACAGATGTATATAGATATATAGATATGGCATGGTCATGACAGGTATGACACACGACCAGCACTGCCTGGTAGGCATGAGTGATGACTCTGGAACCAGGGACACTCAGATCTCCCAACAAAAGACTTACAACCATGACTCTGGACTTTCAAGTTCATGTCTACTTTTTACCAACGTGTGGGAGACAAGATAATGGCATCCACAATGTCCACATCCAAGTCCCTGGAATCTGGAGATACAGTACCTTGCATGAGCAAGGGAGAGACCATTCTGGACTATGCATGTGGGTTTGACATAAACACAAGGATTTGGGTGACGGAGAACAGGAGGCAAGGGAACTGCCGGCCCAGCAGCTGGGGCTGTACATGGAGAGGCCAGAAGATGCTATGCTGCTGGCTTTCAGGATGGAGAGAGATGCCCTGAGCCAAGGGAGGCAGGGAGCCTCCCAGCGATGAAAAGACAAGGAACCAAGGGTTCCCTGGGAACCTTCCAAAGAAGAACACCATTCTGCCAACACCACGTGGATCCACTGGGAACATCGGACCTCCAGAACTGTCAGATCGTTAATTTGGGGGTCTTGGGGGGTCTTTTTAGGGCTGCACCTGTGGCATATGGAGGTTCCCAGGCCAGGGGTTGAGCTGAGTGAGGCTAGGGACCAAACCTGAATCCTCATGGATACTAGTCAGGTTCGTTTCCACGGGGCCACGATGGGCACTTCCTAAGATCGTTAATGTGTATTGTTTTGAGCCACCAAATTGGTGGTGATTTGCTACCCTGCAGACCTAGAAAATGAAACAGCCAGTTCTGAGCCCTTGAGCACACAAGTCAACCATTTTGCGGCTCTCACTCCAGACACATCAGGTGTCGCATGTGGAATTAGGATCTCCAGCGCCCGGAAGACAGGAGAGTACCCACAATGGCCATTTTCATCACTGCTGTTGCTTTATTATGGGCAAAGCTCTCACTGCTTGATAGGGAAAATGAGCGTTGTATATACCAGGCAATCTGAAAATGAACAGAGCATGAGGGGGTGTCAGGAGGGGCTGGAGTGAGCTGGGAGTGGGTCCCAAGCTCAGCAGGAGACTCTCCCCAAGGCCTCTAACTAATGGGTCTTGGGGAAGGGAGACGGCAGCAGGGTGGCCTTGGGCTCCAAGAGGTGGGGGCTGCTAGGTCCCTGAAGTGGGTGCACAAGGATGGTGGAAAAACAGACACACTGTCTCCACTCCCCCACCGAGAAGTCCCCCATGACTTGATGAGGAACTGAGCACGGAGTAACCTCAGCCAGTGAGGCTGGGAAGAAAGGGACAGAGTCCAAGTTCAGCTCCAGGTGAAAACCTTCTCCACCAACAACCGGGATGAAGAATGAAATAAAGAGCTAAATGAAAGACAGCACAGAACCATAGAGGGGGCCTCATGCATCAAACTGATGAGTGCATGCATGGTTCACACTGCACGTAAACGACATTTAAGCTGAAAACAGCAATGGCTGGAGACACTGAGTTCGAGGGATCCTGAACAGCAAATCTTTATTTCTTTTTTTTTCCTTTCTTCTTCTTTTTAAGGGCTGCACCTACGGCATATGGAAGTTTCAGGCTAGGGGCTGAATTGGAGCTGCAGGTGCTGCCCCCACCACAGCCACAGCCACGTCAGGTTCTTAACCCACTGAGCGAGGCCAGGGTCAAACCTGAATCCTCATGGATACTGATCAGGTTCTTAACCCACTAAGCCACAATGGGAACTCCATCAAATCTTCATTTTTAAAAACATTATAGTTGATTTACCAGCCTACGCCACAGCAATGCTGGATCTGAGCCACATCTCTGACCTACACCATAGCTCATGGCAATGCTGGACCCTTAATCCACTGAGCGAGGCCAGGGATCAAACCCGCATCCTCATGGATACTAGTTGGGTCCTTAACCCGCTGAGCCACATGGGAACTCCGTCAAATCTTCACTTCTTAAAGCTAGTTTCTCATAAATTGTGGATTGAATTCTGACAACGACAGACTGAATTGCAGCTGACAACTGCAGACGGAATGCCTCCTGTGGGCAAGACCTTTAACTGCAGGCACCCGTGTGTTTGACAGACGCAGCCGTTTAGGGAAACGTCGTGTCTAAACTTATCACGTCGTTTGTAATTTCGACGGCGGCCTTCTAGGAAAAGTCAAACCTCTTTTGCTTCATCTTTTCAATAAGACCTCAAGGTAATTATCTGACAAATTCGGTTACTCTTGCTTCACAGATACCGCGGCCAAGAAATGAAAAGTTTAAATAATTTGCCATAGTTTATTCACGCTGTCAGCAGCAGCACAAGCTGTGGGAGGCATCTCCACATATGAATGACCATCTGATTATCCTTCTAGTAGATCAGGCACACAGCATTTTTGATTTCAATTGAACACCAACATCAACAGAATACGTGGCTGGGACATAACAAAAAGGGTTAGTTTCTTTTTTTTTTTTTTTTTTTTTTTATTTTCCCACTGTACAGCAAGGGGGTCAGGTTATCCTTACATGTATACATTACAATTACAGTTTTCCCCCCACCCTTTCTTCTGTTGCAACATGAGTATCTAGACATAGTTCTCAATGCTATTCAGCAGGATCTCCTTGTAAATCTATTCTAAGTTGTGTCTGATAAGCCCAGTTAGTTTCATTCAGGGCTGTCCTGCTGGTTCAAATAAAACAGAATAAGTAAAATGGAAGATAGACCAACATACTAAAATAATGAAAAAGCATCCTTGGCCAGTTCATCTCCTAGATGCACGTGGCATGGCAGACTGACTTATCAAAAAGTGCATTCATGGAAAGCCTGGGAGTTCCCCTTGTGGCTCAGTGGGGTAAGGACCTGACGTCTCTGTGAGGATGCAGGTTCGATCCCTGGCCTCACTCAGTGGGTTAAGGATCCTGCATTGCTGCAAGCTGCAGGCTGAAGATGGGCCTCAGATCGGGTGTTGCTGTGGCTGTGGTGAAGGTCTCAGCTGCAGCTCCAAGTCAGCCCATAGCCTGGGCATTTCTATATGCTGTAGGTACAGGCCTAAAAGCAAGAAGGAAGGATGGAAGGAAGGAAAGGGAGAAAGACAAAGAAAATCTTGGAGTTCCCACCGTGGCTCAGCAGTAACAAACGCGACTAGTATCCATGAGGATGTGGGTTCCATCCCCGGCCTGGCTCTGTAGGTTAAGGATCTGGCATTGCCGTGAGCTGTGGTGTAGGTCTCAGACACGGCTCGGATCCTGTGTTGCTGTGGCTGTGGTGTAGGCCAGCAGCTGTAGCTCTGATTCAACCCCTATCCTGGGAAGCTCCATATGCCGTGGGTGCAACCCCAAAAAGACAAAAAGAAAAGAAACAAAAATCTTTCCTTCAGTGAATAGTGATGCACTAATCTTATTTCCTCACCGATATATGATAGTTACACAGCAAGTTATACCGGGGAAAGCTGGGGGGCAGGGAATATGCTCATTCCCTTTATTATCATTAATTCTTCCATCAAAGCAAACTGAGTCAAAAATAAAAATCTCACGAAATATACAGATAGAGAAACCGCTGCAATGGGGAGCTACATTAGGCACGGGAGGTCGTTCATCTAGGAAGCCATCAGGTGCAGCAACAAATCCAACACCAGAGCCTAGAAGGTGGACGATTCCTCGACACCCCTTCACCTCTGCATCAAGAGAAGCAGGGCCAAGTCATCTGTCTAATGTCACAAGAGGACGGCAGGTGGGCTGGACACAGACACACCTGAACGGTTAGAATTAAGAAGGACCCGATGCCAAAGAAACTCTCTATCCTCCCAAAAATTAAGAGGGCTCACTTCACGATTATACGGCCCAGCATCCAGGGGTACACCTTAAATGTACACCACCTTCATGTGTCAATGACACCTGGAGAAAGCTGACCCACTAGCAAGGGAAATCCTTGTTTGGATTGGGTCAACGCGAATGAGTTTCACCGTAAGAAAACCAACTAGCCTTTCCATCGCTGTGACTATCGATAGAAATGCCTATTGGTGTCTGCATAGAATGTCCTAAAGGAGATAATACTGAAGGAGATAACGCATGTGCACACACACACACACACGGCCACAGAAATCCACAGGCACATCCAGAGCCTGTCTTTATCATGATGCATACATCAGAGATGCGTTCTGCTCTGAAGACTCTACTGAGACCTCAGACGGGCATGGCTTGACATGTAACCTCCTTGAAAACAAAAGAGAACTCCGGAAGAGATCCTACAAATGTCACATCCTGCCCGAGATGCAAACGCCCCAAGAGAGCTCCAAGTTACACATAGACCCCTGGTGGCAAGAGGTCTGGGTGGCTGCCGTGAGTGAGGGGCTCACAGCACCCCGGGACCCAGCCACCTACTGAAAAGGTGTGGCAAGATCAAGAGTGGTTTCCTTTCAAGTTAGGGTTTTTTGGTTTTTGTGGGTTTTTTTTTTTTTTTTTGGTCTTTTTATGGCTGCCCTTGTGGCATATGGAAGTTCCCAGGCTAGAGGTCGAATCAGAGCTGCAGCTGCCAGCCTCCACCACAGCCACAGCAACACAGGATCCAAGCTGCATCTGTGACCTACACCACAGCTCACAGCAAAGCCAGTTTCTTAACCCACTGAGTGAGCCCAGGGATTGAACCCACATCCTCATAGATACCAGTTGGGTTCATTACCTCTGAGCCACAACGGGAACTCCTGAAGCTGGTTCTCTAATGACAAACTACGATCCTCACTGGGGGACATCAGAACCCACTATGTGTGACATCATCAGCCTCTCATCTTAGAGCTCTTCATCGATATTCAGAAACTAAAGAAATGCATCAACACACAAAATCTCATGCAATTTTCTTAAGCTGTCCAGTGTTTTTACAATAGCAATGGTTAAAAAAAAAAAAGCCTACTTTATAAAATGTTTAAAAGATGATAAAGACATCCCCACACACTGCTGATAGAAAAACATGTTTGGGGCTGGGTTGCACATTTTCAGGCACACGCTGATGTGCAAATAGCCTTGCTTGTCGGACAGTGTGGCTCTGTCCTCAGGCTGTGCGGCAGTGCGAAAGGAGTGGGCACAGAATGTGCTCCTCGGGCTGGAAAAGCCCAGCACGCAGCCCAGGAACTGCTATTGTTGCTCTGAAATGAAGGTCACAGGAACCCAAAGGGTGACACGTCATGCCTTCAGCAGACACAGACCAAGCTGCACTATCCGACAATTGGCCATCATGACAATGTTCGCCCTGCTCCAGGGAGAAGTCAAGCTCTTGACAGATCTTAATTTCTTCATTCTGCTCCACGCCTCTGCAAGGTAGAGAAGTGCCCCACTTCACAGGTGGCAAACCTGGGGCCAGGAAGGCACAGGAACGCAAGCAACGTGTCAGAGATCGCTCCAGAATTTGTGTTCCTGAACCAGTCTACCACTAACCCCGTCAATGACTACATTCTGCCATGAATCTCAGAACCCCATAGGCAGCACAAAGATACAGGACCAAGGATCTCACCCTGCAGAAACTCCAGGTCTCAAAGGATTAGCTCAGATATACCCACAGATAACTCTGATTGGGGGGTCCACAGGAAACACAAGAGATGCCTCCTTCCTGGGAACACTGACCCTAAATCCAAAGACTATGAGTTGGTGTGCGAAGGAGAAATGGGATTAGCAGAGTAGGATGTGAGGTGGCAGGTGCGATGCAAGAAAAAGAGGCTGAAGGAGTCTGGATCCTTTCTTTCTGTAAATGGACGGGCAGACAAAAGAGCAGGGGCTAAATTTAAAAGCCGGGTGAGGAGTTGTCCAATGCCTGCTTTTCTCATCCCGGTGGCATGAGGCTGTGACAGGACGTCACTGAGGGAGGGTGGCTGAGTTAATCTCTCCAGGCAGGCACAGAGAACATTCTTCTATCGTTCACCCCCAAGACTCTTGTCCGGAACAGCTGTCTCCAAACCAGGCTTCTATTTTTGTCCTTTCGAAGGCTGCCACCCAGCAGGTCAAATGCGTCTGAATCGCCAACACCAGACACACATCATTCTTTTGCTGGATCTGGGCACAGAGTCTCACGAAAGATCCTATTCATCGTCTTTTCTCCTCTTGGGTGTCTCTCCACCTGCAGGACCCTGATGCCCTGGATTGATGGGAGCCCCACGGACCCACATTGACAAATGTAATTCACGCTAGATGCTTTCTCGCCCAAGATGCTGTGGTTCATACTCTCGCTGGTGCATTCATTTCAGGGACTAAAACCCACCCGCTACAGAGGGGACAAGGGACAAAACTGGTCCCATGGCAAAAAGAAAGAACAACCATCTGTCTAGTTAACACTGTTTGAAACATTAAGGGTGACTAAGAAGCAAGACCTCAAATGGCTAAATAATGTGAGCCAGGGGCTGACCCACCTTCTCTCTGAAGAGCCAGCTAGGAACTATCTTGGGTTGTGTGGGTGATTTGATCAGCTCCCGAGCAGCTCAGAAGCAGTGGGGCCAGACACCAGCCAACTAACACGGCTGGGTCTCCGTACCACTTTATCTATAACATCAGGCGTCGGGTTGCATTTGGCCCAAATGCCACAGACTGCTGAGTCCTTCCCTAAGTTACTGAAATTTGGGGATGAAGGTGGGTGGACATACCCTGACCTGACTCCCCAAGATCCACTCCTTCAGAGTCAGGGGAGAAATGTCACCTCAACCTCCAGTGATGATTTATCTTTCACTTAATTGGAGTCCTATGTCTCTTCTGCAAGAATGAAACACTAAAGAATCTATCCTGGCCTGAAATGTAAAGTAACCACATCTCCAGTATCAGCCCTGAGTTGAGCTGAGTCTCACCTAGATGCCCCATACAACATCTCGTTGTAGCCTGCCTTCTATAAAGCTTTGTTGCTTTTGTAATTTGCTCTGCTAGGATTTTGCCCCAACCCACCCCCCAGTCATTTTTATAATCCCCTGAAAGCCTGGATGGCATGCCTCTCCTGTGTAATCAAGCCTTCTACAACTGCCACTGCACATTATGTTTTCCTACTCTCCATTCCCCAGGCATTTTTCAAGGCTCTTGTATATGGGATGTCTGACAATCAATTTGATGCAGGTCTCACCATCCCATTGGGATCAAGAGTACTTGAAAAGAGACTCTATAACCTAAATATCTGTCAACAGAAAAATGGATTAAGAAGATGTGGTACATATACACAATGGAATACTATGCAGTCATAAAAAAGAACAAAATAATACCATTTGTAGCAACATGGATGGACCCAGTAGATTCTACATTCTATTTCTATGTAGAATCTAAGATATGGTACAAATGAACCTATCTACAAAATAGAAACAGACTCACCAACATGGAGAACAGACTTGGGGTTGCCAAGGAGAAGTGGGGAAAGGGAGTGGGACAGATGCAAACTGTGACGTTTGGGATGGATAAGCCATGAGGTCCTGCTGTATAGCACAGGGAACTATACCCAATCACTTGTGACAGAACATGAGAGAAGATAATGTAAGAAATGGAACGTATTTACGTATATGACTGGGTCACTTTGCTGTACAGCAGAAATTGACCCAACATTATAAAACAACTGTATCCACAAAATTTTTAAAAAAATAATCTGATTAAAATTTTTTTAAAAAAAGAAAAGATACTCTAATTCACTATTGGATCAACTGTGGTCCATGGCATAACTCCTTCCACCCAGAGAACGTCCAATACATGCATGGAAAGGATGAAGTCATAGAGGAACTGATGGAAAGTATTGCTGGCGTAAAGACAACCCTACAGATGAGTGTGATTATATATAATGGGTATTTCCAACCTCTTTCAGTCCCTTGCGTTTCCCCAACCTGCTCCATTCCAAAAGTTCTTTTCCCCAGAGTCTTACCCAATAAGCTCATGTTCTTCTTCTTACCTTCCATTTGTCCATGAAAATAAGTTGAGCATGAAATAGTTCAACTCCCTGCCCTCCCAGAGGTCAGTTTATCCAGTGCCATCTCATCACCTCCATGTCCCTTCCAGGCAACCTTAGCCTCCCTCGCCCACAGAGCATGTCTCTTCTACCTGAAGTGAGTCATGCAAACACCCCATTGTCCAGCCTCCAACCTCTGCCTTCTGGTATGACTTCCCCAACCACGGGCCCAAACTTGGCAAAAGTTAACCCTGTGGCATCATGGTCACATGTTTCGTCCAAAAAAAAAAAAAAAAAAGGGAAGGAAGGGAGGGACGGAGGGAAAAAAGAAATGCAATGAAATCAACTCATCTAAAACCAAGATCAAAAAATAAAATAAAATAAAATAAAACCATGACCATCTAGCAGTTCAATTTTCTACTTAGGTAGACAGTCTCAATTGTTCCAAAAGGCAATCTAATTTTCCGGATGTTTGCTAAGTTTATCCTGTGTAGTTCCACCTCTAGTTCATGTAATACACCCTTTCCATCATATTCTTGCCAAAACTCCGGATCCCATAGCACCCATGACACGTGTTCACACCTCCCCAGTATGATGCCAGCCCTCAGTGAAAATACCCATCTGTTCCCCGTAAACCTAGGTCTCAGCTTTGTGCATCTGAGAAAAGGGACCAAATAGAGCCCTTTCCTGCTACTGGAAGCCAGTGTTCCCCACGTTCAGCAGGAATATCAACCGCCTCTTCCAGAGTCCTATGTGTCACTTCTCTTGTCCCCTCAACCTCTCTCCTTCAGGAGAAACTGCTTCCTTTTACAGGGAGGAAACAGAAGGCTTCATTTGGGGTCACCATCAGCTTCCAGCCTCTATACAGCCCCATCCACTAGCACCTGCTCTCGTGTTACCCCAGAGTAGAGACAGTCTCTCCTCCTGGCAAAGATCAACCCTCCTTCCACACGTGGGCTCTCATGTCCCACGACCTTCTCAGAAATCTGAAACTCTTAGTCATCTTTTGCATCTTTACTCTCGCTCTATTCAAGGTGACTCGGGAGAATGAAATACACTTCAAACGTCCCCAGGACAACCCCTCCCCCCGTCACAGCCTGTCTCCTTGCAGACACATTTCTGAAAAGAATCTGAGAAACCACTTCCCCCTGCCTCCAGCCTCTTCCATCCATCTGGCTTCTGCCTCTCATGCTCCATGGAAAAAACACATATTAGCATCACGTGTGTAGCATACGCAATGGACCCTTGGTGACCACAGTCTTACTTGACTGTTCATCAGCATCTACTGCTGAGAACCATGCTCTGCCTGGGATCTTCTCTCCTTCTTTGTCTTCCTTTTATTTCCCCAGTCGCTTTCTCCCTATCTCTTCTGTTGCATCATCACTTCTCATCCCACCTTTTACATCCAGCTTGGTCCCCGACTCGATTCTCTCTTGCACCAAGATGATCTCACCCATCTTCTCATGTGCCCACCAAATACAGGTCTCTGCCCAGGATCCTAATTCCTTCGGGGAACCTTTACCTACCCCATCATGCCTGCCAAAAATATAACAGCTCCTGGCCTCCTTTCCCTCAAACCCAATCTCCAATACCAGTGGATTTACCAACACAGCTGTGCTCTTCCATGGTCCTCTTAATTGAGTTAAACTTTGTACCCTTCAGACTCAAGCTCAAGTGTTTTTTCAGTTATGCATTCACTCACAAAGTATTTCTTTTTTTTTTTTTTTTTTTTGTCGTTTTGCCATTTCTTGGGCCGCTCCTGCGGCATATGGAGGTTCCCAGGCTAGGGGTCCAATCGGAGCTGTAGCCACCGGCCTATGCCAGAGCCACAGCAACGTGAGATCCAAGCCGCGTCTGCAACCTACACCACAGCTCACAGCAACGCCGGATCATTAACCCACTGAGCAAGGGCAGGGACCGAACCCGCAACCTCATGGTTCCTAGTCGGATTCGTTAACCACTGCACCACGACGGGAACTCCACAAAGTATTTCTTAATAACAGATCAGGCCGTGTTTTATGTTCTGGGGATACAGGTATCAGATTTACATCTGCCATCACACTTGCCTCACTCTGGTGGTTTCCTTACACTCATAGACGGAACTTGGAAGACACTCTGCAATACTGGCTTTTTCATCATCACTACAAACCCCTCTGTCTGTCTGTCTGTCTGTCTGTCTGTCTGTCTTTCTTTCTTTCTTTCTTTTTTGCATTTTAGGGACCTAGCCCTTCACTGGCTGTTTTTTTTTTTTTGTTTTTGGGGGGATTTTTTTTTCCTTTTTAGGGCTGCACCCCTGGGCATATGGAAATTCCCAGGGTAGGGGTCAAATGGGAGCTGTAGCTGCTGGCTACACCACAGTTCACAGCAATGCCCGATCCTTAGCCTACTGAACAAGGCCAGGCAAGGATGGAACGTGTGTCCTCATGGGTCCTAGTCAGGTTCGTTAACTGCTGCACCACAGCGGGAACATCCCTGTACTATGTTTCTATAGTAACAAACTTACTGTTCCAATTCTAAGGCTGATACATAGTTATTTCTCAGTTCATCCTTAGCCTCACTTCTCATTCCTTATACTGGATGTGGGGGTTATTACTGACCTTTGATTTTAACTGTTACCCACATGATAGATAGATAGATAGATAGATAGATAGATAGATAGATAGATAGATAGACAGACAGACAGACAGACAGACACATCTATCTATCCATCCAACCATCCATCCATCCATCTTCTCTATCTATCTATCTTCCTTCCTTTTGGCCACACCCGGACAGCATGCAGAAGTTCCTGGGACCAGGATGGAACCCATGCCACAGCAGTAACCAGAACCACAGCAGTGACAGTGCCAGATCCTTAACCTGCAGAGCCACCAAGGAACTCATCTATCTTCTCTATCTTTATCTATCTAACCTATCCATCCATCCATCATATATATTTTGCCATTGATCAATTGATCTATCTATTCACCCATCCATCATATATATTCATTCTATCTATCTATCTATCTATCTATCTATCTATCTATCTATCTATCTATCTATCTATCCATCCACCCATCCATCCATCCATCCATCCACTGAAACACCCATCCATCCCTTGTTCTCTCTCCCTCTCTCTTGCTCTCTCTGAATGCATTCTATTGGTCATATGACCATGGCTGGAGGATACCTCATCAGCCATATCCCTCAACCTCCCTTGTTTGCCTGTTCATCCCCAGCACCACTGAGCTGCTGTTTGCTCCCTAAAAGCATCTCCCTCCTGCCTGGAATGAAAGTCCCACCTTCCCTCTCCCAGCAAACACTTCCCAACATCAGTCTGCAAAGGATCCATCTCTCCTGAGACATCCTCTGAGTTCCCAGGGTGAGTCAATGACCTCTAATCGCCCCTTCTCAGAGCTTCCTTAGAGTTTGTTTTCCTAAAACTACCTCCTTAGCTCTCCATCTCAACAAGAGAATAGGAGCTTCTAGAGGTCAGGGACCCTGCTTCTAGAAGTCATTACACCCCAGAAGCTACCCCTGCTCCTGGTGTGTGTACTCAAGTGGCTCACAGTATGTCTGGTTAAACTAAATGAGCAAAGTGCTAAGTGAGGCTAACACATGAACTTTTTTCAAAGGTGCACAGCCTGGGGGATGCCTCCTGACACCTAAGGACTGAGACGAGCCAGACCGGCCAGCGCTGCCCACTCTTGGGAAGCTGATGAAAACGTTTGCTGAAAGCCAAAGAATGAACCTGAATATAATAACGATACCACCTACGAAACTACCAGTGTCTCTTCCTGTTATGTGCGTTCCAGTGAAAGTCTCCATGGCTCTGAAAGCTGTGTGATGCAAGAACGGAAGAGACACCACTCAGTGACTCTAAGAAGCGACTCCTAAATGAGGTGGACTTCAGCCAACCAGTTGCTTCTGGGGCCTGCCCTTTGGGGAGAAATGCCAGGAGCTGCAGTGCCTTTGGTGCACGCATCCGGGAATTTGAAAAGCATTTTTCTGGGCATAGAGAAAGTCTCCTTTCTGGAACAGTCAGGAAATTGTGATTTTTTTCAGCCCCCGCCTCTTGTTGACAAATGCTTCTGAAGACACCATCTGTAGAGTTACCTTATCCATCCCACTGACACTTACCACCTGCTGTGAGGCAGGGTGAAAGGGAGATGTTGTGGAGGGAGCCTCCCACTGGGTGGCCTTGACTCAGAGAGGAGTGAACGTGAAGCCTGAGCCAGGAGACTCTCGGAAATTTTCTACTATAAGAAAGAGACTGAAACCTCTACACTCTACTCGGAGAACATCTTAGGGATGCTATTCTGGTCTCCGCTAAGGGAAAGTCTTTTAGGGAAAGGAAAAAACATTTGGGGAGAGGGCGTTCCTGTTGTGGCAGAGGAAAAGAATCCAACTAGTATCCATGACAATCCCTGGCCTCATTCAGTGGGTTGGGGAGCTGGTGTTGCCGTGAGCTGCAGTGTAGGTGGCAGATGTGGCTCAGACCCCGCACTGCTGTGGCTGTGGTGTAGGCCTGCAGTTGCTGCTCCGATTCGACCCCTAGCGTGGGAACATCCATATGTTGCAGGTGAGGCTGTAAAAAGCAAAAAAAAAAAAAAAAAAAAACCAAAACCAAAAAAAAACCCGGGAGTTCCCGTCGTGGCGCAGTGGTTAATGAATCCGACTAGGAACCATGAGGTTGCGGGTTCGGTCCCTGCCCTTGCTCAGTGGGTTAACAATCTGGCGTTGCCATGAGCGGTGGTGTAGGTTGCAGATGAGGCTCGGATCCAGCGTTGCTGTGGCTCTGGCGTAGGCTGGTGGCTGCAGCTCCGATTCGACCCCTAGCCTGGGAACCTCCATATGCCGTGGGAGCGGCCGAAGAAATAGCAAAAAGACAAAAACAAAAAACCAAAAAAACCCAAAACCAATTCAGGTAGAGTCTTGGAAGCAGAAGGAAGAGCAATCTGGGGAGTGAGGGCTCATTCTTCCCTCAGCGGCTATTTACTGAACACCTGTGACGGGGGTATTTTGGACACAAGGATAGATTAGACTATGGAATTATGCAGCCTGGATTCCTGTCCCCATGACACTTACAGGGGAGACAGTTAAATCAATAAAAAGGCAGCCCATCAGATGTGCAGGGGACAAAATCGAGGTGGGGTGATGCATGCCTGGGATTGGGGGGGGTGGGCTTGGAGGGGGGACCAGAACTTTTGAGCTGATGGTGCAGAGAGAGCTGATGGAAGCTCCGTGTGACGGAAGGATGGGCTCTATGCAAAGATCAGCGGATGCGCTTTCCAACACTGCCAACGGACACACCCCAGAGTGCCAACAAGATTAAGGAGCTGGGGGACCAGAGAGAAAAATGAGGCAGAGAGGAGGAGAACGAAGCAGGAAGGAGAGGACGGAAGGACTGTGTACAGCCAAGACAGACTTCACATCCTCTTCTCGGCACACAGCAATATGTCAGGATTCGAAGAAAGGAACAGGGAGTGCCCGTTATGGCTCACTGGGTTAAGGACCCAATGAGCATCCATGACGATGCAGGTTCAATCCTTGACCTTGCTCAGTGGATTAAGGATCCTGTGTTGCCATAAGCTGTGGTATAGGTCACAGATCCAGCTTGGATCAGGTGTTCCCATGGCTGTGGTGTAGACCGGCAGCTGCAGCTCCCATTGGACCCCTAGGCTGGGAACTTCCATAGGCTGCAGGTGCAGAGGAAGGAAGGAAGGAAGGAGGGAGGGAGGGAAGGAAGGAAGAAAGAAGAAGAAGAAAGAAAGAGAGAGAGAGAGAGAGAGAGAGAGAGAGAGAGAGAGAGAGAGAGAGAAAGAAAGAAAGAAAGAAAGAAAGAAAGAAAGAAAGAAAGAAAGAAAGAAAGAAAGAAAGAAAGAAAGAAGAAAGAAAGAAAGACAGGCAAAGAAAGAAAGGAAGGAAGGAAGGAAAGAGAGAGAGAGAGAGAAAGAAAGAAAGAATGAAAAAGAAAGAAAGAGAAAGAAAGAAAGAAAGAAAGAAAGAAAGAAAGAAAGAAAGAAAAAGAAAAGAAAGAAAGAAAAGAAAAGAGAAAGAAAGACAAAGAAAGAAAGGAAGGAAGGAAGGAAGGTAGGTCACGTGAAGATGGAGGCAGAGATGGGAATGTTACATCCCAAATCCAGGTAGTTCTAGCAACCACCAGCAGCCGGGGGACATCAGCAAGGACCCTCCCCCCTGGAACCCCCAGAAGGAGCAAAGCCCTGATAACCCCTTGATTTCAGACTTCTGGTCTCCAGAACAGAGAGAAAGAATCCCTGCTGGTTTCTTTTACCCTCTGAGCTGGGAGGACCTTGTCGGCAGCCTCAGAAACTGAGTGTGTGCAGCAATGTATGTGTATGTTTCCTAAAGCACATGCAGGGGCCTGGGAGGAGAAGGGACTGGAGGCCACAGAGAAGCAGCAGTGTGAACAGGGAGAAACCCACTGGGGAGGTGAATTTGAGGGGATGGTGGCCAGGAAGAGGCTGTGATGGATGGTCTTTTTAGGGCCACACCTGCAGCACACAGAGGTTCTCAGGGGTCAAACTGGAGCTGCAGCTGCAGGCTTACATCACAGCCACAGCAACGCAGGATCTGAGCCACGTCTGTGACCTATGCCACAGCTCAAGGCAATGCTGGATCCTTAACCCACTGAGTGAGGCCAGGGATCAAACCCACATCTTCATGGATACTAGTTGGATTCATTACTGCTGAGCCACAACGGAACTCCCCGTGAAAGGATTTTCATATCAACAGCTGTAAGGGTCCCAGGCTTATTAATGCAACAGGTATGGGTTTTTTGGTTGTTGTCTATTTATCTTACTCTCAATGAAAACCCCAATGACTCGGTACGAGGACACTGTCAAATTATGTAGAAGCTCTAACAAGGACAAGGATTCCTTAACTCTCAGATGAGCAGATGGATCAGGACTTGGTAACCTAGTGTGTTCAGACTGATTGACACAAGCATTCAGAGCATGTGGACAGTAGAAGGAAATTTACTTGAGAAGCTTCTCAGAAGCCAACGGTTCAGAAACTATCATAGGACCGACATTGCCAAGATTGCGAAGATGCGACCAGTGTTATGTTCAAAACATACAACGGACCCTGTCTCTACCTCCTGCTGGAGCCTTTTCATAAAGGTGAAATGTACTGATACCAAAATCTGAACAGGATAATCATGCTGCAAACAGACTTCCTTAAGAAGAAAATAAGGAAACAAATAACAGGGTCACTGTTCCTTCACCCCCATCATATTAAATTGTTTTTTAAAACACAGATTACAGCAGGACCTAACATTCCTATGATTACAAAGAAACACCTGTTGGCCTGAGTCAATCATAGCTATTCTATCAAGACAGCCCACAGATTTCATTAGGGGAACAGATCTGAATGGGGAATTCAGTGGACTCATGAGCCCAAATCATAGAGACCTTTTTGAGCAGTTCTGATTAAGAGTGGACATCACTACTGTTCAGAAACGGATGCTCTTTTGATCAATGAGCTTCAATGGTGTGATTCCTTGTGTTTGCATAACTCACAGCTTTAGAAAACAAAGTATCTTGACATTGAGGTGTCTTTGGTCATTCCCCCAGCTAGAAGGAAGCCGTGTCTTTTTCGTCTTTTTTTTTTTTTTTTTGAGCTGTACTATAACGCCGCACTGTAACAATGCTTTACCGTGAACTTGATTTCAACTCAATGTGACAAAGCGATAATGCTTTGCAATAGAGCAGCAGCTGAGATATTAATACAGTGTCACAAGCGGATGGTATTTCTAGCACTCAAGCAAAGCATTTGTAACACATCCAATACGCCTCTTAAAAAAGGAAAAATAAGGAGCAGCTACAGACATGTGTTTCGGATCATATGAGAGCCTCGGCTCCCCGACATTATTCAGGCCTTAGACGTTCTGTTTATGCCCTGGCCTCACCATTCACTTATGTCTCTGAAGAGCCAGCTCTCAAAGCCCCCGCCATCTCTTCTTGCTCATCCTGCTTCCTCAGATTCATCAGGTGGCAGTCATCTGATCACCTGTCCCTGAACTGAGGCTCCATCACCGTGTGTGGAACTTTCTTAAACCACATGCTACTCGCAAACCGCTTCTATCACTGCAATTTTTGTGCACATCTCGGCAGTGGCCACCAAGCTACCTTGGAACCCAACAGACATTCATCAGGGAGAGTGAACGGACAGTGGCACTAACTCACGAAATGTGGTCTGTGACTCCACCTTGAGAGAGGCTACTGTCTATGACATAATGTCAATGGCTTTCTCTCAACAGGCTGGAAGCTCAGGGAAATAGGACAGAAGCAGCTAGTCTTAACGTATAGGAATATGAGTCTTCAATTCTCGCTACTCAAAAATAAGACAATTAGAGGTGGGCTGGCAAAAACAGTGGGTTAATCCCGTTCTGAGTCAACACCCCTGCTCATTCATTTTACTCATGCTGAAGACTGGTCTGTCCTGTACTGGTGCGTAACGATGGAAAGCAAAGGAAGCAGGATAAACACCTGGAAGGTATCCATCCAGACCAGCAACCAACAGGAATCCTTCTGTCCTGCATTCCAGGTAACCAAGGTATAAGCAAAGGTCCCTGCCCCCAGGCACTGAGAATTTAAAAGGACTCAGATGGGCACGTCAGGATGGAACAGAAGTATAAGGTCTCACAGGCTACATGCTGCCTCTGGGGTGGATAGAAGACTGCCCTTTCTCCGTCTCTTTGGCTCAGGCTCCGTGGGATGTGGCATTTCCCCACTCCTGGCAGTTTGCACAGAAAGCCATCTGCTTCTCATCCATCTCCAGCTCTCCTGAGGAGGGAGGGTAAGAGGCTGGGAGATGGAGAGGTAGAAGGACAGGAGAGCAGACATGCTCTAACATCTTCCCAGCCTCGCCTCCTTTGGCAACATTTCTTGGGTCCTGCTGGCTTAGTGAGGCTCTCCTTGCTGTATGCACCCCAGCATCTTGCGTCAAGAAATGTTGATGCCCTTATTAAATTTCATGGGTCTCTTTAGACTTCCTGCCATCCCTACCCTACTGAACCACCCACCCACTTACCTGCCCAACCAACCGCTCAATCACTCCATAACCAACCAACCACTCAATCAACCCCCAATCAACCATCCAATCACCCAATCATCCCCCACCCAACCACATAACCACCCACCCAACTACCCATCTATCCAAGCAACCAACCACTCAGCCACTCACCCACCCAACTATTCAACCACACACCCACCTAGCCAACCACTCAACCAACTACCCAACCAACCACCCACCCAATCAACCGCTCAACTACTGACACAAACATTCACCCACCCCACCCACCCAATGATCATACAATCACCCAACCAACCAATCACCAAGCCACCCACCCAACTACTCAACCATCCTCTCAACCAACCACTCAACCAACCACCTACCCACCCACCCCTCAAATAACAACCCAATTTCCCACAAGTCAACCACTCACCTACTCAACCACCCAACCATCCACTCCATCAACTACCCAAAGAACCCCTCAACCAGCTACCCAACCAAACTTGCACCCAATCAACCACCCATCCACCCACCTACCCAACCTGCCCAACATGAGCTCCTTCAGAGCAGAGCAGGCACCCCATTTTGCCTTTGTTTTTGCCTCCAACCCAGTGCCACATACACAGCTCCATCGGTATTTTGTAAACTAATAGATGAAAGCTTTCCACAGATTATCCCTTCATGTTTTTACAGGGAAACCCTCATTTCCTGAGACCCAGGGGATTTGTGAAACATCCACATGAGAGAATCCTAAAAGGGTGAGAAAGCACTTTATCGCTTTAAGGTAGCAAAGTTCGATGGCCATGTGCTTTCCTGTGTCTTAGGCATCTTCCTGCTTTTTAGAGGCAGTGCCCACAGTCTGAGACAGCGTGGTTCACCTCTTTGCAAGATCCCTTCTTCCCATCCTCCCCCGGTACCTCCAACCCACACCCACTGCATGTCCAGGTGGCATTCTAACCCTCAGCCCTCATAGACTCTTTGAGGTACCTCATCTAAGTCTTCATGATGGGCCATGTTGCATTATCATTAGATACGTGTGTCTTGTGTTCACAGAGTGTATGAAGTGCAAGCAACGTGGAGTTAGTAGCTGGGTCTTATCTAATATCCCCAGTGCCGAGTCTGGGCCATCGTGGTGGTGATTGACCTAATGCTGTGTCAGGAATGAAGCATACAGAGTGGGGTGAGGGAGGCAGAGTAATGACCTCCCAAAGATGCCCATCTTCCCAAGCCCAGACACACGTGAATACATTACCTGTCCCTGCGAAAGGGCCTCTGTGGACCGGAAGAAGTTCAGGGTCTAGCGATGGGAAACTCACTCCATGTTATCTGGATGAGACCAGTTATCATCACAAGGGTCCTTACCATTTCATGCCAGAGAATCAGAGCAAGAGAAAGAGATGAAATCATGGAAGCAGAGGTCAGAGAGAGAGAGACAAAGGTTGGAAGACACTGCATGGATGGATGTAAAGATGCAAGAAAGGGCCATGAGCCATGGCATGGGGATAGCCTCCAGAAGCTGGAGAAGGCAAAGAAATGGATTCTCCCTGAGACTGACCCTCTGAAAGATGCAGGGCTGTGATCACCTTCATTTCAGACCACTGAGGCCCATTGCAAAACTCTGACCTCTAGAACTACAAGTGGATGCATTTCTGTTGCTTTAAGTCTGCAAGTTTGTGTTAATTTGTTACAGCAGTGGATAAATACTAATACATGGGGGAGTTTGTGTTTATTTCTTACAGCAGTGGATAAATACTAATAATACATGGGGGAGTTTGTGTTAATTTGTTACAGCAGTGGATAAATACTAATACATGGGTTGGGGGGCAGGGAGAGGTGTAAGGAGTCTTGTTTTAAGCAACTACACAATACAAGGCTGCATTTACATTTGGGGTAAAACCACTTCATTCTAGTGTCTTGATATAGACTTGTGATTTTTTTAATTTTTATTTTTTAGGGCCACACCTATGGCATATGGAAGTTCCCAGGCTAGGGGTTGACTTGGAGCTGCAGCTGCCAGCCTATGCCACAGCCAGGGCCACACCAAATCCAAGCTGCATCTGCAACCAATGCCATCGCTTGTGGCACCACTGGATCCTTAACCCAAGGCCAGGGATCAAACCTGCATCCTCACAGAGACGATGTCAGGTGCTTAACCTGCTGAGTCACAGCAGGAACTGGAGAATGGGTGCTTTCAAGAGTTCTATAGGGACTGTACCAGAAACGGCCACGTTGGCCATCTGCATTTTCCATGCCCATGACCCAAAAGAGTCGTGTATGCTTCCATGTGACCAAAGAACAGCATCACAGAGCCACGATGCAGGAGGAGGGGACCAGGGCACTGAGCGGATGGGGAAAGGGGCTGATACCGTGGGCATTCCCCACCTAGACAGATTTCTCACCTTTATAGATTCCGTTACTGCCTCCGTGAACTTCCCCTTTGACAGTCACCTCCTCTACGTGGGCTCCTTGGTCCGAAGAGAAATAGATGAGGGTGTTATTAGCCAGCTTCAACTCATCTAGAACGTCCAGGATCTGCCCTGAAAGGGAGAAGAAACTCCGTGTTCAAACCGTCCAACCTTTACCAAGACAGGGATGTGATTTACCCTCATCGACTTGTCCCTCAGTTTTCGAGGGGGAGGCGGAAATGGTCTCGTATGCTGAGCTCTCTCACACGACCCCAGCGGGGGACGCGGTGGCATCGGGGCTCCGGGCGGAGACCACCAGAAGATTCCGTCGGAATGAAGCATCACCTACAAGCATCATGTGAAGCTCTAGGCATAGCAGGGTAATTCTGTCAAGAGACCTGATAAAGGATGCTAGAAGAATCAGGTTCACAGATCAGGAGCCTCTTGGAGGAAGGTGCTAGAAGAGAGAGGCCAACTTGTTGCAATCATGAGCTAGCCTTGGTCCTGAAGCTAGAAAGAGGTCTACTGTTTTTCCTTATTTATTCCTTTTAAAAATTGCATTGGAGTATAGTAGATTTACAATGTTATATAACGTATTTGGAGTGGATAAGCAATGAGATCCTGTTGTACAGCACAGGGAACTGTATCTAGTCACTTGTGATGGACCACGATGGAGGATAATACGACAAAAAGAACGTGTATATATGTATGTGTATATGTGTGTGTGAGAGACTGGGTCCCTTTGCTGTACAGTAGAAAACTGACAGAACTCTGCAAACCAACTATAATGGAAAAAATAAAAATCATTAAAATAATAAAACAATGTGGTGTCAGTTTCAGGTGCACCGCAAAGGGACTCCGTTGTTCACATACCTAGATCCAGTGTCTTTCAGAGCCTTTTCCTATATAGGTTATTACAGAATATTGGGTGTCTTCCTCACTGACTGGAAAAAATGAAACCATCAATGGTCCTCTTAAAGGAACAAATAAATATCTCTATCAATATTTTATGATGACCTTTTTAATACTCACCCTGGATACCCAAGTCTAAAATGGTCTGTCTGAATGCCAATATTCCTCACACTTTCCTGTTTCTTCTGTACCTGCTTCTCTAAATTTCATATTATGGACTAACAACCCCCCCCCATGACAAACCTTCAACGTAATAATGACGTCCACCTCAACAATGGGAATAGGGTTCCTATGTGTTAAACACTCCCTATGTGCCAAGGACTTGATCCTACCTGTGTAGCTCTTGCTGAACCAAACGAATAAACAGCACTGGCTCCATTGTACAGGTGAGAGCAACAGTGCTTCAAAGAGACACATGACCTGCTCAAGGTCACAGAGTAAGGAAGAGCAAGACGCAGGAAGGAAGACGTACACCTGACTCCAAAACACTCAGCACAGTTAAGCGGATGAACTCAAGGAGAGTCATGGAAAAGTGAAGAAGAAAAGAGACATGAAGGCAATCAGCTGCTGTCTTCTGCAAATTCCTCTAGGAAGACGAGAACTAGGTATGGAAGACGGATTACACCAGATTGAGCGTGACGTCATCAATGGCTCAATGCGCATGAAGGGCATGGAGTGGGTGTTGACTGTGCTTTTCTCTCTGCTTTCATTAATGCCCCCAATTTTCCATCAGGGAGGGGAAAAAACAAACCCCATAGAAGCCAGTTGAAGACGAAGGAAGGGCTGAAACACAGACTCTGATGAGGAAGCGATCATCCGCCCTCAAATCAGAAGAAAAGCATGCTCAGACGAGAGGCACAGACTTTATAATTTCCCCAGAGATACGAACATTCACAGAAGGCTAGTTTAATTTAGTCAGTCAACGCGTGCAGGTACAGTTTGAGGGAGTAAAGGGTCTGCTTCTGTTTTTTCTGTTTTGTTTTGTTTTGTGTTCAGCGTCTGAGGCACATGGAAGTTCCTGGGCCGGGAATGGAACCTCTGCCACAACAGTGACTCGACAACACTGGATCACTAACGTCAAGGCCACTAGGGAACGCCCCTGTTTTTTTTCTTTCCTTTTTACGGTGGCACCTTCAGCACATGGAAGTTCCCAGGCTATGGGCTGAATCAGAGCCCAACTGCTGGCCTACGCCACAGTCACAGCAACACCAGATGTGAGCTGCATCTTCAACCGATGCTGCAACTTGCAGCAACATTGGATCCTTAACCCAGTAAGTGAGCCTAGGGAGTCAAACCCACATCCTCATGGACACTATGTCGGGTGCCTAACTTGCTAAGCCACAATGGGAACTCCTCTGACTCTTTTTTTGATGTTTAACTGCTAAGAGCTTTTAAGCCTGACTTCACACTCTGCCTCATCCACTTGTGCCAATGAGCTCCTAAGAAAGCCTAGGGGCTCCCTCTCCCACTGCCCATGGGAGGTTTAAACTAAGCCAGCTCCTACCTGTAGGGGGACACCCACATCCAAGCCCCAAAACCTTCTCTTCATGAAAACTGCATCCATTCTCAAGCCATCTCCCTCAAGCCATCTTCAGTCCAGCTTAGGAGCTGCCCTGCTGTTCCCAGAAAGCCTCTTTACATCAGGTACCACCCTTTCCCCATCCTCGTGCTTTGGTTGTGGCATCACTGGTCACAGGGGACCCGCATTCTGGGTGGGGTCCTTCTCATCACGCAGGATAACCACAACAATGGGACATCTCCAAGGACACCAGCTGTCCTTTGCAACAGAAATAACAGCCCAGCATGGCTACGTCCTTTCCAACAGTGAAGTCATGTCCACAAGGAGATAGGCCCTCCGCCTTAGGGGTGGACCCTCACCGACTTGGTCCAGCAAAGGGCTAGAAGGCCACAGTCAACCCTTTATGGAGGTGACACAGATGATTCTGGATGCCAAAGCTAGACTCAAGTCACATGTCAACCAACGTGTCTCTGCTATTTGATCACGAAAGCCCCAGGTGAGGGCCGTTCCATCTTAGTGTTTTGACACAGATTATAAACCTTCCTGGAAGCCATGCCAAATACATAAATGTCACACTCAGGATCGAGGAACAAGACGCATGGGGCCACTTTAGCGATGTTTCTCTAAGGATAAATCATCAGCGGGCAGACGTTCATTGCAGTGTCGTGCAGTTGAGCTAAGCAAACCACCTGTGCCCTCCGGCTTGTGGTAATTTGACTCTGGTGCTAATTTAAGGCTTGTCACTTTGGAAATGGTAATTAGTATAATGAGCTGACATAGGAAGAAGCAATAAGGCAAGATAACCCCCACTTATACTTGGAATGAAAAATGCCCCTTTTGGTACATATAACCATTTCTAAGGAAAATAACACAGATTAGACAGGGAAAGGAGGATTGAGGGGGGTTTACTTTCTTGTGTGGTAACTGGTGATTTGCAAAAGAGCGCACAACCATGCCCCTCAATTTCAAATGCAATTCACTTTTCATAGATATCTTAGTTTGAGGAAAATGCTGTGAAGAAATGCCTTTTTAAAAATATGTGGCTTCTTGGAGTTCCCATTGTGGCTCAGCAGACATGAAGACAACTAGGAGCCATGAAGATGTAGGTTCGATCCCTGACCTTGCTCAGTGGGTAAAGGACCTGGTGTTGCCACGAGCTGTGGTGTAGGTCGCAGATGCAGCAAACATCTCAGATTGCTATGGCTGTGGCATAGGCCAGCGGCTGCAGCTCTAATGTGACCCATAGACCGGGAACCTCCATATGTAGCACCTGTGGACCTAAAATAAATAAATATATAGGAAGTTCCCTTTGTGTATCAGTGGTCAATGAACCCAACTAGGATCCATGAGGACGTGGGTTTGAGCCCTGGCCTCGCTCAGTGGGTTAAGCATTCGGCATTGCCATGAGCTGTGGTGTAGGTCACAGACGTGGCTTGGATCTGGTGTTGCTGTGGCTGTGGGGCAGGCTGGCAGCTACAGCTCCAATTAGACCCTAGCCTGGGAACCTCCATAGGCCATGGGAGCAGCCCTAGAAAAGGCAAAATGGCAAAAGACAAAAGGCAAAAAAAAAAAAAAGAAAAAGAAAAGAAAAGAAAAAGAAAAAAAAAAGGATCTGGCATTGCCACGAGCTGTAGTGTAGGTTGCAGATATGGCTTGGATCCTGCGTGCTGTGGCTGTGGTATAGACCTGAAGCTGCAGCTCTGATTCGACTCACTAGGCTGGGAACCTCCATATGCCCTGGGTGCGGCCATAAAAAGAAAAACAAAGAAAGAAAGAAATAAGTCTACAAATAACAAATAATCTATGTTGCTTCCCTGATAACTTCAGGTATGGGCACAATGCCTTGTATACGAATATTAATTAATTAATTAATTGTGCTTTTCAGGGCCACACCCACAGCATGTGGAAGTTCCTGGTCTAGGGGTCCAACTGGAGCTACAGTTGCCAGCCTACACCACAGCTGCAGCAACGCCAGACCTGAGCTGTGTCTGTGACCCACACTGCAGCTCATGGCAACACTGGATCCTTAACCCACTGAGCAAGGCCAGGGATCAAACCTGCCTCCTCAGGGATCCCAGTTAGATTTGTTTCTGCTAAACCATGATGGCAACTCCAAAAACACTCTACTATTTTTTTTTTTATTTCCCCAATACATTATTTCTTTTCTACTGTATAGCATGGTGACCCAGTCACACGTACAGGTATACATTCTTTTTTCTCACATTATCATGCTCCATCACAAGTGACTAGACATAGTTCCCAGTGCTATGCAGCATCCCTGATTATTAGAGAAATGCAAATCAAAACTACTATGAGGTACCACCTCACAGCCATCAGAATGACCATCATGAATAAGTCTACAAATAACAAATGCTGGAGAGGATGTGGAGAAAAGGGAACCCCCCTACACTGTTGGGGGGAATGTAAGCTGGTACAACCACTATGGAGATCAGTATGGAGGTACCTTAGAAAACTATACATCGAACTACCATATGACCCAGCAGTCCCACTCTTGGGCATATATCTGGACAAAACTTTCCTTGAAAGAGATACATGCAGTCTACTAATGTTTAAAGAATGCCCTTCAAAGGCATGGTCGGCTCCTATACCTCCTCACCCAAGCATCCAACACTTGTTCACGAAACACATACTGTACAAGAGCCGCAGACTGGGACGCCCACGGGGCCAGGGATGGCAATTGTTCCCAAAGCCCCCTGGTTCCTGTTGCCTCTGCTCAAGCTAATGACATCCCTGAGTCACAGCCACTGTCCCTCCCCCCGCCCCACCCCAGGCCATTTTCATCCCCAGATCAGCCTGCAGCTGCACATAAACACAGATTCCTTTCGCTACAATGTACACTGCACCTTTCTCTACCTTCAAACTCCTCCCTAGATAGTCCCTCCAAATCCCAGTATCTCAAACGCCCACAGTGAGACATCTTCTCTGCCCCTGTCAATTTTTCCCATTCCTATAGGGCGGTGACTTGATCATTTTCATCAAAGGCGCCCCATACCTCTGGGCTGGGATGCATACAAGATCTCTAGCAGGTCCACAGGGTGGAGCATTTGGCTAAATTGGAGGAGAAAGTGTCAGATTTCTGATTTCCTTTTAGCTCTTTTTTTTTTTTTTTGGTCTTTTGAGGGCTGCACCTGCAGCATATGGAGGTTCCCAGGCTAGGGGTTAAATCAGAGCCGTAGCCACTAGCCCACCCCACAGCCACAGCAACACCAGATCCAAGCCGCGTCTGTGACCTACACCACAGCTCACGGCAACGCCGAATGCTTAACCCATTGATGTAGGCTAGGGATTGAACCTGCATCCTCACGGATACTAGTCAAATTCATTTCCACTGAGCCACGACAGGAATTCCACCTTTTAGCCCTTTTTCACCTGAAAGAAGCACTCCTATATCTCATACAATTTGGGTCTTATGGCAGAATCTCATTTGGAAAGCCCAGAGCCCATTAAATTTTTCATAAGGATGTTTCTATAAAGGTCTAACCTATTTCTCTCCTAAAAACTCTGGACGGAAATCTCCCACAGGAACAAACACTGCCATGTTATGTTTGATTTCAGACCCACACACCGCAAGTCAGAGGTCCACAAATATTATCTTTCAGGAAGCTTCTCACGGTATAATGACACCAATTTATATCAGATGATAGTTTTGAAATACCGGTGGTGGGCTGCAGGATAGCTTATAAATGAAATGTTTTATTTCCAAAGCTATCTCACATTGTTCCCGGAATGAAACAAATACAGCAAACAAGCCATTTCAAGAGCACTTTGTTATTTAACCGGAGACAAAAGTGCGTGTATTGGAAAAAAAAATGAGAACTTGCTGACCAGGGTTCCATCATCCTAGAGGGAAAAAAAAATGTGGAGATGTGAAAATTCAGGCCCTTCCTCCTTAAGGTGTGACTGGAGCTTGCTGAGGAAGCCTGGGTTCTGCAGCATTCATGCTTCTCCATTGATTCGGAGCACAAGCAAGCGTCAGGCCACTGTTTGGTCAGGGTGGTGGCTTCTGGGTCCTGCTAGATGCCAACCTGGTTTGGGTCCTGGGTCCCCATTTTGCTCAGTAGGGTTCTTTGCCTCTAAGACACAGATGATCACATATAACAAGGGAGGGTTGCCAGAACAGATAACAGAGAATTGCATCCAAACCCTTAGCCCAGGACTGTGAGAGCTCAATGCAGCCTAGCTCCTACAATGGAGTTAAAAAATCTGAGTGGAAAAATTAGCCTGCCTAAAATCAAAACTAGCATGAGGTACCACCTCACAGCAGCCAGAATGGCTGTCATCAAAAAGTCTACAAATAACAGGAGTTCCAGTCATGGCTCAGCAGTTAACGAACCCGACTAGCATCCATAAGGACATGGGTTCGGGGGAGTTCCCGTCGTGGTGCAGTGGTTAACGAATCCGACTAGGAACCATGAGGTTGCGGGTTCGGTCCCTGCCCTTGCTCAGTGGGTTAAGGATCCGGCGTTGCCGTGAGCTGTGGTGTAGGTTGCAGACGCGGCTCGGATCCCGCGTTGCTGTGGCTCTGGCGTAGGCCGGTGGCTACAGCTCCGATTGGACCCCTAGCCTGGGAACCTCCATATGCCGCGGGAGCGGCCCAAGAAATAGCAACAAAAAAAAAAAAAAAAAAAAAAGACAAAAAAAAAAAAAAAGGACATGGGTTCGATCCCTTGCCTGGCTCAATGGGTTAAGGATCCGGTGTTGCTGTGAGCTGTGGTGTAGGTTGCAGATGTGGCTCAGATCCAGCACTGCTGTGGCTGTGGCACAGGCTGGCAGCTTCAGCTCTGATTGGACTCCTGGCCTGGGAACCTCCACATGCCATGGAAGAGGCCCTAAAAAAAAAAAAAAAAAAAGTCTACAAATAACAAACGCTGAAGAGGGTTTGGAGAAAACAGAACCCAGCTTCATCGTTGTAGGAATGTAAGCTGGTGCAGCCACTAAGGAGAAGAGTATGGAGGTTCCTTAAAAAACTAAAAATAGAACTACCATATAATCTGGCAATCCCACTCCTGAGTATGTATCTGGAAGAAATTCTAATTTGAAAAGATCCATGCACCCCTATGTTCATAGCAGCACTATTCACAATAGCTAAGATATGGAAGCTACCTAAATGTCCATTGTCACAGGAATGGATAAATAAGATGTGGTACCTATACACAGTGCAATACTACTCAGCCATAAAAAGAACAAAATCATGCCATTTTTAACATCATGGATGCAACTAGAGAGTCTCATACTAGTGAAGTAAGCCAGACAAAGACAAATATGTGCTATCACTTACATGTGAAATACAACGAAATGATACAAATGAACTTATTTACAAAACAGAAACAGACCCAGAGGCATAGAGAGCAAATTTATGGTTACCGAAGGGGAAAGGGGGAAGAGATAAATTAGGTGTTTGGGATTAAGAGACACAGATTATTACATATACAATAGATAGGGAATTCCCTGGTGCCCTAGTCATTGAGGATTTGGCATCATCACTGCCATGGCACAGGTTCAATTCCTGGCCCAGGAACTTCTGCGTGCATGGATGCATCCAAAGAAAAAAGATAACAAACAAGGGCCTACTGTAGAGCACAGGGAACCATACTCAGTATCTCATGATAATCTATAATGGAAAACAATCAGAATACATATATACTGAATCACTATGCTGTATGCCTGAAATATTATAAATCAATGATACTTCAATAAAAACCTTTTAAGAAATAGCAGCATGCCTAATGTAAGCCTTGCTATTTCAGCAGTTTGGCTCTTTTCTTTTACCAGGTAGGTCAACTCAGACACACTGTGGAAGCAAAATGCATCACCATTTACCCTTTCAGAACCATCAAGCTCCTTAAGGAAAAGTCTTTTGAAGCAGCCCCCTGCCATGAATAATTAAGGAAGAATTTCCACCTGCTCAGTGTAATTCCAGGGAACCCAGGAAACCCTAAGAAATTTCCCTAACACTGTCTCAGTCAATCCTTCTTGCAATCAACAGCTGAACAGTGGAGCTATAATACTCCCTTGGAAGCCAGGATTTAAAGATAAATGGGAGGGTCTTATTGTGGTGACCACTCTCCATGGGGCATGTTCTCCTGTTTGAGGTACTGAGTGGGATAGAGAAATTCTGCTGTCATTGGCCCCAGAAAGCAATCCTTTATTAGCTTATGTGGGATTTAGAAACACAAACCACATACCACACATTAGGAAATATCCTTCAATATCCACAAAGATTTAGGTCTCTGGTTGGAAGCCATGTCCCTGAACAAAAGTAAACTTGACCTTATACTTCTTCCCCAAATGAAGGGTCCAGATTTCCAAAATGCCAGTCCTGATCTTCTCCATTACATGGAGCTCAAGGGATACCACACATGGTTTATATGAAGATTATGAGTTACCTACAGCATAAAACCAAGTTCAGAAGTTTATACACAATGGGAAAAAAATAGTATATGACCAACAATAAATGTCCCAAGATTGGGTTATTTACCTGCATTCCATAAGCTGGTCAAGACACAGAAATGATATGCTGGCTTTTGGGGAAAGGGGTGTCAGGGAGGGTCAGGGGTGTTTGTTATATCTTTTCTTTTCTTTTTTATGGCCACACCCATGGCATATGGAAGTTCCCAGGCTAGGGGTTGAATCGGACTGCAGCTGCCAGCCTACACCACAGCTCACAGCAACGCCAGATCCTTAACCCACTGAGACAGGCCAGGGGCCAAACCCACATCCTCAGGCATACTAGTAGGGTTCGTTAACTGCTGAGCCATGATGGGAACACCCATAGATCACTGTTTCACTCACTTTGTCATCTCCTAAGCAAACCCACGAAAAACTTCACTCCAAAGATGTTTAGAAGATATCCTTAATCATTTTTCCAGAGAGCTACAGAAAACTAGGCAAGAGTGGTCAGGAGGAAATGATTAGGCGACTGTATGCATCAGTAGAGGCATGTTTTCATTCTTTTGTGTGACTGAAAAAAATCATTGAGGTCTTATATGTGGACTATAGGCCTCCATCATCTTCATGCTATGAATCAGAGTCCTTCAAATTTTGACAAGCTTAATTGTCACCTTAGAAACAAACATAAAATGAAGATTCGTCTTTTTTTTAAAATGATTTGATCAACCTTTGTTGCGTTTTTTTTTTTTTTTTTTTTGCCTGTTCTGGGGCCACACCTGTGGCATACGGAGGTCCCCAGGCTAGGGATGGAATCAGAGCTATAGCCGCCAGCCTACACCACAGCCACAGCAATGTGGGATCCGAGCCACAGCTGCAATCTACACCATAGCTCACGACTACGCCGGATCCTTAACGCACTGAGCAAGGCCAGAGATCGAACCCGCAACCTCATGGTTCCTAGTCAGCTTCGTTAACCACTGGGCCACGACGGGAACTCTGTATTCTTTTTTTTTTTTTTTTTAAGTTGAACTATAGTTAATTTACAACGCTGTGTTAGTTTCAGGTGTACAGAAAGGATTCAGTTATATATATTCACATATGTATATATACACACACACACACATATTCTCTTTCTGATTCTTTGCTATTGCATTTATTACAAGAGACTGAATATTCTTCCCTCTGCTCTACAGTAGGACTTTGCTGTTTATCCTATTTTTTTAAATTTGTCTTTTTAGGGCCACACCCACAGCATATGGAGGTTCCCAGGCTAGGGGTCCAACTGGAGCTGTAGCCACTGGCCTATGCCACAGCCACAGCCACACTGGATCCAAGCCGTGTCTGTGAACTACACCACAGCTCACGGCCACACAGGATCCTTAACCTACTGAGGGATGCCAGGGATCGAATCTGTGTTCTCATGGATCCTAGTCAGATCCATTTCCACTGAGCCAGGACGGGAACTCCATGGTTTAATCTATTTTAATGTATATGTACGTGTTAGTGTATATATTAATCCGAAACTCCTAATGTATCCACCCTCCCCAACCAAAAATGAAAATTCCGATTTAGTAAATCTGGAGTCATGTCTGAGAACCTGAATCTATAAAAAGCTCCTAAATGATGCCTATCTGCGGACCATGCTTTTAGATGTTTCCCGGCGACTACATGTTTCATCTATGTTGACCTATAACAAAAGGAGATGGTTGGCCTTTTCCAGTTTCCAGAACCACGCCAGGAATGAGATGTGAGCAGAGGTGCAGGTTACTTTACACCTAACTTTCATACAAGGTCAAGGACCAGAATAAACATATCATGAGGATCCCTAGAGAACTAAGAAACATGAAAGTGCAAGATGGGGATGCTGCCTGTCTAGGGTTGACCCTTTCCTGCCTTGGCTTCACGTCCTCCTGGCATTCGCTCCTGAGCACAGGCTGTTTCCAGGACCCGTGTCCTTCTTTGTGTTGTACCTGTCAGCACCATGGTGTGAGGTCCTCCATCAGGACCACAGCTGTAATGTGTGATTTCACTCCCACAGCGGCATCTGCTCTCAGCATTGGGGATGCTCTCCCGCGTCTGCTCCACCCTCTTCTTGCATTAACAGTGACTTGTGTCTCTTCTTTTCCAGGGTGTGGCATTGGCTGGAAATCATGTGCATAACTCCAGCTCATGCTCATTCTCGCTGACCACACCAGGGCTCTCCTGTGGACACACAGCACTGTCCCTGTGTCTATCCAGTGGCACTGCACACACGTGTCTGGGACCACACCACAGATTTCGTGCCTGTGAGTAGGAAGAAGGCTCTGTGGTCAGTGTCTGTGGTCGGCACTTCCCCAGGGTCGAAAGCATCACCACGGGCTGGCTGATCTGAGCAGTAGGCAGTCAGGTCAGCAGGTAATTTTTTGAAAGGGCAGCACGAGGCGTGAACAGAGGTCTCCTTGCTCTTGATCTAGGTCTGCCACGGTATTCGCTGGACTTCCCTGTCCTGCAGAAAAGAAAGCTTGCAGCTTGTCTGCTCTCTGGAAAGGCTGCCACTTGAACTTGCCAGAGGGAAGGCACCCAGGCTCTGTGATGCAGAATGATGCTGCCTGTGTGCCTGTGGAGCCGCGTCTCTGATGGAAGCCAAAGCAAAGCTCTGGAACCTGATTGGCCAGAACTTGTCCAGCAATGGGAGGGATGAGCTGGAAACTCATCTGAGTTGGGCTGTGAGCAGAGACTGTCCAGAGGCAAAGGATAACAACTGATCAAGGAAACTAAGCCCTTCAGAATGCTCTTCCTCGTGATGCTCCACCATGCCACTGATCACCCATTTGTATCTGGTCCTGCAGGAAGCACGTGGAAGTCCCCAGGCCAGGGATCTAACCCAGGCCACAGGGAACTCCCATACTGATTTTTTAATTTTAGGACTAGATTTTTTTTTTCTGCATAGGATTTGTATAAAGCTGAAGATACAAAGTTGAAAATTAAACCTCACTGGTTATTACAGCAATGCACATCAAAACCACTATGAGGAGTTCCCGTCATGGCGCAGTGGTTAACGAATCCGACTAGGAACCATGAGGTTACGGGTTCGGTCCCTGACTTTGCTCAGTGGGTTAATGATCCGGCGTTGCCGTGAGCTGTGGTGTAGGTCGCAGACATGGCTCGGATCCCGCGTTGCTGTGGCTCTGGCGTAGGCTGGTGGCTACAGCTCCGATTCGACCCCTAGCCTGGGAACCTCCATATGCTGTGGCAGCGGCCCAAAGAAATAGCAAAAAGACAAAAAAAAAAAAAAAAAAAAAAAAAAACCACTATGAGGTACCACCTCACACCAGTCAGAATGGCCCTCATGAATAAGTCCACAAATAACAAATGCTGGAGGGGGTGTGGAGAGAAGGGAACCCTCCTGCACTGTTGGTGGGAATGTAAACTGGCACAATCACTATGGAAAACAGTATGGAGGCACCTCAGAAAACTAAATACACAGCTACGATATGACCGAGAAATCCCACTCTTGGGCATATATCCAGACAGAACTTTCCTTGAAAAAAACACATGCACCTGCATGTTCATTACAGCTCTATTCGCAATAGCCAAGACATGGAAACAACCCAAACGTCCATTGAGAGATGATTGGATTAGGAAGATGTGGTATATATACACAGTGGATGACTACTCAGCCATAAAAAAGAACAAAATAATGCCATGTGCAGCAACATGAGTGGAGCTAGAGACTCTCATACAAAGTGAAGTAAGTCAGAAAGAGAAAGACAGATACCATGGATATCACTTATATCTGGAATCTAATATAGGGCACAAATGAATCTTTCCACAGAAAAAAACTCATGGACTTGGACAACAGACTTGTGGTTGCCAAGGGGGAGGGGAAGGCATGGGGATGGACTGGGGTTGGGGTGAATAGATGCCAACTATTGCCTTTGGAATGGATAAGCAAATGAGATCCTGCTGTTTAGCACTTGTCACTTGGGAGGGAGCATGATGGAGGATCATGTGAGAAAAAGAATGCATATATGTATGTTTGACTGGGCCACGTTGCTGTACAGTAGAAAATGGACAGAACACCGTCAATCAACTATAACAGAAGAAATAAAAATCATTTTTAACAAATGGAAAATTATGCTCCCTTGTCAGACACATTGTACATGAATCAGAGTCAAGGCACCCTTGCCGCTCCAGTGAAGACCTGGACACGGTGACTAACACGTCACCAAGCTCCTCTCACATATTTGGCTCCAAAGCCATGTGACCTTCAGTTTGCCTGCCTGCAACTCCCCTGCCAGGTCTCTACCTCTGGGGTGATGTGTCCATGTCTACGTCTACAGGCAGAGCTCAAGCTCTGAGAAGCAGTTCGGCTCTTTCCCCCCATGATGCTGAACACGAAAGCGATGGGCAGAAGAGCGCTTCTGCAGAGTGTGAAGTCCCAGGGGGACATCTCAAGTCTAAGGGCAAATAGTAATAATGATATACAAGCCCACAAGATGGTCCAAATCACGTCTCCTCTTCCGTCACTGACTTTTGTCTCAACCATGATCTTTCTACTCAATGGAATCGGGTCATCTGCACATCTTAAGCCAAGATGCTTTACCCATCCGGGAAAGGGAGACTGATACAGGAATAGTAATAATAATGTAAGAATAATAATAGCGAGCATTTATTGAGCACTTCTGGCATGCCAGGTACTCTGCTGACTACTCTAAAAACATGACTTCATCTCCTCCGCATGGTTAAGCCGACTCACTTGAGCAGGTCCAATCCATCAACAGAGCGGGATCACTGCATTTGACTCTCTGATGAGCCCTAACTGGGTCATGACCCTAGCACAACAGGTATTCAAATGTATTCCTTGCTTCTAATTCTGACCTCATCTTCCAAATATATATGGGTTCTCGGTGGAAAGTTATTTGAACGCTGCTTTCACCCCATCTCCTGAATTCTAATATATCTTTTCTTGCGATGCCTAGAAATATTGACCTAGCAAGTTAAATGTGCTCATTGGGAGGGGTTGAAGGTAGAGGAAGTATTATCCAAATCAACCCATGCAATACCCATCTACATCCTACTGTTCCTTGCATGTGCTATTTCTTTCTTTCCCTTTGATTTTTTTAAGGCTGCACCTGTGGCATATGTACACTTGTGGGCCAGGGATTGAATCTGAGCTGCAGCTGCATACAGCAACCCTGGATCCTCTAACTCACTGTGCCTGGGATTGAACCTGTGCCTCTGCAGTCAGATTCGTAACCCACGGCGCCATAGCGGGAACTCCCGCTGTTTCATGTTGAACACAGGCTATTTTACAGTATAGGAGGCACCCCCAGAACAGAGCAATGACTGGAATCCTAGGATATAGAGGCTGGACGAAAACCATGAACAGATCGCTGGTCCACAGAGTCTGGTCTTACAGACAATCTATCTATTATCTCAATGAAGGCAACACACCATCATTTTTTTTCAAGCTACTGAGAACCAGTGTAGCCTAGCAGTGACTGGACAAGCTAACACAAGTCACTTCACCTCCCTGACATCACCTTCTCGCCAGCAAACTGGAGATGATAAAAAAAAAATAACCTCCTAGCACAGTTTAGGGCAGTCAGCTAAGTAATCCATGTGAGATATTAAAGACATGACGAGAACAGCCCCAAAGCTTTTACATTTTCGCTGTTAGTCAATAGATGTTCATTCTTAATGGTGTGATGGTTGTTGCTATGGCACCACAATTGCATTAATCCTGTTGGAATTAATTGGGCAACTGGATTCTTGGATAATTTATGGTGCTAACTTCATTATGGAAATGATTTATGAAAGAGTGTTAAGAATTCCCGTCATGGCGCAGTGGTTAACAAATCTGACTAGGAAGCATGAGGTTGTGGGTTCAATCCCTGGTCTTGCTCAGTGGGTTAAGGACCCGATGTTGCCGTGAGCTGTGGTGTAGGCTGCAGACACGGCTCAGATCTGGAGTTGCTGTGGCTGTGGTGTAGGCTGGCAGCTACAACTCTAATTTGACCCCTAGCCTGGGAACCTCCTTATGCTGCAGGAGTGGCCTAAGAAATGGCAAAAAGACCAAAAAAAAAAAAGTGTTAAAAAACTATTCCTTTTCATTGGAGGTGTAAATTCAAGGTAAAATACGATCCATCGCAGGTCCAAGAACGTGAAATTAAGCCTCGGGCTTTGGAAAAAGTGTCAGGGGTGTCACAGGGCTTGTGAACCCCAGAGCTTAATGATTTATGAGATTAATTAATTTAGAGACTGGAAATCAATATTCTATACAATGGAATTTCCAACTAAATCTCACAGCCAAAATTTGGATCACCAGACCTGCATCAGTCCAGCTCCAACGACCTCGTCCCATTCTAACTGCCTGATTCTGTCATGTTTGCATCTGCAGGCTGAGGTTGCAAAAAACCTCTTTCTGCAGAAAACTGACACTTTCTGTCCTAACTACAGACTTCCTGGAAACTCCCACAGAAAGGGAAGAGAACTCGGAGACATATATTATAAACATTTCCTTTATTCTGGCTGGCTGGCCGCTGGACTTTCTGATACTCTGATTTGCCTCTGGCTTTCCAGATGTGCATACCTGATGCAAGACTAGGCTCGCAGAGGAAAAACTGCCCTTGAGAATATAAAGATTCATTGGCAAGAGCAAAGCATTTCAAGGGGTCACCCCTGTTTCCAAGTGAACAGAAAGGCCCTGTCTTTGCTGTCCTCTCCTCGGCTTAACTGCAAAGCAGCATCAAGCAAAACCCCACAGCCACGCTGCAGAGACAAGGCAAAACTGTTTTTCTCAAAGTCCGTGCTCAAGGCATCCAAGACTGTCAAAGAAGCTCATTTCTTGTAGATTTTCCTCTTCCTCACGTACGGCTTATTTACTTGCTGAAAATCAGATGCATAAATGCATTGATAAGCTGGTTGTTACGGGATGAGACTTGGCAGGCAAGCAACGGCAATGTCGACAGAGGTACCTGACAGGCAATTCTGCCTTCAAATGATCAAAGTTAAAAGGCTGAAAATGCTGTAATTTTGTCATTTTTTGCTCTCTTCTGGCTATTGTCTTATTTCGAAATGGAAAAATATTATGACACCAGTGTTCCTTCCCTAACAATCTTCCATGAGCTGGAAACGTGCTCGTGTCGCCGAAGTTACATTTTGCCACAAGTGACTCAAATGAGATTATGGAGATGAATGTCGCTGAGCGTTTGTTTTAAAACTTATGAAACTGATAAACGTGCAGATTTTCCCCTACATTAGAGTCCACGGGTGGGTCTGCTGTTAGTGACCACAAATAAATGGAATTTTGTGTTCATACAGGGAGCTCCTGGCAAACGCCAGAAATAAGAGAGCTTTGTTCCAGTCTACTTTTCTGCATTAGGGTTTCCAGGGTACCCAGTGGACTAGATCCATTTTGGATGGAGAAGGAGTTTATTGATGAACAATGCTCCTTGGAAGTTCCCGCAGTGGCTTAGGGGTAACGAGCCTGACTCATGTCCATGAGGACATAGGTTCGACCCCTGGTCTCGCTCAGTGGGTTAAGGATCCAGCGTTGCTGTGAGCCGTGGTGAAGGTCGCAGACGTGTCTTGGAGCCTGTGTTGCTGTGGCTGTGGTGCAGGCTGCTGTCTGTACTTCGGATTCGACCCCTAGCCTGGGAACCTCCATGTGCTGCGGGTGTGGCCCTAAAAAGTAAAAAAAGAAAAATGGTTCTGGATGACCTGGCTTCACTTTTTTCTAGGGCTTGGGAGCGGATAAAATGACCTGTGGCGTCTGCCATCAAGTCATGCTCCTTCTCAAAGGCTTCCATCTCTAAGGAGACGGAAGGGCATTAATGCATGGCTTCCACCGCCCCCCCCCACAACCCATGGCTCCAGCCACCAGGCTGGGCCTCCAAGGCAGTGGGGTCCAAAATTCAGCTGAGAACACAGACAGCTCCCAGCAGATGCAGTGAGCAACCCCAAATGCCCATACCATGGGGCTTCTCGGAGAGGCAGTTCCTTCCCACTGCAGGCAGGGAGTCTCGCTCCTATGGCTTCAGAGGACAAAGCCTTCAGAAAGATGCCACCGGCTCCATTCTCATGGTTCCACCTCAAACCAACAGAAGGTCACGAGACTCAAAGATGAAACTGGGCCCAGGGACAACTATGGCCTTTAGCTTTCCTTTCCACTAAAGAAGGCTAAAAAAGTACTGTTAGCAGAGAGATGGGGTAGTGAAGATATGCAATGGAAGCTGTGGGACCACCACGAAGCTAACGCACATCCACAGATATTTTTTTTTGCCTTTTTTTTTTTTTTTGCTTTTTTTTTTTTTTTTTTTTTTAGGGCCACACCTGCAGCATATGGAAGTTCCCAGGCTAGGGATCGATCAGAGCTGCTGCTGCCAGCCTACACCACAGCCACAGCAACACCAGATCTGAGGCGTGTCTGCGACCAACACCACAGCTCACGGCAACCCCGGATCCCTAACCCACGGAGCGAGGCCAGGGTTCAAACCCACATCCTCACAGATACACGTCAGGTTTGTAACCTGCTAAGCCACAATGGGAACTCCGCAGACGTCTTAATACGTCCTTGGGGACGCTCTGGTGAAAAAGGCAATGTTAGGATCTACATTTTAGACATGACGAGATTGAGGCCCAGCCAGAGAGGTGGCCAGGCCCAGGTTCACCCAGGCGGTGTGGAACCTCAGGTGCTTGGCCTCAAAGTCTGCACCTTCCTCAGCACCCCCACTGCCATCAGTACGCAGGAGTCACATCTCAAGTGGACACTTGTCGTGGTTAACCCCCCCATGGGGCGTCACGGCACGGCCCTGGGTCGGAATCCCACCTCTGCTGCTTGCCAGCTCTGAGAGCTTACTGGGACCAGCTGCTTCAATCAGGGTGCCTTAATTCACGTCTGTAAAATGGGTCACGTGGCCCCTCCTCAAAGGACCACGTGGGGACTGCCATGGGGGCACAATGCCTGGAGAGAGGATGCGGCTGGCAGGAGAAGAAGGGCACAGTGATATCAGGAGCATCCATACCGCTCTCAAGGCAGGTGGTGCTGGAGATGTGACAACAAGACAAAGCTGGAAGTGTCGGTGGAAACCAGACGGGCCAGGGGCAGAGGCAGCAACAGAGCAGCAATGCTTTTATTCAACCCAGCCAGGACCAGCCTCACCCTTGACAGGCTTCCAGGAACCATCTTCCCAAGTGGAGGGAAGGGCTTAGCTCATGAAACGCCTGCTGTTTTTAACAATGAAAGTACAGCTGACTTACAATGCCGTGTTAGTTTCAGGTGTATAGCACAGTGATTCAGTTATACATATACATGTATTCTTCTTCAGGGTCTCTGCCCTGGCCTAGAAACTTCAGCATGCCACGGGCATGGCCAAAAAACAAAAGAAAACAAACAAAACCTCCATAAATGAACACACAAACCAAAAAAATAGGAAAAACAATTCCAACATAAAAGGAAAATTTCTGTGTCCTCCATATGTAGATAATGCTCACAAATCAATAAGAAAAAGACCAATAATCAAATTTACTAAAAAGAGGGCCAAAAAATATGAACAGGGGATTCTCAGGGAAAAAAGAGCAACCCTGGACTAAAATAAATATATAGCCTCCAGAGTTCCTGTCGTGGCTCAGCGGTTAACAAATCCCACTGGCATTCATGAGGATGCAGCTTCGATTCCCGGCCTTGCTCAGTGGGTTATGCATCCAGGCGTTGCCGTGAGCTGTGGTACAGGTTGCAGACACAGCTCAGATCCTACGTTGCTGTGGCTCTGGTGTAGGCCGGCCAGTACAGCTCCGATTGGATCCCTAGCCTGGGAACCTCCATATGCTGTGGGCATGGCCCTAAAAAGACAAAAGATAAATAAATAAATAGAAATAAAATAAAATATATAGTCTCAACTCCCTGTAGAGTAGAAAGAGAAATTTAAATAGTGACAGAGCATTTTCCACCTTGCAAACATTCAAGTCAACATACTTTTAGAATCATAATTTGCAGAGCTGGTAGGATTATGGGGAAGTTAGCATTCTTGTAGATTATCAATGAATGTCCTCTTCCTGAGGGAACAAGGGTAAGACATTTTACACAATGTAACTAAAATTCAATGTCCACATTTTATTTATTTATTTAGTCTTTTTTTGCTATTTCTTGGGCCGCTCCCACAGCATATGGAGGTTCCCAGGCTAGGGGTCCAATTGGAGCTGTAGCCACCGGCCTACACCACAGCCACAGCAACGCAGGATCCGAGCCGCGTCTGCGACCTACACTACAGCTCACGGCAATGCTGGATCGTTAACCCACTGAGCAAGGGCAGGGACTGAACCCACAACCTCATGGTTCCTAGTCGGATTCGTTAACCACTGCGCCACGACGGGAACTCCCCAATGTCCACATTTTAAAAAAGACCCTTTGATCTAGCATTTGAATTTCAGGCAACTTTAAGCAAATTTTTTAGTGACATACAGTTGATTTACAACCTTGTGTCAGTTTCTGCTATGCAGCAAAGTGACCCAGTCATGCATATATATATATATATATATATATATATATATCCATTCCCTTTCTCATATTCTCTTCCATCCTGGTCTATCCCAAGAGACTGGAGAGAGTTCCCTGTGCTGGACAGCAGGACCTCATGGCTTATCCATTCTCAATGTCACAGTTTGCATCTATGAACCCCAATGCCTTTTCTTTAAAAAAAAAAAAATGCTCCAACACATTCACATAGTTATACAGAAAAGACCAGTCATTACAGCAGTGCTTAAAACAGAAAAACAACAAGTCGGTGAGAACTCGGATTTTGTCCCCAAAGGAATGATGAAGCAAATCACAGTCTGAGAGAGAGGATGTGAAAATTCAAATGCTGACACTGAAAAATGCCCAAGTCTATAGGTAAGTGAAAATGGAAAATTACAAAACACTGTGTAGAATTTGTGTAAAACGCTCTCAATAAAAAGGATCATACCCTAATATGCTTTTTTGCTGTTGTCTTTTGCAGGGCTGCACCCACGGCATATGGAGGTTCGCAGGCTAGGGGTCTAATGGGAGCTGCAGCTGCCGGCCTATGCCAGAGCCATGGCAACGTGGGATCCGAGCCACATCTGCAACCTACACCACAGCTCACAGCAACACCAGATCCCTAACCCACTGAGCGAGGCAGGGGATTGAACCCACAACGTCATGGTTCCTAGTCAGATTCATTTCTGCTGAGCCACGATGGGAACTCTAAGAACTCCTTAATATTTTTCCCCCTTTTTTCTTTTTATGGCTGCATCTGCAACCTATGGAAGTTCCCAGGCTAGGGGTCAAATTGGAACTACAGCTGCTGGCCTACACCACAGCCACAGCAATGCAGGATGCAAGCCATGTCTACAATCTACACCGGGGCTCACAGCAATGCCAGATCCTTTAACCCACTGAGCGGGGCTGGGAATCGAACCCTCATCCTCGTGGATACTGTGTCAGGTTCTTAACATGCTGAGCCACAGTGGGAACGCCAGCATTCTTATATGATATTGGCAACACAGAAGAAAGGAAAGCTATGGAGTGGCCAGGGAACAAGGTTACCTAACAGGGGTGGGATATCCTGGGACAATCCCCCTCTCTGGTCTGGGTCTACATTCTTTGCTTTTCTGTAGTATGGACGACTTTGATCATCTGGAAAAAAGAATCAATACCTAGTGAGAAAAACATTCTACTGAAAAAATAAATAAAGATGATACAGACAATTATGTAAAAACATTTTTTCTCTTGCAATAGGATATGGGAGGTGCTGGTGGTCAGAGCCCTCAGACCTCTGCCCTTGAACTCTGCACAGCCCAAAACTCTGGGGTGACCTTGTCCTGATACACGACAGCCCCTGCACAAAGAGAAAACTGTCCCAACATCATGGCGTGGGAGGAAGCATGAGGCCAGGCTGGTCTTTGACCATTCATGCCCACTGCATCCTCCAGGTCACACCTAGTGACTCACAAAGAACTCCTGAAATCTCCTCCTCAGAAAGGGTCTGGCCATCATCACAAAGCCTGCAAACAGTACATGCAGGAGAGGGTGCAGAGAAGAGGGAACCCTCCTACATGGTTGGTGGGAATGTAAATTAGTACAGCCACTATGGAGAACAGTATGGAGATATCTCAGAAAGCTAAATAGAGAACTACCATATGACCCACCCATCCCACTCTTGGGCATCTTTCCAGGGGAAGCCATAAATCAAAAAGATACAGGCACCCGTATGTTCACTGCAGCACTGTTCCCAATAGCCAAGACATGGAAACAACCTAAATCTCCACCACTAGAGGAATGGATAAAGAAGATGTGATACATGTACGTAGGGGAATACTATTCAGCCATCAAAAAGAATGAAATAATGCCATTTGCAGCAACATGGTTGGACCTAGAAATGATCATACGAAGTGAACTAAGTCAAAGACAGATATCATGAGATCACTAATAGATGGACTCTAATAAAAATGATACAAAAGAACTTATTTGCCAAAGAGAAACAGACCCAAAGATTTCAAAATGAAACTTAGACTTACCATAAGGGAAACAGGGAGAAGGGGGAGATTAGGAGTGTGGAATTAACATTTATGCATCACTACATAAAACAGATAATCACTGCTGTATAGCACTGGGAACTATATATATGTATACCATCTAGTTACTTGTGATGGAGCATGATGGAGGATAATGGGAGAAAAAGAATGTATATATGCATCCGTGACTGGGTCCCTTGGCTGTACAGTAAAAATTTGACAGAAGACTGTACACCAACTCTAATAGAAAAAAACAAAAATCATTTTTAAAAAAATAAAAAATTTAAATAAAATAATCAACAAGGACCAACTCTATAGCACAGAGAAATCTGCTCCATGCTCTATAAGAACCTATATAGGAAAAGAATCTGAAAGAGAATGGATAGATGTATAAGCGATTCACTTTGCTGCATGCCTGAAACAAACACAACACTGCAAGTCAAACTCTACTCCAATAAAAAAAAAAAAGCATTAACGATGCGAAATCTTGGTGAAGGTGATTTTATTTTCATGTGTCACCAACCTATGTTCTTCTTTAAGGCCACAAGGAGCATGAACCTCAATAAATTTATATTCCAGTAACCATGCCCATATCCAGTAACCATACGATGTACAGAAGCCCTGCATTGTCAAAGCTCACAGGAAGTTCTCCCAAACAGCCTAACGGCACATCCTTTTAATTTTTTTTGCACACCTGTCTACTTCTGGAAACGGAGATGGGATTTCTCTATCCTTTTTCATAAATACATTTGACAGTCGTGGAAAGGCAATGATACACAGGTGGGTCTGTATTAGTCATGCCTTTACAATCTACGGCTGTCATCCCTTCATTAATGTTTTATCCTTGACGTTTCTGCCCGGCGTGATGTATTCTGCATGCAGGTAAACATTGGTCTGGAATGGAAACGATTTCATTTCTCTCCTGTCTAGCTCGGCTTGAATAAAAACTCTGCTCATTAGGCAGAGGTATTTGTAATACCAGCCCCTGTCACAAGTCTGGGGGTGGATGCTGTCTGTTTACAGGCTCTGTTTTCTGATTAACTCAGTAACAGGGATTACAATGATAGCACGGGAGGTCCCATTTTATCTGATTCAGAGCCAAGCTGCCAATCCATAGAAATATCCAAGGTTTGATCGTCTGGAATACAGTGGATGTGTTTGCTTTTGAAAAAATTCAGTGGCCACATTGGGGAATTAGCCTCCTGTGGAAGTTACTGAATTAAGCAAATTTTACAGACTCATGCTTTTTTTAAGATGTGCTGTCTAGGATGCTATTGAAGAAAAACTTAATGCAAAGGGACACATATAAACACACACAAAGACACACACACAGACGTTACACACACACAGGTTCCCACACAACTTAAAGTCTTTTGAAAAGGGAATTTTCAATGAAGGAAAGCACCAGTGTAAAAATAAGATCCAATTTGTTGCCTGAGTTTTTTGTTTTCTTCCTTTTGGGGGGGGGTGGGGAGTAGAATGCCATATGTGTGGCATATGGAGGTTCCCAGGCTAGGGGTCAAATCAGAGATGCAGCTGCCGGCCTATGCCACAGCCACAGCAATGTGGGATCTCAGCAGACACTGCAACCTCATCACAGCTCACAGCAGTGCCAGATCCTTAACCCACTCAGTGAGGCCAGGGATTGAACCCACATCCTTGTTATCAGCTGAGGTTGTTACCACTGAGCCACAATCGGAACTACTTTTTTGGAGGTTTTTTTTTTTTTTTTGAGCTGAGTTTTAATAACTGTGTCACTGATATTTGGGGGTTCAGAAATAAAAGGTGCTGGCTGAATATTTAAAATACGCCTTGGAAGCTAAAGGCAGATGTATAGTGAGCAGAGGCAGTCTGATCAAAGATTCAGCCACTGCCGCTTTTCACCATGTCACCTGTGCATGATGGGCTCATGAAAACATACTGGCCCCACCTGATAGATGACAACAATTTTTTTGTGGGTTAAGTGGGTTAAGACTCCGACGGCAGCAGCTTGGGTCCCTGTGGAGATGCAGGTCCAAACCCCAGCCCAGGGCAGTGGGTTGAAGGATCCGGCGTTGCTACGGCGGCAGTTCAGATTCAATCCCTGGCCTAGGAACTTCCATATGCAGTGGGTGTGCCCGTAAAAAATAATTAAAAACTTTTTAGAAAAGAAAGAAAACTGTCAGACCCCTTTAGGAAGCAATACAGAAAGACATATGTAGCTTTCAAAAAAGTGCTGCCCTTTGCCAGTGCAAGCAATGAGGCATAGAATAACCCATAAGGATATTTTGGACAACAGGGGGAATACAGCCACTATTTCATAATAACTATAAAGAGAGGATAACTTTAAAAAATTACTCATCACTTACTTCTCTCTATCTGTACCATACAGTCTTTTATGTCAACTCAACTTCAATTAAAAAATAAAATAGGGAGTTCCTGTTGTGGTGCAGTGGAACCTGACTAGGATCCATGAGGACTTGGGTTTGATGGGTGGGTTAAGGATCTGGCGCTGCCGTGAGCTGTGCTGTATGTCGCAGATGTGGCTCGGATCCTGCACTGCGGTGGGTGTGGTGTAGACCAGCAACTGTAGCTCTGATTCGACCCCTAGCCTGGGAATGTCCAAATGCCATGGGTACAGCCCTAAAAAGAAAAAAAAAATTAAAAAAATAAATATAGTAAGAATGGCCCTCTTTCACTCATTGCATTAATAACGTTTTCTGCAGTGTTGGGTTTTTTTCTTGTAAGAAATCGCAATGCTGGCAGTGTAGTGCACTGATAAACTGTGACATTTTTTCTGGTATTTTTATCAGTTTCTTTGTATGAGCTCTTTCTGTATCTCAAAGATTATTTTCACTTCACATAGATGTAGCACGTAGTGTTTTTTGGTTGTGGTGGTATTTTTTTGGCTGCACCTATGGGACAGGGATTGAACCCACGACACAGCAGGGCCCCATGCCACAGAAGTGACAATGCCAGGCTCTTAGCCCATTGAGCCACACAGGATCCCCCTTGCTTTGTAACTGCCTTGTCCTTGGTCATGTCAGGTTTCCTTTTGCGACACTGGGAAATTTTAGATTTTGTCACTAAATCAGCAATCTTTTCCTTTATTTTTTCTTCTAGTTTATCCTTTCTCCTTCTCCTTAGGGAACCACGGTTTGCTTTCTATGTCTGTGAGTCTGTTTCTGGTTTGTCTATAGATTTCGTTTGTATTTTTTTTTTTCTATTCCACATTTAAGTGATATCCTGTGATATTTGTCTTTCTCTGTCTGGCTTACTTCACTCAATATGATAATCCCCAGTTGCATCCATGTTGCTCCAAATGGCATGATTTCATTCTCTTTTTTTTTTTGACCGAGTAATATTCCATTGCATATATGTACTACATCTTCTTAATCCATTCCTCTGTCGATGGCCCATTTAGGTTGCTTCCATGTCGTGGCTACGGGATTTATGATGGAAGGCTTGCGTGCTCTGGTGCCTACAGCCTCCAAGTGCATCCCCAGCACAGTTCACCACACACAGGCACCAGGGCCACAACATGACAACAATCCACATGGTATGAGCACCCGGCTCTTTTATTGCCATCATGTCACAGAGCTGACAGATGGGGCTTTGCTGTGCAGAGCTGGGAGTCAGCATGCTTTTAGAGGACACGGCTCACCCCTGCGCTTCCCCAAAACCTATTGAAAACCTGGGCCTTTGGCTGCTGACCAACTCCTGCAATTCCCAACCCTCGAGTGTGAGCATCTATCTGATGCAGCAGGATGTTCAGCTCATGAACGTGTGGTCTCTAAGCATCTATGTTTCTCCCTGAAACATCCATAATCAGCCCTCCACCCCCTTGCCCAATCTTAAACCCCCCAAAAAGAAACTTCTGAAAGTGAATAAAGCTCTCAGCCATGACCATCACAGGGCAGTTGAGCTCACCATCTCTGGTGCATCTGTCACAGCAAAGGGCCCCCTGAATGCCCTGGCTTCGAGGTCCTTGATCTCTTGACACAAGGAACTTGCATCCTCATCCTTTGCTCATCATTTGAACAAATGCCAAAGATTTAGCAACACCCAGAAGTCTTCGACCTGGGGATTTAAACACTTCCACCTTGTCCTGGTGTTCCAACACCTGTCCTACAGTCTGGTTTGCACCTCTAATGCGTCACCTCCAAAGTCATCAGCATCCTCCTCCCTCCCCTCCTCTGCCACCCCAGTCCCTCTCTTGGCAACCACCCACATCCCATACCCAGTTGTCCTTCCTCACAGTCCTCAGAAAATCCCAACCACCCACCACGTCCATGATCTTTCTCTCTGCCCCTGCGCTGGACCGAAAATCCCACAGTCCCTACATATGGAGGCCAACACACACAGTCTCCAAGACAGAATTGAGCTGGACCTATCTCTGTGTCCCACATTCCTCTGTGCTTCTCAAAAAAAAGGAATATCCATGAACCTAACACAACACTGTAGACATACTATACTCCAATAATAAAATGGAATCTCCAACTTCTTCAACTCTCAGCACCTCAAATATCCCCACTAAGCCTGGTCTACTGCATTCCAAAGTACATGGCTTCTGCAAAGAACACCACATGCACCTGTTACTGTGAGGTGTACTTAAAACACACATGCAATAAAAATTTTAAAAACTCAGGGAGGAATTCCCTTTGGCTCAGCAGTAACAAATCCGACTGGTATCTGTGAGGATGCAGGTTCAATCCCAGACCTCACTCAGTGACTTCAGGATCAGCTATTGCCATCAGCTATGGTGTAGGTCGCAGACCTGGCTCAGATCCCATGTTGCTGTGACTGTAGGGTAGGCCAGCGGCTACAGCTCCAATTCAACCCCTAGCCTGGGAACCTCTACATGCCACACATGCAGCCATAAAAAGAAAAACAAAACAAAACACACAGGGAACTGTGTCCAATCTCTTGGGATAGAATATAATGGGGGGCAATGTAAGAAAAAGAATATAGATATATATGTATGACCGGGTCCTTGGCTGTACAGAGAAATTGGCACAACACTGCAAATCAACTGTAATTTTAAAAAAAGTAAAAAAAAAATTAAAATAAGAAAACACACATATTTACAATAGTCAACACACGGAAGCAACCTAAATGCCCAGCGACAGAGGAATGGGTCAAGAAGATGTGGTACATATACACAAGGGATGATTCCTCAGCCATGAAGAAAGAATGAAATAATGTCCTTTGCAGCACCATGGATGGACCTAGAGATTATCAGACTGTGGAAAGTTCAACAGTGAAAGACAACCATTGTATGATATCACTTATACATGGAACCTAAAACATGACATAAGTGAACTCATCTGCAGAACAGAAACAGACTCCCAGACAGCCTTGTGGTGGCCAAGGGGAGCCGGGTGGGCAGGGGTAGATGGGGCGTCTGGGATTAGCAGGGGTAGGCTCATACACAGGATGGATGAACCCCAAGGTACGATGGTACAGGCCAACCCGGGGAACTCTATTCCGCATCCTGGGACAAACCACAATGGAAAGGAAACACGAACAAACACACACGAACAACTGAATGTCTCTGCGGCACATCAGAAATCAACACAGCAACACTATAAACCCACCAAACGGCAGTAAAATAAAATTTAAAATATCCACTGTTCACGGTAGCGAAGTCCACGGGTCCCTTCGTCCTCTCCGTCACACAGTCTCCCAAGAACTCCTGCTGGGTGTGGCTCCTTTTTAGGAAGCTGCCCGCCTCTGAGTTCCATGACCTCAGTCTCTGGCTCTTCTCTCATTTTTCTCTTGGGGATTCTCCTTGTGTGTCTCTTCCTTTGAATGCTCTGCCTGGCCTTCCATGCGCTGGGTGCCTCAGAAGTGAGCATGTGAGGTTCATGTTTGTTTTTTTAATTTATTTATTTATTTTTCATTTGAGGGTTGCACCTGTGGCATATGGAGGTTCCCAGGCTAGGGGTCGTCGAATCAGAGCTGCAGCTGCTGGTCTACACCACAGCCACACCATCGCCGGATCCGAGCTGCGTTTGTGACCTACACCACAGCTTGTGGTAACACTGGATCCTTAACCCACTGAGCAAGGCCAGGGATCGACCCCACATCATCATGGGCACTACGTCAGATTCTTAACCTGCCGAGCCACAACGGGAACTCTGATTTTTACGTTTTTTTTTTTTTTTAAAGAAAAAGTATTTTTATTTATCAGTCATGTCGTTTTAAAGCAGGTCCCATTTATCAAGAATAAGCACATTTTAAAAAATTCAAAAGGAGTTCCTGTCGTGGCTCAGTGGAAACGAATCTGACTAGCATCCATGAGGAGGCAGGTTAGATCCCTGGCCTTGCTCAGTGGGTTAAGGATATGGCATTGCCATGAGCTGTAGTGCAGCCTGCAGATTCAACTCAGATCCCACATTGCTGGTCTGTGGCATAGGCCGACCAGTGCAGCTCCAATGTGACGCCTAGCCTGGGAACCTCCAGATGCCCCAGGTGTGGCAAAAAATAAATAAATGAAAAACAAAAAATTCAAGAGAAAAAACTGATGTGCTAAATCCCAAGGGAAACACACACACACACACACACACACACACACACACACACGTAATCTTCCAGCTCTGGTGACATGTTCTACGGAACAGAAGAAGAGCAAAGAATATCAGCATTACTTTTGCAGGTCCCACACTGTTCGTTTTCAGGAAGTAAAACAGGGAGATGAAAGTCTAAGTTTTCTCCTAGATTTAGATGGAGATAAATCTTGCATCACAAGGTACCCAGTGGATATTAATAGTCTTGCAAAGCAAGCTCCTCCCCTCCCACCATGGACTGGTTTCCACAGGTGTACAAGCCACCCTTCCGTAGCATCCAGCACCATGGACAGGGCCTCCCAAACACCAGGCACCTGCTCCCCTTGACTTGAACTTGAACAATGACTTCCTGGGCACCTCTTATGAGCCTGGTCTACAGCATTCTAAAATAGATGTCTTCCCTGGAGAACAGATGTGGGTTTGCCAAGGGCAGAGGGTAGGAAAGGAATGGACTGGGAGCGTGGGGTCAGCAGATGCAAACTACTACCTCCAGGATGGATTAAGCAACAGGGGTCCTACTGCATAGCACCGGGAACTAACTATATTTAATACCTTGTGATAAACCATCACAGAAGAAGATGTGAAAAAGACTGTGTCTATATGTATAACTGAGTCACTCTGCTGTGCATCAGAAATGCACACAACGTTGGAAATCAACTCTACACCCATAACATACATTAAAAAAAAAAAAATAGAGTAGCTTGTCCTCCACAGAAACTCAACGGAGCCCTTTTGCCCAGGTAAACAAAGCTATCACTGTACACTGCATTTCAGACTCCAACTGCTATTTCAGTCCAGGAGTCTTGGAAAGAGTCCATTTTTATTGGGTTCTTTTCTTTGTACAGCCGCACCTGTGGCACAGGGAAGTTCCCAAGCAAGGGGTCGAATTGGAGCGGCAGCGGCTGGCCTACCCCACAGCCACACCAGATCTGAGCTGCGTCTGCAAACCTATGCTGCAGCTTGAAGCAATGCCAGATCCTTAACCCACCCAGCAAGATCAAGGATGGAACCCGCATCCTCAAGGAGTCTTAGAAAGTTTTAGAAACAGTCCATTTTTAAAACAGACTATCCCTCAAACCCATGCCCAGTTATACAAAGCCCAATTAGCATTAGGCTGTATGGCTGAAGGGCTTGGCCCAATCCTTAAGCCACCTTGTTTTCAGAGTTTCCTTACATCTCCTGAGCTTCTGAGGCCCACCGTCATCTCTGGCAAAATGAGGCCTTGCCATCGACCCTCCATTCCTCAAGAGGGAGGTGAGGTGTGGCCACAGAAGCGCCCCGGCACATGGAGCTTGGAGTCTTTCATGAATGCATCTGCTGTTTTTCCTTCCAGTGGGTTCTTGGTTGGACTCTCTTGGGAGTTCCCGCTGTGGCACAGTGGGTTAAGAACCCAATGAGTATCCATGAGGATGCGGGTTCACACCTTGGCCTCGGCGGATAATTCATTAAGGTGCTTTTCGTGATGATGCCTTTGAAGGTACAGAGCAGCCGGCAGTGGAGCAAAAGGGGTGCTTCCTATAATGCAGCTGCCTCCACACCTTTCAAAAGGAAATGCGCTAAAGGACAGAGACGGGCCCACTCTTGTTTACCGCTTCTCGCTCAGCTGCCCGCTGTGCTGGGAGATTTTCCGCGTAAGCCAATATCTTCAGATTGTTTTATCATATCACTGTTCAGAATGCTGCAGCCCGCCCCCTTCTCTGTGATAATGAAAGGCTCTTTCTGAAAAGAAGGACGATTCCTCCAAACCCTCAGAGGTATTAGATTTCAAAAACAACAGAAAGATCCTGAGACATACATGTAATGGTTAAGGGGAAGGATGTGATGTTTTGGCCCCAAAGAAAGAACACAATCCTGTATTAATATGCCATCAGGGTCTCATGAAGAATCTCATATGATGAAAAAACCTTCTCCGTTTTATTCAAGAGGGACCCGGAGCAGGAAAACATAGGAAGTTAGGCTTTTTTAAATGAGTCAGGGTAGGCATATGTGCTGCTCTAATTAAATGGAAATTAATCAATGCATGTGATAATCCCGGCAAGCACTTACCTGGAAGCTCATCGATGCTGGCGAGCTATGCCTAACACCTGTTATATTAACATATCACGCTCGTTAAAGAGATAAAATATGCTACCGATTCACACTACGAAATAGTCTACTGATTTACACATACTAAGGTGTAGAAGGTGGAAACTAATATACGTGAAACGTTTGAGGAAGGAAAAATGAAAGGAGGCAGGCTTGCAGGGGTGTATGTCAAAGCCGCAAGTATAATGAAGTCTTCCTACGAGCCTCAGTAGGCAGAATGTTCTGTTTTGCTTTTTCCGAGTATGGCTTCCTCACGTGCAGTCACTTCTATTACCTGCCACCATCACAGCAAAGGTTAGAGAAGAAAGAAACTTAGGCGCTGCCTCATCTGAACTCATCAGCCCCAGAGAGGTAACACATCTCTCAAGTTCACAGCGGTAAAGAGCAAGAAAACACAACAAGGATGCAGTCATCTCATCCTTAAGACCGTGCTCCTTCCAAGATTGAAAGGAAACGAAACAAAACTCATTCCAAAATATACAAACAGCTCATGCGACTCAACAACAAACAACCCAATAGAAAAATGGGCAAAAGACCTGCATTTTTCCAGAGAAGACATGCGGATGGCCAGGAGGCACGTGAAAAGATGCTCAATGTCACGGATTATTAGAGAAGTGCAAATGAAGACTCCTCTGAGGTGCCACCTCACGCCGCTCTGAACGGCCATCATTAATAAGTCCAAAAATAAAAAATGCCAGAGAGGGTGTGGAGAAAAAGGAACTCTCCTACACTGTTGGTGGGAATATAAATTGGTACAACCACTATGGAAAACAGTATGGAGCTACCTCAGAAAACTAAATATAAAACAACCGTATGACCCAGCAATCCCACTCGTGGGCATATATATATATATGGATAAAACTTTCTTTGAAAAAGATACTGGCACTCGTATGTTCACTGCAGCATGATTCACAATAGCCAAGACATGGAAACAACCTAAATGTCCATCAACAAAGGCATGGATAAAGAAGCTGTGATACATATCCACAATGGAATACCACTTAGCCATATAAAGGGACAAAATCATGCCATGGGCAGCAACATGGATGCAACTAGAGACTCTCATACTAAGTGAATTAAGCCCAAAAGAGAAAGACAAATACTGTAAGTAATATGTCACTTATCTGTGGAATCTAAAATATGGCACAAATGAACCTATCTACAGAACAGAAACAAACTCATGGACCCGGAGAACGCACCTACAGTTGCCAAGGGGGAGGGAGTGGGATGAATGGGGGAGTTTGGGATCCACAGATGCCAACTATTACACTGGGAATGGATAAGCAATGAGGTCCTGCTGTCCAGCACAGGGAACGATACCCGATACCCAGTCTCTTGGGGTAGACCACGATGGACGATAGTATGAGAAGAGGAATGGATATATATCCATGACTGTGTCACTTTGCGATACAGCAGAAAAACTGAAGAAACATTATAAATCCACTATACTTGAATAAATGTCTTTAAAAGAAATACCTCAAGGAAAAAAAATAAACGCATGTCTGCCTGTGACCCTCACCACGTTCCATTTTTTCTTACCACAAACCAACAAAGAAAACTCTGTGGCCACAGTCGAGTATCTCCAAACCATCGAGATGCAAACACGATCAATTCCGTGCCCAACGAAAGGAAGGAAGACCGAGAGAGGGGAGAAAAGGACAAGGAAGGAAATAAACGGAAATCTCAGGCAACCTGGTTGATGACACCATGGACTGCGTTTTGTCCAGATGGAGCATGTGTGTTTCTATCAGAGGCATGGCCAGGGCAGACAGGAACGGAACGAGACGCTCAGAGCCCACAGATTTTTCCATCCCTTGGCTTAGCCTCTACACGCCGCCTTCCCCAACCCTCTGTGAGAGAGACCCCAGCCGCCTGGCTGTGCAGAACAAAGCACCCGCCTTCACGGTGATCCTCCTCGTGTAGCTGTGCAGGACCCATTTTCAAATGGAAACCTCAGTGGGAAGCGTTCCCAGTGCTTCTACAAAAGCACGCCCCCTTTTTCCGCAATGGGCGAGGCTGCTTCTGGACCAGAGACACAGAGGGCAAGGCAACGTCGACATGCTCAGATGCAGCAAGAACACAGCTGGAGACGGAGGAAACATGGTGGGTCCACCCAGCATCCACGGGAGACCCCATGGCTCCTGCAAGGACATTCCTCCCAGGACTGCAGCCCCTGCAAGCCCTCTGTCCCCTCAAACCCACCCCATACCTCACTCTGCTAAAGACAAGGGCTTTGTCACCTGTAACTGCTGAAAGGGGTGATGAGGATTAATGCTTGGAGTCCTTTTCTTCAAAAATCTCTTTGATCACCAGCCCATGACCCCCTGGTGCCATATCCACGGGCAACCACAATCACGCACTCAGGGTAAGAGCCTTCTGACACTCTGTTTACTGTTCACAATGAGTGGTTTTGTTTTGTTTTGTTTTTTCTTTCTTTTTAGGGCCACACCTGCAGCCTATGGACGTTTCTGGGCTAGGGTTCAAACTGCAGCTGCAGTCGAGACCTACACCGTAACCACAGACACGGTGGATCCGAACTGCCTCTGCCACCTGCACAGTCTGCAGCAAGGCCAGATCCTTCCCCCACCGAGCGAGGTCAGGCCAGGGATGGAACCTGCATCCTCACAGACACTCTGTCGGGTTCTTAACCCACTGAGCCACCACGGGAAGGCCAACAAGTGTCTGTTGGCTTATCTTTTTTGAAACACAAAAACCAGATGCCTATGCTGCTTCTGAAGGCACCAGGGACAGAGGTGGAAACTCAGAGGGAAAAAGCAACAAGCAGGAGAAGACTCAGCCACATCGGAAGCTCAGGCTGACGACAAGCGCACATACCCACACTCCAGTCCATTTCCTCGGTTGCGTCCCCGTAAGCGCCGTGTTTGCTTTTGCCGGCAAAGATCTTGGATGAGAAGAGGGCTGTGTGAACATGCAGGAAGGACAGGACGAGCAGGAAAGGGCTCTCCGCATTCCTGGAAAGAAAACACATCCAAGGGCAAAATAAGCACGTGGACCACCATTCTGATGAGGGTGAAGCTGGGATGACACGATACCCCTTTGAAAATTCAGGAACCACCACCCAGGATGCCAAACATTACATCTCTAACGCAGGGGATGGGAGCTGGGGGGCGGGGGAGAGTTCCTGTTACAGCTCAGGGGTAAGGAACCCAACTAGTATCCATGAGGATGCAGATCTGATTCCTGGCCCCACTCAGTGGATTAAGGATCTGGTGTCGACGTGAACAGTGGCGTCCTTTGCAGATGCAGCTCAGATCCAGCAACTGCCGTAGCTGTGATGCTGGCTGGAAGCTGCAGGTCCGATTCGACCCCTAGCCTGGAAACTTCCATGTGCTGCAGGTGCGACCCTGAGAAGACACACAAAAAAACTCTTACTCAGGGAAAAGGAAGTCTCCTTAGATGAGTCACTGGACCCTCGAGAGATCTGCAGGCAAGTGTGACAGGCTTGAGAGGTCCTCCAAGGATGCAACTTGGGAAGAAATGCATTGGAAAAGGGCCAGCTTTCTTGAATTTTATTCTTCCCTCTGTGAGGTTACTAAGAAAGCAAGCATCTTCAAAGCACTATACCACAGAGAACTCCACCCAATAGTCTCTGGTCATCTAGGTGGGAAAAGAATCTGAAACAGCATGGGTGTGTGCACGTGGATCAATCCCTTGGCGGTAGAGCAGAAATGAGCGCAACCTTGTAAATCAACGCTACGTCAATAAACTTCAAAAAAAGTTAAAAGACTGTAGAGTACAGGGAACTCTCTCTAGTCACTTGTGGTGGAACGCGACAAAAGATAATGCAAGAAAAAAAATGTGTATGTATATGTAGGACTGGATCCCACTGCTGTACAGCAGAAATTCACACAATGTTGTAAAAGGACTACAATAACATTTTTAAAAAAAAATTTAAGAAGGAGAAAAAAGTATATCTATGTATGTGACTGGGTCACTTTGATATACAGTAGAAAATGAACAGAACACTGTAAGCCAACGACAATGGAAAAAATAAAAATCACTTAACAATTACAAAGAATATTTTCTCTGGAATATGTGCACGCACATACATGCACATACACACGTGCTCTCCTACCTAGTAAAGAGTTGTCACCCAGTTATACCCATGTCAATTCAACTCTGTGTGCTGTCACACCATCTACCACAGAATAAGCATCCTGGAAGAAACTTCATGGTTAACCCTGGATTTGTGAAGGTAAGGGGAACATTCTTGGAACTGAATTTGTTCTTGAGCTGAGAGAGATGGACAGATGGCAGGTGCAGCTCCTAGCTCAGACTGCACCTAGACCCAGGCGGCTAGAAAGGATGAGAATGCACAGATGCCGGGGAACTGCCAGCCATGGTCGACGTGTGCCCCTTTGGGACGAGTGCCTGGCACTATGGACACGGCCAGAGGTCAGGGGTTCACACCCGAGTCTGCTCAGAGGCATCAGGGAGTCACATTGCTTCCTCCTGACACCGAGTGGACCTCTGAGCAATGCACTTAACGGCAACGTCTGCCCAGCACATACTAGCTTCCATTGTCACCTTGGTCCTGACAAGCAGAGCAATTTCGGCTGAAAGGGAACTGTGAGTGCCCACCCTTTTGAAGGCTACTGGCACAAGTAAGAGGGGAGTGAATGCATGAATGCGAGAATGAATGCAATCCCTCTTAATCTCCAAATTTTATTGGAGTAGAGTTGGCTTATACTATTGTGCTAGTTTCAGGTGGGTAGCAAAGCGAATCAGTTATACACGCACACATAGACTTTCTCAGCTTCTTTCCCCATCCAGGTTATTAGACGACACAGTATTGAGGAGATTTCCCTGTGCTCCACAGTAGGTCCTTGGTTCAAATCTATTTTATACATAGTAGTGTGTATATGTCAACCCCAACCTCCCAATGTCCCCCTTCCCCCAACACTTCCCCTTTGGTAACCCTACGTTTGGTTTTGAAATCTCAGAGTCTGTTTCTGTTTTATGAATAAGTTACTTTGTATCGTGTTTATGAGCTGCCACATAGGAGTGACCTATGATCTTTGTGCCATTGCTAATACGGCATTTGCCGCTCTACCCAAGCATCATTTAGAAGCTCTCCTTCTCCCACCAGACCACTGGCCGGGGCGCCTCATGTACGTCCCTGCGTTCCTGGCCCCAGCATGGTGACTGGCAGGTCGCATCAGTTCCATGAACCTCTGCTGGTCAAGTGAACACTGCACTGGCTCTTTTGGATTTAACCCTTCGGGGATGTACTTGGAACTCAACAATGCAACATCGTTCATGGAAAAGTTGCTCTAGGGAAGGTATTATAACATATATATGGATATATTATATTATTATATATGTATATTATGTTATATATGTATTATATATAAATTAATCTATAAATGTGTATGTGTATAAAATTACATATAACTCATGTGTATAAATACATATAAATATATTCCACGTGTATAAATAGTGCATATAAATTAATGCAGTATATATGAATAAATATATATGTGAATACATTATGCATGTATCAATATATATGAATTTATAGAGTATACATGTATAAATACTACAATAAATTAGTGTTATATATAATTATATATAAACATATAGTATACATGTATAAATATAAATTACTATATATTCATGTATATACATGATATTAAAATTAACATATTATATATGTATAAATATTGCATATAAATCAATGTATTATACATGTATATATTATATATAAATCAATATAGCATACATGAATAAATATTATATATGTAAACATAGCATACATGGATAAACATTACATATAAATATATTATAGACATTGAATATAAATTAATATATGCCTACATATTATATATAAATAAATCTACAAATACTGTGTATAAGTTAATATGTATATTATACATTTTGCATACAAGGTAATATTTTATATATACCTATATAAATCAGTTTATTATAAATCTCATGTATACATGAGCATGGTACACATTATAAATATCATCCATGTAGGGCTGTATGTGCATGTCTGACATCTCTGAAGGTCTGACCTAAGTCAGGAGCCACTGACCACCTGGAAGAGATCGGGCCATGGCCTCTGGCATCTCTGCAAACAAGCAAATGCTCTAAAATGAATCATGTCTTTAATTCAATCAGTGCTGCTGGTCTGTGTTTACTTCATACCCACACCCCTCGTGATAAGCAAAACCATTTCAAATTTATTTTATTTTTGTGTGTGTGTGTGTGTTTCTTCCTTAATTTATTTTTTTTTAATTTTCCCACTGCACAGCAAGGGAATCAAGTTATCCTTACATGTATACCTTTTTTTTTTCCCCCACCCTTTGTTCTGTTGCAACATGAGTATCTAGACATAGTTCTCAATGCTACTCAGCAGGATCTCCTTGTAAATCTATTCTAAGTTGTGTCTGATCCATTTCAAATTTAGAATTCTGTATCACAGGTGCCTGAACTTGAGCTCCGACAAAGAGATGACACGCTTCTAAACACACTTTTCATTTCTTCATAGCTCAGGCTCCTTCAGCCCCTATCGCACACGGCAGGCAACTGCTGCCGTCACCTGCGTATCACACTTTTTTTTTTTCTTTTTACAGCCACACCCGCAGCATATGGAAGTTCCCAGGCTAGGGGTTGTATTGGAGCTGCAGCTGCCGGCCCCTACCACAGCTACAGGCACAGCCACACTGAATCCGAGCTACATCTGCAAACGACGCTGCAGCTTGCAGCAACGCTGGATCCTTAACCCACTGAGCGAGGCCAGGGATGGAACCTGCATCCTCATGGACACTGGCAGGTTCTTAACCTGCTGAGCCACAGCAGCAACTCCTGGTTATCACCCTTTCAAGGTCCCTCATTTTTTGAAACAGAACATAAGCACCCAATACCACACTCTGCGTGAGTCAGGCACCTCCCGCTCTCTGAAAACAGAGCAAATTCAGCAGGTTGTTAATGATTTGAAGAGTCTTTTATGGATCCAATGCTTGGTGATGAATTCCGTCACTCTTTTTTTCTTTTACAAGAGTATGAAATGTAGGAATATGGTTACTATTTCATGACCAAGAAAGCAGAAAAGGCGACGGGGGGAGGTTGCAAGTGGCTTTTCCCGCTTCTCCTGGAATTTGACGGCAGGTCAGTTAGAACCTACAAGCCATTAGAGCCCTCAAGGTCACTTCTCAGAAAGAAGAGGAGAGATGAACACAGAGCACAGGGGCGCGCACCATGGCTGACAATCTTCCCACAAAAACATGTACCAAAGGCACCTTCTTGGCTACCTGGAAAGGTACACACTTTTTTTTTTTTTTTTTTGTCTTTATAGGGCTGCATCTGCGGCATATGGAGTTTCCCAGAACAGGGGTCTAATCAGAGCTACAGCTGCCAGCTGACACCACAGCCTCAGCAACCTGGGATCCGAGCCTCATCTGCAACCTACACCACAGCACACGGCAATGCTAGATCCTTAACCCACTGAGCAAGGTCAGGGATCAAACCCATGTCCTTGTGGATACTGGTCAGGTTTGTTACTGCTGAGCCACAAAGGGAACTCTGGTACACTCCCTTCAGTAACCTGAAAATACTAAAACGAAGCCAGGCTAGGCCATGTCCTGGCTCCACTCCCATCCTAGTCATTCTGGTGGCGAGTTTATTTCACCAGGCCAAACTCTACCCCTTCTCAAGAAGCAGATGAGAGCCCTAAAAACTGGCCTGGATGTCCCCGAATGAACATGAAATCACACTCTTTCTACTCTTCCCTAAATAAACAGTTCCATGATGCATGGGTACAATTTCACTGACATCTGAGGCTCATCTGCCATCCCACTTATCTTTAGATTTTTTTTTTTTTATTGCTTTTTAGGTCCACACCTGCAGCACATGGAAGTTCCCAGGCTAGGAGTCAAACTGGAGCTGCAGCTGCCAGCCTACACCACAGCCAGAGCAACGCAGGATCTGAGTCGCATCTGCGACCTATACCACAGCTCACGGCAATGCTGGATCCTTAACTCACTGAGCAGGGCCAGGGATCGAACCTGCACCCTCAGGGATATGAGTCAGGTTCATTTCCACGGCACCACAATGGGAAGTCCTCTCTTTAGACTTCGAGTGAAGGAAAAGAGGTGAGACAGGCTGGCAAGTCAGTCTCCCAAAGACATATACACGCGTAGCTGGACACATAGGACGTGAGCGGCAGGACGTGCAGAGAGTGAAGTGCTACTGGACACCCGACAACTTGGAAACCAAGAAAAGCCATGCAAGAGGCAGCAATCAGCATCAGCAGCATTTTATAATCACAGGGATCCCATGATGGACACATTTTAAAACTCGAGGTGGAGGTGAGAAATAAGAAAGGCTAAAATTGGGACCACGAGCAAGTAAGGGAGCCCAACATCAACATCCTTCATAAAAAGCACAGTGGGAGGAATCAAGATGAGTCCAAGAGGCACCACTCTGAGGTCTAATCATCAACCATGAATGTACCTTTGGCCTTGGAATGCAGGACAGTCCTCAGTGAAAAGAGAGAGGCTACTCATGTGCTGATCATAAATAAGCACCAGGAGTTCCCACTGTGGCTCACTGAGTTAAGAACCTGATGCCATCTCTCTCGGAGGATGCAGGTTCCATCACCGGCCTCGCTCAGTTGGTTAAGGATCCCGTGTTGCCATGAGCTGTGATAGAAGTCACAGACACGCTCAGATCCAGTGTTACTGTGGTGTGTGGCACAGGTTGGCAGCTGCAACTCCAATTCGACCCCTAGCCTGGGAATTCCCATGTGCTGGAGTGCAGCCATAAAAAGGGGAGAAAAAAAAAGTGTAACTAAGCACCTAGGTATGGAACTATTTTTCTGTCTTCTTTCTACCACCTAGAAGATTCCCTTATCACAGACGCCAGCCGAGGTACTAGATGTCCAAGCAGACAGATTAGGTTTTATACACAGACACAAATCCAGGAACATTTAGGGGCATATAACCAGCTTGCAAAAAAAACAGCAAACGGCAAAGATGGAGCATCCGGGAACAGAGGCGTGGTCAGTGGAGCAGGAGGAGCATGTGGGCTGCACCGTCATCACTGCCCTGCACACATCCCGGGATTTGATGGGGAGCTGGCTCTCAGGGGACCTGCATTTGCTCACTCCCATCCTTTAAGAGCGCGGGAAAGGCCACTGTCCTCAGGGCTGGGCTTGTCCAGAATGCCCGGGTCCCTCTTCCTCTCTACAACCTTGAAAACTTAATGACACTTGAGCAAGTTGGCGAGATCGAGAGTTCTAACAGCTTAACTCCTTTTTTATTAGCCAGAGCCCTTCAGTAAACAACTTGTCTGAAAATTTACTGCCGCCGCCTCACACGCTGTGCGAAAAGATAGAACTTTCAGCGGCTGCGGGCCATCCCTCTATGTGTTAGAAATACAGACGGGCAAGTGCTGCTTCTTCCCAGCAACCTGCAATCACTTCAATCTCAGAATCGGAAGATTTATATCCTGTCCATGGGGGAGTGAAATCTAGGGAAGATTTCACGAGGCGTTATTTTTTCTTCTGTCAGCCACAAGGTCTTGAATATCAAATCCACCTTCTGAGAGGCTGACCTTTATTATTCAACGGGTGTCCTCCACCCGGGTCAGCGCAGGTAGCAAGTGGCATGGGAAGAGGGACAGCATGGATTCCCTCCCAGAGCCCTCGGGTGCTGGTGATGAAACAGCGGTGTAAGCCAGAGATCGGTGTCAACAGCCCCCAGCTGGGGCCCGAATGACCAGTGCCCTGCATGCACACCAATGGACAGGTCCAGCTGTTCTACTGCCTACATCCCAGCCTTTCCCATCTATGCTGTGCCCACGACACCAGCCACTGACAACAGAAAGCCATGCTGGACAAGACTCTGCCACCAGCAACCCACAGTTCAGACAGGACTGTTGAAAACTGGTCTCGGCTGCTTTCAGTGCCGCATTGGAGGGCATGAAAGGATGGATAAAGGGGAGGGAGAAAGAGATGGAGGGAGAGAGATGCCAAGTTCCTGCCACAAGTCAGCATACGTGAAACGCTTCGCATAACTGTGTCCCTGTCTGAGCTACTGTCCCCATATGATATTCAGAGACTGGGACAGTGGCACAGATGAACCTGGGCATCTACCTGGGAGCTAAAGCCCAGTACCTTGGCACATGGCCCCAAACCATTTTCTCATTCAGAATATATCTACATGGGCTTTCAGCACTAACGGAAGGATGCCACTAAAAGCAGGGCAAATAGTATGTGTGTGTGTGTGGGGGGGGAGATGGGGGCGTGAAGACTGGCAATAATTTCAACTTTCTACATTCTCCATTTTTATGCTGCTTTACTAGGTCAAAGGAGCATGTGCTCATTTCATGCCCATAGGGGAGTAAAGATATAAATATAAATGTGAAGATGGGAAAATGATGAATTCCCCCTCTTCCCCTCAAAACCAGAGGGAGAAGGGAGAGATACCCGGGTCTGAAAGTGGGTTTGTGGCACGACACTGAAGATGCTGCCCTGACTTCAGTCTTGGGACTTTAGCTGGGTCCCTCCAGCTCTGAGAAGCAGCCCAGCCTCCCCATAACAGGCTCATCCATGCAGCAGCACGGCAGATCCTGCCTGTGAGACAGTCCTTCACGGACAGCCTTGCCTGTGGCTCGGTGACATGCCTACAGACTATGCGGCTCTGTACCCACCATGGGATAAACTGAGGATGCCAGACTTCAGGCACCAGTCGCTCTCAACCCGCTTTGCCCATCTGAATGCCAGAGACGGTGCCAGGCTGTGCCCGTGCGCCCCACCACGGAACAGGTGGGGTAAAGGTTCTTCCCTCTTCTGCTTTTAAAGGACCCAGCATTCACTCCTTAAATATCTTAACCCAGAGAGTGGAAGATACTGAACATCTGTGGTGGCAAGAAAGATTCAAAGTTCCCTACGTTTCAGGGGACACAAAAGAAGCCACAATTGAAACGGTTATAATAGGAAATGTGCCACTAAAGAAGGAGACGGATTTCCACATCGCCGCTGGTAGATCAGCCATGTTTCTTTTCAGTTACCAGAAGAGACGGACAGTGATCTGAGTGACTCCTTCTGCTACTGCTGCTGCTTCTCCTGCTGCAGCTGCTTTTCCTGCTGCTGCTGCTTCTCCTGCTGCTGCTGCTGCTGTTTGTCTGGATGCTGCTTCTTCTCCTGCTGCTGCTGCTTCTTCTCTGGATGCTACTTCTCCTGTTGCTTCTCCTGCTACTGCTTCTTCTTCTGCTGCTGCTTCTTCTACTACTGCTTCTGCTTCTCCTGAGCTTCTTCTCTTTATGCTCCTCCTCCTCCTTCCTCTTCTTTGTCTTTTCTGGATGCTGCTTCTTCTCATGCTGCTACATCTTTTATTGCTGCTGCTTCTTCTGCTTCTTCTGCTGCTTTTGTTTCTCTCCTCCTCTTCCTCCTCCCCCTCTTCTATTTCTTCTTCTGCTTCTGCTCCTCCTGCTGCTGCTTCTCTTCTTGCTCTCCCTGCCCCCTTCCCGTCCTTTGGCCCCTGGCAAAGATGACAGACTCAAAACAAACTGACAAGAGGCACTGCTCATTCTTTGCACTGCTGGAGCCCAGAAGCTTTCAAGACTGAGCCCCTTCCTTTGGAGAAGGCTCCAGTTAAGCATACATAAGCGTCCCTAGGAGGCCATCTCTGGGGACAACACAGATGTGAGATGAGAAGGGACCATCTAGCCTCAGGCTTCATCATGACTTGTTCTGGAAGCAGCCAAGGAAAGCCTGGCTTAGTCCATGACACCAACTGCTCAGGAGTGCTCCCAAAGGAGGGGGGTACAGCACAGTGGGCGAGCACCCCCTTGGAAAACAAAGAAGAGAGCCTGTGTTACCCCATCACATCAGTGTGCTGTGTTTGGGATACCTCTGTCAGGACTTCGATGCACGATATAAAGCTATGTCATCCACTCTACAGATGACCAGCCTGGAGCCAGGCAAGAAACACTCAAAGGATGTGAGCAGACAGCCCTCAAGCTCACCCAGAGAGAAGCTGGGAGGTGAGCATAACTGGGGTCCCTTCTAAGGCATGGAGCACACAGCAATATGGAGCATACACTCAGTATGGGGGCCTAGGGCTAAAAAAAAAAGAGCTCAATTTTCAAAAATTGAAGAGGTTTCTTTCTAATTTGGTATCCATTCCCCAAACTGAGGCAGGACTACACCCCATTTCATCAGGAAGTAGCCAGAGCGGTCGCTGCCCCTGTACCCTGGAAGACGTGGGGAAGATAAAACAGAAGTGGGGATTTAAAAACCAAGTCCCTTGGAGTTCCCGTCGTGGCGCAGTGGTGAACGAATCTGACTAGGAACCATGAGGTTGCAAGTTCGATCCCTGCCCTTGCTCAGTGGGTTAAGGATCTGGCATTGCCGTGAGCTGTGGTATAGGTTGCAAATGTGGCTTGGATCCTGCGTTGCTGTGGCTCTGGTGTAGGCCGGCAGCTACAGCTCCAATTAGACCCCTAGCTTGGGAACCTCCATATGTTGTGGGAGCGGCCCTAGAAAAAGCAAAAAAGACCAAAAAATAAAAAATAAAAATAAAAAATAAAAAAAACAAAAATGAAGTCCCACTAAAAAATAAATAAATAAATAAAATACAACGACGTCCCCCTAAAACTGAGTTCCTTTCCTGAGCTGATGAGTCACATCCCTATCCAAAATTACTCCCTGTCTTGCCCAACACCTGTTCTCCTCGAGGCTGAGGAATATCCAAGAAAAGCGGGGAATGTGACGGAGCGAGTGTCCTGGGGCCCCTGGGCACTCGATCCTTTCTGTGCCTTGTGTCTTGTTTTTAGGGAATAAGCTTCAGCCTCCATGACCTTCTCTGAGCTCCAAAGGACCGCTGCTCATCAGGGAAGGGAGGGGATGCAGAGACCAGGGAGGAGCCGTCAGGAGACAGCAGAGCAGCTTTGGGGCAGGGTCCTGGTTCCTCCTTAAGGAATATTCCTAACAATATCTTTGAGCCTTTCAGTAGAACTAAAACTCCCAACCTATGGAAGAAGGACTTGACGGTCTAAGGTCCAAGGCTGGGACCTTTTCCGGCGGCTGTTTTCTGCCCTATGTACTCATACTTGATTCTGACGTCATATGACTTCCCTGGGGAGAGGGGTCAGGGTTCAGGGCTGGTGAAGTCAGCAAGAGGGGATCTTACAGCGCTGGGGAATCAGAGATGAAAACTAGAACTTCACGTCACTGATAAACTTTGGATTTGTTTTCCAGCAGTCTCTAAAGGACATATGTATTACATTTCTGATTATAGCCTTTTTGTTTATGGTCGCACCTGCGGCATATGAACGTTCCCAGGCTAGGGGTCAAATGGGAGCTACAGCTGCAGGCCTGCACCACAGCCACAGCAACTCGGGATCCGAGCTGCGTGTGCGACCTACAGCACAGCTTGTGGAAACAGCAGATCCTAGACCCACTGAGCGAGGCCAGGGATTGAACCCGCATCGTCATGGATACTAGTCAGGTTCTTAACCCATTGAGACAAAGTGGGAACTCCTGGTCAGAGCCTTTAAAAATACACACACACACACACACACAGAGAGAGAGAGAGAGAGAGAGAGAGAGAATACGTTGATACAACTTCCATAAACCAGGACCTGGAGAAAAGAACACTCGTGGTAAATTTCCTACGAATTTATGACGCTAGTGACTGGATACCCTAAGCTGCACAGAAGGCCTGGGTGTGTATAAAGTCATCCTCATTTTGGAAAATTTCCTCTTTGGAGTGAACCTGTCTTTACTGGCAGAGAAACACAGCATGGTTCCTTTCAGTTAAAATGCTTTTCCCAGCCACAAAACGCCGTTTGTCCTCTTTGGAGTGAACGTGTCTTTACTGGCAGAGAAACACAGCATGGTTCCTCTCAGCTAAAATGCGTTTCTAGCCACAAAACGCCATTTGTGGTGAACTCAGGAAGGATGGGGCCAAGACATCGGGCTCTTCACGCAGCCAAACGCCGCAAGTTCGCCTCACCCTACAGAGGACGATGGGAAAATGGGCATCTCCTTCTGCCTGCTGGCATCGCACCTTTTTAAATGTAGTTCAACTTGAACTAAAAAACTACCTCAGGGGAGTAAACCTGGTGGTGCAGTGGGTTAAGGTGTAAGTGGGTTAAGTTGTCACTGCACCTGTTCCGATCGCTGCTATGGCGTGCGTTTGATCCCTGGCCTGGGAACTTCCACATGCCTGGGGCCTGGACAAAAAAACAAAACAGAACAAAACAAAAAACAAATAAAAACCTGCCTCAGCAATAAATTGTGTGTGTGTGTCTTTTTAGGGCCACATCTGTGGCATATGGAAGTTCCCAGACTAGGAGTTAGTGAATCGGGGCTGCAGTTGCCTGTCTACACCACAGCCACAGCAACACAGGATCCTTAACCCATTGAGTGAGGTCAGGAATTGACCCCGCATCCTCACGGATAGTCAGGTTCGTTAACCCCTGAACCACACGACGGCAACTCCATACCTCAGCAATAAAATTAATTTGCTAAACTCACCCCTCACCATGCAGCCTTTATTTCTTTGCAGAATTCCCAAACGGTTCTCCTCCCTCACCACAGTAAGGACTGTACTTACTGTGAGAGTTTAAGAATTTCCAGGCATACAGAAAAGAAAATCATGGACGTGGAGAATAGACTTGTGGTTGCCAAGGGGGAGGGGGAGGGAGTGGGGTGGATGGGGTGCTTGGTGTGAACAGATGTAAACGATTGCCTTTGGGGTGGATTAGCGATGAGATGCTGCTGTGTCGCACTGAGAACTATGTCTGGTCACTTACGATGGAGCATGATCACGGGAGGAAAGAGAATGTGTACATGTATGTGTAACTGGGTCACCATGCTGCACAGCAGAAAAAAAATAATGTATTGGGGAAATAACAATTTTAAAAAAAAAAGGAATTCCCAAGCATGATGTCCTTTGGGGCACAGGACCTGAACTTTTCGCGTGGACACGGGGCACTCAATTCTTTAGGACTCTTCCAGAGAATCCACACCGGGACCTCAGGGGAAAGTGGGTGGAGCAGATGTGGAAGCCAAGAAGGCAGCCAGCTCATCATGGTCCATGCAGCAGCATCGTCACAGAGTCAGATGTGGGTTGTGACCGACTATCAACTTTTACCTGCCAGGCTTTTGCCAACATGCCAGGGTTCTGAGCCTCAGATGGGTCCCCAAGAAGACAGCTCCTTACGCATCTCCCAGGGTCCTTGGGCTGCATGTAAGCATGATGGGTGTGAAATGTGCTTGAGATAATGTGCAGGTGGGTCACGAAACCAGTGCTGGTGACCCTCAAACAGGCCCCACGCTGGGCACCCGGGCTGGATCTGCTTTACAAAGCATCCAAGCAGTCGCAGCAAGGGAGAAAGCAGGGTGACAAGGACCCTTCATTCAGGGCATGTCAGGACGACGACCAAGTACCGCTAAGAAATCTTCAGGTCATTCCTACCTGTCGGAGGAACAAGGATTTCTTGCCAATTAAAGTATATTAGGGATGACCTGTCCCTTGAACGACTGTACAGCCTATAACATACGGTGGGCTCATTATCTACCTCTCTAAGAGTGCAGGCAGCTTCCCAAGATCGATTTTATCCTGAAAAGTGTAAATCAGGATGAAGGACCGTGGCGTGCATGGTTATACATTCTAAACCATCACTCTCCTCGACTCGGAAATACACGCTTGTAATCCTGGGGCACGTACCCACCCTGGCTGAGCAGACCTCATCTGAGACACTCACAAACCAGAGAAGCATTTTCCACTTATGCCTCTGTCATTCCTGTCTTCACATCCCAACTTAACGTCTCCAGAACAAACCCTTGGGTATACATCATTTCAGCCACAAGGCTCAGAGAGAGAAGAGAAATTTTATTATTTTTATTTTTTAAGGATTTTAGGGCTGTACCTGTGGCATATGGAAATTCCCAGGCTAGGGATCAAATCAGAGCTGCAGCTACTGGTCTACACCACCGCCATGGCAATACCAGATCTGAGCCATATCTGTGATCTATGCTGCAGCTTGTGGCATCGCTGGATCCTTAACTCACTGAGGGAGGCCAGGGATCAACCCCTTATCCTCATGGGTACCAATCGGGTTCTTATCCCACTGAACCATGACGGGAACTCCCAAGAATACGGATTTTAGAAATGAGAGTTTCAATCATTTTCCGAATTGCCTTTGACACATGAACTGAGGGGGAGCTGTGCACCCACAAAATATCTTTGATATTAATACATTGAAATAAGGCACTGGTTTCACCAGCAAATTTTGATTCAAAAAAACACGTATAAGTTTCACAGACAGAGTCTGCTTGGACCAGGTTTTCCTTCTTCTGAGTAACCCTAAATCCATTTCTCCCAGAGGTGGTGAGCACTGCCTAAAGGATTCAGGGTATTCAGGTCAATGAGATAACACCTATAAAATTATCTTCAAAGTCTTGGGAAAATTTTTATAAATATGGTATCACCATTTGATATGATTCTTTGGTGCCATATTAAAGCAGTTCTCTCCAGATCCTTGGACAAAATGTCCAGCAATCTAGATACTGACTGTAACACAAGATGACAGTGTGACCCAAGAATGACTTTACCTAGAGAGCTTTTTTTTTTTTTTTTTTTTTAAAGGCTGTACCTGCAGCATATGGAGGTTCCCAGGCTAGGGGTCGCATCAGAGCTGCAGCTGGTACAGCAACACCAGATCTGAGCCGCATCTGCAACCTACACCACAGCTCTCAGCAATGCCAGATCCTTAACCCACGGAGGGAGGCCAGGGATCAAACCTGCATCCTCATGGATACTATGTCGGGTTCTTAACTTGCTGAGCCACAATGGGAACTCCCTAAATACTTTAAATCTTTGAAACCTCAGATAATGTATGTTACAAGTTTTTTTATGAATGGAATCATGGTATGCACGTGGTAACATTTTTACTAATACTGACCACTGATGCAATGCTTCAACATGGGTAAGAGCCATGTATGCCAGAATCCCCTACTTGAAGACCAAACCGTCTAAAAATAACTCAGTAGCAATAACCTCCAACTATGGTGGCGCTAGAACATCCTAAACTTCTAGGTCTAGCCGAGAACTGCAGAAACCTGCATATCATCAAGATAAGCTGGTTGATTAGAGACATGTAAATCAAGACCACAATGAGGTACCATCTCCCAGGGGGAAGAGTGGCCATCATCAAACATTCTACAAATAACAAATGCTGGAGAGGGTGTGGAGAAAAGGGAACCCTCCTACACTGTTGGTGGGCATGTAAGTTGGTGCAGCCACAACGGAGACCAGGATGGAAAGTATCTCAGAAAACTAAATACAGAACTACCAGATGACCCAGTACTCGCACTCCTGGGTGGGATCTGGAGAAGTGCTCCCTCTATCAGGAGAGCAGTCATTTCCAGAAACGTCTGTGTTCGTGAAATATCTGTGTATGACATCTGAGTGGAGGAGGGTGTCAAATGTCTATCCACAAAGTTTGAAAGCTTTTGCATGAGATCATGTCAGCATCACCTTCTCGAAAAATCCAGGCAACTGAACAATGGCGGCATATCCTCTAAGAGCAAAAACCCGTGGATGTTCCGATACTTCTCGGCGTGTTCTATGGGACACCCAATTTGGAACGCTCAGGGAGCTTATTAAAATGGAGATGCACATTCTGACCTGAGAACCGCTAGTGGGAATTTCTCCAGGTAAGACAGGCAACCTTCAGCATCCGTGGGGATCTTGCTACCCAAAGTCAGATGAATCACAACTTCACACCTAGAGGGGAAGAGCTTCTTCTGTCTTCCTCCCTTGGTTCACTGCGGAAAGTCCTAACGAGCCTATTCTATTTGGCACCACAGAGGCAATCCCACCAGGGACAGTTCTGAACCACGTGCCGTGCTCAGGATGTGGGCGGCCGCCCCAGTGATGCCCACGTCTGGCTGTGCAGGCTGCCGGTTAAGCTCACCATGGGCACCAACAGCATCTGCATGTGTGAAATCACAGACATCAGATGTTCATGAATGTGGGGGCTGCCTTAGCATCTCCCCCTCCTCCCAGAATCGAAGGACGTCCGTCCTCACGCCTTCTTGCTAGGTCTCTCCAATGTCCTGTCAAAACCGACCAGCTCTCATGGGCAGAGCAAGCAGACACCAAGACCACAGGTATGACAATCAGACCAAGTTTCCACCTTTCTACAAAGGACTGTCTTCTAAGCTTCCAAAGGGTAACAATTGTTCCAAAGGTAACAATCCCAACTGACCTCCACAAGGACTTGGGTTTGACCCCTGGTCCCACTCAGTGGGTTAAAGGATCCAGCGTTGCCTTGGTGGTATAGCTCGCAGACTTGGCTCGGACCTGGCGCTGCTGTGGCTGTGGTACAGGCTGGCCGCTACAGCTCCAATGTGAGACCCCTAGCTTGGGAATCTCCACAGGCTGCGAGTGCAGCCATTAAAAATAATAATAATAAAGTTCCAAAGGGAACAGAACAATTTTGCTTGTTTTTAGCAACAAGTGGTCCTGATAGACTGCTGTCAATCCCTCAGTTTTGCTGATTGCAACCCCCAAACTAAAGAAGCCCTAAAGACCTGCCCAAAACATCACAGGCTTCACCAAGTCGAGACACAGAGCTGTTTTGCTCGGCAATGTGCCAGGAATATTCTGGTTCTCCCCATGCTGCTTCTGTCACAAGAACATCCTCTGGAGTCAAGGATGCACACTTGCCTCCTCTCTCTTGGGCACACGCCCGCATAGTCAAGACTGGGGTGATCCCCCGAGGGTCCCATGATCACCCCGCAGATGCTGTCACACAAGACATGCCCGAAGTGGGCAAAGCATCTCTGGGGAGACCCTGGGCACAGCATCTCCTAAGTCCCCTTCCACACGTGCCATCTCGTTTTCCACATCCGTCCTTGGGAGAACCTGGCTGGAGAATCCCACCCAGCACAGAAGGACCACCCCGGCCCCCTCCACCTCCACGTCAATACCCGGAAGAGCGTGCCACGCGTCCCAGGCGGCCTGGGGACGAAGGCGGTACCCACCGTTGGATAAAGCGGACTGCGTCCGCCGTCAGCCTCTGAGTGAGGTTGTCGTAGGACATGGGCTGCTGAGTGATGTCATGATTCCTCATCAGGAAGCAGTTGAGGGGCCGGAAAAAGTGCAGGAAGCAGAGCAGGAGGCCCAGGACCAGGGCGGCCAGGAAGAGGAGGCTGAAGATGAGGGCGGGGGGCACGCGGAAGAGCCCCAGCCACCGGAGCCCCGCCAGGGTGAGCAGCGCCAGCGCGAGGACCTGCAGCGGTATGAAGACCAGCAGCCGGAAGGCTGTGGTGAACACGCTGCCTTCTCCCGGCTTGCAATCCCGCAGGTTGGTCACAGGGATCCCGTGGAAATAGTCGAAGCCGTGGCTTAAGGGGTGGTGACAGAAGTCGCTGCTGTTGTGACAGTTGGTGCCGAGGTGCCACTTCCCTGAGCAGAAAAACAGGTGGCCTGTTCAGTCCCCAGCAACACCTGACATCTGACGCCCACATGTGGAAAAGCAGGATCTTCCTGCATTTCCACCAGCCAAACTCTATCCTACTGTTTTCACTTCCTTGTCACAAATATGAGGGCAGAGAACTAATCTCTCTGGCAGAAAACAAGGCATTCGGGAATGGGAAAAAAAAAACCCAAAGAAAACAGACACCCAACAGACTCAATCAGTAAGAGACAAAACGATATGAATGCCAATGTTTTTCCAGGGCAGGAGTTCTGGTTTTGTTTTTTGTTGGTTTTTTTTTTTTTTTAAGTCATTTCCTTAAACGAAAATCTTAGGACCAACCTGGTTTTGTCCCTTGGATGTTAAAAGTGGAAATGAATTCTCACACCAAAAGCTACCCATGAGGCACGAGGAGATCATACTGGTAATTTGGCAATTCATTTAAACACGTGTGAACATTTCTTATCAAATGGGAACTATCCCACTGAATTCGTGAGCGTCTCACACAAGAGAAAAGTGATGGTGGTTTTAGGACGAGACATGGGAACAAAGAGAATGGCCATTGGGTCCTATGAGATCTTCTAAGATTTGTCTAATGACCGGCACAGACCCAAGCCATCAAGTGAAAAGGGAGGAGGAATCACTCCTTTCTCAGGAATAAAATTAATGGGAATGTCAACCCAGACAAAGTCTGAAACGTAAGATGAACATCTTTATCAACGTCGTGGTATGTATGTGTATTTTTGTATGCTCTGTTTTACGTGCATAACTATATCCACTTCTTTGTTATCGATTGTATGTCTCATCTTTCTATCGCATCCATGATTCATCCACCCATCCAACTGCCATCCATCCATTCATCTGTCCACCCACCATCTATTTACCATCCATCCACCCACCACCTACCATCCACCCACCCACCCATCCATCCACCACCCTTCCATCCACCACCCATCCATCCATCATCTACTATTCAGGCATCTAGCACCCACTATTCACCCACCATCCATCCACCACCTATCTATTCACCATTCATCCATCAATCCACCCATCCACCCACCACCTAAGCATCCACCATTCATCCATCTATCCACCAACTATACAACCACCACCCATCCATCCACCCACCATCCATCCACCCTTTCCTCCAACCATCTACCCATTCATCCATGCATTCATCCGCCGTCCACCATTCATCCAACAACCACTGTCCATCCATCCACCATCGACCCACCCAACCATCACCCATCCACCCACCCATCCACCACCCACCCCTCCACCGGCTATCCATGCATCTAGCACCCACTATTCACCCACATCCATCCATCCACCACTTATCTACCATCCACCCAACCATCCATCCACCCACCCATCCATCCACCATGCATCCATGAACATTCATCCATCCAGCATCCACTATTCACCCACCATTCATCCATCACCCATTGACGTACCCACCCACCATCCATCCACCCACCATCGACCCACCCAACCACCATCCACCCAGCCATCTATCCATCTACCACCCACTCACCCAACACCCACCCATCTACCACCCATCCATCCACCTACTATCCATGCATCTAGCACCCCCTACTCACCCACCATCCATCCCTCCACCACCCATCCACCATTGATCCATCCATCCACCCATCCACAATTTATCCGCCACCATTCATCCATCCACCATGTATCCACCCACCACCCATTCATCCACCAATTATCCAAGTACCCTCTATTCACCCACCAGCCATCCATCAACCACCCATTCATTCACTATTCACCTATCCACCCATCCATCCATCCATTATTCACCCACATCCATCTACCCATCCATCCACCACTCATCCATCCATCATCTACCATCCATCCAGGCATCTAGCACCCACTTTTCACCCACCCACCGTCCATCCATCACCCATATATCCACCCATGCACCATCCATCAACCACCCATCCACCCACCATTCACCATCCATTGACTCACCTGTCATCCGCCTCATCTATTAAGCTATCTATCCCTGTCCCTATCACCTTTGGCATCTACTTCCCAACTCTCCACACATCCATCTGCCCACCTACCTGTCTGTTGATCATGACCTATCTATCACCCATCCATCCATCCATCCATCCATCTATCCATCCATCCATCCACACACACACAAATAAGGACACACATCTACACATGCAAATACTTCATGTGGATGCCTGGCATTTGAATTTAGAATTGAAATCATCTCACCTCTGTTTTCCATTGTGCCAACTGTGTCAGCCACGTGATCCTTAAGGCAGCTGCTGTCCTGCCCTCCCCTCTCCCCCTCACCCATGCAGGCCCTCGAGTGCCCCCTCAGCAGCCCCTACCTATCAGAGCTGTTGTGTAGCCTTGACTCTTCAGAAGCTTGGCGAAGGTAATTTCACTTGGGGGAAGCCCCCCCGAAGAGGCCGAGAAGATGAAAACTCCCACCTGGTTCTGAGCTGCCATTCCTGAGCCAGAAAAGATGCACCATTAAGATGGGAGAAACGTTCAGACTGGGAGCTGGTCCAGGCTGCTGTGAAGGAGCCAGGAAGTTACCTGATCGGATGGGGTACCGGCCCGTCAGGAAGGCCGCCCTGCTGGGGGTGCACAGGGGCGCAGCCGCGAGGTGTTGCGTGAGCTTCACTCCCCCTCCAGCCAAGCGGTCAATATTGGGAGTCCTGGAACAAAAGACTCAAGTCATGTTCATGACCTCAGAAAGGAAGCGTTCTGGAGACTTTGTCCAGCAGGTCACTTCTCAGGGATCCGGGGAAACCCAGGGCTGCAGGTGGCAGGTGAGGGGCAGAAAGCAGGGAGGCGACACGGCACTGAAATTCAGAGTCACCAGAAAACCACGTGATGATGGACTATGACCTCCTCAGGGGCCCGTCCACTCTCTCAGGGGCTCTGAGCTCCTGGTCTCTGAGAGAGGAATCAAGTGCTGAGAACTGGCTGCTGTGAGGACAGGGGGAAGCAGGTGGATCAGGCTCTCACTCCTCTCCTGCCTGTGAATGCTGGGCTCCCAGCGAGAAGCATGTGGGGGCAGCCCAAGTCTTCTGTTCCCAACCACAGCCAGGCTCCTACCTCTCTGAAGGCTCTGCCTAATTTCCACATGCCCCAGGGAGAAGGGGCGATAGGACCCCCAGAAGAAGCAAGCAAGGATGGATGGGGGGGCATGTGCATTTACCGGGAAACAGTAACAAATGGGTGCATGGGGTCCGGGAGGAAGGGACAGATGCCCAGGTGGAAACATAATGTGTCGTCAAAGATGCCACCCTGTTGGCTCCCGGCTTGTTACACTTAACAGTTTTTATTTTTTTTAATTTTTCTTTTTAGAGCCATACAGATGTTCCCAGACTAGGGGCTGAATCAGAGCTACCGCTGCTGGCGTACACCACAGCTTACAGCAACACCACGTCCTTAACCCACTGAGTGAGGCCAGGGATCAAATCCACATCCTCACAGATCCTAGTTGGGTTGGTACCCATGGAGCACTACACAAACTCCTTCCTTGCACATGAGTTTTAAAAAATCTAACAAATGTCATAAGTAAGCACATATTTTAAGAGTAACAGGTAGGAGTTCCCGTGTGGCTCAGCAGATTTAAAAGGGTCTGGTGTTGTCACTGTTATGGCACAGGTTCGACCCCTGGCCTGGGAACTTCCACATGCGGATGGCCAAAAAATTAAAATTAAAAAAATAAACATCAGCAACTTTTGGTGCACAGACTCGGATTGGACCTGAGATACACTTAGCTGTCCTGCAGGCCAGCTCCTCCCCAAGAGGATACTTTACTTTGTGCTTGTTGGAGCTGACATGCAACCATGCAACACGCTTCCCATGGCCCGTGGTCACATGGTATGGAAGAAGAGGATATGGAGTGAACAGCAGGGAAAACAAACCAGTCCCCGAGGTCCCCAGCGCCAGGCCCCTCCCCCACTTCGGATAATGATTCATAGATCTTAGAAGGAAATTCCAGGGGAGGTCACTCTCTCCTCTCGTTCCACCGGCCTCGATCCTTTGTAACATGAGCCTCCACGGTTATATCAATGTTTTCCCGAGACCCTCAAGGGCAACTGCTTCCTGAAAGCCAACATTCCATGGCACCAGGACAGACCTGGCTTCTAAACCAGAATGCCCCACGCCCGGGGCTGAAAAACCAAACACCCTCTTGGGTCCCCAAGTCTGGTTCCCATGGGGGTTTTCCTACCCTTGCTGTCACCTGGCCCTTGAAAAGTCCTGCTGTCATCAGCCAACGTGACATCTCTCCCCAGCCAGCTGATGGTGCAGCACAGCCTGGGCCAGAGGGTGGAGGGAGGTATGGAACGAGAGTTGACAGGCGGGGAGAGGATGGGGTGGCAATGGAAACAGAGCCAGGGGCCCTTAACCGAAGATAGCGTAGGAGATAGGAACCAAAGGGAGGGAAAAGTGAGGAGGTGAGAAAAAGCCCAACCGTAGGGGCGAAGGAGAAAGAATTACACTGGGTATCTTGAAGGGAACCATGTGAATTCATCCAACTTTCAAGTTCAAGGTGAAATCCCCACATGTGCCGACTAAGACCCATGTGTGTCCATGGAATGTTGCACAGCCAGCAAGGTATGCATTTGGGCGGGGGGGGGGGGCTTCAAACATGTCCACGTGGCTGGTGTTCTGTGATCATGTGTGCCTCATCACAGGACAGTGGCCTGTGAAGGGAGCCCTGAGTTCACCCATCACCCAACCTGAGGGTCTTGTTTCCATAGCAGCCAGGATCCCCGATGCCAAGGTCGTCGGCCATCAGCAGCACGAAGTTGGGTCTTGGGGTTACATGGCTCCAGGCCTCACCAAGGACCAGCAGCAGAAGGCAGAAGATCCTCATCTTCCTGCAAAGGGCAAGGGGAAGGGAGACGTGAGGGATGCTGGCGGCAGGTGGCCCAAGTTCCTACTATGGGGGACACGCCCCCACCTCCTCCCTCAAGATCCGCCCACCCTGGACCAGGTGGGCTTCAAAGTTGTCCTTGCCATACTGGGCAGAACTGTATCTGCCTTCCATGCATCTGTTTCAAAAACAAACATTTCTTTCTCTTTGGGTAGCAGTCACCTCCCCTACCCACCCCAAAACAAAATGAAGCTCTGTCTAGAAAATGGAAAACAGGAGTTGCTGTCATGGCTCAGTGGAAATGAATCCTACTAGTATCCAGAAGTGTGGGTTTGATCCCTGGCCTCGCTTAGTGGGTTAAGGATCTGGGGTTTCTCCAAGCCACGGCATAGGTCACAGATGCGGCTCAGGTCCTGTGTGGCTGTGGCTGTGACTGGCAGCTGCAGCTCTGATTCAACCCCTAGCCTGGGGACTTCCATATACCCCACGAATGGCCCTAAAAAGACCTTTGAAAAAAGGATAACGAAGATGCAGGCCATATACACAATGGAATATTACTCAGCCATTAAAAGGAATGAAATGATGGCATTTGCAGCAACATGGACCTAGAAATGATCATGCTAAGTGAAGTCAGTCAGACAATGAGACACCAACATCAAATGCTATCACTGACACACGAAATCTAAAAAAAAGACACAACGAACTTTACAGAACAGATAATGACTCAAAGACTTTGAAAAACTTATGGTTTCCAAAGGAGACACATTGGGGGGTGGGGGGTGCACTGGGTGTCTGATGGAAATACTGTAAAATTTGGTTGTGATGATTGTTGTACACCAATAAATGTAATAAAATTCATTAAGTAATTTTTAAAAAAAGGAAAACAGAACCACCTCTTTGACAAAGGTGGGCTCTGCCAGCAGCTCGAAGTTCTTTGCCGGGACCTTGGAAACACAGGCCCATCAGAACCATTCACTCATCAGCCTCAAGTCCTTTCTACCAAGAGCTATGAGGGTCAGTACAGCAGCTTGTAAAAGGGGAACATGTGGACGTGGGCACGATGCCAACCTTTCTGAACTCAGCGAGACACAAAGGTCACAGCCTGGGGCAGCTCTGGGGGTTCACAGGTGGCAGCAAACACCTGGGAGGAAGGGAAGCCTCCATCCTTTCCAGCTGCCATTGCGACACACAGTTGCTCTGCCCACATCACCTCTTTTAAGAACATCCAGCAAGAAGACTTGGGATGCGGACGGGGGCAGGTGCCGCTGGAGGGCACACACCTGAGCTCCTTCGCTGATACCCTCATGAGCTGCCCAGTGGACCCCCAGGAAGAGATAGGACCTGCCAGCGTCTGAACAGCTTGGGGCAGAAGCATCCTCAGGCTGATCCTCTTGGGGCCGGGGGTTATTGCCCATGGGGAAGGATCAAGGAGCCAGACTGGAGGATGAGCTGGCCTGTGCCCTCGCTCACCCTGAGAAAACTCAGGGCTTTCACAAGCCAGAGAAGACCTTGGCAGAATGCACAGCTTCAGGAAGCCATCAGGGGCTGGGAGGGATCTGGGGCAGCAGACCCCACTGGAGCCGGGGGCTTGGCCAGAGGTGTGATGCCCATGCGGAGCAGGAATCCTGTGGTGGTTTCATCTGAGGAGACTACACAGGAGCACAGCTGGATGCCAATCCCGCCACCCGACGCTGGTCCTCCTTGTTCTTTGACTGCACCTCCTTCTTCACGATGCTTAAGCTCACCTGGGGCAGGACACCCAGTGACGGCCCTGCCCCCACAGATGTCCATACCCGCATCCCAGGCATCCGTGTCTGTCTTACCTACATGGCCACAGGGACTTAAAGATTTGAGATGAGAAAAGGAGGCTGGGTTTTCTGATGGACCCCAATACTGTCCTTGGACATGAAAGGCTGAGGGATATCAGACCACAGAGCAAGGGACAGGGACATGATGGCAAAAGCAAATGGAGACCAGAGACGTGGGTCCACAAGCCGTGGGATGCAGGCAGCCTCCACAAAACACCATCCCCTGGAGCCTCCAGAACGAGGCAGCTTTGCTGACACCTTGATTTTAGCCCCTAGGACCCATCTCAGACCCCTTACCTGCAGAACTATGAGATAAATGTGTGTGTGTGTTGTCCAAAGCCACAGAGGGGGTGGTCACAGGCTATGGTGTCATAGGAAAGCGATTCATGGGTCCATGAACAAGGTGGATGCCGTGCTGTGTGTCTGTACAGCTCACGGCTCCATCCCACAACACAGAACAGCCCTTGGCATGTTTCTGTCTGCAATGTCAGGGGCTGCGATGTTCCCCTGGAGGCAGGTCCACCTTTGCAAGAGGGAGCTGTGCAGGGAGCCGGCTCAAAGGTCTGTACACACGGGGGGAGGGGCTGTTATAGCTCTCAGCCTAGAGGGACCAGGGGGCAGGCTGGCCTTGGCCTTTGGAGACTCCAAATGGCTGGACCCACGTGGGATTCTGTTCTTGTGGGCTTGCTTCTCCCTTGAGGAAGCCGTTCAACTCCTGCTCGGGGTGTGGGTCCTTCTGGCTGGGGCTGGAGGATTGGAAAGAGCTGTGTGACACACGTTCTCCTACTTCTTCCTTTCCCTTCCCGCAGCCCTGAGCTGCATCCAGAACTCAGAGCCCTCCTAAAGCAGCACCTGCAGCCCGTGCATATCATCCTCATTCCCCAGCCACCTTCAGAGGTACCTACAGCTTTTGGGTGGTGGGTTCAGTGCGGCTAAAACCAGCCTTCTGGCTGCCTTCTCTGTCAACAGGCAGGTGGGCACCCTGTTAAGCAATCCTGCCCGGTCAGCTCCTGCTTTGCCACTGACTTGCCATTTCCTGTCTTTCTCAGCACATCTCCTGCATGAGGTCCACGCTTCCAGCTGGAGCCTGACTTCCTTGGATTCAGATGCTCTCTTGAATAGGAAGACGCTCGCTTTCCGGTTCATTTTCTTCTTTGCTTCTCTTCTCCCTCCAGCAGTTCTGCTGCCCCAACCCCTGCCCCTCCCCTCTCAGTTCAGAGCCAGAGTTTAGAAGGCAGGAGCAGTGGGCTTGTTGAACAGGCTGCCCGACCTGGCACAGGCTGCCCGGCCAGGAACAGGCCTGGCCGTACCCCACCCCAGAGGGCAGCAGGGATGTTTGCAGGAGACACAGCATAGCCCCAGGCCAAGCTGCACATCCAGGTCCTTCTTCATTCCTTCCCACCTGTGCTGGAAGCTGGGACCTCCCACCCTCCACCCCCAGGACTGGGCTCTCACACCTGAGCCACCTTCCTGCTTCCACACCTCTCTGCCAATGCCTGCAATTTCACCCTCTCTGGCCCTCACTCCAGGAGCCAAAACTCATCACTCCATCCTCTGGTCCTTGCTGGCTCTCGGAGGACCTTACGAGCATGGCTGGACCTCCATTCTCTCTTCTGGTCTTGACTCTGACTGAAGGGCCTCTGGAACACAGAGGTTCCCATATGCATGTGCCCCACAGGACCACCTGGCTCTTGGTCTACACCCATTGTCCCATGGCAGTGGCCTGGTGCCACCTGAAGGTCCCCAGGAGCACCTTGGTACATGCCTCTCCAGGAACATGCCCTCTGACATCAAATAGCCAACGTTTGGTGACTGAGCAAATGAGTGAAGACGAATTCTGTGGATTCAGATGGGAAGGTTCCTCTTCTTCCAAACTGGACCAGAGGCAGCAGGTGCACAGCAGCTAGCTGACAAGCACCAAAGTCAACGGCACAAGACCAAGAGGCCAACTCTACTCAGTTAAATAAAAGAATTCCTCCAAGAGTGAGGGAGTGGAAGACATAAATTACTGGGTGTAAGACTGGCTCAAGAATATATTCCACAACACGGGGAATATAGCCAGTATTTGTTTTTTTGTTTTTTGTCTTTTTAGGGCCACACCCATGGCATATGGAGGTTCCCAGGCTAGGGGTCGAATCAGAGCTAAAGCGGCCAGCCTACACCACAGCCACACCAACATGGGATCTGAGCCACGTCTTCAACCTACACCACAACTCACAGCAACGCCAGATCCTTAACCCACTGAGCAAGGTCAGGAATCGAACCTGCATCCTCATGGATGCTGGTCAGGTTCGTTAACCACTGAGCCGCGATGGGAAACCCCAATATTTGGTTTTAACTGCAAATGGACGTAACCTTTAGAAACTGTATAAAGATAAAAAATTAAAACAAACAAAAAAAAATACAACCCTACCACTTGCCAAATTTTGGTGCAATATCAAAGAATATTTACAATGATCCAAAAAGCTGTTAACATAGTTCTCCTTTTCGGACTGCATATTTATATTAGCTGGATTTTCTATACATACTTCCACTAAAAACATATCATCACAGCCTGAGTTATTATTATTATTTCCCTTCAGCTAGATATGGAAGAAATTTTCAATTTTTGTTCGTTTGTTTGGTGGTTTGTTGGATTTTTTTTTTTTTTTTTTTGCTTTTTAGGGCTGCACTGGCAGCATATAGAAATACCCAGGCCAGGGGTCGAACTGGAGCTGCAGCTGCTGGCCTATACCACAGCCACAGCAACGCTGTGGGATCCAAGCCACGTCTGCAACCTATACCACCGATCACAGCAACGCCAGATCCTTAACCCACTGCATGAAGCCAGGGATCAAACCTGCATCTAGTTGGGTTCATTACCACTGAGCCACGAAGGGAACTCCAAAATTTTCAAAAGTGAAAATGACACCACTCTTCTCATTAAATTTTTCTTTGGAAATGGTCATAATTTGGAATATTCCTAACTTATTTTTCATAAGAATATTTCTTCGCATATATAAAAATGGAATCTACGACGTTGAATAAAGTATCATTATTTCTGTTCCTATTGTTACGATACTCAAGGTATTTTTTATAAGTGGACATTGGGAGGAAAAGGCTTTGTATTTTCTTACGTTAAAGTGAGTTTTTTCCTCAATAAACCATTTCAGTCATCTGAAGAAAATGACACAAATGTGATGGCTTAAAACAGAAATAAAAACAAAACTAAACAAAAAAAAGCCCTCCTTCTAACTCAATCAAAGGAGGCAGAGAAGGGCAGGAAACCAGGTTTTCAATGGTTGCAATAGTTGCAATTACCCTATAAAAGGTAACAGGGAGGATTCAAAATTAGCATCAGTCTCTAAAAATAGTGTGAGACACAAAAGAAGTTCTTTAGATCACTAAGGACACCCATCAACAATGCAGAAGTGTTCCAGGCTGGGGCCTCAGGGTCCCTAAGTGGATTTACCAGTGCGAAAATCCTAATACCAGTAGCATATAAATGAGGATACCTCAGAACCGCTAGTCTTCGGAAGAATGCAACCTACAGCATTTATGCCAGAGAAGGTGAGTTCCAGAATGCTGTAGTTGTGTTTCTAATGCCGTCATATTTTCCTGCTTCACATAATATGGAAAATAAAATTTTTCTTTTAAATTATAGTTGACTTACAATGTTGTGCCAATTTCTGCTGTACAGCAAAGTGACCTAGTCATACATAGATATATATTCATTTTCTTATATTATCTTCTATCATGGTCTATCCCAAGAGACTAGATAGGGTTCCCTGGGCTGTACAGCAGGACCTCATTGCTTATCCATTCTCAATGCAACAGTTTGCATCTACAAACCCCAAACTACCAGTCCAGCCCACTCCCTCTGCCTCCCCTTTGGCAACCACAAGTCTGTTCTCTGTGTCCGTGAGTCTGTTTCTCTTCCACAAATAGGTTCATTTGAGCCATATTTTACAATTCACATAGAAGTGATACCATATAGTATTTGTCTTTCTTTTTCTGACTGACTTAAGATAATAATCCCTAGTTGCAGAATTTTCTTATTTTAACATTACAGTTTTCTAGGTGCTCACAACAGCTATGTACTTTCTTTGTTCAAATCACCCATGTGAAGAAGTAACATAGGAACACGTGTCTCTGACGCATTCTGTTTGGCTGAGCAGTGCGTGATGAGGGTTTTTCAGCCTCAGCACCACTGACACTTGGGCTGGGACGACTGTCCTGGGTAGCAGCTGGAGTGAACGCCCTCTCTCACGTAACACAAGCACAATTCACTCCCTCTGCTGTCCCATGCAGGCAGCTTGGCTTCTGGGGAAGCTCCAGCCAATATATGTAACTTGAATGTTCTCCTTTGCACCCCTGAGTCCTTTTAAATGTTAAAATATAATGTTGCTCATGGGTAACATGCCCCGGCCAGTCACAGAAGGCTTTACATTCCCATGCAAGTGAGTTACAACCTCAAAGAGGCTCTTCAAACCTCAGGCTCCGAGCATCCCTTCCCGTTGTGCCGGACCTGTGACTCCTCCATCCCTGGTCCACATGGCCCATCATCTCCCTCCTGTGCCAGTTCATCAAACATTACCCTCTGCCTACAGTCTGAACCCCGCTCAAAGAATCCTCGCCCCAGGGAAGGATAACTTGCAGCCATACCTTGCTCTCTCTCGTCATCTGCCAGACTCCCCTCTCCTCTCTGTTCCTCTCATGGAGCTTTTCATAAAAGCAAATGCAGTGCCCTCTGTCTAAAGATCAGGAACCAGGGAGACGTGACCCATCCAGTGGCCCTTTGGGCAGCCACTGTGTCACTCCTAACTCTCTCCCCTGTCCTCTTGTTGGCAGTTTTTCCCTGTTTGTGGGGGAGCAGAGGCATGAGGGGAGGATGAAGAGGCAGGGTCGTCTCAGCTCTGGCCAGCAGCCTCGAGGTCAGGGTTGCATGGTCGCCTCATGCCAATTGCTCTCATCCAGACTCCACCAAGATGCCCTCACTGCCACTGGGCAGTCAACCAAGATGATGGAAATCAAGGGTCTCCAAGAAATCAGGATCTCAGAGACACCCCTGCCTTCCACGTTCCCTGCACACTCTTCACAACAGTCAAGATATAGAGGCAATTTCAGCATCCACAGATAGATGCATAAAGATTACATGGTATAATGCAATACTGCTCAGCTTTAAAAGAAGGAAATTGTGCCATGGGTGACACAGGGATGGACCTGGAGGACGTTATCCTGAATCAATTAAGCCAATTATAGAAGCATACATACTGACCTCAATCACATAGACTCTTCAAAAAAAGATGTGGAACTTATAGCAGCGATACGTATAATGGTGGTTGCCATGGACCAGGTAGCAGAAGAGATGGGAAGACATTGGTCCAAAGGCTATAAGTTTCCAATGATTAGATGACTCAGTTCTCTTCTGGGAAGTAATATATATTGAGGTACCATGTTAATAATACCGTATCATGTAAATGCGCTTAAGCAGTAGATCTTAAGCATTCTAACCATAAAAAAAACAAAAAACGTTAACTCTGTGAGATGAAAACTGTGCTAATTAACTTGACTGTGGTAATCGCTTCATAATGTATATGCATATCCAGTCACCAGATTTCCACTTTCAAGATATACAATTGGAGAAAAGGGAACCCTTCTAAACTGCTGGTGGGAATGTCAAGTGGTACCGTATGGAGAACAGTATGGCTGTCCCTTCCAAAGCTAAGTACGTTTTTAATTACATCTCAGTGAAGCTGGGGGTGGAAAAAAAAAGAACATTCCCTTCCTCTCCCTCCAAGAAAAAGAAAATGAAAAAGTTTCCAAAAAAGATAAAGCACTAGACAAATGGAACTGTTAGGAATATCTTTGTCTATTGATATCCTTGCCAGGAAGAGTCGTCTGCAGACAAGTCAATCACATCCATTGCAATTCACCAAATGCTTGGGGGGGAGGTGAGGGATGGGCTGGGGGTTTGGGATGGAAATGATGCAAAGTCAGGTTGTGATCATGGGCGTACAACTATAAATATAATAAAGCTGCTTTTTAAAAAAAGAAAACGAAAAAAAGCTCATGGGGTTAAAAACTGGCTAAACGATATTGTGACCCTCTTGTGCTGGTTTCATGGTTGAATGAGACCCAGCATCACCTGCACGGCTCCTGCTGCCCAAATGAGGAAGTTCCTGAGTATTTCTGTTGACCTTTGCAACAAAAAGTCATGCAAGCACTCACAATTCAACCACATCTGTTGCCATTCAACAATGGCTCATGGGGGAAAAACTAACTAAAAGACATTGTGAATACCTTGTGTTGGTTTCACGGCTGAATGACACTCGGCATCACCCCACATGGCTCCAACTGTTCAGATCAGGGAGTCCATGCGTATAGACCTCACTAAAAAGAGTGACACATGGGGCTTTCACAGATGAGATTTCCATCCTGACTCCCCTGCATGAGGTCAGTGCAACCACAGGACATTGGGGCAGCCTCTTTGTCAACATTTTTCTTCCATAATATGGGGGTGACTAAAAGGGTAACACGATCTCCAAAGGACTAGGATTCAGGAAGGGAAGCCTAGGGGTCGTTACTTGTTAGTTGTAGTTATCGGCAGCATTACCATAATTTTGTACTGACTATAGAAAGAGAGCTGGAAGCAAAGATATGGAAGGACAACTAAACAGTGGCCCCAGGAGAAGTTCCAATGGGGCTCAGTGGGTTAAGGATCTGGGTTGTCACTGCTGTGTATTGGATCACTGCTGTGCTGTGGGTTCGATCCCTGGCCTGGGAACTTCCATATGCCAACACTGCGGCCAAAAAAAAAAAAAAAAAAAAAAAGACAGCACATTGATAGTCCTCCTGAGATTCATATCTTGTATACACCCCTCCCTGCGGCTGCGCCTGAGCCTTGGGACTTGCATCAAGAGAAGATGAGAACAGGAATGGGACATCACTTCTGTGATTGGGTAGCCCAAGGCAATGACCTATGTTTTTTGAGCAGATCTTACCTCTGGCTGGGTTTTGATGAGCTGAGTTGCCGCATTAGAATGGGCCCCATGACGAGGAACTAAGGGAGGTCTCCAGGCAAGAACCAGCAAGGACACAGGACTCTCTGGTCAGCAGCCTACAAGGATCTGAGCCCTTCCCACAGGGATCCGAGGGAGCTTGGAAATGGATCCTGCCCCCATCAAACCCTCAGATGAGACCACCTCCCTGGCTGGTAACTTCAATGCAGCAGGCCAGGTATGATAACAAATATGTGTTGCTTTAAGCTGCTAAGTTTGGGGGCTGTTTGTTACACAGCGGTAGATAACTAATGCAAGGTACAAATAGCTTAAGACGTGAAGTTCAGCTGTGCTGAAGAGGACTTGAGGAACACCTTCCATGCAAGTGGCTCAGAAAGTCATGCTGAACGTATTTTAAAGGATGTTCATTATTAACGAGGAGTAGAATTTTATAGAAGTAATTTAAAGATACACGGCTCAGCTCACCAACCACATGAAATATGAATTTGTGTTTTATAACTGAAAGTTGAAAATACTAGAAGAGGCATAAGGTCCATATGGCAGCTCTGACAGACAGGATTTGAAGAGATTAAATGGAGCAAAACTCAGGTCTGTGGAATCTTAAACTTTCACCCCAAATCCAGCTATTCAGAGACTTACTCTGGGCTACTATGCTTTTATTGCACACAAAAATTGAACCTGATTTTTCTTTCAAATAAATTTTGCTTTCTTCTGCTTTTACTTATATTCTAAGTGTACAGAAAGATAAAATAGAAACCAAGCATTCAAAGAACCACTTAGATACTAAGTTTCTCTCCATGTTGCTTCTTTTATCCTGGGCTTATGTCAAAAACTGAATGCACAGAAGGCCTATGACTATGTGCCATGTTTCTTTGGATTTTGTCTTTCCATGCAAAACTCTCACAATGGGTTGAAGACAAGTCTTAATGAAGAGCAGGCTTCAGACATGGAGGGTGTGGTCAGCCCACAGAGAACATGCATCTTTATCCAGAAGTGATGGAGAGATAGCAAAGGCTTTTTGTTTATTCGTTTTTGCTTTTTAGGGCCACACCCGCAGCATATGGAGGTTCCCAGGGGTTGAATCAGAGCTGTAGCTGTTGCCCTATACCACAGCCACAGCAACAGCAACACAGGATCCAAGCCGCATCTACAACCTACACCACAGCTCACAGCAATCCTAACCCACACTGAGCGAGACCAGGGATGGAAGTTGTCTCCTCATGGATACTAGTCAGATTCGTTTTCCACTGAGTCACCATGGGAACTCCAGAGACAGTAAAGGTTTTAATCAGGGGGTGAAAGGTAGGCTTGATTTCCATTCTCAGGTGGTGATTCTGCTACCCCTTGGAGGATGGAGGCCATGACCCTACAAAGATGTTGGTACCCAGACAAGGTGGGGACAGGTGATGGAGAAGGATAGGACCACATTGAGATGCCACTGGTAGAACTTGGTCGCTGACCAGATGCAAGTGTCAGACAGAGAAGGCAGCGAATGGTCCTCCAGCCTTGATTTCTGGAAAGAGACTGGGGCCATGAGCTGTCAAAGAGCACAGTGAATGCAGAAAATAATTGGGGTTTAAGAGTTCAAATCCTCTCTATGCTAAGATGTTGCTGTTACAAGGATCCACTGTACATGTGTATGTTCTTTGGGGGAAAAAATTCCTAATTTTCTGTGCTTTTAAGGGTTAGTTCACATGAAGAAATTTTTTTTTTTGGTGTTTGTTTGTTTTTTAGGGCCTCAACCGTGGCATACGGAAGTTCCCAGGCTAAGGGTCGAATTGGAGCTACAGCTGCTGACCTACACCACAGCTCACAGCAACGTTGGGTCCCCAATTCACTGAGCAAGCAAGGCCAGGGACCAAACCCGCATCCTCATGGATACAACTTTGGTTTGTTACCGCTGAGCCACAACAGGAACTCCAAGGTGAAGAACTTTTTAATGGAAGTCTAATAGGACAAAAGTCCATAAATAACTATTAATGTCTGTATTAGGATATGACTTGCCAACTGTGTCGGTGATAGCTTCAAAATGTGCCTGGGGTAGAAATGAGTAGGCTACCATGAGATATACCACCTAGCCCAAGAAAGAATATTTGAATTTTTTTTTCTCTTTTGTCTTTTTAGGGTTGCACCCGAGGCATAGGGATGTTCCCAGGCTAGGGGTCGAGTTGGAGCTGCAGCTGCCAGCCTACACCACAGCCACAGCAACGTGGGATCTGAGCTGCATCTGTGACCTACGCCACAGCTCATGGCAATGCTGGATCCTTAACCCACTGAGCAAGGCCAGGGATTGAACCCATGTCCTCATGAATACTACTCGGGTTTGTTCACCACTGAGCCACGACGGGAACTCTGAATGTTTGAAACTTTATGTTTCTTAATAGTCACTTACAATCCTGCTGCATTTAAATGATTATTGTCTGAAGTAACCAGGACTTCTTTTTCCCCCCACAAACATGGATTCGGAGCAGTGTTTACAAAGATGTTTCAAATGAAGGAAACAGAGTTCGTTGATAAAAGTACATAAAAATGAAAGTGCTCCAAAATATTAAGAGCATAGCACATTAACCTCTGAAAAACAGCATAATGTACCACATGAGACAACGTAAACAGCCTTATTTTGGAAAAAAAAAAAAAAGCAAGGAAAAAAAACTTTTTAAAGCTATTTCTAAAACAGAATTATTATGAAGCAGAAAGACAAAAGAACATTTTCATAACCAGAGATGTAATTACATTAAATTTGTTCATTAAAAGAAAATTAACATTGTGGTTACATAACAGAAACTTTACCACGGCAACCAGAATGTTCCCAATGTATTAGCTTGATGGGGAAAAGGCTTATTAGAAACAGAAAAACCTACATTGCAACCAGGTTTTGTTCAGAAGAAATGTAGTTTTTCTTCCGTTCAAGCTGTGTATCATCAATGAATTTGGTTAATAAAATGTTACCTAATAGATGCCCTGTTTTAAAATCATAAAGAAAAACAGTCTGGAATTAGGGCAACGCAACTCCTGCTGGACCATGTGTTTGTACAGCTGTTTTGCTGGATTTAAATACCTATTTAGATTGCCTGTGTTGTTTTGTTTTTTTTTTCTAAAATATTCATGTCTTGTTTATTGAGTGAACCTGTGTTTGTATTGATGGTGGAAGCCTGCCTGGTGGTCTGGTTTGAATTTTATGTTCAAGTATGCCTAGGACAATTAAATGAACTGTATTATTTTAAGAGATTATCATGCTAAGCAACGTCAAAGAAAGACAAATAGCATATGATATTGCTTACATGTGGAATCTAAAATATGATGCAAGTGAACTTATTGACAAAACAGACTCACACGGAAAACAAGCTTGTAGTTACCAAAGGGGAAAGCGGGGAGATAAATTAGGCATTTGGGATGAACAGATACACACACTAGTGTATATAAAACAGGTAAACAAGGTGCTATTATAGAGCACGGGAAACTCTACTCAAGAGCCTATAATCACCTATAATGGAAAATAATCTAAAAAATAATATATAAGTAAGTCATTTTGCCAAACATCTGAAACTAATGCAATATTGCCAGTCCACCATATTTCAATAAAATTTTTTAAAAGAATATTCATTTAAAAAGGTATTTTTTTGGAGTTCCCGTCATGGCGCAGTGGTTAACGAATCCGACTAGGAACCATGAGGTTGCGGGTTCGGTCCCTGCCCTTGCTCAGTGGGTTAAGGATCCGGCGTTGCCGTGAGCTGTGGTGTAGGTTGCAGATGCGGCTCGGATCCCACGTTGCTGTGGCTCTGGCGTAGGCCGGTGGCTACAGCTCCGATTCAACCCCTAGCCTGGGAACCTCCATATGCCGTGGGAGCGGCCCAAGAAATAGCAACAACAACAACAAAAGACAAAAGACAAAAAAAAAAAAAAAAGGTATTTCTTATCATGCACATGGAGAACAGACTTGTGGTTGCCAAGGATGGGGGAGGGAGTGGGATGGGTTGGGAATTTGGGGTTCATAGATGCACACTCTTTCCTTTGGAATGGATAAGCAGTGAGATCCTGTTGCATAGCACAGGGAACTATTCCTAGTCACTGGTGATGGAGCAGGATCATGTGAGAAAAAGAATGCATACATGTATGTGTGACTGGGTCACCTTGCTTTACAGTAGGAAATTGACAGAACATTATAAACCAGCTATATTAGAAAAAATAACAATCATTATTAAAAAATAAATAAATAAAAAGATTTGCTTTTTTTTTTTTTTTAAGTAAGCCTTGCCCAACCTTCAGCCATCTGAAACCTTCAGAACAGGTGGGGAGACAGTGCTGGATGTTTGCAGACTCTCTCATGGTGCCCACTCACTTCTTCCCTGGCTCCTTGGTCCAGCTGAGATAGGGACAGAGGGCAGTAAGCCAGAAACCCAGATGTGACAGCCGCCCCCATGTTGTCACCGTGTCCATGTGGGGGTCTGTCGCTACAATGTGCAATAAAAGGGGTCCCAGCATGTCTAACCCCACCTTGTCTCTGCTCCCACACCTGACAACTCTCCACATCTGCCTGGAAACGAGCCTGTGTTGCTTTACAGCGAGCAAGAGGCACAGGCATCATCACAGAGCCAGAGAGTCCACAAAAACTGTAAAAACCAGGATCTGAAAGGCATCTGACATCATGTCTGAGCTCCTGAAGGGCATTTCTTCCCCCTCCTCATGGGCAGGGTCAATCTCTGGCTGCCTTGACCCACGCTGGGTACCTGGGCAAAGCTACCTCAAGATCAAGAACCAGAAAAGACAGGTGCACTGGTTGATTTAATAGCACAGATGCGCCCGCATTTGTCAAGAGATGCGATCCTGGGAGTTCCCACTGTGGCTCAGCGGATTAGGAACTTGACTAGTATCCACAAGGATGCAGATTCCATCCCTGGGCTTGCTCAGTGGCTAAGGATCTGGCATGGCCGTGAACTGTGGTGTAAGTCGCAGACACAGCTCAGATCCCTCGCTGCTGTGGCTGTGGCGTAGGCCAGCAGCTGTGGCTCCAATTCAACCCCTAGCCTGGGAACCTCCACATGCCACAGATGCATGTGGGGGAAAAAAAAAAAGAGAGAGAGAGAGAGACATGTGATCCCGGCTGGCTTGGTCCAGGAGTTAGGGGACTTTTTCAATCAATGGTACCAAAGGCCCTGCCATCCCGTAAAGACACAGCCAGGCAAAGCAGCTGAAAGAGAGCCCATCCCTGGAGTTCACAGCAGCAGAAAAATAAACTCAACCCCAGTCATAAAAATAAGAGTGGATGAATTAGGCACCAACAGCAAAAGCAACAATAATTCATACCCTTCAGAAGCAATCAAACCGTGAGCCTCCAGGTGCCTGTATTTTCTCTCTCTCTCTCTTTTTTTTTTTTTTTTTTTGCTTTCTAGGGCCACATCTGTGGCATATGGAAGTTTCCAGGCTAGGGGTTGAATTGGAGCTGTAGCTGCCAGCCTACACCACAGCAACCCGGGATCCAAGCTGCATCTGTGACCTACATCACAGCTCACAGTAACGCCAGATCCTTAACTCACTGAGCAAGGCCAGGGATGGAACCTGCATCCTCATGGATACTAGTCAAGTTCCTAATCTGCTGAGCCACAGTGGGAACTCCTCCAGGTGCCTGCTTCTAACCACCAAAGTGGCAGGCTGTTACTATGCCTATTTTACAGATGAGCAAGGTGAGTCTCAGAGGTCACAGCCCCTGCTGGGGGATATGTGAAATGCGAAGGATGGGGTGGGGATCCGAGTCCAGCTCTGCAGGACCCCAAGTCCATTCCGAGAGAAGGGGGAGGACAGCTGTGTAGCCAAGACCGGGCCACAGTGACCGCTCAGCATGGGACCCCATGTGCATGGGGGAGGATTCTATTTGATTTTATACATGGCTGCATTACAGAAATCATTTATATATAATAGAAAATATTAATTAACCTAAATAAGCTCATTGTGTAAGTTGAACATTATCGTTATTTTTTTTGGCCACGCCCACAGCATGTGAAAGATCCCGGCCAGGGATCGAACCTGGGCCATAGCAGCAGTGACCACACCAGATCCTTTACTTGCTGTGCCACAAGGGGACTCCTGAAAATTATTTTTAACTATGATAAAAATCCACCCAACACAATTTACCATCTGGACCGTCTTTAAGGGTACCGTTCAGCGACATTAATTTCACTCATCTTTGGAGTTCCCTGGTGGCCTAGCGGTTAAGGGCCAGTGTTGTCATTGCTGTGGCTCTGGTCACTGCTATGGTGTGGGTTCGATCCCTGGCCTGGGAACTTCTGCGTGTCAAGAGTGAGGTCAAAATATAAAAAATAAAGGTATATTCATCTTTTTGAAAACTATCACCTTCCCTCTATCTCCAGAAGTCTTCGTCTTGCAAGATGGCAATGCTGTTCCCCCGCCCCAGCAACATTCTCCTTTCTGTTTCTACGAATCTGACTATGAGAGGTGGTCTACTACCAGTGGACTCACCCAGCATTTGTCCTTCTGTGTCTGACCGATGCCACCGACCACCGTGTCCTTGAGGTTCAGCCGTGTCTAAGTGGGCATCAGAATATCCTTGCCTTTTAAAGCTGAATCACATTCTGTGGTCTGGATGGACCACATCTGGCTTAGCCCCTCATGGGTTGATGGTGAGTAGGTAATTTTCAAACATAAAATACAGAACAGGAGAAGATCCCGTGGTGGCTCAGTGGATTAAGAACCTGACAGACAGTATCCATGGGGATGTGGGTTCAATCCCTGGCCTCGCTCAGTGGGGTAAGGATCCGGCATTGCTGCGAGCTGTGGCCTAGGTCACAGATGTGGCTCAGATCTGGCGTTGCCATGGCTGTGATGCAGGCTCGTGGCTGCAGCTCCAATTGGACCCCTAGCCTGGGAACTTGCATATACTATAGGTGTGGCCCTTAAAAAAAAGCAAAAAAAAAAAATTGTAGAACATGAGACGCCAAATAGTTAACCACTGTTAACTCTAGTCCTGCACTTCTGACCACTATTATAAACCTCCATTTCTTTTTTTTTTTTTTTGGCTGTTTGCAGGATTAAAATTTGTAAACATCTACACATTTTGAAATAGCTACACAGTGAACATGTTCATAACATGTTTGACGTGTGAGCTGTGTGCTGCCATCTCTGCCCTGAATGTAAGACATTTCATTTATGTACAACACAATGGAACACTTTTATCCATCATGTAACAGTTTCTCACTGAATTACTTTTTTTTAAGGTTTTGCACAATTTTTTTAAAAATTCTTTTTATCTTTAGTATACTATACTTGATTTACAGTGTTGTGCCATTTTCTGCAGTACAGCATAGTGACCCAGTCATACATAAATATATACATTCTTTTTCTCATACTATTTTCCATCATGTTCTATCCCAAGAGATTGGCTATAGTTCCCTGGGCTATAATTTTTTTTTTTTTTTTTTTTTTTGGCTGCACCTGTGGCATGCAGAAGTTCCTGAGCCAGGGCTCAAACACAAGCCCACAGCAGTGACAATGCCAAATCCTTAACCATTAGGCCACCAGAGAACTACCTCACTGATTTCTTAAATAACTGAAAAACAAAAATGCACTCTTGGTGGACAACATACGTAAATGCACACACTATATATACTACGTATCATATATACATACAAATACATACTACATATAAATACAAGTAACTAGTAACGTGACACAGTGACTAGTAATGTGACAAAATATGTATCTAACTCAGTTCATAGATCACACACATGCACACATAACACCTTGTCAATATGTTGACAAGGCTGTAAACATCCATGCTTGTAAAAGTGCACACTTGAGAGTTTTCCCAAATTTACAAAAGACCTTTTTGTTGCTGCTGATTCATTATTTTCATTCTAAGCAGCTAAGTGTCTTGTAGCCAGATGTTTAAACCAAAAGGCTCGAGTCTAAGACAAAGGAAGAGGGACAGCTGACATTCTCCACACATAACCATTCTTAATTATCACAAGCAAATATCTAGTCATGTTCTGAGGCTTCTCGGATGATATGTGACATCACGGAGCTTCGATAAAGTGTCATTTTTGTGACACGTGTTTTGTAAGGTGCAGATTGTGTTTGAGGATAAGATGTTGTCTTAAACCTAACCTGTGTTTTTTTTTGCCCAAATTAAAGAAGAAAATGCACATTGAGATGGAGTCCTGCGATCAAGGCCAGAATCTAGCACATTAACAAATGCGAATCATTGACATAAAAAAAAATCCCTGCTAGCACTTAATTTCTTTTCATTTTCCCCGAGCTTTGGAAGATGAAGTGTTTTGAAGACAGTGTTCTTTACCGGAGCTCACAGTTCCGTAATTAAGAGATGCTTCCCGCAGACGAAGCCGGCAGGAGGGAATTCTCACCATGCTGGTTACCACCACACACGCCCCCTGCTCTCCGCCAATCCCCTTCCACTTGGAATACATAAGAGTGAGCTCCTAAACGGGATTATCCCATCGCTGGTTCCGTCTTAACTCCTCCAACACATTCCCCAACGTCTCGGGACCTGTGGCCACTCTGTGGTTTGGCCAACGCACTCATGTAAAGGGCAGGCGTCCTAAGACCACTGTGTGGACGAAGCCACATCTCTCTCACTCTGCCTCATAATGTGTCTACTCAACCTCCAATCCTAAATGCTTTGCTATTCTCCACCCATGAGGCTCCCCTCATGTTCCCACCTATTCACAAGCCACTGAGCTCTATGAAGAAAGCTCTGTGCCACAGCGGTCCTCAGACCTCTGAGGAAGGTGAAGAACCTAGAGCTTTCCTCCCTGGGATGTTGAGCATCACCCTAGCTGGAGAGGTCTTGGTGCTGGACAAGAGGGAAGAGATAGTTCACTACATAGGAACCTGAAAGGAAGGGTCAGAAGACCTGGTTTGGATGAGCTGTCTAGGGGTCAGTGTGACTTCAAGAAAGGGTTTGATAAGAAAAGCATATACAGAAACCACCATGGCCGGGATTCTCCCCACATTCGTGTGTTAAAAGGCTCACTCCCAACGCGATGATATTTTTTCTTTTTTCTTTCCTTGTCTTGCTTTTTAGGGCCACACCCATGACATATGGAAGTTCCCAGGCTAGGGGTTGAATTGGAGCTGCACCTGCAACAGCCACGCCAGACTGAAGCCTCATCTGTGACCTACACCAGAGCTCATGGCAACAACGTATCCTTAACCCATCAAGCAAGGCCAGGGATCAAACCCGTATCCTCATAGATACTAGTCAGTTTTGCTTCTGCTGAGCCAAGATGGGAACTCTCCATTGCAATGATATTTTGAGGTGGAGGTTTGGGGAGGTGATGAGGTCAGGAGGGTGGAGTCCTCATGAACGGGATTAGTGCCCTCATAAGAGCTCCCCGGCCCCTTCTGCCAGGTGAGGAGGTGACAGGGGGCTATCTGCCGTATGCGGACAGTCTGGGGTCTCCTTCTAGAGTTCTCTGTGGTTCAGAGCTGGAGCTGATGGTAAGTGCTACTCTGCCTACAGAAGTCATGTCTGCATACAGTTTTCTCAGGGACCTCAAGGGAAGGAACAGACACTGGATCAAGACAGATTTGGGGTTATGTGCATACTGTAGAGTCCCTTCGTCAAAACAGCAAAGCATACCCAAATCTCATCAAAATTTCTTTCTTTCTTTTTTTCTTAATGGCTGCACTTATGGCACATAGAAGTCCCCAGCTAGGGCTCACATCAGAGCTGCAACTGCAGCCCTCATCACAGCCACAGCAACGCAGGATCCAAGCCACATCTGCAACCTGCACCATAGCTTGTAGCAACACCAGATCCTTAACCCACTGAGGGGGGCCAGGGGTTGAACCTGTATCCTCACGGAGGCTATATCGGGTGCTTAACCTGCTGAGCCACAGCTGAAATGCCTCATCCCAATTTCTAACATTCAATATGAACAACTGGGCCTGTGTTACAGGCAATCAGAGAGAATGAAAATGCATGAGGGGAAAAGACAAAATAGGAAGCAGAAGGTCTGCAGCAGAAGAAAAAGGGAGGGGTCTGGAAGGGGTGTGAGGGGTTTCTTTCCATCCTGACACTGGCACCTGTGCTGTAAATATCAGTGTTGCCATCCCTGGGTCCTCAAACTTCCATAACAGGGATGACAACAGTTCAGGGGGGCGATGACTTGAGAAAGAGGAACATTCTTGCAGCTACTAGGATCAGGGCCCAGCCTGACCAATTTAACAACCAGATTAGGGCACAAGACAAAAACAGCTCAAAACAAGCAGGACATGCCTGCTATAAGTGCATAGCCAGCTGTCACTCCTAACTGCACACTTCAGCTATCTAACCCCTCTGCATTGAAGGCATTTCACAGAAATGATAATCAGCCTGCCTGTCTTTCCAGGGAAGCTGGGGATGGCCCCTCCTCAGTGATCACATAATCGCTGCTGGTTTTTTAGAGATGATAAATATGTACATATGGCTGTGAGGATCTGTCAGCAGGATGCAGAGGCATATCTCTTTTAAAAAAAAATGGCTTTGGGGAGTTCCTGTTGTGGCTCAGCAGGTTAGGAACCTGACTAGTATCCATGAGGATCCAGGTTCGATCCCTGGCCTTGCTCAGTGGGTTAAGGATCCAGCATTGCCTCATGCTGCAGGGTAGGTCACGGATGCAGCTTGGATCTGGTGTTGCTATGGCTGCGGTGTAGGCCAGAAGTTGCAGCTCTCATTTGACCCCTAGCCTGGGAACTTTCATATGCTGCAAATGTAGCCCTAAAAAGAAAAAAAAAAAGGCTCTGGAAGTTAAGATGGTACATGGCCTGATCCTGACCCCAGCGATCCCCCAGGTCCAAAGCGAGCCAGAGGAAGATGCAGGGTGAAGTGTGTGCCCAGTGATGGATTGATCACATCCTGGATGGAGAGTCTGCAGACAACCTGCCCCAAGGCCTCAGGGAAATGTGAGCCAGCCTGATGCTTACAATCAGATAAGGGTGTCCTCCAGCAAGCATCCCAGTTTATACCGCATCCACCAAACAGTGCTGGACTCTGCCCTCCATCCTCCTGTCCAGGGAAGCAGGCTTCTGTATGAGAATGCAAGCACATTCATTGTCCTCCATTGGTAATGCCTTTTGGACAAATACCATCTCCAGGCTTTGCCAATCCATAAAGAGGATTAATAAGGAGTCATTCAAAACCACCTTTGGCTAAAGGGCCATTCTGATAGAAATGTAGAAGTGGATCCATTCTCTATGCCAAGTTCACAGAGAACCCCCTAGGCTGAGCAGAAGACATGGGTGCAGGGAAACATGATCTTCAGATCTGCTATTTGGGGGAGCATCCCTTGTACGGAGATGCAACAATGAAAATCTAGATGATCCAGGGCATTTTGTGAGAGTAATGGTCCCTGGGTGAAACGATTCTGTGAAAGTGAGTCTGGGTATCACGTTGAGAGCATCCTTCCCCACACCCAGCTCTGTTCTCTGGGATCACTTCCACAGCAGGTGTCCTTGCCGAAAAGCATCTTCTAGGCAGCAGACATGTTCTTGGCAAGGATTCTTACTGGTGAAGGCTGCCTGAGTTTCAAGGTCATTATCACTTGCTGACAGACAGTGGTAACAACAGTAAACTGAGAAGATCTGCATGTGTTGAAGCAGCAACACAGTTCTACTTGACAACAGAATAGAACTCTACAGAATTTATTTCCTAATAATGGCAGTTCCCACTTTATTAAAGGGGTGCCCAGTACCATCATCAGGTATCTGGCTGCATTAGGGAAACATCCTGAGAGAGGTACTTAGTGATGAGCAGGGCCAGCAGGGTGATGATGTCAGTTTATAAACAATCAGATTTTTTTTTTTTTTTTTAGGGCCAAACCCAAGGCACTTGGAGGTTCCCAGGCTACAGGTTTTATCAGCCTATGCCACAGCAATGTCAGATCCAAGCCACGCCTGTGACCTACACCACAGCTCATGGCAATGCTGGATCCTTAACCCACTGAGTGAAGCCAGGGATCAAACCTCCATCCTCATGGATTCTAGTCTCATTCATTTCCACTGAGCCACGATGGGACCTCCCCAACCAGGGAATTTTTAAGTAAAAAAAAAAAAAAAAAAAAAGGGAAGATGCAGTGATCCAGTTATCCTACTCCTGGGCATATACCTGGAGAAAACTGTAATTTGAAAAGATACATGCACCCCAATGTCCATAGCAGCACTATTTACAATAGGCAAGACACAGAAACAACCTAAGTGCCCACAGACAGAGGAATGGATGAAGATGTGGTCCATATACCCAGTGGAATACAACTCAGCCATAACAAAGAATAAAGTAACGCCACTTGCAGCAACATGAATGGACTTACAGATTATCATACTAAGAAAGTCAAATACAAATATCGCAATAGTACTTATGTGTGGAGTCTTAAAAAATGGACACACACTTATTGACAAAACAGAAAGAAACTCGCAGACATAGAAAACAAACTTCGGGTTACCAAAGGGGCAAGAGGGGGAGTTCCCGTTGTGGCGCAGTGGTTAACGAATCCGACTAGGAACCATGAGGTTGCGGGTTCGGTCCCTGCCCTTGCTCAGTGGGTTAACGATCCAGCGTTGCGGTGAGCAGCGGTGTAGGTTGCAGACGCGGCTCGGATCCCGAGTTGCTGTGGCTCTGGCGTAGGCCGGTGGCTACAGCTCCGATTCAACCCCTAGCCTGGGAATCTTCATATGCCGCGGGAGCGGCCCAAGAAATAGCAACAATAACAACAACAACAACAACAACAACAACAAAAAGACAAAGGGGCAAGAGGGAAGGCATAAATGAGGAGTCTGGGATTAATAGATACACACGACGACACCAAAAACAGATAAACAACAAGGATCTCCTGCATGGCAGAGGGAACTCTACTCAATATTTTAAAATCAGCTATAATGCAGGAGTTCCTGTTGTGGCTCAGTGGCAATGAGGATCCATGAGAATGCAGGTTCAATCCGTGACCTTGTTCAGTGGGCGAAAAGGAATCTGTCATTGCTGTGAGCTGTGGTGTAGGTTGCAGACGCAGCTCAGATCTGGCATGGCTGTGGTTCAGGCCGGCAGCTATAGCTCCAATCTGACCCCTAGCCTGGGAACTTCCACATGCTATATGCGTGTGGCCCTAAAAACCATACATACATACAAACATATATGTTTAAAAAAAATAAAGCACACACAAATACACATACACCTGTACACTTGAAACAAACACAACACTGGAAATCAACTATACTTTAATGAAAAATGAGTAGTTAAAATAATCTAAAAAAAAAAAAAAAGAGGGTTCCCATTATCATCATAGAACATCCAGCTGTCTTAAGGAAACATCTAGAGAGAAGCACTTAGTGAATTAGGAGGCCAAGCCAGGTGACGGTGTCATCTGATAAACAGCCAGGGAGTTTTTAAGCAAAGAAAATAAAAAGGGGGAAGATATGACAAACTAGAGACTGGTTAACTCCCGATGCATCTGCTGCGAGATTCTAGAATTAATATCTCTTTTTTTCTTTTTTAGGGCTGCATCTGCAGTATATGGAAGTGCCCAGGCTAGGGATTGAGTCGGAGCCGCGTCTGCAACCTACACCACAGCTCACAGCAATGCCGGATTCTTCACCCACTGAGCAAGGCCAGGGATGGAACCTGCATCCTCATGGCTACTAGCCCGGCTTGGTAACCGCTGAGCCACGATGGGATCTCTGGAAGTAGTATTTCTAGAGATGGTTTGTGCACGCTGAGAGAGGTGGGTACACCCTGGGTACCACCTTGAGCTCACGGAGGAACAAAGCACACTTCCCATCCTTTATGATCAAGCTACCAGACCTCCTACAGCTGGTAGAAGCCACTGCAGACCAGTCATTCCAGCCCCAGATCTGGAAATCTCACGGGACAGTGTCTGTGACTTGTAGCTGGTAAAGAGATGTTCCCCAAGAGTGCTGATATGTCAAAGCAGTGCAGGGAGGGTGCGAGGTTTTGAGAAGGTACTCTACAACTCTGCTCAATAATTTATCCTCATGATTTGTAGGAAAGGCCTCGGAGACCATTTATCCAACATGTGGGGGATGGCTTGCGCTGTGGAAGAGAATCAAGTCTCAGAAAGAATAAAGTCTGTTCCTGGAACAGAAGATACAAACCAGCAAAAATAATCTCAAAAATAACTCACTTCTTTTAGAAGCATAATCATTGTCATCAGGACACCGACACTAAGATGGGGTGTGATTATAACGCATGGGAAGAAGATTTTAACGGATGGCACATTAAGTGTCAGCTAGGAAAGGGATGGAGCCACTCAGAGCCATGAGGTCTAAACATAATGCTCCTTAGGACACATTAAGATGAAGATGTTTTTGAGATCAGGAAGAGTGTTTCCATCTGACTCGTCACATGTTGGAATAATGTATTACTTTTTATCTTTGGAAGTTTTATTGAAGTAGAGTTGATTTACAATGCTGCAATCATTTCTGCCATACGGCAAAGTGAATCAGTTATTACTGTACACACATCCATTCTTTTCAGAATCTTTTTCCACATAGACGATCCCAGGATATTGGGTAGAGTTCCCTGGGCTAGACAGCAGGTGCCTCTTGGCCAGTCAGTAGCTGGAACAATTACTTTTCAGCTCAGATTGCTGCTATTATTTTGGGCTGTGCCCGCAGCATACAGAAGTTCCCAGGGTAGAGATCAAACCCGTGCCACAGCAGTGATAACGTGGGATCCTTAACCTGCTAATTCACTATGAAACGCCATCAGACTGCTGCTATTTAAGAAATAGGGAGAAGGATAAATTAGGAGTTTGGAACAGATACACACTACTGTCTATAAAACAGATAAACAATAAGAACCTACTGTAGAGTACAGAGGATTCTACTCAATATTTTATAATAACCTATAAAGGAAAAGAATATGAAAAAGAATATATATACATAATTGAATTACTTTGTTGTACACCTGTAAGTAACACAACACTATATGTCAACCAGACTTCCATAAAAAGAAAAGAAGTACAGAGGCAAACTGTCCCATAAGGTGAGAACAAACAGAATGCCTAGGGGTGAAAAAACTGTTTCACGTAAGTGATTGCTCAGGAATCAGGAACATGTCACCCAGGGCATAAAAGGCATTTCAGTTGACTTTCAACGTGCTTGAGCGGCTTGTCTGCAAAAGGCAGAAAGAAATCTGCAGCTGGCTCAGAGGCCAGGGCTAACCCTGGGTCCAAACTAAGGACCACAACCTCACAAGAGCTGCCAGACCACGAAATAATCAGCCTGTCAAATCCCATCAATCCTGCACCTGCCACCTCCAGGCGGGCACCGACAAAACCCCATCTGTCAGGAATACTGCAGAGGGATGACTTCACGGACAAGCAAAGCAGGGAATGTGAACAAAGTGCCTCATGTAATCCTTCCCAAGCAGGATATCCCATCAGTCCACATGCAAACTCATCATCTAAAGATGTACTGAAGCAGAAACAAACAAGAAAGAAACCCAACCAGCCTAGCACCGTCTCAGGCATCTATCCTCAGGATGCTTCCTGCTTTGCCTATGAAACAGTGGATTGGGTCTCCTGATGAAACAAACCCTACAGGAAGATGATAATGAACAAATAATTTGGCAACATAATTTAATTATGGGTCATTCGAATGTTTTGAAACAGCCATAAAAGCGATTCGCATCTCCCTAATTAGTTCCATTTATAACCCTTTCTAAACCTTTTCTTGTGAAGCCTCACAGAAAATCATTATAATCAATGGAAATTACCCAGCAACAACAGATTTTAAAAACAAGCACCAGAAATATGCGTTGAGAGAATACCCAACAGAAGCAGGTAGCGCCCGTGAAAGTCCCAGTTTGGATGGTTTCAAGGTTAAAGCAACAGGTGTTCTCATGACTTTTCAAGGCACCATCTCCAGGTCAGGGATGTAAGCAAAGGGTACAGAAGATGAAACTCTGTGCATTTCCCCTCCCTTTATAACAGGGAAGAACATATCTGACTCTCTAGTGGATTTGTTTCTCTTACTTTAAGTCTTGCATTCTAGGTTTTCTTTGTAGTCTACGGCTTTTGCTACAAGTTAATCACTAAAGAGATGTTGCCTAGAGCTTAAAGTATACATAATGGCCCATTTCTGGGAACCTGCTCCCATGCCTGAACATTAAAGGAAAGTATCTTTGTTGCACTCACAAGAAACATCCCCACCAGGCAGGAAAGAAGAAATTAACATATCCTCCTCCAGAGTCTGGCAGAACCAGGAAATATTTGCAACAATGTATCCCCTTTTGACTTTCCCTCCTCATCTCTACTCTTTGTTCCCTAAAGGAAACTAGCATCCAAACCCAGGCACCACAGCTCTTTGGGACACGCGTCCACCATTTCCTCGATGAGAATAAAGTTGCTACTCCTTGTCCCAGCACCTCGTCTCTCAAGTGGTTGGCCTGTCCCGTGGTGAGCTGTTTAAGTCTGCCCTTGGCAACACATTCATGGTTTCTGCACCGGCAGGAATTCCTATATTCCCAGGAGGAGCTTCTCCCTGGAAACAGGAACCCCCTCCTCAACCAAGTCTTGGCATCCCTTTCAAGTCTATTGTAACTGTGTAGCTTGGCTCTGCTGCCAAGGCTTGGCCAATAGCACTGGCTGCGCAGGTCACATAAAGACAGCCCTATGTGTATTTTCTCTTGGGGGTGACCCTGGCTTATTTTCTCCCATGCAGTTCAACAATAAGAATGGAAGACATCACACTGGAGTCCTACCACTGATGACACTGAACTTCACCCAAGCCCCATGATCTTGGAAAACAGAGATGGTTAAGAAATACCCTCACCCTCTGTTTGTCTGCCATGCAACTCCCTTTCCTTTTATTTATTTATTTATTCATGCATTCATTCATTCATTTTGATTTTGATTTTTTTTGCTTTTTAGGGCTGCACTTGCTGCATATGGAAGTTTCCAGGCTAGGGGTGAAACTGGAGCTGCAGCAGCTGGCCTACACCACAGCCACAGCCACACCAGATCCAAGCCGCATCTGTGACTACACTGCAGCTCACAGCAACGCCAGATCCTTAACCTACTGAGTGAGACCAGGGATTGAACCTGCACCCTCATGGATACTAGTCAGGTTTGTTACCACCGAGGCACAAAGGGTGTGTCCCCCATCTCTCTTTCCTGTAAGACTTCAGGGAAGCCCGCCAGGCCCACTTACAGCAAGGCCAGATACAGACCTTGGGAATTCCCAATCTTTGTCTCATAAATGATTACTGAACGCTTTGTCCCCACTGATCAACTGGCACAGAATGTTTGTGAACCAAACTCTGGTTCAACTTCTCTCCTCCTCACAGGGCCCTGAACTTGGACCCTCAGCCTGAGACAACAGACAGCCCTTCCTGAGCAGGAGCTGGCCTAGGGGTCAACTATTCTCTGATCTACCATCCAAACATACCACCCTTTCAACCTCATTCCCCCACACCTGGTTCTTTCTCGCTTTGCTTACTCCTATTAATTTTCTTTTAAGCTTAACCTTTGAAACTCTTGCACACCTTATGGTCTGTGTGTTTTCCCTCTTGCAACAATCTGTGTCTCCCTTTGATCCTCTAGAATCAAAGCCTCTCCTTACTGAGTCTGCATGTGTTGCTTTCTTGGACACCATGCAGACAAGCCTGGCTGGGGGAGATACATGGACCAGCAGGCTTGGAGCCCTTTTCGAGTTTGAATTTTAGGAATGTAAGTTGGTACAAGCACTATAGAAAACCTCCAAAAGAGTATGGAGGTTCCTCAGAAAACTAAATGGAGAACTACTATGTGACCGAGCAATCACCCCTGGGACTAGATCCAGACAAAACTACAATGCAAAAAGATATGGGCACCTGTATGTTCATAGCAGCATGATTCACAACAGCCAAGACATGGAAACAACCTGAATGTCCATTGACAGAGGAATGGATTAAGAAGTGGTACTTCCACACAGTGGAATACTACTCAATCATAAAAAATGAAATCATGGCATGGGCAGCAACATGGATGCAACTAGAGATTCTCATACTAGGTCAAGTAAGTCAGAAAGACAAACATAACATGAAATCACTTCTATGTGGAATCTAAATAGGACACAAATGAACCTATCTACAAAACAGAAAGAGACTCACAGACACAGAGATGAGACTTGTGGTTGCCAAGTGGGAGGAAGGAGGGAGTGAGATGGATGGGGAGAGTTTGGGGTTAGGAGTCGCAAACTGTGACACTGAGAATGGACAAGCCATGAGGTCCTGCTATACAGCACAGGCAACTCTGTCCAGTCTCTTGGGATAGACCAGGATGGAAGATAGAAAAAAGAAAAACAATGTGTATATATATGTGTGTGTGTGTGTGTGTGAGACTGGGTCATTTTGCTGTATAGCAGAAATTGGCACAATAGTGTAAATCAACTTTATTCTACAAAATACAAAACTTAAAAATAAAATAAAATTGCTCTTTGCACTTAGAGAGCTTGAATTCCATATAAAATCAACCTCCCTCTCCTGTGACATAAAGATGACAAAATCATAGGCCTTGGTGTCGCATCCCGGCGGCTCAGCATCCCCACAAAGCCAGGTGCTGCTCACCTCATTTTCATGAACATCGGTGCAGGTGTGTGCCTGCCTCACCTCGTGAAATGTTGGTTCTATAGCTGCCAGGTTGTAAGGCAGATGAGCTGTGACTCAGTCCCTCTGGCAAACATCTCTGATGGGCTTGAAGGAACGCCACAACCCAATAGGTTTGCTACACGTCTGAGCTCCAAAAAACTAGCAGCTCCTCTTCCTCTTGAGGGCGTGGTCTTGTGGGTCTATGAACGGGCTGTGTAGGGAAACAAAGCTTGCCACTCCAAAATATCTCTAAGGCATGCAGATGATTTCAAGATGAAAACAATCATGGCCCCAGAGACTTGGGGAGAAATTGTGACCTTCTCCCTAACTGCCTAAGCAAATTCAGAAATTTTGACCTCCCTAACTGCCTGTTCTGGGAAGGGAGCTAGGAGCCGAGATGTGTGCATAGATGTAGCGGGGGGCTCGGCAGGGACCGGAGATCAGAGTCCACTCTGTGTCCTGTTCTCTCTGCCTGGCCCCGCAAACATTTGTTTAACAAACATGTACTTTTCCAGCTCTGTCCCCTGCCTTCCTCCCCTCCGAGGTCCCCCACCACTGCCCCCTGCATCCTTTGTCTTTAGCCCACGATGGTATGGTTTTTGATCCATTTGGCGAGTGGCTCAGTCTTCCTGGGTCTCTACATGTACACCTGGTATTACTCAACTTTTTTTTTCTTTTTAGGGCCGCACATGCGGCATATGGAAGTTCCCGGGCTAGGGGTCGAATTGGAGCTGCCGCTGCAGCCTACGCCACAACTCAGAGCAATGCTTTGTCTTAACCCACAGAGCGAGGCCAGGGATCAAACCCACATCCTCATGGATACTAGTCGGGTTCTTCACCTGCTGAGCCACAATGGGAACTCCTCAACTTTCGTGATTTTCAACTTGTTCATGTGTCTCATGCCTTTGGAATTCTTAGATCAGCCAGAAGACCTAGAAAATGTTTTAATCCCACACAGGAGTCAGTCTCCATTATCTGCAGAAAATAAGACCCAACAGTGTATGGCTGTAACGACAAGATGAAGATGTAGCGTCAGCCAGCCTGGGTCCGACCCATTCCCCGCCCCCCAATGGGCTTGTCCCCAAAAGAATCCAGGAGCAACAAAAAAAGAAAGAAAAAAAAGAAAAAAAGAAAAAAAGATCTGCAGGAGGCACAGCATCTGGGTGAAGCTACAGCACGAGGCTCCCTGCCAGTAACTGCAAAGGAGACCTCACAGCAGCATCACATGGACACAATGCCCCAAGTACAGCCAAGACCACCCTTAAATCCCAGCACCAGCTTGCCTATGATACAGACGTGTGGGCTCTTCAGGGAGGGCTCAGTGTGGCAGGATACTTGGGATAAAATAAAATTACTCTCTTCTCACAAAACTCCCACCATGAAAAGAACGTATCGATCTCACAGTAAATACACAGAACCAAGTGTCTGCTGAAAGACATGGAACTTTCCGGAATCCATTTCCCATCTCCCAGGGATCCCGTGGAATCACAGATGCGTCCAGAAGGCTGGCTCATCACCTCGATCTGCCAGGGGGTCTCTCTTCTTGGCTTTACCTTCGATACGAAGGTCTGGGTCATGGGAGGTTCCTTGGATGCTAAAAGACCAATGTGGAAGGTGACTAACAGGAATTCCAACCTCCGGGCCAGTCCAGCACTGGAGGGTGGACAGCAGAACCCCACTGCTGACGCCTTAACCCAGGCCCGTGTGCCTGCCTCTGTGGCCACAGCTCAACAGCCTCTTGGCCTGGGGATGCTGACTCCATGCCTGACAAAAAGCAAGCAGACCCAAGCCCTGAGCTTCCCATACTCCTGCAGGTGGCCCTCTGGGCCATCATCCAAAGCACTTTCAAGTAGCCTATCTTTTGTGATGGCAGGTTACAGGGAACTCCTCGGCACCAGAAGGTCCGAAAGAGTTGAAATCAACCCACCATCTCCAAACTCATCTTTAGAGCTACTAAGATGGGTGGGGGACAGCCCCAAAGCCAACAGGGCACACACAAAAGTAAGGAACTGGCCTGGGAGAGTGAGGTGTCTAGGTCCTTGCCTCAGGTCAGAGATGGATCTACCCCTTACACACAGAAAAGAAACACTGAGGAGTTCCTGTTGTGGTTTATTGGGTTAAGAATCCAACACACACACACACACACACACACACACACACACACACACACAAAAAGGCGTTCCGGTTGTGGGGCAGTGGTTAACGAATCTGACTAGGAACCATGAGGTTGCAGGTTCGGTCCCTGCCCTTGCTCAGTGGGTTAAGGATCTGGTGTTGCCGTGAGCTGTGGTGTAGGTTGCAGATGTGGCTTGGATCCTGCGTTGCTGAGGCTCTGGCGTAGGCTGGCAGCTACAGCTCTGATTAGACCCCTAGCCTGGGAACCTCCACATGCCGTGGGAGCGGCCCAAGAAATAGCAAAAAGATAAAAAAAAAAAAAAAAAAAAAAGAATCCAACACAGTCTCCGTGAGGATGCATGTTCCATCCCTGGCCTCACACTGTGGATTAAAGATCTGGTGTTGCTGTGAGCTGGGGTGTAGGTTAGCAGCTGTAGCTCTGATCTGACCCCTAGCCTGAGAGCTTCCATATGCTGCAGGTGCGGCTCTAAAAAGACAGATGGACAGACAGACAGAAGAAAGAAAGGAGGGAGGAAGGAAGGAAACAAACACTGAAAAGATTGTACATTGATTAGAAACCACTTTAGATGGTATCATGCAGAAGACAAGGACATGAGCTGACCTTTAAAGAGCAAGCCTTGCACTGAATGTGGACCACAGCTACATCATGCAAACGTATGACAGCACAGCCACTGTTACCAAGAGAATGGTTGAGTGTGCTCCAATGCCTCATCACATACTCAAAGAGGAAGAAGCACAGCTCGTGTGTTTGTAAAGACGAAGACATTCAGGTGATGGCAGAGGGATTATCTGCAGGATCAGCACATGAGTCATCCAGTAAAAACACCAAATTCCTAGGGCAAGAAGACCCCACATCAAATGTCAGCATTATATAAACTCCCTCTACAAATAGCAACCTCTCACTGGGATAATGTCTAAGATGTCCTAGCCTATCTGTTGACATGGTTCTTTCCGAGGTACGTATAACCACAGTCCCATCTCAATTCAAATCTGCCACTCAACCCACAGTATCCCGTGCCTAGACCTATTATTATCATGGGCTAGAGTGCATTTCTTAACTTTTGCACTGTATGTAATTTATTAATGCCGTGATGGGTGTTGACAGGTCTCAGGATGGGGAGAGACAGTTAAGCGCCCACAGACGGGATCTTGTGTGATGGATTTGCCTGGGGGAGACCCTGGGAGAAGGGAGAGGGAAAGGATATCCAGGTGTTCAATTTCAATCCCAGCCAGATGTGGAGGTCCCTCCCATCCACCTGGAGCTGGGCAGGGCTGCTCCAACCCTGAGATGGATGGATGGATGGATGGATAGATGAAGAGGAGGGAGGGAGGAGGAAGGAACGGAGGAAGGAAGGGAGAGCAAGGCAGTGCCCTCTGGGTCCAGGCGCAGCCCAGCCTTCTCTCTGAACCCCATGAGCAGAGACTGTGATGTCCACTGAGGGGGGCCGAGAAACCAGAGCATGTCACACACACACACTGCGGAATTTCACAAACAGTGGTTGCAAGAGGAAGGAGGGCACTTTGCAAGGAGGACAACTTCCTGCAAGGGGACAAGGCTCAATTTACATAAGCCAAAGAAATGTGGGTGCGACAGGCAGAATTCTAAGAAGGCTAGCAATATTCCTGACCCTGGTACACAAGTCCCAGTGCACACGCCCCTCTCCTTGAGGGCAAGGTGGGCCTGTAAATATGATGGGTGTCATTACTGTATTTAGGGGACCAACCTCTAGGATCTGAGTTCATTCAAAAGGAAGATTACCTTGGGTGGGCCTGGCCTAATCGGGTGAGCAATATCCCTGTCCCATGGTACATATGCCCTGGTGTACACATCCATTTCCTTGAGGGCAAGGTGGAACTGTAAATGTGATGGATGTCATTCCTGTAATTAGGGGACCAATCTCTAGACTCTGAGTTCATTCAAAAGGGAGATTTTCTCAGGTGGGCCTGGCCTCATCAGGTGAGCCCTTAAAAAGTACCAAGCCCATAGGTCTCTCAGAAGTCAGAGAGGTAAACTTTGCTGGCACCAAAGGAGAAACAAACGGCTATGATGAGAGTCGCCTGCAGGGGCCCCTGTGCCCAGGAATCATGAATGACCTCTAGGAGCTGAAGGAGGCCTGGGACTGACAGTCAGCAAGAAAATAGAGAATTCAGACCCCCAACTGCAAGGAACTGGATTCTGCCAGCACCTAGTGAAGCTGGAAAAGGATCCTGAGCCCCTGATGAGATGTCAGCATGGTGACAGGCTAAGCAGAGAAGAAATCCACCCCTGGCCTGGACTCCAGACCCACAGAGGCTGGAAGATAATTTACAGGTGTGCTCTGAAGCCGCTATTTGTTGTAAAACAACACAAAATGAGGACGGTGGGTATACACATTAATGCAAACATTTTCCTATCCAAAGCTAGCGAGACCTCCAGCTAGGCTCTCACATTTTCCGTGTATCAATCAGTGGTATTCATCTTTGCATCCAATTCTTTTTTCAGACCACCTACAAACAGGTACCAAGCTCCATCTGTCTGTTCCACACTACATGCGGCTCAGCCCAGCCCCTGGCATCTCAAAAAGGCCCAGGATACATGGTCTGGATGGACCAAGCTCAGCACAGATAGAACACACAGCATTGTGTGTGCTGTGTTTAGGGGGCCAAACAATGGCCCCCTAAACAGGACCCCGTCCTAATCCTCAGAACCTATATCCTCCCTTTGGCAGCAAGAGGGAGTCTGCAGATGTGATGAAGAGAAGGACCTGGACCTGGCAAGATGACTGGATTGTCCAGGTGGGTCCAACGGGATCACAAAGGTTCTTCTAAAAGGGAGATGGGGAGAAATGGGAAGATGCTAGTTCTGCTGGTCTTGGAGACAGAGGAAAAGGACCAGGATGCAAGGAACGCAGGCACCTCTAAATGTGGGAAAAGCTAAGCACCTGACACTGCCCTCACAGCTCCCGAGGGAACTGGCCCTGCCATCTGGGTTTAGTTTTTAGTGAGAAACCCCCTTGGCACTTCTCACTTCCAGAACCCCCAGAAAATCAATTTATGTCATGGTTACATATTACAAAGTTTGTGGCAACTGACTGCAGCAGCCACAGAAACAAATGAATACAAAAAAAGGATGAGGAGAGTACAGGACAGTGGAACTTAGGCAGGAAATCAGGAAAGAAAAAAATCATTTGCATCTGATGTCATGGCTGGTTTTCCTGCTGTTCTCAAACACCAAGAGGGCCAGGAGATTATTTATCTTGTGCGCTCCATGACCAACTCAACTCCTAGGACAGAGGGGACCTGAGAAAATATTTGCCAGGCATCGATCTGTGGACAGGTCACGACTTTTAACAAGTGCACCCGTGGACCAGCCGTTAAGTTGGCACGTAAAAGATTCTTTCCATTAAGTTAAAGAATTCAAGTTTCAGGCCAGATGCCTGGCTAGTTTATAGGTATGAATGAGTTGACAAAAAAACAACAAAGTGACATGCAAGTACACGCTGTACCTAATAATCCATCTATCCAAGCACCAATGTGGAATATAACATGTAAATAATTTGAACTCAAGAAAACCTAAATAGACATTTCTCCAAAGACGTACAGATGGCCAGTAGGCACATGAAATGATGCTCAACCTCACTAATGATTAGAGAAATGCAAGTCCAAACTACCATGAGGTACCTCCTCACACCAGTCAGAATGGCCATCATTTTTAAAAGTCTACAAATCACAAAATGCTGGAGAGGGTGTGGAGGAAAGGGAATGCTCATACGTGGCTGGTGGGAATGGAAATTGGTGCAGCCACAATGGAGAACAGGATGGAGGTTCCTCAGAAAGCTAAATAGAGAATTACCATAGGATCCAGCAATCCCATTCCTGGGCATGTATCTAGACAAAACTACAATTCAAAAATATACACGTGCCTCTATGTTCATGGCAGCACTATTCACAATAGCCAAGACACAGAAACAACCTAAATGTCCATCGACAGAGGAATGGATACTCAATCATACAAAAATGAAGCCATGCCATTTGCAGCAACATGGATGCAACTAGAGATTCTTATTCTAAGTGAAGTCAGGAAGAGAAAGACAAATACCATATAATACCATTTATATGCAGAATCTAAAACAAGGTACAAATGAACCTATCTATAAAACAGAAATAGACTCACAGACATGGAGAACAGACGTGTGGTTGCCAAGGGGGAAGGGCGAAGAAGTGGGATGAACAGGGAGTTTGGGGTTCGTAGATGCAAACTATGACAATGAGGATGAATAAGCAATGAGATCCTGCCATACAGCACAGGGAACTCTATCCAGTCTCTTGGGATAGAACATGATAAAAGATAATATAAGAAAAAGAATGTATATGTATGTATGACTGGGTCACTATGCTGTATAGCATAAACTGGCACAACATTGTAAATCAGCTATAGTTTGATTAAAAAAAAGAAAAAGAGGAGTTCCCATCGTGGCACAGCAGAAATGAATCTGACTAGGAACCATGAGGTTGCGGGTTTGATCCCTGGCCTCACTCCATGGGGTTAAGGATCTACTGCTGCTGTGAGCTGTGGTGTAGGTCAAAGACGTGGCTCAGATCCTGCATTGCTGTGGCTGTGGTGTAGGACAGTGGATACAGCTCCAATTAGACCCCTAGCCTGGGAACATCCATATGCCGCAGGTGCAGCCCTAAAAAGATGAAAGATTGACGAAATAAATAAATGCATTTATTTATTTCCCTCTGTCTACCCATATGCCTACACTCTACAGCGAAACTTTAATATTGGGGTTTGATTATTACATCATGACCTAAAAGCCCTTTATTTCTGACATTATTTACAAAACTTACATTTAAAATGAATATTTATGACTTCATTCAGTAGGAAAATTGTTAATTCTTCTCCCGCCTGAAGGGAGAGTCTTCTGAATGAATGATTAGCAGGTAAAGGAATATTCTGCAAACCTCTACCTCCCAAGTTCTGCCTTAATCCTTATGGTTGACTCATGTCATGGAAACGGCTGAGCACCCTGCCAACCAAAGTCACAAAGGCACACAGAGGTGATTCGAAAACAGTTGTGCTGGTTGTGATTTTTCTAAATAAAAATGCAACTCCTGAGTGAGGCATAAAAATCAATCAGCAGCTCTTAAACATGTGTCTCCTTTACATGAGCGAACAGGTGTCATTTTTAATAAAAATTTTAAGCGATGAAAATAGATTATGGGTAAAGAACATCAATTTGCTTGCCAAACACAAACAAATGAATTATCTTCTCGGATAACCACTGCATCTGTATGATATAGAAAATAAGTCCATTCTCAGCAACATTTCTCAGCCTCCCTTTGGTTAGCTTCTCCTTCGGCTTAGAATTTATATTTTGTTCAGCCCAAGGACATCCTTCCTTAATGTCCTTACTTAATGCTGTTGGATCCTATAGTTCCATGATTGCAATGGAGAAGAAATGCTTTAATGATGGATAAATGGGACAAGTTCGGTTTTTTTCCTGTTTTTTTTTTTTCATTTAAAAAAATTAAAGTACAGTTGACGTACACTGTAGTGTCAATCTCTACTGTATAGATAGCAAAGTTCCCTAGTCATGCGTGTGTGTGTGTGTGTGTGTGTGTGTGTGTGTGTGTGTGTATACACATACGCATTCCCTTTATCTTCTATCATGGTCTATCCCAAAAGACTAAATGGGAGGAGATCTTTTTATCAAAGTATTGAAAGGAAACATTTGAAATAGTGATTTTCTGAGTCTAGTATCTACAACATTTAAAGAATATTTGCAACTGAAGAACAGCAAGATATACAACCCAATTGAAAAATGGAGAAAAGGCTCGAATAGGTATTCCTCCAAAGAAGATAAAAATGGACAAGCACGTGGTAAGATGCTCAATCATTAGTTATTAGAAAAATGAAAATCAAAGCCACAATAATGTATTGACCACAATGGTGATAATAAAAAAATAGAAAATAAAAAAAAGAAGAAGTGATTTTCTAAATCTATGTTTTCATCAGGATATGGTTGATTTATAGTGTTGTCAATTTCTGCTGGACAGCATAGTGACCCATAACGGAAGGTAATATGAGAAAAGAATATATATATTCATATAGATATGAAATAGCCACCCTTATCAGTTAAAAATGCTTGGCTACTGACAAGGTCACAGGACTCAAATGGACGCCATAGCCTAAACTAGAAAACTTGAAGTAGGGAGGGAGAGTGACCAGGTCCAGCCTCAATGCCAACATGTTCCTTGTGTGATTCCAGGGAGATTTCTAAAGTGGCTTCAGTGTCCATTTTTTTCCTCCAACAAGACAGTAGGACTGTCACTGTTCTGCAGAGCGGTTGATCACCAGCGAGAGCTCTGAGGGCAAAACAGCAGAGGCATCGCAGGATGCATCCATGCCCTCCTACATCACGCAGCAGCACTCACACTTCCAACGAAGAAAGCTCTACAATCGCGTCACCCACGAGGACAAAGACAGGCGAGACAGAAGACAAGAGCAGGATGAGTGTGGTCATTCCGCAGCTGTCTGGACAGTGGCAACTCCATGTTGGGGGAAGCATGCAGCAGAGGATGAAAGCTGAGTGCATGTCAAGGAGGACGTGACGTGAGCTGAGGTGAACCACTCTTCCCCAGAGAGCCAGGGACCTCCTTGTACTGGGGGGCCAGGGTTTTTTGCAGGACAGAAATCCTCTCTGTGGCATGTTCATGGCCCCAGACGACAGACACCAAACCCTTGAGGCCACGGCTGTGACGGTCAGCCACCCAGCAAGCAGGACCAACGAGTTAGGATTCTAATTGAGCTTTGCAGAGCTTTTTGACTAGAAACAGAAGCTAAGAGCCAGAGTACATTGGAAGGGAATCTCTAACAGAAAGCAAAAGGATGAAAGAACCAAAACAACCCAAAGCCTGGAGGAAGGGAAAATTAGGGAGGTGGGATTGAAATATCCAAACTACTCTTTATAAAATAGATAGGTAGCAAGGACCTATTGTATAAGGGAACTCTATTCAATACTGTGTAATCCCCTATAAGGAAAAAGAAGCTAAAAAGGAATATGTGTATATACGTAACCAAATCACTTTGCTGTACAAACTGAAACAACTAAGTCAACTATACTCCAATACAATTTATTTTTTAAAAAATTGAGAGTTTCTGAATTTTAAAGCCTGCATAATATTTCACTATGCAATTTATTTAATCTTTCCCCAATTCTCCGGGCTTCACAAATTTCTAAATAACGTTGGTAGGAATATATTGATAAACAGCATGTGTTGTCTTGGTATTTTCACGGGATAAATTCCTAGAACGCAAACACCCATTACGGTCGAGACCGTTTCCATCATCACATAAGCTCCCGTAAGTCTGTTCAAGTTTGCATTAATACAACCCACCATCAGGAGTCCCTGGTTTTGAAGATACAGTGTCATCATGACATTGTATATGCCAAACTGATAGGTTAAAATGATGGAAAGACATACCATGCTCTCGTATTGGAAGAGTCAATATTATCAAAATGACTATACCACCCAAGGGAATCTACAGATTCAATGCAATCCCTATCAAATTACCAAGGACATTTTTCACAGAATTTGAACAAAATAAAGTTTGTTTGGAAGCACAACAGACCCAGAATAGCCAAAGACATCCTGAAAAAGAAAAAATGGAGCTGGAGGAATCAGGCTCCCAGACTTTAGACTATTCTACAAAGCAATAGTCATCAAAACTGTATGGTGCTGGCACAAAGATAGAAACATAGATCAGTGGAGCAGGATAGGAAGCCCAGAATTAAACCCACACACCGGAGTTCCCGTCGTGGTGCAGTGGTCAACGAATCTGACTAGGAACCATGAGGTTGCGGGTTCGGTCCCTGCCCTTGCTCAGTGGGCTAAGGATCCGGCGTTGCAGTGAGCTGTGGTGTAGGTTGCAGACGCGGCTCGGATCCCACGTTGCTGTGGCTCTGGCGTAGGCTGGTGGCTACGGCTCCGATTCAACCCATAGCCTGGGAACCTCCATATGCCGCGGCAGCGGCCCAAGAAATAGCTAAAAAAAAGACAAAACAACAACAACAAAAAAAAAAACCCCACACACCTACAGCCAACTCATCTAGGACAAAGGAGGCAAGAATATACAATGGAGAAAAGACAGCCTGTTCAATAAGAGGTGCTGGGAAAACTGGACAGCCACATGGAAAAGAATGGAATTAGAATACTCCCTAACACTATACACAAAAATCAACTCCAAATGGATGAAAGACCTACATATAAGACCAGATACTATAAAACTCTTAGAGGAAAACATAGGCCAAACACTCTCTGACATAAACGACAGCAACATCTTCTCAGAACCACCTCTTACAGTAATTACAGTAAAAACAAAAATAAATGGGGCTTAATTAAACTTAAAAGTTTCTGCACAGCAAAGGAAACCCTAAACAAAACAAAAAGACAACCCACAGAATGGGAGAAAATCTTTGTAAATGAATCGACTGACAAGGGATTCATCTCCAAAATTTATAAACACCTATCACTCAATACCAAAAAAACAACCCCATCAAAAAATGAGCAGATCTAAACAGACAATTCTACAAAGAAGACACACAGATGGCCAAAAAACGCATGAAAAGATGTTCAACATCACTCATTATTCGAGAAATGCAAATCAAAACCACTATGAGGCACACCAGCCAGAATGGCCATCATCCAAAAGTCTACAAACAATAAGTGCTGGAGAGGGTGTGGAGAAAAAGGAACCCTAGTACACTGCTGGTGGGATTGTACATTGGTGCAACCACTGTGGAAAACAGTATGGAGATGCCTCAGAAAACTCAAAATAGAACTGCCATTTGATCCAGCAATCCCACTCCTGGGCATCTATCCAGAGGAAACCATGACTCGCAAAGATACATGTACTCCAATGTTCATTGCAGCACTATCTGCAATAGCCAAGACATGGAAACAACCTAAATGTCCATCGACAGAGGAGTGGATCCAGAAGATGTGGTACATATACACAATGGAATATTACTCAGCCATTAAAAGGAATGAAATACCAGCATTTTTAGCAACATGGATGGACCTAGAAATTATCATGCTAAGTGAAGTCAGCCATACAATGAGACACCAACATCAAATGCTTTCATTGACATGTGGAATTTGAAAAAAGGACAGAACGAACTTCTTTGCAGAACAGATGCTGACTCACAGATTTTGAAAACCTTATGGTTTCCAAAGGAGAGAGGCTGGAGGGGTAGGAGGATGCACTTAGGGTTTGGGATGGAAATGCTATAAAATTTGGTTGTGATGATTGTTGTACACCTGTAAATGTAATAAAATTAAGTAATAAAAAATAAAAGACCCCCCAAAGAGTGTTTTCCCTGGGATTTCATTTTAATTTTCAATCTCTAATGAGGTTGAACCTTTCTCATGTTAATGCTAATTTATCATGGTTTCCTTGTTCATCACTTGCCATCTTTTCTGTGTGTGTGTGTGTGTGTGTGTGTATGTTTTAGGGCTGCACTCGGGGCATATGGAAGTTCCCAGGCTAGAGGTCAAATTGGAGCTGCAGCTGACAGCCTATGGCACAGCAATGTGGGATCCAAGTCACATATGCAACCTATATCACAGCTCACAGCAACGCCAGATCCTTCACCCACTGAGAGAGGCCAGGGATCGAACCTGCATCCTCACAGATACTAGTTGGATTCATTTCGCTGGCCACGATGGGAACTCCATCACTTGACATGTTTTAATTAGGATGCTGACTATTCTTCCCTCTCCTTCCTCTCTTTCCTAACCAACCCCTTATGATATCCTTTACCGTTCTAAGATCACGGATGCTAATCATAGATTTCCCTTGAACTCCTTGGGATTCTTGCTTTCAACGCTAGATTCTTCTCAAGAGAAGAACTATTGCCTGTTCTTGCAGATAACACTGGCAGGCTTGGACAGACTGCACCAATAAGTGGAGAGGAGACACCAGAGTTTGAACCCCTTGATCAAAGTATTGGTCAAGTACATGATCCTCCAGGCTAAGCTAGTAAGAAGAGATGAGTCTCAAGCTCTCAGAAGGAGCTTTGCGGCTCCCATTGAACCCCATTGGAAGGAGAGCATGATTTTGACTGGCCTGCCACCACCATCATCATTTGATGGTGAGAAAAGAGAAGGCCTGGGACTTGAATTTTTGCAGGTGTTATTGATCATGCTTGGCAGCCCCCCATCTCAGGGTGCTATTTCCATCCTGTTGTTATTCTGTGGGGATCTTATTCATGAGCCAGCAACAACCGCCAGAAATGCGGTCAGCTGGGCATGAAGGCTCTCTCCCCACCCTAGGTGGGAGGTTCCGTGGAAGCAGAACCCAACTGCCTGAACTGCAAATGCTTGGCCCAAGACGTGAGTGTGGGCTCTGTTCATGGGCCAGTGCAGCTCTGGTCCCTGTGGTTTGGCTGGTTTAAATCTCTACTTCAGAAATCCTTTGGTAATCCATTTGCAGCAACACGGATGAAACTGGAGACTCTCATACTAAGCGGAATAAGTCAGAAAAAGACATTTGTGTCTTTTGTGTCATTTGCTATCACAGAAGTGATATATGATATCATTTACATCTGGAATCTAATATATGGCACAAATGAACCCGCTTATAGGAAAAAAAAAAAAACTCACAAACATGAAGAACAGACTTGTGGTTGCCAAGAGAGAGGGGGAGGGGGTGGGATGGATGGGGAGTTTGGGATTATTGCATTTGGAGTCGATAAGCAATGAGGTCCTGCTGTATAGCACAGGGAACTATATCCAGTCTCTCGTGATGGAAGACGACAGAGAATAATGTGAGAAAAAGAATGTATATATATGTATAACTGGGTCACTTTACAGTACAGCAGAAACTGACAGAGCATTGCAAATCAACTATGATAAAAATTACAAAAATAAATGAAAAAGCAGGTTATAAAAGCCAAAAAAAAAAAAAAAAGAAAAGAAAAGAAAGGAAAAATCATTTCAGGAGCTCCCATCATGGCTCAACAGTATCCATGGGGACACGGATTCGATTCCTGGCCTCGCTCAGTGGGTTAAGGATCTGGCTGTGGCTGTGGCTGTGGCAGAGGCAGGCAGCTGTAGCTCTGTTTTGACCCCTAGCCTGGGAACCTCCATATGCTTCAGGTGCGGCCCTTAAAAAAAGACAGAAAAAAGAAATCATTTTGCCTCTCGATTTTGCAGCCATTGTACTTGGGATGTTTTCTTTGCCCTCAGTGTCCTAAGAGTCCATGAAACGGTCCATTTTCATTTATCCTTTTGGACAGGCAAGCATCTGTCCACCATGGAGATCTGTGTGCTTTACTTCTCAATCTGTGTCCCGTGTCACCAGCGAAGTGATTTATTCCCTATGTGGTCTCTCTCGTTCTCTCTTCCTCTGGAAGGTCTATTAGCTGGATTTTGGACCCCTGCTGGTTGATAGCCCAGTTCTCCTATTTTCCCCATCCTATCATCAATCCCTTGGTGCCTTTGTTCCATTTTCCTTGGAGATGCCCTCAACCTCAAATTCCCAGCATTCTGCTGAATTCTCTCACCTATCAATGCATTTCCAAAAGTTCTGTTTTGTCTTCTCAAGGTACTTTTTTCAAAGCATCCTTGGTTGGTTGGTTGTTTTTGTGTTTTTATTTTCTTTTTAGGGCCCCACTTTCAGCAGAATGGACGTTCCCAGGCTAGGGGTTAAATCGGATGGAGCTGCAGCTGCCAACCTACACCAAAGCCACAGCAAAGCCAGATCTCAACCCCTTGAGAGAGGCCAGAGATCCAACCCACATCGTCACAGATACTATGTCGGGTTCTTAATCCACTGAGCCACAATGGGAACTACAGCCCTTAAAATTCTTGATTCTTGAGGACTGTTTTGTCATGAAGAATACATTCAGGGGAGTTCCTGCCATGGCTCAGTGGTAACAAACCCAACTAGCATCCATGAGGATGTGGCTTTGAACCCTGGCCTCACTCAGTGGGTTAAGGACCTGGCGCTGCCACAAGCTATGGTGTAGGTCGCAGATGTGGCTTGGATCCTGCGTTGCTGTGGTTGTGGTGGAGGCTGGAAGCTGCAGCTCCTATTCAATCCCTACCCTGGGAACTTCAAATACTGCAGGTGCGGCCCTAAAAAGACCAAAAAAAAAAAAAAAAGTAATGAAAGAAAAAGAAAAGATTCATGATATACCTTTAGGGTAGAAAAGGCAAAATCTGACATGAATTCAAGGCAGCATGCTTGTAAATAAAAGAAATTCCTATTTATATATGGACATGTATATTTTCTGTGTCTGTGTGACTAGATATGCATATACATAAGTGGAAAGAATGATAAAACTTTGTCATTAGTGCTGGCAGAACAGAATTATCAGTAGGTTTTACATGAAGCTTTATACCTTCCTGTATTTATCAAATCTCATACTTATTTTTATCAACAGGAAAATAAAAGCCTGGAGTTCCCTGGGGGGCTCAGTGAGTTAAGGATCCTGCATGGTCATTGCTAGGGGACGGGTTTGATCCCTAGCCTGGAAACGTCCACATTTGCAGCCAAAAGAAAAACGAAGAGCCTACAAAGTACAATTTAATCATACTGTCCTGTTGCTGCTGGAGACAGTGTCAAATGCCCTAAACTCAAATAGGATCATGGGTACGAACGGAAATAAAAGAGAAAGACCCTGAGCTTCCAGTAGGGCCTGAAAGACTGTAATTTAGAGAACTTCAATTTGATGAGCTCTGATTTTTAAATCACAGCATTCTGACAAGTTCAGTACAGCTGGCCCTTGTCATAGACACAGAGAGAAAAAGATTCCTTTTTAGAGAAATCTTTTAAAGTCCTTATTCTTTTAGCACAAGCCCTTGGTACGTGGTAAGTAAATACTCGTGGCAGAGAAGTGAATGAACACAAATTTCTAATCTCTCGTTTTTCCTCCCGGAAGACAGCTCTGATTTTCACAGTGCAGCATCTGAAGATGCAGCAGCAAAGGCACAGAGGTCTAGGCGCTGGATGTGACACACCTTCAGGTCCCTTGCCAACAAGTAAAACTGGATTTCTTTACCCCAACCTCTTTTTGGGGTCCGTTTGAGCTGGAAAGAGCAAAGTGACCCACAACGTGTCTGATGAAGAGCGGGAGAGACATAGAAAGCAGAGTGATTATTTCAAGTTGAGAGCACTCCAGATCTGCACGGAGGAGGTACACACCGCGGCAGCGCCGGGCATGATTCCGGGGCTCCATCCCAGCTCGCAGCCCCGGAGCCGGGGGAGGGAGGGGGGGCTCAGATTCCGCATCTCAAAGTCTTGTCTGTTCTCATGTCACATCATCACTTCCTTGTCCACGGAACTTGTAATGGGAAGGCAGGCACCTGCATCACGGACCCAAGGCATGGCTATGTGTCAAACCTTCAAGGCAGGTCCCCAAAGCAGGGTGGGACACCCCAAATATACACCCATATCATGAAGAGCAGGCATAGGCAGGACCCCCCCCCTATACACATAAAGCCCAAAGAGCTGACCACTTGTGGGTACATTGTGATGGAGAAGCATGCACTGGGAAGCATCTTATGGATGCGGTAAGAGGACATCCATCCTTCCCAGAACCCAGCCAGAAAGGAGACAGGAAGTCAGTGACATCACTCGTCCAAGGAAAGGGCATGACAGCTTTCTCTGTTGTTAGCATGGTGACTCACAAACTCTAGCTCTGCAAAACATGTGTATCTATCTACCTAAAAATACATACCAAAATACATTAAAAAATATATACATGAGGTATATCCATATATCTATATTATATATAGGTATCTATGGTTTATATATAATTGTAATTATATATTATATGATTATAATCATATATCATCATATAAATCCCTATATAACTATCACTCTATAGATATCTATGTATGTGTGTGTGAGAGAGAGAGGCTAAGGAAAAAAACAACACAAAAAACTGGTTTGGGTTTTCATGTTCAGAAGATTCTTTTTTTTTTCCCCATCTGTGACAAATGGAGGTTCCCAGGCTAGAGGTCCAATCAGAGCTACAGCTGCCAGCCTACACCAGAGTCACAGCACCACAAGATCCAAGCCGCATCTGCAACCTACACCACAGCTCAGGGCAACACTGGATCCTTAACCCATTGAGTGAAGCCAGGGATCAAACCTGCGACCTCATGGATACTAGTCAGATTCGTTTCCACTGAGCCACACCGGGAACTCCAATGTTGAGGACATTCTTGAAGGAATATCGTTGCTGTTGACTCAGATCAAAGTGACCATGTATAAGTGTGTGTGTGTGTGTGTGTGTGTGCAAGTGTGTGTCCACTGTCCAGTTTTACACATGGCTTCATGCAAACCCTAGCGGTACAGCCACTACACATCCAATGACAGCTTCCACTGTGTGGTTTGGGGGGACGAGGGGGACGTGTGTGGATGGGGTGATAAGGGGAAAGGGGGCAAAATCGTGGGGAAATGAGTCCAAGAGGGGCGGAGCCGTGGGGAGAGGGCATGAGCTGGGCTTTGTGGCCCACTAGGACTTCGGCTGGTGGAGGGTGTGAAGCCACGGGAGGTCCCGGAACCAGCCTTGGAGCAGGGGACCCTTGCACGAGGCTCCCCATTTGTTTGTTACAGACTCAGTCCCATCACTAAATAAACAGACACATTGCAGCAAACTATGACACCGAGAATGGATAAGCCATGAGCTCCTGCTGTTCAGCACAGGGAACTCTATCCAGTCTCTTGGGATAGACCAGGATGGAAGACAATATGAGAAAAAAATATCGATAGATAGAGAGAGAGAGAGAGAGAGAGGATAGGTAGGTAGGTGGATGGATGGATGGATGGATGAATGATTGGGTCACCATGCTATTCAGCAGAAATTGACTTAATAATGCGTATCAACTAAACACTAATAAAAAATAAATTTTAAAAAATGCATCCTGTCTCCTCCCTCTGGCCCTCACCCATCTTTTTCCACTTGACCCAACAAACATCCAGAGACAGGAGAGGAAGCCAGGCACTGACTTTGTTGTTTTTCAGATGCGGCGTTCCATTCCACTCCTGCCTCTTGAAATTACATGAACAAGGCTGGGAAAGCTGAATCCTCCTTTCCCCCCCCCCACCAGCTTTTTTTTTCTTTATTTCCCCAATATATTATTGTTTTTTCTACTGTACAGCATGGTGACCCAGTTACACATACATGTATACATTCTTTTTTCTCACATGATCATGCTCCATCACAAGGACTAGACATTCTTCCCAGCACGACACAGCAGGATCTCATTGCTCATCCATTCCAAAGGCAATAGTCTGCTTCCATGAACCCCAAACTCCCAATCCATCCCCCCTCCCTCCCCCTCCCCCTTGGCAACCACACATCAATTCTGCAAGTCCACGATTTTCTTTCTGTGGAAAGGTTCACCTACGCTGTATATTAGACTGAATCCTTTTTTACATCACAGACATGGTCAGATGATGGCACGATTTCAGAGTCTAGGGTTACCATCTAGAATTTCAGGTTTCCCTACAAGGCAGATGTAACATTTTCTTAAGAGGAATAAACCATACCTGATACTAAATGCTTTCCAGTATGAAACAATGAGAGCAAAAACGATATTACGTACGTGATATTTTCCAATTATTCCAATTCCAATTATGTTTGTTTGTTTGTTTTTAGGGCCCCACTTGCGGCAGATGGGGGGTTCCCAGGCTAGGGGTCGAATCGGAGCTGCAGCTGACAGCCTGCACCACAGCCACAGCCATGCCAGATCCAAGCCGCATCTGCGACCTACACCAGAGCTCACAGCAATGCAGGATCCTTAACCCACTGAGTGAGGCCAGGGATCAAACCCGCATCTTCATGGATCCTAGTCGGGTTCATTATCCCTGAGCCACAGTGGGAACTCCCACTCCAGTTATACTATGAGAGACAGGGAATTACACCAATGCTTCCCATTCCTAATGAAGAGGACTTACAATAATATTTGAAATAAACGTAAGACCACTCATTTAAAAACATATCACTGATGTTCAAAAAGTTTGCTAATACTTGGAATATCTAGTTTCTAAATAGGAAACCAAAACGACTTTTAGGGGTGGCTATTACGGCCAGTATTCTCACACGTGCTCAACAAACCTACCCTTTGGATTTGCCCCGTGATGTCTTTAAAAGGTGAGGGTGTCATGAGACAATCGCCTATTTCTAGCAGATCAAATGGTCCTTGAAAGGCAGAATGTATTCTGGAGTCCATGTGTTTTTGTTTTTGTCTCCAACAACCTGGCCTTGATGCTTATTTTTCAAAGCAAAAACCACAACCGAGGAAAACATACCTACTCACGGCTGTACACGGACATCAGCTTTGCAGCTGATCAACCCCCACCCTGTAATTGGACTCTAGTAATAAATAAAATCCACGAATAAGTCACCTGACTGCCCAAGTCTGGTATGAGACATTACAGAAAAGGAAACATGCTCGGCAAATCCCTCGGACTCTGCAAACAACAAGGAAAAATGAAAGAGACTACTGCACAGTGAATCAAACTTTTCAACTCCAAGGAAGACCCTGTGTCTGATGTTATGCATGCAGGGGATTAGGGAAACAGAATACGCATTGGTAAATTTCCATTGTGTCTTCAAATCCAGAGCTGATTCTAACAAATGCAAAGAAAGAAATGAGTACAGGTTAAAGCAATACACGAGTACAGGTTAAAACAGCATGACACAAACCAGTCATTTTAAAACTAGAAGACGGTACCCCTAACCTATAAAGTCCATCTAATTACAGACTTTTTATTCCTGCCTTCCAACATCTAATCCAGACACACGAAGAAAACATAACCTGTTGTGTTATTTCCAGACGGACTTCAAATGAGGTACTTTATACTTGAAACAACAGAGTAGACTCTGTCTATACAACTCGCTTCTAAAATGCAGGGTTGACATGAGCTCCAACGAGGGAAAAAAATCAAAATCAACAGAACATCTCACACGCAGGATAGATCCAGCAACTGCTACCGTTTTCCATAACTGTCAGCAAGGTAATTAAAACACACGCGGTGGAACAAAGCAGAGCCTTCATTTACCTTAGTTTAAAATTCTGTTTCCGCTGATGCAGAAAAAAGCACTTGTGCGTGCCAGGAACCAGGTGCTTGGGCTCCTCTCCGGAATCCCAGGTAGGTGAGTAGGAGATAGTCTTTCACAAACATGAGGTTTCATCATCTTCGGCAAAGAGGAAGGTTGAGAAATCCCAGATAAGAGGTACAGCCCATTCTTTATAGTCTGTACATCAGAGGCCAAATCCTATCAGAAAGCTGAATTTTTTTTTTTTTTTTTGCATGTAACCTTCTTTCTTGATGGATTGACATCCAGAAAATAACATTTTTTTGGCCACACCCACAGCATGCAGAAGTTCCTGGGCCAGGGATTTGACCCATGCCAAAAAAGCAACCTGAACCACAGCAGTGGCAATGCTGGATCACGAAACCGTTAAGCCACCAAGGAACTCCCAATGCAACAGAGGGTTTTTTTTTTTCAATTATATATTCAACACTTATTTACCAAACAGTTACAAGGCACCCTGCCTGTTGGAGTACCATAGGGAGCACTATATGATACCTGTATTTACAGAGCTTGCAATGCATTTGCAAAAACAGAAAGGATGTGCATTCCTCTTGGGGTGCAGCTTAGGGTTATGGGCCCAGCATTGTCACGGAGAAGCTCAGGGCACTGCTGTGGCATGGGTTTGAGCCCTGGCCTGGGAACTTGTGCATGCCGCAGACGTGGCTAAAAAACAAAAATCCAAATAGGATTCAAATCCTCAACACTGGATGACTAGGACATTCACGCAGTGTGAAATTGTAAAGGGGGCCAGAGTGCGTGAAGCCTGCTGTGGGCATCACTACCCACGGGCCTGTGAGGATGCCTTGGGGGGAGGGGTGTTAAGGGGGCAAGAACCCGGCTGGTGGGGGAGCTTCAGCAAGATGACATGAAAGCAAGGGTGAGCCGGATGCAAGAAGGGTTTATGGGACAGGATGGTGACAGAAGCCCTACAGTGGAGGCCCGTTCTACCCTGGTTCCGGAATTCCACCTTCCCTCCCAGGCAGCGCCACTGCAAAGCTTGCACAGGGCTTGCACTGCATGTTGAGAAGGCGCCCGTGGCTGCGGGGGTGGGAAGGGCATGGGTAGGTACAGACAGACCCCAGGAGGCCAATGTGTGAGCTGAAGGTGTGCCAGGCAGACGGAGAGACAGAAGACGGCTGAGATGCCAACGCAAGGAGCCTTGGGGTCTCTGTACATTAGAGGCCTTTGTGTCTAAATGTACTTCCTGCAGGACGACAGTCCACGAGACCCTTTGCTGTTCTTGTGACTCCCTCTGGCCTGAGAGCCCTGCTGTGGAAGAAGTCGTGGCTCTGAGCCAGATGAGGCCATGTGCAGACCTGGCCCGAATCGACCTAAATAACCCAACAAGCTTCAGCTTCACTCCTGGCCTTGGTTAGAAAACAGGACAGCTGGGGCCACTGTTTTAGGTCACAACTCGGCTGTCCCCAAGAAGGACCAACAGAAATGGAAATCAAGGCTGCTTTGTTGGGAGTGGGTGCAATCCACTCAGACCATCCCCCCCAGGCCCGAGGAGGATCCCAGAAGCAGCCTGGGGAGCCCCGGGGGTGTCCCCAGGGACAGTGGAGCCAAGCACTGCATATGCGGTTCAGAACCCTCCATCTTCACTGCAACAGGTGCAGAGACAGGAAAGTAAGTATCCGGCTAGGCTGCATCTGTAGCTGTCTTCTTATAAGTGGAATGCCTTGCTCCTTAGGTATTTTTCCTATGTTTTCTTTTTTCTTTTCTTCTTTTGGCCTTTTTAGGGCCACACCTGCAGCATATAGAAGTTCTGGGGCTGGGGGTGGAATTGGAGCCGCAGCTGCTGTCCTAACCACAGCCATGGCATGTCTGATTCTTAACCCCTGAGCAAGGCCAGCTATTGCACCCACATCCTCATCAATACTAGGTTGGGTTTTTAACCCACGGAGCCACAACGGGGACTCCATGTTATCTTTTTCTAAATTGAGGTAGTTAAGTGGCCATGTTGTGTTAGTTTCAAGTGTACAGCAAAGGGATCCAGTTTTTAGACATGTATGTCTAACTGTGAAGTCAAGCAGTACCTATCAAAGGAACCACACGGGCTTGGCCACTCCTGCTCTCACGCATAGATATCCAGGATCTCAGGTCAACCTAAGTTAACCCTGCTGCAGCAAACTGTGCAGAGACAAACACAAAATGCCAGGTGGGACCAGAACCCCCGCTTCCATAAACACAGCAACAACACCCTCAACTACTGTCAGGGTGATTCCACTGCCCCGTGAACCCTGTTTTGAGTCAAAGAAAGCAGGAGCTGGGGACATCAGGAAGAGGGTACAGGAATGACCACAGACAAGCTCTGGATGCACCTCAATAAGAATCTGCCTTCTAAACAGACAGTTCTCCAAAGAAGACATACAGATGGCCGAGAAACACAGAAAGGTTGTTCAACATCACTCATCATTGGAGAAATGCAAATCAAAACCACTATGAGGTACCACCTTACACCAGCCATAATGGCCATCATCAAAAACTCTACAAACATTAAGTGCTAGAGAGGGTGTGGAGAAAAGGGAACACTAGTACACTGTTGGAGGGATTGTCAATTGGTGCAACCACTGTGGAAAGAAATATGGAGATTCCTCAGAAAACTAAACATAGAACTACCATTTGATCCAGCAGTCCCACTCCTGGGCATCTACCCAGAGAAAACCACGAGTCACAAAGACACATATACTCCAATGTTCATTGCAGCACTATTTGCAATAGCCAAGACATGGAGACAACCTAAATGTCTATCGACAGAGGACAGAAGATGTGGTACATATACACAATGGAATATTACTCAGCTATTAAAAAGAATGAAATACCAGCATTTTTTGCAACATGGATGGACCTAGAAACTATCATGCTAAGTGAAGTCAGCCATACAATGAGACACCAACATCAAATGCTTTCACTGACATGTGGAATCTGAAAAAAGGATGGACTGAACTTCTTTGCAGAACAGATGCTGACTCACAGACTTCGAAAAACATATGGTCTCCAGAGGAGACAGTTTGGGGAGTGGGGGCATGTGCTTGGGCTGTGGGATGGAAATCCTGTGAAATCAGATTGTTATGATCATTATACAACTACAGATGTGATAAATTCATTTGAGTAATAAAAAAATAAAAAATAAATTAAAAAAAAAAGGATCCGCCTTGTGCTCAACAGGACGGAAAGAAGCTACCTGGAATAGCGAGATGGCAGCCTCCATCGCAACTGTGTAAATACCACCAACAAAGAAATGGATTCGCCATCTTTAGGGTCACTGGGTACGTTGCCCCCAGTACCATCCATAACCACACAAAAGGGTGATCAGCCATATGAAAAAAGGGCACCAGAATATGATGGAAACATGGCTGGCACAGGTTCCCTGGATTCAAGTAAAGGAGGACACAGAACACCTGCCTTGTAAGACTGGTCCTGTGCAACATTTTCACAACCACAATCCATGGAATGGAAACATCTCTTCCAATAGGAGAAGCAAAATAAAACTGCAGGGAGTTCCTGTGGTGGCTTACTGGGTTGCGAACCTGACCAGTATTCATGCAGATGTGGGTTCGATCCCTGGCCTCGCTCAGGGATCCTGCATTGGTGTGAGCTGTGGTGTAGGTCGCAAACGTGGCTGGGAATTTCCATATGCCACAGGTATGGCCCTAAAAAGGAAAAGAAAAAACTTCTTATGTAATTTTCCCCAAGAGCCTTTTGTGGGGGAAAATATTCAACCTTACGCAATAGTTGAAAAAATAAAAACCTTCCCTTAGGCTGGCTAACTGTTTACACTTTGCCACATTTGCTGGCTTGCTTTCATGTATTTTTTTCTACATCAGAAGATAAAGAAAGGCTAAGGCAGGTCCTATTTGTGTATCATGATGTTTCACAGTGAGCTGCATACAAGATGACACTTCGCCGCCTAAGTGGGTGGGTCTCCTGGATAAGGATAGTCCCCTCCCCCACGATACCATAAAAAGTTCAAAAAGTAACGGATATTCAATCAACAAACACACTACCCAGTTCCCAAATGACTGTACCACCTGATTCTTTTGTCCAATCCAGGATCCACGGGTGATGCAGATATTGCTATGTTTCTTGGTGTTCTGAAATCTGGAACAGTGTCCCCACCTCTGCCCTTTTTTGGGTTTTCACGACACTGACCTTGGGGGGACAAATCCAGGTCATCTGTCTTAGACAATGGAGCACGTTCTGCATGAGTCTTTATTTCCTTGTGAAGAGAGTCAAGCTCAGCTGAAGACTCATGATTAATTCGTTATAAACTAACATAATCCTTTTGGGTCAGGGAATATCACACAGGCTCTTCCAGGTCCTTCCTATGCCTCATAGCAGGAGGTATGTGACAGCAAGGTGTCTCTCTCTTACTGATTTCTTGGTTCAGAGTGCAGACTCCGGGTTGCTTCCTTTTCTCTCAATTTACCTTTTTTTGGCCATGCCTATGTCATGTGGAAGTTCCAGGTCAGGGATCAAACCCACACCATAGCAGCGACAATGCCAGATCCTTAATTCACAGAGCCACCAGGAAGCTCCCTCAATTGACCTCTTGATGAACCTTCTCTCCTTAATTTTGTCTTTGACATACAACAGAGTCAAGCCCTAATTCTCTTCATGGGGATTCTCTCACCCCCCAAATGTGCTTATTATCCTGGTTAGTGGCTGCTGCAAAAAAAATACCCTCATTAAGGAAGGACAGTCCACTTGAGAAACCTTTTCATCATCATCAAAGGATTTTTTTTTAAAAATGACTGACTACCCTAAGTAGATATGTCAGCAAAATAAGCAACAGCCTGCTGGCAGGTCCCATCAAATAAAAAGGCATCTCATGAAAAGGCAACTTGAATACTCCTAAAAGCTCTTGGGGAGAGGAACGAATCAGCAATACCAGAAATGACATCAAAGTATTTTCCTGATCATCTTCAAAATTTCAACCACTTAAGGAGAGGCAAAGTTCAAGAGGCTGTTAAAAACCCCAAACTCTGGATTGCGAAGTACACTGCGATACCCTATAAGGGGTCTTTATGTTCTCACATATAGTGGGTATCATTACTACATATTTAGGAACAGATCTTTTAGGACCCCCTGGAAAAAACTCTCACTTTACATTAGAATGTGAAGGAAGGATAATGCATGCTATATTAGTTTATCATGAATTAATCATAAGTACTTTTCAACTGCACCCTTTTAATTAGCTACTGATTCTGTCAATCTTGTCCTCAGCAATTCTAGCTGGGTCCAAAGCACGTCAATCTCCCACTAGACTAAAACGACCAAAAAAAAAAAAAAAATTTCTCAAAGCATTTCCCTCCAAAATGTACAGTGTTTTCCAGAGGAATAAAAATAAAACTCTACTTAGCAGGTGCTTAAAGCTTTGAAAGCTGTGTCAGACATCAAAGCCAGCTCCCGCATTAAAAATACCTTTAGAAAATAGATTATTTTTAAAACTCCCAAAAAGTTTGTTTGTCAAAGAAAAAAGAGCACAGGATCCTTTGAAAGAACACATTACAGAAATCACAATAGCAAGTCAATCCGCTAAGCTGATCAGTGTTAAGAGCGAACACAAGCCATGGCTCTAAGCTGTGTGGATATCTGCTCCAGGGCCAGAATCTCTCTGTGCAGGGTTTAAATTCCAAAGGGGAAAAAAAAAAAAAAATCCTAAGAGGTCACTGCCTTTTTTTTCCTCTTTAATCCATATTCTAATTGATCCCTCAAAATAAAAGACCAGAAAATATTCTAGGAAAAAAGACAAGATTAAGTCAAATATCTTGTTCTATGGATCAGGGTTCCTCCTCTTGGCACTACTGACATCTGGGGCTGGGATGATGTGTGGTCCTCAGCCATCCTGTGCATTTGACAGCATCCCTGGCTTCCAGAAGCCAAGCCCCTCACAGTCATGATCCCCCAAATGCCTCCAGACTTTGCCAAAACCCCCAGAAGGGCAAGACATCCAGCTTCAGGAGAAGGACTGCCACGTGTAATGCCAGAGTCCCAAGCTGCGCTTCAAAGATGCTTCAATCGCTCTGCAACCGGTTACCTTGGCTGGCAGGACCAGCCAGGTACTCAACCTACTTCACCCCCAAAGGAAGGTCACCCTTTCCTTTTCGTAACTGTCCTGTGAACCTGTTTTTTGCACCTCCATTTTTTGTTCCTGTGGCTGCACATGCGGCATGCAGACGTTCCCAGGTCAGGGATCGAACCCGCATCACAGCAGTGACAATGACAGATCCTTAACCCTCTGTGCTACCACTTCAGAGACAACCTGGGCGCAGTGAGGTCAACGTGCTTCCTGAGAACATGGAGCCAGTGGATGGGGAGCTGGGATCCAAGCCCGGGTCTCCCGGACCCCTTGAGCTTCCACCTTTGGGAGCTGTTTCGTACCTCTGAGAACTGCATCCACGCCCATTTCCACGGGCACAGTGAATGCCCCACAGGGCCACCCCGACATCACAATGCAGAGAGACATCCACAGGCAGTCCCCGTCTGGGAGCAGAGTGTGTATCAGGGACGCACCTTCACCGTCTCTGAAAACCGCCTCCTTCATCCTGACCCCCGTCCTCACCACACACTCACTCCCCTCTGCCACGCCGGGGGCACATGTTCGCGCCCCTGGGGAAGAACCTGGGTCTAACCCCCCTCCCTCCCTCTGCCAGGGCGAGGTGCTCTCCCTGCAGGAAGGACGCGGTCTGACCCCTTCCCTCCCCTCTGCCACAGGGAGGCGCTCTCCCCACGGGAAGAGAGCTCGCTCCATCTGGCAGGTGTGAGAAGCAACCTGCACACCAGCCTCCTTCCCACTGAAGGTTCAACCACGGTCACCTCGGAGGTCCAGGAAATGCACGAAAGCGCTCAGGACACCCTACTCCACAGTTGCCAGGACTTCCCCCGCGACACTTCTGATGACCGCTCACGAGCCTGCACAGCCCTCGCTGGCCCCGTTCAGCTTTTCTCCAGGAACTTATGTTTTTGGCAAAGTGACCTCTTGTAGGACAGTCACCTCTGAAGAAAAGGGCGCGCTCTGAATTAGCATCACCTCTGCCATCCCAGAACGCGGTGAACACTGTTAGGAAGGGGACCACATGCCCCATTTGGCCCAGAGAGTGTGGTCAGGGTGCGGGGACACATGCACATAGGCGACGATGTTTCGGGAACCGAAGCAGCAGTACTTACACTAATTTCAGACAGTGTCGGTGGTGATCCTCCGAGAGAGGTTCCTTTACCAAATCCACTGTGGGCGGGAACAGAGACGGTGAGCACCTCTCAGCACAGAGAATCAGGGGGTCCCAGGCTCATCCTGTTAATTCATCCAAAAGAAGAAGAATCATAGACTGAATAAATAACCACATTCTGAAATAATACTGCCAGGACTCAGAGCTCTTTCTTGCCCAGGACACTGCTCCCTCCCATGTGTTTCTTTTTGCCACTGTCCACCCAACTCCTACTCATGCACAGGTGGCAGCTGGCTAGCCACCTCCTCAGAGAAGCCCCCTGCGATTTATACCCTCTAAAGCAGCTGCCCCACTGCTGAATCACAGCACCTTTCTCCCCACCTGAATAGCAGTTGTCACTATTTGCAAGAATGTATTTTAGTTGCATTTTACCTGGTATCTGCCCTTCCTGGGGGCTGTAAGGCTCAAGAGGGCAAGTGTTATTTGTTTTCCATTGTGCGGGCACTCGGTAAATATTTTCCAAATACAGCTGGGGTCACAGACTAGGGTGCCTGGGAGTCTGTGCCCCCACCTGTTTCTGTTGTGAAGGAAGAGTTTTTACAGTTTTCAGTGACTGCCAAAAAGAACATTTTTGTAATGCATGAAAAGGCCATGAAATTCCTATTTCAGGGTCCAGACACCAAGTTCAAATATCCTGGGACACAGCCACCTTTAGTCATTAACTTATTATCTGTGTCTGCTCCCCCTTACTACAAAGTCCAAATTGCAACAAATGTTGCTGGGCTTGAAAAGTTGAAACTGTTTCACCTATGCTGTTGGCCCTTTACCTAAAAAAAGTTTCTAACTTCTGGTATGGAGCCCCACATGTGAATTGAAAATGAACACAAAGAAAGCCAGCTCAGTAGCTGTGAACCTATGGAAGAATATGTCTGGCTTGGAGTGGTTGCCATTTAGACAAAAACCAGCCTGTGCCTTGAACCACCTTATGAGTGGGTACACGTATCATTTATCCTTGTAAAATAGGAAGTAGAATTCCACTTGGTAAATAATATTCACAAGAGAATGCCACGCCCGAGAAAAACGACTGTTCCACACATTACTATCAATAGAGAACTTGCTTCCCTGAAGTTCAGCTTCCAGCAAGAATTCCTTAAGCTCAGCCAATAACCCAGACCTATTCCCCCGCCCCCAGGATGGCATCTGAAACCAGAATCAATCTTCAGGCGTGGTGCTTCCTGTTCGATTCCAGTTGAAAAGAAACAGCGTGCCATCAGCGTGGATCCTTTACCTCCAAAGCAGGGATGGTGGAGCCAGCAGGCACAGTCATCTCTCCTGCCTGTTCACCACGGCATCAAGCACAAGACCAAGGTCAACTTGAACAACTGGACAACTCCCCTAGCAAGTCAGGGAGGACCCCAACCCTTGTTTTTCCTTCTCATGCCCACTTCTTTTATTTACAGAAAACGGATTTTGAGAGATCACCCCGGAAGCCCTTTGACGCACACTGGATGCTTTATCAACAGAAACATACATGTCTGAAGAGATAAGTCACAGAGGCAACTAGAGATTCTCATACTAGGTGGAGGGAGTCGGAAAGAGAAAGATAAATGCCGTGTGAAATCACTTCTATGTGGAATCTAACATAGGACGCAAGTGAACCTATCTACAAAACAGAAGCAGACTTAACAGACATAGAGAACAGACTTGTGGTCGCCAAGGGGGAGGGGGAGGGAGTGGGATGGATGGGGAGTTTGGGGTTCGTAGATGCCAACTATGACACTGAAAATGGATAAGTAATGAAATCCTGCTGTACAGCCCAGAGAACTCTGTCCAGTCTCTTTGGGATACACCATGAAAGAAGATAACATGAGAAAAAGAATGCATATATATGTATTACGGAGTCCCTTTGCTGTACAGCAGAAATTGACAGAACATTGTAAATCCACTATGATAAAAAATTTAAAATAAAGGGACAAAGTCACAATGCCTATCACAGCAGTATTGTCGCTAGGGGCGACACCTGCAGAGGGAAAATGCGCAAAGGGCCGTCTAGCGGCCCATAGTCAGTGGCTGCTTTCCAAATTAATAGGGCAGTGGTTCTCACTCAGGGCAACTTTGCCCCACACCGGTCAATGGGCAACATCTAAAGACATTTTTGATTCTCATGAATGGGTGGGTCCTACTGGCATCCAGCACATAGAGGCAAAAGACGCGAATAAGTATCTTGAGACACACAGGCTAGGGCCCCACCACAAAGACAGGTCCAAGCCAGCCCCCTACCACAAAGAGGGAGTTGCTCTCACATATCAGCATTGCCAAGGTTTAGAAATGATGCAGGACATGACTGGTCTAGTCATCTTTTTTTGTTTTTGTTTTAGACAAGCTCTAGCTGGTTTTATTAAAGAAAAATTGTGCATGATTTGGTCTCATAATCATTAAACTGGGTGTGATGACAGAGATGGGCAAAACATGGATAGGATCTGAGGGGTCCCGGCCAGTTTGTTCAAACAATTGTCCAGAGCCCATTATGAGTGGCAAGTCCACTATGGACCAAGGGATAAGTTGTGGGAACATAAGTCTCTGTGGACAAAATGTGCAACCCAAGTTATGGTCCCAGAACAAGAAGACGGCAGAAGATCAAGAGGTGAGCTCCGCTTCTTTATCAGGAACCTATCTTTGGAATGTAGTTGCTGAGTTAAAAAGGTATAAGCTTGCTCCATGACCCTTCCTACTCTGTTTAATCTATAATTCTCATAACTGTCATTTACTCGGTCATTTTTTCATCATTCCTATCCCCTTCTCCAGCACTGAAAATCATGAGAAATGACAGTCATTTAAGGGTAGAGTTGGAGGCCACCATTCCTCAGCCTGGACTCCGAGACACCAAAAGCCCTGGAAAGGAAAAGATTTGGGGGAATTTTGTTTTGGATTTGGCCGCAAAACCCAACCTGAATTGACGGGAGGCATCTGCCTTGTCGGAGTCCCCACCTCTGTTACTTGCTAGGATTGCATGGCTTTGTTGTGTGACATTGGGCTCAAGGGCATTGGAAAAGCATCAACGAGAGGTTGAGTTTCCTTCTGAGTAACAGCGAAGGTGGAGGCACTTGTTGGGAGTTCCCGTCGTGACTCAGGGCTAATGAACCCGACTAGTACCCACGAGGATGTGGGTTCAATCCTGGCCCTGCTCAGGGAATGAACCTGGCATTGCCATGAGCTGGGTGTAGGTCACAGCTGCAGCCTGGATCTGACATTGCCATGGCTATGATGTAGGCCAGCAGCTGCAGCTCTGATTCGACCCCTAGCCTTGGAATGTCCATATGCTGCAGATGCAGCCCTAAAAAAAGACCAAAATAAACAAATAAAAATAAAGAAGGCACTTGTCATTAGCAAGAGCCTAGAAGTGTGGTTATTAGACTAGCCTGCCTTAATGAGCCACAGAGGACTTCTCCTTGAAGGAGATGGTTTAGGAAGACAACAGATGAAAAATTAGGACGACAACAGATGAAAACGCCAGTGACTGACATCCGACTGATAGGTTTGCCTTAAGGCGACTGACCATACTGATTTGTCAGGGGTTGAAGGTTTCCAGTCTTCTCCCTGTCTCAGCTTCCTTTCAAAGGTGGATCCCAAGAAATCGCCCCCAAGAGAAACCTCCTGAACACAGATCCTGTCCCAGAATCAATCTCCTGGGACTCAACATAAGGCAAAAGCTGACCTCGAGTTCCCATTGTGGCTCAACGGTGACAAACCCCACTAGCATCCATCAGGATGTGGGTTCAATCCCTAGCCTCGCTCAGTGGGTTAAGGATCCAGCATTGCCATGAGCTATGGTGTAAGTTGCAGATGTGGCTAGGATCTGGTGTGGCTGTGGCTGTGGTGCAGGCTGACAACAGCAGCTCTGATTTGACCCCTAGGCTGGGAATCTCCATACACTGCGGGTGCCCCCTAAAAAAAAAAGGCACGAGCTGACAAGAACTTCCCTCCTGAAAATATATATAACTAATGAAACAGCTCCATCTTGCCCACTAAGCTATGATTCTAAAGAAATTCTTAGAAACTCGTGGAGCTCAGCTTGACCACCCATGGGTGTGTCAACTGTTCTGGCAAAGGGAGAGTCATCAATGATTGGAAAAACAAATCCACAGCCGAAATGATGGAAATGTGAACTCAAGTTATCTATGCAGCATCATGCAAACAAGAAGGACTTTCTGAGAAATATTTTCTGAGTACTGTAAGAACCAGCATACTGAGAGTAGGCTGGCGGGACTAAAAGAAAATTGTAAAATCACATAATTTCAGGTGTCCCCTCTCACACACTTCTTATGAAATGCAATGCTTTAGGTACTCACTTCTTTAATATTATAGATGTTTGAACATGGAATTCTGTATTCTATCAAGAGCAGATAACCATTTTCTTCAACTCTATGTTTATGTACTTGTAGGCCAAGGGTAACTGATAGAATTGGGAACTACAGTGGGAAAAAAAAAATCACAAAGAACAGGGGTTGGCAAACCATTGTTGCAGGAGGCGGCAGCACGGGGTGGGGGGGAGGAAGCGTGAGCTCTTGTGTAACACTCAGAAATGAATCGTCCAAGGAGATACACGTGCTGACAAAGTGAGAGATGTCACTGGGAAGGGGCAGAGAGCAGCAGGTGAGGGAACCCAGGAGACCTGCTCTGCCACACGGCTCGCAGGCTGTATGGAAGTGGGGTTAGTTTCCAGTTGTCTCTGCCCAATCGTCTTGCTTGGCTTGGAGTGGGGATTTTTTTTTTTGGTGGGGGGGGAGCAGGGGTGGCACCTGCTGCATGTGGAGGCCAGGGGTTGAATGGGAGCTGCAGCTGCCAGCCTACATCACAGCCACAGCAACACCAGACCCGAGCTGCGTCTGTAACCTACACCACAGCTCAGGGTAACGCCGGATCCTTAACCCACGAAGCAAGGCCAGGGATGGCACTGCATCCTCATGGATACTTGTTGGGTTCATTATTGTGGAGCCACAATGGAAACTCCAGAGCATGGATTTTTAAATGTGATTTAGAGACAGATTCATAGTTGCTTGCCTTCAGTGTGAGATTATTAACCTGCGGTAGCTGGGGGAATGTTGGAGCATGCCAGCTCTCTTAGAGAAGACTTTTATAAATAACGTGGCCTGAGTCAGGGTCCTTCTTGGTGGCGAGCACACCTCTGAGCCAAGATGCATCCCAGCGCCAAGGATCCTGGGAGGGTGGTGGTCTCCTCCCTCCTGCCAGGCCCTCCCACTTTCTTTGGGTCAGTCTTCAGGGCAGCACCACCATCCCTATCAGGGTCTCCTGCTGTGAGCTGGCTCATGCGAGCGGCTATGCCTGTGGCTGGCCAACGTGGGTGGTTTGGGTCAATGATTCCCTAACACTGTGATGCCTCGGTCAAAGCCACTCCACTGCCTATTACTGTAAATAAGGTGTTATTGGAACTCGGTCATTCACGGCCGTATGGGGGCGCGTGGGTACAGGGACTTCTACACTGCCGTCGCACAGGTGACCCTCTGATCAGCAAAGCCAATGACATTCACCATCTCTGTGGCCCTACCCAGAAAATGGTGGCAGAGATGACGGCAGTTCACTCTGTAAGACGGAGACCGCCCAGGAAGGACACCAGAAGTTCCCCTCCTGGCTCCGTCATTAACGAACCTGCCGAGTATTCATGAAGACGCGGGTTCCACTCCTGGCCTTGCCCACTGGGTGAAGGATCCGGCATTGGCGTGAGCTGTGGTGTAGGTCACAGACATGACTCAGATCCCCTGTGGCTGTGGCAAGACTGGCAGCTGTAGCTCTGATTTGACTCCTAACCTGCGAATCTTTATATGCCTCAGGTGCAACCCTAAAAAGATGAAAAAGGAGGGCATTTTGACAAGATAGGGCACGATGGCAGTCTCTGAGACAGTGTTATCTTGACACAACTCCCATTGTCCCTGTAAAACCTTGTTCCCTAAGCATCACCATATGGCCAAAGAGTACACAAAGGGAGAATTCCAGTGATTCTCAAGTACCTTTTTCTCAAGGTCCTCAAGCACCCAGAGCTCATGGACTCATGTTACAGGTGCGCGTACAGGTGTGGACTCGTGTTACAAGTGTGCATACAGGTGTGGACTCACATTACAGGTGCACGTACAGGTGTGGACTCGTGTTACAGGTGCGTGTACAGGTGTGGACTCGTGTTACAGGTGCGTGTACAGGTGTGGACTCGTGTTACAGGTGCACATACAGGTGTGGACTCATGTTACAGGTGTGTGTACCAGTACGGACTCATGTTACAGGTATGTACAGGTGCTGTACTTATTCTGAACTGGCTACACCTCAGGTTCTCCTTAGAGATAGAACATCAACCCTGGGTTCTTCGTAGCAACACAGTTTCATGGACCAGTGTACGGCTAACTGAATACCTATCAGAGCACTCGTCTTCATGAATCCCAATGGGAAGAACAGTCAGATTTTTCTCCCAGAATAACAGTGTGTGTGATTACCTAGTGCTGCTGCTACCTGCTGAGGCTGTCCCAGGAGATATGGGAAAAGCCATGTGTTACCTTTCTAAAAGGGGCATAAGTCAGTTCCAAAAGACATCTGGATGCAAGGACTCTGGAGGCGAAACTGGCTATCACTATTTGGCACGTGCCTGAGAGCTCACCCAAGACTGGGGAAATCCTGGGCATTGAACCACAGAGAGTGCCAAGATGGCACCATATATGAGCCACATCTGGAATCACACCAACTCAGACAGCTGCATTCCCAATTCACAGAAGCCCCTTTCTCGCGGAAGCAAGTTTTTAATTGGCAACCGACAGTGAAAAAGCAGCAAAAGCCACAGGGTACATCCCCATTTTCTGCAGTGGAGACTCAGTTATGTGGCTGGGAGGCCGGGTTGATTGCAAATCCACCATCAAAAAGGCTAGGATTTTTAGTACTTGAGTCCAACCACCAAGTGGCATTTATGTCTGCTGTGGAGCCGGGTATGAATTTATGACCCCAAACAAATCACAGAGACCTTCTAAACATAGTAACGCTGACCCATGAGGGAAGTACTACAACCAGAGAACTGTCTTTTGCGCCATGGCTCGGGGACAGTTTTAGATTTGCCAACGAATGTGATTTTACCCAGGCCACTTGCAGGTTTACTCTGGATGTCGCTATTGTCTCCATTTTTTATTTTGTCACTGAAAAGGCAGATTGTGTTTATTTTTGGAAAAATATTCTCTAATTATTAAACAACGAAAATCACTTCTCATGATAGAAAGATGAGCAGATATTAAATAATTTCAATTTGTACATCTGCTGCTTATCTTTCTTTTTTTAATCAATTTATCTGTTTCATGTTATGGTCTTCATTTTAAACTAAGAGCATTGTGGGAGTTTCCATTGGGGCTCAGTGGGTTAGGAGCCTGACATAGCATCCATGAGGATACAGGATCGATCCCTGGCCTCGCTCAGTGGGTTAAGGATCCGGCATTGCCATGAGCTGTGGTGTAGATCGCAGACATGGCTGGTATCTGGCGTTGCTGCGGCTGTGGTGTAGGCTGCCGGCTACAGCTCCCATTTGACCCCTAGCCTGGGAACCTCCCTATGTCGAGGGTGCGGCCCTGAAAAGACAAAAAATAAATAAATCAACAAAGAGCCCTGTCATTGTCCAAAGGTCAGTTGGTCACTGTATGCTTCAGAAAAAGAAACGCTACTGGGGTCACTTATATTATTTTCCTTCTTATGCCCCCGAAAGAAAACACCTCTAATTGCAAACTTGCATACAGGTGAGGTGAGTGACATTGCCTATAACCCCATCTATGGGCCATTGGAGTAAGAACTTCAACTGCGGACTCCAGCACAGTGAGGCTCCAATTTCAGTCCTGTTTCATGACTTGGACCATCTTGGAGGAATGATTTAACCCCTCCGCATCTATGTTTGGGGGAGCACATGCAGCTCTCCCTAAGGTGAGGGTGTCATTCTCCCCACCAAGGGAGAAGGAGGAGTCCTTTGTATTTCTGTTGTCCATGAGGCTGTCATGGCAGAGGGACAGCCACTAAATATTTGCTACATGTAGGTTTTTGATTTTTCGTTTTAGGGCCATACCTGCAACATATGGATGTTTCCAGGCTAGGAGTCAAATCAAACAGGAGCTGCAGCTTCCAGCCTATGCCATAGCCACAGCCACAGGCATGCAGGACCTGAGCCCCATCTGTGACCTACACCACAGCCTGCAGCAACCTCGGATCCTGAGCCCACTGCACGAGGCCAGGGATTGAACCCACATCCTCATGGACAGTCATCGAGTTCCCAACCCACTGAGCCACAACGGGAATATCCAGTATGTCTTAAATTAGTCATACGCTGAGTTGGAAGGTTTCTCCCGGGCACATCTCAGGGATATCCTATGATTAACACAGGTGTAGAAATGAAGAGCTGTGCAAAGGCATTTCTCAGAATTATCCATCTCTATCAATACTCTGACTGTGGTGACAAGGCGAGGAAGGTACATAGCCTATCTATGGTTGCCAGAAACCCTTGGGGTGTCTGCACGTGGAGACGCGTCACTGCAAGTTCTGCTTCCATCACCACATAGGGTTCTCCCTACCTGGCTTTCCATCCTCTTCCCTCTACAAGGCTCTCGGACTTTTTTTTTTTCCTCTTTTGCCCCCCTCCCCCGGGCATATGGAGTTCCCAGGCCAGGGACTGGATCCAAGCCAAAGCTGTGGCCATGCCAGAGCCTTAACCCCCTGTGCCAGGCTGGGGATTGAACTTGCGTCCCAATGCTCCCAAGACGCTGCCAGTCCCACTGCACCTCAGCAGGAACTCCTCTCTGAGTCTCTTTATAAGGAAGCCAGCAATATTGAAATGTGGTCGCACCTCACTGCCATAGGATCTCATCTTCCATGACCTTTCTTCCAAATCAAGTCCCATTCCGAGATTCTGGCAATAACCTGATGGGGATGGGTTGTCACTCCTCAACCCAGGGCAAGCAGCCTTCCCCAGGAAGGGAGGGAGCAGTGGAAGCAAAGCTAGAGCTGGGCCAGAACTCATCCCCTTTTCTCCTACCTGTGGGTGGTCCCACAGGTTCATTTCTACCTGGTCTTCAATCAGCATTCCCATCAATCCAGCCCAGGGAGCTTACCCCTTCCATAAGGCATTCATTGTGGTTCAGAGCACTTCCCTGCCCAATATCCCACTCCTCCCTCCTGGAACAGGTTGTGTTTGTGAAGACAATTACCCCCCCTCAAAGGGAAAAGGTCATGGGGGAGGGAAAGGGTAGAAGTGTTAGGTGGTAACTATACAAAATGCAACACAGCTGCAAGACAAGAACAGCTACAGAAACTGTTAAATTGTAACAGTGTAACTTGCATCTTCCCTGTTTCTTACTCCAAGGCACCTGTGCTAACAAAAGAAGGTGCTAAAAAGAGAAACTACCCCTTTCCCTGTATAACTAGCTGCTCCCTAAGTTGAGGGAGGGGAGGCTGAGTTCTCCCTGCTTACTCTCTTGGCCCATAAACCAGCTTGAGATCTTGTTGCTCCAGCCTCTGCCTCCTCCTTCGCTCGCTGTCTGAGCTACTGCTCGATGGCACTGCCACGTCTCATCAGGTGCACTGCTTCTAAAGCTGTCAAGGGGGCCCTGGCTGCAGCCAAGTTCTAGTCACCCCAAGGCAATGAAGGTCCATCCTGTGGGGTTCAGGTGAAGTCCAGCTCTGGGCCCTCGAGGGCACAGTGTCATTTACTGATCCAACACGGAACGCTCGCACGAGGACACAAGCTGGCTTCCCTCCTTCCCGATCCTGCAGGGCTCTGGCCGCCACTGGAAGGAGAACTGCTGAGCGTCTGTTTCATGAAAGACACTGTACAACCCTCATCACCTTGGCACTGGTAAAGCCCAAGCGGCAAAAGGCTGACAATTACGGACAGTCAATAATTGAAGGGTTTAGATGATAATTATCATCATTTGTAAACCCTTAAACTACCGCATCGACGATCATCTGTAAACCAACCCTTCAATTACTGAGTCCACGACCATCTGTAAGCCCTAAATTATGGAATCTCCGACCATCTGTAAATCCTTCTATTACTGCATCTACAATCATCTGTAAAGCCTTCAATTACTGAATCTAAGATCATCTATAAAACCTTCATTACGGACTGTCGTCATCTGGAAATCCTATTCAATAGGATTGTAAACCTTAAATTATTCCATCGATGACCGTCTGTAAATCCTTCTATTACGGAATCTACCACCATCCAGAAACCTCCAATTACTGAGTCCAAGATCATCATCCAGTCATTCAATTGCTGAATCTAGGATCAACTACGAAGGGTATACAGGTGATCATTCTTTCATGGGAGATTCAAGTGGGGGGGGGGATTTGTAAGAAAAAGCTGGGTAACGCCTGAGAAAACAGGATCCAAGTATAACTTTTTTTTCCTGTCTTTTTAGGGCCACACCCGCAGCATATGGAGGTTCCCAGGCTAGGGGTTGAATGGGAGGTGTCGCTGCTGGCCTACACCACAGCTACAGCGACGCTGGATTCCCCCATACACTGAGTGAGGCCAGGGACTGAACCCACATCCTCATGGATGCTACTTGGGTTTGTTAACCATGAGCCGTGAAGGGAACTCCCTGGAATCATTTTTTCAAGACCGTCCCTGCAGCACCAATGCATAGAACAAACTTCATCTCAGCCACGACAAGACGGTTTCTGAACCTGCCCTGGACGCGCCAGGCCAGCATTAGCTCGTCAAGAGCCTGAATCGGCCATGACGTCGGGCTGGGCTGTGTTTTCCAGCTGTCTGATGGCCATGATCAGGTGGTGGCCTAGGCCCAGGCCCTCTGCTCTCCTCCACAGCCCATGGCTACTGGTCAGAGACCTACCTCCTTGCCTACCAGCAGGCCTCTCAGACTTCCATCCTTGTGTCCTTTGGGTGTTTCCATGGACGCCTCACAAAGGTTCAAACAGCATCTCTCACCCTTAACCTTTCTTGGCACAACCTCACCCTATCAACGGGCACTTTCACAGCCACAGCTTGAACAAATGGGGCTTGGTTTTATCTTGGGACCAGGCCACCGGCAGACCAGCCTCCACACTTTATGCTAAACATGGTCATGTACTGAATTAATCACCATGTGTAGAATCACACAAACATGAACGGCCAAACGGCACTTCTGTTTCGTCACTTCACCCTCTCGGCCCTGCCGACTCAAAATGAAGGTGCCTTTATGGACTTGACACACGCCCTGCTCCACGGGCACGGCTTTGAGGGCATCCAGAAGCTGGCCGTCAGCGACCAGCACCAGCTCTGGGATTTTTCCCCTGTGGGTCTCGGGCCATTGGGCTGCACCCCTCAGGCCTGCAAGCACAGAAGCTGCTCAGCTTCGGGAGCAAAGAAAGAGCCTGGAAAGCATGAAGGGTACACCTAGGATCGACTGAAGACGGGACCTTACATGTCAGAGGCAAAGGGTCTTGCAGTGACGCCCCAGCGTGCAGAGCAGACAGCAAACAGGACGCAGAAAAACCTTCCAGACCTCAGAGGCAGGGGGGAGGAGGCTCCCGTTTATATAGGGATTGATGATTGCTGTCAGGTTGGCTCCTCCGTTACCAGGGAAACCAGCCGCCCCCAGACCCTCAGGTGAACAACCATCACCTGGCAGATGCTTCCCTTTGATACACGAGCAGGTAGAGCTGTTCTGGCCTGAGGATTAGAACCATCACCTCCTGGGGCAGGGGGCCAGCCCCCTGGGGTGAGTGGTGTGTAGGTGAAACAGGGACTGTGCAGAGTCACAAAACAGTCCCCTTGAGTGGCCTGGCCACACACTGGCTAAGTGGTGTCTGACTTCCAAGGATGGTCTACCAACTTTTTTTTTTTTTTTTTTGCTTTTCAGGGCTGCACCTGTGGCATAGGGACGTTCCCATGCTAGGGGTCGAATCAGAGCCACAGCTGCCCGTCTACGTCACAGCCTCAGCGAGGCCAGGTCCCAGGCCGGTCTGCGACCTACACCACAGCTCATGGCAACGCTGCATCCTTAACCCACGGAGCAAGGCCAGGGATAGAACTTCATGGACATTAGTCAGAGTCATTACCGATGAGCCACAATGGAAACTCCCCAACTTTTTTTAAAATGTAACGAAGTACAATTGAGCGACAACATTGTGTCAATGCCTGCAGAGTGATTCAGTTATACATATATATACTTTTTCATATTCTTTTTTTTTTTTTTTTTTTTTTGTCTTTTGTCTTTGTTGTTGTTGTTGTTGTTGCTATTTCTTGGGCCGCTCCCGCGGCATACGGAGGTTCCCAGGCCAGGGGTTGAATCGGAGCTGTAGCCACCGGCCTACGCCAGAGCCACAGCAACGCGGGATCCGAGCCGCGTCTGCAACCTACACCACAGCTCACGGCAACGCCGGATCGTTAACCCACTGAACAAGGGCAGGGACTGAACCCGCAACCTCATGGTTCCTAGTCGGATTCGTTAACCACTGTGCCACGATGGGAACTCCCTCATATTCTTTTTCATGATGGTTTATCATATGACATTGAATATAATTCCCTGTACTCTACAGCAGGACCCTGCTGTTTATCCATCCTATATATAACAGCTTATACCTACGAACCCTAAACTCCTCATCCAACCATCTCCCTAGCAACCACAACTCTGTTCTCCATGTCAGTGAGTCTATCTCTATTCTGTAGATCGGTTCATGTGTGCCCTGTTTTCGATTCCACACATAAGTGTGATCACATGTCTTTCTCTTTCTTAGTTCACTTAGTATGATCATCTCTAGGTCCAACCATGTCACTGCAAATGGCATTATTGCCAACTTTGGAGTGTGGATTTAAAAAAGTGATTTAGAGGCAGAAGCATGCTTAGTTGCTTTCATGGTGCAATTATTAATGTCTGGTAGCTGGGGGAGTTTATGGAGCGTGCCAGCTCTCTTAGGGGAAGACTTTTATAAATGACCTAACCCTCAATTACTGCCCCCTTCCGCCCCCGCCAAACTGCAGTATCATGCATTAAATCAACACCTGGTCTTGGTTTGACAGCTCTGGACATCTGATCTCAAACTGCAGCCAGGGAGCTTTAGAGAATATGGATGTTTCAGCTCTACCCTCAGGAAGTGACTCTGTAGAGTCTGAACAGCTCTGTCTAGAAAATAAAGTCCAAAGACTTCAGGAGTTCCCTGATGATGCAGGGGATTAAGGATCCAGCATTGTCACTGCTGTGACTCAGATCACTGCTGCAGCAAGGGTGCTATCCCTGGCCCTGGGAACGTCTGAATGCCCTGGGCAGGACCAAAAAAAAAAAAGAAAGATTTGAATTTTCAGGTGAGAGGGTGGAGCCTCGGGAAGGGCAAATGCCTGGCTCAAGGTCACACAGGAAGGCAGCTGACACTGCGGCAGAAGCCCAGGGCTCTGGACCCCAGTCTGGGGCTACCCATGTGGTGTCCCTTAACACCTCATGGGGTGAATGTTTCCACCTGTGGAGACACAGCCAGCCATGGCAGCCAAGGGGAACTTCTCTCAGATGCCTACGTTTGCCATGACATGACCATAAAAAGAAGGGTCCACAGTCACCAAGCCTGGTGTTTCATCCCCGCAGGTTTTAGAAACCAGACAGGTCTCAACACCATCCAGGGTGAGCCGGGAAACAGGGAGAAAAGCAGCGGCCAAGGACAAAGCCAACTATGACCTTCTAGAGAAGTTTGGAAGTGGGGAGTTTGATCTCAAGACCAGAGGCAATGGCCAGGGAAAAAGAAATCAGGTCACGTAACCATGTGGGGTGGCAGCTGTACTTTACGGGACCATGGAGGGTACGAGAGGCTGGCAGGAGCTGTCAGAATGGCCATCATTTGTAAATCTACAAATAAATGCTGGAGAGGGTGTGGAGAAAAGAGAACCATCCTACACTGTTGGTGGGACTGTAAATTGATACAACCCTGTGGAAACCAGTCTGGAGGTTCCTCAGAAAGTGAGAGAACCACCATATGATCCAGCCATCCACTCCTCGGCATCTATCCAGACACAACTACAGTTCAAAAAGATCCATGCACCCCAGTCTTCATAGCAGCATGATTCACAATAGCCAAGACATGGAAACAACCTAAATGTCCCTCAACAGAGGAAAGGATAAAGAAGACGTGTTACAGATACACAGTTCCTACTGCTCACTATTCCTACTACTCAGACCTAAAGAAGAATGAAATCATGCCATTGGCAGCAACATAGAGGCAACTAGAGATTCTCAAATTACGTGAAGTCAGTCACAAAGAAAAAACCAAATACCAAAGGATATCACTTCTATGTGGCGTCTAAAGTAGGGCACAAATGAGCCTATCTACAGAACAGACACAGACTCACAGGCACAGAGAACAGACTTGTGGTTGCCAAGGGGGGGGGAGTGGGATGGACAGGGAGTTTTGGGGTTAATAGATGCCAAGTCTGACCTTTGCAATAGATAAGCAATGAGGTCCTGCTATACAGCACAGGGAACTTCACTCAGCCTCTTGGGATAGGCCAGGATGGAAGGAAGATAATATAAGAAAAAGAATGCATATAAATGTATGGATGAGTCACTGTGCTGTACAGCAAACATTGGTACCACCGTACAAAACATCTATACTTGAATTAAAAATGGGAAAAAATGATTTAGAGACAATATCATGGCATAGAGAGATTACCTTTCAGCTTTTTAGCACAGCTGAGAAAATGGAAAGGGCAGAACTTTCTTCTCTATTTTTTTTTGGCTGCACCCACAGTATGCGGATGTTCCCTGGGGGCCAGAGATCACTCTCTCACCAAAGCAGCTGGCACTGTGACAGGTGCAGTGACCACACTGGGTCCTTAACCCACTGCCCCACAAGGGAACTCTGGGCAGACCTGTCTTTCATCATTACTATTTTTTTTTCTTGTGCTAACACCCAATGATAATAAACATTCTGATTTTGTTTACGTGTTTTCTGTCAACAGAAGGACCGTGTTTACAGTGAAGCTTTGTCTCTCTCTGATCTATCAGATGTCCCTGAACTGCCCCAAACACATGGACCAGAGAAAAAGTCTGTACTGTATAAAATCAAAGCAGGATGAGGCGGCAGGAAAAGTTCATGTTTCCACTCCTTGTTAGTGGACCCCTAAATATTATTATTTCTGAAAGAATCATGTCATTCCAGCGAGCAACACAATGGCTTATTAATGAATGGAACACATCAATAAGTGATATACGCCCACAGAAAAGTTCAATCGAGATCCAGTTTCATGGAGTTCCCGTTGTGGCTTCGCAATAATGCACCTGACTAGTATCCATGAGGATGCGGGTTTGATCCTTGGCCTCGCTCAGTGGGTTAAGGATCCCGCACTGCCATGACCTATGCTATAGGTTGCAGACGTGGCTTGGACCCCACAGCATTGCTGTAGCTGTGGTGTAGGCCTGCAGCTGCAGCTCTGATTCGACCCCTACCCTGGAAACCTCCATATGCCACCTGCGTGCAGTGTGGCCCTAAAAAGAAAAAAAAAAATCTAGTTTCACAAGCTACATCAGTGGAAACCAGGTGTGGTTTGACCCCAAATGAGGTCCACACCTGATTATCTGGAATCTACAAATAGGATAAGGAAAAAGACACTTTCTAGATGTGATTAAGGTAAATATTTTGAGATGGGGTGATGACCCTGGGTCAGCCAGGGGGGTCCAATATCATGACAAGGGTCCTTAGGAGGTAGGCAGAAGACTCTAGCCCTAAAGAAAACTTGAGGGCAGAAGCAGAGGCAGGAGGGAAACAAGGAAGGGGCCACAGTCCAGGAATGCAGGTGACCTCTAGGAGCTGGACAAGGCAAAGACACAGATTCTCCCCTGGAGCTTCCAGAAGGGGTTCAGCTCTGCTTGATTTCAGGGCTTCTCACCTAAACAGGGCAAATGCCCATGCTCCCAACAGGTAGACAAAATGCCAGCATCCTTCCTAAGCTACAAAAGGATGGATAGGGAGTTCCTGTTGTGGCGCAGTGGTTAACGAATCCGACTGGGAACCATGAGGTTGTGGGTTCGGTCCCTGCCCTTACTCAGTGGGTTAACGATCCGGCGTTGCCGTGAGCTGTGGTGTGGGTTGCAGATGCGGCTCGGATCCTGCGTTGCTGTGGCTCTGGCGTAGGCTGGTGGCCACAGCTCCGATTGGACCCCTAGCCTGGGAACCTCCATATGCTGCAGGAGCAGCCCAAGAAATAGGAAAAAAAAAAAATAAAAAATAAAAAAAGAAAAGAAAAAAGGATGGATAGAACAAAACAGGTAAATATATTTATGTATGTATGTATGTTTGTATGTATTTATTTATTTTGCTTTTTAGGGCTGCACCCACAGCATATGGAGGTTTCCAGGCAAGGGGTCCAATCAAAGCTACAGCTGCAGCAACACCAGATCTGAGCCGCATCTGTGACCTACACCACAGCCCATGGCAACGCTGGATCCTTAACCCACTGATCGAGGCCAGGAATCAAACCTGCCACCTCATGGTTCCTAGCCGGATTCATTTCCGCTGCGCCACCACAGGAACTCCCGCATGCAATTTTGTAGAAGGTGCATTCATCAAAGATTATCTACTGAGAAGCTATGCATCAGATACTAGGGATGTAAAGATTCGTAAGCCAGGGACTCTGTCTTCAAGGAGGGCACATGTTATGTGCAAATCCCAAATACACAGCGTGTTAAGTGCAATTGTTGAAAGAGACACAAACTCATTCGTGTCACTGACCTGACATGTGCGAGTGCAGGAAAGATGGGTTTCCCATCAGGGAGGAGCCTGGCCCTCCACGGGGGTGGGGGGGGGGCGGGGGGGCGGTTCTTAATGGCCTTGGGGTTTTAGTTTCTCTGACAGCTCATCTCTCAGAAAAATGACCTGAGTGGCACTTTGAAGGTGGGATTTGTACAGTGAGTCGTGGTATGTGTGAAGGAGAAGCAGTGTAGACTATTCCTGACATAAGGCAGACTTAGGAGGAAAGACTGGGAACTATGCATGAAGAGGGTTTGAAGGTGCCAAGGGCGCGGGCAGGATGGGGAGTGCTGGGCGGTGGGAAGACGGCCTCCCTGGAAGGGAGTGTTTCTGATGGGGATATGAACGGGGAGGCTAGCTGAGGCCAGTGGAAACATATTTGGGGGGCATCTGAGGACCCAAAGCAAGAGTGTCCTCCAAGGTCCGATGAGGCAGGTTCTCAAAGAAAAACGGGACACACTGCAGGCAGCAAATTACGCTCCCAGAGGGAAAATGGGGAGATGGGGAGTGAATGGAGTTTCACAGTAGATGAGACCAAGCAGGAGGTGATTCAAATCAACTAGGTCCTGAGGCTTCTACCTGGGGCTCACTGACCTCCCAAAAGACAGAGAGACGTGCCAGGGGGACAGTGGGGACGAGACAAGCTCTAAGGCAATCGCTCACAGACGTGCAACGTCCACTTAGGCTCCACAAATGTGCTGCCTGGACTTGCACCCTCACCTCCTTCCACTTGGCACAAAAGACACCCCCTCTTGTCCCGCCTCTTCCCATGGATGTCACCTCAGGATATCAAGTCCTGTGAAGTACTTTATGGACAATGGGAAACCTGGGTACCCGTGGGATGCTGCCCACACGGTCCAAGATTGAGTGCCTGTGGGACTGGATCGGCCAGGAAGTTACCGGGAAACACGGAATGTTTGCCAGGTAGCCGTAGACGATCCACTTTCAAGGAGCACTCCAGATGGAAAGGACATGAAGTAAAAGAACGAAGAAGACCCCAAGACAGCGGCCACCACGGAGAAGGCAGGTGCCAAAGACGTCAATGTTACTTTGAAGAGCAACCGGAGGTTAAAAAGAATTTGCATAGGGAGTTCCCGTCGTGGCCCAGTGGAAATGAATCCGACTAGGAACCATGAGGTTGCAGGTTCGATCCCTGGCCTTGCTCAGTGGGTTAAGGATCCGGCGTTGCCGTGAGTTGTGGTGTAGGTCACAGATGTGGCTCGGATCTGATGTTGCTATGACTCTGGCATAGGCCAGCGGCAACAGCTCCAATTAGACCCCTAGCCTGGGAACCTCCATATGCCACAGGGGCAGCCCTAAAAAGACCAAAGACAAAAAAAAAAAAAAAAAATTTTGCACAGAATACCAGTATAATCCCAGAGTGGGAGGGAAAAAAAATAGAAGTTAAAAAAAAAGAAAAACTCCAAAACTCTGAGGATGCATGTGAGGGGAAGTACCCTGTTGTGGCTTAGTGGTTAATAAACTTGACCATGAGGACGCAGGTTCTATCCCTGGACTCACTCAGTGGGTTAAGGATCTGGCATTGCCATGAGCTGTGGTGTAGGTCACAGAAGTGGCTTGGATCCTGCATTGCTGTGGCTGTGGCTGTGACCAGCAGCTGTAGCTCTGATTTGACCCCCAGCCTGGGAACTTCCATATGCCATGGGTGCAGCCCTAAAGAGCCAAAAAAAAAAAAGAAGAAAAAAACAAGAAGATGATGATGCACGTGAGGACATCATGATAGCAGACGATAACCACTTAATGATACCTTGTCACATCAGTGATATTTCCATCAGCCACTCTCAAGAAGAAACACAGGAACCGGTACAAGCCGCAAAGAAAAACTTGCAAGAAACCGATGTCTTAGAATCCAGAGTGGAATCCATTCAGTGGATGTTAGGAGATTTCAAAGTTCATTTATGCACAACTGGAAGCAGCATAAACCCCGAAGTGCATAAAAATGACTTCAATACATTTGTTTCATAAACATGAATACTGCTTCTAAGAAGAAGAACAAAGAACCAGGTAGATGCAGACTCTTAGGCTGAGTGGAGAAGGAAGACAGGAACATAGAGAGAAAATCATGAACTGTGGCCATAAAGAAGTCCTGTGGTACTGAAGTCATCTTTTACTGGACCCATCCCCAAAGCGCACTGCCGTGAAAGTCCCAACTAAGTTCACCATTGGCAGGTGGTGTCCATGGGGACAGAGAGGATGCAAATTCAAGAGGTATTTCATGGGAGTTACCTGGTGGCTGGGTGGTTAAAGATCTGGCACTGTCACTGCTGTGGCTCAGGTCATTGCTGTGGTGTGGGTTTGATCCCTGGCCCAGGGGTAGCGAAGAAGAAGAAGAGAAGAGAAGAAGAAGAAGGAGAAGAAGAAGGAGAAGGAGGAGAAGGAGGAGAGGAGGAGAAGGAGGAGAAGGAGGAGAAAGAGGAGAAGGAGGAGAAGGAGAAGGAGAAGGAGAAGAAGAAGGAGAAGGAGAAGGAGAAGGAGAAGAAGGAGAAGCAGAAGAAGAAGGAGAAGCAGAAGGAGAAGAAGGAGAAGAAGAAGAAGAAGAAGAAGAAGAAGAAGAAGAAGAAGAAGAAGAAGAAGAAGAAGGAGAAGGAGAAGGAGAAGGAGAAGAAGGAGAAGAAGAAGAAGAAGAAGGAGAAGCAGAAGGGGAAGAAGGAGAAGAAGAAGAAGAAGGAGAAGAAGGAGAAGAAGGAGAAGAAGAAGGAGAAGAAATACTTCAGAAACTAAGCCAGCCAGATGGAGACTAATTGGAAAAGAGTATAAGTATATGGACATGAAAGCTTCCAGCATATGGGCAGGCTATTTGGGACACCATTAACGGAGCAAGAAAGTATGGAAAATACTCAGATTTGGAAAAGAAAAAGTGAAAGGTTGAATTTTGGACCTACTTAGTTTGGAAAATACTTCTAGCTCATGTCAGAGGACACACAATAAAATACCACTACTAACCATCCATTCCTAAGGGCTCACAACGGGCTAGGTGTTATCCTCCCATTGTGAATATATGTATCGATGAGCCTAATGCTGTAAATATGTATTTGCTATATCAAGTACAATATCAGTCATCTTTTGTTCCTTCCCACTTCACCAAGAGGAAAACCGACATGTCCAGAAGGCTTTACCAGCTCAGCTTGTATGCAGAGAAGGTGGGAAGTACATAGAGGTTTTGTTTCTGGATGGATACCCACCATCACTCATGATAGCAGCATCGTCTCCCTGGATACGGGGATGAGTGGAGAGCCGAGCACAGCGTAGGGAATGAGGAGACAAGCTAAGGGTGACATGTGACACCAGGGATGTGGGCGAAATCACCCACCGAGGAGAAACAGAAGAAGAAAGTGCGTCTGAAAAAGCTTGAGTGCATCAAAGCTTGAGGAAACGGAACCTCCCAGGGGCAGAGACAGGAAGACGGTGCAGAAATAGAAGCTGAGAAAGAGCACGCCAAAAGGTCTGCAAAGAACCAGAGGTGGGAGTCATCACACAGGAAAAGATACTATAGTTGGCAACAAATCAAGGGTGACCTTGAGAAAGAAGATGTAAAAAGATACCGAGCATTCTGATGAGTCTGTTTGGGGTTTTGGGTCTTCCTGATTAGGTCGAATGGAAGCCATTCATTTCATGCCTCTTTCCTCCTTTCCTCAACCTCCCAAATAGTTCCTTTCAAAATCGAGTTCATCAGTGTGAAATTCTACTTTGCTACACTGACTTCTGGCTCTCTCTCTCCTCCCCTGGACCCTTTATATGGATCTGTGATTGCATTGGCAGACCTGCACACCCAAGTCCATCCTAATACCTCAGTCATCCCTGCTTCAGAGTTCTTGGCCGGGAGAGCATATCTGTTTTTATCTGAACAACTCTAAACCCCAGGGCACGTGTTGGCTGTTTACTGTGATGGACTCTAAAAGGGGTTAGGTTACTTCCTCCAGGGGCTTTCTATCCCTTGGGGTCAGCATCCAATTCTTCCTGCTTATCACAGTTTCAGAGCAACATTGTATCTGCGGGATGAAGTTTCCAGAAAGAACAGCGTTTGTGAGATCTTAAGCTTTTGGCTGGGCCACCCTTCCCACACTCCCATAGCCGAGGTCCCAGATCAACAAGAGATCAGGCTTCTGTGCCCGTTGGATTATCTGCAGGTAAGACGTGATCATTCATTGTCTGCACCACGCCTGGGGGTCTCGTGTCTATTCCCAAACTATACCCACTTGGCATTTTCTTGCTTTTGAACATCTTTACCCAGGCATACCGCGGCGTGCTTCCTTGTCTAGATTTAAAGCTTGGGTCTTACAGAGAACAGACGTGTGCTTGCCAACAGAGAAAGGAGGACGAAGGGGAGGCAGTGGGAGTTGGGGATTAGTGGATGCAAGTTATTATACCCAAGATGCATAACCAACAGGGTCCCCCTGTCCAGCAACCAGGAACCACATTCAATATCCTGGGATAAAGCAATGGAAAATAATACGTAAACGAATATATATATATGTGTGTGTGTGTGTGTGTGTGTGTGTGTATAATGGAATCCCTTTGCTATACAGCAGAAATTCACACAACATGGTACATCAACTACATTTCAATAAAGTAAAATTTTAAAACATGTTTTTGGTCTTTATTTACAACGGGGTAATTTGCCCCTATTCAGGGCACGTCCCTTAGCCCTCCTATTAGCTGTGTGTTTTGAAGTAATTACACATTTGTGCAAATCAGAGCCGTCTGAGATATACCAGCGTGATCGTCTCATTGACTGATGCCGCGTGGCTGCTGTGAGCCATTGGTCTGCAGCACCTGAGGAGAGGGAAGAGTTGCGGACACATTGCCTTTGGACATGACCGTCACGTGAAAGGTGTGGGGGGAAACGCAGCGACTGTGGCAGGGAAAGGGTGCGTGGATTTAGCATAAGGCGGACAGAAGACAAGTCCCTGAGGCTCGGAGGGGCACAGAGACAGAGAGGGGACAGTTGCTCAGCCTGAGGGATAAGCTCTGGGACTGCGTGGGAGAAGGATTATAGGGCCGTGAAGCAGAGTGATATAATCTGAGGGCTGTCGACATCGCCGGGGGCAACCATCGCTGGATTCCAAGAAGCAGGATGGAACTGAGAAAAAAGGGACCTCTTAACGACACAGGCAGGCGAGGGGTGGGAGTGGGGATGGAGGAACACAGGCGAAAAGGATCCCGCTGGGGGGATGAAAACGGGCTCATGGCGGGCGATGCTCACACGACGTGGAGGCTTAAGGAAAACCATGGAACGGGGCAAGTGGGTGGATTTAATAAGGCATAAAACGTGCTTCCAAAAGAGCAGTCAACATGCGTTACAGCATTTAAAGAAAAATAACAGACTGAAGGAAACATATATAGATATGAATAGAAATATGAATAAAAATGTATATAAGTTTAAAACAGTATATGTGGAGTTTAGAAGAATATAGATTAATTTAGAAGACGGGGGAGGGGAGGGAGTGGAAATGGATGGGGAGTTCGTACATGCAAACCGCGACACTGAGAATGGATATGCCATGAGGTCCTGCTGTCCAGCACAGGGAACTCTATCCAGTCTCTTGGGATAGACCAGGATGGAAGAGAATACGAGAAAGGGAATGGAGATATATATGGATGACGGGGTTCCACTGCTGTAGAGCCGAAATTGGCACAACATTGCAAATGAACCATACTCCCATTTAAAAAAAAAGAAATTTAGAAGAGAGACATTTATAGATCTGTATCTATCTGTGTATATATATCTTATATATATATACAATTAAATATATAAACATAAAATATAAATACACTATATATATATATATATTTATAAAATTGTGCCACTGTAAACTGAATCAGGTGCTTGGACCTTCACCTGTTTCATTCCTTTTCTCCCTGCTGTTGGCTGTGCACCCGAGGGCGTGACTGAAGTCTCTCCTGATGTGCCCGGTGGGATCAAGGCCACTTGGCAGGAGCTCCACCAGGGACTCTGGGAGGCAGCACCGCCACGAGGGAGAAGGAACATGGCCAGGAGAAGCTAAGGTCTCAGGACGGTCAACAGGGTGTGTGGGGAGACACATAAGAGAGAAAAGCAAACACAGTTTGACCCAAAAACTAAACTGTGTGCCAGGAGGGAGGGTGGGGAACAGCCTGGGCTGTGGTTCAGGGCCAAGTTCACCAGTGACCAGGCTCATGGAGGCTGTTGGGGACTCTGCAGCTGGTATGGGCCTGGTGGTTCAAAGATACATGGGGTTCTGGGGCAAGGACGCGACTCACTGCCCGCCCCCTTTTATTAGGGCTGCACCTGGGGCATATGGATGAATGGGGTCGAATTCCCAGGCTAGAGGTCGAATCAGAGTTGCAGCACCAGGCCTGCACCACAGCCACAGCAACGCAGAACCCGAGCCACCTCTGCGACCTACACCACAGCTCACGGCCACACCGGATCCTTAACCCACGGAGTGAGGCCAGAGATGGAGCAACAGCAGGAATGGCTGAACTTTACTTTTTCAAAAAACAACCATTAAGCCTTCTAGGATCCCGGGCAGGACATCTCACCTCAAACAGAGATCTGGACAAATGTCACACCCCCACTGTGGACACAAGCAGGACACAAGATCTGAACCCATCGGCCCAGCCCACGGAGGGCAGCCTCGGGTCCTAGGACCCTTCTGTGTAAGGACAGAAGACAGGACCACGCAGAGGACAGGGACTAATTTCAATCAACACGAGAACACGTCTTGTGTGAGGCCTGGCTGGACAGAGGGAAGGGGCAGGGCTGACCCTGTGGCTGGCTCATAGAGGAAGGATGTCTCGGGGTTCCCTGGAAGAAGGGAGACAGGGGTGGCCAGAGAGACCTCATTGAGTCCACCTGCTGAGAGGCAAGGGTGCTTGCAGGTCTCCTCACACCTTCAGAGGGCATGCCAGTCCCAAAACACCATTTCCGAGGGAGGTGAAGATAGTGCTGTGATGAGTAAGAGGAGATTGCCGCCTCCTGCCATGAGCTGTTCAATTATTTACTGCATTTCTCTTTCCTTTATCATCATCCAATGTAAATAAGTGATGCTAACACAAGCTAATGAGCATTCAGATTGGCCACTTTAGGTTTTTTTCTGGTTTCGTTTTGTCTTTTTAGGGCTGCACCTGCAGCATATGGAATTTCCCAGGCTAGGGCAAATTGGAGCTGCAGCTGCCGGCCTACGCCACAGCCACAGCAAGGCAGGATCACAGCCGATGACACCACAGCTCATGGCAACACTGGCTCCTTAACCCACCGAGTGAGGCCAGGGATCGAACTCGTGTCCTCATGGTTATTAGTTGGGTTCATTACCGCTGAGCCACAACAGGAACTCCCATTTTAGCTTTTCTATCAGTTTCTCCAAAAGTCTGTCTGTAACTAGGCCAGCAGATTCTTGGCATAATTTTTCTGAATCTTATTTAGGGTCCCAAGTCCTCCCACAAAAATAAAAAGGCATGCATCATAGGCAGGATTCTAAGATTAGTTCCGCAGTCCTGATCTCCTGGTACCTACACTTTATACGATTCTCTCCAGTACGTATTTGTGTGGCCCGGAGGCCGGGGGTGGGGTGGCACTGAGATGTGCTTCTAACCAGCAGGACGTGGAAAAAGCGAAGTGGTGTGACTGAGGTCCTTAATCAATTGACTTTGAGTGACTGACAGATTGGTGTGGGTGGGCCTGGCCTAATCAGGTGAGCCCTCAGAAACAGACTCCAAGCAGAAGATCTGCTCGCCTGCTGGGCTTGATGGAACAGGCACAGTGTGTGATATGCTCATATGGAGGGGTGGTCCCTCGACACTGAGGGCCCCCAGCCTACAACCACAAGAACCAGAGTTTCCCAACATCTTGAATCAGCTTGTAAGGGGATCCCAAGGTTCAGGTGAGCACACATGCCTTGGAAAGACCCTCACCAGATGAGGGAGCTCAGCCATGCATAGACCCTTGACCCACAGACTCTGAAACAATCAACGGGTGTCGTTCTAAGCCGCTAAATTTATAGTAATTTGCCATGTAGCTGTGGATAACTCCCACAGCACCCACTCTCAAAGGGACATAAAGTAGTAATAATTTAGCCAGAATGCAAAACCAATAATGCTCCAACACAGTGGTAGCCCCCATCAGCAGCCAGGGACAGAAGCACCTGATCGTGTCAATCACAGATTTTCTTCGTGTGTGCTTTTTTTAGGGCCAAACTTGTGGCATATGGCAGTTCCCAGGCTAGGAGCTGAATCGGTGCCGGTCTGCACCACAGCCACAGCAACACCAGATCTGAGCCGTACCTGCGACCTACACCACAGCTCACAGCAATGCCGGATCCTTAACCCCCTGAGTGAGGCCAGGAATCGAACATGCCTCCTTGTGGATATTAGTCGGATTCATTTCTGCTGCACCAGAACAGGAATGTCTCACCGATAATCTGCAACTTGTTTTTAAGGCAAGCAGTCCTGGTGCCTGCTACTCTTGCTTTGATTCGGTGGCGCTCCCATCTATGAAACGGAAAACTCCCTTCCTGGGTTGGAGTGAAGGGACGTGAGATGTCTGTGCCCTCCAACCAGAAAGTCTTTGAGTGTGCACCTGCCAACTGTACACACCTGTGACTACAGCCTCCCTGATGGGCAGATCTGTCATCCAGACTCGCACGCGGCTACAAGTTCCTGGAATCCCCACTTCATCCACTTCACTCCTACTGCCTCTGGTGATTCTGCCTCAGGACATGCACATTATGCGATATGACCCAGAATGTCCACAAAGGCAAATGACTTTCGACACCCTCTTAGATGAGTCATCCGTGGGATGGGTGACAGGGTAGTGGGGCAGAAAAACCCTTGGCTCCAACACTCTCTGTAGAAAACAGATTTATGTTTCCCACCTGTCAATCAGGACTCAGCCCTGGTACAGTACTGGCCTTGCCCAGGGCTTGGCCAGTCCTGCTACTTTGTCTTCCGGGGGACCCTGGGCACTGTCTGGAGACAAGTTTGGCTGTCACAGTTTGTGGGCGGTGCTCCTGGCATCCAGGAGGTAGAGGCCAGGGATGCAAAAGAATATCCCACAATGCACTAGACAGTCCCTGATCATTCACCAAAGAATGGTCCAGCCCCAGATATCACTCATGCCAAAGAATCCCACTCTAAGTCCACGATCTGTCTTACGAGAACTCTTTTGGTATGTCTGTTTTTGGCCACACCCTCAGCATGCAGATGTTCCCGGGCCAGGGATCGAACTCATGCCACAGCTGTGACCCAAGCTACAGCAGTGATGGACACCAGATCTTTAACCCACTGAGCCACCAGGGAACTCCTCTGTCTTACTAATTCTTAAATGCTTCTTCTAGACCAGTGGACGTCAACGAGGGGGTGACTTTGCAGTCCCTCCCCAACGCCCACCCCCCAGAGGCATTGGCAATGGCTGGAGTCATTCTGGTTGTCATACGGGGTGGGGGCTACTGGCATCTCCTGCACGGTCCCTGAGGATGCGACTAAACATCCTACCATGCACAAGACCCATCCCACAACAAAAAATTGGACAGCCCACATGTCAACCGTGCTCAGGCTGGGAAATCCTCACCCAGCATTTACTCACCAAACACCTATTTTCCCCTCTTCTCAACTAACCACAAATGGACTTGTTTTGTGTGTGTGTGTGTGTGTGTGTGTGTGTGTGTGTGTGTGTGTGTGTTTTACAGGCCCCCACCTGTGGCATATGGAAGTTCCCAGGTTAAGGGTCAAATTTGAGCGGAACCTGCAACCTACACCACAGCTCAAGGCAACACTTTATCCTTAACCCACTGAGCGAGGCCAGGGATGGACCCCACATCCTTAAGGATACTAGTCAGGTTTGTAAACCAGTGAGGCCCAATGGGGACTCCCTGGCCTTTTGGGTCTTTTTTTATTTTTTTGGTTTTTGAATCACATAGCTGATCTTTCCAAAGTCAAGACATGCCTTTTTGGTTTGTTATTCCCAGGCCACAGAATCGCAAGCTGGGCCCTCATGACCCCACATCGATTTGAGGAAGGGGTTCTTTTGCCTTTTAGGTGAAGGGGCTGGGGAGCAGGTGTCAATAACTGCTCATCACTGGTACAGCCATTTTGCCCAATGTTTCTGGCTGCATTTAGGCTTCTGAGTATTCCCGCATTATGGCAAAGCTTGGAGAGTGCAGAAAAGGAATGAGGTTTTTAAGCAGTGGAGGCAACCCACCTTGTGTCCAGACAGTGCCAGGGTCCCCCGGAAGACAAAGTCACAAGACTGGCCAAGCCCTGGGCGAGGCCAGTGCTGTACCAGGGCTGAGTCCTGATTGACAGGTGGGAAACATAAGTCTGTTTTCTACACAGAGTGTTGGAGCCAAGGGTTTTTCTGTCCCGCCACCTTGTCACCCATCCCACGGATGACTCATCTAAGAGGGTGTCGAAAGTCATTTGCCTTTGTGGGCATTCTGGGTCATATCGCATAATGTGCATGTCCTGAGGCAGAGTCACCAGAGGCAGCAGGACTGAAGTGGGGATTCCTGGGCAAAGTTTGGGACAGCCACCTCCAATGAAGCATATTAATGATTCTGCAGTGAAACACAACACTTGTATCCTGTCAAACAAAGACACACTCATTTCTAAATCAGTTTTACATTCCTTGGTTCAGAACTAGTGTCACTGCCAAAGAACCAGAAACTGGGCTTCCAAAGCTTTTTCTTTCTTTCTGGCTACGGACAAAGGGCTATGGATCTGTAATTGGAGAGAAGTATTTGGAGAAGTCAGGTGTTGGCCAAGCCCGCCTCTGCTGCAGAGTCGGATCTTGGCCAAGTCCCCTGAACTCTTGTAACCCCAGAGTTTCCTCATATGGACAGCAGTGCCAAGGAGGGACCCAGGAAAGACAGGCCCAGCGACTCAGGTCGGACAAGCCGGGGTACCTCCGGCAGACGAGAGGAGCTGCCAGGAAACCCGGGGGAAGAGCTGAGACAGGCTCTCTTCTGCCTCTGTCTCACCTCCAAGGGCCACCTCCTGTCTCCAGCTCAGCGAGTCTAAATAGGGGGTGCGCTGGCTCCCTAGGAGGCCATTGGCCATGTCTGCAGATAGCTGTGGACGGAGGTGCATCTAAGTGGGAGGTTCTGAACAGCCTGCGGTGCCCAGGATGGCCCCACATCATAGAAAGATAGGGCCCCAAACGTCAGTTATGCCAAGGCTGAGGAAGCCTGCTCTACCTCAGAGCTCAGCCTGGTGCATTTTATTTGTTGTTATTATTACTATTTTGGCCGTGCCCACATCATGCAGAAGTTCCTGGGCCAGGGATCAAATCCACACCTCAGCAGAGACCCAAGCCATAGCAGTGACAATGCCAGATCCTTAACCACTAGGCCACCAAGGAACGTCTACTATTTTTTAAATTTTACTTTAGTATAGTTGATCACAAAACTGTTCATTTCAGGTGTACGGTACAGTGATTCAGTACTTTTGCAGATTATATTCTGAAATAGGTTCTTACAAGATAATGGCTATACCTATACTTCCCTGTGCTAGACAGTACACTCTTTTTTTTTTTTTTTGGTCTTTTTAGGGCTGCACCCACAGCACATGGAGGTTCCCAGGTGAGAGGTCCAACTGGAGCTGCAGCTGCTGGCCACAGCCACAGCCACAGCCACACCAGATCCAAGCCATGTCTGTGACCTATGCCACAGCTCACAGCAGCACCAGATCCTTAACCCACTGAGCGAGGCCAGGGATTGAACCTGCATCCTCATGGATACTAGTCAGATTTGTTTCCTCTGAGCCACGATGGAAACTCCTATACTGTAAATTCTTGCTGCTTATCTATTTTATACAGAGTAGTGTGTGTATGTTCAGCTTATACCCCTAACTTATCCCTCCCTGCTTCGCCCTCCCTTTGGTAATGACTGGTTTATTTTCTACGTCTGTGAGACTATTTCTGTTTTATATATACATCCGTTTGCATTATTTCTTAGTCTACCTACAAGGGAGATCAGATAGTCTTTCTCTGACTTATTTCACGAAGCATAATAATCTCTAGGTCAATCCACATTTCGGCAAATGGCAGTATGTCATTCTTTTTATGGTTCATTCATTTTATTTTATTTCATTTTATTTTATTTTATTTTTGTCTTTTTGCTATTTCTTTGGGCCGCTCCCGCGGCATATGGAAGTTCCCAGGCTAGGGGTCCAATCAGAGCTGTAGCCCCCGGCCTACGCCAGAGCCACAGCAACGCGGGATCCGAGCCGCGTCTGCAACCTACACCACAGCTCACGGCAATGCCAGATCCTTAACCCACTGAACAAGGGCAGGGACCAAACCCGCAACCTCATAGTTCCTAGTCGGATTTGCTAACCACTGCACCACGATGGGAACTCCAGGTTCATTCATTTTATAGTTGGGTAATATTCTATTATGTGTGTGTGTGTTTGGTATGTATGTATATGTGTGTGTGTGTGCGTGTAAAATTAAGGAAATGTACATATATACACATACATGCATAAAACACATCTTCTTAATCCCATAATTAGTTTCTTGTTCTTTGTTTTTATTCTGTTGATCTTTTCTCTTATTCTGGCTGTGCCTGCAGCATGCAGAAGTTAGGCACTGAACCCACGTCCTAGCAGTGACTCCAGCCACAGCAGTGACAACAACGCTGGATCCCTAACTGCGAGGCCACCAGGGAACGGCATCCGACTGTCTGCTGATGGACACGTGGGTTGTTTCCATGTTTGACTATGGTAAACAGTGCCTTGTGCATTATAAATGCTGCTTCTAGGTCCTCAGTTGTCATCCAGAGCTGCAGGCACCCTGGACAACCACTGGAGACCTTTTTGGTTGTCGTAATTGGCAGGGGGGTTGATCAGAGCATCTAGTGGGTAGACCCTAAATATCTTCCAATGCCTGGGGCTGTCCCTACAGCAACAGACCTTCCACAACTGCAGCTGAGAAACCCTGGGAGAGACAAATTAACTGTCAGAGAGACCCCACCCTGCTCCCCATCTATCTGAGGACAAGACATCCCCCCGTCCTAGAACCCCTAAAAGGAACGCTGGACCCTGGACCCAGTGGATCTCACCGGTGGGCTTTCCATCAGGGCTGAAAGTCAAGCCAGTTGCCCAAGCTGAGCCCAGAACTGCGCCACGGCCTGAACTTCCTGCTCAGGATAAGCATTTCAACACCACCGACGCTGGCACCCGCACTGTTTACCCAGTTTCCGTCTTGGACAACCCTGGAGGTGAGACAGCACCTCTGCCTCGTCCTTGCTACCTCTTCTACTACCTGGATCCTGGGGCCATGAGGGAGGAGCTCCGGGACTCCTTGACTCCGTGAGTTTTACGGGATTAATGCGCAAACAGGGTGGGGAGTTAAATCAGAGGATGGGGCAAACAGCACAAGGCAGGTGGCCGCTGCTCTGGAGAACATGGTTTAGAGTTTTTACCCACAACCTTGTCATGCCTGTTCTATCAGCCTTTTCAGGGATGCCTGATTTTTATGGTTTACATGTTAAAGACAAAGAGAGGAAGTCTCTACCTTTTTTTTTTTTTTTCATGCACTGGAGCCTTTTACATTTCTGAGTCCCGATAGCATCAGTTGTTAGGCGCTAAGCTCACTGTACATGAAGATGGGGCAGCGGCTCCATTAGGAAAGAGGCAAGTCCCTATAGGACCAGGCCCAGCAACACGGGGTCGGGTATCACTGTGTTTAGTGCCCACGGCACATAACCACAAAATAGAGCACCCTTTCTGTAAAATAACTTTGCCCTTTGCAGAGACATCACCTTGGATCAGAAATGTTTTTAATCCCCCCTCTAACGCAACCGGCAAGGGTTAGCTCCACGGAGAGGGGTGACCTGGACCTGAAAAACGCTAATACCTAGATAAGCCATAAAGTTAGCAAGAACCGGGCATCTTTTTTTTTTTTTTTTTTTTTTTTTTTTTTTTTTTTGGCCGCACCCACGGCATGCGGAAGTTCCTGGGCTAGGATTCGAACCTGTGCCACAGTAGTGACAACACTGGATCCTTAACCTGCTGAGTCAGCGAGGAACGCGCAAGAGGGGGGCATCTGAATTCATGCTGCTCATTCTCTCATAAGATAAACACGGACGGTTAGGCTGACAGGGCTTCCCTGCAGTTCTCAGCATGTATCTCTGGGGAAAAGAAAAATCACCTTTGGTGGGTGTGCAATAGGTAGCTCATGCGTGGTAGGCATTGCAAAGGAAACACCCCAGATGCTTGTTTTCTGCAACTGAAATACATTTGCAGAACAGAGAGGCTGATTTCTAAACCACAGGATCGTTCCCTGTTTAATCCGGCTCCTTTATAAAGAGGGTCTGCAGAGCCAAACTCTAGTGTTATAAACCGCGTCTGAAAACACAGCCAGTGTACCCACTAGGAACGGTGCCCCGGCCGATGCCAAGGACACATTCAGTGGTGGACCTCTCAGCTAGGCAGGAGATCTGGTTCTTTTTCATTTTTCAGGACACACATTCAAGTGGCTCGTGAGACTGACTTTGAATTTGTATATTGAAAAGGAAAAATGTGGAATTAAAAAAAAAGGTTTTAAAAAAGTGGAACAGCTATTAATTCCTTCTCAAATGTATGTGTTGGAAAAGCAATGGATAGGAAGCTTAGAACGACACCCATCTTTCACAGAATACATTTGATGACAAATACATCTTAATCTAACTCAGAAACAGTTGTACCTCACACTAGTGTGAATGGCCATCATTAAAAAGTCTACAAATAACAAATGCTGGAGAGGGTGTAGAGAAAAAGGAACCCTCCTACACTGTTGGTGGGAATGTAAATTGGTACAACCACTATGGAAACCAGTATGGAGGTTCCTCAGAAAACTAAATAGAGAACTACCATAGGATCCAGCAATCCCACTCCTGGACATCTATCCACACAAAACTTTCCTTGAAAAAGAAGCATGCACCCCTATGTTCTTTGCAGCACTATTCACAAAAGCCAAGACATGGAAACCACCTAAATGCCCATCGACAGATGAATGGATTAAGAAGATGTGGTGTATATACACAATGGAATACTATTCAGCCATAAAAAAGAATGACATAATGCCATTTACAGCAACATGAACAGAACGAGAGATTCTCATACTAAGTGAAGTGAGCCAAGGAAAGACAAATACCATATGATATCACTTCCTTGTGGAATGTAAAATAGGACACCAGTGGACGAATCTATGAAACAAACAGACTCGCAAATGTAGAGGACAGACTTGGAGTTGCCAAAGGGGTGGGGGGAGGAAGGATTGGGAGTTTGGGATTAGGAGGTGCACATCTTTACAGCTACAATCGACCAACAACAAGGACCTACTACACAGCACAGAGAGCTATTTTCCATATCCTATCCTAAACTGTCATGGGAAGGAAAATTTAAGAAGAGAATCCGGGGTTGCAACATTTTCATAAGGCTAAACGAACCCATTTTCTCTTCCAAGTCAAGCTACAGCACAAAACACACCTCTTTCCTCACTTCTCCTCGGATTTCTGGACTCAACATCTCCATTCATCTTTTTTTTTTTTCTTTTTTTAACCAATCTTGTGTTTTCAAAGGACCCCTTCATCCAGAAAGACAGACCATTTGGTCGTTACTTTCTTTTTCCCTATAAACCTCCTCGGTTTCGAGCAAACAAACAAATGATTACATATCAGATAACACTGCTGCAGGTGGCCTTACAGATTTTTTTTTCCCCCCAAAGGTAACTCTCCAGATAAAAATCGTTTGACCTTTCCTTCGTCCCACACCAGCGAGTTGAAAACTCTATCTCCCAGAGCGGACACTTCCCCTTCTTTAATGAACTCCTACCCTGCACGCTCTTTATTCCAGAAAAGGAACAGAAGAGGAGCCTGTCAAGGTCCTTTGAAGCTGTGCCTCTAAAGGCAACTATTCCCAGTAGCTGTTTTCTGCCGTCATTCGCCTCAAGAGCTTAGCAGCTGAGAAACAAAAAAAAATTAAGGCCACTCACCGGTCCTTATGGGGCTGTCAGACAGCTCTTCTGTGGGAGGCTCAGACCAGGTGCCTTGACCTCCAGTGACCTCACTCAGCACCCTTTCCAAGGACCAAACGGGACAGCATAGCAGCCCAGAGCTCCCGGCTTTGACTCGCCCTTGCACAGCCTGAGGAAGTTATAGCGACCTACCGACATCTCCGGCCGTAAAGTCATCACCCAATCACTGGCAAATCTCTCATGAAAAAGTTATTTAACGAAGTGCCTGCGTTTCTCCTCACACCCAAGTGCCTCATCTATCAATCAGAGGGGAGCTGGGCTTCCTGAACTGAGTAGTCACGCTGGGGGCGTGACACGTCCACCCCCTTGGGAATCCTTGCCAGGGACCTTTATTTCCCGGTAGGAAAGGCACCCAGAGGTGGGGGTGGGGGCGGGGCAACCATCCAGGTTGTACCCACAACGTTTCACGTGTGCACCTGAGTCAGCAAACTTCACGTGGGCAGGGCACACGTGCTGGTGGAAGAGAGGCTGCATGACGCCACGTGGGGGCCCATGCAGGAGACAACGGGGGGCTCAGGGGAGGGCGGGGCCCAGCCAGGGTTCGGTGCCTGACCTGCGGCCCAGAGGCCCTGCATTGCATGCAGCCCGGCCCTCAGCTGGCACCCCTGTGCTGGACACATAGCCCCGAGGAATGTATTCCCTGCCAATACCCGGGCCAAGGAATCCGCCAGGCCACCTCGAGCCTCGTGGGCGGACAGCACACAGCCTTTCTGGACCGAGGAAGTGAGTCTGCATGTTGGGGTCTGCTGACACAGCTGGGGGACATCTGGACCCCAGAAAACATCGTTTCCAGCATTTCTCTGCTGGGGTGTCCTCTCCCATCATTACGTCATCTGCATTCGGTAAAAAAAAAAAAAAAAAAAAAATTCTAATCCTCCGTCTTTGTTTTCATGATCCCATGTCTATAAATAAAACATGGCTTATTCTTAATTATTTTGTGTGCCTCTGGCTCTTGGCCGGCACTCCCATAAGGAAGACAGAATGGAGCTGGTGTTGTCACATCTCCCACTTGTAATGGCAAAAACCCAGACTGATAGTAAGGTGAAACCTGAAGAAAACAATCTAACCTGAAAAAGCACGACTCATGCAACGGCGACCTTTGGCCTCGGGGCGGGGGGGGGGGGGCTCTCTAAAACTTACTCCTTGCAGAGATGGTTCTAAATTCCATCGCTGTGATCAAAATTCCGGCATGGCCCGTGATGCGTCTGGTCACTGAAGGCTTTCAAGCTCACAAGGGGGTGTCCAGTGCAGTTCTGAGGCTTTGCACGTTTAATTCCAGGCAAAGGCAACTTCAGTTGGGGCGTGGCTTTGGTGGTCCCGGGAGGCGGAGCAGGAGGAAAGAGTTGAGCTCATTATCCCTCACCCAGCCTAAATCTGCTCCGTGGTCGGTCCTGGCCAGGAAAGTGCAGGCAAAAATCCAGCCAAAGGGCAAAGAGGTCCCCAATGGCTGGTCCTGTCCAGATATGGCTTCGGGCCACTGGACCTCCACTCTGAAGGGCATTCCTACAAGTCCACGGGGGCCAGTCCCGTTGGAGTCCTCCCTGTGGACAACGCCTTCTCTGCTGGAGCCACCTCTCCTCCCCCGGGAGCAGAGGTCCACATGGCTGTCAGGCCCCTCCCTGCTGGTTCCCAACGGTCCCTGAGGTCAGCTGGTCCTGCCACTCTGAGAGCCTCTGGAAGCCCGCCCTAGACCAGTGCAGCCCCTGCTTTGCTCACGCAGGCAGGTGTCAGCCCCTCACGCCCCGAGAGACACAAGATCAGATCCCAGCCTCTCCAGGGGGTCTTGTTGAAGAGTCCTCATGAGATGCAGTGAGAAGGATGCCCCACCCCCACTCCACGGGGACGGGCAGGACACCAAGGCTGAGAAGCCTCTTCGGGAGCCCCCCGCTCTCCTTCTTACCTGCCAGACCACCGAGCCCACCCCCTGCCTGCGCTGGAGGTTCCTCTAGGACTTTTATCTGTTTGAACCTCAGCCAACACCTTCGAGTTAATACTCTGCTAGCACACAGGTTCCCCAGAAGAATTTATCTTTGTAAGGCGAAAAGGATTTGGAGTCAGGCCCCCGGGCCAGCCCTGTGACCTCAGAGAAGCAGATAACCAGCCCAGGGCACTGGCTCCCTCTGGGATGCGTTCCAGGGAAGGACATGCAGAGCAGATAATGGACCAGGGCGCAGCGCCCAGAACGTAAACATGGACTCCTTTTCCACCTGTTTTCGAAGGCAAAAGTGAAAAGCCCGCCCTGGATGGAAGTACATTAAAATGCCATGCTTCACGGCCGGGAAAAGCAGGGGCTTTAAAGAAAGCGTGGAGGTGAAACTGCTGCAGGTGGAGCCCGGGTGCTGTCTGACCTCCCTCTCACCACGCCGACCACCTAAAACCCGGCCCGCCTTCTCACTCTGGGGAGGAAGACCCTGCTGGAGAGAGGGCTGCCGGAGAAGTCTGGGGTTCCCCAAGGATGCAGGCATGGTGGAGTCCGTCCAAGACGAGAGAGCAAAGACTCCTTTTCCAAGACGGCCTTAATGAGGGGAACCAGCATCTCCATGCAAATCAGGCCCCTGGGACCAGAGCACCAGCACGCATCTAAGAGGTTCCTCGCTTCAGCTGCAGGGGGCCTGGAGCCCCAGGACTCACTGTGCAACCCCCCCCATTATAATTGACAATCACCTTCGTATTGTCTTAGCTTGAGCAGTGCAGGATCTTTCTGGATGTATGAGGTCAGTTCTGCCTACACACAGGATGGTCTGTGCTATTTTCCAGCAAGCCCCTGCCACCTTGTGAAGCCCCCAAAGGCTAAGGAGCATCTACAGGATGCATAAACCACAGGATCCTACTGCACAGCCGGGGAGCTATGCTCAATACTCTGTGATAAACCATCAGGGGAAAGAAAATGAAAAAGAATATATACAGGGAGTTCCTGTTGCGGCACCGCGGAAACGAAGCCAACTAGTATCCCTGAGAACCAGGCTCTATCCCTGGCCGGGCTCAGTGGGTTAAAGATCTGGCATTGCCATGAGCTGCGGTGTAGGTCGCAGACGCAGCTCGGATCCTGCATTGCTGTGGCTGTGGCACAGGCCGGCAGCTGCAGCTCTGATTCAGCCCCTAGCCTGGGGACTTCTCTATGCCAGGGGTGCGGCCCCAAAAAGCAAAAAATAAATAAATAAATAAAAGAAATAAGAAAAACACATGTGTGTGTTTAACTGAATTTCTTTGCTGTGCCGCAGAAATTCACACGGCATTGTCATAATCACCTCTACTTCAATACAACTTTTAAAAATTAAAAATAAAGCCCAGAAATGCTAAACTACCGTAAGCACTCTCATACCTCTAGGCTTGAGACCCTCTGGGGAGATTAAAAGCAAGATTCTTGGGCAGCAAAGGGTGAAAAGGATGCAGGCTCCCTCCCCCGACCCCCAGAATCTGTTTGTCACACGTAACCTGGATGGCGGCTGATCACGGGGGCGAGATATAAAATTCCGCGTCGTTTCAGGGTGGGCTTATTTTTGCTTACTTGTGGTTTTTATTTTAATTATCATGCATTGCCTGTTCCTCATGAGCCAGCTAATCACGGCCTTGTCGTTGATATACTGCTTTTGGGGGCTTGAAGTTATGGCTTTATTATTAAACCCCAAATTGAGTCCTAGTAAATTACCTTCCTTTAAATGGCATTCTGGTTACTCCAGGAGGAGGGAGGCAAGGGAAATAATCGCCCCTGAAGTTCTTTCAGAGCAAATGGCCCTAGGAAATGGGGCTGAAATATATGCCTTTTAAATGTTATTCTTTAGACATTCATATTACGGCAACCAACAGACTGCTCGACTGCAATGTGGCCAGAAATACATTGGCTGTGCCTGTTTAATCCATCTAGTCCACTTAACCTATCATACAGCTCTGAAGCCTGTGCCATTTTATATATAAATGTATATACGTATATATATAGCAAACCTTTTTTTTTTTTTGCTTTTTAGGGCAGCACTCACAGCATATGGAGGATCTGGATCTAAGCTGTTTCTGGGACCTACACCACAGCTCACAGCAACGCCAGATCCTGAACCCACTGGGCGAGGCCAAGGATCGAACCTGCAACCTCATGGTTACTAGTCAGATTCATTTCCACAGTGCCACAAGGGGAACTCCTACACTGAGCTTTTATACAGAGAGGACTTACATCATTAGTTTCCTAAAGCCATACAAGCCACTACTTACTGATAACATATGATGTATGTACTTAGGTAAATTACATATGTTTATATTTTAGGCAATGACCATCCTCTTAAGTTTCTTAAACCCACACATGTGTATTATTTGTATATAATATGTAACATATAAGAATGTATGTCTAGGAGTTCCCGTCATGGCTCAGTGGTGAATGAATCCGACTAGGAACCATGAGGTTGCAGGTTCGATCCCTGGCTTCGCTCAGTGGGTTAAGGATCTGGCATTGCTGTGAGCTGTGGTGTAGGCTGCAGACATGGCTTGGATCCCACATTGCTGTGGCTCTGGTGTAGGCTGGTGGCTACAGCCCTGATTCGACCCCTAGCCCGGGAACCTCCATATGCTGCAGGAGTGGCCCCAGAAAAGGCAAAAAGACAAAAAAAAAAAAAAAAAGAATGCATGTCTAGGAGTTCCATGGTGGGACAGTGGTTAGGATTTGGTGCTTTCACCACCACAGCCACAGTTCAATCCCTGGGCTGGGAATTGAGAGCCCACATCAAGCCACTGCACGTCACAGCCAAGAATGTATGTCTTCGGTCTTTGTAAGTTAAGCATATTTAAATTTTATGTAAAGACATTTCAAGTTTTTAAAAATCACATCGCAGTTCGATTTTTTGCATACATAACATAAACCGTATGTGCATGTCTACAAATAATACACATACACACAGCTCTTCCTCTCATGATCCCTAAAACCTTCATGCTTTGAGGTTCTTCAGTTTCCCTTTGCTGTACCATTTACGATGTCAGTTTCCTCTTACTGTAACGTGCTGGGTATCACAATGCCTTGCTCACATTCTGAGTTCATACTGAATGATTGCTTCAGGACAGCTGGCGGATAGAGAGCTGAAGGGCCCCAGTGGACCCCAAGCCTACCCCAAGCTTGGTGTTTCCAAAAGCATGTTGGGGGTGGGAGGGTGTGTGGGGGCACAGCTCCGACGTAATGGGATATGAGCAGATATTGCTTTCCTGTTAAAGCGTGTGCGTGGTGTGTTTGGGAAATGCTAGGTTTAAAAAAGAAATGAGAAAAGCATCCTTGACCTCTGGTACAAAAGGTTTCAGGCAGACAGGTTGCCTGTGGATTTTGGAAGGATGGTGTTCGGGGCACTGCTTTGTCCAGGCTTGTGGCATCTTGGGGAGGGAGAGGCGGCAGCCAGCAGCCGGATTTCGGCTCCTCCAAACCGTTTGGTTCACCGTGGTGTGTTTGGTCAGGCCACACAAGAGTGAGGGAGGAGGTGAACAGCTGAAAACCTGCCTCTCCGGCCTGGCTGGCTGAAGAGCTGCTCAAATAAATAAGGTCACTGTTGGACAATGCTATTCTCGGTTTACATTCTCATGGCTTAGGAAAAAGATCCAATAAAAATGTTTCCTCTAGTTTATGTTTTAGATCTTTCTTTGTCCTTTTCTCTTACAGTTTTTTGCTGGTGATTTCCACAATAGATAGATAGATACAGATACATAGAGACAGATAGGGATATATAGAGACTGGGAGTTCCCATCGTGGCACAGTGAAAAGGACTCCGACTAGGAACCATGAGGTTGCGGGTTCGATCCCTGGCCTTGCTCAGTTGGGTGAAGGATCCAGCATTGCCATGAGCAGTGGGGTAGATCCCAGATGTGGCTCGGATCTGGCGTTGCTGTGGCTGTGGCGTAGGCTGACAGCTACAGCTCTGATTTGACCCCTAGCCTGGGAACCTCCATATGCTGCAGGTGTGGCCCTAAAAAGCAAAGCAAAACAAAATAAAACAAAACAAAACAGGAGTTCCCGTCGTGGCGCAGTGGTTAACGAATCCGACTAGGAACCATGAGGTTGCAGGTTCGGTCCCTGCCCTTGCTCAGTGGGTTAACGATCCGGCGTTGCTGTGAGCTGTGGTGTAGGTTGCAGACGCGGCTCGGATCCCGCGTTGCTGTGGCTCTGGCGTAGGCCGGTGACTACAGCTCCGATTCGACCCCTAGCCTGGGAACCTCCATATGCCGCGGGAGCGGCCCAAGAAATAGCAACAACAGCAACAACAACATCAACAACAACAACAGACAAAAAGACAAAAAGAGACAAAAAAAAAAAACAAAACAAAACAAAACAGGAGAAGAATATAAAAACAGACAGTTCCACCTGTAGGTCCTTTGCAGGAAGCAAGATGCAACCCTCCCTGTGCCTCCTCTGCTGTGTGACCTGGGACAACAGACTTTGCCTCTCTGGAGCTCCAGCTCCCCATTGATATAACAAGGATAATTACACCGACTGCATCTCTCATGGGGAGAATGAACTAAGCCATCCTTTCAAAAGATGAGCCGGAGCTCCCATCATGGCTCAGTGGTTAACGAATCTGACTAGGAACCATGAGGTTACGGGTTCCATCCCTGACCTCGCTCAGTGGATTCATGATCCGGCATTGCAGTGAGCTGTGCTGTAAGTCACAGACGCGGCTGGGATCTGGCATTGCTGTGGCTCTGTGGTAGGCCAGTGGCTACAGCTCCGATTAGACCCCTAGCCTGGGAACCTCCACATGCTGCAGGTGCGGCCCTAGAAAAGACAAAAAGACAAAAACAAAAAACAAAACCCCCAAAAAACCAAAAGAGGTGAGCCTGCTCCAGCTGCAGTGCTTTGAAAGCTAGTGGCCATCAGCCCCGTTGTGGGGAAACAAAAAGCCACTTTGCAGCATGAACTAACTCCCTATCCTCTGTGGGGGGCGGGAAGGGTGTCTCCATTCCTGCCTTGAGCAGATGTTTCTGAGACCCCACGTGCAGATAAGAAGCCACGTGCCTCCACGCCTTTCCCTTGAGCCAGTGGGCGGAGTCACGTGAAGGATCACCTGCCCGGGGTGAGGCTGCGCATAGACTCCGCCCCCCCCCCCCCCCCCCCGCCCCCGGGACTGAGATGCGGCCCCGGGACCGAGATGCTGTGCGCAGCACGGCGCAGCCCTCCTGCGCAAGTCCCGGAAAGAGAAGAAAGGCACGTAGACGCCGACAACCCAAGGCACATTCTCTGTGGGTCCCACCACCCCTGACAGGTCCTGGACAAGAGGATCTATGCCAGAGGACTTAGCCAGAGCAGAAATCAGGAGGGGAAGAAGAGAGGGAGGCAGGGAAGGAGTGGGGTGGGGGGGGGCAGGAGAATTCATTATGCAATGACCAGTCCTAGCAGGCTGGGGGTGGGGCGGGGGGGGAAGGGCGCATGCGCTTTGAGCCCCTCCCTCGGGCATCCAGGGACACACGCGGTTGCGCAAAGGGCCCGAGTGGGAATTCTGAACGCACTAGTGTTCCACCAGGCCCCTCAACTCCCCCCATGTCTTGAGTGTTTCGCCACTGTACCTACACGCAACCTTACACAGTGCTGTGTCCTGAGGTGCCAACTTATTGGCATCACCAATCCTGTTCTTCCTCAGCTGTGCACGTTATACAGCTCACGCCCGAGTCTCATCATGAACCCAAACCTGCATTTTAAGGCTTTTGTAGGACTTTCTTGAGGCCCTCTGTCCATTTCTTGAAGGTTGGTTTAAAAAGTGAGATAATGGGGAGTGTGGCTCCCATTGTGGCTCAGTGGTTAGGAATCCGTGTAGTATCCATGAGACGCAGGTTTGAACTCTGGCCTCACTCAGTGGGTTAAGGATCTGGCGTTGCCATGAGCTGTGGTGTGGGCCACAGACCCGGATCGCATCTAGGGGTGCTGTGGCTGTGGTGTAGGCTGGCTGCTGCAGCTCTGATTCATCCCCTAGCCTGGGAATGTCCATGTGCTGCAGGTGCAACCCTAAAAAGCAAAAAAATAAAAATGAAAAAATGAAAAGTGAGATAATAAAAGCGGTACTTATATATTACACATCAACCATACCTTAATAAAAAAATATACATCAAAGTTCTAAATGCACTTCATGCTAATGTGTAACTGCATCTTGCTGAAATCAAATAAGACAATCACGGGCACAGATGTCTGCCACACTCTTCACCTCAAAGACGCGGGGAGCACCTCCCATGACACAGGACCGACCCCCAGAGAGATCACTTGCCAGGGTCCACAGAGCCAGTAAGTGCTAGTAAGGCTTAGTTCCTACATTTTACCTAAGAATCATCATACGTAGAGGTTCTCCTGTGCCCACACATCACAAGCCAGCACCTTTCACACCCCAGCAGGGGGTCCGTGGCCCAGACCCCGTGGCCAGGACCTGGGTGAAATGCAGATGCTGATTCAATGCAGGAGGACAGAGTGGGGCAAGGGCCCAGGTGGTCTGATGCTGCTGGTCCCCTGTCAACCCCCCCGCGAGGAGTAAACGGGTCCTCCCCTGAAGCCAGGTCCTCCAGGGTAAAGGGGATGCAAATAGGGACAAGCCGCCTGCAAACCGACCCGGGGCTGCAAGTGCAGCCATCTGCATCAGGCCCCCCTTCCAGAGCTCCCTGGCCTGGGCTGTGTGGGGGGAAACAGGTGGCAGGAGGGAACCACAACCTGGGGGGGGCCCCTCTCCCACTCCAGCTGCCTAGGGGAGCCAGAGCTTTCTGTTTCCCAGCATCATCAGAGAAGATCTCCACTCTCGGATCCATCCTGACCCTGAATGCAACACAGAAGATATAAAAGCCTGTCTCCCTGGGCTGGCGTGAGAGTCAAGGTTTGCAAGCCCCCCCGCCCCCCCAATGACTTTAGCAGAGTACAACCTACAGGCATCTGCCTGCGGTCGGCCCCAGAGGGCACCTGTCCCCTGCCCCACCTACCACCATCCAAGGACACTAGGCTGGACCCACACCTTGTAGATGGATGCTGGGTGGGGCCTGTACCTCAAGGACATGAAGGGAAGGACAGGGCAGACGCAGGTCATAGCACGTGACCTCAGCAGAGCCACAACCAGAGACAAAGACCCTTCTCCGAGGAGCTGAGTGACCTCGGCAAGTTCCTGTGCTCTTACGCATCTGGGATCTCGGACGAAAGGGTTAATTAGCAGGACACGTAGCTGTGTTTTACAAGCACGGAAGGGCACACAGTCTAAGCAGCAAGGAGCCTGCTTTTGCCAGGAAGATGTAGAAATGAACCGGTGAAAGGGTTTAACTCTACAGGGAGTATGTTCTTTTATTTGTTTACTTATTTATATTTTTATATTTTATAAATATAAAATATAAATATTTTATATTTATTTAAATATTATATCTTTTGCTTTTTAGGGCCGCACCCACAGCATATGGAAGTTCCCAGGCTTGGGGTCGAATGGGAGCTCCAGCTACCATCCTATGCCACAGCCACAGCAGCGCGGGATCCGAACCTCATCTGCGACCAACACAGCAGCTCACCACAACACGGGATCCTTAAGCCACTGAGCGAGGCCAGGGATTAAACCCACGTCCTCATGGATCTTAGTCTCACTGTGTTACCGCTGAGCCACAATGGGAACGCGTGTGTGTGTGTGTGTGTGTGTGTGTGTGTGTGTGTGTTTTAATCCTTCTTGAATCCAAGCGCTTCTAGTGGGGTTGTGAATTCTTGGGCGTCAAGGGACACTGGAAAAGTGACTGCATATACAGGACAGAAGCTCTGAGTATTTCCCCTGCTTTCCTCTTTCACTTGGCTATTGGAGTGACATCTATACACAGAATTCCATGTGCATGTGTGTACATGTAGGCAGACAGACATATAGATAGATAATAAAAATGATAAAGATGATAGGGATAGAAATAAAGATAGATGACAGAGAAAGGCAGACACAGATAGATGTAGAGACAGGAGGTGGTACTTGCCTCTAGTTGGGGGAGACGGCGGGGGTGGGGGTGGGGGGCGCTGCTAAACATCCCACAACACACAGCACTCTCCCTACACAGAGTGACTGTTAGTTTGCCAGCGCTGCCATAACAAAGGACCTTAGGCTAATGGCTTAAGCAACAGAAACTTACTCCCTCCCAGCGAGGGAGGTGGGACATCCAAGATCCAGGTGTCTGCACGGTGGGGTCTCCTGAAGCCTCTCTCCTTTCTTTTTTTAATTACAAGAAATTAAAAAAAAAAAATTTGGCTGCATTCATGGCGTGCAGAAATTCTGGGGCCAGGGATCAAACCTGTGCCACGGTAGTGACCTGAGCCATAGCAGTGACAACACGGGATCTTCAACCCACGGAGCCACCACGGAATTCCCTGAGGCCTCTCTCCTGGGCATACGGACAGCCGTCTGTCTCCTCCCCGTGCCCTCACGTGGTTCTTCCTGTGTGTGTCTGTCTGTGTCCCGATCTCCTCTTCTTCTAAGGACCCCAGTCCTGTGGCCTCAGGACCCACCCTAGTGACCTCATTGTACCTCTGTCCCCTCTTTAAAGACCCCGTCTCCAAATACAGCCCTGTTCTGAGGTCCTGGAAACTGCCTAGGACTTTGACATTGAATGGTGGAGGACACACTTCAACCCTTAACAACCCTCCTGCCCCAAATATAACCAGGGCCGAGGGGAAAACCCTGAGGGGTTCTGTAGGTTCTAAAGCTTCAATTCAGTTCTACTTTCTTCCCGTCCATTCCTATCTGCTAAGTCCCGTCGGGGGGTGTCACCTGCAAAGGCTCCTAGACCAGCCTGCTGTTCCGCCCTAAAGCCCACATGGGACACCCTGTCTGAGAGGGAACATCAGTTCTCAGAGACCATGACCCCAGAACTCTGCAGGATAACCTACCTTTCCAGTCCTGAAGGGCACATCTAGAGGGCTATTTACAAGGCCATCTGCTTCCATCACTGTCCCTGACCCCACAGTGCCCCTGCTTTAAATGCCAGGGGCAGTGGATCCATGCCTGTTACCCTTTCTCTTCCTTACTGAGACTGTGGGCTCCATCATATTCTAACTGCACCTTAGGACAGGTGGCAGCTGAGCAAGACTGGCAAAGGGTTCCCCTGAGCCTGTGGGGGAAAGCTCCCCAGGATGCAAGGCTTTTAGTGCAAAACTGGTAAAGCTGTGGACATACCAGGGTGACCCAGTCTCTCTGTGTAGGGCAGATGTTACGTCAAGGGCGTGGGTTATCAATTTTTTAAAGAACCGAATGGAGAAAGAAAAGATAGCATTCTAGGATGCCCTGAATGTTTGCATCCTCCTAAAATACACGGGTTGAAGCCTAACCCCAGGGAGATGGCATTTGGAGGTGGGGTCTTGGGGATTACGTTTCTGAGTTCTCCTACACCAAGAAGCAATTCTCTGACTCCAGCTGGGTGTCCTGCAGTTCCAGTCAACTCTGACCTATCTGCCCTGAGAGCGTGTGAGACCCCACAGGGTGAGGGCTTCCATCCCACCAGACTGCCCGCCACCCACCACCCCACCACCTTCAGACATCAATCAAAAATCCTGGGCGTCGCCTGTGCTCCTGACCCACCAGTTTTAGACTGGAGCTTCCTCCAATCCCTTCCTTGGGTTTGATTAATTGGCTAGAGTGGCTCAGAGAGCTCGGGAAAACAGCCTACTTACTGTTTACAGGTTGATTATAGAAAGGATATGACTCCAAGGCAGCCAGAGGGAAGAGATGCAGAGGGCAAGGCCTCGAAGCTTCCACGCCCTTTCCAGAACATTAGCTTCTCAGCACCTCCACCTGTTCACCAACCCAGCAGCTCCATACCTTGTGTTTTGGGGGTTTTATGGAGGCTTCATTCCAGGGGCATATGGATTATATCATTGGTCACGGGTGATGGATTCAACCTCCAGCCTTCTCCTTTCCTGGAGGATGGGCGCAGACTGGAACCTTCTAACCCTCTGGTTCCCCTGGCAGCCCGTCCCAACAGTGGAGTGCATTGCAAAAATCACCATAACAAAAGGCGTCTTAATCTCTTTCACCACTTAGGAAATTCCAAGGGTTTTAGGCGCTGCCTGAAACAACAAGGACCAAATATGCATTTCTTACAACTCCCAGGGAAGTCATTAGGTTTAGAGGAGGTCGGAGGGGGAGTCCCCCTATGATGGGATTGGTGCCCCTATAAGAATAGACACCAGACCTCCACCCCCACCTCCCCACCCCACGCGAGGACACAGAGAGCAGGCAGGTGTCCAAGAGCCAAGAAGCAGGCTTTCTTCAGGAACTGAAATCCGCCAGCACTGCGATCTGGGACCTCCAGCCTCCAGAACCGTGAGCGGTAAATGTCTATTTTGTTAGAGCAGCCTAAGGAGACTAATACAGTCTCCTGGTGAGTGTCTCCCATCTGCAAGGTCCAAAACCAATTATGAATCTCCGAAATTGACAGATCACTACCCTCAGAACTTACTGAAGAGGTCCTGCCTGCTTATGTTTTTATGACTGCATGCTGTTTAGTTTCATCTTATTCAATAGAAAGATATACATATAGACACTATGTATACGCATGCATATACCTACACCTTATGGGTGGATGGACATATATATATATATATATGGACACATATATGCTTTATGTGTACGTATAACCATCTGTATGTAATACATACTATACCTGAAGGTTACGTCATATATATGGATACACAGTATCAAAGTTCTACCCAAGACAGCAGTACTTCGGCACCTGCCCTCTATCCCCTGCACCATAAGGTTTCAAACTGTTCCCAAGTGACCTCTCCAGCTGCAGGACCAGTGAGCATGGAATGCCTGCAACCCCAGAAACCATCCTGGCATCTCCCAGCTCACTGCCAACTCTTGCTGGTTCTGCCAGCATCCCTAAATGTTCCTCAGTTCTGCAATCAACACAGCCCAGCTTTCAGACCCAGCCCAGGCAGCTGTGGGGCTTGGCACATGTAACCTGCAGGACCAGCATCACCCACTCACCTCCATGCTTCCGGGACCAGGTTAGACGGAGTCAGGGAAGGAAGTGAGGGCTGCAGAGGGTAAACTGCAGGGCCGGGACAGGGAGCCAAAATTATCCAAAGATAATTTTGGCTCCCTGAAGCTTTCCAAACACAACACACAAAGCAAACACAGAGATGGAAGACCCAAGATAGCAACAGGAGTAAGCTGAAATCAGTTAGGACTATAGAGATAGTGGCATGAGCACACACACACACACCCCTACACACACGTTACAATAAATGGCAAGTGTAAGTTTATACATTGTGTGGGAAAGGGTCATTTTTTTATTTGTGCCATCGGTGGTCAATTTTTTTTTTGTCTTTTTTTCATTTTTGGGTCCACACCTGTGGTGTTCCCAGGCTAGGGGTCAAATAGGAGCTGCAGCTGCTGGCCTGCACCACAACCACAGAAATACCAGATCCGAACTGTGTCTGTGACCTACACCACAGCTCCTGGCAACACCAGATTCTTTACCCACTGAGCAAAGCCAGGGATCAAACCCACATCCTCATGGACACTAGCCAGGGTTCGTTTCATTACCACTGAGCCACGATGGGAATTCTGTGAATGTGCTTTTGACACCATGCGAGTACAGTTTACTGGATCATCTCTGCCTACATTTTTTTTTTTTTTTTTTTGCTGTTTCTTGGGCTGCTCCTGCGGCATATGGAAGTCCCCAGGCTAGGGGTCGAATCGGAGCTGTGGCCGCCAGCCTACGCCAGAGCCACAGCAACGCAGGATCCAAGCTGCGTCTGCAACCTACACCATAGCTCATGGCAACGCTGGATCGTTAACCCACTGAGCAAGGGCAGGGACCGAACCCGCAACCTCATGGTTCCTAGTCGGATTCGTTAACCACTGCGCCACGACGGGAACTCCTCTGTCTACATTTTAAAGTGGTCAGGAAAAGTAAGCCATTGTCCCACCAGGAAAACACACCTTTCCAAAAATCAAGTGTGATCCGTGGAAGAAATTCCATCATCCCTGTGCAAGGGATGTTTCTGAAGAGTATGGAAAATAAGACTTAAAAAAACATGATTGGAGCCATGTTTTCATGTCTCATGGGTGAAGTTCCCCATTGCATCTCTTCTGCACCTGCCATGCGGTTTTGCCAGTTCAGCCGCGGTGAAGGGGATCACGCTGTCAGCACCTCGGTTCCTGTACATAGACAAACTGCCTTCTCTGTCCAGGAATGCCCAGTGGCCAAAACAGGGCAAGGGGGACCCTCTCCAGGTATCTCTGTCCCAGGACGTCTGACGTCTTCATCACCTGCATCTATGTTATTTGTTTATTTTTGCAGCAAATCTTGAGGAAGCTTCAAAACCCAGGCAATTCCCGAAGCTCCTTCTAAGGAGCTGAGTCTCCTTGACCCAGAGATAGCCAATAGCTTCTGCATCTGTCCTGCAGGTTCAAATTCTTAGCCCAGGCATGGGAGTTTTTTTTTCCCTTATAAAAACATTCCTTTTATTTAAAGAATCATCAGAAGTTCCTGCTGTGGCACAGCCACTTAAAGATCTGGCCTTGTCTCTGGTGCAGGTTCGACTCCGGCCCAGGGAATTTCCATATGTCGTGGGGGCGGCCGAAAAAGAAAAAAAAAGAATTAAGAGATGCAGTACTGTCATAATGTTATAATGCAGTACTGTTATAATATTTTTCTCAAAATAACTCTCTCCTTTGTGTGTCTATTTGCTTCCAAGAATGGCAAGCACATTTTTTTTTTCCAAAACTGGTAAAAAAAGAAATCAGAGCAAGCAAAGACAGATGAGCCATACAAAAAAAAAGGAGCGATGCATTTTAGAAAATCTCTCTCTTTCTCTCTCTCTTTTTTTTTTTTTTTTTTTGCTTTTTAGGGCTGCACGAATGGCAATTATGGAATTTCCCAGGCTAGGGGTCGAATCAGAGCTGCAGCTGCCAGCCTACAACACAGCCACAGCAACTCAGGATCCAAGCCACATCTGTGAACTACAGCACAGCTCACAGCAACACCGGATCCTTAACCCACTGATTGAGGCTAGGGATCGAGCCTGTGTCCTTATGGATGCTAGTCAGATTTATTTCCATTGAACCCCAAGGGGAACTCCCGAGGAGCAAGAATTCTAAAGGTTCTGGTAGGTGAGCATGGGCATGCAGCAGGTGCCCAATATTTGTGGAATACATCTGTTACCAGCTGCATTGTGTCTCCCTCAAAAAAGAATTAAGTTGGAGTCCTAACCCCCAGGACCTCAGCGTGCAACCTTACTTGAAGATATGACCTTTAGTATGTAATTAACTTAGAATGTGGTCATGCTGGGTGGCCATCCTCTGTGACTGGTCTCCTTATAAAAAGGGGATTTTTTTTTTTTTTAATCTTTTTAGGGCTGCACTTGCAGTATATGGAGGTTGCCAGGCTAGGGGTTGAATCGGAGCTGTAGCTGCCAGCCTACACCACAGCCACAGCAATGCAGGATCTTAGCCGTGTCTGTGACTGTCACCACAGCTCATGGCAATGTCGGATTCTTAACCCACTGAGCAAGGCCAGGGATGGAACCTGCGACCTCATGGATGCTAGTCAGATTTGTTCCTGCTGAGCCATGATGGGACCTCCATAAAAAGGGGAAATTTGGACGCAGAAACAGATGCATAGAGAGAGGATGAGACGGGAAGACAGAGGGGGAGGACAGCTATGTACAAGCCGAGGAGAGAATATTCTGGAAGCCATCCTTTCCTCCCAGGTCCCAGAAAGCATTCACACTGCTGACACCCTGATCTCAGACTTTGGCCTCCAGAAGCGGGAGACCACATTCCTGGTGGAGTCTACCCAGGGTGTGGTACTGTGATACAGTCACCTAGCAGGTAGGGTTGATGAACTGCCTTGTCTGTCTTCAAACCTGGGAAGGTCTCTTACAGCTGCAGCTCTACAAAGACATAACCAATTAACTGAGCATATGTTGTCCTATTCGGCAGTTCTGAGAATTTGACACATCCTGCGTCATTTAACACCCCATTTTAAGCAGGAGGAATCACAGGCACAGAGGTTTACTGCTTATCGTTGCTACACCTGCTGAACCCAGGTGTCTCCCAGGGTGGCTTACACACTTCCGCAGAAATACAACCCTCACATTTTAAAGTCTCTGGAGCGTTCTTATTTCTCCTTCTGGAAAGGTCCTATCTTTATGTTTAAACACGCATACGCGATGTCAACGAACACTAAATGGAAACGGGGGAGGGGGGGGAAGGTATTTCTGAAAATGGCAAAAAAACAAACAAACCCCTCACCCCCCAAAAAACCCCCCAACAACCCGGGGTATGCTCTTCAGGTTGCCATCAGAAAATCTGGAAAAAAAAAGAAATCAGAGCAAGCAGAGACAGATGAGCCATACAAGAAAAAAGGAGCGATGCATTTTAGAAAATCCTATTATTTGGACCCTTTCGGGTCAGATTTCGGCTAGGAGGTCTCTCTGGGGGAATGTACCAGCCAGGATGCCCAGGGGAAACAGACTTGAAGGCTGCGGACCCGCCCACCACTATGCGTGTGCCCTGCGAGTGCTGGAGGGGAACCTGGCGGGCAAAAACAAAAGAGAAACTTGCTGAGACTGGCGCACCAGGCTGGGACTTAGCCTCATAACTATGGCCACTTGGCTGCTCATTTACTTGATGGCTCTCAGGGATGCCAACCCCTCATCCCAACAACCCCAGGCATCGTCGTGCCTCCTCGCTCTCCCTCCCCACTCCTTTTCAAATTTAAGCTATGCATTTGCCTGCAGACTAGGAACTCGGCTCTGCTCAGCCCCTGGACCGAGCATCCCAGCCTGCTGACAGCTGCGAAGTGAATGGGGGTGGAGGCAGGCAAATCTGTCCCGCGCGCCCGTGCTACGTCTCAGCCCAGAGACGACGGCAGAGCGGACTGTCCCAGGCGCGCGTGCGCCGGACACCCCGGCGAGATCCAGGGCGCCCGGGCGCGAGAGCGGATCCGGGCGCGCATTCCCGGAGCGCAAGAGGAGACCAGAGGTGCGCATGCGCAGGGAGGCTGCGGCTCAAGGCGCGCGATTTTTGAGGGGCCGCGCGAGGCGGCTCCGGGCGCGCGTGCGCAGAGCGGCTCGGGGCGCGCTGGGCTGCCCAGAACGCGCGTGCGCGGGAGCGGCTCGGGGCGCGAGTGCACGGACGCCCGGGGCCGAGCGTGCGCAGAAAGGTTCGAGGTGCGCGGCGAGGCCCGGAGCGCGCGTGCGCGGGCCGGCGCGCGCGTCTCCTCCCCCGCCCCCACCTGGCTGAGACGGCGGCACAATGGCGGCGCCCGTGGCCCCTCCACGTCCCGTCACCCACCTGCTCTTTGACATGGACGGCCTCCTGCTGGGTGGGTAGCCTGCGGCCGCTTCCCGCGAGGGCTGTCCGGGGAAGCAGACGGGGCGGGGGGAGCAGACCCTCAGGGCCGGGGGCCGCGGCGGGGCCGTGTGCGGGACCCCCGGGCCAGCGGCGGAAGCGCCATGGCCACGCCAGGCCTCCCGCGCGCGGGTCTGCGGCGTCGACGGTGCCCGAGGCACTTACTTCCGGCGGCCGCGCCGCGCGTGGGGGACGGAATGCGTGGGGGCGGCGCTCGGTGCTCGGGGACCACCGCGCGGACGGGAGCTTTCCCTCCGGCTTCGGGGGGTCGCGGGCCTCAGTTTCCCCGTCTGTACCCTGGGCGCCGGCCTGCCCCGAGGTGCACGCACCTTGCACGTAGCATCCTACAGGGCATGGTCCTCCACCCGCCGATTTGGGGGCATCTGCCAACGTCCGGAGGCGTTTGGGGTGACCTGGCTAGAGGGTACGAGTTACTGGCATCCGGAGGGTAGCGGCCGGGGATGCTGCTGAACCTCCCTCAGTGCACAGGACCGCCCCACGCCGTCACTGGCAATGGTCCGAACCCAAATATCTGGTGCAGAGGTGGTGGAGGAGCCCTGCTAAGCGGGCTGGCTGGTCCTGGGACATCACCTGGGAATCGCTTTGCAGTGGGCAGAGCCCGGGTCCCCACCCGACAGCTGCCCAATCAGAATTTGCATTTTCGCCCAAGTGCCGGAAAGTTTGAGATGCACAGCATGCCATGGATTTGAGCGGCTAACAATCCCGTGTGCGCTGAACACTCTTATGGTCCATGATGGTAGGCACGAGCTTGACCAACCTAGACGAATTCCACTAGAATTCAAAGAAAACTTTGTGTTTATAACTCAAGAGAGAAGTGCCCTGAGCGTTGCCTACAGCCCAGACATTTGTTTTATAACGCTCTAAAGTGTTATACTGTTAGGAAACGTCTTCTGACCTCATAGTCTCTGGAAGGTTTCAAAGGACTGTAAAAAATGCCTGCGTGCCTGGTGTGGACGGCTGACCTGATGGAGGTGTGCCTAAGTTAGTGCTTCATCTCGTAAAATTCTGCCTAGTGGGAGGAAATATTTGCTTTGACTAATTAAAAACAAAACTGGACGGAACTCAGAGAGGTAAAGTTATTTGCCCAGGGTTGCACAGCTAATGAGGAACAGCTGAGAAATGATTCCAGCTCCATCCCATCCTACGTATAAGTGATGTTATGCTCATCTAACAGGGGGGTTGTGACCTTGTCTCCATGATCATAGTGCTTAGTGGCTCCCTAGTAATGAGACTGATTTTTTTTTTTAAAGACACACACACACAAAAGCCTCTTCTTTTTATGGACCCAGAGATATACATGAATGAATTCCTAGGGGGGCCAAATAAACTCCCGTGGAGGTTATTAATTGGATGGAACAGTGTATGCAGCTACTACATCCGAAATGACTCAATTTCAAAGAGCTTCTGGGATTCCTAAGTATAGTTGGTAGGCATGAGCTTTCCTGCTCAGGTGGTCAAGTTAGATTGTCAAATAAATTCCTTACCCACTAATGAAAGATCCAGAGAACATGTGCGTGTCTCATGAATTTTAATGCAAACTGAGATGTCTCATTAAAATGGAATTTATTAAACTTCTGCACGAGCTTGTTGCCTCCTTCCCCTGGAGAGTCACCCTTCCTCGTTCCCTGGAGCCATGAATGTGACTGCCTGGACCTGCAGGGGCTGTTATCAGCTTGGCTCTCCTCCTTTTGCTAGTTCAGGCAGGCGTCATAGTTTATCACACATGGATCTGGCTGTTACCCCATCTTCTGAACCAGTCAGAGAAACAAAAAATGCGTGGCCTGTGAAGGGAAAAGATAGGACATGGCTCTTTTTCCCTCTTTTTGTCCTGACTCTTGGAAGTGGTAAGACTTTGCAGAACTTTATCAGAAATCCCCCTTTGCTCATGTGATTATTTTGCAAACTATCTGGCATTCCAGGGCCGCTTTCGAAAATGTACGACTTTACCTGACCTAATCTACCTCATGATACCTGCTCTAGTTCATAAGTTCTGGCTTCAGGGCGTCTGTCATTGGCATAACAGTACACCCTCAGTTCATAATGAGTTCTCTTTTGGTCGGCCTGCCTTTCAGAATTTTGACTGCTTTTCCCCAGGACATCTACTCCTTAGTGTAGTCCCACCACTGGCATTCTCGTGGAAGTGAAACAAACCAGAGTTTCGTGGGGTGTTCTCGTGGAAGGGTGAAGCTTGTTTGACAGAGGAGAACGAGGAAGTCAGTGGAGACTTTTGTGCAGAAATGTTCCCAGGAGCCCCAGAGTACTTTCTAGTGCTTTCGAAGTGTTCGATGCTGTTATCCTTTCAACCAGAAAAGACTCTTTGGAATTCTGCTTTTGTTGACGCAGGTATGAGCTAGGTATGCCGTTTTCGAGACAGGAATAGAGGACTGAGATGATTGATGAACAAGGCTAAGAATGTGAAGGAAGAAGAAGATAAGCATTAAGCAGTATCTCCGCTCTTCAGTAGGGAGGATTATCTAGTCCCTGAAATAACGGAAGTTAGGAGCAGAAGAGGTAAGACCGTTTCCTCTAAGAGACAGCACAGTTGGTGGCTCAGAGCCGTGCAGTCAGATAGAGGTCGGACCATGTACCGTTTTCTTGTAGCACATTAGAAAAGCAAAAAGACACAGAGGGAATGGAATTGAATGGTGCTGGTTTTCTAGCCCAACAGCATCCAAAATATTGTTCGTCAACACATCATCAATAGAAAAATTGTTGAGATTTGCATTCGTTTTTGTCACCTAACCTTTGAAATCTGTTATTGACACTTAGAGCGCACCTCCGCTTGAACTAGCCACGTTTTAGGGGTTTAGTAGCCCCATTTGGCCAAGCCTGCCATGTTGGACAAGCCAAGTAAGCAACTCATTGCTGTCTGCTGTTGATAATGGGGCCAGGTGGAGGGTGGATGTTGAAAATATTCAGAATGAGGAATTCTGGTAAATAGAAAATGGGGTATACATAAAATATGTTTTCTGGGAGTCTGATACACTCATTAAATCCTTAAAATATCAGCCCACACAAGTAAGAAGCTTATTTTCAAATTCTTAAAGAATCAGAAAAATTCTGAGACGATAGCTCTGTGAGGGGAACACCAGTGTTGGCATGTTGATTCTCATTTCCCTTGTCTCCACACAGGCACACAGATGGCGGGGTTTTAACGGGTGACACCTGGCTTCTGTCTCACCTTCTTATAGAGGAATGCGCGTCCCTTTTTTTTTTTTTTTAATGATTTTTATTTTTTCCATTATAGTTGGATTATGGTGTTTTTACTTTCTTTTTTTTTTTTTTTTTGTTTTGCTTTTTAGGGCCACTCCCATGGCATATGGAGGGTCCCAGGTTGGGGTTGAATCAGAACTGTAGCTGTAGCTGCCAGCCTACACCATGGCTCACGGCAACGTTGGATCCTTAACCCACTAAGCAAGGCCAGCGATCGAACCTGCATCCTCGTGGATGCTAGTCAGATTCCTTAAACCTTGAGCCACGACAGGAACTCTGGTTTACAGTGTTCTGTCAATTTCTACTGTACAGCAGGGTGACCCAGTCTCTCACACACACACACACACACACACACACACACACATTCTTTTTCTCACATCATCCTCCATCATGTTCCATCGCAAGTGACTAGATAGAGTTCCCTGTGCTACACAGCAGGATCTCATGGCTTATCCACGCCGAATGCAGTAGTTTGCATCTATCAACCCCATATTCCCAGTCCATCCCACTCACCCCCCCCTCCGCCTTGGCAACCACAGGTCTGTTCTCCAAGGCCGTGTGTTCCTTTTCTGTGGAGGTAGGACCATTTGAGTTGTATATTTGATTCCAGATGTAAGTGATATCGTATGGTATTTGTCTTTCTCTTTCTGACTTACTTTGCTTAGTATGAGAGTCTTAGTTCCATCCCTGTTGCTGCAGATGGCATGATTTCATTCTTTTTCACAGCTGAGTGGTAATCCATTGTGTATATATACCACATCTTTTTTTTTTCTTTTTTTTTTTGCCTTTTTCTAGGGCCGCATCTGTGGCATATGGAAATTCCCAGGCTAGGGGGTCTAATCGGAGCCATGGCCACTGGCCTACACCAGAGCTGTAGCAACGCGGGATCCAAGCCGCATTTGCGACCTACACCAGAGCTCACGGCAACGCCAGATCCTTAACCCTCTGAGCAAGGCCAGCGATGGAACCCGCAACCTCATGGTTCCTAGGCAGATTCGTTAACCACTGCGCCACGATGGGAACTCCTACCACATCTTCTTGATGTCCTGTCCTATATACCTGTTCATCTCCATAGCTTCCTACTTGTCAAGTAGTTCTGTGTGAGACTGTTCACAAGTGCCTGTTTCTCCATCTGCACGGGGCCCTGGGTACACCATAAGCTCTGGGCAGAGGGAGTTAGGACCTGTGTGGTACTCTTGGACTTCAGGGAGTCACCAGTTGACTAAACCAGTTCACAGCCCTGCCCAGCCTGTGTCAGAATTCCCCTCCCACCCTGTCAGGCTCTTGTTCACCTCATCTAGGCTTCTTTCCTCCCCTTCCTTCCTCCCTTCCTCCCTCCCCTCTGCTCCTCGTGCCTTCTCTTTTCTTGCCACCCCATGGCACATGGATTTCCCATGCCAGGGATCAGATCCAAGCCACGGTTGCAACCTATGCTGCAGCTGCAGCAACGCCAGATCCTTTGACCCACCGTGCAGGGCCAGGGATGGAACCTGCGTCCTGGCGTTGCAGAGGCACTGCCAGTCCCGTTGCACCAAGCAGGAACTCCTAGGCTAGACTGCTTTAGACCCTGGAACACGCACAAAGCTGATGACAGAAATAGAATTTTCCTGTGTGGTAACAGCACACATGGCCTAGATTAATTTTCGGAGGAGCCTGCGTTGATTTGATTTGATCCCTCGTGACACGTATGAGGTTTAAAAGTGGGGACGATGAGCTTTTCCGTGTCCATTGCTTCTTGTCTCCTATGTGACCCAGTCCAGACATTCCCCAAGAGTCCTGGCGCTTTCTCAGGAAGGTAGAGCAGGACAGAGGATGGTCGCAGGTGCCTTGGGAGCTGGTCTTGTCTGCCCTTGGATCAATGAGAGCCTCCCTCTTGTTGTCTGGGTGGGGTCTCCCTGTGGATGGGGGCAACGCTCTGGTACTTTCTATCTCTTCCCTGCCCGGGACCTAATGGCACACACTCAGGTTTGATGTCACCTTGCTGGGTGACGTGTAGGCTCCTTCCACCTGTGCACAGGAGTTGGCCGACATTCAGAGGCCGGTCAGAGGCCTTGCTGCTAAGCAGTGCCCGTGCAGAGAAGGGAACCCTGACCTCTGCTTGCTCAGTTTGGAATAAGATGCTGGTAGAGGCCGGGGGAAGGTCAGAACAGAGTGTGTCGGGTGTCAGAGAAAATTCATCAGTAAGAGGAATGTGCTCGCGTGGGAACTGGGGTGGGTAAACTCGGGGCCGTTCGGCTGTGCTTTCCAGCACCCCTGAGCCGCGTCAACCTGAGGTATGTTTCTACAATTAGCGGTGCTTGTCTGCCACGGCTGTTCCATTTCTAGAATCATTGAAGAGGGTGAGATCAAAATTGCAAGGTTCTTGGGGATTCCCATGGTGCCTCAGCCGTAGTGAACCCCACTCGTATCCACATCCATGAGGATGCACTTCAACCCCCTGGCCTTGCTCCTTGGGTTAAGGTTCCAGAATTACCGTGAGCTGTGGCGTAGGTCGCAGACGTGGCCCAGCAAAAACAAACGCAAGACCAAAAACACCCACAGAAGTTCTGCAGATAAAAGGGAGGGGGAGCTTGGTCCAGGTGGCACCATGACTGAGATGGCCTTCAGAGTGCTGTCTCTGCAGGTGTCAAATGCCTCTGCCTTGCCCTCTCCCAGCTTGCTCATCCTCCTCACCGTATGTGTGCATTTGGAATCGTGGCCGTGCCCGCTGGCTGCAACTGGGGAGAGCAGTCCCTGCTTTTTCTCTTGAACTCGTTTTTCCTTTCTTCACCTTGGAAGGCTGTGGATGGGGGATTCTTTGGTCCCTATCATCTTTCTGATTCTTTTTGGCTTTTTCTGATTCTGTTCCTTTTATTTTTCTTTTGTTTTCATTTTTAAATTAAGTTTTTTATTTTAAAATTTTGGCTCTTTAGGGCTGCACTTGGGCATATGGAAGCTCCCAAGCTGGGGGTCGAATCAGAGCTTCCGCTGCCGGTCTACACCACAGCCACAGCCACGCAGGATCCGAGCTGCATATGCAACCTACACCACAGCTCACAGCAGTGCTGGATCCTTCACCCACTGAGCGAGGCCAGGAATGGAACCCGTGTCCTTATGGATACTCGTTCGCTTCGTTACCAAAGAGGCACAGCGGAAACGGCCTATTTTTCTTCTCTTCTTTATTTTTATTTTTATTTTTATTTTACTTTATTTTATTTTTCTTTCCTTTTTAAAAGCTGCTCTAATTTATGGGTTCGCCCGTGTCATTTTCCAGGGGTAGATGGAGATGAAATGCAGTGTTAAGGAGCATAGGAAATACCGCCCCCGAGGACCATCTGCAAAAAACACTCGTTACACAGGTGCCCGGGAGACGTCTCAGGCCTTTGTTTGAGGTGTTTGAAAAGTGGCGGATCCATAGTCTGTAGCTGGTGGAGCAATCGTGTTAGAGAAGAATGGATTATGTTTGAAAATAAAGTTCCCCCTGTCAGGATAGGTGCATATCAGTGCCCCATCATCATAGCACTTGATAGATTAAAAGCGTCACTTAATTGTGTTGAACGGGGAGGGAGCAGCAGGCAGCCCTGGTTTAACAGTACATTTGTTGGTGGTTTAAAATTGCCTGCAGGGTATCTAGGGCGAATTTTCTTGAAAACCTAATATTGGTCACACACATGCCTTTCTGTTCAAGGAACGTTTTCCTGTTGGGCTCTGCGGAGGGGGAGTGCCCTCCCAGGCCCTCCTGACACATCTTTGGGGTGTTTGGCAGGTGCAGTCTCACCTTCCTTTGGGCTCCCCGTCCCTCTCGACCTTTGCTCTGGCGCCCGAGGTCAGTCGCTACGTGTCTGCCTGCAGAGAGGCGCCCACGCTCAGGAGGGTCTCCCTGGCATGCCCTTGCCTGGCTGGCCGTTGCATCAGCGTTGCCTGTGGCCGTGGGCTGGGCTGTGGATGGCCCTTGATGCGCCTCCCTGGGCCTGGAGAGCAGAAGGAGATCCAGGAGGCCACCAGGGCTACTCGAGGCCCAGCAGACCGCCCTTTCTGCATGTAAGAAGAGAGTCCGTGGTCATAGTCGGCACATCTAAGCTTACCTGGGGCCTTGGGGAGGAAAGCCAAGATCTGCACCAGGCTCCCCTCTGTCCCATGCTGTCATCATGTCCTTGACGAGAGCTGGGCACCTCTGCTCTCCAGACCAGCACTGTCCCTCCAGCAGAACTGCCTGCCCTAACGGGCAGGGCAGGTTCTGGATCTGTGCTGCCCATGTCGGGAGCCACGGGGCTGCCCGGGCACATGAAATGCAGCTAGTGTGTCCGAGGATTTGAAATTTGCTTGTTTTTTTTTTTTTTTTTTTTTTTTGTCTTTTGTCTTTTTGTTGTTGTTGTTGTTGCTGTTGTTGCTATTTCTTGGGCCGCTCCCGCGGCATATGGAGGTTCCCAGGCTAGGGGTTGAATCGGAGCTGCAGCCACCAGCCTACGCCAGAGCCACAGCAACGTGGGATCCGAGCCGCATCTGCAACCTACACCACAGCTCACGGCAACGCCGGATCCTTAACCCACTGAGCAAGGGCAGGGACCGAACCCGCAACCTCATGGTTCCTAGTCGGATTCATTAACCACTGCGCCACGACGGGAACTCCTTTTTTTCATTTTCGACTGCCCCGCAGCATATGGAGTTCCCAGACCAGGGATCAGATCCCAGCTGTAGTTGCAACCTGAGCAGCAATGCTGGATCCTTAACCCACTGTGCCGGGCCAGGGATCAAACCTGTGACCCAGCGATCCCAAGACACCGCTGATCCCATTGTGTCACACTGGGAACTCCGAAATCTGTGTTTAATTTAGTTTTACTCTATTTAAATGGAAGTAGCCCCGGTAGGACCGTGGTGCACGTCTCAGCTCTCAAGGCATGGACTCACTCCCTCCTCATCTGCCAGGAGCTGCAGGAACTCACAACTCGTCTCCTCTGTCTTGTGGTCTTGGAGTGTGGGTGGTTCACCGCGCATGATGGGTAAATCACCAAGTATTTGCTGGTGGGGACTCTGGCAAGGACGTCATGAGGGTCAGAGCAGTTCTTTGCCTTGAAATCTCTGGGAGCCGTGCTCTTGAGGGCCGATGGAAGCCGAGCGGGAAAGTGAGTCTTCAGACGAGAAGAGGTGGTTGAGCCACAAGCACGCTTTCCCAGGCCCAGGAGACGCTGGTTTTTATCAGGCAGAGAGTTGTGTTTAAAAGACAAAAGACTTGGAGTTCCCATTGTGGCTCAGCAGTAAGGAACCTGACGAGTATCCATGAGGATGTGGGTTCGATCCCTGACCTCGCTCAGTGGGCTAGGGATCTGCTGTTGCTGGAGCTGTGGTGGAGGTCACAGACGCGGCTTGGATCCTGCATTGATGTGGCTGTGGTGTAGGCCGGCAGCTCCAGCTCTGATCCGCCCCTCACCTGGGAACTCCCACATGCCGCAGGTATGGCCCTAAAACAAGACCCCAAAGACCTCTCATTAACAGTTGTGCTGAAATGGGGAGGTGAGCTGGCCTCTCTGTATGGTATCACTCCGGTGTTCTCTAAAGTGGCTTCCTCATGCTCGTTGTGTCCCTGTCGCCACCCAGCAGGTGCATGACCTGTATTTTCCCCCAAGGCAGTGGCTCTGGGAAGAGGGCCAGCAGGTCACCTTGGAGGAGGCTCTGGATCCCAGGTGGGCCGGTGGTTCCCTGTTCCTCTTTCCCTTGTGTCTCCCCCGATTGAGACGCCCTCTGTGCCCCCCTGAGCTCAACTGTTTGGTGAGAATGCACTGTACCCCTCACCCCTTTAGGGAACATGGTCCATGTGGTCACAGCCTGAACTCTTGTCCCAGCCCCGCTGACCTGTGCGGTCATCAGGAAAGTTGTCTCCACAACCCTGGCCTTCCATGGTGGCCCGTGGGACATTTACGTGAGGAGCCAGGAGCCTGGGGGACCAGGTATCGCCGTGACCATAACGCCTGTGTGTCCTGAAGGCCCAAACCTTTGGGCAGGAAGGTGGGCCTGGGACGCAGAGGGCTGCCTGGTGGCTGGCTCTTACAGGAAGCCAGGTGGGTCTGCGAGGTGGGCGCACCCGTCCAACTCAAACCACACGCCCTGGCCCCTCCGAGTGGCGCTGGTGGTGCCGGTCTCATGAGAAAGCACCCATTTATCAGAGCAGATACAGGTGTCTACACTGCCACCACTCTTGACGGGAAACCTGCTGTTGCCAACAGCGAGGCTTATTTGTCAGTGTGGCTCAACATTCCCCGCAGTTGTATTTCTCCCCACCCCACAGACGCAATGCTCATAGCTGCCTAAAAGCTGTTAAATCCTGGAGTTCCCAGTGTGGCTCAGCGGGTTAAGAACCCAACACCAGTGTCCATGAGGATGCGGGTTCAATCCCTGGCTTCGTTCAGTGGGTTAAGGATTTGGTGTTGCCACAAGCTGCAGTGCAGGCTGCAGATGTGGATTGGATCCTGCATTGTTGTAGCTGTGTCGTAGGCTGGCAGCTGCAGCTCTAATTCGACTCCTGACCTGGGAGCTTCCATATTGCCATCGGTGTGGCCCTAAAAGGCCCAAAGAAAAAAAAAAAGCTGTTAAATTCTGGATTTCTAAGTGACACAGCCAGGGGAACCAAGACTGGGGAGGCACGGCGGATTCCATTCTGGGGCCTGGATCCCCCTCAAAGAGTGTGGGCGCCTTGCCAAACGAGAGCGGGGGTCCCTGGCAAAAGGCAGAGCGAGTAGCAATCAAAGGATGGATTTGAAGACTCTTAAACAAACATCGTAATTCTCAAAATTAGGGGAGAGGGAGGCATGGCAAAGAGAAGACCCATTCACAGGGGTGGAAGGACGGGCAGCATCGACCAGGTGGCCACATTGCCGCTCTGACTGTGCTTCAGACAAGCGCCCCCATGGGTTCCACGTGGAGGGGCAAGGGAGCGGTGATGGTGGGACAGTGCAGGGAGTCCACGCGAGCTTCTCGAAGCGCTTTCTACCTGGGAGGGGTGGAGGAACAAGCGGGGGGCCACCACGTGGAAACACTCAGACACATCTGGAAGGGAGGGCAGACTCGTGCCCGCATGCTGCAAGGTCACTGGGCTGGACTCTAGGAAACGTCAGACACCTTGGGGCCCTCAAGGGTGGGTGCCTCTGGTTTCAAAGGGGCAAAAGCAACGAGTACCGGACTTAGTGGAGCTGAGGTGCGGGGAGCATCTGTAAGAGGCCTTCGTGTGGCCGTTGGAGAACGGTGGTGTGCAGGGGCCCGTCAGAGGTCAGCCCATTGTTGCTGAGTGGCCGGGGTTCTGGTGAGCATTAACGCTGGGCTGTGTCACAGGATGTCTTTCCTCTTTGGAGAAGCATGCAGACGAGTCATGGACGAGGTGTCAGAGGGTCTGCAGATTTTAAGATTGGTTGCTTACAGATGTAGGTTATATGGGTCTTTTCTCTACTACTTTTGATTGTACTGTATACTTGAAAAATTAAAAAAAAAAAAAAGGAACGTGAGGATTACGCCTGAAGCATGAACCCCTACAAAACAAAAACTATGAATTAGTAATGAGTAGCTTCGCCTTTGAGAGACAAGAATGTAAAACATAGGTCTCGGGAGTTCCCGTGGCCGCTCAACGGTAACGAGCTCGACTCGGATCTATGAGGACGTGGGTTCCATCCCTGGCCTGCTCAGTGGGTTAAGGATCTGGCTTGGCGGTGGCTGTGGTTAGGTCAGCAGCTGCAGCTCTCATGCAGCCCCTAGACTGGGAAGCTCCAGATGCCGCGGGTGCAGCCCTCATAAGACAAGAAATAAAAACATACATCTTTCCCAGACTCATGTTAGTGGTATAAGCTCAACTGTTCCAGAGCTTGTGGCTCCTGGCGGGTTTCGGGGGCAGTGCCGTCCCCAACGGTGTGTGACAGCAAGAGGCTTGAGGAAAAGAAGAGCCCTCTCTCGGTTTTCACCCTCCATCCTGTCCGTGCCTTTTTCTCACGGTGTCCTTGGAGCCCAGGACATGTGTAGACATTTGCGCACCACTTTCTTGTCTGGTGGGACCTTCAGTGGCAGCTCAGCTAACCTTTCGTCAGGAGGTCAGCTCTGAAAGACGAAGGAAGGAGGGAAGGAGGGGAAGGGGAGAGGAGGAAGGAGGGGAGGGGAGAGGAGGAAGGAGGGACGAGGGCGGACGGCAAGGGGGGACAGAGGGAGGAACAGGGAATGAGGCTTCCTCTTCTCTTCCCAGAGCAGCCCCTGCTGAGACTCGTGGCTCCCATGGTGCAGTGCGCTTAGACCTGGTGGCAGCAGCATCCCTTGGGACGCTGTCGCCTGAGTCCCTGGCCTCATGACTGCCGAACCCCCACCCCCTCCGCTGGCGTCTGCAGCTGCAGGCCTGCATGTCTCTGTTTCCTCCCCGTCAGCTGCGAGGTTCATTGCTTGGTCTGGGGAGGGCTCCCCGACGTGGGTTGGGCTGGTGCCCCTGGGAATGGAACACCTGTGTGCCAGTGCATCTGTGAGACCAAGTAGTATGTGCAGCCTGCCCATCTTGACATTTGCAGCATCCACTGTTGCTGCGCAGGGAGCCGGGGGAGAGTCGGGGTCCTGAGTTTGGGGGTGTCCTTCAGAGCTGGCCTCTTGTTCGGTGCCCGGGTTTGGGCCGGGTGTGCAGGCATCTGCAGCCATGCTGCCGTCCTCCTGGCAGGGGTATAGCAGCCCTGGTCAAGCCGATGCCCCCCCCTCTGCCCCGGGCTGGCCTGTCCTTCCTGCCTCTCCTGAATGTGAGCGGCCCCTGCTCCTTCTCGTCCTACTGCTTCTAGACGTCAGCATGACGTGTGCCAGGTCTGTCATTTAAACAAACCCGCTTCCGCCTCATGGTCCCGCCGTGGCGCGTCTCCATCTCCGCCTCCACCCTGGGCCAAGCTCCTTAGCAAGGTAGCTGCGGTCACCGTCCCGACCCCATTGTCCTGTTCCACCCGCAGCCTGCCTGCCGCCTGTGTCTCGGGAACCTTACGCTCACAAAGGGAGCCAGGACTGCCACATCGCCAGATCCACTTGGCGCCTTTTCTTCTGTTTCCAGAACGTTCTGCCTCACGAGCTGCTGCTCCACGACCTGCGGGGGTCTGTCTCCTTGGCTTTGCTGCCCAGCCCTCCGTGGATCCTCTCTGCTTCTAGTTGGGGTCCTGGATTTGGCCCGGGACCCGTTCTCTCAAGATCTCCCGGGGACGCAGGGCCTCTTGCTCTAAGGCCCCTTGGCCGCCGAGGACACCCTCGCCTCTCCTTGAGCGCCATCCACACGGAGAAGACTCTGCCCCCGCCCAGAGCTCTCTGTGCTGTCCTGCTGTCCCTGGGACCCACCCTCGGCGAGGCCGCCTTCCCGTCCTCCAGTCCTGCCCTGCCCCCTGCCCGCATTCCAGTACCGCTTCCTCAATATTCCAGGTCGTGTCTGTGTTGTTCCAGCTGCTGCTGGCCTTCCCCAGACCCTGAGCCTTCATTCACCCTCATGCAATAAGAGTTCATATTTGGAGAGAGCCTTCGCCGTGTGCTCACTGCTGCCCGTGTCGCTGTAGTGCAACACCTTTCTTGCCGCCTTTGCCCATTTTGCAGATGAGCCAGCTGAGGTCTCCTGAGCTCTAGTGACTTCACTTCACAGGCAGAGATTGACAGGTGTCTCACGGCTGGAGACAAGGAGGCAGCAGTTCACCAGACCTGGGTGTTCTCAGGGGTGGTTCTGTCGCTGCCAGGAACGTGGTGGCCGTTGTTGACTTTGGGTGCTCACGTGGGCGAGACCGCACACAGTTCTGGGCCCGGTGTGTGCGGGTGAAGAAGGCTTTGCCGAGAGAGCGCCCCTCACCTGGGCTTTGTCCCTAGAACACACCCGCATTCCTCTGGCAGAGGATCCAGGCATAAGCTGCTCCCTACATACTTTGCAGGAGAACGGGCGTTGGTGCAGATGGAGGTAGCCCTGCACCCTGCCTGTCGTGCATCCATCCGACGCCCTCTCCTGTGCTGGGTCCCGTGGGTGTGTGCACGTGGATGTGGTCGTCACGCAAGCACCTCTGCCATCTCTGCGTCTGCCGGGAGCCGCCTGATGCATGCCCCATCTCAGCGCTCATCTTGTTAAACCAGTCCCAGGGCAGCCTGATAAGAGCATTGAGAGTCGCCTCCTGGGTCAGCCAGGCCGGCCACCCAAGGAGTTCATGTGGCTGCCAGCTGCCACTCTGGAGGCGGGTCCGTCCGGGCGGGCGGCTCCTGAAGGCTGGAGATAGAGCCTTAGGTTCAGAGGGACTTAAGTAGGGTGCCATAGCCTGGATCCAGTAGGGCTGTTGAGGAGAGCGGACTCTGCTTTGTGAGTCCCTCGGCTCTCCAGGTGCCGGGCCAGGATGCCACATGCAGGGATACCGCGTGGGCTATCCCCGGGACGACAGGCAGGGGCGCCCCGGGCTGCGTGCTGTGGGAGGCACTTTCCATCCTCCTGCCATGTCACCCTTCTGCTGGGCTGACCCAGTTTCCCTGGGCGTGGGGTGGGGAGAGGAAGTGGGCCACGCTCCAGCGTGCCTCCCAGAAGACCGGACATACCCTAAGCCTCGTGGCAGGGCTGTAGGCGTTGATGGGGTGGACGCAGAAGGGCTGCGGAGATTCCAGGCAGACGGGTGATGTGGGCAAAGCTGAGTGCTGGGGAAGAGGCTGCTGGCTCGGTGAAAGAGGTCTCCGGGAGGGGACTGGGCTTGTGAGCCGTGTGCCAGGCTCAGGAACGTAGACTTGACCTCCTGGCCATGGCGCAGCCTCGTCAGCAGGGCTGCTGTCGAAAAGCAGTATTGGCGCCGGACGCTGGCTAGGGGGCTGTTGCCAGTGTCCAGGGAGATGAGGTCAGGCCTGGCTCAGTTTCTTAGGGCTGCTGCAGCACGTTACCACAGACCAGGCTGAAAGCCACAGACGCTTACTTTCTTTCAGTTCTGGAGGTCACAGGGCCAAAATCGGGATGGGGGAGGGCCCCACCCCCCTCAGGGGCTCCAGGGGAGGGTCTCTCCCAGGGTCTTGCAGGTTCTGGGGGCTCCAGGCAGCCCTGGGCTCGTGGCCGCCTCCCTCCCGTCTGCTTCCATCTTCAGTGGCTTCTCTGTGGGACTTAAGAGCCACCTGGGTAATGCAGGATGATGTCTCCAGATTCTCAACCTAATCCCTCTGCAAAGACCCTCTTCCAGTAGGTCCCGTTCGCAGGTGCCAGGAGAGTAGCAGATGGGTGTAGCCTTGGGGGCCCCCCATGTACCCCCTACAGGGACTAAGTGGGGGCAGGAGCCAAGAGCGGAGGCTTGGCACTCAGCCTGCCTGCTGGCCAGCCTGGTCTGGAGGGACTGGGCGAAAGAGGTGGCTAAACCTCCCCCACTGGGCTCCTTCTGAAGGAAGGGGTGAGGCTTCGGGACATGGATGGGTTCAGTTTAGTGATGGGCACGGGCACAGATTGCGTTTCAGCCACCTGAGCCTTGGGGTCGACGTCACGCATGGCAACTACCCTGGTTCCCCATGGAAAACAGACAGAGGGCTTGGTGTTCTCACCGAGCTGAGAAGACGGGCACACTTGGCCATCCTGTTGGACACGCCTTTGGACGGCATCAGCACATCCAAAGAAGACAGGAGACCTTTCCGTTTACGTTTGGAGGTCCCTCTCCCCACATGGACAGGCACGCTGGTCCAGGTGGAGAGTGCGTCCAGGAAATCAGGATGTAGAAATTTAGCTGTTTTGTTTTTGTTTTGTTTTTTAGGGACGCTCCAGCGGCATATGGAGGTTCCCAGGCAAGGGGTCCAATTGGAGCTATAGCTGCCAGCCTACACCACAGCCACAGCAATGCAGGATTTGAGCCGTGTCTGCGACCGACACCACAGCTCATGGCAATGCTAGATCCTTAACCCACTGAGTGAGGCCAGGGATCGAACCCACCACCTCATGGTTCCTAGTTGGATTCGTTTCCACTGTGCCACTCCTGTATTTTTTAAGATTTAACTAATTTATTTTTTGTGTTTTTAGGGCCACACCTACTGCAGGTGGACGTTCCCAGGTTAGGGGTCAAATTGGAGCTATGCTGCCAGCCTATACCACAGTCACAAGAATGTGGTATCTGAGCCGCGTCTGTGAACTACACTACAGCTCACGGCAACACTGGATCCTTAACCCACTGAGGGAGGCTGGTGATCGAACCTGCATCCTCATGGATGCTCTTCGGGTTCATTTTTGCTGTGCCACGATGGGAATGTGTTTTTAAAATTTTTATTTTATTTTTTCAAAATGTCACTGTCTTGTGCTCAGTCCGTCGTGCTTTGCTGTGTGTGTGTTTTGGTTTGGTTCAGGTGGAAATAGAAATGGATTCGGATGCCGGGAGGGGAACCAGACCCCAGAGGGAGCAGGTCGGGGTCCTTCCTGTAGGCCCTCAGACGCCTTCCTAACCTGCTGTTTTCAGCCCAGCCTTTGCGGGTGTGTCCATGGTCAGCGTTATCTAGCTGCGGGGACCCCAGGGTTTCCAGATGAGGGAGAGAAAGGCGTGTGCCGTGGGACAAACCCCGGCAGCTGGGATAAACCTGGAAATGTCGCTAACGTGTTGGGTGGTGCTGTTGGCTGCGTTTTATCCTCTGGAGTTGACACCCAAGTAGGTGTCCACGCAGGCGGCGTGCCCCGAGTCCCAGAGCACGTGCTGTGCTGTCTGAGCACTGCGATTCGGGTGGTAACACGCTGTGGAGGGTGTCTTCCTTTGTCTTCCCCAAAGCCCTTGGCCCAGAGGCGGCATCTTTAAAGGGTCTCCGTCCTTAAACAAGGAAGATCATACTCTACAGGAAAAGGCCAGGCTGTCACTCAGAGAGATCGTCCTTCAGTGGCACTTCCCGGAGCGGCAGTCCTGGCTGTCCTCCTCCAGCTCCTCTTTTCCTGGGGCCTTGGGGCGGCCGAACACTCCAGTCCTCTGAAGGGCGCCCGAGCTCCGCCCGGCCCTTGGGGCTGGAAGCAAATCCGTGCACAGAACTCGGGCGTCTAGACCGAGCTCTCCCTGAAGCTCCGGATCTCTCGCCTCTGTGGGCTGTTGGGTTCTGAGGACTTAGAGTCCAGACGTGGTGTGTTTGTCACAGGAGGAGAAAGCCCAGTCCATAAACACCTGCTTGTCCGAATGGACGGATGCGTGTTAAATGGCATGGCGGGGGCAGGCTGGACCCGGTGCGTTAGACCCCTGCCTTCTCGCCACACTGCATCCTCCGTTCACCGCGGGCCGTGTGAGAGCAGAAACGGAAGAAGAGCCGGTGCATCACTCAGTGTCTGCCCTCGGACCGTCCTGCCGTGTCCCCGGCCTTGACAAAGCGTGGCCTTTCACTCACGGCGCCCTGGCACCTCCCGCGCTCAGAGTTGCTTGCTTCCCTTAGGCTTAAAGAATGGGTGCCAGACCTGCCAAGGGCCAAGGACTCCGTCCTATCTTCCAACATAAGAGCCTTCTTCAAGAGTTCCTGTTGTGGCGCAGTGGTTAATGAGTCCAACTAGGAACCATGGGTTTCGGGTTCGATCCCTGGCCTTGCTCAGTGGGATAGGGATCCGGCGTTGCCGTGAGCTGTGGTGTAGGTTGCAGACGCGGCTCGGATCCCGCGTTGCTGTGGCTGTGGTGTAGGCCGGCAGCTACAGCTCCAATTAGACCCCTAGCCTGGGAACCTCCATGTGCCGCGGGAAGTGGCCCTAGAAAAGTCAAAAAGACAAAAAAAAAAAAAAAAAAAAAAAAAAAAGAGCCTTCTTCAGCCTGTCCTTGCACCTCGGGAGCTGAGTCCAGTCCGTTGAGATGCAATTAGGCTTAATCAGCAGTTGCCACTTGATGGAAAGGAGATGGTGGGGGTGGGAGCTTGGGAACCTATGATCCAGCGTGTACATAACTCTTGTTACTCTTGCAGGGGTCACCATGGGGGCCCTGATCTTTCCTCTGACGGCTGCCTGAGCTTTGTCTGCGCCATCGCTCGTTGCGTGGACACTAGTGTGTAAACAGAGGGCCTGAAATGATCAAGGTGTCCAGCCCTTCGATAACCACAGGAATATGTTTCCCCAGACGGAAGCTTGATGGTCAGGCCCATGGTCAGAGTACCCTTCCCGCACCTGCCGAACTATCTTATTATTTGCAAACCTCCCCGCCCCCCCTAGCTCCACCCCCTGATGCTGGGACCCTCCGTTCTGGGGGTGCCAGGACCACGAGTCCATCCTGCGTAGCGGCTCTCTGCCCGCCGTGCCCTTGGGTTCCAGCCCTTTCTCACGCGCATCGCCGACCCGCCCGGGAGCTTATGACTGATGTGATTCCGTGTTCTGGGTTGGCTCCTGTGCGCCAGGGGTTTCAAATGTCATCGGTGTTTGCGTTAAAGGCGTGGAAGCATCCCTGTCCCTTAAGCACGTAGTGTCTGCTTCGTCTGCTGACAATTCTAGATGTTCATCACTACTTTTAAGAGGTCGTAACAGTGTTTGACTCTGTCTACACATTTGTTAATCTGCTTAAACACCTTCAGGCTCTTGTAGCTGCATTTATACAGCGAGGAGTTTGTATTTCCTTGCCCAGGACTTCCTTCGTCTCAATCAACACAGGAAACCTTTCTGAATACCCAGCCGTTCCCTCCGCGCCTAACAAAGGAAGTTTAGAGAAGTGATGAGTGGGGACGTTGCTTTGTGGCTCAGCAGGTTAAGGATCCAGCATGATCACTGCTGCCGCGGGGTCAGGGCTGTGGTGCGGGTCCGACCCCTGGCCCAGGGACTTCCGCCTGCTGTGGGTGCAGCCGAGAAACATAAAGTTCCCTTGACGCTTCCAATAGAGTTGTGATAATGTCTTCAGTTGCGTGTGAAAATTAGTCATCTCGGCGTGTATTTAAGAGTTTATTTACAGCCTTGTTGTCCCAGTAGGCCAAATTCAATTAAAACAGTACAAGTGATAAAATAATAAATAACACACTAGAACGTACTCAGTTGACCTGCCTTGCCTGAAACGTCTCTTGTGAATGTTTTGGAAGTTGAGAGGTGCCTATGCGTTAGGGGGGAAAAAAAAGCTTTTCCCACCCAACTGATTGGAGTTTGCATTTCTTGCATAGCTAAATGTCTTCCCACCTGCATCCAGTCATCTTTGAACCTGTTGAGAATTCTGCCTTCTTCCAGTATACGCCCCACGTCCGTGCACGTCCTAGGCAGGGCCACGAAGATGCCATGGGTTTGATCAATGGGTTTCTTCCGTGTACTTTGTCCGACTTAGTGTGACACTGTATAAGATCATATATCCACGAGTCAGAAATGAACATGAATCAGCCTTCATTCTGTGTCTGAGGCCCAGGAAGTGCCGCTGGGGAGATGCTGCCTCCTGGACAACGAGGGGGCAAGAGACAGCATCTCCCCAGCGGCACTCCCTGGGCCTCGGAGATCTTTTGTTGAGAGAGCTCTTTGAAAATAGGATGGGCACTTTTGCCGCCTCCTCTCCCAGACCCCCTGCCGTAGGAGAGCTGGGTCAGTTGAGTTTGGTGACCAAACTCTGCCTGTTTGGGTCGAGAAAGCGCCCATGTCACTGCTCTTGAGTCCCAAAGACACGCCTTACTCTTTCTTTATCTTGGCGGCAATCCTGGGTCAAGTTAAATAGAATCTGAGATAGGTGAACCAGTTTATGTTATGCAAACCTCTGTTCTTTAAAAAAAACTTGACCCTTGTTTCCGGGTTATGTTCTTAGTGCCTGCCTATAAAAAACAAGACCCAGAAGGACCATTCTAATTGGCTGTCCTTGCCTTTGATAGAAAGACCTACCAAGTAGATGCAAATCTGTCACTCAGTGTTGTGGGCTGAAGTATGTCCCACCCAAGTCCCCATGTCGAAGCCCCAGCCCCCAGGATCTCTGTAGAGCTGCCTTTGGAGTCAGGGTCTCTAAAAAGGTAATTCAGGTGAAATAAGGCCATTAGGGTGGGTCCAGATCCACAGTGACTGGGGTCCTTAGAACGTCAGGACACAGACACACCCTTTGAGGACACGGGGGACAAGACGGCCGTCTCTATGCCCAGGCGAGAGACCTCAGGAGGGACCTACCGTGCTGACCCCTTGATCTTGAGGCTCCATCCCCCTGGACCATCACAAAGTTACTTTGCTGTTGCTTAAGCCCCCGGTCTGCAGTGCTTTGTCATGGCAGTCAGAGCAAACGAATCCACCCAGAAGTTTAGGGTTTTTGTTACTGTGAAGAGACCAAATGATCTGGACCAGCATTTTACAGATGTCACCGACCCACAGAGGCCAGGGAGGGAGTAGATGCCCAGGGCTGTGCAGTGAGGAGCTGAGCCAACAGGATGACAGCTCGAGTTTCTCCAGTCTTAACCCCTCTCATCTTTTTACAGTTGACTTGTCTGAACTTCTCCCCCCCTGCCCCCCCGACATCCACACCATAAAGTACAAAACTCTGCATAAAAGCTGAGGAAGTACGCCTGTGACACAACGGCTTGTGTCTCTTTAAAGGAGGGGCACTGTGTGCTCGCTCTCTGTTTTCATTTCAGTGCATTTCCTGCATTTTAGAATGATTTGCATTGTTCTCAGTTTGAACCATTTTTGGCCCTGTCTCCATGCTACTTCCTACCCTGACTTGGGGTGCCTTCAGTAAGAGATCCCAAATGCCAACAGGTGGGATCAAGTAACAGGAAGGAGGAGGTAGCAGGAAGGAGTCATGGGAACGGCTGTGGAAGGCAGGTCTTGAAAAGGAATGGCCGCTCTCGACCCAGCTGGGGAAGGAAGCCTTTGGGACTTTCTGCTGTACAGCAAGTGATTCAGTTACGCATACACACACACACACACACACGAATGTATAAATATATGTGTACATAGGAATGTTTGTACATACATTCTTTTTAAAAATATTCTTTTCCACTAGGGTTTATCTCAGGATATTGAGTATCGTTCTTGTGCTGTACAGTAGGACCTGGTTATGTAGCCATTCTGTATGTAATAGTTTGCATGTGCTAATCCCAAACTCCCACTCCATCGCCTCTCACCCCCTCCCCCTTGGCAACCACAAGTCTGTTTTCCAAGTCTGTGGGTCTGTTTCTGTTTCCTGGATAAGTTCATTTGTGTCCTATTTTAGATTCCATGTGTCAGAAATATGGCATTTGTCTTTCTCTGTCTGAGTCACCTCACTTGGAATGTTATCTCTAGGTCTGTCTGTATGGCTACCAATGGCATTACTTCATTCTTTTTCGTGGCTGAGTCGTATTCGATTGTTATGCATGTACCCCATCTTTCTTCACTCATCTGTCCATGGACATTAGACACTGCTTCTGTTGCATCCCGTGCCTTTTGGTATGCTTGTGTTTTCATTATCCCCATATATCTTCCACGTCCCTTATAATTTCTCTTTGGACCATTGAGTGCTTAAGCGTGTGTTGTTTAGCTTTGGCATGTGGGTGACTTCCCCACATTTCCTTCGTGTCTGAGTTCTCATTTCATCCCATTGTTGGTCAGGGAAATATTTGCTATGAGTTTGATCATCTGTGAATTTACTGAGACTTGTTTTGTAGCCTAACATATTGTCTTGGAGAATGCTCCTTGTGAGCTTGAGACGAATGCCTATTTCCTCATGGTTGGATGGACTGTGTCATCATATCATCCCCTCTCAATGGTTTATGGTCTTTAGGTAGTTAAGGGTTTTAAAGCCGGTGTGGCATATTCCTGGCTAATATTCAGTCTAGCTGTTCTGTCCATTACTGAAAGTGTGGCATCAAAGTCTCCCACAACCATTTCTCCCTTCAGCTTGGTCAGTTTTTGTTTTATGTGTTTGGGGCTTTGTTGTTAGGTTCATATGTGTTTATAATGGCATCCTCTTGATGGAGGGACCCCTTTATCATGATAAAATATTTCTATTGAAGGTGTTTCTTTCTGGTAGAAATGTTTCTTTCTCATAGAAATGTTTCTCTTCCATCTCCTTTGTCTGATGTGGCCAGTCTGACTCTCTTTTGGTTACTGTGTCCATTGGACGTCTTTTCCATTCTCTTCCTTTCACCCTCTCTGTGCCTTTCAGTCTTCGGTGTGTCTAGTGATAGCACATGGTTGGATCATGTGGTTTTTCTTTTTTTCATCCATTCTGCTTGTGTTTACCTTTTACCTGGGGTGTGTGACCATTTGCATATATTACTCTTATTAGAGAGGATTCATATGTGGCATTTTGCTATTTGCTGTCTCCATTTTCTTTTCCTTGTCTGACTCTTTGATGTGTGTTTATTAACTGCCATTCTCCTCTAAGGAAGACTCTCCTCTGTCTGCATTTATTTTTTTTTATTGAAGTTATTAGCTCACTTACAACATTCTGTGAGGTTCCCGGGTACGCCATAGTGATTCGATAATTGTGTCGCTCATACTGTATGTCAGGTTTCTGTCAACCACGAGCTGGAGTCCCTGGGCGGTACGTGACATCCTTATAACTTAGGTATCTTATAGCTACCACTTTGTACCTCTTCATCCCCTTGGTGTATCTTGTCCTTCCTCCACCCTTCTTCCCTCCGGTGCTACTGGTTTGTTCTCTGTATCTGGGAGTCTGTTTCTGTTTTACATAGTTCAAGAAATTTGCTGTTTGCAACCACATGGATGTGCTGGGTGGTATCATTGTGAAACACGTCAGGCAGAGAAAGACAAATACGGTATGTTGTCACTTGTCTGTGAAATCAAATAAATAAAAAGAAACAAATCTGTGGTGTTCTTTTGTTCCTCTTCCTCCAACACGGTCATCTTTGATGTTCACGAGACATTTTCTAGGGTACATTTCGATTCTCTCTTTTTTTTTAAAAGTTATGTAAAACTTAACATCGTGGTTGCTGTGCAGACTGCAGTGAACAAACTTATCCCCATCTGGTTTGCCTTAGTACCAGCTTAATTTCAAGAGCATACAAACCCTTTGCTGCTGTGGCTCTCCTTTCCCATCCTCCTTTGTGCTCATCTTGTCATAAAGATTACATCTTTATACTTTATGTGCCCGTCCACAGAGATTTATAATTATTGCTTTACGCAGTTGTCTTTTAAATCACATAGGAGTGAAAGAGATTCACAAACAAAAACCACATTTATCTTGTCTTTTATGTTCCCCAAGGGCAACATCACCCCTGATTGAGAACCATCACTTGAAGGATTTTTTTTTTTTTTTAAGCGTTATCACACACTATCCTTCATCTCATTTTAAAGTAGCTTAGCATAATTTTAGCATAATTTAGAAAGATGGCCCAGGAAATCTGAACCGGTCATTGAGTCTTATGAACCAAGACACAGTCATGTATAAAATGGACTGCATTTTTCAGTGTTGCTAAACTTTGCTTGATATCTTCCAAAACAAAAAAAAATAAAAATGTATCATACTTCTTGGGTTAAATGCCCCCTTCAAGTTAGAACTTGTCCTTTTGGCTTGGCAAGCGCCACTGAGATACGTAAAGTAGTGTTGATGGAGAAGGAAAAGAAATACAAAATCATAAGCTGGCACTAGTCAGGGTTTGAGTTTGACCTTCAGCACCGTCTTTTTGGAGAAAATCATTGAGTGTTGCCTTTCTCCGACTCACTCTTTGCTATTTTATGATGACTCCACAGGGAGGAGGTTACGTATTCTTTTTTTTTTTTTTTTTTAGCCAAGAAATAGATTTATTAGGATAGGACGCTTGTGAGAGATGCAAGCAGGCAGGCGAGGAGCCTCTGCCCCAAGGATCCAGTGGACTCCAGTATTATCCTCTGAGGGACGTGGGGGTTACCTGGTCTGAATACGCTCTCTTCCGTTTCACCTTCTGCGTAGACTTTGGTCTATGAGTTGGTGATGAGACTCCGACTCTGAGCCCGCCCTGTGGGCCCGGCGTTTCTCAGGCATCCCCAGTGGGGGCGAGGGTGCCCCTCCCGGGCCCTGCACCCTCACGCCCAGCCATGCTTCGGCCACCCATGGCCCTCACGGAAGCTGCAGCAGAAGGACCTTGCACGGATCCCGATGCAAAAACAGGGGCTGACGTGCCACTGCAGGTGGTGCCCACTGACTCCTCGCAGGAAGTGGGGAGGCAGCCTTTAACCAGAGCCTGCTGCTCCTTCTGAGGTCCTGCTCTGAAATAGCCATGCAGGGAACGTGGGAGGGAAGGAAGGATACAGGAGAGGGAGAGGGCATCCCTGCCTGTGTGGAGGAAAACCAGTTGGAAAGCCGTTTCTGCTCATGTGGTCTCCTGCCCAAAACCGTGCTTGTGCAGAGAGGAGCGTGTGTGTGCAGCACAGAGCCTTTATCCCGTGTCTACACCTCGGGCTCTTTCCTCTTCATTATGCACACAGGCTTCCTGCATGTGTCTGTACAAACCCCCAAGGAGCTGCAGGATTTGAGACTCGCTCTCCTTTGCTCCGCGCACACTAGACCTTGTCATGCTGTCAGACCGCGAATGCACGCCAAGGATGCTTTATCCTTTATCACAGGACTGCAAGGGGGGCCCCCCACACCGTGCCACCCTCAGCAGAGAGCCTCACCCTTCCGTCACCCACGTGGGCCTCCCCTGGCCCCAGCCCCTTCCCCGCCCCTTGGCCCTCCCCGCCACCTACCTGTGTGTCCTTTCCTTCGGAGCGCCCTCGCTGTCCTGCCCGGGGACACCTGCTCTTCTCTCCGTTACCCCTTCAGCCCACCTCCCTGTAGTTAGAAGGCGCGGAACCTGCTTTGAGGCAGGACCACGTGGGTGACTCATTTAACTCCACAGAGGGAGTGGCGCCATCCTGTGTTTCTCTGCCCTGTGCCCGGGGACAGAGGGGACCAGGGCCGGGAGCCCGCAGGGCATGGGCACGTCTTCCTGAGGCCAGGGCCCAGCCAGGGGGTCTGCTCTCACTGCTCTGCCTATGCCCCCATCATGGACTGGTTCTCCCAGGGCAGCCTCTGCAGACTCACAGGAAAGCCCCGCCTTCCCCTTCTGCGTCCCCCACTTCTATGCTGCCATCCGTGACTCAAGCAGGTGCTCCGTTCAGCATGGTTGCTTTCAGATAGCACGTAGCATCCCCAGACGGCTTTGGGGACAGGGAAACAGCTTCCAGTGGGCTTTTCCCTTTGACGAGGTGACACCTCTGGGAAGCAGCAAGGCAGCCCTCGAGTCCCCCCTTGCCCAAGTCTCCACACTCACTGCACCTGCTCTGTGAGCAGAGCTTCTGGAAGCCTCCGGGGTCCCCAAGACCCCCATGCTTGATAAGACAGCGTCTCAGAGGAGACGCTCTGTGGCGATCCCTGCTTCCGTTAACGTGACGCAGGCAAGCCGGCTGCAGTCTCCAGGGTCCAGAGCAATTCTTAAATAGCCTAAGGGGGCACCCGCACTGTCACAAGCCGTGTAGCTATTTCCCCTGGACCGGCAACGCGCACGTGAAACTGAACAGCCACCTCCTTGATCTCTCAGCACAGAACGTGTGTGCTTGGCAGTCTTCAGATTCCAACTTTGTCTCTCAAGACTCCATAAGCGTGAAGACACTTATCTCCCTTTTGCTTCTTGACTTTCAGGCGCTGTGAGATTTTGCTGGGGGTCCTGGCGGGCAGGTGGAGGGGCCCGGGGGTCGTGCACACAGGAGACCTTGCTGTGAGATGACAGACCGACCCGGGTCCCTGTGGGACTCAGTGACCCCGTGGAACCGTCTGCGCTCAGGTCTGATCGATTCTGCTCCAGGTCTTAAGGGGAACCTTGGAGCAAACTTACCCTCGAGACTTTGGCTGATAGTTCGCTCGGGGCAAGACCCCAGTCGTCATCCCGCCGAATTCCCTCAGCTGAGTGAGAGGCCTCTTTATAGGCAGCGAAGGCCCCACAGCAGTGCTGCTGCCGTAGCTCCTGCATGCATCTTGTCTGACAAGAAGGCCTGAAACAGGGACAAAGGCGAAACGAGAGCCTCGGTTTGCACAATGAGGGTGTGGGGGGTTGAGGGGATGGAGGTTTCCGGGCTCAGGGTTGGCCGATACGAGCCCTTCCAGAAGAGGTGGGTTTGCACAGGGACTGAGAGCGGGAGTTAAGACATAAGAGGGTGGGCTGGCTCCTCCTCTGCTTCCTCTTGGTCCCAAACACTGCACCCCAAGCATCAAGGGTGGGCTGACTCTTCCTCGGCTTCCTTTGGTCCCAGACAGTGCACCCCAAGCATCATTCTGCCTGTCTGAAAACTGGGTATGGGGTAATCCTGTACCGACTGGGAGGGTTGCCATGGATCTCAGTGCCCACGTTCCAGGGGAGGTGCCTGCCAGTGACGACAGGCTCTCTCTCCCTGGTGACTGCGGTAGCCATGGTGATGATACAGGACAGTCCATGTCCCCCCATTGCCCGGAGGCTGGAAATGTTAGGCTCATGATTCCGACCCTCTGGCAGGCATCAGCCTCTTCTGGAGAGCTCTTGGAAACAGAAACCACTGGGGCCCCAAGGCTCTCCGGTCTGGTACCTCGGCAGCAGGTCCAAAAATTGTATTTCCCACACATTCCCAGCAGTGGCTGTGCTGCTGGTCAGATGGCACCTGTAGGGCCACAGTTGAGGTCCTACAGCCCTGAAGTGAGGTCTGAGTGCTGTGCGCAGAGGCCGAGTGGTGGTGGAGAGATGTGGGGTTTTCGTAGGCATGTCTTGGTTTTATCCTGGGTGGTCCATGGATAAACTTGCTGACCTGGCACGAGTCCTTGAAACTTAGTAAACCTTTAAAAGTTTAAAAGGGAGTGTTTTTTTTTTTTTTTTTTTTTTAATAAGTTTAGGCGTTCCCATCATGGCACAGTGGAAACGAACCTGACTAGGAACCATGAGGTAGCGGGTTTGATCCCTGGCCCTGCTCCGTGGGTTAAGGATCTGGCATTGCTGTGAGCTGCGGTGTAGGTTGTAGACATGGCTCGGATCCTGCATTGCTGTGGCTGTGGCGTACCCTGGCAGCTGTAGCTCCGATTTGACCCCTAGCCCGGGAACCTCCATATGCCGCAGGAGTGGCCCTAAAAAGCAAAAAAAAAAAAAAAGTTTATTCTTCTTCTTATTATTTTTTTTTGTCTTTTTGCCATTTCTTGGGCTGCTCCTGCGGCACATGGAGGTTCCCGGGCTAGGGATCGAATCGGAGCTGTAGCTGCCAGCCTAAGCCAGAGCCACAGCAACGCAGGATCCGAGCCGTGTCTGTGACCTACACCGCAGCTCACGGCAACGCCGGAACCTTGACCCACTGAGCAAGGGCAGGGATCGAACCCGCAACCTCATGGTTCCTAGTCGGATTCGTTAACCACTGAGCCATGACGGGAACTCCTATTCTTATTTTTAATCTGTCCTGGTAGCATTTATGTATCACTAACACACTGTTAAATGGCACAAAAATTCTGAATTGTAAAGTGACTCCATGGATGAGCTTGGGAGATTTTTACCTTAAAAAGCACTTACTTATCCCTACCATATTCTACACCGAATTTCCCTGAATTTCTCCCCACTTTAGAAAATATTTGTGTTTAATCTTGCATTTTGTCAGCCCTCAGTAAATGTCATTTTCTCTGCTGCTTCTTTTTTTTTTTTTTTTTTGCGTTTTAGGGCCACACCTGTGGCACATGGAAGTTCCAGCCTAGGGGTTGAAATCGGATCTGCATCTGCTGGCCTACATCACAGACATACAGCAGTGCAGGATCTGAGCGTGTCTGCAAGCTATATACCACAGCTCACGGCAACGCCAGATCCTTAACCCGCTGAGCGAGGCCAGGGATAGAACCCGCACCCTTACGGCCGGCTTCGTTAACTGCTGAGCCACAAAGGGAACTCCTCATTTTCTCTGCCTCTCGCCCCCTGGCTCCTTCTTTCCCCTCGCTTCTCTTGTGTGTGGGAGCCCCTTCGTATTCCTACCTCTGCCTCTGGCTCCGGAGCCGTCCGCTGCCAGGGCCTGGCCTTTGGGTTGGCGGGAGGAGCCAGGCAGTGGGGTAGGTGATGAGAAGGCAGGAGACAGGGAGGGAGGGAGGGCTCCATGCAGGGCACACGTCACCAGCTTCTGCAGTGGAAGGGACAGACAAGGGCTTTGGAATACCAAGTGTCGCGTGGCGTTTCTGTTACCTTGCTGCAGTCTAGGTAAAACCTGCTGCTGAGGAAAAGCTCGAGTTACAGCCGTCCGCCTTCTTGGTCTAGGTTGTGCCCTTTCGTAAAAGCACCAGGAGAGGGATGGTTTTTCCTGTGGTTTCCCCAGGATGTGTGTCTGTGATGGTGGGTGGTAGGTGCAAGGCGGTTTGGCCCCAGCCCAGGCTCACTGGGGGCACCGGGACTTGACCTGGCAGGTGTGCGGGGGGCCTCTGGGATTTGCCTTCCGACACCCATCAGGACGGACTTGCATCCAGGCCCTGGAACCGTGAGTGGCCGCCGAGATCCTATCTTCCTTGCTGCTCCCCAACCAGGAGGAGCGGTGCCCGGCTGCCCTGGGCAGTCCTCCGGAGGGTGAGCCCGTCCTGGAGGCTCAACTTCTGTGCCCCAGCCAGGGCACAGGCACACTGCCTGGGTGGCCTGCACCCCCCGGTGTTTCTCTCTCCCGGATCCACAGCCTGGCACGTCCGTCGTCAGGGTGCCTGCAGATTCAGGGTCTGCTGAGAGGCTGCCTCTTGTTTCCCTGTGTCTTCTCTGTCCTCACGTCACAGAAGGCGTGAGGGGCGCCCTGGGGTCTCTTTCATGAGGCCCTGATCCAATTCCCGAGGTCCACCCTCATGATCTGATCACCTCCCAAGGCCCCCCCACCCCTCCTACCGTCACCCGGGGAGTCAGCATTTAACAAATGAACAGAGGGGCCGAGGACACGCATGGTGTCTACAGCACCCACCTCGCTCGCTCGCCCACGGGTGCCCCTCAGCAGGGGGCCCGATGAACGTCTTGTCGGGCCTTTTAGGATGACCTCCCCACCCTGTGCCACCAGAATACAGGTGTCCTACAGCGTCCAGAGCTGGTCTCTTGGACCCGGTCTGCGTGGGTCGACCAGTTGTCCACATGGACTTTTTCTCAAGGACCTGGTCGGTGCAGGTTGACCAGTTGCTCTCATGGACCTGCCGCTCCACCACCGTCTGGGCAGACGTGGTCTCCCAGATGCGGTCTGCGTGGGTCGACCAGTTGTCCTCACGGTCGGGGTCCTTCCAGTTGAAATCGGGAATACGCCACGCAGGTGTCTCCCGAGGGGAAGGCTCCTTTAATCCCTTAAACCCAGAGACTGCCTCTTCTTAGGCCAAAGACAGGGGACAACACTGCTGCGTCGTTTCTCTCTCCTTGGGCGCGGGTGCCGTGCTTTCTAAGAGACAGCTTTCCTTGCGGTTGACAGGGAACCCCTCTCCCGCCCAGTTCCCCACCCCCCACCTCCTGCCACTGATCGCCCCCGGCTGACCCGGAACCCCGGGGGCGTCTCTGTTCTGGAACAGCCCAACCGCCGTGACTGCCACATCTGACCTTAGCTTCTTGGGTTCCCAACCCTGCTTGCCAGTGTCTGTTCTGAGCAGACCCTGAGAGGTCCTGCCGACCTCCGTCACGCTGGATTTCGCAGGGAGTGTCCCGGGCCCAGCTGGGACGGTTTTAGTGTGTAGTTTCCCGGGACCGTGCGTCCACCTGCCTGGGGAGGGGTTCTTCGCAGCCCCCACCGGAGGAGTTTCCCTGCCCATCTCCTCTCTGTCCAGCCCGGCGTCAAGGTCACGCAGTCTGCACCTGAAACTGCAGAGAAGCCTGTGCTTCCTGGGGTTTCGAATATGGAATCCTCCCAGGTGCAGCCGTCTGTATCTGCCTTCTTTCATTAAGCACAATGTTTTTATTTTATTTTTAAAAATTTTTTTAATTTTTAAATTTTTTTAATGATTTTTACTGTTTCCTTTATAGTTGGTTTACAGCTGCATAAAGTTTTTAAAACTCATTCACGTGATTGTTAGTGGCTTTTATTGTTAGTGGTTGTGTGGTACGTGCATACTTTTTCTTTGTAGAAAACTTACTTAGTTTTGGTGAAGATTTTTACTTTTTCCATTATAGTGCCTACTTTTTTAAAGAAACTGCTGTACTGATTTCCAAAGCGGTTTTTATGTTGCATTGAGTACTAGGCTTATTGCTGCTGTACCATATTATCCCAAGTCCCATGGCTTCAGACAACTCAGATTGATGATCTTTCCTTTCTGGAAGCCAGAAGTCCACACCAGTCTGAAATCTCGGGGTTGATCAGGCTGAGTTTCTTCTGGAGGCTTGCGAGGGGCATGTTCTTACCTTTCCGGCTCCTAGAGGTTGGCCCCACTCCCTGGGGAGAGTCTGGCCTCTGCTCTCCTGCTTCCTTCTTAGAAGGACCTGTGATGATGGGGGCCCATCTGGACCCCCCCCCCCCACCTCCAGGGCCATCTCTGCATCTTAGGGGTCTTCCTTAATCTCACCTGCAAGGCCCATTGTGCCAGGTACCATATTGAGAGGTTCTGGAGATGAGGACACAGGCATCTGGGGGCCAGTCCCTCTGTCAGCTCTAGGTTCTCATCACTGACTTGTAAAGCGCAGCTCTTCGTATACTCTGGATAGAAGTCCCGTCCGTGTGTGTGTGTGTGTGTGTGTGTGTGTGTGTGTGTGTGTGTGTGTGTGTGTGTGTCTGGGGTTGGTAGTTAATAGTTTCTCTCATTCAGTGGCTTATCTTTCCTTCCTCTAATTTTGGTGAAAGCCCTTTCATCCATGTTTGTCTAGGGTTTTTTTTTGTTGTTGTTGTTGTTTTTGTTTTTTAATCTTTTTTAGGGCCACACTTGCGGCATGTAGATGTTTCCAGAAATTGGAGCTGTAGCTGTCGGCTGATGCCACAGCCACAGCAACACCAGATCTGAGTTGCATCTGTGACCTACACCACAGCCCAAGGCAATGCTGGATCCTTAACCCACTGAGCGAGGCCAGGGATTGAACCTGCGTCCTCACAGATACTGGTTGGGTTCCTTAACCACTGAGCCACGACGGGAACTCCAACAATTTTTGAACCAGTTCATTCTTTTTTTGCCATACCCACAGCCTGTGGCATTCCCAGGCCAGGGATCGAACCTGAACCACAGCAGCGACAACGCTGAATCCTTAAACTGCTGAGCCACAAGGGAACTCCATGCACCAGTTCATTTTTGAAAATGATTTTTTAAAAACTTTATGATGGATTACTAGAATAAAAATCCTTGACTAATACCCATACCTATTAAAGGGAGTAATTAATAATGCCAGTGAATCATGCAAAATGCTAATCAAAAATTTTCCTTTACAAAGACCCCTCAGTTAAATCATGACTATAGATCATTTTAAGGAGTGACGTTGATCATTGCTTTTTCACAGTTCATAGCTTACAGCCGTGGAAAACAATACGTCAAACCCTTAAATACTTTTCTCTCGGCCTCCTAGAGCGAGCAGGCTGCGAATCTGAAGCACGTGGTACCGGACTCCTAATTTCGTGCTTGTTAATTATTCATTGCAATCTTTTACATTCCTAAACACAAGGAAGTGCTCCCTCTTACACGGAGGCTCACTTGTAAAGGTTAAAGAGTTCCTGTTGTGGCTCAGCAGGAGCAAACCCACGAGGGTGTGTGTTCCATCCCTGGCCTCGCTCTGTGGGTTAAGAATCTGTGTTGCCGTGAGCTATGGTGTAGGTCGCAGACGCGGCTTGCGTCTGTCTGGTGTTGCTGCGGCTGCTGCAGCTCTGATTCAGCCCCTAGCCTGGGAACTTCCATATGCTGCAGGTGCAACCCTACAAAAAAAAAAGCACATCGTGGCTGCAGGAGAAAGCCCCCGAGTGCCCTCAGCACCTGGACACAGCAAGGTTTGTTGGAGGCAGCGTGTTTGTTTTGGTCCCCTTCCGTGCTCCTCCCCAGAATGCCAGGACGCTGAGTGCTCAGTGTCCCACACGCACTCTCCCTGGCCTCCCTTCTTAGGTCTGAGAGGACGCTCCTGGGCTCCAGGTCCTGGGGTGAGCAGAGTGCCACATCTCAGTAGGTCTTTCACTGAGAAAAACGCTCTTGAGTTACCTCCTGACAACGTGAATGAGCTTCTCCATCCCAGTCGCTGATGTATGTGCGCCACGTCGCCAGGACGTTTCTGTCTCACTTCCTGCATGTTTCCCAGTGCCCATCACATGGTCGGTGCCCATGCCCCTGTGCGAAGAGGTGTGCTTCCCACAGGAGAGGTGTAGGGAGCTAGGTAGGGAGTGGGGCCACTGCCTGGCTGGGAACCTGCTCGTGTGGGCCTGGGCAGGGTCAGGTGTCCGGGAGGAGACTGGGCCAGGCTGGGGCCCAGTGGGTCCCAGCTCAGTGACCCGTTTCTTCCCTGGGACACAAATGTCTGAGGCCCGCCAGCAGTCCTCACAGCCGCTCTGCTCACTTTGTGGCTTTCCACGTAGCTGCACGTGTCCTTCCCACGCTGACACAGCCTGCAGGGCGACTGTCTCCACTCGGAGGACAGGGGCCTTGGATCTCAGCACAGGTGAGAGTGCCAGCCAGGGGCAGACGCCTTCCAGGTGCCAGGCAGGATGTGTGACAGTGCCCAGGACGAGCATGGCCCTGACCCACAGCCTCCCCAGCATCCCAACTGAAAGCCAGACCACAGCCCTGCAGCCGCAGCACCCATCCCCGATGCAGCTTCCAGTGCGGCCCAGCCCGGGAGAGCCAGATGTGCCCCAGACCAGTTGGGCAGTTGCCTGGCTCCTAGTGGCTGCCTCCAGCCAGTGTCGCTGCAATGGCCACTTTCCCCTGCAGGGCTCTCCCTCTCCGTCCCCGGCCTGCCCTTCAGCCGCTGCCCAGCACGAGCCGCGGCCCAGATGGAGAGCCAGGGGTGAGCAGCCTCTGCTGGTCCTCACCTGCCGGGCCCTTGTCACTTCCCTGTGCACCTGGGAGCGCCTTCCATGAGGCAGGCCTCGTGCCTCCGGCTGCCCCTGCCCGCCTGCTCCGAAACTGTCTGCCTGCTCTTGCCCTGGCCTCCCCTGTGGTCCTGCCCGTCCCTGTGGCCCCTCAGACCGAGCCGACAGCAAAGTGCCAGAAGCGACTCTGAGCCAGAGAACCGACAGGATCCTGGATTGGTGCTGGGAGCCAGGAGCAGGGACAGCAGTGGTTCACAGCAGGTGGCCTCAGTGACCTCGCACAGACTCCTGCCGTTAGGGTTCTAGAAATCATTAAGCCAGTGTGGCTGCTGTGGGACATCAAGGTAGAGCCCGAGGCAGCCCCTGATATCCGATGCGCCGTGTGGGATGGCTCAGCGCCGTCTCCTGAGACGCGCTGGCCACGTTTGCAGGGTCTTGTCCTTCAGAGGTCACTTTCTAGGATAGCTGTGCCACCTGACCGGATCGTGCAGCGTGGGGAGCAGACACGTCTTTTCGGATGAGGTCCTTCCTAAGACTGGATGTGTTTCACGGGGACATCAAGGCTCCCAGGGTAGAACGTCCCTGGGGCACGCGTGTGGGCCTCAGTGGCTGATCTCGCAAGGCCCCCGGCGACTCTGGTCCTTCCAGCTCCGTGGTCCCAGGCTGGAAATGGGAAATGGTTCCTCTTCCTGCTCGGAGAGAGCCGAACCCCTTCACTGATGCTCTCAGCACAGGACGTTCTGCAGAAGTGTCTTGAGGTTTCTTCCAAGACATGCTGCTTCCAAAGAACAAAAGAACTATTTCCCCCCCCGCTACTTTTTTTTAATTCTTCTTTTAAATTATTATTATTTTTTTAATAGTGATTTCCCCAATACAATTTTTCTTTCTTCTCCTGTGCAGCATGGTGACCCAGTTACACATACATGTACACATTCTATTTTCTCCCGTGATCATGCTCCCTCATCAGGGACCAGACATCCTTCTCAGTGCAACACAGCAGCATCTCAGTGCCCACCCATTCCAAAGGCAGGCGTCTGCATCTACGGACCCCAAGCTCCGAGCCACCCCACTCCCTCCCCCGCCCCCTCGGCAACCACAAGTCTGTTCTCCACGTCTGTGACTTTCTTGTCTATAGAAATGAAACTTTTCTGGAGTTCCCGTCGTGGCGCAGTGGTTAACGAATCCGACTAGGAACCATGAGGTTGCGGGTTCGGTCCCTGCCCTTGCTCAGTGGGTTAACGATCCGGCGTTGCCGTGAGCTGTGGTGTAGGTTGCAGACGCGGCTCGGATCCCGAGTTGCTGTGGCTCTGGCATAGGCGGGTGGCTACAGCTCCGATTAGACCCCTAGCCTGGGAACCTCCATATGCCGTGGGAGCGGCCCAAGAAATAGCAAAAAGACAAAAAAAGAAATGAAACTTTCCACAAAAGAACTTTAAGGACAACTGGGGTGCAATATGGAGGCACGTGTGAATAGACTGTTTTTTTCTTTCACTTTTACCAGTCACTCTATCTATGTAAGCATGAAAAGGCAGCGTTTCTTGGTGAAACTGGGCCGGTTTTGAAAACCACTGGCGTTGGGGTGTTCCTGTTGTGGCGCAGTGGAAATGAATCCGACAAGGAACCACAAGGGTGTGGGTTCCATCCCTGGCCTTGCTCTGTGGGTTCAGGATCCGGCGTGGCCATGAGCGGTGGTGTAGGTCACAGACGTGGCTCGGATCTGGCGTGGCTGTGACTGTGGTGCAGGTGGCAGCTATAGCTTGGATTTGACCTCTAGCCTGGGAACCTCCATGTGCCGCTGGTGTGGCCCTAAAAAGCAAAATAAATAAATAAATAAATAAATAAATTCACTGACTTTGTAGAGCACAGGGCTTTAGTAAAAACACATCTAGTTCCCTGGGGGCACAGGGGGAGCTTGATAAGACACACAGTGCTGGCCCCACCCAGTTTATACTCTGCAGATCTGGGTAAGGCCAAGGAATTTGCATTTCTGAGGCCCCTGGTCCAGGGACCACATTTTGAGAACCAGTGGGTTAGGGAAACCACTGGTAGAATATCTTAGGTGAACAGAATAAGTGAATTTTTTTTTTTTTTTTTTTTTCTTAAATCTGCTTGGTCATCAATGACCTACTACATACTCTCACAACAGCTTGGAAAAATGACACCACCACTTTTATCCAAATGTACCCTGTGTTGGGTTGGGCTTTTATTGTTAAAGCCATTTCATATTTCTTTACGGATGTAGGTAGGTGTGGCATTTACGTCGGTGCACCCTGCCCTCTCAGAGGAAGCAGCTCTGTGCCGTTGTGGGAGCCGTGGTGTCAGGGAGAAAGCACAGCTTGTCATTTCCTCTTAAATCCCAGACGGTTCCTAACCGCCCTCCATGGGGCAGCTGCAAGGCAGGTATTTCCTGCAACTCCAGGCGGCCACCCTGGGGCATCTGGTCGGGTAGGCACTGTGCTCCCAGCTCCGCATAGATTACCTGCCCGGGTGACAAAGTGCCTGGCAGGTGTGTGGTCCTGTTAGGACCCCCCCACACACCCCGTATAGATTTAAACCGAGCCCCACCACCCCACCCCAAGCGGCTGAGCTCAGAGTGCCCGCTGCTTCAGCCTCCCACCCGAGTCCTCTGGGCACCTGGGCCTGCAGGCCAGTGGCCGCTCTCCAGCACCCTCGGTGCAGACTGCAGGTCGGAGAGGTGAGCAGGTCCTCCCAGGACGTCCGGGTAGAAGGCGGCCGGGCTGGAACTGACCACGCATCTCAGATTTGCGGAAGCCTTGCTGTCTCCCGATGCGGCATGCTAGGTCTGGTCTGGAAACAAGTGGGGCGGGGCAGAGGGTCAGATCTTGTCAGGGGTGCTTGTTACTAACGGGCCAATCGAGGTGTTTGGCTACTAAATAGTGCTGCTCACGGCTGTACTCTTGGCCTTAGGTGCCTGACTGCACGGTCAGGGGCGCAGCTTCCTGCAAGACAGAGTGGGAGGTGCCCTCGCCCCCTCCATCTTTATCGGGAAAACGGACCCTCCACTGAGGATGGGCTCAGCCAACATTAGTGCCGTTCCTGGACTAGGGTCCATGAGGACGTGGGTTTGATCCCCGGCTTTGCTCAGTGGGTCAAGTATCCTGTGTTGCCATGAGCTATGGCGTAGGCTCGGATCTGGCATTGTTGTGGCTGTGGTGTCGGCTGGCATCTGCAGCTCCGATTTGACCCCTGGCCTGGGAACTTCCATATGCAGCAGGTGCGGTTGTAGAAAGGAAAAGAAAAAAAAAAAAAAAAAAAGCCCTTGCAATGAGAACCTTAGGCTCAGAGAGAACAGAGGTCCTTCTTCCGTCTCTAAGAACAGTTTAGTGACTCTGAGGCTGAGTCCCGTGCACAGTCCCCACCTGGCATGGGTGTGAGCTCAGGATGAAAACAGCAAGGTCTGAAAGTAGCTAGCCCTGGGCCAGCTCCCACCTCCCCCTCTGATGCCCTTCAGATCCTTCTTTCTCCCTTACAGCTTATCTCCAAAGGTTGAGTAGAGTTCCCCTGGCTGGGCGGTAGGGCCTTCTTGTTTATCTATGTGATACATAGTAACGAACCTTTTGGAGGTGGGCGGGCAGCCTGTGCACTTGATCGCGGGGCACAGCTCCTTGGTGCTGCTTCATTTTAGTTTAGCATCTGGAGAACCTTTTCTTTTCAAAACGCTGTCCCTTTCCTTATAAGGACGCGCAGTCATTGTGGGATCTGAGGAACTTAACATCGTGTTTAGATCCTTGCTTCATCCACCGCGGGTTTGGGGTGATTTTATCTAAATTGTGAAGAAAAGTGGCTGCAGAGTTGTTTGTGGATTTACAGTCCCACAGCTCTGTGCCTTTTAAATGAAAGGCTTAAAGCTTTAAATCAACACGGCTTTTAAAGCACTTTAAAAGAAGATGGCTGTTTTCCGTCTTCAGAATTAGGACTTTTCCAGGTTCCTTTCTCCTGCCTCGTCCACCTGCTTGGGCAGCAGCCCCCGAATGGTCCTTGCCTCCCCGCCTGGCCTCTGCTGCTCCTCCTGGCACCTTCTAGGCTTCTCAGACCCATCAGTGCCCTCCCCCTCGTTCCATGCCTGCAATGCCTTTTTGTCATTTTTTTCTGTCACAACTACTAGAAGAAACGTGTTTAGGGGGAGAAAGGAAAATGCAGCTTCCCTGCCAGTCCTCCACTCCCCCATCCCCACCCCCCCACACCCCACCCCGCCGCACAAGGAAGGAGAGAAAAGAGCCTTTGTTGCGGGTGACACTGTCCTTATTACCAGCACAGGAGTGGACCAGGCCTTTCCCCCTCTCAGCCGGGACTTCTTTAGGGAGATTACGTGCAGGGTGGGTTCTGGACAAACCAGAGCCGCTCCGGTTTTTATCCAAACACTGGCCTCTTCTACAAAGATGCCCAGGAAGTCTTTTCTTCAAGTCTTTTCTTCACGTCTTCCTGGGCTTCTTTGTACCCAACCCCAAACAGAAACAAAAGCAGGAATTTATTAGCCCATCCGGGGGTCATGTCTGAGTAAGGCTGAGTCCCTGCCAGGGCGGACACGGGAGACCTGCTTGCTTTGTGTGTCACTGCGCCCCCCCACCCCAAAGCCCAGCCCTTGGTGGAAAAGTGAGGCTCCACATAGTCCAAGTGCTAAAGAGGAAGTTGTATTCAATACACAGCTGGGGGTGGTTTTGCCTGGAAAAGCACAGGCAAGAGGGAAGCTCTGTTGCTGGCCATGGTCAAGGCCAGATCACCCCGCCCGCCGTGGGGCCACGGGTCCAGGGCGGGTGCCAGGAAGCAGCCTGCAGGCAGGTCCTGGCACGACGCATCACATTCAGGGGCTTCCAGGGGGCAGGGCTGGTCATCTGCCTGGAGAAGCAGGCCTGGGGGTGGGGGTGGCCTTTGGGACCGAACCCCTCACTGTGAGAGCATCACAGCTGGGTCCCACTGTGCCGCTGCCGAATGGGCCAGTGTGGGAGATCCCCTCCCGCCACATCTGCTGACGGAGGTGCCATGAGGCTGGTGGTGCTGGGAGGGTACACCTGGAACACGGGGCGTTGCGTCTTCCTACCCAGCACTGCGCAGAAGTGTCTGTTCTCACGTGGCAGCTTCAGACCTGCACCCCTGGCCAGGTGCTCCTGCTGGGCGTGATGGCACAGGGCACTGGACGTGTCCCTAAGAGGCAGGAAGTGTCCCTACCAGCGGAGGGCCCCACCTGCAGAACCTCCTGTGCTGCTCTCAGGATGTGCGCTGGGGAGCCTCACACCTGTGCCTGCTGATAGCAGACCGTTCCATTTCACGTCTCTCGCAATCTGTGACCCCAGAGCAGCAGAGCGCAGGCCGCCCAGGGCGTCGTCTAGCCCACATGTTAGGGACACTTCCCAGCTCTTAGGCACACCTCCCATGTCCCATATGTCCGTCGGCCTCTGCGCGAGCTTTGCACCCTGACCGTGTCTGCGCTGTGTACACAGACGCTTCTCTGCTGCCGACGTGGTGTGAACACAGCCCGCACCCTAAAAGCCTCTCTCCCTCTCTCGTCTCGGCAGATACCGAGCGGCTCTATTCCGTGGTGTTTGAGGACATCTGTGGTCGCTATGGGAAGAAATACAGCTGGGAGGTCAAGTCCCTCGTCATGGGCAAGAAGGCCCTGGAGGCGGCCCAGATCATCATCGACGTCCTGCAGCTCCCCATGTCGAAGGAGGAGCTGGTGGAAACCAGCCAGGCGAAGCTCAAGGAGGTCTTCCCCACGGCCGGGCTCATGCCAGGTGCGTCCCCTGCCGCGCGCAGCCTCGTGGCTCGGTGCCGTACTCACGATCTTAGCGGGAAATCCATCCGCCAGCCTGAGGCCCGGCACGCGGCGTTTACTCTCTTGTCCTGCGAGCTTCTCGGGACATTCTCTTCCTTGGAAGGCCCAGAGGACTCCTGAGAGAGTTTGCCGGACGCTCGTATGTGCGGTGATTCTATCTTGTCCTTTTTGCTTGTTTGTTGAAAACAAATTCTTTTTTTTTTTTTTCTTTTTCTTTTTCAAGCTGCACCTGCCGCATATGGAGGTTCCCAGGCTAGGGGTTGAATCAGAGCAGCAGTTGCTGGCCCTCCCCACAGCCACGGACAACGCCAGATCCGAGCTGCGTCTGCGACCTACACCGCAGCTCGCAGAAACACTGGATCCTTAACCCACTGAGTGAGGCCGGGGATCTAACTGGCATCCTCATAGACACTATGTTGGGTTTTTAAGCTACTGAGCCACAATGGGAACTCCAAGAAATTCTTTTTTTTTTTTTTATTTGAAATATTTGCCATGTGTTTATTTCAGGTGTACAGCAAAGTGATTCAGTTACACACACACATTATACACACCTATCTTCTGTATTTGTGTGTATATATTCTTTTTCAGATTCTTTTTTTTTTTTTGGCTGTGCCCATGGCATGCAGAAGTTCCCAGGCCAGGGGTCAAACCCGAGCCACAGCACGGACACCTCCAGATCCGTAACCTGCTTAGCCCATAGGGAACTCCTATCTCTTCTTCTTAAAGGCTTCTTCAAATAATATACCTTCCTTTCAGTGATTCCTGACGAAAACAATTGCATTTGGTGTGTTATCAGTATTATATAAGGATGATACTCCTGACAGAATTCCTTCAAAGTTTAAAACAGGCGGCCTTTTCTTTTCAAATCAGGTGCAGGATTACCATTTCAGCAACCGTGTAAATTCTATCATATTGATGACAAATCAAGCACTAAATCTCCCCCAAGAAGTTTAATTTTTTTCTTTTTTTCTTTTTTTTTTTTTAATGACCACACCCTCAGCACATGGAAGTTCCCAGGCCAGAGATTGAATCCAGGCCAAAGCTGTGACCTCTGGAATGGCAACATCAGATCCTGAACCCATTGTGCCAAGCCAGGGATCACATCCTTGCCTCTGCAGTGACCTGAGCTGCTGCAGTCCGATTCTTAACCCACTGCATCACAGCGGGCATGCCATGAAGTTTAAACTTTTTTTGAAAAAGCTTCCGACATAATTCAACACTAATGGGTCTGTTTGTGTGGCCTTTACAACTTTCTTTCCCGGTTTTCCTTTGAAAGGAAAGATGACTTTTCTCCCTTGGGGCTTGTTAGCGGAAGATTGATCAGAACTGAATTGCCTGCTGTTTCTTACTAAATGTGAGAAGGTCAAAAATGTTCTAGATTACAGGGCCACAAAAGGCTTAGCATGGAGTATTATTTTAAGATTCTTCTAGGAAGAAAGGTGACTACCCAGTCTTTAGATTTCCTGGTGCTAAGAGAGAAAAAGGTTATTGTTACAGCAGTGGTTTTGGGTTCAAAACGGTGTGACTATGAGTCATCGTTGTTTTAAACTTGTGCTGTGCAGCTGTCACTCTGGCTCATCAGGTTAAGAACCCAGCACAGTGTCCGTGAGGATGTGGTTTCGATCCCTGGCCTCGCTCGGTGGGTTAGGGATCCAGCGTTGCCACAAGCTGCTGTATAGGTCACCGATGCGGCTTGGACCCAGCGTCGCTGTGGCTGTGGTGTAGGCCAGTAGCTGCAGCTCCAATTTGACCCCTAGCCTGGGAACCTCTGTATGCTGCCGTTGTGGCCCTTAAGAGAAAAAAAAAAGATGTGGTTATGTGTATTTATACATATATGCAGAGGTGCAGGCTGAATACCCGCCTAGACCTGGGGAATTTCCTGTACAGGACCCTGCTAATAGTGGTGCCTGGGTCACCTGAAAGTCTTGTGGGCTGTTCTTGGATTATACACACTTAGATTACACACACACACCCACCCTCAGGCATGAGTACAAGCACCGTGGTACACACTCCCTTCATCTGCTGCCTTTTTGGGTTCCTTGCACACTCCGTCACCCTCACAAACGTTAAAAACAGAACCACATCCATATGTGATAAGAAACCGCTTCAAACTACCATTGGGTCCATTTTTAGCGTACAGTTCAGTCGTGTTAAGTAAGTTCAGGTAGTGGAACCCTCAGTACCATCCACCTCTCAGGCTTCTTTCTCTTGCAGCGCAGACGCTCTGTCCCCGGGAACCACTAACGCCCAGTCTCCTCTCCTCCACCCCGAGCACGGAACATTCTACTTTCTGGCTCCGTGACGGTGAACCACCCTAGGGACCCCAAACCCTCTCTGCCCGTTGGTGACTGGCTTTGGGAATGTAGCACAGTGTCCTGCAGATTCATCCATGTTGTGCCATGTGTCAGGATTTTCTTCCTTTTAAAACTGAATTATACTCCTTTCGGGGGATGGACCACATCGTGTTTATCCATTCACTTGTCCAAAGGAAGCAACCTGAGTTTTTCCCTTTTCTTTGCTGTTGTTCATAAGGCAGCTCTAAACATTGGCGTGCACATCCTCAGAGGTCCTGCTTTCATTTCTCTAGGGTAGTTTCCCAGAAGTCTGATTGTTGGCTTATATGGTAATCCTAACTTTATATATATATACACATATACATATATATAACTTTATATATATATAGATATATATATACACATATATATATATTTTGTGCTTTTTTTTAGAGCCGCACCTGTGGCGTAGGGAAGTTCCCACTAGGGGTTGAATCGGAGCTGTATCTGCTGGCCTACACCACAGCCACAGCCACGCCAGATCCAAGCCGCCTCTGCAACCTACACCACAGCCCACGAGAATGCTGGATCCTTAACCCACGGAGTGAGGCCAGGGATCAAACCCAGAACCTCATGGTTCCTAGTTGGATTCGTTTCCACTGAGCCATGACAGGAACTCCTAATTCTAACTTTAAGCTCTCTCTCTCTTTTTTTTTGGGGGGGGTGTCTTTTTTAGGGCCTCACCCTTGGCATATGGATGTTCCCAGGCTAGGGTTTGAATCGGAACTGCAGCTGCCAGCCACAGCCACAGCCACAGCAGTGCAGGATCCTTAGCCCATTGAGTGAGGCCAGGGATCGAACCCACGTCTTCATGGATACTAGTTGGGTTTGTTACTGCTGAACCACAACGGGAACTCCTCCAATTTTAATTTTTTGAGAATCCACCATATTGTCATCTATAATGGCTGTACCATTTCATTATCTTCCCTGCAGTAGTCCAGCAAAGTTGCCCTTTCTCCACATTTTAACCAACACGTGTTACATTCCATCTTTTTGATAGCCACCATCCTGATGGGTGTGAAGTGATATTCTCGGTTTGCATTTGCATGTCTCTAACGATGAATGATGGGAAGTATTGTTTGGTTATGCTTTTGGCCATTTGTGTGTCTTATTTGGAGCAATGTGTGTTCAAGTCCTTTGCCCATTTTTTAGTAGTGTTATTTCTTTTTTTATTCCTGTGTTTTAGGACTTCTTTATTTATCCTGGATAGAAATCCTTTATCAGATGTATGATTTTATAACTTCCATTTCATAGGTGGCCTTTTCATTCCATTGATGGGGTATCCTTTGATCTACAGAAGTTTGATGTACTCCCATTTGGCTACGTCTTTCACAGGCTTTTAGTGTCAGGTCCAGGACATCTCTTTAAAATCCAGTGTCCTAAAACTTTCTAGGTTTTCTTTTAGGAATTTTAGTTTTAGTTCTTAGCTTTAGGTCTTTAATACTTTTTAAAATTAATTTTTGTGTAAGGGTAAGAGTCCAACTTCATTTCTTTCTTTCTTTTTTTTTTTTTTTTTTTTTTTTGCTTTTTGGGGGTTGCACCTGCAGCATATGGAAGTTCCCAGGCTAGGGGTCAAATGGGAGCTCTTGCTGCCAGACTACACCACAGCCACAGTGTCTGTGACCTATCCTATAACTCACGGCCTTGCGGGATCCTTAACCCACTGAGCAAGGCCAGGGATTGAAGCTGTCTCCTCAGGGATAGTAGTCACATTCGTTTCTGCTGAGCCACGATGGGAACTCCAAATGTTGGGATTTTGATAGGAATTACTCTGAATCTGTAGATTGCTTTGGGTAGTGTGGACATAAATTATAATGGTATCAAATCTTCTAGTCCATGAACATGGGATGTGTTTCTGTTTATTTGTGTCTTCTTTAGTTCCTTCTGGCAATGTTGTATAGTATGTGTACAAGTCTTTCATCTTCTTGGGTCAGTTTATTTTTCTTTGATGCTGTTGTAAATGGAATTGTTTATGTTTTCTCTCAGACTGTCCATTATTAGTGTATAGAAATGCAACTGATTTTTGCAGGTTGATTTTTGTGTCCTGAAATGCTGCCATATTTTTTTATTAGTTCTAACGGTGTTGTAGATGTGAGCGGAGTGTTTAGGGTTTTCTATGTATGAGATGTGCAAATGGATAACGTCACTTCTTCCTTTCCTATTTGGATGCCTTTTAATTCTTTTTCTTTCCTAATAGCTCTGGCTATGACTTCCAGTGCTGTCTGGAATAAAAGTGGCAAGAGAAGGTATTTTTCTCGTGTTCCTGATCTCAGAGGAAACGCTTTCAGCCTTCTCATACTGAGTATGATGGTAGCTGTGGGCTTTTGAATACGGCCTTTATTATATTGAGGTCATTTCCTTTTATTCCTAGTTTGAGTGTTTACATCATAAAAGGGTGTTGAGTTTTGTCAGATACCTTTTCTGCAGCAGTTGAAATGAACCTGTGTTTTTTTTCCTTCTTTCACTCATAGGGTGTATCTCATTGATTTTCGGGTGTTGAACCATCCTTGCACTGCAGGAAGAAATCCCACGTGGTCAGGTGTATGATACTTTTACTGTGCTGTTTAAATCAGTTTGCTCGCATTGGGTTGAGTACATTTGCATCTGTTTCTTGTAGTTTCTTGTTTGACTTTTGTACCAGGGTGATGCTGGTCTCACAGCATGAGTTTGGGGGTGTTTCATCCTCTTTAATTTTGGGGACGAGTTTGAGGAATATTGGGTGTTAATTCTTTAAAGTCTGGTAGAATTCCCCAGTGAAGCCATTTGGTCCTGTTTTCTTTGTTGAGAGATTTCTGATTACTGAATTAACCTCCTTAATAATTATAGGTCTGAAAAGATTTTCTGTTTCTGTTTGCTTTGATCGTAATCGGTTGTACTTTGCTAGCAATTTATCCATTTCCTCCAGGTTACTCTATTTGTTTGCATACAGTTTGTCATATTAATCTTCTTTAATCATTTTCATTTTTATGGTATTGGATTTAATGTCCCCTCTGTCATTTTTTTAAAGATTTTTACTTTTTCCATTATAGTTGATTTACAGTGTTCTGTCAATTTCTGCTGTACAGCAAAGTGACCCAGTCATACATATATATATACACACATTCTTTTTCTCTCATCATGCTCCATCATGTTCCATTCCAAGTGACTCGATAGAGTTCCCTGCTGGGTACAGCAGGCTCTCAGTGCTGATCCACTCCCAATGCAACGGTTTGCATCTATTAACCCCAGACTCCCTCTTTCCTTTCTTTTTTTTTTTTTTTGTCTTTTTGCTATTTCTTTGGGCTGCTCCCGCGGCATATGGAGGTTCCCAGGCTAGGGGTCCAATCGGAGCTGTGGCCACCGGCCTACGCCAGAGCCACAGCAACGCGGGATCCGAGCCGCGTCTGCAACCTACACCACAGCTCACGGCAACGCCGGATCGTTAACCCACTGAGCAAGGGCAGGGATCGAACCTGCAACCTCATGGTTCCTAGTCGGATTCGTTAACCACTGCGCCACGACGGGAACTCCCCTCTTTCCTTTCTGATTGTAGTTATGCCTTTTTTTCCCTTAGTTAATTCAGCTCAGGGTTGTCTGTACAGTTCATATCTGATCTAGCGGTTCTTTCATGGTTTAACATACAGAGCACCCATAATGTTCTAGGCATGCCCGTCTCCTTTTGCTTCCGTATCCACCGAAGCCTTTCGAGTGGTTTTCCTCCTGGAACTTTTGTCCTATACGATACACTTGAATTATGTTCTAGTCCGATTCCAAGAAAATACGCTGTTTTATCCAGCGGGTCTGGTCATTTGGCTGGAACGCCAGCACGTCTGGATTATGCAATCAGCTTGGTGATCCAGTCAGTAGGGTGTCCTCATGCGTCTCCCCCAGTGACCAGCTCACCGTGAAGTAGGGCGCTCCTCCTCGGGAATCCCAGAAGGGAACCGAGTCTAGAAACCTCCATCACAGAAGTCAGGCAAGAGCTAGTTTTCAAAGACGGTTTAGTCGTAGGGGACTTAGCTGGATAGCTCTCCTCTCTCCCTCATTTGCTCACCTCTTCCAGACCAGAGGGGTAAAGGACCACTTTTGTTATGGATTGATCAGTTCCCTGAATCTGGCATTTTGGCCTCAGTTTTTGTGTGTATCTTTACCGTAGCTTTTGCCAGCCTCACCCCTGAGAGGATGGGTGGACTTTAAGGTCTTTCCTTGCAAACACGAGGTCATTTCCACACACGCAACGGGGAGGTGCACTAAGCGTGAAGAGATGCCGAGAGCACAAAGGAAAGCCCGACGGAGCCCCGGAAACGAGACACGTATCATCACGCTGGGGCGCTGGCTCGGGCCAGGGGCTGAGGCCAGGGGACGGCACCCGCAGGTGCCGAGAGGGTCAGGATTCAAACAGCGATTCCAAATGATGCTTATCCCGAAGGGGAAGAAGAACAGGAGGAAAATGCCAGGCTGACTGGGGCCGAGGGAAGGCTGTGTGTCCCTGCGGATCCAGAAGCATATTATGTAATAGCTTTTAGGGTTTCTGCTCTGGGGTACGCCACTCACAGAAACAGCAATGCCACGGGCCACGGTCTCAACCCCCAAAGACCCTCTTCACCCCCTGGTTTCCATCCGGCTGCATTTCTCCCATGACCTCCTTTATCTGAGCCACACCTGAATCCCACCAGAAAGGGGACCTCCTGGACTCCCAGGTGCGGTCACTCTATCTAGAAAAGGTCACCCCTTCCCGCTTCTAGATGGTTGCTGCTTTCGTACACTTACCGCCTTGGTACCATGAAGAAACTGTGGCTGATGGGGGTAACCGTTGACTTTTATTTCTTTTTCTTTGTGGATTATTTTCCGGTGGGGCCATATAGGTTATGGAAGCACCTTGAGCGCCTCAGTCAAGGAGCCTGTCTGCAGAGAGGGTGTATGATGCAGTCACCATCCTTCACTTGAACCATGAAGCTCTCACTTCAAGGTGACAGCTGTGGCCCCAGCAGGTCCTTAAGCAAGGAAGGGAGGGCAGTGGGACCAGGGAGGCAGCCCTGATTGGGACGGAGGCAGGTCTGCCCAGGCCAGTCACCAGGGATGGAGCCCTGACCGTGAGGTAGGTGTGTCCCTGTCTGCGCCCCTCCAGCCCCCGAGACGGTAGGGCTGACCCCTGGGGCTTGAAGCGCAGGCCGCCCTCCTCTCAGCAGCCTCATTGCTGACTGCTTTGGAAGCCTCTCCGTGAAGTGGGGGGGGCATGAAGCTTCTCAGGGGAAATGCTTCTGATTAGGATGTTCTGTTGGCACTGAGACTTCACTTCACAGTGAAATGTAAACTGTCGGTCAGCCAAGGGTTTAGTGATTCCGGCAATAGACATTTTAAACGTGACGAAAGTCTGGAGTTCCCGTGGCGGCTCAGCGGGTCAGGAACCCGACTGGTGTCCGTGAGGATGCGGGCTGGCCTTGCTCTGTGGGCTCAGGATGCAGCGTCGCTGCAGGCTGCAGCGTAGGTCCCAGATGTGGCTTGAATCTAATGTGGCTGTGGTGTCGCTCTGATTCGACCCCTAGCCCGTGAACGTCCATATGCCGCAGGTGTGGCCCTAAAAAGAAACTGTAAAAAGTAAATAAGCGTGGCGAAGATTTAAGAAGAAGAAGTACTGAAATGTGTCTGGCCTCACGTGATGATCTTTGACGTAGGTTGTCAAAGGGAGACCTTTCTACCTGTGATCCTCAGGAAGGATGCTGGTTCACCTCCACTGTATTTTGAGCAGCTTCTTTCAGTCACAACTTCTTTTTTTCTTTTTCGGTCTTTAGGGCCACACCCGCGGCATATGGAGATTCCCAGACTAGGAGTCGAATCCGAGCTACAGCTGCCAGCCAACACCACAGCCATAGCAACGCTAGATCCGAACCCCATCTGCAACCTACACCGAAGCTTGGCAACGTTGGATCCTTAACCCACGGAGCGAGGCCAGGGATCCAACCCACAACATCATGTTTCCTAATCGGATTCGTTTCCGCTGTGCCACGATGGGAACTCCTCCGTCATGGATTCTTGGAGATGGATGGGATAATTTATTGCGAGTGATTTGGTTTAGAAGGGCCGTCATAAAGTCAGTGTCTTTCATGGTCTGGAACCCCCAGAAGGTTCTCCTGTTGTTCACTGCGAGTGGGATTTCCCAGGGAAAAGCCCAGGGCGATGGCCTCTGGGCCACTGGAGAGGCCAGGGACAAGGCTTTGTCCGGGGACCATTGCCTGCCTGCTGCCCCAGCACAGGGGCACCTCACATGTGCCAGTTTCCCCTCCCCAGCCAGACCGAGGTCCCTGCCCCCATCCCCGCCCCAACCCAAGACCACCCAGCAAAGGAGCAGAAATGACAGACGAGAACCCTGGTCCCTGGCGCAGCCCAGGCCATGGTGCCCAGTGCCAGGCGGCTGAGGGGAGCTGGCACGTGCAGCCTCCAAGGTGGGGGCCGTCAGTCCCCCCTCCCACTGAGCTCTGCAGGCCCCCGTCCCCTCGGGAACCCAGGAAGACGGCCTGTCTCCTGGGGCGCGTTCGTGCAAACTGGGGAGTGCGGGGACTTCGTTGGCAAGGACGGGTCCCTCGAGAGAGTGGACGTGGCCCTGGCTCTCCCCCTGCTCCCTGCGCTCTGCTGAACAGCGCGCCCCCGGCATCTCCCTGCGGTCCACCCCCGAGCCGCGTGCGCATGGGGTGCGTCCCATCCTGGCTTTACCTGAGCTCCTTCCTTTGCCAGCCTGCCCTCGCCTGTGTAATTACGTCTGTGCCCACCCTCTGCCTTTTGCTTTTCTCCTGTCTTCAATCTCGACTTTTCTCTTACCCTTACCCCCCGTGGCGACTAGCAGATGTGGGTGTTACACCCCCACCCCCCTTTGTGGCATACTTTGCACCATCCCGGCAAGAAGGCCCTCTTTTTCTTCGAGTCACCCTTGGGGTCCCCCCCGCTGCCCCTAACCCTCAGGTGATCTGCTGCTGAGAGCAGTGCTCAGGGGACATAAAAAAAGGGTCCCTTTCCTGTGGGCCTGATACTCAGTGCAGGGCACCTGCACATCCAGTGAAGTGAAAATCCACAGCGGCCTATAGTTTCACATTGGAGAGAAATTCAGAGAAGGGTGCCCCTCGGGACAGGGGAGAAAATGAAGCAGATGGTCCTGGAGCAGTGGCGGCTTTGCCACAGGCGGGGGGGCGTTGAACTCTGTATAACCTGCAGAGACCCTGAGCGGGTGGGTGCGTGGACGGATGGACGGATGGACGGGGGAGGGACAGGCCTTCCAGGTGGAAAGGGTACCGGGACTCAAAGTCACGAAGTGAACATGCTTTTGCAGCAGCATAAAGTGAAGCCTCTTTGTGTTGATACACCTGAGACCTGGGCTAGAATTTCAGCTCCGTTAGTGAAGGTCCGCAGTCTCCAGCTAAACTGTTGCTGCTTGGGAGGAGTGGGAACCCCCTGAAGAGAAGGTGGGGCCGCAGTGAAACCCGTGCTGGCGGGAACTGCCCTGGGGTTAGTTAACGCACCTGCTGATGACGGCAAGGAGCCCATTTGCTGGAGGAGGACCAGGCTGTGGGAACTGGACCGAAGGTGGAGTCAGAATGTCTGAGGGAACCACAGTGGCAGGGGAGGGGACAGTGTGACCGGATGCTGACAAAACTTAATATTCATCTCAGAAACCAGGGCTGGAACTGAAGTTCCAAGACTCATTACTTGAGCCTTGAGGCTGTGGAATTGCAGAGATAAGAATCCTAAGTGCCTTTAGCAGACGGCAAAGGAGGAGAGACGTCTTGTCATAGGCAGAGCTTTTCATGGACAGTTGGGGGCCCTTAGCGGATTCTTGGTCACTGCAGAGCTTTGCAGCCTAGGCTGGGGGCCTTTTGTCTTTTACTAGGCTTCCTGCCTTCCCAGAGCACTGCCCAGTTCCAGGCACACGGGTGAGAAGGAAACGGTGAGCTGACCTGCACAGTGACCTGCTTGGCTTAGGCTGAGTTCCTTTTCTATTTAAGAAATGAAAACCGCTGTCCAGGACAGTTTAGGACCGTGCAAGGGAAGAAGTTTGGCAGACGGATCATCTGCTGGTCAGTGTCAGTGACAGACCTTTAAAATTCTGATGCTTTGTAGAAAATTGAAAGAACCCTGTAAACCAGTTATGATGGAAAAAATAAAAATCATTAAAAAAAAAAAATCTGATGCCCTGAAGGATGCTGGCCTATTTGACGAGGTACATGGATTTCCCTTTTCCTGGTTTAAGTATGCTGGAGTTCAAAGAGTGCCCGTTGCCTTAATTGTTAGTCAATTGTAAGAGAGACATCTTAGGCTAAGCCCTTCTTCCTATGATTTTAGGTATTCACTGCGGACATAAAGATTTTTCTCAAGTCAGAGCTGCAGTTTCTGCTTTTAAATGTGTGGTGGCTTCCCTGTGGATTTTTAAATACTTGGGAGGAAAAGATCAAGCATGAAAGAAATCCTTACCTCCAAGACCTCTCTACTCAGAGGAGAGAAGACGGGTAGAGAGATGGCCAGGATGCTGAAGCCAGGGGCCAGCACCCAGGGGTGCCAGCAGCCTCAGCAGCCTCGGCCGCTGGGAGAGGCTCTGCGTGTCTTAGGGGCAGAGCACAGCAGCTGCCCTCCACACGGGTGCAGATGTGGGGAGGGGGGCAGTGACGGGTCATCCTGCTGAGCAGCCAGGTTCCCGGGGCTGTCGACTTGTCCCTGCTTGCTTACAGCCCACTCACTGCAGCAGCAGGGGTATAGCGTCTACACAGACAGCCCAGGGACAGTTGAGCCTGGAGCAATGCCTGTAACTTCCAGGCAGAAGCTCCTCCCCAGCCACGGCTCTCGCCGAGCTGTAGGGCTCGCTGCTGAGAACTGTCCATGTGGGAAGTGGGTCCACACAGTTCAAAGCCCTCTTGTTGAAGGGTCAGATGTGTGTTGCATTATTTATCTATTTTAAAAAGAGGGGCATCCAGCCGAGTCTTTTCTAAAATTTTAATTAATTTATTTTTATTACTTAAAATTTTAATTAATTTTTTTTTTTTTTTTTAAAGAACCACACCTGTGGCATATGGAAGTTCCAGGGCTGGGGATCCAATTGGAGCTGTAGCTGCTGGCCTACACCCCAGCCACAGTAACACCAGATCTGAGCTGCAGCTTGAGGCAGCCCAGGATCCTTAACCCACCGAGTAGATCCTTAACCCACTGAACGAGGCCAGGGATTGAACCCCCATCCTCATGCATACTAGTTGGGTTCATTACCACTGAGCCACGACAGGAACTCCTGTGTATTCTTTATCTTCAGTCTGGGGAAATCTGCTCTTAGCGTTATTTGGGGGTATGGTGCACAGCAGACAAAAGATTTCAGCTGGGATTTGCTTTTCACGAAATAACAACATGGCATTTTTAAAGGGTTGGAAGAGTTATTCATATAGCCAAAAGGTGGAAGCAACCCAAGTGTCCATCGATGGATAAATAATACATCTCATGTTCATACAACAACAGGATATTATTCAGCCTTAACAAGGAAGGAAGTTCTGGGAGTTCCTGTTGTAGCTCAGTGGAAATGAATCTGCCTAGTATCCGTGAGGATGCAGGTTCGATCCCTGGCCTCGCTCAGTGGGTTAAAGATTCGGCGTTCCCATGAGCTGTGGTGTAGGTTGCAGATGTGGCTTGGATCCCACGTTGCTGTGGCTGTGGTGTAGGCTGGCAGCTCCAGCTCCAGTTGGACCCCTAGGTTGGGAACCTCCCTGTGCTGTGGGTGCAGCCCTAAAAAGCAAAAAATAAAAATAAAAAATATTTTTAAAAAGGAAGGACGTTCTGAAACCTGTTCCAGTGTGGCTGAACCTTGAGAACCTCATGCTTCATGGAAGAAGCCCGTCGCAAAAGCACAAATGTGGTGTGATTGTGCTGACGGGAGTCTGCTAGAATAGTCAGGTTTGTGGAGGGTGCCAGGGTTGGGGAGGATCAGGGCTAGTGCTGAGGCGGGGGCAGAGTTTCAGTTTGGGAAGATGAAGAACTCCAGAGGTGGTGGGCAGTGGTGAAGGCCTCAGCGTGAGTTGGCAAAGCTTATCAGCCGTATCTCCCCGAAGGTGACCTTGGAGCCTGTGGTCACTCCGTCCCACAGCGCAGATTAGAATCGCAGTGACCTTAAATGCAGGCATTGTGGGCTGTCCCCTTTGAGGGGGGAGAGGTGTCCAGACTCCCCCTGCTGCAGCAGCTCCCAGCACCCCTACACCTCCTGGCTGCAGGTCCCAGCGGGAGTGACCAAGTCCTTGGGTCTGAGATGGCAGCTGGACATCCAGGGCCTCTTCCCACCAATGCCGAGAGCAGCGCTGGCCTTTTGTTCCTGTGTCTGTGTGTGTGTCTCCTTTCCTGAGCTCGGTCCTTGATTCTGACACATTCTGCAGTGTTGCCAGCACATTTTCAGGTTTCCAGCTATGAATTAAGCCCTCTTCTCAGACTCAGGGCCCCAGGCTCCAGTGTCCACCACCCACTCTGCCACGTTGGGTCCATGTTCTTAGTTTCCTGGGGCTACTGTAACAAATGACCACAAACCTGGAGGCCTAGAACCACTTAGAACTGCTCTCACAGTTCTGCAGGCGGTTAGTCTGAGGCCAAGGTGTGGGCAGAGCTGTGCTCCCTCTGGAGGTTCCAGGGGAGGGTCCTACCTGCTGCTTCCCAGCTTCTGGGGGCTCCAGGTATTCGCTGGCTTGTGGCTGCCTCCCTCCTGTCTCTGCCTCCGTTTGCATGTGGCTTCTCTTTTGTGTCTGTGTCTCTCTTCTGCTCGTGCAATGATCTGAGTCTTTGTGCCCTGTCCCCGCAATTCCTACTTTGAAGCAGTGACCCCAGTGCTTGCATTAGGAGGTGGGGGCCTTTGAGAGGTGACCAGGTCCTGAGTGTGGAGCCATGAATGAGGTGACTGCCTTTATAAAAGAGACCTCCGTGGGAGTTCCCATTGAGGTTCATTGGGTTTAGAACCCGACATGTCTGTGGTGATGCAGGTTTGATCCCTGGCCTTGCTCAGTGGGTTAAGGATCCGGCTTTGCCACAGGCTGTGTTATAGATCTCAGATGCTGCTAGGTTCTGGTGTGGCTGTGGCGTAGGCTGGCAGCTGCAGCTCTGATTCGACCCTTAGCCTGGGAACCTCCATATGCTGCTGGTGTGGCCCTAAAAAGAAAAAAAATAATAAATGAAAAAAAATGAGAGACCCCCAGGAGGGTCTCGCCCCTTTACCACGTGCTAACACAGGGAGCAGACAGTCATCTATGGCCCTGAAAAGACCCCCTCAACAGATGCTGAATCTACAGGCACCTTGATCTCGAGTCCAGCCTGCAGAACTGTGAGGAACAGAAATCCATTGTCTGCAAACCTCCCCGTCCACTGTGTTTATTATAACAGTGGAACAGCTGAAGACACCAGTGCCTGAATTTAGGATTCAGGGTCCAGGGTTAGTTCCTGTCCACTCCTCCCTGCGGGTCTCTGGGTTGAGGGCGCCCGGTCACAGAGGACATCTGCCTCTCGCCTTGGGATTTGCTGGCCGTCCCCACGCGGCACCTGCATGCGAGGGCCACACCTGAGAGGACTCATGTCCGCCACCCTCATTCCAGTCTGCCTGCCTTGTTCCCTTTTCAGACCCACTTCCCTGGCAGCCCTCAAGTCCTTTGTCACCAATGTCAGGTCTCTAGGCTGTCAGATGGGACCCTCCAGGTTTCCTGTTTCTTCCCTGTGAGCACAGACTCTTTGTGATTCTTTGTAGCGAGAGCTGGCTGTCATTCTTCCCTCCCCTTGAAAGGGAGCTACAACCTCTTCTCGGAATTTCATTTGGATACTTAATTACCCAGCGTCTCCACGGGCAGGGCAGAACGGGTGTACATGTTGAGTCTTTTACTTCTCAGAGTGCCTGAGACCAGGTTGGTGGACTGTACTTAAAGGGAACAAAAGATTTTGAAGGAATCAGGCACTGATATGTCAGGAGGGTCCTGTACGGCTGACGCCCGGAGGTTCGATGCCGTGGTGATCCTGGCTGACGTCTACCCTGTGCTGAGCCTTCCTGGGGGTGATTTTACGTGCAGAACCTGTTACAGGCATTCCTTCCCAGCTGCTCCACCAGGAATGCGAGTCACTGCTGTGTGACGGGACCAGACGGGGCTCCAAGGGGGGACGTTGTGGCCAGGGGGCTGCAGTCAGGCCTCTCCCTTGGGTGTCCTGTTTGTTGTGGTCTCAGACATTTTCAAGGAGCTTGGCATGTTGTGCCTGATTAAAAAACAGTCGTCCCAAAGCATTTCTGGTTCATTCCCCAATGGATAAAAATGTTGAATACGTGCTCCAGTCTAGATTTCTCGGTATGTCTTTATGTATGATATTGCAATGACACATTAGGTACGTTACAAAATAGTCACAGAACTAGAAATGTTAGAAGGATAAGCTAAAATGAAATCAGCTATATTTAGAAGTTTTAAATGAATAGCACCCAAGAACTTTTCCAGCAAATTTTTCTTTTTTCAATAGGTCTTACAGAAAGGATGTATTTACGTATGTTCCTTTTTTTTTTTTTTTTTTTTTTTTTTTTTCTTTTTCGGGCTGCACCTGTGGCATATAGAAGTTCCCAGGCTATGGGTTGAATCGGAGCTACCGCTGCCGGCCTACACCACAGCCACAGCCACTCAGGATCTGAGCAGCATTTGCAACCTACACCACAGCTCACAGCAACGCTGGATCCTTAACCTGCTGAGTGAGGCCAGGAATCGAACCTGTGTCCTCGGGTGCTAGTCAGATTTGTTTCTGCTGAGCCATGAGGGGAACTCCTGAACATTTTATTTTAAATTCCAATCATGTTGACACTCAGCTTTAATCACCATCCAGACAGAGGTGGTGATTGGATGTCTGTTTCTTATGTGCCTTCTTTCTTCCCACTCATGCGCTAAGTGAAGGTTTTTATTGCAATAGCTAGTAAATATAATTCTCCATGATAGTAATCAGTGGTTGTTTGTTGCAAACTAATTGTATGGTGTGGCTTTTTGATATTTTCAAATAATAGAAACGCTTCACTCTGAATACTTGCACACTGATGGGAAGTTGCTTTACCAGCGGAAGTTAAGCGCATGTGTTCCTAAGACATACGCGTCTTCAGCTTTCTTGTCTGACTCTTGTCCGTCTGTCGTATCAGCAATGTCTTGTAAAATGAGTAGGGAAGTGAGTGTTCCCTCCAGTTTTCCCTGATTTCTTTAGAACTGATGTCATTTCTTTCTGTGATGTTTGGGGAATTCACCCATGAAGCCATCCAGTCCTAGATTTGAGAAGGTTTTTTTTTTTGTTTGTTTTTTTCAGCCACATCCAAAGCAAATGGAAGTTCCCAGGCCAGGGATGGAGCCCACACCACAGCAGCGACCCCAGCCACTAGAGTGAAAATGCTGGGTCCTTAGCCCACTGAGCCACAAGAGAACTCCTCCATTCTTGAAGATTCTTTCTTTTTTCTTTTTTGTCTTTTCAGGGCTGCACCTGCGGCATATAGAAGTTCCCGGGCTGGGGGTCCCATCGGAGCTTTATCCGCTGGCCTACACCACAGCCACAGCAACACCAGATCCAAGCTGTATCTGTGGCCTGCACCACAGCTCACAGCAACACCAGATTCTTAATCCACGGAGCGAGGCCAGGGATCGAACCTTTGTCCTCATGGATGCTAGTCAGCGTCCTTTCTGCTGAGCCACGACGGGAACTCCTTGAAGGTTCTCAAATGCAGATCCCATTTCTTTAATAGAGCTACGGCTAGTTAGGTATTAGAGACTTCTGGAGTGAGCTTTCTGTCTTTCAAAGAACTTGTTCCCCTTTATATGTTGTCAATGTTACTGATATGAAGTTGCTTATAATGTTTTTTATATCCTTTTAATGATGTTAGGATCTGTAGGGCTGTCCTTCTCTTACGGGAAATTTGGATCATTTTCTTTTTTTCTTGATCAGTCTTGCTAACAGTCCACCAATTAAATTGATCATTTTAAAGAACTAGATTTTGGTTCGATGGATTTTCTGTGTTCTCTTTTTTTCCTGTTTCATTGATCTTCTCTCCTATTTTAATTCTTTCCTTTAACTTTTTGATTTTAATGTTCTCTTTCCCCCTCACTTTCTTAAGATAAAAAGCTCAGATTGTATATCTTCTTACAGTTTTTTTTTGGATGTGACAATTTAGATCACTGATCTGAGACCTTCTCTAAAAATTTAATGGTATAAATTTTCCTCTAAAAATGTCTTAGCTATACCCCACATATTTTGATATATTTTTTGTTCTCTGCAAAATATTATCTAATTTCCCTTAGCGATTTCATCTTTGACCAACATCTTACATAAAAGTGTTATTTAATCTCAAATAGTTTTGAGTTTTCAAATAACCATTCAATTTTTTTTTTTTTTTTTTTGTCTCTTTTTTAGGGCCACACCTGAGGCATATGGAATTCCCAGGCTAGGGGTCAAACTGGAACTGCAGCTGCCGGCCTACACCACAGCCACAGCCATGCCCGATCCTTAACCCACAGAGCGAGGCCAGGGATCAAACCCACATCGTCATAGATCCTAGTTGGGTTCGTTAACCACTGCGCCACAACGGGAACTCCTGCCCAGTCAATTATTAATGCCTGTTTTATTTCTGCTGGGTTAGCAAACTTCCTTTGTATGATTTCAGGTTATTTAAAAATTTTTGAGAATTGTCCTCTGGATCGTAGTATGTTCCATCTTGTTGAATGTTTCATGTGCACTTGAAAATAGTAAGTATTCTGCTGTTGTTGGGTCAAGTGTTATATACATGGAGATTAGGTTAAGTGCTTTTTTTCTTTTTCTTTTCAGCCACCCCTGTGGCATATGGAGTTCCCGGGCCAGGGATCAGATCCGAGCTACAGTTGTGAACCAAGGCACACCTTTGGTAATACCGGATCCCTAACCCACTGTGCTGGCTGGGGGATGGAACCAGTGTCATAGTGCTGGGCCTCAGTGGGAACTCCACCTTGATAGTGTTTTGAAGTATACAGCACCTTCGTATCTCCTTTTTTTTTTTTTTTTTTTTTTCTTTTTTTGTCTTTTCTAGGGCCACTCCCACGGCATATGGAGGTTCCCAGGCTAGGAGTCCAATCAGAACTGTAGCCACCGGCCTATGCCAGAGACACAGCAGTGCAGGATCCGAGCCTCGTCTGAGTCCTACAGCACAGCTCATGGCAATGCCAGATCCTTAACCCACTGATTGAGGCCAGGGATGGAACCCGCATCCTCATGGTTCCTAGTTGCATTCGTTTCTGCGGCCCCACGATGGGAACTCCTGCTTTATACTTTAGAGAGTTTTCACTGTGTTGGCGTGGAGCTGAGAGCCACACCTTCCTGGGAGCGTGTCAGCTAACTGTTTTCTCTAAAGGATGAAGCACTCACAATATCTGTTGTCTTACTGAGCGGGTTCAAGTATTGGAAACTGCCTGTGTTTTCTGTGGCAATTGAGAAAGTAGGGACATTGGGTTAAGCACTTCTAGAACAGCCATGATTACCTGATTATTTAAAATGCCGTCTTCGATGCACTGTGGCGCTTTGTATGGATGTAGACATCCCTGTGGTTGTAAGGGGCCTGGGTTGAAGGTGGCGGGTCGGGCCATTGTTGACCCCCGTCTGATAACCGGCCCTCTCTTAATGGGCTCCCGGGAGACCTGCCTTAACCTCCCCATTCCCTGCAACTCTCGTGCTGACTGCGAGTCGGCCAAGGGTGTCTTTCACCCCGTGGGTTGCTGCGGGACACAGTGTCTGTTTTACCACCTGCCCGCCTCTCCTCCCGCTGTGGCCTTTGCCCGGAGCCTGTGGTGGAGGCCAGTTGAGGACCCGGCCCTGTGAGGAGGGACAGAATTGCTTTCTGTACAGCAGTGTTCTCAGAACACAGCCGAAGAAGCATGGTCCTTGGGTAATCATTGCTTCACAGCACAGCACAACACTACACAACACAACACGTCACAGCACAATACTACACAGCACAGCACAATACTATACAACACAACACAATACTACACAGCACAGCACAATACTATACAACACAATACTACACAATACTACACAGCACAATACAACACAACACTACACAACACAGCACAATACTACACAGCACAATACTACGCAACACAGCACAATACTACACAGCACAATACTACACCACACAGCACAATACTACACAATACTACACAATACTACACCACACAGCACAATACTACACAATACTACACAATACTACACCACACAGCACAATACTACACAATACTACACCACACAGCACAATACTATACAATACTACACCACACAGCACAGTACTACACCACGCAGCACAATACCACACAATACTACACCACACAGCACAGCACCACACAGCACAGCACTACACCACACAGCACAGTACTACACAGCATAATGCAACACAGTACTACATACACAACACGGGTGCTGAGCGCAGGGCGCGTTCCCAGGGTTTGCTCTGATGGGCTGGTGCAGGGAGCCGCAGCAGCCCCGTACCGTCCGTCCCCTCGGCTGCTCTGGGGCGCGCCGTCACCAAGGCCGGAGGCATTGCTGTTTGGCTTTGGGGCCGAGTGGGGAGGTCGGAGCGCCGGGACACGCGCGGGAGATGGGGTCCCTGCCGAGCGGAGGACGCAGAGCCCCCGCCTCCGCAGAGGCTCCTCCTCGCGTCACGTCACTGACGGCTCCCTCCTCCCCCAGGTGTGGAGAAGCTCATCCGCCACCTGCGGGCACACCGCGTGCCCTGCGCCGTGGCCACCAGCTCGGGGTCCGAGTCCTTCCAGATGAAGACCAGCAGGCACGGGGACTTCTTCAGCCTGTTCCACCACGTCGTCCTGGGGGACGACCCCGAAGTCAGGAGCGGGAAGCCAGAGCCGGACATCTTCCTGGCTTGTGCCAGGAGGTTCTCTCCCGTTCCTCCCGCGGAGAAGGTGAGCGGCAGGGGGCGCCTCGGGCCTGGGGGGTGCCCCTGCGGCAGGGGCAGAGGCCTTTGTGTCCACGTGGACGGCTACGGCGGCGCCCCTCAGAACTCAGGAAGAGGGGTCCCCAGATGGGGGGATGCAGGGGAGCTCCCTCCCTTCTGTGGGGGAGCACGGTTGCCCACGCCGCCCGGCCAGGGGATAGCCTGGGCACCTCGCCCGGGCCGGGGGCTGCAGCGCTGCGGCGCCGCCGCGTTCTGCTGTGTGATGGGCTGACGCGGAGCGGAGTCTGCTGTGTGATGAGCAGACGTGTTCCTCGCGGCCCAGCCGTGGCGACAACACTCAGGAGCCCCAGCCCCTGGCACTTCTCAGTGATGTTTCATGACTGTCATCGTGGTGACCTTGGGTTTTGGCTGAGACGTTTCCAACTCCGGTGTGTTTCTCCCCTGGAGGGGGGCCGCCGGCCCGCCTCTCAGGCTGCCCTTCATGACGCGGGGGCGCCGTGCGGGTGGGGAGCGTGAGTGGCGGGTGCTTGCTCAGCTCTGCCGATTCCAGAACACCGGGGGCTTCTGCCGCGAAGACGCTCACATTTCGCAAAGTGGGGGACCAGGCGGCACCTGTTCCGCAGAACAAAGGCGCCGACGCGTCGGCCACATGACTTTCATTGGGGAAGGTGATGTGGGGTCGTGAGCGAAATCAGGTGGCGGTAATGATGACGCTTTCTTCGTTGTTGCGCTTTTGCACATGCGCCGCATTTGTTGACTGCATCCTACCGCAGTCTCAGTGGTCTCCAGAAGGCTTCTTCAGAGGGTTCCTGCTGGTGATGCCAGTGTGCCCACAGCAGGCGGGGCATCCCTCAGCGTTCCCCCCCGAGTCCCTGTATTGGAGGGCACCGTGCTTCGTGGGGATTAGCGCAGGGAACAGCACTTCCATGAAGGGTCTTCTCGCCATTGGGTGCTCCAGGGACCAGTGGGCCAGAGAGGGGACGCTAGCCATTGTCCACCCAAGTCATAACCTCAAAACCGCCTCTAAAAGCAGCCGAGAGGGGGGATTTTTGAATGAGTTAAGGCTTTTTCTGGTTCTGGCTGAACTTTCTGCGTGGAACCTGGTAGAGCAGTAGAAGCACACTCTCCTGTGCTCTGAGTTTCTGGCCTCTGCTGGGGGTCCCATAGCTCAGTTCAGTTCTGGCACTAACCCCACCGTTAGTACAGATGCCTGGTAAGGGCTCAGCGCCCCCCTCAGGCCCCCAGCCACGCGTGGGATCCCAGGCCGCTCACATTCTCTGCGACCAGCTCCCAGTGTGAGGTTCCCACGCAGCCCCCTTCTCCGTTTTCCTCGTTTTGGAGAACGAGTCCCAGAACTGGCAAGGACACATATGGCTTTTCCTGGTTTATTTTTAAGAGCACTGGGCAGGAACAGCACAGCGGAAGAGGTGCTTAGGGCACAGTGTGCGTGGCTGGGACAGGTGTGAGCTTCTGTGACCTCTGGGCTCACTGCCCTCTCAGCCCCTCCACGTGTTCAGAAGCTCCAAGAACCTTGGATTTTAGGCTCCATTTCCTGGTGGCCGTTGATTCCGTCACTGGCCACTGGTGATTGCATCTCTGGACCTGGAGGCTGGGGAGTGGGTTGAAGCTTCCCACCCTCTAGTCTTGCCTGGGCCTTTCTGTCAATCAGCCTCCATCCTGAGCCCACCTAGGGAACCAGGAGGGTCACTTCATTTGCATAAAGTCAGGGTGGTTGAGGGGGGCTTATGCCGAAGAACAAAAGATGCTCGGCTTGCCCAGGAATTTCCAAGGGTTTCAGGAGCTCAGAGCTGGATCCAGGAACAGAGGGCAGATATTCATATTTTTATTACATCTCTGCCACCAGAATCATGTGTATCCATTGAGTGACAGTGGCTGGAGCGCAGGCCTGGCAATGTACATCTACAGGCTGATTCAGCGCCACACGTGCTTGACCGGGGTGGAGCCTCAGATGGCCCAGCCCCTAGGCCGCAGAGTCAAACATGCGTGTCAAGGGCTGGGGGACAGGCCCTGGGCGCAGTGTGATTCTGCTTCTTACATAGGGACCTCCGTGTGTCTGCGTGCTTGGCATCCCACCACAGATCCATAGACGTGGGCTCTTCTTCCCCAAGAGCTTCCTGCTGCTTGAGGAATTGCCCATCGCTTTAGGAGATAAAGCCCTTTCCCCCCCAGGTGCCATCTCCTGTGGCTGCAGATGCTGTTTATCTGCTCACGGGTAAGTAAAGTGCCACCCACCCTGCCCAGCCCACCCTCCTACACGGCTCCGAGTCGGAGGCCCCTGCTTCCGGCCCCTGCACTGCATAAGAAGTTCCCTACAGCAGCCCAGACTCTCTCTAGGGACTCAAGAATCGCATGAAATGCCCTAGATCTTTGAGGTCCACTGCATCAAAGGGAAAGCAGCAGGACAGGACCTAAGAATGGGTCCCCAAGCCTCTCTGGTACTGTCCCCTGCATCGGGAGAGCAATGCAAGTATGGAATGTGGGGGGCTCCACAACCAGGGGCTCTCTGCATCCGAGCAAACTCCCACCACACACACGGCACCTGAGCAAACGCCAAAGCCTTAGGCGGAGGTGGCTGGGAAACAGGACAACCTGTAGGACAAATACCTGCATACGTTAAGTGTGGCTTAGTGACAAGGGTGGTACTCAGGGAGCACTGAGAGCTCCAGTGCTCTCAGTAAAACCCAAGTAGCGTAAAAGGGGGAATTGATGTGAAGGCATTAGCTACTGTTTAACTGGGAGAAAACGCCAGCAGAGCTGGCATTCACTAAGGTTTCATTGACAATATACTCTTCTAAGTTATTGATGTATCATTCTTTGTGCTTCAAATATGCAATAATACTGTGCCATCTTCAAAAGTCCCCTTAACCCATGCTCATACTCCTGAGCATTCACTGAGTGCTTGCTGTGTACCAAGGAAACACGTAGGAGGCCTCTACTAAATCTCAGAGGCTGCGTGGGGCAGAGGTGACCATGGGGAAGAGGTTATCGTTGCTCCAGCTTTTATAGCACATGAGCATCTGGAGGCTCCCAGACAACAGTGAGGGGACTCAGAGTCCAGACCCCTGGTTGTGTGAGCTCTGCCACTTGAGTGTCTTCATGCCAGAACGTGCATCTTTGTTGCAAAATAAAAATGATGGCCTTATTTACACGTGATTTCTTGAGTTGATAGTTACGGCATTACAAGTGCAACCTGAAATCAGTTTTGAAAAGCATAGCAGTCACTCTACTTTGCCTTTTTTAGTTTTCTTGTTAAGAGCCGACTTTCAGGGTTTCTTTTGAATTACTTGGTTTGGTTTGTTTTGCTTTCTAGAAAGTGTCGCACAGTAAGCTTTTATAAACCTAGAGAGTCAAAAAAGAATGACAAATGTAGGAATTCCCATGGTGGCTCAGTAGAAATGAATCCGACTCATATCCACGTGGATGCGGGTTCGATCCCTGGCCCCACTCAGTGGGTTAAGGATCCAGTGTTGCCATGAGCCGTGGTGTAGGTCACAGGCACAGCTCTGATCTGGGGTGGCTGTGGCTGTGGCCAGCAGCTGCAGCTCTGATTCGACCCCCAGCCTGGGAACTTCCATATGCTGCTGGGTGTGGCCCTCAAAAGACAAAAATAAGGGCAGGGGGAGAACAAATGTATTTTAACTTGTGAGTTCTGATTAACTATGCAGTGGTGTCATCATAAAACCCAAACCATTTCTTCAATTACAGAAGGCATCCTGAGCAGACTTTTCAACATGTGAAATGGCAGTTAATGTTTTATGTAATCTCTCGACAAAGAAACGTGTTACTTTAAAATTCATCCTCTAGTTTTTCTGGTGACTGGTATATGTGGCCAGAGTCTGCAGGCGTGTGCAGGCTGTCGTGCGGCTGCTGTTTATTATTTTCTGTGAAGACCCGCTTCCCCTCCCAGGTAATGGGCATCAGGGGGGACATTGCTCTAGGCAGGTTTAAAGTTGGCATCGCGCAGCCAGGTGAGCTGAGTTGGGCCTCTGTCTTTTGGGGGATTGGATGTTCTTTGTTATTCTCTCACTTCTCGACACCCTGTTAGGAGACCCCGCTGTGCTGGAGCTTTTCCTGGGGGTGCAGAGAGCCCCAGGGCCATAGTCAGCCACCTGCAGGGCCTCGGCGGACCCTGCAGCCTCGGCCCTCACTGCCCGGGCCTCAGGACCCTCTTCTGTTCCTGCCACCTGGCACCACTAAGCAAAATACAGGGGCCTCTGGTCACTGGTCTGTGCTGCTGTTTCATGTCTCCTGCAGCCTGATGGACCACACCGTCCCCTATTTCATTAAAAAAAAGAAAAAAAAAATGACCGTGACTTTACCTTCCTACCTCCTCCCCTTACACAGCCTTTCTTTCGTCACACCTGCCCCTGCTTGGTGTTCCTGCAGAGTGTCTGTGGACTAGCTCACTCACGGTCCCGAGGTCTGTTGTGGAGGCGAAAACCTTTCCTGTACACTCTTAGGTGCTGCGTTTGGGGGCCTGTCACTGAAAGCGAACAAAGGCATTAGCAAGAGAAAATACAGGTTTCTGTTTGCGTAAGAGCAAGGCAGTTCACAGAAAAATGGGATCAAGGAGGCAGTTCGAGCCTGGGGCTCATCCATCATCTTCATGGGGATTGGGGAGAGACAGAGGAGCCCTTCTGGGGGAACTCGTGGCTTTTAGGAACAATGAACAGGCTCCTAGGGGAAGAGATGGGAGAGATGAGAGTGTAGGACCATGTCTGTTTAGGCGACTTCTTGTCCAGCCCCGACCTGTGCAGACTCATCCTCAGCCATAAAAGTCAACCTTCCTGGCTTGTGAAACTGCTGGGGAGGCTATTTACGACAGGTACATTCTCGAGGGAGCCTTTGCTTTTAGGAAGATAAGGAGAATTTAGAAAAAGCCCCTTCCTGCTGCTGTTGATTCTCTAATGTCTTCAGCTCAGAATAACCCGTGGGCAACCTTGGCATGTTCAGGAGCCCCTTCCCCACCGAGAGGCCCTTGTCTTTCTTCCGCACACCCCCGGGTCCCTCTCTTGCTTCCTCCTCCGAACCTTCAGCATCTTGCTGGCCAAAGGCAAGGCCTCCACATTTCCCAGTGACCTAAGTCCTGCCTTCCTCCCTCGTACTTGCCCCTCCCGCGTGGCCTCAGGGCGTCCTGCTCTCCAGGAGCCCTTGGTCTGGCTGCGCCTTTAGCCAGCTGGTCCATGCCAACCTCGGGGACCTCCCGGACCCCGCCAGGTGCCGTGGTCCCCGTGTGGGACCGCATCCTCACCCTCTCTCACTCCCGGCCCACGTGTCCTCCAACTCTCCGCTCCCCCTCCTCCTAAGACGGGCCCCTTTCCTCCCAGCTCCTCTCCACCCGAGTGACGTCGCGAACACGGAGGACCTCAGCGGGGTTCCTTCTCGGCTCCCCAGACGCTCGGCAGCACCGCCCCCTGCCGGCAGCGCCGCTGAAATGACTTCTGTAGCGCACGGTCCTCTGGATTGCGGCGCAGGATGGATTACGCAGCTGGTCCTAGATTTTTGCTGTTGCCATTCAGAAACGGGCTACCTGTGATCCACAGAGGTGGCGCACGTATCCATCCACACAGCATTTAGGGTGTGAAAGCATAACTGCCTGCTCGCCACTCCGGCGGATGGAATGAAGGGAGAGACGCCCCCTTCCCGGGCGGCAGGTGCGGTACACCTGCGCCACACGCCCTCCCCTGTCACCTGAACGGGCCTCACCGCCACTGAACACCACGTGCTTGGTCATTGCCGCTGGTATTTTCCCCGCCCCCTCACCTCCGCGCACCGGAACACACCCAGTGATGGCAGGAGTGTCTCCCTTCACTCTTAGGAAGACCGGATACCACCGCGGGCTCTTAACCGTGCGCACATGTCAGGTTTCTGTTCCGTTTTACTCGCAGCGACTCCTGGTAACTCGACCGCTAAGCGCTTAGTTTTTCTCATTCTCTGGATTCATGGGCACAGACCCCTACGCCAGGCAAGACGTACAGGGGTGACTGTGTGTTCCTGTGCTCGGTAGCCTCACCCGACCCGAGGGGCTGCTTTATCATTTATTCTTATGACATAGTTGCACAAATAGGATCGCGGAGCCGTCTTAGTGCGTTTGTGCGTTTGTGCATGTGCTTGCGAGATCTTCGCGTACCGCGATTTCACTGGACCGTCAATCTCCTCAGGGCATCGTAAGAGCCTGTACGCTTGACCCCTCAGCTTCAAGCCACTGTCACAGGAGGCAGGTTTGACAGGGCTCCAGATGCTGAGATGCGTGAGTTGTATGCTGGATTTCTGAAGAATGAGCGAAGCAGTCGTGCACACAGGTGGTCTTACTAGACAAGCACAGGTCACTAGACCAGAGAGGACAGGTAACCCGCAGGGCCAAGACTTTCTTCCAGAATTCCTGGTTGTGCCTGTGGAATGTTTCTAAAGCCACCAGGGTGATGGCGCTGTTCCGCTCTGATTCTGTGTCACACGCCCTGGTCCCCACGGCACCCCCTGAGGTGTAAACCCCTTGCCTGGCCCCTTGCTCTCTTGATGCCTACGCCCCGTTCCACCTCACCATTGTTCTGTGTAGTAACCTATGCGCGGTTAGGGGGTTGGGGTAAAACCCGCCTGTCTGCAAAGGCTCCTAGGGAGCAACAGCGAGTAAAGTGCCTGAGAAACACTGCGTTAGTCCTAGGCCAGCTTAAACCAATTCGAAGTCAGTGGACCCAGTAATTTCCAAGGATGGCATTTAATCAGTTCAGGGGTGATTTTCTGCAGCATCCCTCCTTTTCCAGCCAGAGAAGGTGCTGTGCTTGGGGGGGGGGGGACACCCCTGCTTAAATGCCTCCCCCCCATTTAATACGGGACACCCACTGTCTCCAGCTCTATAACCTGAATCCCATCTGCAAAGTCGTTTTCCCATGAGAGAGACCCCAGGCACAGGTTCTGGGAAGTAAGGCCTGGGCCCCTTAGGAGTTCCTGGGGCCCGCTGCCATGCCTCATCTCAGCCTCAGTTCTCCCACTCACCAAACATGGATAGGAGTGTCAGCCTTAATGAGATTATTGCTCTGGATGCAGGAGGAAGGCTTACTCCAGGCAGGCCCCCAGCTCTCTCCCTCTGCATTCTTTTTTTTTTTTTTTCATGGTTTAAAATACATATTTAATGATGGGTAAATACACCAATGATCAGAAAAACTGAAGAGTGCCATTCTCATTACAATGTGATATGAAAGTGCTGTGGAAAGACATTTCATAAAGCAAAAAGTCAAGTTTAATTTCACAAAAACTGACACCATTAAAACCAATGTGATTATTTGCCCCCATCCAGTCACTGAGCTTACAATATTATAAAAATATGTTAAAACTTGTTTCTTCATGTAAAAAAAAAACCCAGTGTGTTTCATAATTATCAGAGATGCTCATTCCCATACAGCTAGTATAAATTTGATTATTAGAAAGTTTTGGGAGTCCCTATCGTGGCGCAGTGGTTAACGAATCCGACTAGGAACCATGAGGTTGCGGGTTTGATCCCTGGCCTTGCTCAGTGGGTTAAGGATCCCATGTTGCCGTGAGCTGTGGTGTAGGTTGCAGATGCAGCTCAGATTCCGCGTTTCTGTGGCTCTGGCGTAGGCCGGCGGCTATGGCTCTGATTAGACCCCTAGCCTGGGAACCTCCATATGCTGCTGGAAGTGGCCCTAGAAAAGGCAAAAAGACAAAAAAAAAAAAAAAAATTAGTTAAAAAAAATTTGAAAAATTTTATTTCCTTAAAACCGCTTGGTTCATTTACCATTTGATATCAGATAGCTATTTGCTGTCCTGAGGTACCAAAAATAAAATAAAATAAAAACAGCAATATTGATACTCTGGGTTTCTTGTTAGGTAGATCCTGAAGGCTAAACTTTGGAATTTCACCAGAGGGAGCATACAGAATTCTCTTTGAAGACACTTTTTTTTTTTTTTGCCAGTTGTTTCAATCTGGAAGCCAGCAGATTGTGGTTCATTGTGGGGCCCAACCAGGACACAATGTTCATCAAAAATAAAGGCCTCCTCATTGTTTCTTGCTGCTTCTAGATCATTCTTTGGGGGGTTCAGATTCCTGATTCTTCCAGAGCCTTCTGCACAGCACCCCTTCACCGATGTGCTGACCTTTGTCCCCAAGTCCGGAGGTCACAAGGAGGCCGGTAGTCACACTCGCAGGCAGGCTGGGGTCCAGCACAGCCCAGCAGTCACTCAGTAGGGCTGACCCTCCAGGGGCAGTGAGGGCACCTCCTCCCTGCCACTGTCCTCCGAGATGTGGAAGCCGAGTCGGGGGCTAAAATGCCTTAGAGCTATAAGGAGCTAAGTGTAAGGGAGGTGTTAGTGCCCCCACCCCACTGGCATGTTCTCAGGGTGGTGGAGGAACACTGGCATAATGCAGTATTTATTTGCCTTCACTTGATGTTTCCCTTCCCAAACTCTGTTGTCGTTGCTGGAGTCTGTATTGAAGTTAAACAGTGCTTCCGGTGTGTAGTTTACCAGTGACTAAAAGTAACCCTGTCCTATGGCCAGGCGGGCACCTGTTGGGGGCCTGGAGGACCACCGGGAGCTCCCCAGTCCTGGGTGGGTTTCATGGCTCTCACTCCACCGTGCTGAGCGTCCGCTGGCCAGTCTCTGAGAAGCAGAGACCGTCGGGTATGGGTCTGCGCTCGCCCTGGGATCCATGCCGTGTGAAGGGTGTGGCTCAGCTTGGCCCCTGGGTTGACAGACACCCCCACACCCCATTTGCCCGCCCCAAGGAGAGCCCCGGAGACTCAGGGCCTGCCGTTTACACTCCTTGACAACTTCCTAATGGCTCTGCACCTGCCTTGAGGGGTCTGCTGCCCTCTCTGCAGCATGTCTGGCTGTGCTCAGCAGCACCCCTCCCTCCGTGCCGCCCCCCCCCCCGCCCCCCAGCGCCAGCATCTTCACTGTCCTCTAGACCACCGTGTCCCCGTGCTGCGATGGGGGTGCACGTGAACCCCCGCTTATGGAGGGCAGGGTGGGGTGCCTCCATGGTCCCCCTACACTGCGGAGACACTACACTCCGCCCAGCGAGAGGAAGGGGTTTCGGGCAGGACACACGCCGTGGTGACTGACCGCGTGCCCCCCTGGTGCCTTCTGTCCTGAGGAGGCATCACAGGGAGGAGCCTCCCGGAGCTACTCATGTCCTCACTCCCATTCCTAATGAAATAAAAGCGTGACCGCAGCGCCAGAGCCCGTAGGCACTTAAAAATGGTCATTCGCCTCGTCAGATTGTATGTATTGTAAAGGAATTATGCACAGGTAAGATGAGAACCCTCCCAGAAAACAAGGCCGGAGATCTCATTCGTGAGAATCACGCTAGTGTCGCGTGTACCTTGTCCAGACGCCCCCAGGGGAGATTCCCCAGAGCACTGGTTTTGTGGACCTGCCTTGGTTTTCTCTGACAACAGATTTCCACTTCTGGGCAACTTTTCCAGCAAAGTTGAAAACAGATTTGTCCACGGGAATCCTTCTGGAACCTTTTTTGTTTCCAGCTATAGTGCTTCAGGAATCCCCCCCGGTCCCTCATTCAGGGTGAAGAATCTCTGGACTGCTGTGCCAAGAACATTTTTGAAACCTCAAACCTCATACATCCTGCTGGATCACCCGGAAGTGAACGTTATACACAAACAATTCATGTAACTCAACAAAACACACAGGGAGTTCCCGCTGTGGCACAGTGGGGTATTGATCTGACATTGCTGCAGCTCCGGTGTAGTTTGCAGCTCCAGCTCAGATTCCGTCTTCGACCCCTGCCTCAGGAACTTCCATATGCCGTGGGGGCAGCCGAAAAAGCAAACAAAAAACAACCCGATTGAAAAGTGAGCACAAGACCTAAATAGGCATTTCTCAAAACACACAAACAAACAAACATGGCCAGTAGGCACCTGAAAAGATGCTCAGCATCACTGATGTAGAGAAATGCCAATCAAAACTGCAGTGAGGTACCACCCCACATTGGTCAGGATGGCCATCCTTAATAAGTTAACAAATAACGGTTAACGGGGAGGGTGTGGAGCAAAGGGACCCCCTCCCACGCTGTTGGTGGGAATGTAAATCGGTACAACCACTGTGGACAACCGTATGGAGGTTCCTCAGAAAACTCGAATCGCCATGTGATCCGACAGTCCCACTCCTGGTAATATATCCAGACAAAACTGTAATTCAAAAAGATACATGCATTCCTGTGTTCACTGCAGCACCATTCACAATAGCCAAGACATGGAAACAACCTAAATGTCCATCAACAGATGAATGGATAAAGATGTGCTACATATATACAATGGAATATTCCTCAGCCATGAAAAGGACAAAATAATGCCATTTGTAGCAACATGGATGCAACCAGAGAGTCTCATACTAAGTGAAGGAGGTCAGACAGAGAAAGACAAATGCCATATGATATCATTTATATGTGGCGTCTAAAATGTGACACAAAGGAACCTGTCTACAAAACAGAAACAGACTCACAGACATAGAGAACAGACTTGTGGCTGCCAAGGGGGAGAGGGAGGGAGTGGGATGGACGGGGAGTTTGGGGTTCGTAGATGCCAACTATGGCCTTTAGGATGAGTACACAGCAAAGCCTTACTGTACAGCACAGGGAACTCTGTCTGTCTCCTGGGATAGACTCTGATGGAGAAGAATATAAAAAATGAATTATATATGTGTATAACTGAGACACTTTGCTGTTTAGCAGAAATTGGCACAACATTGTAAATCGACTATATTTTAATAATTGAAGGAAAGAAGTGAACATTAATACAACCATTGAGAGATGAATAAAAAGATCACCAGCGTGGCCTGGACGTCAGCACATCTTCACCTCCAGAAACGCTGACTTGCAACGTTGTGTGTGAAAACCAGCTGGCCTCTGGTTGGTGGGCACTCGGTTGGTTTGCAGGGAGAAGAGGTGAGGCGTCGGTGTGAACACCAGAAACTAAATCCTGGAGGACCTTGCCTTCCTAGACCTGTTGTCCCTGGTACACAGGCTGCCGGGCCATCCACAGCCAGTGTTTGCATCCAGAGGCCTGAGATGCAAACACTGGCACGTCCCACGTCCTGCCTGGGCAGTTGTGACGTGGCGGCAGCCCCGGAACCTCAGCCGTCCATCAGCTCTTTTGGCAACGAGGAGTCTGGTCCATCCCAGGTCCAGGAGTTACTGGGGCTCCCCTGGTGTGGAACGTCACTCCCACGTGTGGGCGGAGGCATCTGTCCCCCACTGATCCTGCTGTGCTTACGCCTGCCTCTTCCGTAGCGAAGCCTAAAGGCAGGCAGAACGTGCTGTGCTCCTGCCCTTCTAGGCATCTGCGGAGTTACATCATCCCCACCCCAGAAACATTTGTTTCCTTTCCCCAAACCACAGGCAGTAGCGCTCTAAGACATCAGATGGCGGTTCTCCGTCTGCGAAAGTGCTGATTGAAAATCACGCTCAGCGCCCTGTACCCGCTGTGGGAGTGTGATTGGGCGGCCGTGACACCATGCCACACGCTCTGCAGCCTTAACCGCAGGCATGCAGATCCTTGCACCTCTGGAGGCTGGCAGGGCAACCTGAGGGTCCTGGCAGCTTCTGCTTCTGCTGAGGGTGGTTGTCCTCATGTGGGCTTTCCTCTGACCTCGAAGGGAGGGGCAGAAAGAGTCACTTCCCTCTTCCTCCTCTTGTAGCGACACCGGCGGGGCCTCCCTTGGGACCCATTTCACCTGAAACCGTTCTAGGGACCCCGTACACGGGGCGTTAGGGTTTAGCATTTGGATCTTGGGGAACACAGTTCAGCCCATAGTGTCCAGGTGGATGTATTAGTCATGTAGGGGATAATCTTCCAGGCCACTGTCATCATAGTTTAGCTCTCAACACGGGACAGTGACAGGGCTTTTGGAGGGCACCTGCCTTTCATGAGTGTCATGCGGAAGGCGGAGGAAACAGATGTGATCATACACATTCCTTGAATACAGAGAGGAAGTAGGAAGAGGAAAAGAGGTTTCTAGATGACCATCTAGAAACTATTAACACTGGTTTTATGAATCTTTAAAATGCTTGGTGCCTTTGAGAGCTTTGCTGGGTTTTCCGGTGGTTTCTGACAAATTAGTGGACACAGAATCTATGTTATTAAAAGAGAAAATGAGAAAAAGGGGTTTGAACTGTCTTGAAGTCCTTTGCTCAGCAGTTAATTTACATGCATACACGTTAATACGGACACTAAGAGTACCTCAGAGCATAGTTTTCACGAATAAAATGACAGAATTCCTTAGGAAGCTTCCCACCCATGTCTGCCGGCTTGTTAAATCCTACGTGTCTTCAAAGACTTTCCTCATGAGGAAAAGGAATCCATTTAGTGGCATGATTCATTTGTGTATCTAGCCTGCTACTCCAGAGGATTGGGTTATGAATATGTTTATGTCAGTACTGGCTTTATTCTCTTATTTTCAGATGAAATTCAATAAGACAGGTAGCTCTGCAGTGTGCAAGGAATACTGAGCTCACCATCCAACGGGATTAAGTAGCACACCACAGCACACAGCTGGGATCTACTTTACCTAGAGATAGGTGGGTGGGTAGGTAGGTAGATAGATTGGGAGGGAGGGATGCTTGGATGGATGGATGGATGCTTGGATGGATGCTTGGATAAATGGATGTATATATGGATGGATGATGGATGGATGATGGATGGATGGATGTGTAGATGAATGGGTGCACGATGGATGGATAGGTGATGGGTGCACGATGGATGAATAGATGAATGGTGGGTGTATATGTATATTAGTGGCTGGATGAACAGATGGATGAATAGGTGCTTGAATGGTTGGGTGGATGCATGAGAGGATATATGGATGGATAGTGGATGGATGGATGGGTGAATAGATGCTTGGATGGATGGATGAGAGGCTATTTGGATGGATGGATGGATGGATGGATGGATGAGTGCTGGATGGACGGTGGATGGATGATCGATGGATAGTGGATGGATGGATGGGTGATAGATGTTGGATGAGTGGATGCATGGATGAAAAGATGCAGGATATAAACAAACATACCAATTAACCGCAACATGCATGCAAACTTCAGTCATTTTGACAACAGTGCTTAAACTTTAAGGAAACATGTGATGAAGAGTATACACATTCAGTATCACAATGTCCTGGCACTTGTTCGTAGGTAATTCACTGTCTAACAAAGAACATGGAGTCAAATAAAACTTAAACCTTAGATAGGCACACTGTTGATCAAAAATTGATCAAAAATTTAAGACCTCAAAGATTGTATGTCTCACAGGGTGAAAACTGAACTTGATATTACAAAATTAACATGTAGAATCAAATCCACTGTAAAAAATGATATGACGACACTTTCAACTTAAAAGTAGCAGTTTAATTGACAGTTTTTTAGTGATTAGATTTGGATCATGCCTGGCTTTATATATAATGAACAATTATGAATGCTGCTTTAGGAGGTGCTTAAATTTGCCAGGTCCTCTGAGAGTCTTGAAACTAAACCAGAGGGACTTCATCTAGTTCTGTGTTTTGCTGAGCAAAACGAAAAGCCTTATTCCCTAGAGACGACACAGTCCCACATAAAAAGTTTACTACTTCCAGAAAAGTGTGCAACTTAAAATGGACACTTTGTAATCATTTCAAACTTACAATTAAGGAGGTTCCCATTGTGGTGCAGTAGAAACACTGCAGCAGAAACGTATCTGACTAGTAACTATGAGGTTTGATCCTTGGCCTCACTCTGTTAAGGATCCGGAATTGCCTTGACCTGGGGTGTAGGTTGCAGACGTGGCTCGGATCCTGCATTGCCATAGCTGTGGCTGTGGTGTAGGCCAGCAGCTATAGCTCCAGTTCGACCCCTCGCCTGGGCTCACCCCCAGCCACCTCCACTCACGTGCAGCCGCCTCCAGCTCACACCAGCCACACCCACGTGGGCCCAGCCTCCTCCACTCACCCATGACATGGGTAGGCCCCTCCTCTCTGTACCTGGTCCTCCCACAGTGGCCTCAGAGCCAGGCTGTCACAAAGCAGGCTCTCTTTCCCTCTGCCAGAACACCTTCCGCCTCAGAAGCTTGGAATCCCCTTTGCCGCAGTGTCCAGTGTATCGTCCTTCAAGCTCCCGTGGCTTCCCAAGGATTTCTCTAATCCCCTCCACTCCTGTCCTCTGCACCACCATCAGACAAGATTCTGTTACGTGCAACTTCGTCCTTATCAAACGGACCATCTTAGTTATACGATACTCATCTTTAAAGTCTTCTAAGTCTGCGGTGGTTCCGACGAGCAGCCCAGGTGAAGGTCGTGGACGTGGCCTCCTTGCAGGCACGGCTGAGCCAAGCATCTCCAGAGAAGTGGGCTCAGCACCTCCAGGTGCAAAGCCCCTGCAGTGCTTCACTTCACCTCCCCAGCAGTTGGAAATGTCATTCTTTATGAAGGTAACCCCTCAAGCTACAGTTTAATTAAGCTCCTCTGCTTTCCTGGAGATGGAATTCAGATATAGCTTAGCCCTCACTTGGAAACGTGAAAAGAAAAACACTGGGTTCTGGAGACCTGGGTGCAGAGCGTTCCTCAATTCTGTCACCCACATGCTAGGGCGACCTTCAGCTCACCTCTGAGTTTCCTTGGCTCAGGTGCCTCGCCCGAGACAGGAGAAGGCAGGGCTGGCCGCCGTCCTCCAGCTACGGCTGCTTGCTCGGACTCCTGCACACGGCACTTCCGCCATCTCCCCCGAATTCAGCAGGCGCGCCTCAGGTGCCCGGTCTTTGCCTGGCATCCTGAGGAGGTGGGTTTCATGCCGCGTGCGGCCTGGTTAGGCCAATCACAAGCCGTGAGAAGAACATCCCTAAGCAACACCTGGCTCCCAGTCCTGGACATATATCCTATAGGACCTGCTACGTGGGCCACACTCCAAAAGTCTCTGCTTTCCTCAAAGGGGGCATGAAACATTCGTAGCCATGCCCGTCCACAGAGTCTCGGGGCACCGATGAGATGCGGGTGGAGAGGGGGAACGCGCAGTCTGCACCCCTGACCCCTCCACCGGCCCGCAAGCCCCCGAACGCCCTTTCCTTAGACGAACGTTTCTTTCTGCAGCGACCGACGGCACGTCCCTAACTCATCTTTTGCAAGTAGGTATGCGTGAGTTTAAGGTCAAGTGCTAGCGGTCAGTGCCAAGTGAGAAGGGCGGGCTGGTCACTAAGGGAATGAAGTATTTAAGAGGAAGACGAGGCAAAGGGCAACACCTGTCAGCTGTGTGCGGCTGATGGCACCCGCACGGAAATGACCTCGTACTTGCAAGAAAAAAGCACACCGCCTGCTTTTGTCTGTGGACGATGTGAGCCATATTGTTCTAGCTTATGTCTTTCAGTGGTTTCATAGCGTTATGACCCTCGAGTCCTGTGATGAACAGGCAGAGTCTTTCCGGGTGATTCACAGATTTATTCTTGGGTGGCAGTAGCTACACAGCCCGTCTGGTAAACATTCACACAACGTCCAGGTTTCTGGGCTGTGGGTTCCCTTCTCCTGTCAGTGGCCGGTAGAAGCTCATTAGGTCTTGGGAATCAAGGCACAGAATAACAAGCACATCAAAGCCTTCTGAGGCATTTTTACAGCTGCTTCGAAGAAGGGAAATCCCTCCAACTCCAGGCGCTGTCTAATGACTAAGAATCCCATCCCGTCCTTGTGCAGCTGGCGCTGGGGTTGGCCGCCTGGACCCCGTGCTGGTGCTGGTTCCCGGCACGATTCACATCGTGGGCCTGTTTTCTGTCCTGCATTTGGCTGCTCTGTTTAACTTGTGGGTGGACAAGGCCTGGGCAGAGTTTGCTGTAAACTGCACACCCCCACCCCACCCATTTGTTGCGTTTTTCCACCACATTCTCAGCACATATCCTCCAGTGCAGCCGCCAGTTCTCTGCCCAAACTCAAGTTCCTATGCCCAATGCACAGTGAGGCCGTCCAATACTGGAACGTCGGGGGGGTTGGAGCAGAGAATGGCTTCTTGCAGGGCTATGCAAGGAGATTGGTGACTTGTGCCCATAAAACCCTTGAAGTCACCGAAGGGTTTCAGCAAAGCATTTTCACAGGCCAGGTGAGAGGGGTGCGTGGTTGGTTGCTGCAGACTTGTTGGTGCTGGAATCCTTTGTTCTCCTGTCTGTCCAGGGAGGTCAAGTCAGGATGTTTTTTTAAACCTCCAACAAGAAAAGCTATTCTCTGTTCTGCAACATTGTATCTTTATATGAATGGAAAAGTTACACCCTTAAACCTCAGAGTCTAGCCAATGGGCTCTCCTGTTTATTTCAAACTCCAGGCGACATTCTGAAGTGGGAGCAAAAGCAGTGGAATACAAAGGGGCAAGTAAAAGAAAAGAAAAGAGTCAGATGTGTTCCTCCTGGTTACACTTCACTTTTAAAAACTGCAGATTCTTGGTGTTCCCATCCTGGCTCAGCGAAACGAATCCAACTAGTATCCCTGGCCTCGTTCAGTGGGTTAAGGATCCAGCATTGCTTCGAGCAGTGGTGTAGGTTGCAGATGCATCTCAGATCCAGTGTTGCTGTGGCTGTGGCATAGGTCGGCAGCTACAGCTCTGATTCGACCCCTAGCCTGGGAACCTCCATAGGTTGTGGGTGTGGCCCTAAAAAGCCAAACAAAAACAAAAACAAAAAAAAAAACCCAAAACAAAAATCCCACCTTCAGATCCTTTTCACACTGCTCCAGTTCTTGTTGGCTGATGGGGAGAGTCCAGGTGGCACCCATGGAAGTGTTTTTAAGAGCTGGGAAGGGAGAAGGCTGGGTGAGAGCAGGCAGAAGAAAGGCCTTGTAAGTGCTCCTGACACCGTGGATTCAATCAGAGTTTCTCTTACTGTTTTGACTGTATTTACAACCTAGACGGAGCTCCCTGCTGACCTTTCAGAGCAGCCAGCATCCCAAGTGGCTCGGGGCAAGCTCCCCGACCAGCCTGCCTCGATTTCCCCGGAGTCCTTTTTGAGGGTCGGGGCTGGCTTCCTCCCTCACAGGCGTGGCCGCAGTGCAGTGGCCTCTGTCTGCACGAGCCTCACAGCCCTCCTCCCCCTTGTCGTCGAGACCGGCCTCCGTGACGTCTGCCGTGCTCTGCCGCGTGCATCCTAAGCATTGCTTTCCACGTCTCAGTGTGACATGGGGTGAGGCATTCCCACTCTCCATGGGGACAAATGAAGAACGCAAACCAGAAACCGAGAACCTGTGTACACCTGCAGAAGCAGCGCAGCTTTCACAGACGGGGTGTGGCCGGTCCGCTCCCCGTGTGGTGGCTTTCCTCGCCAGTCCTTTGGTTTCCTGGGACGTAAATGGCATGTGGACAGAGCGTGTGGCCCCCTCCGCTGTACTTCCTGCAGCTGACACGGCATGTGGACGGGCCTGTCGGGCGTGGACCGGCTGCCCACTGTTCTCGGGTGAGGATCGAGGTCCTGGGCTGTGTTTTGCGTGGTGTCTCCACTTTGTCCTCCCCCCTGTCCACGTGCGCCTCGGGAGGAGCCTCACACAAATACAGAGTAAAAGCTGCTGCATGCCTCGAGCCAGGCACTGTCACCCTGGGAAGCGACAAAATCTCTTCCTCAGCCCGCACCGGAAGTGCACAGGTGGACCGCACAAAGCCTCAGAATCCTCAGGAATCTCAAGAACGAAATGTCACTTGACATTTCAGCGTCTGTCCAGAGTCCCAGTTAAAAAACAACAGGGACCCTTGGGAAACGATCAGGTCATAACTTTCAAAAGGCAGAGGCAGACATACCAACCCCAGAGAGTCTCTGAATCCAATAAGTAGGAAACCGCTGCCGGACGGTCTCAGTGGGGTTATTTGCCCGGCCCCACCCTGAGAGGGGCACCATCGTCCCACAGGAGCTTGAGAAGAGCCAGGGGGGCTGCAGAAGGCCTGCGGAAGGCAGGGGGCCAGGACTGTCCCGTTCAGCACTGTGCCCCGGGTACCAGCCCACTCTGTCCAGGTACCTAATAGCTGGCCTGTTGTCATGACGACTGCTACCTCACTCGTCCTCTCTCAGCCCTGGAATAAGTTGGCTTATGATTCGCTCCGTCCTGGCAGGGAGGGAAGGAAAGAAGTCATTGATCCTGCTCCAGGAGAGACACTGGTAAGAGTGTAAGTGTGTGTGTGTGTGTGTGTGTGTGTGTGTGTGTGTGTGTGTGTGTGTGTGTGTTTTCCACTGACCTCAAGGCATCTGAAGATGCAGACCTTCTAGTAGGAGGCGGCTGGCATCCAGGAGCCCTTGCTGTCCCCAGCACATGGGGCTGAGGCCATGCTGGCTGATGACCTAAGGGGGAGGTTACCACAATCACACATGCAGTGGGGGACTGGGTGGAGAGAGAGGCACCCTCAGAGTCCAACCTGGGTGACCCCCCAGCGTCCCCAGGGCATGCGCACAGGACAGCATCTTGGCAGGGATGGGAGGAGCCCTCTTTGCAGATGTCAGGCCCCTGCCAATTCCTACCAGAAAAGAATAGAGCTGCTTTCAGACTCTGGAATTCCAGGAGCCGAGGGAACCTTTCTCATTGCTGTCTTGCTAAGATGACCAGCCCGTTCGCCTGGGTGGACTGCACCCTCTCTGGAGCGAGCCCAGATGTGAGCCTGCCATCGCCATGGTGACAGGATGGCACGTGGAGGAGCTCCGTGATGCATACAGGGCACCCCTCCCCCCCTTAGAGGTGGGGTCCGAGTGAGCCCAAGAGATATGCACCTGCTCCAACATCTTTGTGCTCAGGGGCGTTGGGTGCGTGACTGGCACACCCCGAGGGGGCTGCATTCCTCCGTGAAACACTCTCACCATTTAATTTCCAAACCGCAGTACCGAAAGGTTTCCCGCTCTGAAGTCACTGTACGTCTAGAGAGCATGTGGTCCTTTTTTTTTTCTTTCCCCTCACAATTTCCTCTCCTGCTCGGCATGGTCCATTATTGACTGAACAGCTTATGATTCAAATGAAATAAAATTATAAATCGAGAATCCGGCCTCTCCATGGCTGCCTCACGTGTCGATAGTGCTTCAGGGCGGTGGTGGAACTCTCCCCTGTAAAGTAACGGGGTGCCCCCCCCCCGCCCCGGTGCCCCGTGTAAGGGCCAGCGCCGGCTCCCCAGCAAGCATAACTGGCACAGCGCCCCCTGCCGTTCTGGCCCACGCATTGCGCCGAGCCGTGTCCCGTGCTGACGCAGCCCAGGCTCGCCGCGTGGTCACAGAGGCCGTCTCAACCCTCTCTTTCTTCCTCACCCCACAGTGCCTGGTCTTTGAAGATGCCCCCAACGGGGTGGAGGCGGCCCTCGCAGCCGGGATGCAGGTGGTCATGGTTCCCGATGGAAACCTGGACCGAGCCCTGACCACCAAGGCCACCCTGGTGCTGGACTCTCTGCAGGACTTCCAGCCCGAGCTGTTTGGCCTGCCGCCCTACGAGTGAGAGGCTCCCCTCGCCCACGCGTGCGGCCCACGCTGCCCGGGAAGAGGGCAGAGGGAAGCCCAGCTCCCAGTTCTTCAGCCTGTGAAGCCTTCTCGTCCCACAGGGGCCTGGCACATGCTCTGAACGGGTGATGCCGTGTTCCTTGGCAGAAAGCAGAGGAGGGACAGCCCAGAGCAGAGATGGAAATTGTCACTTGAAGAATCATAGAGTATTTGACTAATTTGAGTTCTCTTTTTTTCTTTGATGTTCTCAACTACGGCTGGAAAATGTATATGCTTTTATGTATATGTATGTGTGTCCATATGTATTTATATACACTGTATACTGTATCCCCTCCCTCTCCTTCAGGTTTCATCTTCACACACAATAGCAGCTAATAAAAGGAAGGGAGAAATTGTATTTGGTTTGTAATCCAAGTAGGAAACCTACATTGTGGAGGGGTTTTTAATAAATTGGTCTCCTGTCAGCAGGTGGTGATTTCTTGATGTGCCCTGCAAACCTCAGTGGACCTCCGTCTGCTCAGAGACCAGCTCTGACTAAAGTGTGTCGTCCTCGTTTCCTTAGTGTGGACGTACCTGTAGTGTACGTCCTATATCCAGGTGCAGGTCCACGTTTTCTACCTCAGAGATGGTACGTCCCTCCTTTCAGAACATTTATTTTTCTTTCTTTCTTTCTTTCTTTTTTTTTTTTTTTTTTGCTTTTTAGGGCCACACCTGCAGCATATGGAGGTTCCCAGGCTAGGGGTCCAATCGGAGCTACAGCTGCCAGCCTACGTCCCAGCCATAGCCACGCCCGATCCGAGGTGCATCTGTGACCTACACCACAGCTCACGGCAACGCCGGATCCTTTGAGCGAGGCCAGGGGCCAAACCCGCAACCTCATGGCTTCTAGTCAGATTCATCTCCACTGCGCCACAATGGGAACTCCAATTTATTTTTCTAATCCATTCTCGGAGGCAAATAGAATAGGATTTCAGAGTGCATCCTGGGTACTACCTAGAGCCATTGCCCATTTTTGGAAGTTTATTGGGTATCCCATTTGGGGGGTTCACCTCTTCAATGGATTTACTCAGCCTTTTTGTGGTGGCAAGCTTGTGAGAGGCATCTAAAGTCACGGGTGTCCCTGCTGGTGCTGCCTCCCAGAGGTTCTCTACCTCTGATGGTTCTAGAGCTAACTTTCAACGCCCTAAGTCTTAGAAAAAAAATGATCAGAATGTATCTGATTGTTGGGTCGAATGATTGTGCATGATTGCCTCTGGCTATCGACCAGGGTTGCATCATTTCAGCCAGTTTGTTTCACTGTTCTTGATTGCCTGTATGTGCGTCTTTTCTTTGCATTCTTCTTCGGATCAGCTGTAACATCTTACTGGTTCCCTCACCAGTTAATTTAATGGAATAAAAGGTTTGACACTTGTTCACATGACATGCGTGTGCGAGTATCATTTTACTTTTTAAGCCATTGTTACTGGGGTATAGCTGACTTACAGTGTTGGGTTAGTTTCAGGTGTCTAGCAAAGTTAATCAGTTATAAACACATCCATTCTTTTTCAGATTCTTCTCCCATATAGGTTATTACAGAATATGGAGTAGATTTCCCTCTGCTCTACAGTAGGTACTTGTCTTTTATCTGGTTTATATATAGTACTGTATATATGTTAATCCCAACCTCCTAGTTCATCCCTCCCCTCCACACTTCTCCATTGGTAACCAAGTTTGATTTTGAAATCTGTGAGTCTGTTTCTGTTCTGTAAATACGTTCATTTGTACCATATTTTAGATTCCACCTAGACCTCATATGCTAATGGCCTTTCTCTGACTTACTTAGTGTGATAATCTCTAGGCCCATTTGTGTTGCATTTGTGTTGCAAACGGCATTATTTCATCCTTTTTTATGGCTGAGTAATATTCCATTGTATATACTATGTACCACATCTTCTTTATTCATTCCTCTGTGGATGGACGTTTAGGTTGTTTCCATGTCTTGGCTATTGTGAATAGTGCTGCTATAAGCATAGCATGCATGTATCTTTTTTGGGTTATAGTTTTGTCTGGATGCTTACCCAGGAGTGGGATTGCAGGATCCTATGGTGGTTCTACATTTAGTTTTCTGAGGAACCTCCATACTGTTCTCTCTAGTGGTTGCACCAATTTACATTCCCACCAACAGTGAAGGAGGGTTCCCTTTTCTACACGCCCTCTCTAGCATTTATTTTACCTTTTTGAAAAAAATGATCCTCTAACAAAGATAAAATATAAGTGGGACTTATTGACTTAAAAGACTAAAACAGTACTCATGCTATAAAATGCCATTTACATATATTTTTAAAAATTCTCATTAAAGTATAGTTGATTTACGTTATGTTACTTTCAGGAGTACAGCAATGTAATTCTGTACACTCATATACACACATATATATTCTTTTTCAGATTTTTTTCCTTTATACATTATTATAAGATGTTGAATATAGTTCCCCGTGCTGGACAGTAGGTCCTTGTTTGTCTGTTTGCTTTTCTTTTTTTTTGGTGTGTGTGAAAGCATAGTCATAAATGGGGATACCTCTTTTTTTTTATTTTTGACTATCATTTTTTCCATTATAGCTGGTTTCGAGTGTTCTGTCAATTTTCTACTGTACAACAAGGTGACTCAGTCACACATACATACATTCTTTTTCTCACATTATCCTCCATCATGCTCCGTCATAAGTGACCAGATATAGTTCCCAGTGCTATACAGCAGGATCTCATTGCTTATCCATTCCAAAGGCAATAGTTTGTATCTATTAACCCCAAGCTCCCAATCTGTCCCACTCTCTCCCCCTCCCTCTTGGCAACCACAAGTCTATTCTCCAAGTCCATGATTTTCTTTTCTGTGTGAAGGTTCATTTGTGCTGTATATTCCAATTATAGAATATATGTATTGTTCCTCATATAAGTGATATCCTATGGTATTTGTCTTTTTCTTTCTGACTTACTTCACTCAGTGTGTGGGTCTGTAGTTCCATACATGTTGCTGCACATGGCATTATTTTTAGTTCTTTTTTATGGCTGAGTAGTAGTCCCTTGTGTATATATACCACATCTTCCTAATCCAGTCATCTCTCGATGGACATTGGGTTGTTTCCATGTCTTGGCTATTGGGAATAGTGCTGCAATGAACGTGTGGGTACATGCGTCTTTTTCAGGGAAAGTTTTGTCTGGATATATGCCCCAGAGTGGGATTGCTGGGTCATATGGTAGTTCTATGCATAGTTTTCTAAGGTCCCTCCATACTGTTCTCCACAGTAGTTGTACCAATGGACACTCCCCGTCCATTTTCTGTATGATGAGCTTTCACGTATTTTAAGTGAACCAGCCTGCCTTTCCACACAGCAAATGAAGCTCTGGGTGAAATGGTCATGTACCTGACTTGGTCTCCTCTTCTCCTCAAGTATCTTTGGTGATGTTTTCTAATCATTTTGCAGGAACAAGACAAAGAGGCTTAATCCCTGTCTCCATGATGTAGATCTAGACGGGGTGAGGTTTTCTGTAGGGTGAATTTGATCTCCAGTGTGCTGGTGCTCTTGCGCTGCTTCCAACCAAGTGCAGCCAAACACGCTCCTTCTTGCACGAATGAAAACTATGGACAAGCTGCCAAAGCTCACACGTTCTTCCTTAGTGTTCTCCCTGAGTCCGAGCGCGTTGCTGCGTTGTGTGGTGTTTTTCTACCAGATAACCCATCCGTCTTGCTGAAGGAGAAGGACGAAAATTTATATCAGAATGACTCCTGCTAAAAAAGTTGGGAGAGTAGCTGTCTTATTTTCTTAGCTCATTTGACATGTGTTCCATGAGCATGTGCTGCGATTAGTAAATGTTAGGCCGTTTTGTGCCCTAAATCGCACCTCTTTGCTCACATGTCCTTCAGAAGGATTTTCAGTACGGACGACAGCCCCCGAGAGAAGAGACAAAGAATTTCTCCTTCCTCCCACGTAAAGGAAACGTGAACACGATTCAGAACACACTGAAGACTGCCTATTAGGGTTTTTCCACCTCATAAGTCTTCCGCTGGAGGTCAGTGACTTACAGAAAAAGAAGCTCTGGAAGACACCTGTGTTATGCTTGAGACACTTGCGTTAGTAAGGAACAGGAATCGTTTCTTCTCTGCCAGCGTTGTCCGTGTCTAGAAACCTCAGGGCACATTCCTTCAAATATAACGGACAGCTGGATGCTGAACCTGGCAGGTTTCGAATGCTGTTTCCAAGTTCTAAGAAGAAATTTGCACACGATCACCAGTTTCATCACAAAAAAATCATGCGTTTGAGCCAATTGGTATTATCTCCTCCCCTTCACATGGTCTGTCCTAGTCCTCAGCATCGAGTTCCCACCTCCCGGGCCTTATCTGTAGGTTTCCAGACTGAAGTCTAGCGCCAGCAGTCCTCAGAGGTATTCCTATGACTCTTATGACAATAACCACCACTGTCATCTCTGTAAAAGCCACCCGAGACTCAAGGAGCAAGCGATTTCAGAAGTTCCCGCTGGGGCGCAGGAAGGCAAGAATCCGCCTGCAGCGGCTCAGGTCGCTGCAAAGGCACAGGTTCGATTCCCAGCCCGGTGCAGTGGGTTCAGGATCTGGCATTGCTGCAGCTGCCGCATAGGTCGCAGCTGCAGCTCAGATTCAATCCCCGGCCTGGGAACGTCCCTAGGCCGTGGGCGTGGCCATTAAAAACAGAACAAAACAGCAGAAGGTTTCAAATTAGGTTGACTTCAATTCAGATGGACGCTCAGCTGCTCAGCAGCGCTGTCACTTTCTTCTGCCCCTGTCCACCTCCAGTGCCTTACCTGTGCAATGCGAGTCATTAGTCCTCGGTAGCATCGCTGCAAGGAATCGATTGAGGTGACACATGGGATGAGAATCCTGAGCACACGATGGACGATGCATAAAATAGCAGCTGTAGCGATTATCATTTCAGGGCGCCTGTGACATTCCCCACTCATTGTTCGTGGTTGGAGATAAACAGCCTTGTTTTACCTAGGATATTTCTTTTTGTTTGTTTGTTTTTGTTTTTTAGGGCTGCACCCGTGGCATATGGAGGTTCCCAGGCTAGGGGTCCAGTTGGAACTGCAGCCACTGGCCAATGCCACAGCCACAGCCACGCGGGATCCAAGATGCATCTGTGACCTATACCATAGCTCACGGCAACGCCGCCTCCTTAACCCACTGAGCGAGGCCAGGGATTGAACCTGCATCTTCATGAATCCTAGTTGGATGCATGAACCACTGACCCACAGAGGGAACTCCTACCCAGGATATTTCTTATCGAAACAGCCCTTCTGCCTCTGAAAGCAGAACTTCAGCCTGCCTCCAAACATTCTGGTTTCGCCCGAGTCTCTTTCATAGACTGTGTCCTGTACAGGAGTGCACTTGCCTTTTGTTGTCTTCATTAGTCTTTGCATGTTTCTGTTGCTTGTAGCTTGTTATCAGAAAAGGCATCACTGGAGTTCCTGACGTGGCGCAGCGGAAACGAATCCGACTGGGAACCATGAGGTTGTGGGTTCGATCCCTGGCCTCGCTCAGTGGGTTGAGGATCCGACGTTGTTGTGTGCTGTGGTATGGATCTGGCATGGCTGTGGCTGTGGCTGTGGCTGGCAGCTACAGCTCTGATTGGACCTCTAGCCCGGGACCCTCCATATACCGAGGGTGTGGCCTTAAAAAGACAAAAAAGAAAAAAAGCCGTTACCCAGATTGGGCTGATTCAAGAGCATTATTGGCCTACGGTACACCAGGCTTCATAGACACACAAAACCGAGTGAGAGCGTGTCCTAGGGTATCGATCGTGTTACGCTTCCATCGTAAAAGTATTTGAGTTCACTTCTAGACCCGTTTTTCAGTACCAGGGTGAGTGTCTGGTCTGCGTGAGAAGAGCCAGGCTGTGCCCGACGCCGTGGCAGTGCCTGTCACAGAGTCTCTCGGAGACTGTGACCGCGTCCCTGGGCGTTACAGCCCGGTAGAAACGTGTTGCTTTGGTTGATGGCGCGCGCCCGTGCTTCCCCACCTCTACGTGGGTTTCCACAACGTTGTGCATGAGGCCAGTGTTCCCACCTATTTTCACATTAAACGGTTTCCACGTATTTACCAATAGGCTAATGCTGCCTTTCTCCAGGGGATGAAAATTGTAAAGAAGGATAAGAATCCGCATTTTCTTTCATCTCTTTGAACACACATGAGACGTGGGAAGCATGCTGCCACATATATTTACTTACGGAAAACTGTCAAAGGATGGTGAATTCATATACGAGGCAGAGTCCCTTAAAATGGTGTATTTTCAAAATCCACTTCAGGAAGGAATTGGCCTGCTTGCCATATTCAAGGTCCTAATCAAATAAGGGTAGATCTTTAACATAAAGAATACTGGCGTTCCTGTTGTGTCTCAGTGCGTTAAGCACCCACCTAGTATCCATAAGGATGAAGGCTCCATCCCTGGCCTCGCTCCGTGGGTTAAGGGTCTGACGTTGCTTCAGGCTGCACTGTAGGCTGCAGATGTGGCTTGGATGCGGTGTCGTCCATGGCTGTGGCGTAGGCCTGCAGCTGCAGCTCCAGTTCCACCTCTCAGCTGGGACTTCTGTATGCCTCAGGTGCCAGCCTTAAAACAAAAAAAAAGCAAACAAAAAGAATGCCTATTTCTCATTAATCCAAGTCAGTAGTCTGCCTGCTGGTAAGACAGGCATTCCGTTTAAAAGTCAGAAATAGGAGTTCCCATCATGGCTCAGTGGTTAATGAATCTGACTAGGAACCATGAGGTTGCAGGTTTGATCCCTGGCCTCGCTCAGTAGGATAAGGATCCGGCATTGCCGTGAGCTGTGGTGTAGCTTGCAGATGTGGCTCGGATCTGGCATTGCTATGGCTCTGGTGTAGGCTGGTGGCTACAGCTCTGATTGAACCCCTAGTCTGGGAACCTCCACATGCTGGGGGTGTGGCCCTGGAAAAGATAGAAAGACAAAAATAAAATAATAAAATAAACACACAAAAAGGATTTCCACTGTCAGAAGGCAGTCATCGTCATTCTAGAAATTGGGATCAATAAATAATACCATTTAATGTTTATAGATACGAGTCTGATAATGTCAGATTCTCTCAGTTGTTTGTCTAAACATGTCTATTTGGCTCATTTGAATGTCTTCTCCGGGCACCGAATTCTGGCTTGCAATTAATTTTTACACTCTTTAAAGGTAAGTTTCCTGGTCACCTGACTTTCGTAGCTCTGATTCAACAACCAGCAGTTGTGCCTACTTTTGGAGGCACCTAGCTGCTGTGGATGGTTTGTTCCTGGTCTTTGATCTTCCGAGGAATGGCTTGCTTTGTTTGGATCTTGTTTGGATTTTGTAGGATCTGCCTGAGTCTATGGTTTGCTGCATGTCTCCCTAACCTCCTCAGCCGTCATCTCTTGAAGTATGCCCAGGCTCACCTCTTGGGGTCCCCTCCGTCCAAGCAAACAAAAGGAGAAGTCTCAGCAGTCCCTGTGATCACTGAGTCATGCCCAGATGCGGGTTGTGGGACTCAGGGCTGGGGCTGCTCATGCAGGCTGTCGGGATAAGCAGGCCTGGCAGTGGGTTGGAGGCCCAGTATGCGCACCTAAAAAGGATGAGATTTCTCAGACTAGATGCCATGCACACTGCTGCGACCAGGAGGGGACTGACCCCCTGGACGCTGGTGTGACCAGGAGGGGACCAATCCTCGGATGCCACTGTGACCCCCTGGACATCAGTGTGCCCAGGAGGAGACTGACCCCGTGGGCACTGGTGAGACCCCCTGGATAGTGCAGTGACCATGAGGGGACTGACGCCCTGGACACTTGTGTTACCAGGAAGGCCTGACCCCCTAGAACCAAGTATAACCATCCTCGCCAACTATCAGATCCCCAGGAGCTAAGAACTGGGGGTCAGACAAAGCCCTGGATGCAGCACCAGCAGAAGCCATGTCCCTGGAGCGGCCCTTCCCCGGCCTGTGCTCCGAGTGCAAGCCTTGTCCCTTCTGTGAAGGCATAGCCAAGGACCACCCAGCTCACCTGCCTGTGAAAGCGCACTGACAGGAGAAGGCCAGAGAGACGGCTGCTGGAGCCTGAAGCACTCATGGAAAACACTTGGAATTAGTACAGCATATTCACATATGCTGATCCCTGCGAAATAGCCTCCATTTCTGCATAAATAGGTTGGGTAACAGAGGCTGAGAGCCCATCAGGAGCGAGGCACTTTCCGTTCATAAATGCAGGGCCCTGCACCTTCGCTTTGCTCTTTTTGTGTCTGAAGGAAGCCTCTCCCTGGGGAGCCCCTCCTGAATCCCCCGTACGTGTCACCTCTGGGAAAACAGGCACAATGAGGCTCCATGACTTGTATGGCTGGTGCTGGAGCTGAGGGTTAAAGGTATATACTCCCATCATAGTCCAGGAAGCCTCGTCATTCCCAGCGCTCCCGTCTTTAACCACAGGGACGTAAATAAAATGGTCATTAGAGTAGAAAGGGTGTGTGGTGTCCTGCCACGTTCCCAGTGTGGACCCAACTCACGTACATCCAGCCAAGCCCTGCCTGTCAACGTGGACCCATGCCGTGGAAGGCAGCCCACGACACACACTCCGCCTGAGCTGCACCATCCGTTTGTGCCACGAAGCATATTTTCCTGAAACCAGGTTGAGATGCCCGCTCACAGGGGGAAGAGCAAGGTCTTTGAACGCTGCCACCGGTCGGTGCCCGAGAGCTCCCTCATGACTTTGGTCATCAGTATTCTCCACCTGCCTCTGGAAAACACTGCAAAATATCATCCTCAAGTGCTCGCACACTGCACACACCTCAGGCCCGGAGCTGAGGCTGAGGAGCTGTTGATGCCCGGCGGATGTGCTTACTAATGCACAGTCACGTGGACGAGGCAGGTTGTTAGCCAGCCCAAGGCCGGGTAGGAGGTGACGGTGATCTGCCTGTGTTTTCCCCGCCCGTGCGGGTTCCTAAGGGTCATCCTGCTTAGGCACACTGTCCCTTAAGAAGAAGAGCATCTGGCTCTGAATAGGGTGGGCTGTTCAAGGCCTCTCCAGGGTGGAGAGCAGAGGTGTTACATCCCTCCTTCCCTTCCCTGAGGCTACTTCCTTCGTTCTCCGCCTGGTTTCTGCTCCCCAAACTGCAGGTGTCCATCTGACCCTCCCACCATGGCCACCCTTGCAACATCCAGGGAGGCCACCTGAGCTGCAGGGTGATGGCGGTCAGCCTGGAGCCTCTCCTCTGCATTGTCCCCAGAGTCGGAGGAAGTTCTCCCAGATGGACAGCTGTGGTCTTCTGACTTCCCTCCCCACTCCCTCCTGTTAGCTATCAACTGTCACCTGCGTTTCTCGGGCCAGAACTTCTTGGGAAGAGTAGCTCAAAGCACATCCCAAGAATTCTGGGGAGGAAGAACCTGAGCCATCCAGTGCCCCTGACTGTTTTGTTTCCTAGTGGTGACGGGCCAGATGGATGTGATCTGAACCCCATGCAGTGTGTAATTGAGTGTGGGGGACAAGGCAAGGAATTGCAGACAAGAAGGTACAAGTGTGAATGGGCATAAACGCTGTGAGGTGGAAGAGGAGTGTCTAAGGGAGCAGAGCAGTGTGCCCCTGATTTAAATTGGAGCTCTTAGGGACAAGCAGGGAGCCTCCATACAGAAGGAGCATTAAAGGTCAGGTCAGAAGGCATGGAAAGTAAGGTTGCTTGATGTCTTCTTTTCTTCTCTTTTCGTTTTTCTTTTTTTTGCAGCTGCATCCATGGCATAGGGAAGTTCCCAGGCTAGGGGTCTAATTGGAGCTGCAGCTGCTAGCCTACACCACAGCCACAGCAACGCCAGATCCGAGCTACCTCTGTGATCTATACCACAGCTCACGGCAACGCCGGATCCTTAACCCACTGAGCAAGGGATCCAACCCACATCCTCATGGATAATAGCTGTGTTTGTTACTACCGAGCCGCAGTGTGAATCCCCATTGACCAGTCTCAGAAAGCAAAACTTAGATTATCCACACAACACCCAGCATTTCCACTCTTAGGTGAGGGCCCAAGAGACATGGAAAAGTGTGTCCACGATAAACATAGATACAAATGTTCACAATTCATAATTGTCAGAAGGAGAAAACTACAGAAGCCATCAAAAGAGAAAGGCTTGGTGGAAGTTGGCTTAGTAATAAAACTCTGAATCCCAATGTTATTTGTCCCTTTGATCAAGACCTAAATGTGTTCCTCTAATTAACTCCTGTAAAAGGAGCTTCCTGAGTGTGTAGCAAGGTACATAATTTGAACAAGAGGTGGATAAAGATCTCAACCAGGGATTTAGAGTATGCCAAATGAGGTGATGAACGTAGTTCATTTTCTAATGTAAAATGTGTGCCTTTTTGAATATCATTGGTGAGAAGTGATGTTGGTGAGAAGGACCAACAGAAATGACAACATAAAAGAGAAAGAGTTCAAATCAGGTCATGGTTTATCTTACACTTCCATTGATCCAGGGGTCTTGTGATGGTTCGTCAGGATAAGCCAAAGTTGGCTTAGAGGAAAATGCGTAGCTTTAAGAGACTCTGGATCCTAACAGATGAGAACATGTCCAATGAAAACAGGTCATAGGGAATTGACTGTGACTTCATAAAAGGGAAAGTCTACCTTCAAATGCTTCCTGGAGACCAAGGACAATCAGGCCAGGGGAGTGGACATATGGTCTGGTTACTGGTGGTTGGACAGCAGCAGTTCAGGGAACTAAGGACAGATGAAGGTGAAGAACTGGGTCCCATGAGCAGAGAAGCCTCGAGAAGCTTTCTTGATGAGAGGAGCAAAGATGGGGGATGGTCCTTACAGGGCAAACAGCTGCCAGGAAGGAGTCTTTTGTCCTTGCCAGAGTTTGCTCTGGACGGAATCTTTCCATGTGGATAGAGAGAGGGGGAGATGCTTCAAACCTCCAGATGGTAAAGAGTCTGTGAGGTCATCTTGTCTTGATCCTAAAGGAGATGAAGCCTCCTGGTAGCTGGACAGAGTTGAAATTTCTCTTTCAAGAAATGAGGCCCTGGAGAGAAAGGGAAGGCAAGGACAGGCTGAGTGTCTGGCTAGTTGGAGGGGGAGTGTAGACCTCGGGACATGTGTTGGCCTTTTCCCGCAATGTGCATTTAATCCCGCAAATCCAGCACAGCCCGGTTGCTGAAGGTCTCTCAGCCCGCTGTCCTCCTTAGTGCTTTACTCTCTGATCATCACAGCAGGTGTTTGCCTACGGCTCTGCCAGGGAAGCAGCTATATGCTTGTATGATTAAGCCCTGGAGAAACACTGACCCTGAATCTCACGCCCTGCACTGAACCAGGCTCATCTCTGCTCTCTGTCTCCGTGCACGAAGCCCCAGGGTGACATGTCAGATACGTCCTTGAACTCCGTTTCCCGTACAAATGCAAATGCCCCGAAGAACACGACATCCCCTTTGAACTTCTTAATCACAGCGCTTTCCTCCTCATGTTCAGCCGAGGACTGCTGGTAAGAGGGAATCCCCTGTGGATGCAGAGAATTATCAACAAGGGTTGATAATGGTGAAGGCTTTTGGACCGGAAGCTTCTCTTACAGCAGAAGAGGCAGTTGATCTGAGCGGGTACTTCATGGGACCGTGGAGAAGTGGGTGGTTGACCGTGGGCATTCCTGGTCTCCCCTGGGGCTGCCTCCTGTTGGTTAAGTATCGGGTGCAGGTGGCGAGGCTGCAGCCACCGTGAGCAACACAGATGCAGCCAGGTCCCCTTGAGACAGGAGCCTGCAAGGGAGCACAGGGCCCTCCTTTTTAAACCCTTTTCTGGGGCTCCTTCCGCCTCTGCAGCAGCAGCAGCATTCAGCTGGCTCTTCTTGGAGGTGAGCTGAGATTGGACTGGGGCTTCCTGCCCTAAGCCAACGCCTGCGGCACGCTCCAAGCTCTGGGGTGACACCATTGACCGCGTCTGGGGTCTGAAGATGAGGGTGACACCGTGTTGGACCGGTTTTCCTGGGGAAGTAGAGGTCGGGTTTGTTCTGCAGCCCTCCTTCCTAAAAGACTCTGTCCAGTGAGCCCACAGACCAACATCCACAGACGCAGCCCAGGGGACAGACAATCTGTATCTTCAGATTCTCTCCACGTGGAATGCTCGGGCTTTTGTGGGTAAAATATTAAAACGGTAGACCTCTGGGTGAGGTTCTGTGTTGGGCCTCAGCCCCTGCCCTTCCCTTGAGGTTCAGAGGCGGGTGAGCCCACAGAAAGAAACGGACACACACCTTCGAGGGTTGCAATGGGTCGTCTTCTGAGTCACAGCTCAAATTGGATAGTGGCTTGGAGAAAATTTAGAAAAGGAACATCCTTCTGGGCCACTTTCTCTACTTATCAGACTCCAAGTTTCCCCCAGAAAGATGCCGTTACTGTGCCCCCAAAGTGTGGACGTACCCACAACGGCGCTCATCAGGTATTTGAACTCCCCACTGCATGGTCACTTCCAAACGTCGCATGGTTACATGCTATCTTAAGAAAGTTCCAAAATAAACTCATGAATATCCGATTAATTCTCAAATAGGCCTTGGGGATGACTGACTCAAATCTGCCATCCTTCAAAAAGTCTATTGTGAAATATTCAAAAGAAACCTTTCTGCATTAAGAAGGAAAGGGCAGTCAGAGTGGAAAAAAACAACATCCATCCTAATGGAATATAGAGCTGAGTTAAACACTGCATTTATTTCTCCTTGAAGTGTATGGGCTTTTTCCCTAAAGTGGTCCAGTGTTGGTTTACTACAGATCCACGATAATATGAAGTTACTAAATGATATGTATTGTTTCCCACCCAGCCATAATGGTATGAATGTGGAGAATTATATTGCTTTATTTTTCAATGCTGAATGTTTTCCCTCCCCGTTGAGCAGCAGTAACCCGCTCTCCTGCAGAACCTTTTATTTTGTGGAAATAAGGCAGCTGCTACAAGCAAGAGGTATCAAAACCAACCTCGTTCTTTAATCTCTTTTCGAAAACCCACACACTTCACCTCACTTTAACTGTGCCTGAAAGGGGATCTGAAAGTGAAAAGAAGTCCCTCCGTCTGGCAGTCGCGGGGGCTCTGAAGACGATTTGTACAATAAATCGGAATCCTTCTCCTGGCACCAACTCAAGTCAGCCCCTCTCCTGGATGGTCCTTTCCTGCCCTTTCATGTGACCATCCGCTGTGCTCATCTGGGTCTACAGACTTTCGGCTCCACAGCGTGTGGAGCTCAGCCAGGGAAAATGCCTTCTACCAAGAAAAGTGGAAGGAGAAGAGAAAATAGAAATTATCCTAAGAAGAGGGATAAATGTTGGACAGACATCTACAGCTCAATAGAGAGAGATCTATAATCTCTGTCATCTGTGTTTCTGTCCTGTAGCTCTACCATCTATCTGCCTATCTGTCATCTATCTCATCTGTGTGGCTGGCTAGCTATCTGCCTATCTATCATCCATCCATCCATCCATCCATCCATCCATCCATCCATCTATCTATCTATCTATCTATCTATCTGCCTATCTATCTATCTATCTATCTATCTATCTATCTATCTATCTGCCTATCTATCTATCTATCTATCTATCTATCTATCTATCTATCTGCCTATCTATCTGCATATCATCTATCTCATCTATCTCTCTTATCTACCTGCATACCTACCTGTCATCTATCTCTGTATGTACCTACCTGTCATCTGTCTCATCTGTTTTTCTGTCTGTCTGTCTGTCTATCTATCTATCCATCCATCTGTCTTTCCTTTGGTACATTTCAATCAAAGTAGGTTAGAGAAAAGTGAATGTGGGTATTTCTATATGCAATATATTTTTTTAAGTTAAAGAAAAAATTGGAGTTCCCGTCGTGGTGCAGTGGTTAATGAATCCAACTAGGAATCATGAGGTTGCGGGTTCGATCCCTGCCCTTGCTCAGGGGGTTAAGGATCTAGCGTTGCCGTGAGCTGTGGTGTGGGTCGCAGATGCAGCTCAGATCCTGCGTTGCTGTGGCTCTGGCGTAGGCTGGTGGCTATATTTCCGATTAGACCCCTAGCCTGGGAGCCTCCATATGCCGCAGGAGCAGCTCAAGAAATAGCAAAAAGACCAAAAAAAAAAAAAAAAAAAAAAAAAGAAGAAGAAAAGAAAAAATTGCTATGGCTACATACCATCCTCTGTTAAAATTCTCCACCAGGAATTAAATTCTCCATTCATCTTCATGACTAGTAGCCTTGCACAGACTGTCACATACAGCAGCATTAAGAAATGCCATCGTTTCCTCATGTTCTGTGTGTATGAGAGAGAGAGGGAGGGAGCGTGGGAGCGCCATGCAGAGGAGATGGGACCCCTGTACCTGTGAAGTTTTGCTAGGCAACCTCTTTGGGAGCCCCTCCCTTCTGACATCACATTTAGTAGGGAGGAAAGAAGGGATGACTCTGAAGGAAGGAATTGCTCCCCCCGTTTTATATGGTTGCATAAACCTATCCCCATCCCATTTCTTCCATGAAACCAACCCAACACAATCAAGACACTAAGAAACCAAGAACTGTTATCTTTGCTGAAACCAAGCCTCTCCTGGATCACAGTCCACGCAGAAAGATGGCCACAGACCTGAGAAAGTGGATGGGAGTGATGGGGACACCAAGACAAGGCATCTTTTTCTCTGTGACACAGACAGAAATGGAAGAACTCAGACAACATGCATGAGAAGGAAAAGCAGTGCTCCCTCGATCGGGTGGGGAAGGTCGGGGTGTGGGAGCCCGTTGTGGAAGCCTCTCTACATCACGCGTTAGTCATCGCCTAGGATGGAGGCAGAGGAAGAGCTAACAAGGAAAAGGCAGTGGACCACCTTTGCTCAAAGCAAACTGCATGTTTGGCAAAGTGGAGACGTCAAGAGGTGTTCCCTAGCCAAGCAGCTCCTCCTTGTCGCCTGCTGGAGATCAGAAGATCAAGGTGAAATAACCACGCTGCAACATTCTGCAAAGTGCATGGCCTCAGTTCAAGCCTGGACAACTTGCTCTCAGCCTGGAGAAAGCTCAGCCACTAGCCCAGTGCACCTAGAACCGCCCCCCGCCCCCGCGCCAGAGACACGGTGGGAAGCTCAAGCTGTGCAGGATTCGAGCTCACCCTTCTTCCCCTTCCCCCAGATTTTGCTCAGCCCAGGACCTGACCCACATCGATACCTCTTCCTTCAAACGTGAGCAATAATACTACTTAAAAGACGGCTGCCAGCCAGCGCCCTTTGAAGAGATGCTGCAAAGAACCAAAAAAGAAAGAAAACCTAGGACACAATGGATGAAGGCACCTAATACGGCAGCCACCAAAAACCCTGAACCAAGAGATGTGCGAGACATCAACGCATTTGAGGAAGAGAGTGTCTCTGAAATGAGCATTTACAGAAGAGATTAAAGGCTTGAAAAGGAGGAGCTGATAACTCATTAGATGGGGATGACAAAAAGGGGTAGGCAGTAAATAAACTGGAAATAAACAAGAATGAGATGTGAGTAGGGGAGACAGAGAGAAAAGAGAGGGACCATCATTAAGCTGGTGCCCTGGCAAAACTGTACAGATGTGTATGGATAACTGAATCCCTTTGCGGCACACCTGAAGCTAACACAAGGCTGTACATCAACTCTACGCCAGTAATTTTTTTCAAATGCCAGAGTAAATTATATTATTTATAAAAGATATATAAACCGATCATGGAAGTTGTTAAATGGTACAGTTGTACAGATTGTCAGCCCATGAAAGAAACTCACTTTCCATAGACACCTATTATCGATCAATCAATAAAATATGGTTAACATTTACTGTTCATGAAATAATATGAACAATAAAAGCCGAAGCCAAAAAAGTCAATACAAAATATAAACGAGAATACAAGAAAAGATACCTCCCTCCCCCAATGAACAAACAGGAAAAAAAAATATTCAAAGGCACACTTCAAGGTAAAACTTCTGAAATACAGGGAAATCTGAATCACAGACAGAAATAGTCCAGTGACACCCAAGGCTGTATTTACATAGATTCATTCTCAAAGAAATATTTTAGAAAATTGCTGTGATTTTAAGTTATGGAAAGAATTCCACAGATATTCAGAAGAAGAAAAAAATCTAGAAAGCGAAGGTTTCTCTATGTCAGACATGAAATCATTGAAGACTGTGGAACAGTATATAAAACTCAAAGGAAAGAATATGTGTTCCAAGAATGCAACCAAAACCGTACATTTTAAAGGGGACAGGGAGCTGTGTCTACACAGATACCAGTTCGGGGAATACAGGTTCATGAAGCAAAGAAACAGGAAGAAGTTGAACTCTCACCAGGAGAAAGTGCATCTCAGGGATTCACTGCAAACTTAAAGGATGCATTTAAGTGTAAAACTAAGGTGAAAGCTATGGAAATCAGGGCCCCAGAGAAGGAAATAAATGCCGTCAGCCATGACCCTGTAGAGATGATCGTGTAACGAATTCAAGCATCATCTCAGAAGATGCAGTTCAACGTGAACGTGAAAGGTACAGGATGCTGATTTTTCTCATTTTTCATTCTGGGCTTTCAATAGATACAATTTTAAAACTCACAACAAGTAAAAGAAATACAAATATATTTAAGTGGATGCAGATAACCACTAGAAGGACTAAAAATAGATTAACTTTAAAAAAAAATTGAGAGGGGAGTTCCCATTGTGGCTCATTGGTTAGCGAACCTGACTAGTATCCATGAGGACACAAGTTCAATCCCTGGCCTCACTCAGAGGGTTAAGGATCTCGCATTGCCATGAGCTGTGGTGTAGGTTGCAGAGGTGGCTCAGATCCCATGTGGCTGTGGCTGTGGGCAGCTATAGTTCTTATTTGACCCCTAGCCTGGGAACTTCCATATGCTGCAGGTGTGGGCCTAAGAAAACAAACAAAAAAAATTAAAAATTAAAAAATCAAAAAAATTAAGAAAAACCCAGTAATGTAAACTTACACACACCATGCTTATTCATCACATAAGAATAGTTGCATGAATGGCTGGTGATTCTAGTCAACCTAATTTTTGCAGCCTACCTATGTGTATTACCTCAAAATAAGCGTAGTTTTTTTATCCATTCTTGACCAAATACATATCCTGTGGAGAGTTTCCGTAGATAGTATTTCAGTACACGTAAAAATCACCAATGTTATGTAGACAGTGGCTGTATGAAGGGTGGACGTCCAGGAATTCTTAGTAACAGCCTCAAAAAGTGTCCTTGAATCAGGAATTTAGCTTCTTCTTATGGTCCAAGAGAAGGACAGGGAGCATCCCACAGTGCTGTAGGACATAAGCCAAAGTCTGGTAAGAAAGGGAGGGGGTGTCAAGGAGGAGGTGTGTCCGGACACGACATGAAGTGCAGAGCCTCCTGAGAGTGGGGTGGGGTCAGGGAGCTGGGCTGGGGTGGGTGTGGAAGGCTCCTGCCAGAAGCAGAGTCTGCTTGGGGTCCAGGAAATGGCAAGACTTGGAGAGGCCATGAGGCCAGGTCTCACGCAGCCCCCAGAGCTGGGATGAACCACAGCAAGGATGCGGGGGACCAGACAGGACCGGGTCAGAGCCCGTGAGGGAGGTCATCTGTGAGAACAGGGCAGAGGGAAGGGTGACAACCATTGTCATGGCATAGAGTTCAGATCCTCCCTGTCCAGTGAGGAAGAACCTGGGGAGGGTGTTCAGTGGCTGAGAGACAGAGTCTAATTCATTAGGAAGACTCATCTGCATCTAGGATTCTGATCACCCAATAATTGTGACTCCATGGTTCCTCTTACCCCTTGACCCGAACTTGAAAGTTGTGGTTCAGTGACATCATTGCTCTTGGACAAGCCCTGGGGTGTCATTGGTGACAATGGCCATAAAGCACTTCCAAGTGGCACTGCAGCCTGCTGAGGACCCACGGGCACAGGCCGCCCAGCAGGAGGGCAGAGAGGGGATGAGGGTTTTCAAACATTAACAGACCTTTTTTGGAGACGTTTTAGGTTTATCGAAGACTTGACTGAAAACCCCAGAAGCTCCTCTAGGTCCCACTCCCAGTTTTCCCATCCTTAAGAGCTGGCTTCGGGGTGGTGCATTTGTAACCATTGATGAGTCGATATGGTTACATTGTTAATTCACTAAGGTCCAAAGATTACATTCAGGCTCTCTCTTGGTGTTGGATAGTCCTTGCTTACGAGAAAAGTATAATGGCCTGTACCCATCATTACAAGAGCAGTGGAATAGTTTCACTGCCCTAAAAATCCTCTGTGCTCTGCCTGTTATCCCTTCCCCACCTTCGCCCCTGGCGATCACTGATTTTTTTTTTTTTCCACTGTCTCCACAGTTTTGCCTTTTCTAGAAAGTCATGTAGTTGTGGATGTACCGTGTGGTGCCTTTTCACACTGGCTTCTTTCGCTTAGCCATTAAGTGTTTTCAGGTTCCAAAGATGTTTAAAACGCAGTAAATGTTAGCGTTAAACCAAGAACAAATCAAGAATCGTTCATATTTTCACTAACTTTAAAATAGACTCACTTGATTTGTCTAACATTTAACATGAAAGCACTAGTCCTTTAACCAGTATGCACGAATGTACAATATATGTAACCCCAGCCTCCTTTGACACATGCATCATGTGCATTTTCAAACATTTTTTCATGCATGCATTCAAAACTGAACTGTTCCTAAAGCCCTTGCTTGAAAGGAGCTTACAGTTATTTTTTATTACAAATGTCATTACAAACTCATATATGCTTAAGTTTTTATCTAAAGAAGTTACAACATATGTGCCAATGAAATCTGATCAAAATCCCAAACTGATGATGCCTTGGGAAGTTTTGTGAGCTCTATTTTATTTGCATTCATGTTTCAGAGTTTTTTGGTCTCAACATTTTTGTTGTTGTTGTTGTCTTTTTCTAGGGCCACATCCGCAGCATACGGAGGTTCCCAGGCTAGGGGTCTAATTGGAGCTGTAGCTGCCAGCCTACGCCAGAGTCACAGCAACGCAGGATCCCAGCCATGTCTGCGACCTACACCACAGCTCACAGCAACACTGGATCCTTCACCCACTGAGTGAGGCCAGGGGTCGAACCCGCATCCTCATGGTTCCCAGTCAGATGCACTAACCACTGAGCAATGATGGGAACTCCAGTTCTCAACATATTTAATTGTGGCATTTATTACAGTGGGCTTCAACTGTGTGTTTATCTTGTCCTAAGGAGATTCGTATCCCTGACTTCAGAGTTTCAAAATGATAGGTCGAGAGCCAAATTATTATTGTTCTTAAGTTGGAAATACTTGTGCCCATAAAGATAACGTACTTGTATCCATGAAGAGAGTGTCCTTTTGTGATTTCTGATAACTTCCTCATCACAAGAAGGATTGACTCCCTAACCACATTCAAACACCCTCTCTGAAAATGGTGAATTAGCTCAGCTGATGTAAAACATGAAAATCCCAGTTGGACATTACACATATCTGTGAGCAGCAGAGTGTTGGCCCGTCGGACAGGAGCTGTTTCATTTTGTGTTTCACAGCCCCGGGTCCAGAAATGTGATGTTAAAGATTAAAAAATGGGGAGGTGGAGACATGCCTCGTACTGTAATTTTTACAGTCCTGTACATAGGTGTGTATGTATGTATATTTGTATACATGGAAATTATCTGTCAGAAATCCCCCTCCTGACCCCACAACAATAATTATCTCCAAATCTCTAAGAAATGTATGTCTTCACATTATCGTTCTACAAATGACATTGTTTCTTCTTCTGCGTATGACATTTCCATGTATTTATTTTATAACTAGGCGTTTGTGCAAAAGTACCAAAGGTAGAAATGAAATTCTCTTTCTCTCTCTTTCTCCCTCTCTCCCCCCTTTTTTTTCTGTGCATTACTTAATGATTTTATAACTTAATTATTTTGTAACTATGAGTTGGTACAAAAGGCACCGGTCTCGGTCTCTGTGTCTCTCTGTTTCTGTTCCCTGTGTGTTACTTCTGCATGACTTAATTATTTTTATAACTAGGTGTTTGTACAAAAGGTACCAAAGATAGATGTGGCTCTCTCTTCTCCTTTGCATACCCTTCCTGTAAACAGTTCCACAACTCTGACCTCTTTGGGTTACCATGGAAAAAAAAAAAATTTCCCTAGAAACTTTGAACTTTTTGGGCAGAAAATGTTACACTGATAAACTGGAGGTTGAAACCAGCAGCCCTGCTAAGGGAGTGTCCCCCACCCCATCACCCTGGGCTCACTGGGAGGTTCCGTTCTCCCCATCTCCTAGGGCGTGTCTGGGAGGCACCCTCAAGCCTGGGAGGATCCCAGCACTTAGATCATGGGTCTGCTCTGGTCGTTGTTCAAGTGTCCCCTATCCTCCAACACGGCTGGGAAGCCACCACGATAAGTAGGCTGACATGGCTGGATTTTGTCCCCCACAAGATCCTATGTGCAAGTGCTAATATCCAGAACCTCAGAAAGTGATGCTGTTTGGAGATGACCACTTTAAAGAGGTGATTAAGGTAACATTAGGTCACTGGGGGGGGGTCCTGATCCCCCAGGATGGGGATCCTTAGAAGAAGAGGAGATGAGGACACAGACACACACAGAGGGACAGCCCTCTAAGGGACATGGGGAGGAGACAGCCATCTACACTCCTAGGAGAGAAGCCTCAAGAGCAACCAGCCCTGCCTACACCTTGACCTTGGGCTTTCAGCCTCTAGGACTCGGGACAATAAATGTCTCTTGTTTAACCTCCAAGTCAGTGCTGCTTTGTTACAGCAGCCAGAGCAAACTCATACCTGCTTATGGAATAATCCCCATCTCACAGACCTGGGAAATTCGTGTGTCCCTCTTACCCTTTCTGTCTGGTGGCTGGCAGCAGCTGTGGAACTAAGACTGTTCATGGCCCTGCTGCCATCTTTCTCTGGTGAAGCTCATTTCCACGGTTCCTGTCCGCCTGGCCTGACCCAGACCTTCCCCCTTCATTCTCTGGGTGGAACAGCTGCTCCAGCGTCCTCTGTCCAGACATGACTGTCTTTCCCCTGGACAAGCTGAAGCTGTAGTTCCGGCCCTCAGGACTCACAAGTCTGAAGGTCTAGTGATTAGTCTGCATAATTTGATGAAAGGGCAAACAAACCAGGTTTTTTTCTGTTACAATTTTGTGTGGTACCTTGCCAGTCCTTCAAATCTTCTTGTCTCTGTTGAGGTGTCTTTGCTCAGAAACACGTGTTTACGCATTTCACTTTGGATAAAAAGGGAGCTATGTATCTTCCTCCTTCAGAAGACAGACTAATTCTCCTGCTTTGCAAATGAACTGTGAAAAAGTTATCTTAGGATAGGTTTGGGGAAATCAGCAAAAATGTGAGATGACCCCTACATGCATGGGTCTCCAGCTAAGGTCTATTTATCAGTTGATGGCAGGCAGCATTTCAAAGGACATGTGAAACCGGCTCTGTAAGGTATTGTCCCCTGGCCTCAGTTGCATCCCAGGGAGGCAAGCTCAGGCGAGGGACATGCAAGAAACTGAGGAGGGGGAGGGGAGGGCTAGTGTGGGAGGACGAGCTGAAGCCACTCTGCTGGGAGTGGTTCTGGCACAAGAATCTGAGCTCCTCAACACAGCATGTCACCATCATGTGGTGTAGTTTGGGCAACATGGATGCCAGAGCATGCAGGTCTGAGTTTCCAGAAAAGCTGTGACAACACGCAGCCAGTGTCCAGCTGGTGAGTACCGGCAGGATAATCAGGTTTCCTGAGGAGAGGCTGGGAAGATACAGGTGTCAGGCTCCCAGTTGTGCAGATGAAATTGTAGCTCAGAGCTGTGTCCTGGAGGAAAATCACAGCTTTCCACGTCAGACAGATCAGGCTTTCCCAACCTCAGCACCACTGACCTTTGAGCCGGATGATCCTTTGTCATGGGAGACATTGTGAAACATCCCCTGGGGTGGGGGGGCGCACATCATCCCTATTAGAGAAACACCAAAGGAGACAGAAGGTATGAGTGCCCTGCAGAGATTCAGAACCATGGACAAGACCAAGACATGTGCACGGAGTCTGTGGTTGTCCAGTTCCCAGAATGTAAGTGTGGGACGGAGTATATGACACACTGGCTAAGAAGGATTTGAGGCCAAGCTTCAGCAGGAAAGAATTGAGTGTTACCTGATTAAAGCCAAGACCAGGGGATGATGGCACTCCTGCCATTGACTTGTTTCGCCAGGACTCCGGGAGGGCGGGCAAGGGTGTTGCTGACTCTGCGGGCCTCAGATAATGTCTGGTTTCCAACACGACCTCCCACCTTTCTGTAAACAGAGGACACTGAGCCTGCTGATGTGTTTGTTGTCCATGCTTGATGGAGGGGCTACACTGCCATGCTTGATGGAGGGGCTACCATGCCCTGGGCAGGCCGGTGGGGCCATTGGAAGGTCTAGCTGGACGGAACAAATCTGCATTTACAGATTGGAGGCTTGCACGCATGGACCTCCCAATTTAACATGAGAACAGACAGTCTGTGTTGTCTAAGACTGTGGCAGTTTATGTGGGAGGCCGACGCTCGCTCATTTAGAACCTCAACAGAAATCCCCATTCCGTGAAAGGTGCTGGTCCCCCTTCCCCTTCACATGTCGCTAAACGATAGGGCCCCCATCATGAAGATGGATAGCTGATGAGGTAAAACAATTAAGCACAGGCATCTCTTTGCTTACCTTAGACATCTGAAGTTTTTATAGGGAAAAGGGCTAAATCAATTTTCAAAGTTGACACTGTGCATTTATCACTTTTTGCCTTCACGGTCTTTCTGTGATGCACTGACTTAAGTGCTGGGCACTGGGGAATGAGTGCCAATTACCTTTTTAAAGAAAGGGAAGGCTGAACTGACACGCTGGTCTCCCCTGGGGTTCAGAGATGCTCTCTGTCTTAAAGTGGGGCATTTTAAAGTCGGGAGACCTCCAAAAGCTCCAGGTTCCTTCCAACTGCAAGATAGCCCATTCACCAAGACGTTCAAGATCAGAACAGTTGGGACCGGATGGAAGAAATGATGTGTCCAGGCGTTCCCAGCGGGGTATGCTCATTCCATCCTGCAAGGGTAACCCTGTGCTACCTTCCACAGCCACTTTCTGTACATCTGAATTTTATGCCCTCACACTGAGTCAGGCAGCACCCTGGAGCAGCTTTACAGTCAGTGAAGAGTCCATGAAAAACGTGAAGAGAAGCCTGGCTTAGAAAAGACTTCGTGGTGGAAGTGCAATTTTGGAAAGCGGAAGATGCAGACAGATATAGAGCAGAGTGAGAGAAGGGTGACGGCTACCAGCGTGCATAAACCAGGGGGTACATGAGCCCTGAATACACTCTAGAGAAGAGGAGGAGCCCTCAGGGGCTGACCATGGCTGGCAAGGAAAAAAAAAAAAGGAAAGGAAAACAACTCTAACAGTCAGCCGAGTAGTGGGAAAATGGCCTTCATCCTCCAAGGAGGCTAAGAAGAAATCACGCCAAGGACTAGCACCCCAAGACACAAAGTGGAATCACACAGCCATGAAAGGGCGCCCCCTCAGAACTGGACAAACAGTGTCCTATTCCATTCGGTGGCCTCCGAAGGCAATGCTTAGCCTCAGGTGCTGCCCTGGTAGAAAAGAACTGTAAGGCAGTCATGTCACTCACAGTAGGACAGACCATTGTCACTACTTAATAACACACACAACCAGAGCTGGCTAGGTTATGTCACAGAACTAAGCCACAAGATGATAGTGTTTCAATAAATGCATTTGATTGGTGATGGAATCAAATGCCCTAGTCCCCTTATTTTGTTTTAAACATTTTATATTTTATTTTATTTAAAAATTTTTATTTTTAGTTATTTATTTGGCCATGCTGCAGCATGCAGAAGTTCTTGGGCCAGGGATTGAATATGAACCACAGCAGTGACTCAGACCATTGCAGTAACAACACCTGAGCCTTAGTGACTAGGCCACCAGGGAACTCCCAACATTTTTAATTTTAAAAATGGTAATATATTTACATAGTCATCATGTGAAAGGTTTGAGTTTGCAGTGAAAATGTTCTTCTCCCAACTACCCAGTTTCCCTGAAAATTAAGGTATTATACTATAAATTTCTCATGTGTCTTTCCAAAGAAGCTTTATGAATACACCAAACTCCTATGGGGGAAAAAAAAAAGATGATAGTGTTTTGAACTCTTGGCACACTTGGAGTTGCTGTTGTGGCTCAGCAGGTTAAGAACCCGACTAGGATCCATGAGGTTGCAGGTTCTATTCTTGACCGTGATCAGTTGGTTAAAGGATCTGGCATTGTTGTGAGCTGCATTGTAAACTGCAGACGTGGCTCAGATGTGGTGTGGCTGTGGCTGTGGCTGTGCTGTGTGCTGGCAGCTGCAGCACCAATTCAACCCCTAGCCTGGGAATTTCCATATGCCACATTTGCAGCCCTAAAAAGAAAAAAAACCAAACAAATATTTGCAAACTAATCCATGTAATCCACAGTGTTGTCAGATTACACACACACACACACATACACACACACACACACACACACACAAACACACTGAACATCTCAATAAATATAGAAAAGGATTTTTTAAAAAATCCAATAACCAGTGCTGCTTGAAACCCTGCAGCAAACTAGGAATAGAAAGGAACTCTCTCAATCTGATACAGGATATCTACTCAAAACCTAAACCTACCATCATAGCGAATGGTCAAAATGCAGCCGTCCCCCTTAAGTTCAAGAACAAAACGGAGATGTCCACTCTCACCATTACTATTCGGCATTGTACTAGAGATGTGAGCCAGTGCAATAAGGAAAGAATAAATAAAATAAATAAAAGGAACTCTAGTTCAAAAGGAGGAAGTAAAACTTTCTTTATGATGGAGTTCCCTTCATGGCTCAGTGGAAACAAATCTGACTAGAAACCATGACGTTGTGGGTTTGGTCCCGGGCTTCCCTTAGTGGGTTAAGGATCCGGCATTGCCATGAACTGTGGTGTAAGTCATAGACTCGCCTCCTATCCTGAGTTGCTGTGGCTGTGGTGTAGGCCGGCAGCTGTAGCTCCGATTTGACCCCTAGCCTGAGAACTTCCATATGCCTCATGTGGGGCCCTAAAAGGACAAAAGACCAAAAAAAAAAAAAAAAAAAACCAAAAAACAAAAAACTTTCTTTCTGAATTGACTTCATAGACAGATGATCAAAATCCCTGGAATTTACAAAATAGCTAGTAGAACTACTAGCTGAGTTTAGCAGAGTTCATTATCTCAAAATCTCTCTCTATGACTTAGCAATGAATAGTAAAAATTTAAATATAAACAGTGCCATTTACAGCAGCATCAAAAATATGACATATTCGGGGGTAAATGGGAGAGAAAAATGTGTCACACCTGTGCACCAGAAACTGAAAAACATCTTGAGACAAATGAAAGAACTAAATAAATGGAGAGAGAAGCCTTATGCATCAGTTGGAACACTCAGTATTGTTAGGACATCAGTTCGTCTGAGTTGATCTATAGATTCAACACAGTCCCAATCGAAATCCTAAAAGACTTCTTTCTAGAAACTATCCAGCTGATTCTCAACTCACAGTGAACTTCAAAACACCCAGAATAGCCAAACCACTCTGAAAAAAAAAAAAAAAAATTGGAGGACTCACAGTACCTGATTTTGAAATGTATTATAAAAGTGCAGTAATCAGAAGAATGTGGTATTGACAGACCCACATACATATGGACATCTGATTTGGCAAAGATTCAAAGGCAATGCAGTAAAGAAAGTGTAGTCTTGGAGTTCCCATCATGGCACAGCAGAAACAAATCCGACTAGGAACCATGAGGTTGCAGGTTTGCTCCCTGGCCTCACTTAGTGGGTTAAGGATCCAGCATTGCCGTGACACTCTGTGGTGTCAGGGACTCGCCTCGGATCCAGCATTGTTGTGGCTGTGGTGTAGGCCAGCAGCTGTAGCTCCGCTTCAATCCCTAGCCTGGGAACCTCCATATGCCACCAGTGCGGCCCTAAAGAGCAAAGAAAAAAAAAAAAAAAGCAAAAAAGAAAAGGAGTCTTTTCAGCTAATAATATTGGAACATTTGGATATCCATATGCAAAAAATGAACTTTGATCTATACCTACAAATGATACATACAAACAAATGTACATGCTACTATTAACTCAGAGTAGGTCATAGATTTATATATAAACCTAAAACCCTAACGATTTGAAAAGAAAATACAGAGCAGAACCTTTGAGAATTAAAAGCATCTTCTAACCTCTGCATCAGTTCAATTTTTTTTTTTTTTTTTTTTTTTAACTCATGGATCACTGGGAGTTCTCATTGTGGCTCAGTGGATTAAGAACCTGCCATAGTGTCCTTGAGGGTATTGGTTCGGTCCCTGGCCTTTCTCCTTGGGTTAAGGATACAGTGTTGCTGTGAGCTTGTGGTGTATGTCTCAGACTCTGCTGGGATCTGGTGTGGCTGTGGCTGTGGCTGTGGCATAAGCCTGCAGCTCCAGCTCCAATTGGACCCCTAGCCTTGGAACTTACATATGCTGCAGGTGCGGCCCTAAAAAGTGAAAAAAAAAAAAATCGTGCATTTTTTTTCTTGCTTCCTTGTATGCCTGGAAATTTTCAGTTGGATGCTAGATGTATTTCTAACTTTTTAGATACTAGATATTTTTGCATTCCTGTAACTATTCCAAAGGTGTACAATTTTCCCTTAGGTTACTTAGAAATAATTTGCAACTGTTGCTTTATGATTTGATAGGAAGGTTCAGAGCATTGCTTAATCTAGGGCTAATTCAGGCCCATTACTAAGGCAAGACCTTTTTGAATACTCTGTTCAGTGCTCCATGAATTATGGTCTATCTTGTGGAATCAGGCACTCTTCCCAGCCCTGGGTGAGCCCCAAACACGATTCTCTCTCATCCCATCTGAGGTGATTCTTTCTTGGGCCTCATGTGGTTTTCTCACAGTTTTGCACAGATCAGACTTCTGCTGACACCTCAAAGGGGCACTCCCTCTTGGTTCCGCTCTCTCTCCTGTCTGGCACTCTCTCCTGTGGACTCTGGCAAATGCATTGTCCATCTCTGCCACTCAGAGTTTGTCAGGCTCTGCTTCAGTCCCTGCCACCCCACCCCACAGCCCACTGCATCCTGACACCTCTTCAAAGTCTCCAGCCATCGCACCATTCACCTTATTTGTGTCCTGTCCCTCAGGGCTCTGCAGTGTCACATGTCCAGCTTCATGACACTTACCATCCCTTATATTTTATTCGTTTTAATGGCTGTTTCACGGGGGAGACTGAATCCAGTCCCTGTTCATCCTTCTTGGCCAGAAGTGGACATCCGTCCATTACGCCTGTCTAATCCCCCAGCAACAGTACTGTACTATGGAGATGCTAGGTGAACACAGGAGGAAACAAAGTAACAGACATCTCAGGGTTTTGTTTTTTTGTGGTTTTTTTTTGGGGGGGGAGGGGCTTTTTGCTTTTTAGGGTTCCACCTGTGGCATATGGATGTTCCCAGGCTAGGAGTCCAAACGGAGGTGCATCTGCCAGCCACGGCAACGCAGGATCCAAGCTGCATCTGCGACCTACACCACAGCTCACAGCAACGCTGGATCCTTAACCCATGGAGCGAGGCCAGGGATCGAACCTTATTCCTCGTGGATGCTAGTCGGATTCGTTTCTGCTGAGCCATGACGGGAACTCCCACATGTCAGAAATATTAAGGACGGCTCTGATGTCATCACATCGTATGTCACCTCTGCACTGAGGACGTCTCTACGTATGGATAAAACAAATGTAGACTTCAGCCCGTGCCCTTGCAAATAAGATTCACCATAGACTTAGAGCGTCGTCGGGGAATTTGTCCTTTAGCACAACAGACGAAAGGGTGAAGAATGTGCTAAAGTTGATGAGGTGGTGTCCACAGTCCAATTTGTTAATTATGTGGATGGAGTGTTTTGAATGATGAGAAAGAGACCAAATGGTGCTGACAGCGACAGGAGAGAAAAGGATTTTGCAGGTGAATGATAAAACCGCTTGGGCGAAGGAATGCTTCCGTCTTTAATTCTGTAATTAATTTTGCATAAAATCAGCCGTATTATATTGTCCTGAAAATTAGGTCATGGCCCATCCTTCGCTTGTTCCTCTGAGTTTGCAGCAAGTATCCAAAAATGAGGCATTACAAGCATTTTGTGCAGGCAGTGTTCAGGCAAAGGTCTCCAGAATTATACCCAGTCATGGCTGGTTCCATCCTCAGAGCCACGATGAAGAGCTGCATCTACAGCTATGATTTTGATGACAGGAATGTAAACTTGCTCTCCACAATGATAAATCATAGAGAAAGGAATAAACAGATCTCTGAGAGCCCTATGCATGAGTTTCCGTGCGGCACAGGGGGTTAGGGAATCCAGCGCTGTCTCTGCAGCAGCTTGGGTCACTGTGCTGGTGGGGGGGATTCCAACCCTGGCCTAGGAACTTCCACGTGTCATGGGTGGCGCCAAAAAAAAAAAAAAAAATCTATGAGAGCTGTACTCCTGGGAGTTTGGGTGTGTGTAATTTTAAGCATATTTGCAACCAAAAATTTGCAACCTTAGACATTCCAAATCTAAAAGGTTAAACAGTTGGTTTAGGACCATTATATAGCACGTTGTCTTCCCTGGTTCTCTTAAGCAGCTAGAAGGGCAATTTGATAGATGAAGGGGTAGAGGGGGCTGAAAGGCATTTGTACTCGGTCATTCTATTTATTTTTGGTCTGCAAGGGTCTCTAGTCCATAGCACAAGTTCTTCCCTCCAGTGATTTTATGTGGCTGAGAAATTAGACCCCAGTTCAGGTTGCCCATTGGGTTTACTTTTCTTCCTTATTGAATAAAATAAGCACCAAATATAGCAAAACTAACATTCCCATACAGCTGCTGTTGAAATAAAAGACAGTGCGTTCCTTTTGTAACAAAAGAACCCTTCTTGGAGCAGAAGACCATTTGTCGTTCGAAAAGATGAAATACTGGCTATGGGGGAAGCAATAGCTCCTCAGGGCCCCAGCAAGCACCCTACGTTCTTCTGACCTATGCAGAAACGCTGATGGTCAGGACAGGAGCCAGGAACCCCTGCCTGGGCCACCTTGCTAGACACATCACATGGGATGGCTGCATGGTTTTCCAAAAATCATTGTGCCCCCGCTGAAAACGGCTCCAGACCACTGCTCCCTGGACGGTCCGAGCCAGGGGTACGACACCACGTCTGACTGCTAACACACAGGGCAGGATGCATGTGCTACAGCTCGGGGCTGGGCTTCAGGCACCGGCCACCACCTGGGGATGGCCACCACTGGCCACGAAGGTGAGGGCAAACTTTCCAACAGCAGCAGGGCCCAGAGCAACAGCACCTGCCCCTAAGAGCAGTTCACCATAGTCAGAGCATCTCCTTGGGGCCGCACCTTGGGTCCCGCTAGCAAAGAACGCTTTCATGTGGACCCCAGCGGGGAGATGGATGGATCGCTGGGAGCCTTCGTAAAAGTGCTACCACATGTGTGTGTCATGGGCTTGCTGGCACATGGAGAGGGGCCTCGGGGATCCCCACCGTGGTGCTGAAACTGCGGGGGATGTTCTGCTTTTGGCATCAGTTGTGACCGAGCGCTCAAACCTCCTGAGACGGGAAATGAGGGCTGAAGTTCAGAGAATGGCTTCTGCTTGATAGGTAATTGCAGTTCTGGAGACAGACACCCCAAGGCTTTTGTCGGCTGCCCATGCAGCGTTCGTCAGCTGACTGCCAAAGGTATCGAAAAGGCTCCAGAACTCTTAGGCGGATGGAGTATCAAGCCAGGTGCCCTGATTTCCTGTCTTAGCTCAGTGTCACGTTGAAATAGAAACCAAGTCCGACATGCAGAGAAGTCTGAACAATTAGTTAATAGTTTGTTCTCCAAAGTCCATCAAAGGGGCCTGCAGCAGACCCCTTCAGATCTGTATTCCTCCAGTTCATCTTCTCAGAATCCCGTGGAAACGTCCTTCTCCCTTCCCCAAACCCTTTCTCTCTGCCTCTGGTTTTCTTCTTGCAAAGCCCCCTTCTGGTCGTCGTCTTTATTTATTTTTTCTCCAAGACAAATGCCTGAATCTTTAAATATGTAAATCCACCCAGTCTTCCAGGAATTGTTCCTCTTACACCTAAATTTATTTTTCTGATATGCATAGTGTCGCCCCAGAAAAGTAACCCTATGCACCCAACATCCTTCTTGAACCACGACAGTGAGACAAAGAGTGAGGTCTCTCGTAAGATGGCCTTCCTCACCGTCTTTATCTTTTTAAATGCGGACCACCCCAAGGGTCGAGACTTCTCGCCCACGCTCTTGGTGGGTTCCGTGGGTGATGAACCACAGCACCAAGGCAGGAATGAATACGTGTGGCCTGGTCTGCAAAAGAGGAATTTTTGTTTTCTTCATCCATGCAGCGGCCCTTGCTTTTTCTCCAAAGGGCTGACGTATCAAAAAAACCACCTCTTCATTTTGTCAAAATTATCTTTGATTTGTACTATCTGAAAGCTGTTTAGCCCCAGTCCACCCAAGGTGTACTCATGGCGAGACATCTGAGAAGACGAGTAAAATTCCAATTACACATGATTTTCCTTATTTGTAATTATAGACATTTAAACGGATGCCCTAAAGGAAAAATGAATGTACCACATTCACTCCTGTTACTTTTCTTTTTGGGGAAAAAATGAGGTGGGTTTGTACCCTGAGAGTTAATCGGGCCGTGGTGTGTGTAGGTGGGCGTGTATCACATAGATCATCTGTAACCTCCGGTTTTAGGAAGAACTCCAAGAAATCTCAGCCGCCAAGGCAAAATAAAGACTTGCTTTTTCTGCAGTTGCACAGCAGGTAAAATGAAATCTATTCTCCCTTCCTGCAGTCCTGCCAGCAGAGGCTGTTTTAACGAAGGGCAAACTCAGTGGAGGATGGCAGCTGGGATGAAGGACCGGGGCCGCAGCCTGCGCAGCCCGGCTGTTCTCCTCTGCGGGGTGCATGGGTGGGGGGGTGCTCCGGCTTGAGAAGGTGGGGGGGGGGGGCTCGGCAGTCAGCCTCCAGGGGCCTCTGCCGCGGTTTGTGAGACTCTCGTTTTAGTCTCTTAACCGCCTTCAAAGCTAGAGTCTTTGGTTACTAATTATTCCCCGATCTTCCCGAAGTGAACTGAGCGGAGCTCTTCAAACGGACGTAGAGTACTTGCTGTGTTCTATTAGTTTAAACGGCAGGGAAAATGCTCTCCTGATCTCAAGAAATCATAATGCAGACCAAATCATAGGAAATGAAAACGTCTGGTGTCACAGCCTCTGCCTGAGCGAAGGGGGCCGTGGAGAGGGTCTGAGGCAGGAGCCAAGGCCAGATGACTGCTGTTCTAGGGGCCCCTGTGGGGTCTGCGCAGAAGCTAGGCTCAGAGAGGGGGCGTGACCGAAGACAAAGCTGGGGGCGTGGCCGAAGGCAAAGCCGGGGGCGTGGCCGAAGGCAAAGTTGGGGGGCCTAGGGGGGGGGGTTGACCCAGAGCAGCAGCGCTGCAGGGGCTGGAAGGATGGCATTCCGTAGGCTCATTTCCAACGTAGATGCAATATCCTGGACTGCCGCGGGATTACAGTCCCGAGGGCCAGGGTTTGACCAGCCACACGCCTAGTCCTGGGAGGCATGGGAGGCATGACAGTCGTTTCCAACATTTTCTCCGCGCCCCTCTGCCCATACACCCTATAGAAATGCTGCTCAGCCCACAGCCCCAGTGGTGACATCGCCACCATCCAGCACCAGGCACCATGCTAGCCGTATGCGCTCCTGGCTGCGGGGGTGGGAGGTGCTTGATTCCCCCATCCCCACCCTCTGTCCATCCTGGAAACTTGGCACCAGGCGTGTTTGGATTACCAACCCAAGTGTGGGACTGGATGGGGCCACCGGAACACTCTCTGTAAGGCTGTGTTGACCCTGGCGTCAGGGAAGGTCTCTGATCTGGTTATTGACCTAGCAGGAGGAGGGAAGGGGAGGACTTTGAACTTGGGCTCGTCAGTCTCCCGTTCCCCACCTTTACTGAGATGGAACTAGCACATGACGATGGGTAAGGTTAAGGTACCTGCTGTGCTTTGATGCCTTTCCAGGTGGTGAGCTGCTTACCACAGGACCATCAGCCAACACCTCCGTCATGTCCTGAAGTCACCATTTCTTTTTATGGTGGGAGCATTAGAGATCTACTCTCTCAGCCATAGCCAAGAGTACAATACACTGTGGATAACTGCAGCCACCATGCAGTACCTGAGATCGCCAGAACGCATGCCTCTTATAACTGGAAGTTTGTAACCTTTGACCAGTGTCTTTCCATTGCCCCAACCCCAGCCCCTGGTAACCAACTTTTTTTAAATAAGTTTTATTGAAATGTAGTTAATTTACAAGGTTGTGATGATAGCTGCTGGACAAACGGGACTCTGTCACACATATACACAAATCCATTCTCTCTTAGATGCCTTTCAAATGATCACAGAATATTGGGTAGACTACCCTGTGCTAGTTAGCAGGTCCCCGTTAGCCAGTCATTCCAGACCTCAGTGTGCATGTGCCAACCCCACAACCTCAGTCCATCCCTCCCCCTTCCCCCTGAGACACCTGTCCCCTTTGGGAACCATAGGTTCTTCAAAGTCTGTGAGTCTGTTTTGCAAAAAAGCTCAACCTATTTGTCCTTTTTTTTTTTTTTTTAAGATGCCACATATAGATGATATTATATGATGTTTGTCTTTCTCTAACTTCCCTTAGTATGACAGTTTCTAGATTCAGCCACATTGCTGCAAATGGCATTATTTCATTCTTTTTATGGCTGATGAGTATTCCATTGTGTATCTATACCACATCTTCTTTATCTATTCCTCTGTTGATGGACATTTAGGTTGCTTCCATGTATTGGCTATTGTGAATAGTGCTGTAGTGAACACTGGAATGCATGGATCTGTTTCTGAGTTCAGTATGTGTGTGTGTGTGTGTGTTTAGATTGCACATGTGAGATTCTACATGATTTGTCTCTTTCTGTTTTATTGCACTTAGCTTCATGCTCTCAGAGTCCATCCACGTTGCTGAAAAAGGCAGGATGTCGTTCTTTCTTCCAGCTAAATAATTTTTCTGTTGAGGGAGGGAGTGTGTGTCTGTCACATTTTTGTCTCTCCATCCGTAGAAGAACCCCTTAGGTTGTTTCCATGTCTTGGCCGTCGTGAATAATGCGGCAGCGAACGTGGAGTGTAGATACTGAAATCCTGTTCTCATTTCAGATCAGTTCCCTAGAGTGGAATTGCTGGATCATGTGGCAGTTCGAATTTTATTTTTTTGAAGAATCTCTGTGGGGTTTTGCATAGTGGCTGCACCAATGTACATTCCCACCAACAGTGAACAAGTGTTTCCTTTTCTCTGTATCCTCGGCAAAACTTATTTCTTTTCTTTTTGACGATGGCCGATCTAACAGGTAGGAGGTCCTTTCTCACTGTGGTTTTGATCGCGAGCCTCTTTTTGTGTGGCTGTTGCCTATGTGCTTGTCTTCTCTGGAACTCCATCTCTTTCCGTGTTCGAACCCACGAAACATATATGATGTATGGCTTGTGGGCAGGAGCGCCCTCCCGTGGTGGCTTAGGAGTTCCATGAGCACTTTGACAGTGGGGGCCTTGTCAAGTTTCCCACGCGTGCGCCCCTTGAGGTTTCTTACGGTAGAGCAATGAGCTTAACGCTGATTCCAGTCAAGAATTTGGAACGCCTTAGCTAATCTTTGCCTTCCTGAGCGCTAAGAAGGGAAGTGGTGATTTAATCCTATGCTGTCCCCCCCCCCCCCCGCGCCCGCCCCCCCCCCAGGATGGACATGGAACCAGTCAGTAAAAGTTATATGAAGGTTGATTTATTACTAGAAAGCAGGTTTCAAACATTGCTGTTGGAGTTCCTGAAGTGGCTCGGGGGTAAGGAACCCAGCTAGGATCTATGAGGACGTGGGTTCGATTCCCGGCCTCACTCAGTGGGTTAAGTATCCTGTGTTGCCGTGAGCTGTGGTGTAGGTCACAGAAGAGGCTTGGATCGGGTGTTGCTGCTGTGGTGTAGGCCAGCAGCTGCAGCTCTCATTCGATCCCTAGCCTGGGAACTTCTACATGCTGCAGGTGTGTTCCTAAAAAAAACAGAAACAAAACAAAACAAAACAAAAAAACCCCCCAAAAACCAAAGGTAATTATCAGCAGAATGTTGCAGTTTGTTAAATCTTGACCTCCCATCTCTGAACATATTATCACCTTCTGGATAGTCAAGTTAAATGCCTCAAAATTGCTTTAAATGCCTCTTCTTGGCACTCCGTCCTATTTCTAGAACATTCTAGAAATCTGTATTTTGGCCGTTGGCACACAAGCTTGTCAGCCTTTAAGGACAGAGGTTAATTATGCGTTTACTCATCGTTGTCTTCTTAGCATGACAATTTTAGGGTACATCAGAGTTACTGGGGAAAAAAAACAACAAAACAACAACCTCTTGAACTGAAATAGGAACTCTGAGGTTGAGCGCATCGGATTAGCTTAACGATCCTTCTCAATTTCAAAATTCTTGGAGTCTGTTCCCCACCAAAGATGATGAGGTCACCCATCATTACCAACTGAGATGCTTTGAAACTGACGCTCCCGTGGGTTTGAATAGCTTCTCTCCTGCTTTCCGGTTGTACACATTCCTGGTTGATATTGTCACCTGGCCCTTATGCAATGGCCCACGGTGGGCATGGATTAGAGCTTACATTTCCCAGAAGACACCACAGCCAGTGCCTAATCAGCTTTGCGTGCTGGCCACACTGCAAAGCTGAGGAAACAGAAATTGTTCCCGTGAAAAAAATTCCCAATCTCACGTTACCAAATGACCACCTCTGCTCAGAACCGAGCACAGAGGAAACCCACACCTTCTTGCTGTCTTGAATTGTTTTCCTCTCATTTCTTTTCTGGCTGTTGACCTTTTTCTCTTGACATTTATATTGGATTGACTGGATCCCACATTCTAGGGAATAGAAACTTAAAAAAAAAAAAATCCCTCCAGTCAAAAAAAAAAAAAAAAAAAAGGGATAAAAATGAACTTATTTGCAGAATGGAAACAACCTCGCAGACTTTGAAAACATATGGTTACCAAAGTGGGGAGTTGGAGGGGGTGTGATTGAACTGGGGGTGTGGGATTGGCATATGCACATTGAGGTCTATGGAAGGACTGGCCAATGGGGACCTGCTGTCGAGCACAGGGAACCTTACCCACTGTTCTGTGATCGTCTATGTGGGAAAAGAATCTGAAAGAGCATGGGTGTGTGGACATGGATCACGGGATCCCTTTGCTGCCCAGCAGGAATGGTCACAACCTTGCAAATCAACTCTACTTCAATAAAACCTTAAAAAGTGAAGAAAAAAAAAAAAACCCTCCATTCTCTTATTTGGAAAATCAGTTCAAATCTCAGTCCTCATTTTTCAGGACTGCTGCAAGACCTATTAGATTCTTACTGAAGCGGACGAAGCCCCTGTTATCATTGGGTCAGAGAATTTGCTGGTGTCTTTTTACTTCCCTCTTCCCAGACACATCCTAAAAGCTAATCAAGAACAAGTCTTGTGAATTCACTTTTGATGTTCATCTTTGAGCCCTGAATGGCCTCAAATTCGACACCCTCTTGATAGTTCAGTCCTCGTTTTCAAAAGTGAGGAGGAAAAATAAAGAATGCTATTCACACAGGGAGCTCTGTCACTCCCCGCCCCCCTCATGTTCATCGTCACACGTGATGCTTCACACGTGTGTTGCTGGATGCATGACAGGTCCAGCAGAAGACGATGCCTTGGAAATCAACGGAGGTCATTACTTTTTTTTTTTTTTAATTGCCGTATCATTGGTTTACCATATTGTGTTTGTTTCAGGCAGCCAGCATGGTTATATAGGGTATTTTGTACTCCATTAGAGGGTATTACAAGATACAAGGTATAATTTCCTGGAGCTGTACAGTCAGGCTTGGTTGTGTATCTAGTTTACCCACTAGTAGTGGGTATCTTGTCCATCCCATACTCCTAATTGATCCCTTCCTGCCCCTCCCCTTAGGTAACCACTGGTTTGTTTTCTGTATCTGTGAGTCTATTTCTGTTTTGTGTAGACAAAACATTTGTACATTTGAATGATTTGTTTGGATTCCACATATAAGTGATATCCTATCGTATTTGTCTTTGACCCATCTCACTGAGCGCAATATTCTCTAGGTCCATCCCCATTGCTTCAGATAGCAATGTTTCACTCTTTTATGGTTGAATAATAATATGGGGTGTGTGGGGTGTGTGTGTGCATCACGTCTTCTTAAGTCAGTCCTCTGTCGATGGGTACTTGGGTTACTGCCGTGTCTTGGCCATTGTAAATAGTGCGGCTGTGAACATTGGAGTATCTGTCTCTTTTCCAATCATGGCTTTCTCTGGAGCGATGCCCAGGAGGGGGATTGCTGTTTCATAGGCTAGCTCTGTTTCTAGTGTGTTTTAAAGTCCCTCCATGCTTTCTTCCATAGCGGCTGCACTAGCTGACGTTCCCACCAGCAGAGAAGAAGGGTTCCCTCTTCCCCACACCCTCTCCAGCATTCGTTATTAGCAGCAAACGTCACTACGTGTAAAGAGAGTTAGGAGGTGGCTTCTTTGGTGGCATAGCCTCCGCACCCCAGGCAGTGGCATCCGTAGGAGCCCCCTTGAAGCGCAGATCTGAACTGCTCTCATCTGTCCCCTTCAGTACAGACCCCCTGCTCCATCGACGTGGCACCCTCTCTGCTCTCCCCACCGTGTGCCCCTCCAGGTGGACAGCCACCTCAGCAGGACTGTCTCCTTGCTTCCTGATCCCGTCCCACCCCCACCCTCAGCCCTCGATCTTCCCGCTGGAGCCAGCAGCTCATCTGCCCTGACTCCTCAAGCCCCAGCGCAGTTCCTCTGACGCTTCTTGGTAGCAGCTCCAAGCAGAAGCCCTTTGCTGCTCTCCCGGAGACAAGTGGATCTCTGTAAAGAGAAAGCTATCAGGAGCCTGTGTCCAGGGGCGAAAGACGGGAGGTTTCAGAAGAGCAATACTTGTCAGTTTCAAAAGATAACATCTCTGGAGCTCCACTAATGATATTTATGGATCACCTGACTGCCAGAAGCCAAAGCTTTTTTTCTCACATAATCACATAACAGCTGGCATCAAAACAGTACTCTGAGATGGCTAAGGGGTGTCTATTATCCCCATTTTTCCCACAAAGGAAACCGAGATAAAAGGTTTAAGTGGTTTTGCCCAGAGGGACAGAGAAGAATTAGAGGTAGCGTCAGAAATAGAAGAGAATGGCTCAATTTAGACTGTGTTCTATTAGACAACTTTGTGGAATAAATAAATTCTTTGATATGTATATTTGTATGCACAAATCTCACGCGTGTGTGTGCGCGCGCGCGCACACACACACACACACACGTCTGTTCCCTAGCTGGTCGACTATGCTCAGTGTTGCCCTATTCACTGCCAAGACCAGCTCAGCAGGATGGGGCTGAAGAACGGGTGCAATGAAACTTAAGGGAAAAAGTTAACATAAAACAAGACACAGAGACATTTATCTTAAGTAAAGGTGGCAACCGGGGGACTCAAGGTCTCAGGGACCAAGAGCACCACCTCAAGAAACCACACTGCTTTTATTGTGCTCTTGAGGATTCCGTCAAGTGAGGAGGGGCTATGGGTGGAGGATATAGGGTTTGTTTACTATTGCATAAGTTCTTTTATTACTTTAAAAGCCACTTAGCTGGTAAAAGGTTAAGCTTTTACTCTGACCTTTAGGCACATAACAGTCATTAGCATTTGAGTTAGCGATCTATGCAGAGCTTTCCAGAGAATCCTCACTGGGCTTCCGCAAACAGCATGCCTATTTGTGGCAACCCAGTGTGCCTAGGTTTGCACCTTGGTTCTCTTTGCTGATGCATATGCTGCTAATGACCACTTATAAAGCACTTGGCCATGAAATTCCTCCTTCTCTTACTCTTTAGAGGACATATCCTGCTTGTGCAAATGGTGTGCCATTCCGCACAGGTCCGGGGCGTGCCTAGACCAACGCATTATGTCCTCATTCAGCTGACCCTATGAATAACTCATGCCTTTAGGTCTTTGTTCTTAAGCTTAAGTCATTTACCTGCACTGAGACTGTTTTTCAAGTAGGAAGATGGGATAAAGTAAAGCAGGAAGATGGGATTTTTCAGCAAAGAGGCTAAGAAAATATTGCAGAGGCATGTCTCCCGACAATTCACTTTCAAGACATAAATTCCCTGAATAATGAAAATCCCTGTATCGTTATCTTCTAGACTGAGCGCTGACTTTCCTATACGTCACAGGTTTTTAGGAATCAGACTGTAGCAATATAGTCCTTTCTGTGGATGTTGTTCCCATGGTAGATCCCTACTTGGAGAAGGAGGGAGGTAGGGGGAAGGCGGGAAGAATGAAGATGACAGCAGCAGTGTGTGTGAATGCAGAAGCTGTTGGGTATTTCTACAGCCAGACACGATAGCTGAAAAGCTCTTTCTCACTGACCATCCTCAGTCAGTGTTTTGGTTTTTTTTGTTTTTTGTTTTCTGTTTTGGTCTTTTCAGGGCTGCACCTGCAGCATACGGAGGTTCCCAGGCTAGGGGTCGAATCACAGCTGCAGCTGCTGGCCTACACCACAGCCACAGCCACAGCCACAGCAATGCAGCACCCAAGCTGGGTTTGTGACCTACATACACCACAGCTCATGGCAACGCCAGATCCTTTAACCCGCTGAGCGAGGCCAGGAATCAAACCCTCATCCTCATGGGTACTAGTTGGGTTCATTACTGCTGAGCCACAACGGGAACTCCCCTCAGTCAGTATTTTGAATCTCTCCGGCCAAATCTCAAAACCAAACAGGCTGCTTCCTCCTTCGTGATTCCATTAGCAGAAGGTTCTCTTGTTTCACAGCAGTACTGCTGGAGGAATGTAAAGATTTGGGAGGAGACCTCAACCTTTCACCTCCCCCTCCTGAGGACTTCCTCAGCCTCTGTGTGCATTTGCTGCTTTCTCCAGTGGTCTTGCAAACAGGACGCAGGGAGAAGTACCCTCCGCTGCCTAGACCAAGAGGTTAATCACTAACAGTGTAAACATCCAGATCCACAGGGCTCTTTTCAGCCTGGCTACCTAGGGTTGAAAGCAGCTCTAGCGGTCCAGCTGCTAACTGGACACTGGCTTTGTTTAAAACCTTTAATCCGATTGCATTGCAGCTTCTCTGGATTGCCGTAGGCGCTCCTGAGCAACAAGTCAGCAGCTGGACCACCTGCATCCCTGACAGGGCTCAGGGAGCACAGGCTGGCCACCTGTGGGGGGCGGGGAGGGTGGCACTCAGGTCTGGGGAGATCTGAAAAGTCCTCAGTCCAGGCCCCAGTGCACAGCATCCAGTATGAATCTTGGCAGGTGGGGTCTTGCATCTGCCTCGTCCAAAGCAGGTTGGCGAAAGCCCTGCAAACCTACTGCACCCTTGTCTCTATCAGCAGCATCCTTGCCTGAAGACGAAAGCCACCCCCACCCCCACCCCCCGAATCACCGAGACAATACCTGTTCTTTCTGTGGTGGTGAGAGGTGCACCCCTGCTGATGGAGGAGGAAGAATGTTAGCATGACTGCGTTTAATGATAAGCATGAGGATCCAAGCTTCAGGGGTAGGGTCCACGGGGTGGGTTGGTGGCAGTGTGCACGGCGTGGCGTGTGACCGAGGTGGCGGAGATCCGGGGCCTTCAGGTCCTGTGAAGCATGGATGTAGGAGAGGAGAGTGGTGGGCCTTGGGGATGGAAGATTCTGGTGGGAAGATGCCCGGGGTCGTGGAGAAGGTCGTCTGGAAAGCAGGAGTGGATTAGGCTCCTGCAGGGACTGTGAGCTGCTCCATCGGGTTTTTTGTTTGTTTTTTTTTTTAGGGCCACACCCACGGCATATGGAGGTTCCCAGGCTAGGGGTCAAATCAGAGCTGTAGCTGCTGGCCAACACCACAGCCACAGCAACACGGGCTCTGAGCCTCGTCTGTGACTTCCACCACAGCTCCTGGCAACGCCAGATCCTTAACCCACTGAGCGAGGCCAGGGATTGAACCTGCATCCTCATGGATGCCAGTCAGATTCGTTTCCACCGAGCCATGATGGGAACTCTCCGGTGTTCTTTTGAGTCACGGGAAGAATATGCCTAACCCCCTTCCCCTGACGAAAGTTCTCCCAATCCCAAGTTGGGGGACCTCATTTGATGCCCAAGATTTACATACTGTAAACATTTTCTTTTCTATCTGTATTGAGTTTAGATGAATATATAACTTTTTTTTTTTTTTTTGAGTTCCCATTGTGGCCCAACAGTCACGAACCTAGGTAGTATCCATGACGATGCCGATTCAAACCCTGGCCTTGCTCAGTGGGTTAAGGATCCGGTGTTGCTGTGGCTGTGGCATAGGCTGGCAGCTGTAGCTCCGATTTGACCCCAAGCCTGGGAACTTCCATGTGCCTCAGGTGCAGCCCTAAAAAGGAAAAAAAAATGTTAATAGTTAAATAACGATTTTTTTCTTGACCTGACTGGTATTAGGCTGCATTTTGAACTCTTCCACGAAAGTTCAAATCGTTTTATTCCTTCTGAATTATTTATACTCCCTGTCCCAAGTGTTATTTTCGGTGTTTCATGACCACAGGGTCAGGTTCTTTGGGCAGTAACCTCAGAATGCCGTCCTTGTCCTTAGGCATGCTTCATTTTTCGATTGTCATTTTAGGGCATGGTTTTATTTTATTTCCTTTGAAAGCATGGGCCGTGGAGAAGAAAGACCACTATTTTAAGGATGTTTAGGTCCCTTTTCATTAGTCGAGGCACAGAATTTGCAAAAAGCAGCCGTACACATAAGATGCTTCAGTAGGCATTTTCTTTTACCGCCAGTGGCCAGTGAGAGAAGAGAGAGTAAAAATCATTTTAAATGGAATGTAGACAAAGATTGTGGCCGTGGTGTAGTCAGGTGGTATTGACACAGAGGACAGCCTGTTCCTGAGGGTCTCCCAGTCTTGCCAGGATCCTGTAAATGTCGCTGGAACTAAACTGAAGCTGTGGCAACATTAAGGCACCATTGGATATGGTACGAAATACTCGGGTTAGGGTGTTGACGGGACTCCGCCTCTTTGGATTCCGTTTGAACGCGGGTGCTTTTGCTTGTCCAAATTGTTTGAGTTGCCATCATTTGCCATTTCCCCGTAGGTCTTTTAGCCCTTGTGTCGGTGTCCGACTTTGGCGTGTAGATGTCTTTCTTGGGGTTTCCAAGAATCCCTCGTTTGGGATCAGAATCCACACAACCCTTTTATGTGGGGCAGCTTCACCAGTGATCCAGGATGGAGGATAAAGAACTCACTTACCCCGGGGTCTGTCCACAGAGGTGCTCCCGAGGCTGCATCCGCTTTCAGATCCGTGCACCTGTGTCTCTGCCAGATGCTGCACCCACAGGGGAGAGCCGGGCGCCACTGCCACTGAGCCACTGCTTGCTGGAGAGGAACAGGAGGCTGGAAGCAAAGATAGCTTTCGATGCCGCCTCCTCGTGAGGATCCTTCAGTGACGAAAGCAGATGCCAGCCGTCACAGCCTTGACTGTGGGCCCTAGCCTGTTGCGGTGGCGTGGGGACTGAGGCAGTGCCTGCCTGCCCTGGCTGTACTCCCTGTTACATCGCTGAGCCCTCGCAGTGACCCTGCGGGAACAGCAAGGCGTGCTTTCATGTGATGGGGTGGGTTTCACCCTTGGACTCTGCAGCCCTCTGTCCTGGCCAGTACTCCCGAAAGTGACAGCACTAACAGCCTGAACCCAGCCCAAACCCAGATTGGGACTTGAACCCATGGTTTTAAATTAGAATTACTCACCCTGTGTCGGGGCTCACTGAGGTTCAGGTTCTTCAGGCCCCCGAGCAGAAGGAATTCAGCGAGAGACAAAGGGATAGGCATAAACAGATTTATTAGAATAGGATGCTTCTGAGAGATGCAAGTGGGCAGGCATGGACACTCTGCCCCAGGATCTGGTGGGCTACAGTTTTATCACCCAAGGGATGTGGGGGGTTGGAAAGGCCCACCTCTTCCTTTCTGGGACTAGTAGCTCCTCCTTGGTATCTGGTAAGGTGTGTATTCAAATCAGCAGAAGGGCGGTCCTCAAACTCCCGCCCTTGGTCTGAATCTGAACGCAGGCCTCCCCTCACCCCCCACCCCCCACCCAGTGACCTGAGGCAATTCTCACACCTCCACTAGCCAAGCAAGCCTGCCTTGTGCGGATGGCTTCCTTGACCTTCCAGTGGTCTCCCAACATCCCCCAGGTTTCTCTCTTTATCTAGACCCCCTACTGGGGCTTCTACAACCACCTGTGCCTACTCCATCCCTATCACTCCCTCCTCTGCCTCCTGCTGGCCAGCTCTCCGGGGACGGCCACGACATGTGACAACTACCGTTCCCCATGGAGCGCCCTGTCTCCCTCTCAGCCTGCTCCTGTGTCTGACGCCCTCCTGTCCAGCCTGCACACTGTCATTAGACTGAAATTCCCGAGTCACAAAACCGTCTGGGTGCTCTCTTGCCCTCGGACTTCCTTGGCTTTGGATGAGACCCGCACTGCATCCTGGACCAGGCTTTCAGACCCATGCCAACCACGGTCTGAGTCAGAGTCAATTTCCAGACTTACTGTTTGACCCAGCTCCTCGTGGACTCAGGGAGCCAGCTTCCCTGAGCCATCACTAGTACTTAAAGGTACCCCCACATCAACAACCAAGAAACAAACAACCTGATTAAAAAGTGGGCCGAGGGCATTCCTGTTGTGGCTCCGCGGTAATGAACCCAACTAGTACCCATGAAGATGCAAATCCAAGCATCTCATACCCATTAGGGTAGCTATTATTTTAAAAAACTGTGTCACCAGGGATGTGGACAAATCGGAATCCTTGTGCCCTGGTGGTGGGGATGCATAATGCTGCAGACGTTGTGGAAAACAGTTCAGCAGCTCCTCAAAACCTTAAACTGGTGTTACCAGGTGATCCAGCAGTTCCCATTCTGCGTCTTTCCCACAGAAAATGAAAGCAGGGTCTCCCAGAGATATCTGCACACCCACGTTCGTAGCGGTATTATTCGCAGTAACCAAAAGGTAGAGGCAGCCCAAATGTCCATCAGTGGACGAATGACGAGACAAAATGGGATGTATGCACACAATGGAATATCATTCAGCCTTTACAAGGAGGGAGCGTCTCACACAGGCTACAACATGGCTTGACCTTGAGCACATTCTGTCAGTGACATAGGATATGCAGGAGTTCCCGTTGTGGTCCAGCGGATTAAGAATCTGACTAGTATCCATGAGGATGCAGGTTCAATCCCTGGCCTTGCTCAGCAGGTTAAGGATCTGGCATTGCTGCAAGCTCTGGTGTAGGTCACAGATGCCACTTGGATTTGGCGTGGCTGTGGCTGTGTGGTGAAGGCTGGCAGCTGCAGCTCCAATGCAACCCCTAGCCTGGGAACTTCCTTATGCTGTAGGTGTAGCCCTAAAAAGGTGAAAGAAAGAAAGGAAGGAAGGAAGGAGCCACTCCAAAAGATGCTGTATAGAAACAGACTCAAAGATTTCAGAACCAAACTTATAGTTAGCAAAGAAGAAATGTTGGGGGGGGGGGATGAATTAGGAGGTTGGGATTAACATGTACACACTGCTGTATATAAAATAGATAAGTAACAAGGATGCACTGTATAGCACAGAGAACTCTACTCAATACTGTGTAATAACCTGTGTGGGAAAAGAATCTGAAAACGCATACTTCTATGTATATGTATAACTGATTCATGTGGCTGTGCCCCTGAAAATAACACATCGTAAGTCAACTATACTCCAATCAAAATTTTTTAAAAAATGGGAGTTCACATTGTGACTCAGTGGTTAAAGAACCCAACTAGTATCCATGAAGATGTGGCTTTAATCCCTGGCCTTGCTCAGTGGGTTAAGGATCTGGCGTTGCTATGAGCTGTGGTGTAGGCCAGCAGCTACAGCTCCGATTCGACCCCTAACCTGGGAACTTCCATGTGCCACGGGTGCAGCCTAAAAAGACAAAAGACAAAAAAAAATTTTTTTTTATGCTGAATGATTCCATTTATATAGGGTCCCTGGGGTAGTCCTGGGGTAGTTGTAGGCATAGAAGGCAGGTGATAGATGCCCGAGGTTGGGAGGGGAGGCGGATGTTGTTTAGTGGGGACAGAATTTCAGTTTTGCAATATGACCACTCTTTTGGAGATGGAGGGTGGTGATGGTTGCTCAACCATGTAAACGTTCTCAATGCTTCTCAACTGTGCACTTCAAAAGTGTGAGGAGCGTACAGTTGATATATTGTAGCACAGTTAAAAGATTTCAAGATTGATCCATTGAGGAACAGACACTTGATGATACATTGTAGCACAGTTAAAAAGTTTCAAGATTGATCCATTGAGGAGCTTACACTTGATGATATATTGTACAGTTAAAAAATTTCAAGATTGCTCCCTCTGCCTCCCTTCTGTGTCTCTCAGTATCCTTCCTTGTAGAATGTCCTTCCTTGTAGATTCCTACCAGCTCCTAAAGGTCTTGAGTTCAAATGAGACCCTCTCCACAAAATAGTCCTTTTTGCAAACAGCTGCGTGGCACACTCCTTTGTCTGAGTGGTGCGGGTTGATGTAGGTTTCCATCATCGTGCTTGACACAGAGGTCTGTGTATTACTAGGGAGTGCTGGCCTGGCAGAGCACCCTGACCAGCCCCTGCTGGCTACTGCCACAACAGTGTCCACCCCTCGCAGCTAAGAGTCATGACTCCACTCTGTGTCCAGCTTGGGGACGTGTCCACCATTCACACGCAGGCAGAAAAGGCTGTACTGGTTCTTCTCCCTTTTTTCCTTCTTGCCAGAGCTTTGGGGAAGATATTGGCATTATCTCCACTGCTTGTGAGGCTTTGCATTCCATCCACAGTGGGCTGCACAGGGTTTCTCATTTAGCAATTTAAATTTTGGGGAAGGCCCTCAAACTGGCCAGAAAGCTGTGTGAATGAGTTGAGATAATCTCCTTTCTGAAGAAAGAACTTTCTGACCTCTTAATGCTTCTTTCATACCCTAATCTTTAAATAATGTTTCTAGCAATAATTCCCTTTTTTTCCTCTCCTGCGGCAGCAGATCTGAGTGTCATCAAAATATAAAATTGCTATTTCTTGAACATTATTAGGTTTCTGTTTAATGTGGAGGGATGCCTCTGTCTGGAGCCCAGATAGAGATGTATGGCTTATTGAAGGAAAGGCTTTATTTATAATCTTCATTTGCGGTACCTCGTATAGGGGATACAGGCAACTGTGAAAAATGAGTCAGATGTTAGGGATGGGTGAACACTTTCATCTCAGTCTTTGTTTATAAGTCTGTGTTTATTAATTGTCACAAGCGGACTTAGTAAGTCTGCCTGACTCAACTTGATAGATCTTGCTCACAGTAAATATTTATTGTTCCACTTTTTTTTTTTTTTTGGTGTTTGAATAAGAAATTTTTAGAAGCCTTGAACAATGCCTTTTTGTCTTACATTTTAAAAATACTGTCCTTATTTTTTAAGAAAATTGGTTCAGTCTTTAAATAGATGATCTCAAATCTCCTGCATTCTCCATCTACCCACTCCCCCTGCCCCCGGCTCTTTCCTAATATTTTAAGCTGCATTTATTCATTTTCAGATGACTCCAAGGAAGATCCTTCTGCACGGAGCCGCCATACCCAGGCTCATGGCTGAACACCTTCTTTCCATTTCTGTTTCCTTTATTGCCTCGTGTGTGCTGTCTAGCGTTCAAGATGAGACATGCGTGGCTTGTTTGGACCGTGGGCAGACCTGGTCTCTTCCTAAGTTCCCTGCCTGGGCTTCCTCCCTCTCTTCTCTGCCTTCAAGGGTGCAGGTGCTGTTTCCTTCCTCCTTGCTCTTCCAGCACCTGTGTTGCCCGTCCCCTTGGATCTTGTCCAAGGATAGCCCTTTCTGTGCCTCTCCAGAAGTAAGAGCATCATGCTGCCGCCCTGCGTCTTAGTAGCCAATAAGCGTGTCAGAAAAAAGCTCAGGGCATCAACACGCAATGTAGACGTGGAAGCAACTGATACCGGACAATGGCTTGAACACCTGTCACTTCTTAGAAGAATGTTGGTAATAATTTTGTTCTTGTGCCTAACTTTCTCAGGAATCATGGTGACTATTCAAAGCTCTGAGGATGTAGCATGTGTGAAATTACGGTTGTTGCAGATAGTCCGTCGATTTCCTCCCCTCTTCCTTTATTTTTGTTTGTTTTCTAAGCAAAGTGGTGTAATGGACATTGAAAATATTAATATTTGTAAACTGACTTGAATTTGTCATCCACATTGGGACAGTTCGAGAGAGACGGGGGGCATCTTTCATAGGTCACAGGACAGCAAGTGCTCGCCAGCCAAAGCCATCCAGATGTTTCCTTAGCTCTGACCGAACACCGCTCCTCAGAGACCAATTTCTAGATATTCTAACTGAAGCAGCTAAAAATGTCATCTAGCTTGATGGAGAAAAGAAGGTATAAGTCTTGACTGTAGAGACTTTATCTCTCTGGGGGTGCATGCCAAAAGTGGCTTGCAAAGAAAATTTTGGTTAACTCTTCACATCCTGCCAAGGTGGGGAAAGCCATTTTCAGCCAGTGGACAAACCACAAGAGTCAACACAAGAAGAAGCACTCGTTCATTCATTCATTCATTCATTCATTCATTCTCCTGCACACATGCCAATCCCCCTGTCTCTTTTAGAAGTTCCCACCCCAAGAGAGGCAGAAAGGTAAAGCCAGCAGTTATAATCTCCTGGGATGAGGGTTGAAGGCAGGCCCAGTGAACTGCAGGTCGTTTTAAGCCTGCATTTCTGGGAATGTGCTACAGCCGCAGGTGGAAGCTCACCCATGTTGACCCATGCTTCCCAGAGAATGTGTGCTTTGGTGAACAAGACGGACATGGGCCTGGTGGGAGCACTCGGGAGTTCCGGCAGGACCTGGCACAGACCTCTGCCCAAGATGGAGTGGGAGAGGGCTGGGGTGAATGCAGCCCAGGGAGTTAGAAGGCCCCAGTCATCCCTGAGGTCAGAAAGGGCTTCAGGTTTTGTGATGAGGATGGAGAAAAATAAAGAAGCAGCTTACGTCCACACAGGGCATAATTCCTCCAGGGCGGATAAATCCTAGTGGCTTTTGCTTTAAAGGAGACTTCAGAAATATAAACACACACACACACACAGAGATAGATCTAAACAGCTGGAAACCTGCTCGTCTGCTCCATCACGTCAATCATCACGGGCAAATTACTTAATCTCTTTCCATTCCCCTCATCCGTCAAAGGGGAGAGACACTTCCACTTACAGCATCTACATCTTAGGCCTCCTTACGACTTACAGCGGGCCATACAGGTGTACTCAATGAAGAATAGCTACTTACTGCGTACACTTAATAAACATTGTATCCAAGTCTGCAGGAGAAGCACACGAAAGGACTTCGTTAGTCACCTTTGCTCTCAGAATGGCTGCTGATGGCGACGGCACACGAGCACAGCAATAGAGAGGGATTGTGCTTTGCTATTTGAATGTGACTCTCTTCAGTGGATGGAAGAGGAGGATGGCAAGTCCACTTGCCCTATTGAATCCAGAAGCTATTTTAGGCTGTCTGTGACGGCTCGCACACCAGGCTGAGACCCAGAATGGGAGACTGAGTTCCTGCCCTCTGCATGCTCTCTGTCAACATGAGAAGAGAGCATGCAAAGTGAATAATTTCTATTTATTGTTTTAACTTAAATTTTTTTTTATTGAACTGTAGTTGACTTACAATGCCCCTTTAATTTCTGCTGTAGAGCAAAGGGACCCAGTCATCCACATATGTATATCCTTCTTTTTCATATTATCTTCCATCACGTTCTAACCCAAACGACTGGACAGAGTTCCCTGTGCTGTACAGTAGGACCTCATTGCTTATCCATTCTAAGTGGGATAGTGCAATCCCACTCCGGGGCATACATCCAGATGAAAGCTTCATTCAAAAAGATCCATGCACCCCTATGTTCACTGCAACGCTATTCATAATAGCCAAGATGTAGAAACAACAAAAATCCTAAATGTCCTTCGACAGATGAATAGATTAAGAAGATGGAGTTCCCGTTGGGGCTTGACAGAAATGAACCTGACTAGTATCCATGAGGACGTGGGTTCGATCCCTGGCCTCGCTCGGTGGGTTAAGGATCTGGCATTGCAGTGAGCTGTGGTGTAGGTCACAGATGAGGCTCGAATCCCGAGTTTCTGTGGCTGTGGCGTAGGCCGGCAGCTGAGGCTCCAATTCAACCCCTAGCCTGGGAATCTCCATATGCCATGGGTGTGGCCCTAAAAAGACCCCCCCCCCAAAAAAAAGAAGTGGTACATATATAATGGAATACTACTCCGCCATAAAAAAGGACAAAACAATGCCACTTGCAATATCATCCGTTTTTTTTTTTTTTTTTTTTTTTGTAACACAGGTCCATTCGTTATCATCGTAAAAACCTTGGAACAATAGGGCATTGTGTAAAACTATAAATCACCAACGACTTTACCATCTGGAGATCATCTCTGTTAACTCTTGCTATTTTTAAAGTCTTAATGATGTTTTCAGCCTCCCCACAAACCTCTTTCCCACCCACCCTAACCCCCCTTTCAAAAAATTTCTCAGGTATATTCTCCTTGCCTGAAGAATATATAAGAATGGCCTGTAGTGAAAAAAATTCCCTTCCTTTGCCTCTAAGAAGCCTAAAAGCATCAGTGACCTGGACCACCAGTGGCATAAAAACTATATTTTGTATCAGGGGACTTGAGACTAGACAAAATGAAATGACAGAATTTCCTGGTCTTCAGGTGACACACAGGTTGTCCTCTAGTTTTATGGAGTTTCCTATTAAATGTTCTTTTGCATTAAATATTGAATCCTTGCAAAGTAATTGATTAATGAATTGGCAATAACAACGCTTCGGCTCCCCCTGATTTTTTTTTTTTTTACTGTGGATAAAATTCACTTAATTATATGCCTCAGCCATTCCACGGCTAGGTATAGGGCCAAAAGAAATGAAGACAAGTACACACAAAAACTCACATGCCATCAAACATAGTGGCATTATTCACAAGAGCCAAAAGGTGGAAACAACCCATTGCCTACCCATGGATGACTGGATAAGTAGAATGGGATCTCTCCGTACAGTGGAATATTATGCAGCCGTGAAAAAGAATGAAGCTCCAACACTCTTCATCATGGGTGCACCAAGAACACCTTCTGTTCAGGGAAAGAAGCCAGACATAGAATAACACATGTTCTGTGAGTCTCTTTATTGGAGATGTTCCAGAACAGCAAATCCACAGAGAGCGGAACTAGATGAATGGTTATCTAGGGCTGGAGGCACGTTCAGGGCCTGCGGTGAGGGCTACAGGGTGCAGGGTTCCTCTGTGGGGTAAGGAAAATGTAAAATGGACGTGGGGATGGTAGCGCAGTCTGTGTATGTACCAGAAGCCATGGAGATGGAGGCCTGAAACGGGGTGTATTGTATGACCGGTGAATTCTGTCTCAGAAAAGCTGTTACTTTTTTAAAAGAAAGTAAACTACATAGGGCCATCAGTGTTGTGCCGAACCATTCAATGGGACATATATGAAGGAGAGTCATTTGGGTTACATTTTAGTTCAGCGTTTGCCTAGCATTCTCTAATTCCTATAAATAAGCAAATGAGTCTCTGAATCAGAATCAACTAGGAACATGGCAAGAGAGAGCCACTGCCCTCCTGCGACATTAATGAAATTGTTTCACCACAGGTTTTAAAAACACCCCAATTCTTTTGTCCACCAGGAGGTACAGTGCTTGACCAGGAGAACTTTGCCTGGCAATCCATGGAAAACCTGCCTCAAGGTGCAGAATTCTATTGAACGACTCTCTGAGCTTCACAGTTTGCTTTCCCAGGGGCTCTGCTTCACAGAAGCACTTGAACAAAAATGGGGTAGTTTAATAGCAACAAGCCCCTCCGGATCCACAGAATCCAGAAATCAACACCTTTCTGGCCATCACATCATTGTTACACATCATCCCTTTCTGGATCTTAAAAGGCCAAGGTTTTTAAAAATGAATGCGCTTGGAGTTCCTGTTGTGGCTCACCAGGTTAAGAACCTGACATGGAGTCCATGAGGATACAGGTTCAATCCCTGGCCTCGCTCACTGGGTTAAGGATCTGGCATGGCTGCAAGCTCAGATGTAGGTCACAGATTCATCTTGGACCCTGAGTTGCTGTGGCTGTGGCTGTGGCCAGCAGCTGCAGCTTCGATTTGACCCCTAGCCTGGGAACTGCCACATGCCGCAGGTACAGCTATAAGAAGGGAAAAAAGAAAAAAAAAAAAAAAGAAAGTGCTGTGTATGTCTTCAAATTCAATTATTTAAGAGTGCTTCTGGTTTGTCCAAAGCCTTCAGGAAGTTTCCCCCAGACTGGTCACCCTGGAGGCAGACTGGTTCCCTGTAAAGTTGCTGGGACTGCACCCCCCTGCAGCAGTGAGCAGCTGCCCCACCAGCCAGCCTGGGCTTGTCTGTCCCCTGTCACTCAGTTCCTGCATCCAGAGCGTCTGCTGCCTCAAACCCAAACAGCCCAGGTGCCCCCGCACGCTCTCCTGGTTACACTTTTATTACAGCACAACCTCCAGCAGATCACAACCACCCCGGCCCCACAAAGCGTGAAAGAAGTGGCCTTGTACTTCCCTAAAGATGTTGTAAACCATCCTCTGAAGAGGGGACGCCCTTGAAAGCATGTTAAAGCGTAACTTCACCATGAGGTAGAAAATTCCGAAAGGGGCCGGGGGCTCTGGTCTCAACGTCACCCTCACCTCTTGCTGTTTCAGTGGTCAGACTTGCTCTGAATTTATAGTCCTCTCTCAGGCTTCCCACAAAATGCACATCCTGGGCAGCTGCCAGCCCTAGAGGGTGATAAGGACCAGCAAATCTGAAATATGGATTTAAAGGCATCAGGAGAAATTAAACTGGGTTCACACCATATTGTCCAGTGTCCTGAAAGCTGACTTTCATTTCCAGCCTTGGGTGGAGGCAGAGATGGCCTTTGGGGACCCTACACATCAGACACGGTGCACGCCCCCCTTTCCTCCAGCTTCTGAGGCCACTGTTTCTTCTGCAAAATAAAACTAAGGGCTGGGGAGTCTGCTGTGAGGCAGCCACCCCTTATGCGGGAAGCTGGAAATCACCAGCAAAGACAATAACACGTGTGACTGCCAAGCAGGTTGGACGTGATGAATTCACACAGCACAGAGAGAAAGCCTGGAAGGTATGCATTCCAAGAGTCTGCTAAGAAAAATGCAAAATCCAGCTTGGAGGAGGCCTGAGGAAGAGGCTAGATTAGAAATATCAGAGCCACAAGAAAGATGGAAGTCTGCTTTCCTCCCAAACCACCCCCATCATCAAGGAGCATTAAGCCCCTGGTTAGGAAGGAAACATCCTAGGGGGAACCAGAGCCTGGCTGTGGAAATTTAAGACCTGGGGCTTCCATTTTCCTGCTGGCATCCATCACGGGATTGCAGTGCATCTCTTAACATCACTGGGCTTTCCTTGCCAAAAGAAAGACAGCTAAGACCTACCCCACAGGTTGCTGGGTTGTTGCTGTATCTGTGATGGCAACCAAGACGAACTGCTTAAATAACAGAAATCTCCGATATCATGACGCATGGACAGTGTTCTAGAATGGGAGTCTGCAAACCATGCTCTTGGGCCAAATGCAGCCCCCTGTCTGTGCTTGTCAATAAAGTTTCCGGGAAACAATCCTGCCCATTCCTCACATATTATTGTCCACTGTTGCACTCCTGCTAGGGCTGAAAACATAGTTGAAATCGAGCTCATAGGGCCCCCAAAGCTGGAGATATTTGCCCTCTGGCCCTTTATAGGAAAATCCCACTAACTCTGGTCTCGTCCATCCATTGATCACTATTTACATGGGAACAGCAATAAGCTCCCACTTGTCAATGACCTGTTAGGTCTGGTCAATGATGACTTCATCTCATCTTAGGAGACGTATTGCTATCGCCACTTCAGTTTTGAGAAAACTGAGGCCCCCAGGGATTGAGTCATTTCCCCAAAGTCACATAATGAAAAGTCGTGGAGCCAAAATCATGGCTTCAACGGCAATTCTTCATTGTTTCTCACTGGCGTTTTTATTTTTTAAAAAAAATGAATACATAAGGATGCAATGCAGAAGGAGGAAAAAAAAAAAACCCAACAAGTTCTAGATGAAAGTGGAGCTTGTTCATCTGGTTGATGGAAGGTAGGACACTGTTCAAGAGAAGCAGCCAGCCTTTGGGGGTCATTGTGTTCAGAGCCATAGAGAACCCTGGCAGGGCTCCCATTTCTTCCAGGACTTGGGGCAAGCAGGCAAAGGAGGACTTTGGGTCTCTTAATCCCTTCTCTCAGCCAGCCACACTGCCTATCCTACACACCCCGGGAATCATCATCTGTTACCTCCCAATGAAAGGGCACTCTTCCATCCACTCACACCCTAAGGTCACACGCTGAGCAGACATTTGGCCTTGCTCAGAATAAAGACATTTTATCCATACGACATTTGCTCCTTAAGGCATTTGGTTCAGGCCAAAAGGTCCTTGACATTTGGTCCTGTCCAGAACCATTTGGCACAGACCCACTATGCTCATGGATATTTTGGACAGGAGTAGCTATCAAGGATCTTGTTCCACGGACCAGATGTCTTACAGACCAAATGTCTCATGGATGTTCAGGACATGGCCAACATCAAGGACCTTTTGGCTTGACCAGATGTCTTACAAGCCAAATGTCTCATGGATGTTCTGGACAGCGCCAACATCAAGGACTTTTGGCGTAACCAGATGTCTTACAGACCAAATGTCTTACAGATGTTCTGGACAGTACCAACATCAAGGACCTTTTGGCGTGGACCAGATGTCTTACAAGCCAAATGTCTCATGGATGTTCTGGACAGTGCCAACATCAAGGAACGTTTGGTATAAACCAGATGTCTTACAGACCAAATGTCTTATGGATATTCTGGACAGGGCCAACATCAAGGACCTTTTGGCGTGGACCAGATGTCTTATGGTCCAAATATCTAATGGATGCTTTGGAGAGGACCAGTTATCAAGGAACTTTTGGTGTAGACCAGATGACTTATGGACCAAATATCTCATGGATATTCTGGACAGGGCCAATATCAAGGACCTTTTGGCGTGGACCAGATGTCTTACAAGCCAAATGTCTCATGGATGTTCTGGACAGTACCAGCATCAAGGACCTTTTGGCGTGGACCAGATGTCTTAGGGTCCAACTATCTTATGGATGCTTTGGAGAGGACCAGTTATCAAGGACCTTTTGGCATGGGCCAAATATCTTGGTGGACATTTTGGACAGGACCAAATGTCCTGCAGGGGTTTGCACACATACACACATGGTGTTATTCTCCATCTTTTCCCCTTTGCATTCCTGAGAAGTGTTTAGACAGAGGCCTAAATCCTGAACTCCTTCAAGGGGTCACGTCCTCAAGCACCCCTCGCTAACCCCAGATTGAAGCAGATGCTCCCCTCTGGGCTCTTGGTGCATTCCATCATTGGCTGTTTAACATTCTTACATCAAGGGCACTGTCTATTATCCATCTATCCCCATGGCCTGGGGGCACTTCGACAACAAACACCATCTCTTTTCTTAGCATGCGATGCTCAGCTCAGTCTCTAGTTATGAAAAATTTGCTTGTTTGAACCACCCTTGGCAGTCTCTAGTCAAAGAAAAGGAAATTCTAAAAAGAGGCATCTGTAGAAAATTAAGTTCCAGTTTCTTGATCTCTCTCTCCTAACCAAAAGCACCCTTTTGGGTTTGACGGTTCCCCTCATCCCATGCTAATGGTTTCTGACATCTCCATCAGAACAAGGGAAGGGCTTTCCAAGCTCCAGAGAGGGAGGGTAGCAAATGGACCTCTTCTTGGCAGTAGCTGATGAGATGGGGAGCAGGAGGCAGAGGGAGAGCTTACTGTGTTGAAAGTGGCAATGCTTGCGGGGGTGGGGGAGAATTGCAGGGGACGGCTTGTCCTACTGAAGACCTGATGTTAGAACATCATCAAGGTTCCTATCCCCACAACTGGCAGGCCATCAGATAGGAGAAATGATGGTGCCGCTGTCCAGGGTCCTGAGCACCAGTGTAAAGAACACTAGATTGGGAACCTTCTTTGACTGTGACTGCATCTTGGCTTGGGGAGACTCTGCACGGCTGAAGACCTGAAGTTAGAACATCAGGCTTTCTATCCCCCCACCCCCTCCTCCCCACAATAGGCGGGTCATCAGATAGGAACAGTGGTCCAGGGTCCTGAGCATCAAGTATAAAGAATGTAAGACTCTCCTTTGTTACAGCCTCTTGGCTTGGGGAGACTTTGCATGGAAAGCCCTGCCACAGGTGTATTGGCTCTTGGTGCTTATCACCGTGCATGGAAGGTTGCTTTTGTCACATGTTTTATTCACCTTTTCAAGAGCCTCTACTTGAGTTGTCTATCTTCCACTTTGTAGCTAAAGACCTCAGGCTTGGGTTTGTGGGGGTGCCTACAATCTTAGAAGCCCTTGACCTTTCAGCCATCACGCTTCTTCAGCACACAGCCTGCCAGCACTCTTGCACTCCAGGGAAGTGTGTTCTTCTCTGACTCCCACAGATGGAGTTGCCTTTTGCCTCGTGTTAATTCCGTTGGCCGCGCATGCCCAGGTCATGTGCCCTTGAGTTTTGGTCCGTCTTTAGGAATTTTTTTCTTGCCTACCCTGCAAGTAAATGATGTGCCTTGTGATTGCCCAAATCAGCTGCTTACATAACCTGACTCAACTGTTATTTTCACCATTTATTTCCTATCTTTTAAAAAAGGATTTAAAAGAGAGAGGGAAAAAAAAAAAAGGGTCACAAGGTAAACATAGGCTGCTTAGAGTCTATCACCTTCTGGGAAGAGAGGGATTGGAAACGGTGCCAAACACAAAGGGCATCTCTGTGGAAAGGAAAACAATCCAGAAACACGAAGTCTTCTGCGTGCCCTGAATTTACCTGAATGTCCGCTTTATGCAAATGACACACGTTATATTTTATTTTTCCTCGGAGGTAAAGCTGGAGCTCGGGTGGCTGCCAGCATGTGGCTGAGCATGCGCTTGGGGCTATATATTTCCAAGGACCTGATCGCAGTGGCCTCTGAGGTGTTTGCCTCCTCGGCTGAGGCTGCAGTTCAGAATAGTGGCGGTGGGGTGGAGTCGAAAGGACACAAGAGTAGATCTCAGGAAAATGAGCCCTACCGCTCCCCAGCTGGGAGAATGTGCGTGCACGCGGCTGTCAGTCTCTCAGCCTCTTGGCCTCTGTGCCTCCAGCTGTAAAGGAGCTGGAGTCGACAGCTCCTGAGACGGCTTCCTGTTCCCCAAGTCCCTGCTGTGATGTATCGATGGGAAGACAGAAAAGAATGCCCAAAAAGGTGAAGCACGTTATAACCAGGCTGCATCTGTTCACGGCCCAGCAGGTACCTCTGGGCATGGGAAACTCTTCAGGAAGACCTATAAGGGATGGTTCCATGGAAAGAGGGACAGAGGCCACCCAGAGTCTTCCCTAGAACCTGGTAAAACTGCATGATTATATCCCACACACGTTTTTTGTACTCAGAGAACATCAGCCTGAAGTAGGTTTGATAGCAGCTCTTTTTGAGAACAGTGGAAAAACAGCCACTTAGGATGATATCCATTATCCTAATATTGTCAGTCTTGTATAGAAAAATACATGTGACCCACATTCTTTTTTTAGTGATTTTTATTTTTTCCATTATAGGTGATTTACAGCATTCTGTCAATTTTCTACCATACAGCAAAGTGACCCAGTCATACATATATATATACACTTTTTTCCCTCCCATGATCATGCTCCATCATAAGTGACTAGATATAGTTTCCAGGGCTACACAGCAGGATTTCATTGCTTATCCATTCCAAAGGCAATCATTTGCATCTATGAACCCCAGATCCCCAATCCATCCCACTCCCTCCCTGTCTCCCTTGGCAACCACAAGTCTCTTCTCCAAGTCCATGATTTTTTTTTTTTTTGTGTGTGTGGAAAGGTTCCTTTGAGCCGTATATTAGATTCCAGGTGTGAGTGATATCATGTGGTATTTGTCTTTCTCTTTCTGACTTATTTCACTCAGAATGAGAGTCTCTCGTTCCACTCATTCATGTTGCTGCACATGGCATTGTTTTGTTCTTTTTGGTGGCTGAGTAGTATTCCATTGTGTATATGGACCACATCTTCTTAATCCAGTCATCTATCGATGGACATTTAGGTTGTTTCCATGTCTTGGCTATTGCGAGTAGTGCTGTTGTGAACATGAGGGTGCATGTGTCTGTTCTTGAAGCATGTGACCAAAATTTTATTGCTCCTTTCCCCACAGTCGTTCTTTTTTTTGTCTTTCGTCTCTTTTGTTGTTGTTGTTGCTATTTCTTGGGCCGCTCCTGCGGCATATGGAGGTTCCCAGGCTAGGGGTCTCATCGGAGCTGTGGCCACCGGCCTACACCAGAGCCACAGCAACGCGGGATCCGAGCCGCGTCTGAAACCTACACCACAGCTCACGGCAACGCCGGATCGTTAACCCACTGAGCAAGGGCAGGGACCGAACCCGCAACCTCATGGTTCCTAGTCGGATTCGTTAACCACTGCGCCACGACGGGAACTCCCCACAGTGGTTCTTATATGATGTTGTGAACACACGGGAAGTCCAAGTGGTTCTTATATGAAATGAGCAGATCATAGGACTGATTCTTTCTTCCTCCCCCTCTTCCTCCCTCCCTCTCTCTCTTTCTTTCTTATCTTTTTAGGGCTGCACCCATGGCATATGGAAGTTTCCAGGCTGGGATCGAATTGGAGCTGCAGCGGCCAGTCTACACCACAGCCAGAGTAACACCAGATCTGAGCTGCATCTGTGACCCAAACCACATCTCAAGGCAACGCCGGATCCTTAACCCCCTGAGCAAGGCCAGGGATCGAACCCACATCCCCATGGGTACTACTACTAGTTTGTAACCGACTGAGCCACAACAGGAACTCCCAAGACTACTTCTCTAACTGGGCTGATTCAACTCAGCTCAACGAATGTGTGCGAAGTGGATCAACCCTCTTGGAGTTGGCAGTTGAGTAGGGGCTGTGGACTGCACCGTTTAAATGTTAAAAACATATAATATATCCATATGAAACTGTATGCCAATTACACTAGAGCAAATGGGCACGCTACATTGGTTGTATATGTCCCAATTTTAGAAGCAAACAGAAAATAACAAGTTTTTCATTGATCAGCTTGGCTACTGATGTCTCTCCTTTCTTGATCCACACAGTAGAAAACAAAGGAGGAATAGAAAAAATTAAAATGAAGCTCCACCTTTGAGGAGGTGAATTACCACACAGATGCCAAACCACAGTATCTGAAAAAAGGCTCTCGGTTGGAGCAAGACTTAGGAGTTGAGGGACAGGAACTCCTCTTATATATTCTTCACCCTAGGTGGGGAAGACCCAAAGGCAGAAGCTTGCTCAGAAAGGCCATGTGGGGATGAAAGGGCAGGATGCATAAAAGTCTCAACTTTATTTTTATTTTTAGGGCTGCAGGTGCAGACTACGGAAAGTCTCAGGCTAGAGGTTGATTTGGAGCTGGAATCACCAGCCTACACCACAGCCACAGCAATGCCAGATCTGAGACATGTCTGCAAACTACACCACAGTTCATGGCAACACTGGATCCTTTAACCCACGGAGCGAGGACAGGGATCGAACCCACATCCTCGTGGATACTAGTCAGGTTCATTACCGCTAAGCCACAACTTTGGGAGCTCCAAAGTCTCAACTTTAATTGGATCCTCCTATAATTCTTTTTCCTGATTATTTGGCATTCCCTGCCTTCTCTTATTTTTCATTACTGACTTCCCCATTCAAAAAAATAATAATAAACACGAAGCAAGCAACTACAGGCATACCTCATGATATGACACTCCACAGATGCTGTGTTTTTTACAACCTGGAGGTTGGTGGCAGCTCTGCATTAAGCCAGTCTATTGGCACCATTTTCCCAGCAGCGTTTGCTCCCTTCATGTCTGTGTATTCCCTGTGTGGTAATTCTTGCAACATTGTAAACGCTCCTCCAGCAAAAAGACTGCAACTCGATGGAGGCCCAAATGAGGGTTAGCAGTTTTTAGTAGTAAAGTATTTTAATTAATGTACGTACATTGTTTTTAGACACAATGCTGTCACACACATAATAGATGACAGTGCCGCGTAAACCTAACTTTTATATGCACTGGGGAAAAAAATTGTCGTACTTGCTGAATGTGATATTGACTTTATTGTGGTGGTCTCGAACTGGAATCTGCAATATCTCCAAGGTATGCCTGTGTTCACAGAAAACGCCAGCATGGGATGACTTGGTAACTTGTGCTGGGGAATTATGTGCATTTGTTCACTCCTGTAGTTTTATATGTTCTTTAGAGTTCTCGCCACATCTGTAATACCTTTGGCCAAATTGATCATAAGTTGGAAATAGCTATGAATAATCGCGGTCTTGCATTACGTCAAGCTGTCTCACAGACAGCCTTTTAAATTCCAGGTGTACCATCCATCACCCAAAGGCTGCTAAAAAACCATTGACGGGTGTTCCCATTGCGGCTCAGCGGTAACAACTCTGACTAGTATCCATGAGGTTGCGGGTTTAATCCCTGGCCTCGCTGAGTGGGTTAAGGATCTGGGGTTGCCGTGATCTGCAGTGTAGGTAGAAGATGTGGCTCAAATCCGGAGTGGCTGTGGCTGTCGTGTAGGTTGCAGACGTGGCTCCAATCCGACATTGCTGTGGCTGTGGTCTAGGCTGGCAGCTGTAGCTCAGATTCGATCCCTGGCTTGGGAATGTCCATATACTGCAGGTGCAGTCCTAAAAAGACCAAAAAGAAAAAAGAAGAACAGAAAACATTGACTAATTCTTTCAGAACAAGATAGCCTATCTGCTGGACTTTCATTTTCACTGCCTCTTCTGTGACTTGGCGAAGTCAGATAATTACTGGTCCTTGTGAAATTAACATATGGAAGAACATGGGACTCCTAAGACCACAGGGAGGTTCCAAGGGAAACCTCATCATGGAAGAGAGATTTTCTAGCCTGGATAAGCTGCTTGTCCAGTTCACGAAAGCGCTTACACACTGTCTGGACTAATCATCAGTGGCAGTGTGGAGAAGGCATTTATAAGACAGGAGAGAGTTCCATCCTCAAAATTGAACATGAACACCTATTCTGATTTTTCAAAACCCCAAGAAAAAGATGCATGGCGCACATGTGCAAGCAAGAGAGATGGGGTGGTTGACAGTGTCAAATGCCTTGAAGAAGTCAGGTGGGGGCAGCCGGGGGCGGGGGTGAGGTGGGGGAGGCAGCCGGTGGGGACCAGAACTCACGTGAGATCACTGAGGAGTTCCTTGGGCTCTGAGAGGACATGCGCTTCATGTCATCCCCAAGGAGTATTTGGAAATGGACTATTTTTCAAAATGATTTTTATTTTTTCCATTATCACTGGTTTACAGTGTTCTGTCAATTTTCTACTGGACAGCAACATGATCCCGTCACACATACATAGATACATTCTTTTTCTCACATGATCACCCTCCATCACAAGTGACTAGATATGCTTCCCAGGGCTGTACAGCAGGATCGCATGGCTTATCCATTCCAAAGGTGATACTTTGCATCTAGGAAATGGAGTATTTTAAAAGACGGCTGGCCAGCTCTTCACTAAGAAAGTGGAGGTCACTGTGAGTCAGGGTGAGTTTCTTATGAACAGGTCATGTCAGAGCACACTGGCTTCCCTGGACTAGTAAAGAGGAGAAATGCAGTCCTTTTGAAGGACAGGATCTCCAGTTGTGCAGAATTTTGATGTTTCCCGTCCTAGCTTTGAGGAATGAGTGGTGCTAAAATTAAGGTCAATTTAACGCTATTGACTTTGATGCTTAGGGGATGGAGGTCCACCTGGAGGGGAGTTTCTCTTGGTCCCTTTCCTGCTTGCTGGTTGGTCCTCTCCTGTTGACCATTTTCATCTGTGAGAGTTGGACAAGGAAAAGGATAGCCTGCTGATCACGGTTGCAGAGTAAGGGAATGAGGAGCTAATCCATGGACTAAGCAAACTGAGACCCCAAGAAACTAGGAATTGAAGAAAGGAATCAAGATCCAGGAGTTCCTGTTGTGGCTCAGCTGTCACGACCCTGGCTGCTAGCCACTAGGACTCCAGTTCAATCCCTGGTCTTGCTTAAGGATCGAGTGTTGCCGTGAGCTGTGGTGTAGGTCGCAGACGTGGCTCATATCTGGTGTTGCTGTGGCTGTGGTGTAGGCTGGCAACTGCAGCTCTGATTCAACCCCTAGCCTGGGAACTTCCATATGCAGCAAGTGCAGGCCTAAAAAGACAAAAGAAAGAAAGAGAGAGGCAAAAATATAGGAAAAGAGAGAGAGAGAGAGAGAGAGAGAGAGAGAGAGAGAGAAAGAAAAGAAAGAAGGAAGGAAGGAAGGAAGGAAAGAAAGAAAGAAAGAAAGAAAGAAAGAAAGAAAGAAAGAAAAAAGAAAGAAGGAAGGAAGGAAAGAAAGAAAGAAAGGAAGGAAGGAAGGAAGGATGGAAGGAAGAAAGAAAGGGAAAGAAAGACAGAAAGAAATATGCAGAGGAGTCTTGCTGGCTTGGATCAATGGAATGAATTTAACAAGGTGCAGGTGGATAGCTGCCAAGTCTCTTTATTGGTCAAATACACCAGCCACTCAAGTACCAACTTGGGGGGGAACAGGGTGGATCAACAGTAAAAATAGAAATAACCAGACGTTTTAATTGAGTACCAGAGCAGTATGAATCTTCAGAGTCATCAGTCTCACCAAAGGCAAAGAAACAAACAGAAGTGCACAGAAAGCCTCACATAACCTCACACCACTACACTATAAACAAACGTTGATGTTGAACATGACGGAGATGGAAGGAACATCACTTTGGACCTCATCTGGAGTGATCGCATTCGTCACAAATATAGAGAGCATGGGGACAACCTAAAACACCCTTTCGTGTTTATAGATCCACGTTCTCAATGAAGGAAGACATCGGACGACCCATGTAACTTTTGGTTTGGGTAAAAAAAATCAGTTCACGGAGTGTGCGTGGCATTAGAAACTCCTGAGCAAGTCGCATCTGCAGAGATGCGGGAGCTTTGTCCTGAGCACCTGGGTGTTCAGAGAAATACAATGATGGTGATGAGGAACCAAAAAACAGAGGGACAGATAAGTGGCAGAAGCAGAAAGGAAGGCGAGTTGCTAGAAACTAGGGAGATGGGAGGGAAACGAGCATGAAACACACAGCAGGCGAGAGAGAGGGATACACCCATCCTTGAACCTTTCTCTTTTTAAGTTCTTTTTATTAAAGTAGAGTTGATTTACAATGTTCTGTCAATTTCTACTGCACAGCAAAGTGACCCAGTATCCATTCCCTTTCTCATATTCTCTTCCATCATGTTCTATCCCAAGAGACTGGATAGAGTTCCCTGTGCTGGACAGCAGGACCTCATGGCTTGTCCATTCTCAGTGTCATAGTTTACATCTACAAATCCCAACCTCCCTGTCCATCCCACTCCCTCCGCCCTCCCCCTTGGCAACCACAACTCCATTCTCTGTCTGTGAGTCTGTTCCTCTTCTGTAGATAGGGTCATTTGTGCCTTATGTTAGATTCCACATAGAAGTGATATCATATGGTATTTCTCTTTCTCTTTATGACTTACTTCTCTTAGTATGAGAATCTCTAGTTGCATCCGTGTTGCTGCAAATGGCGTGGTGTCATTCTTTTTTATGGCTGAGTAGTATTCCGTTGTGTATATGTACCACATCTTCTTAATCCCTTCATCTCTCCATGGATAGTTAGGTTTTCAACTTTTCTGAATGAGTCATATTCCTGGGTGACTTTTCTCTATTTCTGTGTGGAGACTGCTGAGTCCAGCTAGTGATGACATTCAGGTTATAGCCACAGGCCTTGCTCACGAAGAGAAGCTTGATCACCGCATCGTGTACTTTCCTTCAGGGGCATTTAACACAACAGAAACTTTGTGAGCACTCATCTCTCCCCTTCTGCGTGCTAAGTCCACAGGGACAAGCATTTTGTTCATCTGTTTTGTCACTTATTCTTAATGCCTGGTGAACAGCTGTAAGATGCATATGCTACACTCTTTCAACATACTTGAATTAATTTTTGAACATTTTGCAGCAATTTAGTTACTTCTCTACATAATGGAAATTAATTTTTTTGGCCACACCCCACAGCATGCAGAAGTTCCAGGGTCAGGGATCAAGCCCATGGCACAGCGATAGCCAGAGGCACAGCATGGACCATGCCATTACCTGCTGGGCCACCAGGGAACTCGAACAGAGGGCAAATTTTAAAAGCAGAAAATGCCATGAAAATCATACCTTTCACGTGAGTAAAAGTACTTTGCAGCCTGCAAAGAAAGAAAATACATATCTCAGTATAATAGATGGAATAGTTATGAAAATTGAGTATTTCGTTTGTAGAGCAGAGTATCAATAAGTCTTACCAGGCTGGTAGCGTGTAAGTCACCGTCTCTCCCCATAATGCATTATGCTAGAAACCAGAAAAGCGATAAACTGGAAACCTCCACATGGAACGTTTAGAGCATGCATTTAAAAAATGTGGACGCCTAAAAGAAGGCATAATGGAAACCGAAAATATAGATAAACAGCAGTAACACCATATACTTTTAAAATGGGGATATGATAAGCAGAAGAAGATTTAAAGCCTTAGATATTCATAATAACAGAGAAGTAGGGTGGAAATTTATGCCTTGAGCATCTAGCATGAGGAGTTAGGGAAAGAACAACTGGTTAAACTTCTCTGGATCACAAACAAGAAGTTAGTAAAACTGGAAAACATCTGACAAGATGGGAGGGGGCGAGAGAAGGGAAGAGAAAGAGGTGGGCAGGGGACAAATAACTATAAACTACTTTTTTTAAAGTATAGACACTGCAAGATCAAGATAAGATAATGACAGCATTGTCAGCTTTCCACTGACAAATTGATGTCCAAAACTCTGGAAAAATGTAACGGACCCAAGAAGATATCAACACTAAAAGTTGCGTTGGGGAGGTCCTGTCGTGGCTCAGTGGTAACAAACCCAACTAGTATCCATGAGGACATGGATTCAAACGCTGGCCTCGTGCAGTGGGTTAAGGATCTGGCATTGCCCTGAGCTGCGGTATAGGTTGCAGACATGGCTCAGATCTGGTGTGGCTGTGGCTGTGGTGTAGGCTAGCAGTTACCGCTCTGATTCGACCTCTAGCCTGGCCGCTTCTATATGCCGAGGATGCAGCCGTAAACAGACCAAATAAATAAATAAATAAATAAAAATTTGAGTCAGTAGTTAAAAAAAAAAATCTTTCCACAAAGATGTGCTGATGAGTTTATATGTTAATTCTAACAATCAACAAGTAATTTCAAACCAACACAACTCTTCCAGAGAACAGAAAAATAAGAAACTCACCACATTTTTTGAGACTACCTAACTTAATAACTAAATTCCCCAAGGAGAATAAATATAGGGACAAAAATCCTAAATAAGAGGTTAAGAAAACAGCTTAGCAGTGTTTAAAGAATAATTATCATGGAAATATTAGGTTTATCCTATAAATACAAACCTAGATTAAAGAGATCAGCCCATTAATTACCAGGGAAAAGTTACATGATCATTTTACTAAATTAAGAAAACCATTTGATAAAGTCAATATCTATTTCTGACTTAAAAAAAGAAAAGATCCTTAGCCATTAGGGATAGAAAATAACTTTCCTAGGTAGGGAAATAATACCTGTCGAAAAAACCGCGTTGAAACATCGTATTTTTAAAATGTTTTCATTGAAGTATAGTTGATTGACTATGTCGTGTCCATTTCTGCTGTACAGCAAAGGGACTGTCGTCCATATAGATCCATTCCCGTTCTCATGGAATCTTCCATCCTGGTCTCTTCCAAGAGACTGGATTGAGTTCCCTGTGCTGCACAGCAGGACCCCCTGGCTGATCCATTCTCAATGTCCTCGTTTGCATGTACGAACCCCAAAGGCCCCATCCATCCCACTCCCTCCTGCTCCCCCTTGGCAACCACAAGTCCCTTCTCTGTATGAAGCATCCTATTTAATGGTGAAAAGGTGAAAAGTATTCCTTTTGAAGGTCAGGAGGAAGAAGACTTTTTATTACCATCTCCGTTTAGCTTTGTATTAGCAGTCCTAACGGCCAGCTCGATCATATAAGGAAAAAAGTAAAACGAAACATAAGAAGATGACAAAGGAGTTGTTATCTCTCAGAGCGTATTCCCTGTCTACCTTGAAAACCTCAAAGACTATTTGGATAAATGGATACACTTCATGCACTTTCATCAAGGGTGTTGGATACAACGTACATATTCACCAGCATTTGTGTAGCTCTATGCCGGCAATAATTAGAACCTAGACTTTGAGAAAACATCTTTCACAGAAGTCCCCAAAATGTCACGCATGAGTAATGAATAGAAAAAAAAAAAACCCAGTGATAAGACTCTATGAGGAAATCTTAAAATTATATTGAAAAACCATAAGGGAAACATTAACAAGGAGTTATAACAGTGTCATAGCAGCGTTAACAATGTGACTTTCACCCAGAACTCACAGGTGAGGACCAGCCCAAACAGTCAGGAGCCCACCTCTCCTTAGTCCTGGACTGTCACTCGTTGCTGGTTTTCAGCAAGGACCGAGCATGAATTCCCAAAACCGACCTCAGGTCGCGTGGGTGTCACTCATCTGGAGGTGCTCCCCTCTGGCTCTGAGAAGGGCAGGGAAGCACAGACCCACTGCTCTGTTCCGTCTTGCCGTAACATGGTTCTAAGAACGTGTGCACATGTACCCACAGACGTGCGTGCCGGATCACAGCGGTAAAACCAAACTTTTTACACCAAAGGATATCTCGCGCATGAGGGATTCAGTGCCCTCCCTTTTCATTCATATGTATTTCCCCCTTTGGATTCCACTCCTTCAATATGCCATTTGTGCCTCTGAAGCAATGCCCATGACAATACGATGCCACGGTCTTTATTTCCAAAGTGGTAACAGCTCGTTTATCACTTTGATTTTTATCTACAAGGATTTTGTGGAACACACTCACTCATGATCTCAAACTCTCTAATTAGCAATTTCACTCTGTTCCCTTCATCAATATGTCTGGGAAAGTCTGAATCATGAAGATATTTTTGTCAGTGTATCTAGGTCAGGACGGGGGAGCGTAGTGACCAAATGTGATTGAATCGCTAAAGAAAATTTAAAAAGGCACTTTCTCAAGATCCTGCATGTATCTACTCTGAAATATTTTAATCACAGTATATTGATTTGTATGGGCAAATGGCTGCTAATTGAGCTGCAAGAAGACATACTTTGGAAGATAACAGTGTTATCGAATATAACACCAACTATTGCATTATATTTTATATGTTACAACATTATGTTATAATATTTTCTAACAGTCATGATATTGGGAGTTCCCACCATGGCTCAGCAGAACCAAATCTGACTAGCATCCATGAGGACACAAATTTGATTCCTGGCCTCACTCAGTGGGTTAAGGATCCAGCATTGCCATGAGCTGCGGTGTAGGTTGCATACACGGCTCGGATCTGACATTGCTGTGTCTGTGATGTAGGCAAGCAGCTACAGCTCCAATTCGACCCTTAGCCTGGGAACCTCCATATGCTGTGGGTATGGCCCTAAAAAGACCAAAACCAAAACCAAAAACCACAACATCTAACACTGAGTGAGAAGCAACTCTCAGCCATGAATCTTGAGTCTTTATTTCTTGTCTAGAGATATTTATCCTGTGCCTGTTGCTTGATATGTGATCATGGCAGTATCTTCTTTGATCTGCTCCAGATCTCTTACAAGCAGTCCTATTTGATAGTTGTTTTAAGGTATAAGCCTGCACATCTAAAGTTCAGAGGTTATGAGCTTAGCCAAGGGCTTGGGAATGGACTGAATGCAGGCCATGTTATCAAGAGACAGGAAACCCAGGTTGTAGAATGTAGTTCACATTTTTGGCCATACTGAAAGTCTTACCTTTTTTATTTTTGTCTTTTTGCCTTTTCTTGAGCTGCTCCCGTGGCATATGGAGGTTCCCAGGCTGGGGGTCTAATCGGAGCTGTAGCCACCGGCTGATGCCAGAGCCATAGCAACATGGGATCCGAGCTGCGTCTGTGACCCACACAACAGCTCACAGCAACGCCGGATCCTTAACCCACTGAGCAAGGCCAGGAATCGAACCCGCAACCTCATGGTTCCTAGTTGGATTCATTAACCACTGTGCCATGACAGAAACTCCAAAAGTCTTACCTTTTTGCTGTTGGTGGTTTCATAATACTGTCATGACTGGCCATCTGTGAAGTATAATCTGTAAAAATAACCCTTGGCTAAGATGGCCCAGAATTGATTCTTGAAAGTTTTTTTTTTTCCCATTTTGGTTTTGGCTTCTTTGCTGTTGTTTTTAGTCTGGCAGAATTACTGGCATTTGGTCTTTTCTTACATAATCTGCCTTTGAGTAGGCATCATCACCAACAATTGACCTAAATTGAGCCTGTTCCTGCTGCTTTCTCATTCCTTAGTGGTGAATTCAATCTGGTCAGTGATACGAATTTATTAAAAACAAATTAAAACTGAAATTAAACTTCAGGCTACTTTATCCCAATGATTTTAATCACACAGAGCAAAACAGATACACTTTTTTTTTTTTCTTTTGCTTTTTAGGGCCACATGTTTGGCATGTGGCAATTCCCAGGCTAGGGGTCTAATTGGAGCTACAGCAGCTGGCCTATGTCACAGACACAACAACGCAGGATCAGCGCCTACACCACAGCTCATGGCAACACTGGATCCTTAACCCACGGAGTGCGGCCAGGGATCGAACCCACATCCTCATGGATCATAGTCGGGTTCATTACCCCTGAGCCCCAGTGAGAACTCCTGAGGTTTCCATGGTTGATTCTAGTTTGTTTCCCCTTTTTTTTTTTTTAGGAAGAACTTGACTCAGTGTTACCCACTGAAGATGGAATTCAGCTTGAAGAGCCTCCTGGGCTTCATCAGAGAGATCATTGAAAAACCAGAGGGCTTCTAGGCGGTAGCATTTCCTGATATATGCAGTGCACCCTGCAGAACTGGACTTGAAAGGCAAAGAAGGCAGACAGGTGTCTCTGTCACTGGAATGTTCTTGAACCCACATCCATGGGAGTTTTCCCTAATGCTGTCCATGCTTTGAAGTAGTGTTTAATTGCCCCCTACTCTGTGAGGAGGCATCGGGGAAGTACCGTTTCATGGTAGCCTGGGACCCAGCTGCACGCTCCAGGGTCCAGGCCAGTCCAGGAGGTCCCCAGGCCTTGGAACCCTGGAGTTTCCCAGAACTTCTTGGCTGTCTTCCTGCTGAATCCACAGTCCCCTTCTTGCAGAACGACAGAGCACAGGTTCAGATTCTCCGTAGGGACCCTGTGCCTTTCCCACTGGGCTGACTCGCTTCGCCATGGTGGAGCTTTATAAGACCTGGCAAGATAAGGGCTCCCGCAGTCTAGCCTCAGCTGGCAGAGAGCCTCCCAGCTCTTGGTTCTGCAAGTTACTGACCTGGGAGCCCCATCACGGGGACTCCAAGCAGATGTCCTAGCTTGGGTGCTGCTGAGAGCTTGTAAACAGGTGTACCTGCCTTGCTGGAATGACCCAGGCATTTGAAGTCACCGACTCAGACCACAACGGAAGAGAAGAATAATTTATCTCACGAGCGCAGTAAATGCAGTCCGATGTCTTGAACGTAAGCCATCGATCATTCTTTAAAGTAGAGGAGATGTGTGTCAGCAGAGAAACGGTCTCTCTTATGAGGCACAAATTCCACGAATGTGTGTACTATTGATTCTCCGTCAAAGACGCCACGTTCCTATCTGCGGGACGTCGATGTGTCCAGCCAAGCCCTCGCCTCTGAGATAATTGCACGTGACACTTGGGCATCTACATCCTGAAGCCTTGGCGCCCAAGTTTCTACTCCCCCTAAGGTGAGGAGGGCAGCCTGCAGCCCCCACAATGAGACCCGCTTCTTTCTGCCCGTTCATGGAGTGACTCGGAGGCCAGAGAGCTGATTTGCCGAAGGACCACTTGGTAGAGAGGTAAGAACCATCCCCGCCCCCCCACCTCTGCTGTTTGTTTAAATGTAAGTTTAACTGCGGCCAGTACAGAAAAGCATCTGGGAAGATTTCTTTCGCACAGCACATTTCTGTTGCCTAGGATATGCATCCTTCAGGTCTGTGTGAGGAGTGATCCGAATTCACAAGCAGGAATGCCCTGTTTTGCATGGGTCCACACTGGGGAATGTTTGAAATGCCTCTTGAGTTGCTAACGATTTGGTTTGTATTCCACACTGACACAATCGGAGGGGAGAGTTTCCACCTTGATTTGTGGGCTCCTAGAAGGGTCAGTACACGACAAGCTTTGATTCTCATGCCAGAAGTACCAGGAGGGGTTGAAATGTCCAGATAAGCAGTAGCAGCACCACCCCGTGCTGCCGTGTTGTTCTTGGAGTGGAACCTGCGTTCAGATTTCTCTGAGGAAGTAGCTGAGACACAGCATGTCCAGAATTGTACTGGAAGCTGCTGTCTCAAGCTCCAAACGCTCTGGCCATGGGGGTCTTTGTAAACACACCACTGAGTGGCCCAGTGAACTTGGTCCACCATCTTGGTGCTGTGACCTTGACCCTAGGGCTCCAAAGTGGGAGCTGAGTCTGGAAGTGTCTGTGACATCCATGGACCCCACCCATCATGCAAATCTTTCTCTCTTGTCCTCCAGTGTAACTTTATGGATGAGCAGCTTGGCTTGATAAGTTAGCACATTGCAATTAGACCCTGAAATTCTGAGTTTGGAGCCACTGGGAGAGCAATGGGTGTTCCCTTCTTTGAAAAGATGAATAGGGAGTTCCCTGGTGGCTCAGTGGGCTAAGGATCTGGCATTGCCACTACAGCAGCATGGGTTCCATCCCTGACGTGAGAACTTCCTCATGCCCTGAGCAAAGAGAAAAGAAAAAAGAAAGAGAAAAGATGCGAGTTCCCACTGTGGCTCAGCAGTAATGAACTCGACTAGTCTCCATGGAGATACAGGTTTGATCCCTGGCCTTGCTCAGTGGCTTAAGGATGCGGTATTGCCGTGAGCGGTGGTGTAGTTCACAGATACGGCTCAGAGCTGCAGACGTGGCTCAGATCCTGCATTGCTGTGGCTGTGGTGTAGGCTGGCAGATGTAGCTCCAGTTCTACCCCTGGCCTGGGAAGTTCCATATGCCTCAGGTGCGGCCCTAAGAAAAAGAAAAGATGGATAGTTATTCTCAGGGGAAGCTTCATTTTAGAATAATGAATACAAAGAGGCCTAGCACATAGAAGCAGCGCAGTCCATCCTGGACACTGTTCCCCCCCCGCCTTGGTATGTCCTTTGCTCTCTGAGTTGTGCCCAAACCCTGGCCAGTCCATCTACCATTCACGGCCCACTCCCCTACCCATAGGGAGCCCCCAAATTAACTTTTTTTTTCAGCCAAGAAAGAAATGTTTATTTGAAGAGGCCCTATGCAGGTCCCTTCTTGCATCCTGCTGTTTAAACAACACAAAGTAAGTATTGTATCAGCTTTTAGCTTTAAATAACAGCATCCCTTCCAACACCTGGTTTTTACAAAACGGCTAGATGGCTGATGAGTGGTGACTCATGGCTGAGCTAATTCAAAATCTGTTGTCTAGCACTTCGGGTATTTAGTAGAAGGCTTATCAAACGTTCTGTTCTTCCTCCATTCAGATTTGCTTAACCAGGTGAAGTAGTCTGTGCTTGGAAAGTATGGTTACACCGTCAGCGGGACCAGAGGCCGTAGACTGAGTCCCTCAGTTGTAATTAGGGTTCGACAGGCTAGTTAGCTTCTGCCAAGGAGCCTCTTCCAGAGAGCAGGCGAGATGGGCCTTTATTCCTAGAACGGGGATCCCATGGGGATGTGCCTTCGGACACCTCTGGTCGCTCACTAGGATAGAGTCGGCCTTGACACAGCCGCCAGGAGACACTGACCCCCATGGCGTTGGGGGAGGCCTCCCTGCCTCCTAGGACAGTGAGAGGCAGTGCCTGTGCCCACTTCAGGAGCAGGTGCCTTCAGGGCATTTATGGGAGCAACAGGGCTTGCAGTCTGGTCTCTCAGCCCTGTGTGGTTTGGAGGCTTCCTCACCCTCTGTGCTCACGGGGACTCCCCGGCCTCCTTTCATAGATGCTCTAGGGCCCAGGCCATATGGGTTTAAACCCCGCTGTAGGTTTAGGAAGGGCAGTCCCTGCAAAGGACAGTGTTCGTGGGAGCAGCTGGTCTCCCTCAGTCCTGGATGTGAGTCAGCAGCGTTGGCCAGCCCTGGGAGACATGGGTGAGGGCTTCTGATGATGAAACATTGTCTGTGGCACATCATCATGGAGGAGAGGAAGTATGGTCCCTCTCCTGACCCCTAAGTGTGGTCACGTTACCCCAGCACCTTAGACATGAAACCAGCCAGCCCTGGCCTTCAGGGTGATGGATGAAACCCAACCTCCCTCCACAGCAGATGGGCTGGCTCCCCAGTGGTCTGAGGACCCCAGACTCTAAGCTGTGGTTGGATTCTGACTCACACCTGCCTCCCCAGATGAGAGCCATGTCGCCAGTCTAGAGCTCCTTGGTCCACGTCCTCCCCAAATGTCAGAGCCGTGTCACCACTCCAGAGCTCCGTGGTCCACTGTCGCCCCAGATGACAGACCCGTGTCACTAGTCCGGAGCTCTGTGGTCTCCTGCCTCCCCAGATAATAGAGGCATGTCACCAGTCTAGAGCTCCTCGGTCTGTGTCCTCCCCAGATGACAGACCTATGTCACCAGTCCAGAACTCCATGGTCCAGACAAGGGGGAGGTGCACTGCCTTCCCATGTGGAGGGGTCTTCAAGATTAAATTTTCCTTCACGCTTTGCCGCCAGCCAGACCACACCCAGGCACATGAAGCTTGTGCTTCCAACATCAGTCACCTCTCTCTCTTTCTTTCTGTTCTTTTCCTTGAAAACAAACAAACAAACAGATTTCAGGCTGGATTCTTGAACCAAGGCTTACCTTCTCATTTTGGAGATAAGGAGGTCCTAGCTTCTCGTGGGGGATAGACTTCTAAGGCAGCCCCCATGGCCCCCTGCCTCCGTGTAGCCATGACCTTGAGAATCTGAAGGTGGGCTGGACAGAACTAGGCCCAAAGGGTGGATGTCCTGTCTGTGACAAGCTTTTAAAAGGCCCTGACTTCTGTCTTGCTAGCGGACTCTCCACTGCCCTCTGAGCGTGCATACCTGGACAAAGTAGGCTGCCACGGTGGGGAGGCCCACCCAGGGAGAAGCTGAGGGCAGCCTCAGGCCCAAAGACAGTGAGTAAAGGAGGCCCAGGCCCACAGAAACTGTGAGATAATGAATGTACATTGTTTTAAGCTGTTACGGTTGGGGACAGTTTGTTACACAGCAGTAGGTAACTCATACACTGTGTCACCTGCTAGATGGGTAACCCAGGGGCACTGGCTTTCTCTCCCCAGGTCTTGGTTTTCTCATCCTGAACACTGAGATAATGATGGCTATCTCGTAAATGGTGGATGGTTCCTTCTAGAAAGTCTGGAATCTCCCTGGTACCCGAGGCTATAGCGCTCTCAGTTATATAGTGAGGGTTCTGTCATCGGCCTTTCTCAGGGGATTCAAGAGAAGAGCCTCTGCCTGAGAGCTTTCACGTCACTGGTCAGGACCCTAAAGCTTTTCCTTTCCTCCACGGTAAAGCATCCCAGACTTGAGAGGCCCCTTATTGGAGCTCAGAGTCTGTTCACCCACACATGTCAGAACACATTCAGAATTACAGTTGACCTGGGTCAAGGTAGAATCCCCCAGGCTGGGGCATGCAGCTGGCTTCCGTCAGCGTAAGCCCCCTGGGAAGCAAAGTGCTGCTAGCCTGCACTTGGCCTGGGGGATGGTTCTCAGCCCTGACTGCACGTTATCACAACCTGGGCAGTCTTTTCTGAACTGTCTGGCCCCAAGGCTGCTCGCCAGCCTGGGGACAACAGCATCTCTGGGGCAGGACCCTGGCGGAAATATTTGCAAAGCTCCCTGGGAGGCTCCAACGTGTCGCTGAGCCCGAGACCCCTGGATCAGGACATCCTGAGACATCCTGGACAGCTGAGCCCATATGGTCATCACACCTGCATCTCCTGAGCCCTGCTCCCCACTGGCCTGGCTCCTGACCTGGCCTCGTTCTGCGTTCCTGCTTCTGAGGCATTTTTTTTTTATGTTACCCTGAGTTCCTGCCCTTTCTCAGCATCTTCACCCCATGTTCCTCCCATTGTCTGGCTCTTCCCTGAGGCTGCCACTACCCCATGGATCTCGCCAGTGCACGGCCAATTATCTCTGCCCTGAGCACCTTGGGGTACCGTCACTCACTGAGTTCTGGGGGTCCTCACTCAGGACCTTCTCCGTCATCCCACTCTGGCCACATCCTCGGCCCTGCGTTCCACGGGAGCCTTGTGCAGTGCCGAGACCCTCCTGAAATCCAAGTGCAGAGACACCTTGCACTCCTTGCAGTATTCCCGGCAGAGAGTCCTGCTCTTGGCACAGCTCTCCCCCTGGCGTTTGTGCCCTCTTACGTCACACTGTCTTGTTGGTCTTCTTAATCCTCCAGCTGTCCCTCATCTGTGTCCTTGGGACTCTTAGCCTTGTGTCCAGCACCGAAGGTTGTTGTCCTCATTTTCAGCCGTCTTCCCAGGCAGCTTGTCCAATCCAGCCTTCCCAGACAGCAGTAAATGGTTCTCATCCTGTACGTCCCCAGAGCACCTTGTGCTGTGGGGAGACCCACCACAGAGCATTCACAGGGTCGGTTTACTCGTCATTCTCTCCACCCAAATCAGTCAAGTTCCCTAGAGAAACAGAACCAAGGGGACAGTTGTGGATGTTGATATATGGACCAAGGTGTTTACATCTATCTGTCTATAGATACATCTGTCTAACCATAGAGAGAGAGAGAGAGGCAGATTTCTCTGGATGGATGGATGGATAGATGGTAGAATATATATGGTGGATGGATGGATGGATAGATAGGTAGATAGATAGACAGATCGATCGATGGTAGAATATATGTGATGAATGGATAGATAGATAGATAGATAGATAGATAGGTAGATAGATAGATAGAAAGAACATATATAATGAATGGATGGATGGGTAGGTAGATTGATCAGTGGTAGAATATATATGATGGATGGAAGGATGAATACACAGGTAGATAGAGAGATCAATAATACAATACATATGATGGATGGATGGATGGATGGATAGGTAGGTAGGTAGGTAGCTAGATCAATAATAGAATATATACGATGGATGGATGGATAGAGAGGTAGATTAATAGAATATATATGATGGATGGATGGATGGATAGAGATAGATTAATAGTAGAATACATATGATGGATGCGTGGATGGATAGGTAGGTAGATAGATAGACAGATCCAGTAGATCTTTATCTATACAAGAGATAATTGTAATTCTCTCTCTCTCTCCCTACCTACCTACCTATCCATCTATTTGTATGGATCCATCTTTGTCTCTATAGATAGGTATAGGTATATTTATAGATGAATAGTAGAGATTAGGACAACTTTATAGCTATAACTTTAGATAAGTATAAATTTATCTATCAAGAGACTGATTTTAAGGAATTGGCTCATGTGATTGTGGGAGCTGACGGATTCCAAGTCTGCCGGGCCAACCAGAAGGCTGGAAATTCCGGCAGAGATTCTACAGCTGCAGCCTTGAGAGGGGATTGCTTCTTCTTTGGGAAACATTTATCTTTGCTTTTAAGCCCCTCACCTGATTAGATAAGACCCACCACCATCCCCTGCCCAAGCACATTATGGAGAGCAATGTGTTTTACTCAAAGTCTGCTGGTTTACATGTAATCACATTGGAAAAAACCACCTGTAAGACTGGTGTTTTAACCACATATCTGGGCCCCATAACCTAGTCCGTCGATTTAAAAAATTCATGCTGACCTCACACCACCCATCTTGAGTACCAAGCACTGTACCTAGCACCACATGTGTAAATACTTGAGTAAGGCAGTAAGAGTGGCAGTGGTCCGTACAGTGTATTGGGTTTTTAACCATGTACAAGGCTCTGTTCTCTGGCCTTTGCCTGCAGTATTATATTCAGTGCTCACAGCTGCCTTTGAAGCAGGTGACCAAACTCAAAACGTTTGATTTATAAGTCAAGCGGCTATCATCATTGAGGGGCGGGGGCTGGGCTTGGCCTCCACATTTCTTGGGTTCTTGCCTCGACACTGTCAGTCTAGCACCTTCTACTCTTTCCGTTATTGATGTTGTGGCATAGGTTCTCATCGTGTGCTCAGATGTGAGAGAATTGTGTCTTTTCTACGTCTCTTAAATTGTTCTCTCAATGAGTATTTATGAGCAACCTCGATCCTCTCAAGTGTGTCAAGAAAAATTCCAAGGGTTGCTTTAAGCCTCTTATAACACAGAGCCTCCTTCTGCCGCCCCCCTGAGCTGCCTCTTATTTTAAAACAATACTTGGAAGGAAATAAATCGATAGCTCTCATGGCAGAGCCCTTACGAGGGCTTTTGAGGATCATTACCGTAATATTATGCGTCAGGAAGCAATTTTCCAAATGACACTTCAGTGACCCCAAAGAGCCTTAAATCAAAGAAGAGAGTCTTGGGTTGTGACTAGCACAAAACACACGCATCAACTTCTGTTTTCTTAAATCGTCCGGCAGATATCCCACAGAGAACGAACTTCTGTCGGCTTTGATTCTTTGGACTATGGTCTGGGTCCAAGCAGCTGTCATGGTTTTCTTGGTCCAGGCACTGAAATGGGATGGTATTAAGAGATGAGGAGGAAAAAAAAGAAAAGAAAAAAAAAAAAAAGAGCCAAACTCGTGTGGCAGGTGAGAATTCTTGATGGCGATATGAGTAAAAGCAGATGAGAAATGTCTTGGGAGACAGGACTGTATCTTACGCAACATCGTATATCTGGCTGCTCAGACTGTACCCACCGAGCACGCGCCCCCCAACTCATGGCTTGAACGGAGGTCTTGAACATGCCCAAAGGGAGGGGTCAGGTCTTTGAATCACGAGCTGACTTTCCTCTGGATGCGGTAGCTCGGGTCTCCCCCACGGCCCAGAGCCGGTGCCTTTCTCTTGCAGGTTCCCACCCCGTCTCTAGAAAAATGACATGTATGCTAATACCGTGTCCATCGAAAGAGCTTGCGACTAAGAGGATTATGGTCATTTGAAACGAACAGCCCGCTGTTGGCATGATGCAAAAGAGTTTGTCTAAAGCACCTGGCTAGTTAATGAAGCTCCCCGTGGCCTGTAATAAAGACGTTGGTCCACGACCTAGAGCACAGCTCTTGACAAAGGACCAGGGTAGGCAGCCCAGTGCAAGCCCTGCAGCTTGGCCTGCTTGGAACAATTTGTGACTTGGGGGAGGAAACGGAGGCAGGTGAAGGACCTACAGAGCATCACCAAATGTTCAGTTCCTCCCTCATGCATACAGTCAGTTTGCAGGGGACTGCAGTGAGGGCTCTGGGTCCTCTTTCTTTCTTTCTTTCTTTCTTTCTTTCTTTCTTTCTTTCTTTCTTTCTTTCTTTCTTCCTTTCTTTCTTCCTTTCTTTCTTTCTTTCCTCCCTCCCTTCTTCCTTCCTTCCTTCCTTCCTTCCTTCCTTCTTTCTTTCTTCTTTGAGGTTAAAATACCTTTATTTATTTATTATTTTTATCATAGTTGATTTACAATGTTCTGTCAATTTCTGCTGTGTAGCAGAGTGACTCAGTCATATATGTGTGTATATGTATGCATCCTTTGTCTCACATTCTCTCCATCATGTTCCATCACAAGTGATTAGAGAGAGTTCCCTGTGCTGTACAGCAGGACCTCATTGCTTCTAGCGCACAGAGTAACAGGCATGTAAGGATTCAAACCAACAACCCAAGTGACTTCCTGGGGGAACACTCCTGGGTACCACACGAGGGGCTGGTGGCCCATCCTCCTTGCCTCTCTGTAGTGGAAAAATCTCTTCTCACCTCCACGGAGGAACTGCCCTGCCGAAAGAGGCCACCTCATCTCCCCTTCCAACGGTCCACATGACGTAAACAGATTCCCACACATCTCTCCGCAGCGGCCAGAGTACCATTGGCTACAAATGCTTTTTTGAGAAACACTGAGAACTTCCAGAAAAATGCCAAATAAAAATGAACTCAGCCAAAAGGAGGAGTTCTGGGCACAGAGATGCTGGTGAAGGAGAAGAAAGGACCCAGAGAAGAATGGAGCGCAGGTGGGCCATGGTACCCGCTCATCCCTGCTCCGTGGGGGTGTGAGAATGACGGGGTGTGCTCTGCGATCTTCGTGTTCACAGACCTCAGAAGCCCCTAGTGCCCCTTGCAGATGGTTGTCCCCAGCCCAGCGGAAAGCACCCGTGCCTTCTTCCAAAGCTCCATGTTTTAAAGAACTGCTGCACAGACTCTTTCGTTTTGGGACTCTGCTTACTGGGGTCATTCGGCTTGTTTTTTTTTTTTTTTTTTTTTTTTGTCTTTTTTGCTATTTCTTGGGCCACTTCCGCGGCATATGGAGGTTCCCAGGCTAGGGGTCGAATCGGAGCTGTAGTCTCCGGCCTATGCCAGAGCCACAGCAACACGAGATCTGAGCCGAGTCTGCAACCTACACCACAGCTCACGGCAACACCGGATCGTTAACCCACTGAGCAAGTGCAGGGACCAAACCCGCAACCTCATGGTTCCTAGTCGGATTCGTTAACCACTGCGCCACGATGGGAACTCCCATTCGGCTTGTTAAAAAAACCAGAGAGGATGAAGCAGGATGAAGCAAGGTGGTATACTGACACATCGATGCCATCACGACTGAGAACAAGGAGGCCGGGTACCAACTTCAGTTGACCTTTGGGACGCTCCCCTTGTGAATTTAATCCTAAAAGTCCCGTGGAGGTGAAGGATGTCAAAACAAAACAAAAACACAAAAAGAGAGATGAAACAAGGAAACACATGCAGACTTAGCAAGGAGAGACTTTGATGCAAAAAGGGCCAGGGACCGAGCCACAGCCACTATAGGAGCAACGCCAAGTATCTCCATGCTGTAGAATAGAAAAAAAAAATTTTATTGGGGAAACAACTATTAAAAAAATAAAAAAATTTTAAAAAGGGGGCAGGGGTGAATAAGGGCTGTTGCCTTGGGAGAGCATTCTGTCTATAAGGTCAGCAACCAACAGTTAGCAAAAGGGGGCTCTCTCTCTTTGTGTTTTTATAGGGAGGAGCAAACCTGGCTCTCCTGAGGTGTATTCTAGAGAGAATGAGGCAGGGGAACTGGGGCCAAAGGGCAGCACCATCCCGCACCGCCCAGAGGGTATCTCCCGCTAAGAGCGTCCTCGAGAGCAGCCTTTCCTCTGTGACGGCTGCCGGCTCTGGGCCAGGATGCGCCAAAGTCCAGGGACCTGGAGAGGAAGGACAGAAGCCCAACCAAAGTTTGGTGAACAAGCATTTAGTTCCATTTGGTCAGCAGGGACAAACCATTCCGTATGTCATTTATGAGACCGAAGCTGGGAACCCGAAGGGGCTGTGTCTGGCCTTGCTGTAGGTGAACCAGGGGCTCTCGGTGGGTCTGATGGAACGAACTCACCAGGGGAAGGGTCTTTGCCATCCACAGTTTTCCAGAACACGAAGCGGGGGTGCTGATTCCATAACCTTCCCTGTTTTCCAGGATTGCAAGATTTAGGTCAAGTTCAACATTGACTTGGGTACAGGGAGGCAATGAAATGTCCACCAGCAGAGGAATGGAGAGGGAAGATGTGCCTGCGGGGCTCCTGAAGCACATCTTCTTAATCCCTTCCCCCGTCGATGGACATTTAGGTTGTTTCCATGTCTTGGCTATTTTGAATAGTGCTGCTATGAACATAGGGGTGCATGGATCTTTTTGAGTCACAGTTTTGTCAGGATATATGACCAGCAGTGGGACTGCTGGATCCTATGGTAGTTCTACATTTAGTTTTCATTCTCTGCAGAGAAGCCCCCCTTCAGGGGGCACTCCCCCACCCCCAGTCCCTGATGCATAACCACCCTTCTTCCTGTCTGTCTGGTGTTGCCTGTTCTGGGCATTTCCTATAAGTGGAATGACAATATGTAACTTTAGTGTCTGACTGCAAATGCAGCATCATGTTTCTGAGGTTCCTTCATCCATGTTGTAGCTGGTACCAGAATGTCATTCCTCTTTGTGGCCAAATCATGTCCCATTGCACGGAGGGGGCACTTGGTGTTTATTCATTCATCAGTTGATGGACATTGGTTTGTTGCTGAGTTGTGGCTGCTATGAACAGCCTTTTGGGTCTTGTCAACCTTCAACTGATTAGACGAGGCCCACCCACATTGGAGAAGGCCATCGGCTTGACCCAGTCTGCCTATTTCAACGTTCGTCTCATCAAAAACATCCTCATGGAAACACTCAGAATAACAGTTGACCAAAAAATATGGCAAAGGATGGGACGTCACTTTTAGGATTAGGATGTAACACTGGACTCCATCTTGGAGCAGCGTCTCTCTGGGACAAAAGTAACGGTGCTGGAGTCATGACAAGTTTCCATATGGCAGGGAACTCAGGCTCACTCTTGCCAGTGGCCCATGAGGAGCTAAGTTCTGCCAACAGCATGTGAGTGAGGTTGGAGGTGGTCCTTCCTCTTCAGACCCTTCAGAGGAGACCCCAGCCTTGCCTTCCACTTGGATTGCAGCCTCATGAGAAATCCTGAAGCAGAAGCCCTGGCCATCCCATGACCAGAATCCTGTCCCAGAGAAACTGTAAGATAATAAATAGGTGTTATGTTAAGCTGCTAAAGGTCAGGCATCATTTGTTATGCTACAGTAGATAACTAATGCATGGAGTTTGAACATTACCTAAAGGGAACAGAAAGCAATTTCTGTAAACAAAAAATACATGAAAGAATTTTTTTTTTTTTTTAAGGGCCACACTAGAAGCATGTGGAGGCATGTGGAGGCTAAGGGTCAAATCAAAGCTGCAGCTGCTGGCCTACAACACAGCCACAGCAATGTTAGATCCGAACACTGCCTGTGACCTACACCACAGCTCACGGCAATGCCGGATCCTCAACCCACTGAGCGAGGCCAGGGATTGAACCTGCAACCTCATGGTTCCTGGTCAGATTCGTTTCTGCTGCACCATGATGGGAACTCTGAGAAAATTTTATCTAATAGAATTCTCTGTAGGGAGATTCCTGCAAACTATGAACAACTTGGGGTTGGAGATGAGACCCTACCATCTGTATTGGTCAGGGCTTTCCAGGAGAATAGAACCAATAGGATAGATAGGTAGGTAGGTACAGATAGAGGGATAGATATAGACTAGATAGATAGATAGATAGATAGATAGATAGATAGTAGATGGATGAGATAGATTAGATGGAAAGATAATAGATGAGATAGATTAGATGGATGGATGGGTACATAGATAGATAGATAAATATCAATCAGAGGACATGTGTTATAGGAATTTTCTCACATGGTTGTGGTAGCTGAGAAGTCCCATTGTGTCCTGTCTACAAGCTGGAGAACCAGGAAGCCTAGTGCAAATCAGGTCTGAGAATCAGGGAAGCCGGTTGTTTAACTCTCACTATGAGGGGGCTGCTGGTGTCAATCTCAGAGTCGAAAGGCCTGAGAATCAGGAGCTTTGATATGTGAGGGCAGGAGAAGATGGACACACCAGCTTAAGAAGAGGAAGGGGAGTTCCTGTTGTGGCTCAGTGGGTTAAGAACTTGACTAGTATCCATGGGGATGTGGGTTTGATCCCTGGCCTTGCCCAGTGTTGCTACAAGTCGTGGTGTAGTTTGCAGATGCAGCTCAAATCCCATGTTGCTGTGGCTGCAGCATACACTGGCAGCTGCAGCTCAGCTGCCAATTTGACCCCTAGCCCGGAAACTTCCATATGCAACAGGTGCAGCCCCCCCCCCCCCAAAAAAAAGAGAGAGAGAGAGAAAGGGAATTCGCCATTCATCTGCCTTTTTTGTTCTATCTAAGCCCACATGATTCAGATGATGCCTACCCACAGTGGTGATGGTAGATCTTCTTTACCCAGTCTTATCACTCAAATGCTCATCTCCATCAGAACAACCTCACAGACACACCCAGAAGTAATGTTTTACCACCTATCTGGGGATCCCATAACCCAGTCAAGTGGATACATAAAATTAACTGTGATACCAATGTACAAGAGAAATATTACATGGTTGCTAAATAGCCACACGAAGGAAAGCAGCACCCTTTGGTTTTATGGAGCATGGAGTTTGGTGGTGCGTATGTGTTTAATGGCTCTGCTTCATTGGGAAGATGCAGATCATTAAAGGAAGGAGAACAGGAGAAGGACAACTTTAAAAGGCACACAGGGAAATAAAGATCTGGAGGATTAGAAGCTGTGAAATATGTGAACTCTAAGCCCCTCTCCATCCCTTAGGATGGCTTTAATAAAGCCTGAGAAATTCGCCTGTTTTGTGTGAGTGGATTTCTCGTAGAAATTGATGAGAGGGACATGCCTTGTGTGCTGTTTATGTTGGGTGAGTCTGGTACAGGGACCTCTTTCCTCTTGGTTGTGGATAGGCACCTAAACCTAAAAATGAATGGCCTTTGTTTTACACATTCCTGTGTCTCATGGAGTCGTGGGTTGGCTTAATGCTTCCCTTTTTGACTTCCGTGCCATGATAAAGTGCCAGGACATGCCCATGTGATGTGCGCCTCCATTACAGATGCCAACTGGCTCATCCTAACTACGGCCTCAAATCCTTTTTTGGTCTTTTTTTGCCATTTCTTGGGCCACTCCCGCGGCATATGGAGTTTCCCAGGCTAGGGCTCCAATTGGAGCTGTAGCTGCCAGCCTACCCAGAGCCACAACAACGTGGGATCCGAGCCACGTCTGTGACCTACACCACAGGTCATGGCAATGCCAGATTGTTAACCCACTGAACAAGGGCAGGGATCAAACCTGCAATCTCATGGTTCCTAGTCGGATTCGTTAACCACTGCGCCACGACGGGAACTCCCTCAAATCCTATTTTTGTCCTGCGTCCTTGGAGGGCATGGTACCAGCTTCTTATTTCAGTTTCCATGTAAGCAGACATTGTCCTCAGCTTCCAGACCTGCTAGCTTCCCACATCCTGGAACATCTATTTCTCTACTGTGTTACCCATTTTGAGCACATTTCGTTCCGTTGCAAGTAACCAATCTACATTCTGGGGTAAGAAGATGGGTACATGCAGAAACAGCGCCTGAGTTCCGTGTATGCGATGCAAACTATGGGAAATTCTCATAGGCAAGAAAATACTACTTTTTTCTCTTGCACTCGTGGAAAAACCTTCCTATGCAGGCATGTTTTGGGACCAGCAGCACTGGTTCAGCTGGAAGCTGGTAGAAAACTGGGTCTCTGGTCCCACTCCAGACCTGCAGGATCTGTCACTTTAATAAGACTCCCGGTGGATTTGTGGGCACATACAAGTGTGACAAGCTTTGCCCCCAAGTACGAAAGATAGCACATCAGCTGCCCCCTCCCATGAAATGAGAAGGGAACCACGGAGACGCAGGCTGGCCTTTGGGACTCTGATCCTGTGGTCGGAAGAGCAGCTTCTCAGCCTCCCCGGCTGCATCATGGCCCCAGAGCCTCGGAGGCATTGGCTTCTAAGATCAAGATGTGGCATAACGCCAGGATCCTTATTCAAACCCTGCCTGAGGAGCGGAGTCCCTTCCTCCCCTTTCCCAAAGCCTGCACCTCGCTGTCGGAACCACAGAATCATTTCTTACGTGAGTCCTCTCCTGAGTCAGTGTAAAAATAGTCCTTTTGTGTGCAGGACAAAGACAGCGGCTCCTGCGGGCACCTCTTCATTCGTTTTGCCTGCGGTTGGGAGTCATGGGGGCGTGGAGGGCAGGCAATCACCCCCCATCTCATTTTCCTCCTTTTCCTTTGAAGAGACCCACTGTGAAAGCCGGCGTCATTTCACACCCTGAAAGAGCGTATTGTGTTTGGCGTCTTGTCCTCTTAAAAGGACAAATAGGATTGCCCTCGTCTTAGCAGTTCTCTGCAACTCTCAGCACTGTTCAGTTACCAGCGGCATGGCCCACAATTTCCACTGGGTTTACATTTGATTAAAATGGCTCAATATGTGTCAAAGCCCATTTTGTGCAGTTCCTACTTAGACGCGTAGCTTTGGGGTCCACCTTGGTGATAACATGCGACACCTCCATGGGGTTGTGTCGGCCCCCATCTGTAGCCGCCCCAGGCCCAGCTCTGCCATGTTCCGTGTTCCGTGTTCTGATCTTAGACCAAGTCTGTGGGACGCAACTCTGAAAATCCCGTCTCTCTTTCAATGCGTGTTGGATGAAGATGTGTTCATTTTAAGGCCACACAGTACATGTAAGCGTAAAGGACGCAGTGGAGATGCCCCCACTGCTGGAACGATGGACGTACACAGTTTATCAGGGACCCTCCCATTCACTGGAGCAAGGCTGGGAGAGTTCCCTGGTGGCCCTAGCGGTTAGGACTCAGCACTTTCTCCCCTGCAGCCTGGTTTCAGTCCATTGCACATCAAGCTGCTGCATGCTGCTGCCAAAATATATGTGTATATATATATACACACGCACACGCACCCAGCATTGCTATTTATGTGCTATATATATAGTAAATATGTATATGCCATACAGCTCTCTATATATGTATATGTATATGCAATATATAAAGAATATAGCAAGACCCATAGAACATTTCTTATTTTCGTTTTTCTCACAAAATGGCATCATTCTGTAAAACTGCTTTGTGTGTGGGTTTTTTTTCCGTCTTTTATCTATTATTCTCACCTTTCTGTATGATTTCCTAATACCCGCTGCCATCATTCTCCTTGGCCGGCCCTCCCTCCCTGTGTGCCTATTACAGACGTGTTCCTTCCTCTTTCCCTTTGTTGGACACTTAAGGTGTCCGCAATTCTGCTTCAACCACGTCGTTGCCAAATGAGTCCATAAAGCTGTGCCTCTGTCCTTTGGAGAAATTCCTAGAGGTTGAATTTATTTATGCAGATGAATCCCAAGGGTCTCCGTAACTTGATGATTTTGATGGTCCGTTTTGCTGTGTGTCCTTTGCCCAGGAGGGTCTAGAAGTCCCCACAGGCAAGCTTTACACCCTGACACCAACCCTTGAGAACTTGCTCAAAAACGGACTTGGCATCTTCATAGAGTTTAAGTTTTGAATTTTCATCTGAGGATGCGTTTCTTGGCTTTTCTTGTGCTGCCAGCCAGAGTTCCATCATCAGTTGTTCCTTCATCTTTTATGCCCACTATTTACTTATTTATTTATTTTGCTTTTTTAGGGCCGTACCAGTGGCCCATGGGTGTTCCCAGGCTAGGGGTCGAATGGGAGCTACAGCTGCTGGCCTACACCGCAGCCACAGCAATGCCAGATCCGAGCTGTGTCTGTGACCTATACCAGAGCTCATGGCAATGCGGATCCTTAACCCACTGAGAGAGGCCAGGGATAGAACTTGCAACCTTATAGTTCCTAATCAGATTTGTTTCTGCTGTGCCACAATGGGAACTCCTCTGCCCACTTTTAAAATCGGTGTTTCCTGGAGTTCCCTGGTGCTATGGAGCGTGAAGGATCTGACGTTGTCCTTGCTGTGGCGTGGGTTCAATCCCCGACCTGGGAACTTCTGCAATCTGCATCCAGTACCCAGCTGTCTTCCTATTTAGCAGGCTGACTTCTCCCCTGCTGGGGCGGTGCAGCCTGCCCTCCTCCTGAGGCCAGACGGCGACTCCCGCGCCGCCCCTGGGATTCGGGGGAGAGCCTCCCAGACACTGACACCGATTCTCTCCCCACGTTCAGCGCAGTCTTCAACCAGTACAGGAGGCATGCAGCCCGTTGTTATAAAACAGACTGTGTGATCGTGGCTTTGCCCCATGGTGGGCTCCCGCGAGTGTCTGGGGCCTGTTTAAGGTGGGCGGGGCTTATCTGTGAGGTCTGGTCGCGGAGGCGTCTGCAGCGTGTTTTCTCCTTACAGTATTTTCAGTAGGGTGGGTTGATAGGGACATAGCCCACGGTTGACGGGGGTAGGTCTGTAAGCCTTTCAGGACAGTACCAATAGCCTAGACTGGACAAACACGCCCCACGAAACCGACCCAACCAAAGGAACTGACTCTGGTCTTCTTGCTGCTTCATTTTTGCCCTGTCTCTGTTCTTGGTGAACGATGTTGGTGTGGCCTGAGGTCATACACCCTTGAATAGCAGGGAATGGATGTGCTTTGGGTGTTTCGTGGCGGGAGGATAAAATACTCACGTTGGCCTCCAGGGGGCAGTGTGCGGGATGCTTTGTGAAGTGCTGGAAGCCTGGTACCCGGTCAGAGGGCTTAACGCTCAAGCTGAAAGGTGGTTTCTTCTCGCGGCTGAAATGCCAGCTTCCTCCTTTTGACTTGTAGGTATTGTGAGGGGCGATGACAACTGCCCACTGGACATTTCAGGTCCTAACAAGGGCACAGTCTTCCAGAATGTCAAGGCTCCACCCCTCACCCCTCTGTCTGAACGTGGAATATTTGGGGGAAATGTTGCTTGCTTCCTCAGCACTTGACATCAAAGGGTCGGCTGCGAATGTTCACTCAGTTCCCAGTCTGTGAACCACACTCACAAAAACCCAAACCACAGAAACGCGGAGTGAGGAGGGAGGTGGTTTTGCCTCTGAGCTGAAATGCACATTGAGTCACAGCTCCCCACGTGAAAAGTCTTTCTACTGAGATGAAGGAAACCTTTATAGGATCTTAGATATTAAGGTAACTCCTGAAATGTTAATTGGCAGCGGAGGAAATTTGCTCTTATTCTATTAAATGTTTTAGCAGTCCCTGGAGTTCCCGTGTGGCTCAGCCGTAATGCCTATGATGAGTATCCACTGAGGATACAGGTTCGACCCCGGGCCTCGTTCAGTGGGTTAAGGATCTGGCATTACCATAGCCGTGGTGTAGGTCGCAGATGCGGCTCGGATCTCGCATTGCTGTGGCTGTGGCGGAGGCCGGCAGCTGCAGCTCTGAACATTTCCTAGCTTGGGAACGTCCATACGCTGCTGTCGAGGCCCTAAAAAAAAAAAAAAAAAATTAGCAGTCCTGGTGATTAAAACTACCTGGAGAGGCGGGGATGGGAGCACAATTTGGAAATCTGCATGATAGTCTTCAGGCCAACGTCGTGGAAAAAGGCCCTGGCAGCACCCGGCCTGTGTGCAAGACAGACCTGGCTGCCTCGTACATAGAGGTCGTGATGCTGAGGCTGTGCTGGGACTCTGGGCACCTCCAGAAGGCTGTGAGCGCGCTCACTCCAGCATCACCACGAGCTGTCCCTTTATGTGCTCGTTGCCCGTGGCTGCTACAGCAGGCGCTCCTCACAGGGTGGCTTCCGTGACAGATTTATTCTCATGGTTCAGGGGCCAAGGGTCCAAAACCCGAGATGGGGTTCCCCGCCTCGTCCAGCTCCAGGGGGCCCCAGCCGCTCCAGTCTGTGCCCCGTCTTCCCGTGGCCGTGTCCCTGTGTGTCTCTGGGTCCTCTTCTCGTTTTATGAGGTCACCCGTCCCTGGATATGGGGCCCACGTGAAATTCAGGATGAAATCATCTCCAGATCCCTAACGAACGGCAACTGCCAAGACCTTGCTTCCAGAGACGTTCACATTCTGAGATGCTGGGAACATGATTCATCTTTAGGGTAGCTTGAGGTGGGGGGGCAGATCATGCCACCCCCAAATATGCCACTGTGGTGTAAGGGTTACTTGGAGCTGAAGGCAATTAAGAAGCAGCAAATGCAGACTTCCTAATGTGGTACAGGGGCTTGAGAATCCGACTGCAGCGGCTTAGGTCACCGCGGAGGCATGGATTTGACCCCTGGCCTGGCACAGTGAGTTAAAGGATCTAGCATTACTGCAGCTGTGGCTTGGATTCAGTCCTTGGCCTGGGGAGCGTCCATATGCCATGGGTGTGGCCATTTAAAAAAAAAAAAAGGAGGAGGAGAAGGAGGAGGAGGAGCAGTAAGTGCAAAAAGAGCCCTGTGCCATCCCAGCATCTTCCCAAAAGCAGAGCATGAATTTCCCTCCATGAAGTGCCCCCCGCACCAGGAGGAGAGGAGCCCTTGTCATTGGACTCAAGATCGGCACTGAGATGGGTCTGCTCACACAAATGCTACTAAAATAACCTTTATCTTCCATTAGGTTATATTGATCTTCCCACTAAAAGCCCACATCTCTTTTTCTTTTCTTCTCACTCACCTACAATTCCTTGGCCTTTGTTAAAACAGCATATCAGCTCCTGAGTCTAACCGCTTCTCTGAGGTCTTTACTTCTTCTCTATGAAGGCCTCTATGCATATATGCACTCTTTTGACTCTTAACCTGTCTTTTATCAATTTAATTCACAGCCCTCATGGGAAGAACTTAAGAGGGTGGAGGAAACCGTTTTCTTCCCCTACATAGCCAGGGATGCAAAATTGTCTCCTTAGCTTCTCCCCACTAAACGGAAGCACAGAACACTGTGGCTGGAAGGGGAATACTCCATTCTCATTCACCCCAAGCCCCAAAAGGGAGCCCTAATGGACCACACAAAGTCATATGTGCCACTCTTGTAAGCCCAACCCAGAAGAGACCTTGAGTTGGGACCAAAGCATTTTGCACAGGTTTCCCTCTCTGCCATCCCACACTCAAGGCTGGGGATAGTTCCTCATACTGGAAAAAAAGGATCTTCCTCCATGCAGAGAAAAATTGGCCCAGGCTCTAGGACAGTCAGCCTTTGCGTTTCTTCACAGGGGGTCAGGGCAGATGGCTTGGGGTGCACTGGGGATCCGTGCCAATCAGGCTTTCTTCATCAGGGCAGCCAAGAGAGAGATAAAGAAGCCAAAAGAGGAGTTCCCTTTGTGCCTCAGCAGGCTAAGGACTCAGCATAGTCTCTGTGAGGGTGTGAGTTCAATCCCTGGCCTCGCTCAGTGGATTAAGGATCCGGTGTTGCTGTGAGCAGCAGCGTGGGTCACATATGTGCCTTAGATCCAGCATTGCTGTGGCTGTGGTATAGGCTGGTAGCTCTAGCGCTGATTCAACCCCTAACCTGGGAACTTCCATATGCCACAGGTGTAGCCCTAAAAAGAAGAAGAAGGAAAGAAGCTGACCACCCTAGCCTTGGGGAAGGAGAAATTAGAGAGGGACCCTCCCTGCAATAGCCAAAAGGGAAACCATTCTTCTCTGATGGGCCCTGCGTGCTGGAAGCTGCTGACAAAATATTTAATAAAATGATGGAGCCTTTCACCCAGCTCTCCAAATGAGCTCACATACCAGACCATGTCACCATTCTCTGTGACCCAAGGGTAATTCTCTGATGTAGCTTAGCTTGGATGAAATGAAATTTGTAATTTTAAAGTTTTCGGGAAACTTGAGTGGCAGTGGCCTCCAGCTTGTGGCTGATGAACAATTTCTTCTTTCTTTCCTGGAATTCAGTTCTTGTAAGCATGGCACTTTGGCCTGACCGCGCTGATTCTCACCAACGCCTGTCATTGTCATAATAACTCAGACACTGTAGCCAGAAAGTGGCCATAGACAGGATGGAATTCAGTGTGTTTGGCTGTGTGCCAATAAAACTTTATTCAAAAGCCAGGGTGGAGGGCCAGCTTTGGCCCATGGACTGTAGTCTGCCAAGCTGGTCAATACGCCATGAATCAAACCAAGCCCCCCTCCTAAAAAAAGCTTAATTTAATGTATTTATTTATGTTTGCTTTTTAGGGCCACACCTGCAGTATACAGAAGTTTCCAGGCTAGGGGTCGAATCGGAGCTGCAGCTGCCAGCCTACGCCACAGCCACAGCAACACAGGATCCGAGCCGCGTCTGTGACCTAGCTCACAGCTCACGGCAACGCTGGATCCTTAACCCACTGAGTGGGGCCAGGGATAGAACCTGAGTCCTCATGGATATTAGTTGGGTTCATTTCTGCTGAGCCATAACAAGAACTCCTCCCCCCCCCCAAAAAAAAATAAAAGAAAGGAAAAAAATTTTAAAACCCTTTGGAGGTAAGAAGAGGCTAAAGGTTAGAGAACCCAAGACTCCATTCAGTGTTCTGAGACTTCTTCACCGGGATGTCCTTTATTTCCGAAATTTCAGGGAGCACAGCCATTTATCCGCAAGAGCTAATTCAATGTCAGGGATGCCAAACGTAAAAACGATAGCAGACAAATCTTTGTGCCTTTGGAAAGACCTTTGTGGGATTTCTTACCAGCTCTTGAGAACACTTAAGTTTTTTGGTGGAAGAGCACCTGCACATTCTAACAACATATGTCTGTTAAGTGCTGGGAAATTCCATGAGAATGAAAGATTCTTGAATGCTGGGGCTTTTATGACCCCTCTGAGGAAATGACTCACACATGCTTTGGCAAGTATGTTGATAAGGATAAAAATCTCTCGTGTCAATGGGGAAGAAATTGCGTTTCCTTCCCTTCCTTAAAAGTAAAGATGTCACCAGATCCCTTAAAACGAAGGATGGAACGTAGAGATAAAAAGTCACGGTCCGAATAAATCAAAAGAACCCAAAAGCTGAGAACAGGTTTGCAAAAAGATAATTTCAAGCATACATTAAAATTGGTCTGCTGGAGCACTTATCTGTTATCTGCTTCTTTTAGTTACTATCAATTTTCATGGACATAACTGATAATTGTGCTTAGGAATTTGAAAGTAAAATGTGACATCTGCATAAAGGTTTAGTGTTCACCTTTGCACCTTTTAGCTTTTCTGGTATGCAAGAGGGAAAAAAGGTGCTTTATGAAGCTTGTTCTTAAGTTGACATAATTCACATGACCCTTGACTGGAAATGCCAGGCTCCCACCTCGGATCCTTCCAGCTGAACAAAGCTCAGCTCCGCAAAGATGGAAGGATGAGCCTTATCAGTGGGTGAGGTGTGCATTTCCAAGAAGGTGGCAGAAGGGAGACAAATCCATGCACCTCCACTTGTCCAGTTAGGAGCCGCAGGAACTCATGCCTCGGGTTGTGGAATCTCAGGGGAAGGGGGCCTCTCGGCCACAACCATCCATCACCGCTCAGATGCTTGATGGTAACAGGTGAGAGAGCACAGGTGCGCTGCCTTCACCTGTTCAGTATGAAGCCACCAACCTACCTGGCTGGCCCCTGGCTCGACTGCCAAGCTGAGTTCACACCCAGTTGCTACGCTGAGGACACAAGACTGGCAGGGCTTTGAATGTTGGCTCTAAGAAGTGCTTCTATTTCTGCATTTTTAATTTTTTTGAAATTTCATCTGTAATTTTTCATTTTTTGTTTAAAGTGTTATTGCAGTATAGTTGATGATAATTTCTGCTGTACAACAGAGTGATTCCATTATACATATATCCCTTCTTTTTTCTTGTATTCCGGTACAGTTGATTTACAATGTTGTGTCAATTTCTTATCTCTTCGTGTTCAGATTCTTTTCCAAGATGGGTTATCATAGACTATTGAGTAGAACTCCAAATAAAAAAAGACGTTCTACACAGCGTCCACATAAATACACACAACTACAGTTATTTATAAACACATATTTCATTAAAGGAGAAGCTGCTTGCCTTAGGTGTTTGCACACTTAATATCTAAGAGCTTTCGGGCATAAAGCCTCATAAGAGTTAAATATCTTGAAGCTCGTATTTTAAACAGTGAAGTTTTGTTTTGTTTTGTTTTGTTTTAATAGCAAGAGAGACATAAACCTCCTCCCTGCCGCTGAGAGGCAGAGGGGTGCCGCGCAGGTTGATGCGTCTTGTTTATCTCGGGCTGCGTTGCTGGGCAGCGCAGGCTGCGTCCTGCCCAGAGGGGCAGCGTCCACGCGCAGCCAGGCCTCTTCACGGTGCAGGATCCCTGTGCGCGGGGGTGCCGCCCTGCCGTTTCCTGACTTACGCCCACTTTCGGGGGCAAGTAGGAGCCAGTCACAAAAGCCCTGATGTCCCCGGCTCCAGACGCTTCTCAGGATGTATAACAAATCTCCCTAATTATTCCCTTACGTTAGACCTTTTTGCTTCTCACTCTAACACGAGCTCGAACCTTTCCCGTCTTTGTGCTTCTCTCCACGCAGTTCTGGAACAAGCTTCTCGGCAGAGTGGTCTGTGGGTCCCCTCTCCTTTTGCTGACTCCCATCCCCAGTTTCCGTCTGGCTTCTGGCCCCTTCCCTCCACCCCCACCCCAGCAGTGGTGAGGAAGGCCACCGGTCCCTCTGACTCGCTTGTTGCACAGAGCCGTACTGTACAGCTTTGTCTCGTGGGAGTGTCAGCCACCGGCCACGTCCCCGTGGCACAGCGCTCCCCTCTCACATCCTGCCTTGCTGGCAGGTCCTTCCCTGTCCCTTTTGGGGGGCGCCTCCTCCCCTGCTGGACCCTGGTGTGTTGGAGCTGGGCAGGTCTTGGTCCTGGGCCGCCCCTCCTCTGCCTCTGTGGCCTCTGCCCCAGCCGCCCTCCTCAGTCCCACTGCTTCACTGACACAGCTTTTTCGGGGCTGGGGGGGGGAGGGGTTCCCACCCAAGGGTAACTTCACGTCTGCTCCAGACACTCACCTTCCCTGACCCTCAGAGGATGCCCAGGAAGTGAGCCCTGCTACTGCAGCCCCCCTGGACAGAGGTGGAAACCAAGGCAGGTACAGGCAAAGTAATTTGACCAGGTTAACAACACCTAGCAGGTGGCAGAGTCACGACACAACTCCATCCTCTGTGCTCGGAAACAGTGCACCTGCCACGTGGCCTCCGAGCACTGTTTATCCAGATGCCTCCACACCTTTTCACGCTCATCCAGTCTGAAACCCAACACATGAGGTCGGAAGTCAGGTCTGTTTTCCAGCACGCTGTCTCCGTGAACAAGACCACTGGTCTCTGGCTGTATAAGCCGGGAATCCAGGCCCCGCGACAGGCCCTCTAAGGGTCCTGAGACCCTGCGCACGCTGACCCTCAGCCCTGGCGGCAGGGGCTGCCCCAGCTCAGGGGCTGGGACTCCACTCGTGCAGAATGCCAGAAAGCTTTCACAGAGCCCGCCCTGAGCTTAAACCATCCACGGCGTCCTCCACCAGGTCACACAATGGCCGTGGCGCTGAGCATCGCCAGGGGGAAAAATGAGAGCGAAAAGCAAGGTTGTGCTCAAGGTAGAACTGAGACCGTGAGGGAGGCCAGTGTGAGAGAACACCCCGCCCCCCAAGCCTCCCAGTCAAAAGTATACATAGATACACTTTTTCAGAGTCCTTTCCTTTATAGGATATTATGAAATATTGGGTAGCATTCCCTGTGCTCTGCAGTAGGTCCTGGTTGTTTATCTATTTTATGTGGAGTAGTGAGTATCTGTTAATTCCAAACTCCTAATGAATCATGTTCCTCCTTGGTAACCACAGGTCTGTTTTCTGTGTCTGCGAGTCTCTTTCTCTTTTGCAAATAAGATCATTTGTATGATTTTTTTAAGAGTCCACATATAACTGATGTACTAAGATATTTGTCTTTCTCTGACTGACTTCACTTCGTATGAGAACCTCTAGGTCCATCCATGCTGCTGCAAATGGAAGAGTCCGTTTCTTAGTATCCACCGCCGGCCAGGGCTAAAACCACCTGTTGGGAAAAATGTTGCCAGTTGCTTTTTGAATAAAGAATGATTTTAGCGATGGTGGGGGGTTTATCAGACTTGTCCAAAGGGCAGCGCTCCCCACCTCCTCCAGCGTATTAGTGAAAATGAAGTCATTCCCTTGGAAGCGCAGAAATGCCGTCGGAAAAGTTTAGACTTCCATCGTCAGTAGCAACGGATGCGTGATGCAGTGGTTTTGTGACCGAACGGAGAAACCGTTGAGGCAGGACCTGTCCAGCCGTCTTGCCTTTTCTTTTTTTTTTTTTTTTTTTTTAAATTTTATTTTCCCACTGTACAGCAAGGGGGTCAGGTTATCCTTACATGTATACATTACAATTACAGTTTTTCCCCCACCATTTCTTCTGTTGCAACATGAGTATCTAGACATAGTTCTCAATGCTATTCAGCGGGATCTCCTTGTAAATCTATTCTAGGTTGTGACTGATAAGCCCAAGCTCCCGATCCCTCCCACTCCCTCCCCCTCCCATCAGGCAACCACAAGTCTCTTCTCCAAGTCCATGATTTTCTTTTCTGAGGAGATGTTCATTTGTGCTGGATATTAGATTCCAGTTATAAGTGATATCATATGGTATTTGTCTTTGTCTTTCTGGCTCATTTCACTCAGGATGAGATTCTCTAGTTCCATCCATGTTGCTGCAAATGGCATGATGTCATCCTTTTTTATGGCTGAGTAGTATTCCATCGTGTATATATACCACATCTTCCGAATCCAATCCTCTGTCGATGGACATTTGGATTGTTTCCATGTCCTGGCTATTGTGAATAGTGCTGCAATGAACATGCGGGTGCATGTGTCTCTTTTAAGTAGAGCTTTGTCCGGATAGATGCCCAAGAGTGGGATTGCAGGGTCATATGGAAGGTCTATGTATAGATTTCTAAGGTATCTCCAAACTGTTCTCCATAGTGGCTGTACCAGTTTACATTCCCACCAACAGTGCAGGAGGGTTCCCTTTTCTCCACAGCCCCTCCAGCACTTGTTATTTGTGGATTTATGAATGATGGCCATTCTGACTGGTGTGAGGTGGTATCTCATGGTAGTTTTGATTTGCATTTCTCTTATAATCAGCGATGTGGAGCATTTTTTCATGTGTTTGTTGGCCATCTGTATATCTTCCGTGGAGAAATGTCTATTCAGGTCTTTTGCCCATTTTTCCATTGATTGATTGGTTTTTTTGCTGTTGAGTTGTATAAGTTGCTTATATATTCTAGAGATTAAGCCCTTGTCAGTTGCATCATTTGAAACTATTTTCTCCCATTCTGTAAGTTGTCTTTTTGTTTTCTTTTAGGTTTCCTTTGCTGTGCAAAAGCTTGTCAGTTTGATGAGGTCCCATGGGTTTATTTTTGCTCTAATTTCTATTGCTTTGGGAGACTGACCTGAGAAAATATTCATGATGTTGATGTCAGAGAGTGTTTTGCCTATGTTTTCTTCTAGGAGTTTGATGGTGTCCTGTCGTATATTTAAGTCTTTCAGCCATTTGGAGTTTATTTTTGTGCATGGTGTGAGGGTGTGTTCTAGTTTCATTGCTTTGCATGCAGCTGTCCAGGTTTCCCAGCAATGCTTGCTGAATAGACTTTCTTTTTCCCATTTTATGTTCTTGCCTCCCTTGTCAAAGATTAATTGACCATAGGTGTCAGGGTTAATTTCCGGATTCTCTATTCTGTTCCATTGGTCTGTCTGTCTGTTTTGATACCAGTACCACACTGTTTGATGACTGTGGCTTTGTAGTATTTCTTGAAGTCTGGGAGAGTTATGCCTCCTGCTTGGTTTTTGTTTCTCAGGATTGCTGTGGCGATTCTGGGTCTTTTGTTGTTCCATATAAATGTTTGGATTGTTTGTTCTAGTTCTGTGAACAATGTCATGGGTAATTTGATAGGGATTGCATTGAATCTGTAGATTGCTTTGGGTAGGATGGCCATTTTCACAATATTGATTTTTCCAATCCAGGAACATGGAATATCTTTCCATTTCTTTACATCTTCTTTGATTTCTTTGATTAAGGTTTTATAGTTCTCGGCATATAGGTCCTTTACCTCTTTGGTCAGGTGTATTCCGAGGTATTTGATTTTGTGTGGTACAATTTTAAAAGGTATCGTATTTTTGTATTCCTTTTCTAATGTTTCATTGCTGGTATACAGAAATGCAACTGACTTCTGAATGTGAATCTTATATCCTGCCACTTTGCTGAATTTATTAATCAGTTCAAGGAGTTTTGGGGTTGAGTCCTTAGGGTTTTCTAGGTATAGAATCATGTCATCTGCATACAGTGACAGTTTGATCTCTTCTCTTCCTATATGGATGCCTTTGATTTCTTTTGTTTGTCTAATTGCTGTGGCTAAGACTTCCAAAACGATGTTGAAGAGCAGTGGTGAGAGTGGGCATCCCTGTCTTGTTCCAGATTTGAGTGAGAAGGCTGTCAGTTTTTCCCCATTGAGGATTATATTTGCTGTGGGTTTATCATAAATGGCTTTGATTATATTCAGGAATGTTCCCTCTATACCCACTTTGGCGAGGGTCTTGATCATGAATGGATGTTGAACTTTGTCAAATGCTTTTTCTGCATCTATTCAGATGATCATATGATTTTTGACTTTTTTTTTTGTTAATGTGGTGTATGATGTTGATTGATTTGCGTATGTTGAACCATCCTTGTGAACCTGGGATGAACCCAACCTGGTCATGGTGTATAATTTTTTTGATATGTTGTTGGATTCGGTTGGCTAAGATTTTGTTGAGAATTTTTGCATCTATATTCATCAATGATATTGGGCGATAGTTTTCTTTTTTGGTGTTATCTCTGCCTGGTTTTGGAATGAGGGTGATGGTGGCCTCATAGAATGTCTTTGGCAGTATTCCTTCTTCTTCAACCTTTTGAAAGAGTTTAAGGAGGATGGGCACCAATTCCTCTTTATATGTTTGATAGAATTCACCTGTGAAGCCATCTGGTCCTGGACTTTTATTTGTAGGGAGTGATTTTATGACCTCTTCAATTTCATTTCTAGTGATCGGTCTGTTCAGTTGGTCTGTTTCTGCTTGATTCAGTTTTGGCAGGCTGTAAGATTCTAGAAAATTGTCCATTTCTTCCAGATTGTCAAACTTGTTGCCATACAGTTGTTCATAGTATTCTCTTATGGTTTTTTGTATTTCTGCTGTATCCGTTGTGATTTCTCCTTTTTCATTTATAATTTTGGTGATTTGGGTTCTTTCTCTCCTCTTTTTAGTGAGTCTGGCCAGGGGTTTATCAATTTTGTTCACCTTTTCAAAGAACCAGCTCTTGGTTTTATTAATTTTCTCTATTGTTTTTTGAGTCTCTATTTTATTGATTTCTTCTTTGATCTTTATAATTTCCTTCCTTCTGCTGACTTTAGGACTTTTTTGTTCTTCTTTTTCTAATTCATTTAGGTGGAGGGTTAAGTTGTCAATTTGGGATCTTTCTTCTTTTTTGAGAAAGGCCTGGATTGCTATAAATTTCCCTCTGAGCACTGTTTTCGCAGCATCCCATAGATTTTGAGAGGTTGTGTCTTCATTATCACTTGTTTCAAGGTAGTTTTTAATTTCCTTCTTGATTTCCTCATTGACCCATTGGTTTTTTAGTAGCATGTTGTTTAGTCTCCATGGAGTAGGTTTTTTCTCTTTGCTTTTCCCATGGTTGATTTCTAATTTCATGGCATTGTGGTCAGAGAAGATACTTGAGATAATTTCTATGCTCCTAAATTTATTGAGATTCGCTTTGTGTCCCAATATGTGGTCGATTCTTGAGAATGTTCCATGAGCATTTGAGAAGAATGTGTATTCTGATTTTTTTGGATGTAGTGTCCTGAAGATATCAATGAAGTCTAACTTTTCTATTGTTTCCTTTAGGATCTCTGTTGCTTTATTGGTTTTCTGTCTAGAGGATCTGTCCATTGATGTGAGGGGGGTATTTAGGTCTCCTACTATGATTGTATTCTCATCAATATCTCCCTTTATGTCTGTTAATATTTGTTGTATGTATCTGGGTGCTCCTATGTTTGGGGCATATATGTTGATGATAGTAACATCCTCTCCTTGGATGGATCCCTTAATCATTAAGTAGTGTCCTTCTTTGTCTTTCTTTATGTCTTTTGTTTTAAAGTCTATTTTGTCTGATATGAGCGTTGCAACTCCTGCTTTTCTGTCATGTCTATTGGCATGAAATACTTTTCCCCAGCCTTTCACTTTCAATCTATATGTATCTTTTGTCCTAAGGTGAGTTTCTTGTAGGCAGCATATTGAAGGTTTTTGCCTTTTTATCCACTCAGCCACTCTGTGTCTTTTGATTGGGGCATTCAGTCCATTGACATTTAAGGTGATAATTGATAGATGATTATTTATTGCCATTTGATCCTCGTGTTCCAGTTGATTCTATGGTTCTCCATTCTTCTTCTTTTTTTTTTTTTTTTTTGGTTGGATGGTCTCCTGTTATTATCTGCTTGAGTGTATTTTTTTTTTTCATTTTTTGCAAATGCAATATTTGGTTTTGGCTTGTGGTTGCCCTGTTTTTTAAGTATGCTAACCCCTTCCCATAATTGTGTGTTTTAGCCTGATGGTCCTGTAAGTTCAAACACTTCATTATTATATTAAAATTAAGAAGAGAGACATACATACAAACAAAAAGGATTATTTACCTCCTAACATCCCTTGCCCACATTTTATGGTTTTGATGACTCTTTTATTTTTTTCTTTTTAATTTTATTTTGTTTGAAGCATGTTCATGATTAAATCTGTATGCTGGCTTATTTGAGTGACTTCTCTCTGATTACGGTTTCCTCAGTCCTAGTTCTTCCTCTTCTTCTTCTTCTTTTTTTTTTTTTTTTTCTTTTCTTTTTTCTTCCCTTTCCTTCCTTTCTTTTTGGTTTAGAGAAGCCCTTTCAATATTTCCTTTAACCTGGGTTTTGTGTTGCTGTGTTCTTTAAGTTTTTGTTTGTTGGAAAAAATTTTTATTTCCCCTTCTATTTTAAATGATATTCTTGCTGGATAGAGTATTCTAGGTTGCATATTTTTTCCTTTGAGCACTTTAACTATCTCTTGCCATTCCCTCCTGGCCTGTAGTGTTTCTGTAGAGAAATCAGCTGATATTCTTATGGGGGTTCCCTTGTAGGTAACATTCTGTTTTTCTCTTGCTGCCTTGAGGATCCTCTCTTTATCACTAACTTTTGCCATTTTTATTATGATGTGTCTTGGTGTGGGTCTGTTTGGGTTCAGTTTGTTTGGGGCCCTCTGTGCTTCTTGTATCTTGAATCCAGTATCCTTTAGATTTGGGAAGTTTCCAGCGATAATTTCTTCAAATATATTTTCCATTCCCTTATCTTTTTCTACTCCTTCTGGAATTCCTATTATGCGTAGATTGGCCCGCTTTATATTATCCCATAGGTCTCTTATATTGCTTTCCAGTTTTTTGATTCGGTTTTCTGTCTGTTGACCAGATTGAGTGATTTCCATTATTCTATCTTCCACATCACTGATTCGTTCTTCTGCATTATTCATTCTGGTTTTTACTGCCCCTAGTTCAGTTTGCATCTCTGCAAATGAATGTTCTAGTTTTTCTTGGCTCCTCCTTATATTTTCTAGCTCCTTTCTGAGGGTATCTGCATTACTGTTCATATCTTCTCTTAATTCCTTCAGTATTTTCAGTATTTCTCTTTTGAATTCTAGGTCTGTCTGACTGCAGAGATCTGTTTCATTGTTGACTGTTTTAGGTGAGTTCTCCTGTTGGTTTGACTGGGGGTGGTTTCTCAGCTTCTTCATCTTGCTTGTTGTCTTCTTTCTCCTGAGGGAGTTGTACTCTCCGTTATCGGGTATTGTTTGCCTTGTCACTGCCGTGGAATATTTCCTGAGGGCTGGCGTTGTTGGTCAATCTTTTTTGAGGCAGTGTGGCTTTCCTGGAGTGTTGATGGAACTAACAGTGTTTCTTTGAAGCAAAGGAGGACTTCCTGAGGGCAGACTGGACTGGGAGGTCCACCCCACGATGGTAGCAGATTTCACTTGGTTCTCAGCACCCCCTGGGGTCTTGGGCAGGTAGCAGGGCCCTTGGAGACTCAAGAGGCTCCTCCCCAGGGCAGCCCGACTCAGAAAGACCGTCTGAGATCTTTTCCCGATTCGGCCAGGCTTGTTGCAGCTTTTCTGGGCTGCAGGGGGTCCTGCCTGGAGCTGGCAGTCCTATGCAGCTGGTTCACTAGGTCTTAGCACCCCCTGGGGTCTTGGGCGGGTAGCAGGGCCCTTGGAGACTCAAGAGGCTCCTCCCCAGGGCAGCCCGACTCAGAAAGACCGTCTGAGATCTTTTCCCAAGTCGGCCAGGCTTGTTGCAGCTTTTCTGGGCTGCAGGGGGTCCTGCCTGGAGCTGGCAGTCCTATGCAGCTGGTCCACTAGGTCTCAGCATTCCCTGGGGGCTTGGGCAGGTAGCAGGGCCCTTGGAGACTCAAGAGGCTCCTCCCCAGGGCAGCCCGACTCAGAAAGACCGTCTGAGATCTTTTCCCGACTCGGCCAGGCTTGTTGCAGCTTTTCTGGGCTGCAGGGGGTCCTGCCTGGAGCTGGCAGTCCTATGCAGCTGGTCCACTAGGTCTCAGCACCCCTTGGGGTCTTGGGCGGGTAGCAGGGCCCTTGGAGACTCAAGAGGCTCCTCCCCAGGGCAGCCCGACTCAGAAAGACCTTCGGAGATCTTTTCCTAAGTCGGCCAGGCTTGTTGCAGCTTTTCTGGGCTGCAGGGGGTCCTGCCTGGAGCTGGCAGTCCTATGCAGCTGGTCCACTAGGTCTTAGCACCCCCTGGGATCTTGGGCGGGTAGCAAGGCCCTTGGAGACCCAAGAGGCTCCTCCCCGGGGGAGCCCGTCTCAGAAAAACCGTCGGAGAATTAGGTCGATCTATTCACGGCCTGGCTAGGCTTGTTCTAGTTTTTCTGGGCTGCAGGCCTTTTCTAGGGGGCTGGTGGTGTTTGGTGCTGCTCTGTGGAAGTGTAGCCCCTCCAAAGGGCAAGCAGGCCTGTGCAGGGAGAGCCCCTGCGGTGGTAGGCTTCAGGCAATTGTTGAGGCCAGCCCTCCTGGATGGCAGGCAGCCCCAGGTTCCGCGAGAGCGTAGGGGGTGGCGGGGGTGGGGGGAGGGAATGCACTGGGAAGCACAGCTTTCTGCTAGCTAGCGGGCCTGTAAGCTTGCTGTGGCGTGGGGGGTATTCTATGGGGACCCACCCCTTCTTCTCTCCGCTCCCCAGCACGGGCGCAGACCAGGCTCTTCTCCCAGGTTCCCTCTGAGGCGGCTTTCCACTTCCCCGCCCCTAGAGTATTGCTCCCTTCCTCTGCGACAGCTTTGTTTTCTAGTCTCCCAGGCAGTCTCTGCCCCGTCAAATGGTTTAGAGACCTCCCAAGCAGTTTCCGCTCTTCCCCGCCCCCCTAGCCCGGGGACTAATCTCTGGAGCCGAGGTCTCGGTGCCCAGCCCCCACCCAGGCGTCCCCCGGCCCTTTCCCGGGGACTAACCTCTGGAGCCGAGGATTCGGTGCCCAGCCCCCACCCAGGCGTCTCAATTTTTGGTGACTGTGCCCGTAGTTCAGATGGTCCGTTGGGTTCTTGATCCGTTTTTCCGTACTCCGACTTAACTGCTACACTCTTCTCTGCATCTGGGGATTCCTCCGGTTCATTTGATCTTTCGCCCGGTAGGTGACTTTCCAGGGTGCAGGATGTCTTTCTCCTCCGCAGTTCCCTTTCGGGAGCGCCCGTCCCGCTCGGATTCACCTTCTCTCACTCTCCTCTTTTCTCCCGTTCTGCCCAATAATGTCACGAACTTCTTGCCATTATTGGAGTTTAGGTTCCTCTGCCAGCGATTGGTTGCTGTTCTGTGCGAGTCATTTCTTCTGTAGATGTGCTTTTTTTGTTGTGTTTGTGGGAGAGGGCGAGCGTGTCCCCCTACTCCTCCGCCATCTTGTCCTCTCCCGTCTTGCCTTTTCAATAACTGTTTGTAGACTAGAGCACAGGCTGGCATTCGTTAACCTGAGTGAATGCTACGTGGCCTCCTTTTTCCCCTTCAGAGACTTTGTGTTGCATTCCGTTTTCGTGGAAATAGAACAATATAAAAGAGAGAGCGAGAACAGAGCCTTCAAAGATCATGCTTTTTGGACCTGTCATTGAAGTTCTGCTGTTCCCATCTAACTGTAACTCTCGCTCCCTTTGTGTTTTATAGGGTGTGTTTATTCCGCTGTATTTTTAGACACACTGATTCCAGAGCACGCTCCTGTCTGGCTGTTACAAGAAGGCAGAGCGGCAGACACAGGCGTATCACTGGTTTGAAGGATGCATCTAGTCTGGCAAGGTCCTCAAGGGAGCTTGTACTGCATCCTAAGCCATAGCCCCATCTTGGAAAGCAGTGTGTTGGCCACGATGGAAGCTACCCAAGAAAGCCTGAGACCCACTCTTGCTCCTTCGCCATTTACGGTTCAGCACCCACACTTTTTCTCAAGGTCACCCCCTTGTTGGTGAGCCCTGATGAGGCAGTGCAGTTTACCTGTGGCTCAACAGAAGAGAAGCACAAATGAGGAAATGTGATCCCGGGCTCCTGGTAGGTCAGTATATGAGAGAAAAGGGGGGGAAAAGAAAGATGAAGGAAACATAAAAATTAATCCCCTGACCTTCTGCATATGGACACCCAAGGTTTGGGGGGCCGTGGTTTCGATAGTGAATCTATAGGATTGACTCGGTGTGTCTTTATGAAGAGGATAACTTTCAGTCCTCTCATCACAGGCAGAAACGTCCCCCCTAAAAGCAGACAATGAAAGAAGTCGAAAGAGAAGGTAAAAGAGGTTTTCTGGTTGTTGGTTCATTTTTTTTCTCTGAGACACGTTGTGCATCATATGTCTACTTGGGTATCATTCACCAAGTGACTTCAATCTCAAACAGCATAGCTTCGCTTTCCTAGAACCTTCTGGCCTCTGACAAATGCCCACCCAAATTCCAGGCGCTGGGGCAAACGGTGATAACGCCCAGATGCCTACAGAGTAGAGGAAGCCTGTTAGCACCTGCGCCAGCTGTTGTTCTATCTAGATGATACATTTTAACAAAAAATGCAAGTAGCTCCAAAGAGCCAATAATGCAGACTGCAGTCTCACCTCTCCAGGTTCTGTTCCTCCTGTGCAGCCGCCTTCAGCTCTTCCAGCTCTTTCCATGGGTCCCTCGCCTCCCCTGGTTCTATTTCTCTTATGCAGCTGCCTTCAATACTTCCAGCTCTTTCCGTGGGTCCCTCGCCTACCAGTTCTAGTCCTCCTATGCATCTGCTTTTTCCATGGGTACCAGCGTTCATCACGAGGGATGCGGTGGTGAATGAAGCAGGTGGACGTCCTTGTCATCATGAGGCTTACGTGCTGATGTGCGAGTCAGGTGATAGACATGATAAATGCATAAAATATGTAGTAGGTTAGAGCTGAGTGCCTGGGGGGACAGATCAGCATGGGGGGGGGGAGCTATGCAGGCTCTGGGTGACATTTTATACAAGGTGTCTGGGAGGCGGAGTTTGCAGGCACCCGCAGGAAGGCAAGAAGCATGTCACAGGTCACACGGTTGTTGGCGTTAAGAGCCAGGGAGCAGGGGGAGAGCCTCTGTGGAGACGGGGAGTTTGGGGCCAGCCACGGAGAGAGTGGGGGCGGAAGCACAGGAGGGGCATGTGGGTCTCAGGTGCATACGCAGGGGTCACCAGAGAGAGACCAGGCGGCCGTGAGCGTCAGAGGATGCTGCAGAGACCGAGCCAGATGGAGAGGGCTCGCCCCATGTCCCCAGGTTTTATAGGCTGATGGGATGATGGAGGTGGGCTGGGGCCAAGGAAGAAGCAGAGGGCAGGCAGGAACCCCCCCACCTCCCGCCGCCTCGAGCCAAGGGAGACCCTGGTGTCAGGGTGTCCAGGAGAAAGATGTTCCGGTCGGGCTATGTTCTCACAGATGAGGGCTCTGGGGGATGGAGGGATGCAAGGATCACAGGTGGGGCTGTGGCCAAGTGGCGGGAGTAAGAGGCAGTGTGGACATCAGCAGAAGGTGCGGGAGCTGCTGATTGGGGCCGAGAGCAAGCTCTGTTTGGCTGTCACATGTCTAAGTGAGGATACCTGTGGGCAGGCAAGAATCCTACCACCGCAGAACCCATGAGAGACAGGATGAGGGATGCGTGTATGTTTCTGGACCTCAGGGGAGGGGGCCTCTCTAGAGATGCAAATGCAAAAGTCATCTGTGTGTGGGGGGGCATTTAAAACCATAAAACAGGAGTTCCCACTGTGGCTCAGCAGGTTAAGAGCCCAACTACTATCCGTGAGGACTCGGGTTTGATCCCTGGCCTCGCTCCATGGGTTAAGGATCCAGTGTTGCCGTGAGCTGTGCATCTGGGATCTGGCGTGGCTGTGGCTGTAGTGTAGGCCTGCAGCTGCAGCTCCAATTGGACCCCTAGCCTGGGAGCCTTCATATGCTCCAGGTGTGGCCTTCAAAAAGCAAACCAAACAAAATCCGTCAGACAGAGAAGAGGCACCGGGCCTGAGGGAGCCAAGAGGACAGACAGAGAAGGGCCCCGCAGACATCCAGCAGGCAGAAGAGGAGAGGACGCAGCGGTGGTGCTCACGGTGGAGGGACAGCCTCCTCACTGACAGCTCTGAGACGTCAAGGGGCCTGAGAAGCAACTGCTGGGTTTCAAGATGATGGGATGATGGCAGGTGTCCTTGCCCGTGACCTGGGGTATGACCGCTGCTTGGGTGAAGGGCTTGGGGAGGAGTCAGAAAAGGGTGCGAAGAGGCTGGAAACGTGATCGCAGACAACTCGTTCAAGGCCCTTTGTCCCAAGGAGCAAAGAGGAATGGGGTGCTGGCCAGAGGTTGAAGGGCACTCCTGGGGGTTGTACTTCTTTGGGTGACGATAAGCGGTGCTAGCAGGTCTGTGTGAGATGGGTCCAGGGCAAAGAGTGGATGATGCTGCAGGCGGCAGAGGGGCCCCGGGAGGGAGGAGCAGAGGCACGGAGAGGGGCACAGGAAGTGCCGAGACCCTGTCCCATCCTAGCCCAGATCCTTCCTCTTGTCAGACGCATGGGACGCTGGATTGGGAACAGACCGTGGGCATCGAGGTGACGTCGGAATTGGGAACCGGCCAGAAGGTGAGTGAGGACCGTGGGGAAAACCAAAGCTGCTGAGAAATGTCAGACGCTCCGCAGCCTGTGCTGAAGACCTGTGTGCAGTTTGTGATCGGAGCTGCAGGGAAGCGTCCCGCCCAACCTCGCCCATTTGTTCCAACCACATTCCCTTCGAACGCGGCGTCGGTGAATTTAAGTGTTTGGCGGGACACAGGAGCTTAAGAAAATCGGGAGGAGGTAGAGAAGAGAGGTGGTCGGAAGGGGCCCTGCAGTGTTTGACCGTAGGTGAGACTCAAAGGAGCGAAAGGCTTGGTGGGGGTGCATATGGACAGAAGGTGGGCTCCAGGGACAGGAGGTTGTGTCTGCGCGTCGATGATTGTAAACTTGGGTTCCAGAGAGAATCTGTAGGAAAACAGGAGGACGTGTGGTCCGGTGGGAGCAGACCTGTTGGTAATCTGGCCGTCAAAGGGCATAGCTGAGGCACGTGTCCACTAGGATCCTTGGGGCGCGGGCAGGAACGCTGGGACCCACTGTGTACCCCAGGGGGCGTGAGGGTCTGTTTAAGCTGAAGACGTTGGCGATTCCAAAGACGCAGACAGAAGCCTCCGTTTCCATGAGGCTTCTCTTTCAATTTTTCACTTGGCTCTACACATGCTCTTCTCATTCTAAGGCTGAAATCACCAAGGCACCGAGATAAACCACTCAGATGGCTGTGCCGCAAAACCTCATTTCGCTTCTGCGTGTGAAGGAGAACCGTCCCCTCGCACAATGAGATCTGCTTACCCTGGGCTGGGAGGAGAGGGAGCGGGTCCTGATGGCATGGCATCAGGAAGCTTTCAGCAAAGAAACGCTCGGGTAAACCAGGATTTGCACTAGTTGGCTGTGCTGCCTTTTGGCAGACACAGAGTAGGACTAGGAGACTCTCCCTAGAACCAAGGGAACTGGACTCAGTTTCTGCGAGACTGGCCCACAGCTGGTGGTGGTGCTGGGAGGCTCATCCATGACACTGAAAGTCGAGGGGTCACAGATTTCTAGCAGTCTCCGATTTTAGATGTTCAGGCTTCCTCATTCAACGTGCATTTGTTGACTGTCCAGATGCCAGGAGCTGTGTAAGGAACAGTGGGACATCAAAGCCCTGCCAAGAGCAGAGGGGTAAGCCTGGTAGCTCTGGGCTCCGCCATAATTAATAGATCCTTTGGGGGCTTGTTCAGAAACAGAGAGTGTTTCAGAGGGAAGATGAAGGCTTGAGGCTGGTTAGAGGTGAGAGGGTGCAAACCTTAGCCAGAGGGCTGTGGTTTATTCTTTAGCTACGATTCCTTACAAATCATCATTTTTTTTTCTCTTTGTTTACTGACCTTGTGTTTTCCAGCTTGCTAATTTGTCAGCACGACGTAGGAAGGTTTTAATGTAAAATCAACCCACGGGGCAGAACTTCTGTTTGTGTTCCCGGTCTGTCCTCAACCTACCCACCGCCCCATGAGGCTTTCCTTGCTGGGGGTGATGGGCAAGTCACGAAACAAAAAGGCAACTTTGTATAGTTGCCATGGTCACTGAATCTGAAGTTCTCAAAGAGCAATATCATTACATGCTCTTTCACAGTTGTTCACATTTAACCACTCACTTAAATCATCACAAAGCCGTTGCATGTTGACTTTTTTTATATAATGATTTGTATTTTTTCCCATTATACCTGGTTTACAGTGTTCTGTCAGTTTTCTACTGGACAGCAAGGTGACCCAGTCACACCTACATGTATCCATTTTTTTTTCTCACGTTATCACGCTCCATCATAAGTGACGAGACATAGTTCCCAGTGCTATAGAGCAGGATCTCATTGCTTATCCACTCTAAAGGAAACACACCTTGATGGTTGAAGCAACACTGTGTTAGTTTTGAATGAACACAAGTTGTCAGTCGGAATCCTTATACCATCCCTGCTTTATTTTTAGAGAATTTTTTCAGTAGCTTCCCTCGTTGTTTTTTTCCTGTTGGTTTACTCCCTTGGTGTTTTCCAACTTGCTAATTTGTCGGCACGATGTAGGAAGTTTCTAATTTAAAATCAAAGTCAAAGTGTTATAAATATAATGTCAGGAGAAAAAAGCTAGCATTTCTGTTTGCTGCTGGCATGTTTTTAAGGTATTTTAATGCATGCTTTCTGTAAACATAGAAACAACAAAATGTTAAGGTTTGTGTGTGTGTGTGTGTGTGTGTGTGTGTATCTTGAATGTTTTTTTTTTCATTTTCCTGGATGCATAGACATAGGAATAGTAATTTTATTAATTGCAACCTTATTTTATAAATGTTTTTCAGTTAGCATTGAACAAAAGCAATGGATATTAACACTAACTTACACAATGTTTCTTCAAAGTAGACAAGCTTTTTACTCAAAAGATGTCAAAATCAATTCAAACACCAGGTGCATCCGTGAACAAAGTTATAGCTTTACATGGTTGGTTCTGCGGCCCCCACATGGCGTCAGCAAGCCGAACTCTGTCTGTCTTACCGTCCTCTTTACCTTGCGGGTGTTGGCCTTATGGTTACATGGTGGCTGCTGCACTTCCAGGCATCGCCTCCACATTTCAAGAAGGAAGAACAGGGCAGAGGGTAAAAGATCTGAGAGAAATATACTGAGTCTGGCTCTCTTAGTAAATATAATAAAATAGAGCTCAGCCCTTTATAATTTTTATGGCTTTTTTTCATCTTATTGTGCAGATGGGCTCCGATGATGAATCAGTTGCAAAGAAGTCTGGGGATGTGTGAGAAGAAGGGAATGAAAAAGCAGAGTGAATGGTTTGGGAAGGCAGGACACAGAGTGCAGGATGGTCAGACCGTGCACAACTTACACAGCGTGATAAGCGGGGTTCAGCAGGCGAGACCTGAGTCCCAGACCTGTTGGTTCGATTAACCGTGTGTGTGTGTGTGTGTGTGTGTGTGTGTGTGTGTAAGCAGGAAAATGCGTGCCAGATTGATGGCTGGGTAGACACTGGCAGGCGTGATGACTAATTGCACACGTCCCCTGGATTGCGGCATTGCAGGTATCTGGCTGAACATTATTTCTGGGATGTGTCTGGGATGGTGTTTCCAGAAGAGATTAGCACAGAATCGGTGGACTGGGTGAAGCAGATGCCCTCCTGGGTGTGGGTAGGCCTCCTCCAGTCCACTGGGGCTGCCTAGAGCACCAAGAGGGGTGGTGCCCTGCTCTGTGTGCCTAGTGCAGCCTCACCTTCTCTCACCCTGGCACCCAGCATCGCCTCTCCCAGGCCTCTGGCCTTCAGACTCGCTCCACGTCACACCTCTGGCTCTGGTGACCCTCCAGGTGCCGAGGGGAGGTTGTGGACGTCTCAGCCCCCACGATTCCTCATAATCCACCCCCTTTCTGTGTATACATGAAGGATATCTAGTGTCTATAGACACAAGAGTGTACGTCTATATATGTGAAGCATATACAGAAGCGACATAAACATAAAGATATCTGTGTGTAAATATAAGGAATATATATGTGGGTGTAAAGAGAAAGGTTACATGTGTAGAAATAAAGGATACATAGTGGATATAATTATAAGGATATACATCTATATATGCGAAGGATACAGACTAGATATCAACATAAAGATATCTACATGTGTGTAAATAAAAGGAATATATATGTGCATATATTTATATAAAGGATATATACATGAATATAGAAAGGTTATATGTGTCGATACAAAGGATATGTAGAAGCTATATAATCATAAAGATATCTATTTGTATAGATATGAAGAATATATATGTGTGTATAAAAATGAAGGATATATACCTATATATATAAAGGATACATCTGTATATATAGAGCATATATAGAAGCTATATAAACATAAAGATATGTGTGTAAATATAAAGAATATATACACACATATAAAGGATATTTAAAAGATATATCAATGCCTTTATATATAAAGGATATATATATATATATATACATATAAAGGATATATATATATATACGTATATATAAAGGATACATACAAGTATGAGGGATGTATGTATATGAAAGATATATACATATATAAAGGATATCAATATAAAAGAACATATGTGTATAGACAGCATATATGAATAGAAGATATCTAAATATAAATGATATATATATATACATATATATAAAGGATACATATAAATAGGAATGATATATATATTTAAAAGAGATATATAAAAGGGTGCATATGTATACACAAGGTATATATAAAGAATATATATAAGATATATAAACATAAAGCATGCTTATAAAGGATACATATAATTCTGAAACATAAAGCATGTTTATAAAGGATACATATAATTCTGAAGTTTATTTATATGTAAGAGATGTACATTTTTAAAAGAGATACATAAAAGGATATATGTGTCTATATAAAGGATATATATAAGATACATAAACATACAGGATATATGCATAAAAGAAACATGTATATATGAAGGTTTTATATATATATGAGATCTCTATTTTTAAAGGAGATATGTATAAGGGCATATGCGGGATATATAAAGGATATATATATAAGATACCTAAACATACAGGCTATATACATAAAAGATGCATACAACCATGAAGGATCTATGTATGTAAAACACATATAAATATCTACACATCTAAGGATATATGTATCTATAGAGGATATAGGTCAAGAATATATAATGGCACATACTGTCTGCATCTGTAGGTGGTATTGGTTCAGTGTCCAGGGAGAGTTCCGTGAGGGGCGGCCGGACACTGGGTAGTGAGGAGAAGCCTGGAGGAAGCCCCGCCAGTTTGCTGAATTGAAAAACTGTGTCTCCATGAAGGACACAGCAGTACAGGGCTTTGGTTTCATGTGAAAACGGGTTAAAATCCTTGCCCCCCACATCCTCTTGCTGGATGACCTTGGACAAGCTACTGCACGTCTCTTGGGGTTTCCGGGAGTTTCTGTCATGGTGCAGAGGAAATGAATCCAACTAGGAACCATGAGGTTGCGGGTTTGATTCCTGGCCTCGCTCAGTGGGTTAAGGTTCCGCATTGCCATGAGCTGTGGTGTAGGTTGCAGACGCAGCTTGGATCTGGCATTGCTGTGGCTGTGGTGTAGGCTGGCGGCTATAGCACCGATTAGACCCCTAGCCTGGAAACCTACATATGCCTTGGGTGTGGCCCTAAAAAGCAAAGAGACAAACAAACAGACAAAAACCAGCTTCCTTTTCTGCAAGTTGGCAGTAATAACCCCTGCCCCAGAGATGAGGAATATTACATAAGATCATATATTAAAATCCAGGGCAGGAGTTCCCACTGTGGCTCAGCGGGTTACGAACCCAATTAGTATCCATGAAGATGGGAGGTTTGATCCCTGGTCAGTGGGTTAAGGACCCGCCTGCGGCGTAGGTCACAGGTGCAGCTCGGATAGGGCAATGCTGTACCTGCAGCGTAGGTTGCAGATGCAGTTCCAAACTGGAGTTTCTGTGGCCGTGGTGTAGGCCAGCTACTGCAGTTCCGATTCGACCCCTAGCCCAGGAACTTCCATGTGCCGCAAGTGTGGCCCTAAAAAGCAAAAAAACAAAAGGAAAAACAGGGCAGTGATCATTTACCAGAGAGATGCTCTTATGAACAGTGTCTCAGAGTCAGAATTATCCCCATGAGAAGCTTTGAATGTCTGCCACTTAAAAGAGCATCACGTAATCAGATACTGCCATTGACTGCCTCTTTTGTTGTGAGATGGGGTTAGCAAAACCTGCAGGAGATGCTCTCAGCTTTCAAGGGTCTGGAAATACACTCAGGAGGTGAGCCTAGAACACATGGAGAAGAGGTGGGAAGACAGAATATATTCAGGGTTCACTCTGTGGTCCAGAGAGTCACATGTTCTTAAAGTGACTGTCACTTTCTTCCTTTCTTCCTTCTGCCTTTCCTCTCTCTCCCTTTCCCTCCCTCCCTCTGTCCCCTAGTGCTCTGTCCCCTTTCTCTAAGGTGGACCAGTGGAGCTGGACATCAGCAGAGCATGGTGTGTGTGTGTGGGGGGGCAGGGGCCTTCATTAATTCATTCAAAAGATCTTACAGCTGAAATGTTTACACTCATGGAAGGAAGTAGATCTCACGGAGGAGAGATACATAGCATTCCTCTATTTTTTAAATAATTCAATGAATTTTATTATATTTACTGTTGTACAACCATCATCACAACTGACATATCATGCCTTTAAAATGCCTAAACCTTTAATGCAGAATAGTGGTGGAAAGATATCATGACTGTTCTTTGTAATAACTGAAAACAATGTATTTGTGACTTGGGCACATAATTTTTTTTTTTTTGACTAGTTTTGCCTTGTCTGAGCTTACTCTAGGTCTCAGATGGTGACCTTTGTTCCTCTCTAGGCAGCGCCGGCAGCTTAAATACATTCAAAGATGCATCTAAACTTTTTTTGAGCGCACAAAAGATAAAACACGCATGACACTCTCCAAGGCTAAGGAGATGCTATTGAGAGTCCTTGTCAAAACACAGAATTTTGCAGCAGGCTGCATCCCCCAAAAGAAACAAAATATCTCCCTGAGCGAATCTGTTCTGTCACTGTCAGAGTTTTAGGTCTAGGGCTCTGTATGCAGCTCACAGATGTTAACAACTGAAGCAGATGAACAAAAACCTGTTCTGTCCTTTCAGGATGCTTTAGCTTCTTGGCCGTCTGCTGTCCTGTCCAGATTGTATAACCTAGCCTTATTCTCCCCCCCCACCCCCCCCGCTCCCTGGCTCTGCCCCATTTAGAACCAGGCTGGTGATGGAAGAATCTTGACACTTTTTTTTTCCATTTTTTGAAGTTTTATCCAAGTGGAGTTTGATGTACAAAGTTGTGATCATTTCTGCTGGACAGCGGAGGGACGCCGTGACCCACGTCCACACATCTGTTCTCTTTCAGATGCTTTTCCCACACAGATGATCACAGAATACCAGCAGAGTTCCCTCTGCTAGACAGCAGGTCCCCATTGGCCAGTCACTCCATAGACCTCAGTGTGCACGTGCCAATCCCAAACCCCCCTCCCCCGTCCACCCATCCCCCTCCACCTGTCCCCTCGTAAGTTTCTTCTCAAAGTCTGTGAGTCTGTTTCTGTTCTGCAAATAGGTTGACCTGTATCCTTTTTTTTTTTTTTTTTGAATTCCACATGTAAGTGACATCACCTGCTGTTTGTTTCTCTTTTGCTGTCACTGTTGACAGGCATGTTCAGACCCTTCACTCCTGTGACTTTCCTGTGATTCAGATATCAGAGGGAGGGGCTAAACCTCCTACCACTTAGGAGCACTGTCAGGCTGCCCCGTGACGGAGCTTGGAAGGGGGAGCTGGCATTGCTTTTTGACCTAGGTTTTCTTGAGAGCGAGCGTGACGTACCACACATCTGGACTTTCATCATCCCTGGAAGGATCTCACACCTGGCACAGTTTTGTGCAGCCCAGGAGAATAGAGGTACCGTCATTTTCAGGCAGGGTATTTTCAAAGAAGTTTCTGATGGAGCATCCATGCACGCAGATGGGAAAGAATGCATGTGTGAAGATTAGAAAACCGTTTCATGCAAGACAAGTTTTTTGTTTTTTTGGTTTTGGTTTTGGTTTTTTTTTTTTTTTTTTTTTTTTTTTTAGGGCCTCACTCATGGCATATGGAAGTTCCCAGGCTAGGGATCAAATCAGAGCTATGGCTGCCAGCCTATACCACAGCCACAGCAATGCAGGATCCAAGCTGCATCTGTCTACACTGCGGCTCATGGCAATGCCAGATCCTCAACCCACTGAGTGAGGCCAGGGATGGAGCCCAAAACCTCATGGTTCCTAGTAAGATTTGTTTCTGCGGTGCCATGACGGCAACTCCCGCAAGACAAGTTTTATATGGAGTTCCTGTTGTGACTCAGAGGGTTACAAACCCGACTTGTATCCATAAGGACACGGGTTCGATCCCTGGCCTGGCTCAGTGTGTTAAGGATCCGGCGTTGCTGTGAACTGCTGTGTAGTTTGCAGACGCTGCTTGTATCCCAAGTTGCCGTGGCTGTGGTAGAGGCCGGCAGCTGCCCCTCCAATGAGACCTGCAGCCTGGGAACTTCCATAGGCCATGGGTGTGGCGGTACCCCCCCCCCCCAAAAAAAAAGAGAATAAGTTTTATATGATTGTCTCAATAACAATTATGACACATTTGTAAAAGGATTATGATCAACATGTCTAGCACATGGTAAAACTAAGGCAGAGAAGCTCTTTCTCTAAAAAAGGCTCTTGAAAATTTAAAACTTTAAGCAGTGTTTCCCTTATGAAAATTTCTTAGCTTTTCCGCAGTGCTTTTGACATAACTTGGTAAACTTTATAGATCCCAAATATAGTAGGTATTCAATGTATATCATCTACTACAGAGAAATGCTGCTTTCTCCAATTCAAATTGTATACATAACAGTGAACAATTACTCTAGGGGTAACAGAAGGGGGTCACTAATAATGTAAATAATACACCAGTGTATTGATCACTTAGACCTAGTAATTCCATGACTAGAAATTCAACTTTAAGCAGTTAGTCTTGGTTTGTCTCAAAATGTAGGCCCCGGGATATTTGTCAAAGTATCACTTATAAAAATGAAAGACAGGCAACAATGTATATGCCCAGCCTTTGTGGGTTGCCGAAATTAATTCTGATACACTCCTGAGTTATGATATAGAAAGGATTTAAGCACCTGGAAAGATGTGTACGGTGTTAAGAGGAAGCGGGAGTGTTGGCAATGGTGCTTTATAAACTCTTTTTGCAAAAGGAAGCAGAGAGAACGATTGGAAAGCTTCACCTCAAACTCTGGACAGTGCCATTTGCAGGAAGAGCGCGCTGTGAGCGTGGGCCAGGCGGGATCCCTGGACGCTAGACGGCTGCAGGCTGAGCTGCCACCTGGACAGTCGACCAGCTCACCTGCTGGAGCCCCGTGAAGGTGGACCCCGAGCTCAGGCCTGTGTCCCTGGCCAGTGCTGCTCCATGCCTGTCATGTGGTCCATCATTTCAGGGAGGAGCGGATGCTGTGCTGGCACCTCGGGAGAGGCCGGGTGCAAGTTCTCACGTGAGACTCTCCAGGCCTCCGCTCCATGCTCTTCTGACACTGGCTGAGTTTAACCTGTGTCCTTTTGCTGTGACGACATGAGTCTGACAGCTTTCAGCACGTTCTGTGCCTCTTCCCAACAGATTCCTAAACCCCAGGCTGGTCTGGAGGACCTCGGAACTTGCCGTTGGCTTCGGAAGAGAGGATGCTTTTGTGGACTGTCCCTCATGTGTTGCTTTTTTTTTTTTTTTTTTTTTGGCTTTTTAGGGCTGCTCCTGCAGCATACGGAAGTTCTCAGGCTAGGGGTTGAATTGGAGCTGCAGCTTCAAGCCTACACCCCAGCCACAGCAACATGGGATCCCAGCTGTGTCTGTGACCTACACCACAGCTCACGGCAATGCCAGATCCTTAACCCACTGAGGGAGGCCAGGGATTGAACCCATGTCCTCATGGATGCTGGTCAGGTTTGTTTCCACTGGGCCACGACCGGAACTCCCAAGTGTTGCATATTCCGTTTCCTTATTCAGGACTGGGACGGTCAAAGCCTGGAGTGCGTGTCAGGAGCGCTCGGGTTTTATCATCCCTGCCTTGTTGAAAGGCCATTGCAAGCAGTTTGCAACACACCAGCTCCTCCACACCCCATGGGACGCCCCCTTCCCTGGAATCAAAGGGGCGGCTGACCCAGGCCTGCACCCCCCATTTCCAGTTATGTGAGCCTCACTGGTCCTGACGTCCACAGGGCCGGAGAGCACAGGCCACAGGATGCTCAGCTACACCCCCATCCCTTCATCCACGGGACACACTGGCCAGCACCTGACGGGGTGAGCCTGGAGCCAGCCTCTGCGAAGAGGGCAGTGAGCAAACCAGCCAGGTCCCTGCTCCTGTGCAGCTGGGCCTCAGACGGGAGCCCGCAGCTCACGGGACACTCCACCGGCTCCTCACTTTTCTGCGTCTCTCTCTCCATAAGCCCTGTTCTCAGGAGCTGGTCTGCTCCACCCTCTCACCCCCCACCCACCCTGCATCCTCCTGGTAAAGCTGGAGAGATTTTCCTGCGTCGCCCACGCCAGCCCAGTTTGCCTCAGCTCCACCTGTGTTTCTGATGTTCCTTTCCTTCCTTTGTGAGATAATCCTGGACTTGATCATGCTCCAGCTCTGCTGGTTCATGTACTGACTCTTTCTGAGGTCTTCTCTACGTGCGAGGGGGTCGTCTATTTGGGGCCATAGCCATAAACAAAGCGCATCTGGCTTTCACGGAGCATCTACGGAAACGGACACAGAATCCATCCATGGTGTGCTGGGTCCTGCAAAATGCCCTGAAAAGGATATAAAGCATCAGGGATTCGGAGTGATGGACAGATGTGAGGATGGGAGTGGCCGGAGGCTCAGGAAGGACGTGTGGTTTGAGCAGAGATCAGAAAAGTGTGGGCGTGGAGTTCCCATTGTGGCGCGGCAGCAAGGAGTCCGACTAGGAACCACGAGGTTGCAGGTTCGATCCCCGGCCTCGCTCAGTGGGTTAAGGATCCGGCGTTGCCGTGAGCTGTGGTGTAGGTCACAGACGCGGCTCCGATCCCACATTGCTGTGGCTGTGGTGTAGGCCAGCCAGCTGTAGCTCAGATTAGACCCCTAGCTTGGCAACGTCCATATGCCATGGCGCAGCCCTAAAAAGACAAAAAAACAAAAACAAAAACAAAAACAAAAAGTGCAGGTGTGAGCCTTGCAAACAACCCAAGGTAGGGGTTCTAGTCCAGGGGATCACGGAAACAAAGATTGCTCAGCACCTTCACAGAAACACAAGGACAAGCCTGGCGGGATGGCTCTTCCAACACGTGGGACTCCAGACCTCACCGTAGTTTTCGTCTGCGTTTCCCTGATAATGAGGACGAGCAACCTTTCCCATGTCTGTCGGCCGTTTCGATGCCCTCTTTAGAAAACTGTTTATTTGGGTCCTCTGCTCATTTGCTCATCGGGTTGTTTGAGTTGTATCTTTTTTGCTCTAGGCGTGAGTTCTTTTTATATCTCAGATATTAAACCCTTATCAGATAGACAATTTGAAAATGTTTCTTCCGCTTCTGTCGGCCGTCTTTTTGTTGCTTGCTCCTTTTGCGACGCTGTGCCCTTTGCTTGGATGTAGTCCTTCCCCCTCCACCCCCTTTTTTTTTTCTCCTCTTTTCTTGCTTGTGCCTCTTTGCTGTCAAATGCACGAAATCGGGGCCAAGACCAATGTCAGGGGGCTTTTCCCCCTGTGTTTTCTTTGAGGAGTTTCACACTTGCGGGTCTGGCGTTTTAAGTCCTAATTTCATTTTGACTTCATTTTGGTGAGCGGTGAAGATTGGGATCCAGTTTCATCCTGGGAATCCTTTGGCAATATATTTAAAAAGTATCAAATCGGCACACCGTACACCTTAAACTCACACGGTGTTGTGTGTCATTTATATCTCAATTATATCTCATGAAGCTGGGAAACCTAAATTCTAGGCCAGATAGAAGAACTGGCATTCCTGTAGTGGCTCAGCAGCTAATGAACCCGACTAGTAACCATGACGTTGTGGGTTCGATCCCTGGCCTCAGTTAGTGGGTTGGGGATCTTGTGTTGCCGTGAGCTGTGGTGTAGGTCACCGCGTTGCTGTGGTCCTGGCATAGGCTGGCGGCTAAAGCTCCGATTGGACCCCTAGCCTGGGAACCTCCATATGCCTCCGGTAAGGCCCTAGAAAAGGCAAAAAGACAAAACAAAGTCAAAGACACACCTGGTGAGCTGAGCACTCAGAGAAGCAGGAAAGGGCTGGACCACATACAGGCTTGACTACTCAGGAGAGTTCTTCGTTTTCTCCGTGGGAGAAGCGCCTCAAAGGTGTTGGCACCGTCCTCGGAGGTCCCCCACTTCCTAGCGCGTGCAGTCCTCCCTCTGGGGAGCAGCCTCTCGTCTTCTGGACCTGGAGTGGGACAGTCACACCGGGCTGGGCCCTTGACTTACACTGCCAGCCCGTCTGCACAGAGGCCCTTCCCCAGCAATTTCAGGTCCTCTGCACCCTTCACGCCTGCCTGCGTCAGCTTCTCCATCGTGCCCGGGGGTCCGTGCCCCACGCGGATATGGCCCTGTGTCCTAACCCCGACAGGAGAAGCCCTGGCAGGAATCACCCTTCCTTGGGGCTCTCTGCCCAGGGCACATACTTAGAATCTCAGCATCTCTCTAAACTCAAAGCAGGGGTTGGCGCAGCCCCAGAGGAGTTCACAGTCACTTCTTTATCTTCTGTCTTCATCTACTTTCTGTCTTCGAAACTCACCGTCCCTAGGAGCTGCGTGTTACATTTCGTGCTAAGTTATTGGAACGTTGTGACGGCTGGTGTCAGTTATCTCGGGTCCTGGGGCAGGAAGCTCCGAGGGCTCCCCAGCAGGATGGTCAGTGTCGAGTCTCCTTCTGGATGCTCAGTCGTGATGGGAAGCAGCAGGTGGTTCCAAACGGACGTATCTTTACAGAAGCAGCCGCTCACCCCCAGCCGCTGGGTAGTCAGAGATCTCACACCGGGCTCTTCGAACTGTGCCCTGGGGTGTGGGGCCACGGAGCGATAATGCGATTCGTGATTAGCAGCCCTCACGAATAAAATGCCCTGATTTAGAAAACACGACAATTCCTTCCTGAGGAGTGAAGTAAAGAAAACCCTTCAGCGTGATTGGAGGGAGTAATGGCCACTTCATTATAAATCAGAGGAAAAAGTGGTCAATTCAATAGGATCAGTGGGAAAAATTGTTGATTCTGTATAATCCGATGGAAAAAAAAAGGCCAGTATCAGTGAATGGTTTCAAAAGAGTCCAGCATAGCTCAGAGTTCGAGTCTAAAGCTGTTAAAAATAATAAGTATCATTGCTGTGCTTTTGTATTTAAGAAACTTCATGAGAGTTCCCATGGCTGTGCAGTGGGAATGAATCCAACTAGTCTCCATGAGGATGCAGGTTCGATCCCTGGCCTCGCTCAGTGGGTTAAGGACCCAGCGTTGCCATGAGCTGTGGTGTAGGTTGCAGATGAGGCTCGGATCCCATGTTGCTGTGGCTGTGGTGTAGGCCGGCAGCTGTAGCTTGGATTCCACCCTTAGCCCAGGAACTTCCATGTGCCGAGGGTACAGCCCTAAAAAGACACACGCACACACAGAAAAGGACCTTCCTGACATCACTTCTGCACTATAACCACGCAAAGAGTAATCACAGCTTGCTGTTTTCTTTGTTGCAGCCTCTGGGCGGATAGCTGCGCAGACGCCATTGGATCACCTTCTCCATCGCTAGTTAGCCATGAGGCAACGTGTGATCATCCAGCCAGGACATGCCAGACACTCAGACGCCAGCCAGCATCAGAGCTGTCCCTCACCCTCAAGAGCCCTCACGTCACGTCCACTATTTTCCTGCAGAAAGACGGTTCAGCATCCCGGCTCTCACTTGCAGGACTCTCAGACGTGGCTTCTCCCAGGACGTCACCTACTGCTCTCAGAAAAATGCGGGCGGCTGTTGGAAGGAGCGCTGCAAAGGAGGTGGAGTGAGGGTGGGGGCTGTGGATGGATGTCCTCAAGAAGGCTGGACAGGCATGGACTGTGCAGACCCCAAGGCAGTGGACGAAGCAGGCTGGCATCCAGGAACCCCACGTGAGGCTCCCGCAGCAGAGAGGTGAGTGAGTGTTCAGAAGCTGAGCGTTCCAGAGGGCTTGCACTACCCTCTAGGCTCTCTCTCCCTCATCACTGCCCTGCTCTCTGCCCCTGGTGGGCTGGCCTGCAGGGCTGCCGTCTCCGCAGCTCTATGTCTCTGCTTCCTGGGAGGTGAGCTGATGGGGAGCCCCAGCTGGACAGGGAGTCAGGGAGAAGGGAAGGGAGCTGTCCCCTGGGCTGCCTTCCTGCCTGGGCTGCCTTCCTGCCTGGGCTCTTGCTGCTGGCTGAGCCCCTCAACTGCTGCTGCTCTCAGGTAGCTGCGTCTACGCGGTCCTACCATTCTGATTCTAGTCCTCATGTCCACGTAGGCCTCGGGGGTCAAGCCATCCGATGCCATGGGCTTCGGTTATTGCGAGCTCTCCTCTGTTCCCCTGGGTGGTGCTTCCTCGGCCTCCTCGGTATTGACATTGGACGATGGGTCATCCTTTTCTTTGCATGTTGAAGGTTGTTCTGTGTGTTGTCAGCTGTTTCGCAACATGCCTGGTCTCTCCACACCAGACCCCAGTGGTGCCCCCACCGCCCGCTTGCTCCTGGTGTGGCAACCCAAAACGTCTCCAGACCTTGCCAAGTTGCCAACGGTTTCCTGGGCAGCAGACTTGCCCGCTGTTGAGAACCGCTGCTCTGCATCCACACCTTTACAAACATAACTTTTCTTTCTCCATCCTTCTCTGATGATCTGTATGCCACTGAGGCCCTGCCTGGTTCAGTGAGGAAAGAGTAAAGAATGTGAGAGCACGTATTCTGTAGAGAGTGAAAGCGTGAGACAAAAGCATTCTGAATAGATATTACTGAAGAAGATACAGAAGGAAAGGGTTTCAAAAGAAGCTAAAATGGTATGACTTCCCTGCAAGAGAACTGGGCTCTTTTGCTAAAGCCTTTGGATTTTAGAAATATAACGGTACTCAAAATATGTATCCCCTAGTTTAGAAGCATTTTTTTTAAAACTATCAAAGTCATGGTAGGAATTCCTGTTGTGGCTCAGAGGGTTATGAACCCGACTAGTATCCACGAGGATGTGGGTTTGAACCCTGGCCTCTCTCTGTGGTTTGGAGATCTAGTATTGCCATGACCTGTGGTGTGGGTCTCAGATACAGCAGCTTGGATTCTGAGTTGCGGTGGTTGTGGCACAGGCCAGCAGTTGCAGCTCTGATCTGACCCCTGGCCTGGGAATTTCCATATGCTACTGGTGTGGCTCTAAAAAAAAAAAAAAAGGTCAAGGTAAGATGGGTCTAAGGCAGTGATTCTCAACCCATGGCAATTCCACCCCCAGGGCATACTTGGCAATGTGTGGGGGTATTTTTGGTTGTCACAACTGGAAGGAGGCGGGTGTTACTGGTGTCTAGTGGGCAGAGACTGGGGACACTGCTCAAACCCCCATGTTTGGATGGTCCCACGTCACAGAATCATCCAGATCCACGTGTCCCTGGGGCTGGGCTGTCAAGCCCCGCCTAAGCAAAGAGCACTGAATGGGAGACCTGCGGACTGGCCTTTTATGTTGGTTGGCTCACAAGAGCTGTGTGGCTTGAGGCATCTCATTTAACCTTGGAGATTTCAGTTTCCCAATTATCAAACCAAAGGGTTAGTAAAGAGTATTTCTCTGCATCAGTGCAGCCCTCACCCTCCATGGTGCCAGCAACCTTTTCCCTAGAAATGTTTAAAATGCTGAAATCAAGTTTTTATCCATTTCGCCATCATCCCTGCCCAGTCCAGGGATTTGTGGTGATGTGGTCGTCTCTTGTATTTAGGTAGACTGAGCTAGAGAGGGTAATGCTTTATATAAGTCCAGGGAGTCTGACGTTTTAACAAGCGTGTGACTGTCTAGGAAACCACCTTTGCGGCTTTTCAGAGCAGTGGAGAATCCTTCTTGCTGAGTGCATTATTAAATAGATTCAGCAGTAAGACAGGTCATGTCGTGTCCTGTGAAGCATGCAGATAAATGTAAGGCCTGCATTTTTCCTTCAATGCATCTATCATCCAGGGAGAGAGATAAGACAGGCACATGGAGAGTTAAGTGCAGCACAGTTTTAAATAACCACACAAACAAGATGGCAGCATAGGATTGGTACTGGGTTGGTAATCACGGGCTTTCCTGTGGATTTCCTGCCGACAAGGACCTCTGCTTTTGGTCTTGGGCTTCTGGGTGGTCCCTTGCTCATTCCTTTGGCTTTTCCTTGTACAGAGTATCTCCCTGAATATTTTTATCATCATGGTAAGAGAAAACTGGTCTTGGTTTCCTGGTCCCAGTTATGTCTAGGGAATGGGTTGACATCTGTTGTAATCTTAGGTCATCTCATCCCATGAGAGACAGACTGCTGTATCCCTAGTTGAAAGTTGCCCAGCTGCTGAGACATGATCCTTTGCTTTGGGTCAATTCCTGTATCTTCCTTCACAGAACAGTTTTTAAAATTCTTCGTCATCTGGTATACCATATTATCATTCGTGTTTAGACAGTGCTTTTCAAAAAAGGGTCATTTCTAGGTTATAGTAATTTAAGAACAGAAAGTGACTTGGTGGCCCAAAAATCTATTTAAAGAGAAGCGTGTGCATTTTTGAGTTTCTCTATGTCTCCATTTCTCAACCTCGTTAATATGGTCATTTGGGGCCAGACAGTTCTTTAGTGTTGAAGGCTGCCTTGTGCATTGTAGGAATACTTCATAGATTCTCTGGCCTCTACTGACTAGTTCCCAGTATATATCCTCTTCTCCAGCTATGGCACTGGCAGCGTCTCCTGTCATTGCCACATGTCCCCTGGAGGGAAAAATGGCCCTGTTTATGAACTGCTACTTTAAGGTGACATAGATTTGAATCTCTTAATTTTCCTCCATGTAAGCCTGAAGTAGCAGTTTGGGAGGGAGGCGTGTTTTGGAACTTAGAACACTTTTAAGCTAAAAGGGATTTTTACACCTGGTATAACCCCAGTCAGCTTTAGCATGGAAGGGTATGGATAGTTCAGGTTTACAAAGCTTCATAATCAACCTCAGTCACTGATGTTACAAGACATCACCACCATCAGCATCATCACAAGCACCATCATCAGCATCAGCAGCAGCATCACCATCATCCTCTCATCACCATCAGCAGCATCATCATATCATCACTGTCTCCATCATCACCATCAGCAGCATCACCATCAGCATCAGCAGCATCACCATCAGCAGCATCACCATCAGCATCAGCAGCATCAGCATCAGCAGCATCACCATCAGCATCAGCAGCATCACCATCAGCAGCATCATCATATCATCACAGTCTCCATCATCACCATCAGCATCAGCAGCATCACCAGCAGCAGCACCATCATATCCCCACCATCGCCATCGTCACATCTGTCACAGCTCCATTTCCTGAGTTTCTATGCCACACGAACACCATACTGGGTGTTTTAAGAGTATGGCCTGTTTTTAATCCTCACAACAACAGTCTTACCAGATAAGTATTATGACAATTTTACAGGCAAGAGAACAGAGACAGAGCGGTCAATGGACCATGATGGGTTTGTCTCCATGTCCTTATAAAGGGCGTATCACATGGAAGGCACTACGGGTGTTTATAAATGCGATTCGAAGGGCTAGAGGGAGTGGGACCAGTGTCACAGACCACATGGGTCTTGAGCCAGCTCTGGAAGGACAGTGTTAGACTAAGTGAAGATGAAGGACCCCTTCCTTGGGCCAGCAAGACAGAGACCTCAGAGGCCCTGGAATCTCAAGCTAAAGAACATAGTTCTGTCATTTAGAGGGTCGTGGCCCACAGCCTCAATCCAGTCTACCGTCTGTTTTCAGCATTCTTTCCCACGAACTCAGACTAGCTGTTTTATATATACATAAATGATTGATTATATATATATTTAATATATATATTGATTATATATTTAATATATTAAACATATTGGTTATATATTTAATATATAAATATATTGATTATATGTTTAATAGATATTGATTACATATACTTAATATATATTGATTATATATTAATATATAAATTATATATTAATATATATATCGATTATATATCAATATATACATATATATTGATATATATTGATTACATATATTAATATATAAATATATATTGATTATATATATATTTAAATGATTGAAAAAAATCAAAAGAACCGTGTGTGTGGTGGTATGGTGGTGAGCATAGCTGCCTCCCGAAAATCAAAAGAAGTAACATTTCGTGACACATGAAAGTCACATGAAATGAACATTTCAGTGCCTGCAAATACAGCTTTACTGTTTCCCTGCCACCCTCAGTTGTGTCCACATTGTCTATGGCAGCTTTCACGCTATGGCTCTGCGTTAGCTATTTAAAAGGCAAGCAGGGTTGTTTCATCTGATACGCGGGAGGTTGAACCCTTTAATCACATCTCTTCATCAGGTGTAGCCATTTAAGCGGTGACGGTGGCTGTTTTGGCAAAGCCAGAAAAGCCCTGCGTGGGTTTAGCTTTTCCGTGTGGGTTAGACCTCCTGATGTTCGAAAAAACAGATGAACTTGGTCAACCTTGACAGGCGTTTTGAAGAGAAGAAGGGTGGGGTGGCTGGAAAGATAGTCAGGTGTTATTTATGGGTTCATGCAGGTGCCGCCAAAGGGCACACTCCCCTGGCCTGTAGCTAACCGTACTCAGAACTCTCAGGCCCTTGAACAGGGTGGGCTCCTGTGTCCATGGGTGGCCTGAGGCTTCACAGGCGTGGCCTGCAGGAGGCGGTAATACGGGAAAAATGCCAGAGGGGGTTCTCCTATGGGAATGTCCTTAATAAATAATAGCAACATATTAACTAGTGTAGAGTGAACACCTGCTATTTTTTTTTGTCCTTTCTTGACATCCTGTTTTAAAAATCAAAGCATAGTTGTTTTATAATGTTTTCGTTTCAGGTGACAGCATAGTGATTCAGTTTTATATATACATTTTTTTTCAGATTATTTTCCATTGTAAGTTATTACGACATGCCGATATGTGGTAAATCCTTGTTGTTTCTCTATTTTAGGTATAGTATTTTGTATGTGTTAATCCCAAACTCCTGATTTAGCCTTCTCTTTCCTATTTTCCCCTTTGGTAACCCTAAGTTTGTTTTCTATGTCTATGAGTCTGTTTCTGTTTTGTAGCTAGGTTCATTTGTGCCCAATTTTAGATTCCGCATAAAAGTGATATCATAAGGTATTTGTCTTTCTCTTTCTGACTTCACTTAGTATGATCATCTCTAGGTCCATCCATGTTGTTGTAAGTGGCATTATTTTGTTCTTTTTATGGCTGAGTAGTATTCTATTGTGTATATGGACCACATCTTCTTTATCCATTCCTCTGTCAATGGACACTTGGGTTGTTTCCATGTCTTGGCTGTTGTGAATAGTGCTGCAATGAACATTAGGGTGCATGTATCTTTTTGAACCACTGTTATTGTTTCTTGTAGCATAATACCTTTTATGTCTACTATCCATGTTGAAGCAAATGGCACGATTTCATTCTTTTTTATGGCTGAGTAGTATTCCATTGTGTATATGTACCACATCTTCCCTTTTTTTGGTATTTATTTTTTTTATTTCCCCAATACATTATTTTTTTTTCTGCTGTACAGCATGGTGACCCAGTCACACATACATGTGTACATTTTTTTCTCACATTATCATGCTCCATCATAAGTGACTAGACATAGTTCTCAGTGCGACACAGCAGGATCTCATTGCTCATCCATTCCAAAGGCATCTATGAACCCCAAGCTCCCAATCTCTCCCACTCCCTCCCCCTCCCCCTTGGCAACCACAAGTCTGTTCTCCAAGTCCATGAGTTTCTTTTCTGTGGAAAGGTTCATTTGTGCCATATATTAGATTCCAGATATAAGTGATATCCATTCCTCTGTCAGTGGACACTTAGGGATCTTCCATGTCTTGCCTGTTGTGAAGAGAAGCACCTGCTATTGTTGGGGTTCTTTTCCCTGTGTGTGGTTGACACATCTCCTCTTCCGTATAAACGGGCTTATGTAGAACTTACAATCCCCCAGGTAGATGATAATCCCATTCTACAGGGGAGTAACCTGAGATACCAGGAGTTACGTGATCTGTCCAAGACCATAGACTCAGTTCACGGTGACCTTGAACTTGGATGTCAGAACTGAAACTCATTCTGGGGAACCAGGACCGTTTACCTCCCAGAGGAGTTACGTGATCTGTCCAAGACCATAGACTTAGTTCACGGTGACCTTGAACTTGGATGTCAGAACTGAAACTCATTCTGGGGAACCAGGACCGTTTACCTCCCAGAGGAGGTAGAGGAACATTTAATCCTCGTGCCGGGTGGTGGGGCTGCTGTCAGGGCACACGCCTTCCTTTTTAGTTCAATGATACCTAGAGATTTGCAGCCCACGCCAGTATCTATCAGCTTCCACATGCACAGATGCACGTATTTTAATTTTCAGACACATCATGCATTCAAGAAATCAAAGGATGCCAAATTATGAGACCCAGAAACCAAGTATCCGTCACAGCCTGTGCTGGTTTTTGTCCCCACAGGATGCTTGAAGGACTTAGCCTCAGAATAACGTCCTGTCTCTCTACAACGTGTTATTTCCCCTCCTCCTGGTGTGTCCACTCGTGCTCTGGGAAGTCCAGGAGGCTGGGCACTGTCTGAGGCTTAGGACAGGAAGCAGGCCTGTCCTCCTAGAGGTTCACTGCCTTCTGAGTGTGGCCCACAGACACACCACACCTAGAACACAAGCGCCCACATCTGCAAACTCGTAAACCTGCTGAGATACGTGATTTGAACCGGACTTGAAAAACACAACTTGCAGCATATTTAGCAGCATTTCCCAAGCCGTGGACTTTCAGTCACTGTCCTCTCCAGACGTCCACCGAAGAACAGAATTTGTGAGCCGTTCTCTGTCCTGTCACATCTGCCCTCCCCAGACATCTGTAGAAACCAGGGCCAGAGGGACTCAGAGCTAGAAAAAAATTCTCACCTGTGGACGCCAAGGTCACATGAACATTACACTCCAAGTCCAGGACTCTGGAGGCGTCGTCTGTAAAGCAGAAAATAAAAATCCCACGGTGACTTTATGGCCAAAGTGAAACTGGTTCACTCGGGGAAAGGACCTGGCAGCCCCTTCATCTCGTTGGGGAAAAAGCCAGTGAACCACATCCCAGGGCACAAGCCCACGACCCCCTTTTAAAGTGGCTCCCATCCCAGGACCCCTGCACTAGGACTTAGGCACCAGCCAGACTCAGGTTGGGTGGACGACACGTTCCAGAGTTTGCTCTGCCCGGGTCGGCGTGAAGACGCACAGGTGAAAAGGTCTTTGGTTCAGACCACAAAACCCTTCCTTTTCTGAATGAATGATGTGAAACCCCAAACGTACAACAGCACCATTGCTGGGCCTCCGATGTGTCCATTGACCCCTCTGCTGGCAGTCAGGAGAGGCCCCCAGCCTCTCCAGGTACCTGCATGTATCTTCTGTCTGTGCTGCTGACCGTCGGAGGGGGCATCAGAGTGCAAAGCAGCAGGAACCACTCCAGACTTCAGAACCTGTCTCATAACTCTGCTTCTAAAGGAAAACAGAATCAGACCCAAATCTAGAACACACACAGGCGGGTAAGCCCGCCCCTGAGTTGGCTGTGACCGCTGCCTCCACCTCCCGCAGTCCAGTAGGGAAGAGGAACGCGTCCCCCTTAGGGGACGGTTTGGGATATCAGCTACCACGAGGAAGAGCCCGCTGGCCGGCACAATGCCTTCACCACACTTAGTCATTTGGCGAGTTTACTCAGTCCTTGGGCATCCGGAGTGGGCAATGTTTCATTTTAGTTCCCATGTCAGGGCTGCAGTTTCAACATCCGTTCCTATTGTGGCTCCGTGAGTTATGAACCCACCAGGTATCCACAAGTGGGTGTGATCCCCGGCCTTGCTCGGTGGGTTAAGGATCTGGCATGGCCATGAGCTGTAGTGGTGTAGGTTGCAGAGGCGGCTCGGATCCCACATCGCTGTGGCTGTGGTGTAGGCTGGCTGCTGCAGCTCTGGTTCGACCCCTAGCCCGGGAACGTCCAGATGTCGCAGGTGTGGCCCTAAAAAGACAAATAAATAAATCAATAATCATCCCCTTTCCGTTGACTTTATGTCCCTAGAGAGGTCATCCCTCAAAGACCTATGCACTGTGCAGTGATGGACAGTATTTGGTGGTGCTGGGGGAGGAATCCTCTTCGGATTGCATACGCGGTTTCTCTTCTCTCTTGCCAGTCGAAGATACTTTCGGGTTCCGAGAAGAGCACATGCTAGAGAGGCCGTTGTCTGTGGGGCCAGGAAACCACGAGCCTGTCCGTTTCCCAAAAAAGGGCTCCGAGGACTCTCTGTTCCCCAGAGGGACAGGGCATTTGGGGGTGGGCAGAGCCTGCACATCGTGAATGTCCCTGACGGCTTTTTTTTGAGGGCGCAGGCTCGGCGTAGGAGGTGTGACTCCTGAGCTGGGATCCCTGGCAGAAGTGGGATGAAAGGACACACATGACAGTGAAAGAGATGGTCCCTGAGAACCTACTGTGGAGCGTGGGGAAATCTCCTCCATAGTCTGAACTAACCTTTATGGGGGAAAAAAAACAATGGACAGATGTCTCTTAAGGCTGAGTCACTTTGCTGACTCATACAACGTTGTAAATCAACTCTACGCCAATATAATTCATGTCTTTTTTGTCATTTGTCTTTTTAGGTCTGCACCCACGGCATGTGGAGGTTCCCAGGCTTGGGGTCCAGTTGGAGCTGTAGCCACCAGCCTACCCCACAGCCACAGCAACGCCAGATCCGAGCTGCGTCTGCAACCCACACCACAGCTCCCGACGACACTGGATCCTTAACCCACGGATTGAGGCCAGGGATTCAACCTGCATCCTCAGGGATGCTCGTCAGATTCATTTCCACTGAGCCACGATGGATACTCCCAGGATAATTAATTTTTTTAAAAAGATACTTTCAGTCCATTCCGCAGCTAACAGATCTCAAAGGCTGGGGACCCACGGGCTCCCTATGGTGGAGGCCGTTCTCTCTCTCCATGTCTCCTGTAGCAACGGGCAGGCTCCTCCTTATGGTGGCATTAAATGAACAAGAAGTCCGTCTGGGAAAGGTACTCCCTCGCCTGTGTCTGCCTGGGGACCCAACTCGTCTGCTTTTCCGAGGCCACCTTCAGAAAAGGAGCTGCTGCTTTTTTTTTTTTTAATTTATTATTATTTCCCCCCCATATATTATTATTTTTTCCTACTGTACAGCATGGTCACCCATGATGTGAGAAAAAAGAATGTATACATGTATGTGTACCTGGAAAAGGAGCTTCTGAAGGACCCATTGACTCCCGTGAGACTGCGAGACTTCTTAGGGAGAGAGACTTAGGAAGGCGGAGGCCAGGCAGCGCATCCTGGGTGGGATGGCAGGACCGCAGATGTGGTTTGGCCAAGACGGAGCTCCTCCAGGCGCCCTCGAGAGAAGGGGGGCTTTTCAGACAACAAGAGAGTGCCTGTGTCCTGACTCCCAGCGCAGGCGCACGCTGGGAGCTGAGCTTCCCACGGGGACACACACGGTGCTGGGGACACGGCGGCCCCGTCTGCTTGCTTCCAGGAAGTGGAACCTTGTCCCACAGATCTCTCTCCAGCGAGGGCTGACGGAGATCAACTCTGGAAGCCTCGATGACAGAAACGTCATTAAAGTCACGGAGAGCTAAAGGTTTGGAGGCTGGGATCATAACATAAGTAAAATACTGCATTTGAACAGTTTTTTTCCAGATGGGAGTGCTTATGGGGAGTAAAATTAGCAAAAAATTATGGAGTTCTTGTGGCTCAGCAAGATAAGGACCCAGCATAGTGTCTGTGAGGATGTGTGTTTGATCCCTGGCCTCGCTCAGTGGGTAAAGGATCCGGCGTGGCCGTGAGCTGTCGCATCGGTTGCCGGTGTGGCTCGGATCTGGTGTTGCTGTGGCTGTCTCGTAGACCTGCAGCTGCAGCTCCAATTCCGACCTCTAACCCGGCACTATCTACATGCTGCAGGCATGGCCTTAAAAAAAGAAAAAAAAGTTAGCAAAAAAATTAAAAACCCTACCAACATTCCAAGTACCACATTCCCTCCCTGGGAGTCGAGAGTCAGCCTTTGTGCTCCAACGTTTTCTATGCTCATTTTTCTAAGTTTACACTGATTGCATAGAGTGCTGTTTCCTGTAGGAGTTTCCACTGTAAGGAACCCCCCCTCTGTAACCTGTATGAACCCCTCCTTTTGTAATTGTGATGAAGCGATTATGTTCACACTTGTCTCAGAAAGGTGAGTTCTTTTTACTTCCCCAGCTTTCGGAGCAGGGCATTTTAGTAGCTCTTTGTGACATCTAGGTCAGGCTCTGGCATTAACAGTCTGGGAAAAGAGTTTTTGGTGCTTTGGAAAAATTTATAAAAAAAAGAATGAATGAATGGCATTGGAGTGGAAACGTCAGTGATGAGTGAACTTGGGTGGTTGTCTTTACAATATTGTCTAGTAAGTGAGCTGTGAACTTGGCTGGTTGTGTTTATGGTACTGTGTAGTAAGTGGTGAGTGAACTTGGCTGGTTGTGTTGACGGTACTGTGTAGTAAGTGGTGAGTGAACTTGGCTGGTCGTGTTGACGGTACTGTGTAGTAAGTGGTGAGTGAACTTGGCTGGTCGTGTTGCCGGTACTGTCTAGTAAGTGGTGAGTGAACTTGGCTGGTCGTGTTGCCGGTACTGTCTAGTAAGTGGTGAGTGAACTTGGCTGGTCGTGTTGCCGGTACTGTGTAGTAAGTGGTGAGTGAACTTGGCTGGTCGTGTTGCCGGTACTGTCTAGTAAGTGGTGAGTGAACTTGGCTGGTCGTGTTGACAGCATTGTCTTCTCTGAGGACGTCCGCCTGTTCTTCTGGGCTAAATGACACCCACCCCTCCATTCACATATTCAAGTCCGAACCTCCAGGATCTCAGAATGTGACTGTGTTTGGAGATGGGTCTTTCCAGAGGGGTGAATGTACCATGAGGTCCCTAGAGGGGGTCCTGATCCCCAGGACAGGGGGCTTTAGAAGAAGAGGAGATCAGGATGCAGACACAACCCCAGGGACGGCCCTGTGAGGACACGGGGAGGAGATGCCCGTCGACACGCCCAAGAGAGAGGCCTCCAGAGGGACCAGCCCTGCCCACACCAGGGTCTCAGACTCCAGCCTCCATGACTGAAAAGATGAATGTCCGTTGCTTAAGCTGCCCCGTCTGTGGTCCTTGTTCGGGCAGCTCTCGGTGACCAGTACACCTGGCTTCCCCATTTGCCTGAAAATCTGTGTCTTTAAGGCAGCTTTCCGTCCACGTCCGTGACGCCCTCATCAGTGATCCAACCTGAGTTGAATTATAGCTTGTGCGTCCTCAGATCTTAGCTTCAGGGGATGGTTTCTGTACATTTGCCTTTCAGTCTGGTCTCCTCCCTCTGGCTCAAGGCGCTTCTTCTCTGTGCCCCCTCTTCACTGGTGGAAGGTGAGACACCTGCTACTTTTGCATTTCCTTAGAAAGTACTGCACTCCAGTCATGTATTGGGCATTAAATCTGCCATGAGTGGGCTTCCCAGATGTGGTAAATAAAAATGCCGAACAGTTCCCATCGGGGCTCAGTGGAAACGAATCTGACGAGCATCCATGAGGACCACATGTTCCATCCCTGGCCTTGCTCAGTGGGTTAAGGATCCAGTGTTGCCATGCGCTATGGTGTAGGTCGCAGACACGGCTCGGATCTGGTGTTGCAGTGGCTGTGGTGTAGGCTGGCAGCTGCAGCTCCGATGGGACGCTTAGCCTGGGAACCTCCATAGCCGCAGGTGCAGCCATAAAATAAAAAAAAATAAAAGGCAAAAACAAACAAACAAAAAACCCCGCAGAATGCCTACTGAGAGTTTTAGATCAACAAGGAGTCATTTTTTAATACAAGCATATCTCTTACAACATTCAGGACAGACTTCAAGACTAAAAAGGCATTCATCGTTTATCTGAATTTCAAATTTAACCGAGTGTCCTCTAGTTGGTCCAGAAGGCGATGCTAAGTGTTGGAGGTCTTGATGTAACTGAAACAAGAGAAAAGTTTAATCAGCAGCCATGCAGAACTCTATGGATGATCTAAGAAGCACAAGAAGGCTCCCCGTTGTGCCCTTAAGAAGCTTTTGGGGAGTTCCCATTGTGGCTCAGCAGGTTACACACTAGGATCCATGAAAATGTGCCTTGGATCCCTGGCCTTGCTCAGTGGGTTAAGGATCCGGCATTGCTGTGAGCTATGGTGCAGGTCTCAGACGAGGCTGAGATCCGCGGGGCTGTGGCTATGGTGTAGGCTGGCAGCTGCAGCTCCGATTGGACCTCTCGCCTGGGACTTTACATAGGCAGGAGATTTTTCCAAATGCTCAGGCTATTCGAAGGGCAGAGATTTCTGCACCCGTGACTATAATCATGCCCTGGAAAAATCACAGCACAGGCTTTTGCCTCGTGCATTTCCTTAAGCACGGCCCATCCCTGGGCTGCTCCAGTGGGATACCCCCTCAGCACCAGGGGGAGCAAGCCCTGTGGAATGTGGCTCCCGGCCACCATACCTCTGAACCAGACAAAGCTTCTCTCCTCCATCTCCAGCCTCGGTCAGGTCCAGCCCCAGCCTTGCCTTGCCGTCCCCATGGGTGCACTTTCTCCTTCCTCACCACGCTCATGTCCAGTTCACATCCAGCCTTCCTACACAGCTAAGAAGTGGCCTCCCAGCTCACCGAATCCCAAGTCCCGTCTGCCCACATTCCCCCGAGGCTACCTGTTCAATCCCAGCCCCACATACCTGGTTCCCTGCCACCTCTCTCTGTTGCCTCGAGGGGGTCTTTGCACCCACACGCGCTGCGGCTCACCGCACCTGTTGTCCATGAGAACTGATGAGGGCTCCACGGCTGGAAAGAGCCCTGAGCCCTGAGTCTTGAGGAAGCTCTAGAAGTAGTAAAGGACAAGGTCCTTAAGTCAGTGCAGGTAAAACAGACTGGAAAGATAGAAGACAGTATGCCTCCCAGCTTTAGTCACGCACTCCCCCTACAGGTGTGTTTGTTGAGTAGGCAGGGTGCTGAGTTAGAGCCTGGGGAAAGACGTGGCCCATCCAAGCCAGACAGACGTTCAGAGACACAGGGCTCGGTTCTATCAAAGTGAATAGCAAACTAAAGGAAAAGGTGAATCCTGGAAGTAGCAGAGAGGAAGCAAGAGAAAACATCACAAGCGTTCAAGAACGAAGGACACACTTGTATCTCCGCTCACATGCATCCAGAAAGGAGAGACCTCAGCCTGTGTGCAGTGCCTCCCACGCAGAAGAGGCAATTGTCATGAGTTGCAGTCATATTCCCATTTGGCACATTGGGTCTTTTTATTGTACCGAGCCTGCGTCTCGTATCATAATTCATAGTGTGTGTCCTGGGTTAATTCTGAATCGGGTTTCATTCGTCTTGGGTTTCCAAAACCCCCGTTTCTGAGATGATGGCCAGATGGGGCGCTTCCCCTGTCAGAATCAATACAGAGTCTCCAACCCATCTTTTTATCCAGAGCGCCTTAGGAGGCGTCCTCCTGGGGGCGGTGCCATGTCCCGTGGGCAGGGATCCAGCCGGGAAAAGGCAGGGCATCTGGAAATGGCGCTGGGAAGCATTGCCGCAAGGACCTGGCCGCTTTGCATTCGGCCCAAACCTGCGATGTCAGGCTTCTTTGTCACGTCTCGGCGCTGCGGCTCTCTTGGAATCATTAACGAGGACGCCGAATACTGTCAACCATGATATGTCTTGTTGTGGGTTCTCTGCCTGTGAAATGAATTTCCTCTCGATAATAAAATGCTCACGCACATGTGCTAAATTGCCTTTTCTGGGGCCATTTAAATCAAATTTAATGCAGTATTCCTTCCCACACGGAACCAGAGAGGGGCAGCCCGCAGTCATCACCCCGCGGCCCACGTGAGCGACGTGCGTGCTCCAAGGAGAAGTTATTCCTTCAGCCATGAATTTTAACACTTCATGTTTGCTGACGACCATGGTCTCAGCTTTCAAACTTTGGTCAAAATAACCACGATGAATATTTTGGAATTCTTGTGCTCTCTCGCAAAAATCGCAGCTTGGGTTTTTCTGGATACGCTTTCTGGAGAAATGACCAGAAGAAATACTGTTCCTACCGTTTGGGCAAGCCTATCTGTCATGTCACTGAGGTCAGGTTCTGACTCGACTCTTTAGAACCCGTGGCTTTAACATCCTGCAGCCTCTTTCCCCAAAGGCAAGCCCATTCCACTTCTGCCATATTTCAAGTCCCAAATCCGACAGGTCTGGATCATGGTCAGACCCGTAGCCGTCTTTGCCATGATAGGGGGAAGAGGTGTATTTCAAACACATGCTTTTGAAGATTTTTATTTTTTTCTTTTTCGGCCGCCTCACAGCCTAGGGAGTTCCTGGGCCAGGGGTCAGATCCGAGCCACAGTTGCAAGCTAACCCACTGTGCAGGGCCAGGGATCAAACCCTGTGCGCCCCACCTATCCTAGTGCCCCATAGCGGGAACTCCTTGAAGATGTATTTTACAAACCATTGTTACCAAGTGACGAAAACCTCACACAGGAGAGATCCTTCCTACTGTGTCTGTTCATTCTTACCTTCTTCCCATGGCCTTGAGCTTGGATGTTGTGGTTGGCTCTCACCGGGGGCTCTGGGACTCGACTGCACGTGGAATCACCTGGATAATTAAAAATACGATGCCTGAGTCCTACCCATGAGATTCAAGCAAGAATCCCAGGGCCAACGGGATTTTTCAGCCTTCTTAGGAGATTATCCTAAGTGAGGCCAAGGTCAAGGACTTCTGCTTTCATAAGATCTTCTCTTAGCCATCAACATTTTTGTACCATTCAGAGAAGCATCCAGTTTGGGATTAATCTATACACCCTACTCTATATATAAAATGGACAAGCAACAAGGACCTACTGTAGAGCACAGGAAACTTGCTCAATATCATGCAATGACCTGTGATAGAGAAGAGAATGTAAAAAAAAGTAGATATATGTCTGTGTGTATAACGAAATCACTTTGCCATATACCTGAACACGACCCTGTAAATAGACTATGTTTCTTTTTTTGTTTGTTTGTTTTTGTCTTTTGTCCCTTTAGATGATGTTTCAATAAAATTTTTTATAAAAGAGCAACCCAGGAAAATTTCTTTCAAGACGTCACCTAGGCCGACTTTGAAGCATCCATCAACACCAACGAAAAGTCCACTTGGCACTTTTCCTGTTTCTCTCTTTTCCTGTTTCTCCCTTTCTCTGCTCCACGGGAGGGCTAAGGTTTTTATATTTGGAGGGAAGCCCTTGTCACTTTTAAGAACCTAAGATCCTCCTTGGTGGAACAGTCCCCCTCGATGCAGTAAATGTCTTGTTTCCAGCATCCATCCATGGCATCAGCTTCATCTTGGGAACAATGACACTGTGTCACAAAGCACGTGTGATGCATGAGCTGATACTTCACCTAAATGCGTGGATTATAAATACACAATGTTGTGGTGTTTTTGGAAGAGACCTAGGGATGTCCTAGTGCTGTTCAACTTTTTGCGGCTTAGAGTTAGTCATTGTGGGGCCTTTGAATTAATAATTGCTCACGCACGAGAAAAGCCTTTTGAATGTGTTAAGAAACGAGAACCCCATCCATTCGAAAACAAAGATAAGGGGTCGCGCTTACTCAGAGGAGAAATCTGTCAGGTTTAAGAACTTCTTGGATCAGGGGTACCTCTTAGAGGCGAGAGAAAAATGGTTTCTGTTCATCCCGTTTTTGAAAATTTCTTTGGAAAAAAGTTAACACGTTCTTCTTGTTCCTTTCAAGGTAAACAGTTCTTCTCTTTTTATCAAGGCGGGTGACACAAGAACTGAACTTACTCCCTTCAGAATTTCAATTATCAGCCTCACGAAAAATTTGGTGCAAATTAATAAAGGACTTGCCTCTTTATGGATAGACCTCTTTCGAGAACAACTACAGTAAGGAGGGTTTAAAATGAAATACCCTTCAGTTATCCTGGGAGATGATTCCACGTGATGCAAATGACATCAGAAGAGGGAGTTATACTTGCGTAGGTATTTTGGGGTAGCTGTTTCTTTTACAGTTAGAGGCTGTTGGCTTGGGGACCTGATAGAAATGTAATAGGAGCCACAGTCCTGTTTTTCTCTGCTTCATGCGAAGGACCAAAACACACTCTTTTTTTTTTTTTTTTTTTAAACAGCAGAAAAATATGTGCAACTTCAAATCTTAGAAAAGTTCAAATGATCCTTTGCACATGATCAAAATCATTTCATGCCTTCCTAGAAAGGAGATAGAGAACATCCATAAAAGGGTAAATATATGTCTTTTATTGTGCTCCGTTGGTTCTGTTTCAGATCAGCACCTTCCCTGTCATCCATCTGCCTTTCTTTCCCCCCTGCAGGCTATTCTGCCATTATAGAAATAGGGCCAGCAGACTTATCAGGAAAGGACCAAGAGAGTCAGTTTTTGAGGTTTCGCAGGCTGTCTAATCTCTGTCTGAACGACTTGTCTTGAAGCATGAAGATAACACAGACAATATGTACACTGAAGGGGGCCAGATTAGGTCACCCCTAAAAGATGCTACTTTGGGCGGAAAGCAGTAGAGAAACAGCAGACACTGGAAGACTCCACTGCCCCTTGTAACTGCCTGAAAGCAGGGCATAAATTGCTTGTGAGAAATGTGCCTTGGCTGCTCCAGGGAGAGGAGAAGGTCTTTCCTTGCTGGAGACAAGACACCAAGACCAAGACCGGTCTGCCTCAAAGACCTTGCTAAACTAACCCTTCTCTTCTGTTCATTTCCCATGGACATTTCCTAAGCTCTGTCCGTAATTTACCACCTTTTGTCAAAATGGTACATGAGCCCCCAACTCTGACTCCTTCTTCGAGTGACCCTTTCTTTTCTGTGAAGGCCTCTATATGTATACATAACCCCTTTCTACTGCTTCTCTGGCTCTTATCACTTTAGTTCGCAGACCTCGGTACAGAACTGCAAGGGTAGAGGAAAGATTCTTCTTCATCTACCAAGCGAGTGGGCCTGGCCATACGCTAATAAAACTTGATTTCCAAAAACAGGTGATGGGCTGGACTTGGCCTCTGGGCTGATTTATAAACATTAACCACCCGGACAGTCTTTCTCAGTTTTTATTGGGTTGGAGGAAAGGAGACCTGGTGAGTGACTTCATTTGTTTTGATAACATCTCTTTTTAGGGCGGCACCTGAGAAATACGTACGTTCCCAGGCTAGGGGTCAAATCGGAGCTGCAGCTGCCAGCCTACACAATAGCGACAGCAATACCAGATCTGAACCCCATCTGTGACCTGTATCACAGCTCATGGCAATGCCTGATCCTTAACCTCCTGAGCGAGGCCAGGGATCAAACCCACATCCTCATGGATACTAGTTGGGTTCTTAACCCACAGAGGCACAGCAGGAACGCCTGCAAACACCTCTCTGGGGATTACCTTGAAAGCAGCTCTGCTCTACGAGGCACTGAACACACTAAAGTTTGCACCTGGCTCACACAGTTTTTCATCAGACCTAGTACTCTGTCCCGCCAGAGGAGACATTTTTGACCCACTTCCTCCTCATGCATTGTGATAGGTTGTGATTTAAAAAGTCCTCATCTTTACTGAGAATCTCCAAAAGCATGGGGACGGGGTGTCTTGTTACCACTGTATGTCCAGCACCAAGCTCAGGGGCTTTATAAAGAAGGTGCTCAAATACTCATGGACTTTGATTCGGGTGTTGGATGTATTAAACTGAACCCAGGAAACGGCTGTTTTTGCAGACCCCCAATGCTTGCATGGCCTTTGTTTCCTAGGGATCCACCTAAAATCAAAGGCAGCTCTGAAATTCAAAGGTAGCCACCAACCATTACGCTGCTCATAAAGGTCGTGGACGGAGTTCCCATCATGGGTCAGCTGTTAATGATTTCCACTAGCATCCATGAGGACATAGGTTCGATCCCTGGCCTCTTGGGAACCATGTGACGGCAGAAGCGTTCGCCTGGATTTAAACCTCTTCAAACTACCCTCCACTTTGAGCCTCCTTATCAGACACGAGACGGAAATTTCATCGTTGCTTCCTGTGCACCAAGGGACAGCGTTGCAAGCCCCCGAAGCTGGGAACCCCCAGGATGCGAGCCCCGGGGGCAGAGCACAGGCATTGAGAATGCAGGGGATGCCAGAAATATTAGAAACAGCCTCTTGCATCAGGAGCCAAGCATCAGGACTGAACAAAACACACCCCCCTCTACTTCTGAGATGGTCTCCCCAGGTGCCTGATGAGTGGACATGAGCCTTCTCAGCCTTGGACCACTTCAGCTCCGAAGCTCTTCCTTAGAGAAAGATGCGTGTGCCATCCTAAGTCATGGAGCCTCCGTAATGGGATGTGGAGGTTGCTGACTGAAGCTGTAAAGGAGCCCAACGGACCCTGGGGTCGTGGACCCGTAGCTTTGAACGTGGCGGAGATGCTGTGTCCTGGGACAGGTCCAGGCGTCTGGATAGAGCAGCCAGCTTGCAGACTGGCCAGCTGCAAGCAAGCAGCGTCAGGTGGATACAGACCCAAAAAGTGAAGTCTTGTTTTCCAACGACAGGTTTCAATTTCTTTATTTGTTAACCCTTTCCTCTGCTGGGATGTCAGATTCCCGAGAAGAGAGACCACGGACACTAGGAATTGTGTGCACAACGGTTTAGCCGTGTCCCGTACCTGGTTAATTTTCTGCCTGGAATTTCCTCTTCAGCTCCTTTGCCATAAACATCTTTGCTGCAGGTATTTTTACCTGAACCCATTTTCCCGCATAATAAATGGGCCAGAAGGCAGTTTTGTCGTAAAAGATAAACGAACGAAAAGTAAAAAAGGGACATGAAAAGGGACATAGTGAAACCTGAAAAATGAATTACAAAACACTTACAATGGAGCACGATCATGTGAGAAAAAAGAATGTATACGTGTATGTGTGACTGGGTCACGTTGCTGCACAGTAGAAAATGGACAGAACACTGTAAACCAGCTATAGTAAAAAAATAAAAATCATTATATAAAAAAAAGAAAAAAGAAACAAGATTACAAAGGCTTTATGGCCAAATACAAAATATCGGGACACAGTTAAAAGGTGGGCAGAAATGGGGAAATAACTGATTGTATTTTCTAGGTCGTAGGTAGGCACCGATCCTCTGATTCTCTTTTGTAGGAGCATAATTTTTTTTTTTTTTTTTTGTCTTTTGACTCATCTCCTCGTTTGGCACCAAAATTTTTTTTGTTTGGCTAACATTTCTTCCTTCATTAACAGAGGTAGCAGTCTCCAAACACGAGGATGCAAGTTCATACCTGAGGTCTGTGCTGCCTTGTTAAAGCCTCTGCCCTGCCGTGTGTTCTTGGCATCTGGCCGGGTCCATGGACAGACTTTCCATGGTTCTGTGGGAACTGTGGGTTCAGCGCTGTACCTTCGAGGCCCTTGGCATCTTTCGGATCATGTTCTATAAACGTGGGGAGGCTGGGTCAATGGAGAAATGAAACCAGACTCAAACCAGGCCATCGACCACTTAGTGTGTCTTTCACCGAAAAATTGCCTCACGGCCAATTAGGTATGCGGTGATGATGTTTGCAGCAAAGATGCTTGCGGCAAAGATGTTTATGGCAGAGATGCTTATGGTGAAAATACCTAGAAGCAGTTAATTTATGTCTGCTAACTGCATGAATGAGTGAATGCATAAAGGCGTACAGCCAGTGGCAGAGCCAAGACCGTGTAATTGTAGTTATCTCACATTAGCTGAAATCCTGTGTTATTTGCAGATTCTATGGTCCTTATTTAAAGCAGGCTTCTGTTTTAAAATAACGTCTTTTTTCTTTTGGCTGTCCCCATGGCATGTGGATGTTCCTGGCCAAACCCATGCCACAGCAGTGACCTGAGCTGATGCAGTGATAACACTGGATCCTTAGCCTGCTGAACCACAGGGGAACTCCTAAAATTGCTTCTTAAAGGGCAATCTCTTATCAATAGAGTTTGTAGGGAGTTCCCATCGTGGCGCAGTGGTTAACGAATCCGACTAGGAACCATGTGGTTGCGGGTTCGATCCCTGCCCTTGCTCAGTGGGTTAACGATCCGGCGTTGCTGTGAGCTGTGGTGTAGGCCAGTGGCTTCAGCTCCGATTGGACCCCTAGCCTGGGAACTTCCATATGCCGTGGGAGCAGCCCAAGAAATGGCAAAAACACACACACACACACACAAAAATAGAGTTTGTAGACTTGCGAATGCTCTGGACCAGACTTAAGATAGGTTGGCAGTGCCAAGCTGCTTGGGAAATGAAAACTAAACAAGAAATAGTTAGGAGTTCCCTGGTGGCTCAGTGGGTTAAAGATCTTGCGTTGTCACCGCTGCAGCATGGGTGCCATACTTGGCCTCAGGAATTTCTGCATGCTGTGGGTGCAGCCAAAAAAAAAAAAAAAAAAAAAAGTCATGCAAAAATAGGTTTTACTGTTTCCTCTTAAAAAACGACAAATGATGGCAATAAGATTTGAAGGATGCTGTTTGGACAATCTTAAATTCTGGGGTGGACAGTATATTACATGAGTGAGACATGAAAAACATACTTTCACGTTTCCCCAGTCATCCTAAATAAACTGTAGTCCATCTGTTCCCTGTGAGAAAACCAAGACCCAGAGGCCTAAAACGACTCAGTGAGAAGCAGTTGAACTGAAAGCCGTCTTCTGAGCCTGGATAGTTGCTCTTGTGTTGCACTGAACACATGGGGTGTGTGTGTGTGTGTGTGTCTGTGTGTGTGTGTGTGTGTGTGTGTGTGTCTGTGTGTGTGCATGCACGTGCAAATTTTTTGCATCACATACTCAGCTCCTGAGCGCCTGCTGAATGCAGAGGGAGGAACTGCCTCGGCAGAATCCAGTGTCTTCCTGTCCAACAAATACATATGATCATGGCATCCTATGTGTGACATGGTGTCGTGGTGACGAGGTGTGCTGTCATCTCATCCTGGCACAGGGAGGGATGTGGCTCAGAGCTGTTTGTCCCCAGGCACTGCCAGGTGGGAGCCCTCCCTGGGAGCTGCCTCCTGCTTGCCTGCTGCTTGCTTGCTTAATTCCTGGCAGGGCGAGGACCGCGGCGGGTGGGTGATCCTGGACCAAACAGAATGGATTTAGACCATTTCCACAGACGGCGGGGTGGGGGTGGGGGTTGTCGATGTGACATGCCCTTCAGGTCTCATCTAGAAAGGCCCCTCGGAGGGTCTCCCGTAGACACTTCGTACCATGGAACTGACCAGAGAAAATGATTTTCGAGATCCTCACGCTATTCCTCACTGCTGATCCTGGTTCCTGACACGTCGTGACGAGAGAGAGAGAAGGCTGTGATTGAACAAGAATCTGACTTTTGAGCAATTGCTATGGATGTGGGGACAGAGCTGCGAGTGATTTCATGCACAGGATCTTTTTAAAAATTGTACTGGAGTATAATCAACTGATCATGATGTGTTAGTTTCTGCTGTTACAGCAGAGTGATTCAGTTCTACAGATATATTTCTTTTCAGATTCTTCCCCCATGTCCGTTATTACAAAATATTGAGTAGAGTTTCCTGTGCTCGACAGGAGGCCCTTGTTGTTTATCTGACATATCATCATGGGTATCTGGCAATCCCAAACTCTTAATTCATCCCTTCCCCACCCTTTCTCCTTTGGTAACCATAAGTTTGTTTTTTACGTCTGTGGATCTGTTTCTCTTTTATGTCTAAGTCCATTTGTATCATTTTTCTCCAGATTCCACATATGAGTGATCTCGTATTTGTCCTTCCCTTGCTGACTGACCTCACTTGGTATGATCATCTCTAGGCCCGTCCACATTGCTGCAAATGGCCTTCTTTCATTCTTTTTCATGGCTGAGTAGTATTCCACTGTGTATAGATACCACATCTTCTTTATCCATTCCTCTAATGCAGAGATCCCTTGATCTTTAAGGTGAGATGCAAGGATTTCAGGAAGCTGCACTGCCCTGGAAGGAAAGTTGATATTCTTGTCTATACCCAGCCAGCTATTACCATTATTAGAAGGAGACCTCCGTTGCTATGGGTGATAGGTGATTTAGATTATATCTGATGGAATCTTCATTACAACCTGGGCAGTTCCCTCTGCCAAAAGGTGTGTGGCGAACACCATCAGGACAAGCCGTGAAACGTGGGTGAACGTTCCATCTCAGATGCCTCAGAGGATACTAGAGGGGCAGGCATTTCAGCTTCTTTGTGATCGTGAATGATGGGCAGATTCAGGGAGAAACCCAGTTGGTTGTATCACATGCACAGCGGCACTGTGCTCTTACATACACGTGACCTGAGACAGATGCCCTGGAAAGGAGAGTGGCAGCGTCAGTACCAGTCGTCACGGGCACTCCTGTGTGCTTACCTCGTATGAGGATGTGGAGGACGCAGTAGGTCCCCAAAGACACCGTGCCGTCGCTTTAGCTTTGAGACCTCAGACTCTAAGCCAGGGGCGGAAAACGCCTTTTGCACCCCAGTCAGCTCAGCTCCAGTTTCCACCCTAGAGGAAAATCTGAAACTAGAGAGGGCCTGTTCTTTCCATCGCATGCATCTCGGTGCCTCCCCCCAACCTTCCTTAGGATGGTACCCAGCTTCTCCACTGTGGCTTCTGGGACCACCCTCCCCAGCATCTCTTGGAAGGGAGGGTCCTTGCGCCCTGTGCAGGAATTGGGGAGGCGGGGCTGGAGAACCCTCATTTATAAGCTGCTCTCTTTACCGAGATGCGGATGCTCACAGAAGACGGCATAGTCATTCCTTGACCAGCTCCGTCACTGTTTCTCTGTCCCTGGGGAGTGCCAGTCTGTTGGGGACTTGGAACGTCCTTGATCAGTACGTGCGGATGCTGCTATGGACCTGGCTGTTCCAGGGCCACTCATCAGCTGTCTGCTGAGACCTCACCCCGTTCCCCCTCAAACGCTGCTGCACGGTCCTCAGAGGGAAACCCAATCTTCCTCAATAATACCACAGAGGAGCTTCTCACATGGTCGGAACTCCTCCACGCCCAGTGCAGCCTTGCTGAAATCCCGCAAGTCTCAGCTGTGCTGAAGAAACCATTTGGGGCACTATAGGATTTTTTTTTTTTTAATTGCTTCCTAGTCTTTCTTCTCTGAGGATGAATCATTGAGAATGCTGTCCTCTGAGAGAGTACCCAAAGGGATAAGCATTCAAATAAATAAAGGATTGTGTCAGAACTTGATGGCACAGCTCTGCATGCTTAAACATGATGCCGTTGAAAGGGCACACTGATGAAAGTTCATCCCAAGATCCAGAACACATGGGTCACTCAGACCCAAAGGCAGTTGAGAAGATAACAAACCTTTGTGTGGAGAATAAACCTGCACACACAGTTATGTGGGATGCTGAGGTTAAGGGACACACTCAACATCTCTTCCGTATCCATCCAGTGTGTCATCCTACACTGCCTGAGCTGGAGGCCCCAAAACTACATTTCCCAGACTCCCTTGCAGCTTGATTTTGGAATGTGACTTGGGTTCACCAATCCGAGGCATTCTCTTAAGGCTTGAATTGGGAACTGATGCGGGTCGGGAGAGTACCCACCCTGGCCAGGCCAGGGTGGTCAGGCAGGGGAAGTGGAATTCTGGGTTAAGTTATAGAGACAGACCTCAGGTCCCCCAGTTGTGGCAGACCCTCCCGTTCTAAACAAAAGGATGTTTTGTGTTTTTTTTTTTTAAATGCTTTTGGCCTGGAAGTCCTTCATAGAGGTCTAGCCAGTGATGTACAAACACACACTCCGTATTAATTGTTTGCTGCAGAAAACAGCTGGCGTGGTGCCCCTTATCTGCCACCGAACCCAGCAGACACAGTGATGCAAAACCAAAGGTGCATGAATGCTCAGGGGATGGAGGTGGGCAGTACGATTGATGACACTCCTCTCTTAACTCATTTTAATTTGGAATTGGAACGTGCCAGGCTCAGCCTCTAGTTAAATGATCAGTACTTGCTGGGATGCATAGGAGAAAACATTTGCAACAATGTATATGTCTTCTCTTCCTCCAAGTCTTTCAGGCCTAATAGGTGATGTTCTTAGATTTGGAAATTTAAGTTTCAGTATCCGAATAGTGTCCTATCTCAGAGGAAAAGATGTTACAGCATCTTCTGGAGAGAAATATGGTTGTGACTTTAGTCACCCAGAAGGAATTTAATCGGGTGGTACCACTGTCCCAAGTGAGGAGACACAGTGGGGAACTGAGCCACATAAAAGGCAATTTACCCGAGAAAGAAAGAATGCCCTTTCCTTTCCGTTTATGGTATCTGATTGGCATCTAGGTGAATCCCCAGGATGGTACAACTTCACACTTCATTTGCTGCCTGTAAGCACAACCTATAGTTGTTACTTGGCGTGCCCTCCTGGGTAGCTGGATGTTACACCTCACCGTAATTTGACTGACATCCGTACTAGTCACAGAGTCGTCTGCCAGACAACCTCTCATCTTCCCAAAAGATGCACCTTTGTCTTGGTGGGCTCTTTCCTCTCTACTTGGTCTGAAACAATTTATGGGGAATGTAACCATCAATCATCAGTGAACCCTGTTAATAGAATCAGATAAGGTTCTTGCTTTCTTTTTCTCCGTGGAGTGATGTTTGCTGCAGGGTGCGCGTGACGTTGTCCACACAGCTTTCACATCAAGTGGAGAAGATCTTTTTCACACCTGCAATAGCCTGGGACCAAAAAATAGAGGTTGGGGGGAAGAGGCATGATGCACAGGCAGCATTTATGATTCAGGAAAAGCTCCATGGAGGGGAGGAAATCCTGGTCATATCACTTGCTTGAATTCTCCTCGAGGTGTTTCAACTTTGATTTTTCTGATCAGAGATTTGCCTAATGGAAAAATGGCTGTAAATTCTTAGGTGATGTCAGGACATAATGCAGTTTGATGTAAGGGCCGTGTACAAGAACAAACTGGTGGAATGACAACTAGTTTTGGAAGTGCCAGTAAGAAGCACGTAATTACCTGCTGCCTGCGGGTGTTGACGGCTATCTAAGGTAGGGTGAATGAAATATATGTGTGGGTTTTCTGCTCCCAGCGTACTTTTAATGCACATAGGATATGACATTATGTAACTGCCAATTCATTATTTGATCATAGTACTGATTCATTTAATGGGCTTACTTTGTAAAAAAAAAAATCTATGAGGTCTTGGAACGTGGACTTAATGAATTTCTGTTCACGAGTTGGTGGGGGTGACGACTCATTTGGGGATGATGAATGCATGGTTTTAGGCTATCAGTGTGTCACCCTTTATAGAAACCTATGGAGACTTGATGGCACTCTACTAAGCTGAAAAGATTAATTTTCCATAAAAATATAATATTGACTTTTGCCTTTTCCCGCACCGTATCCTCGAACTAAAGATGGAGATGGATTTCTTGCTATAGATTTGGCAAGTGACACGGGGAAAAAGATGGTGTGGCTAAAGCTATTTACTGTTAAATATCAGAGTCAGGAATGCATGCAAGGTCTCCTGATTCAAGGCACTTCTATGCAGAGTGATACCCAGCATGCTCCACTCTTGACGTCTGTGTGCAGTTTCCTGTGCACTGTGGGGGCTCCTGACTTAGTGCCTTTCTATCAGACTCCGGAGGTGTGTTCCCCCCCCCCCGGAGGCACCCAAGCCTGCTTTGGTGGAGATAACGCTGCAAGTCCTGCAGTTTGTGGATTGGGTCAAGTTCATTTTTAATGCAGCCATGTGCCCCAGGGTGTGGGGAGTTCCTGCAGGCACTCAGGATGGCTGGCTCTTCCTTTGGATCCCTGCAGCCTGATCCAGCCCTCACGCACGCCCCCATGTCTCAAACGGGATTTACCCTGGTCACTGCAGTGAGCAGTGCAATCACTTCCTCCTTCATCTTCCCAGCGAGTGTGTTGTATGCAAAAGGATGCTTGGAGCTGGTGTGAGGGAGATGTGTGAGCCTATTCGTTTTGTGCGTGTTGGCCCTTGCTTTATGCATTTTTTGGTGTATCTTTTGTCTTTTTAGGGCCGCACCTGCAGCATATGGGGGTTCCCAGGCTAGGGCTCAAATGGAGCTGCAGCTGCCAGCTAACAGCACAGCCACAGCCACGTGGGATCCCAGCCGCATCTGCGACCTACACCACAGCTCATGGCAATGCCGGATCCAACACTGAGTGAGGCCAGGGATCGGATCGAACCCGCGACCTCATGGTTCCTAGTCGGGTTTGTTAACCACTGAGCTATGCATTTTTAACAGTTGAGTTGTGTTCCCATCCCTCCTGAATTTGTATGTTGAGGTTCTAACCCCCAGTACCTAGAGTGTGGCTTTATCTGGAGAAAAACGGTCTTTAAAGTGATAGTTAGAAGTTCCCGTTGTGGCCCAGCAGGTTAAAAAAGCCAACCTACTGTCTGTGAGGATGCAGGTTCCATCTCTGGCCCCACTCAGTGGGTTAAGGATCCAGCCTGTGTGAGCTGTGGTGTAGGTCATAGATGCAGCTCGGATCCCCTGTTGCTGTGGCTGTGGTGCAGTCTGGCAGCTGTAGCTCCGATTCGACCCCTAGCCTGGGAACCTCCATGTGCTAGGGGTGCGGCCCTAAAAAGAAAAACAAGAGAGGAAGACAGATCGTTACGTTAAAATGAGGTAATACAGGTCAGTTCTAACCCAGTAGGACAGGTGTCCTTATAAAAAGGGGGCTCTTGGACCCATGAATGGACAGAGGAAGACTCTGTGAAGACAGAGGAAGGACACCTGAGCAGGAACCCACCGTGGCTCCACGCTGCCGTCACACCTCTAGGCTGAAGAACTGAGACAACAGATTTAGGTTGTTTCAAGCCACCCAGTTTGTGGATCTGTCCTATGGCAGCTGTAGGGAGCACATCCATGCATGTAGGGCCCCGATAACGTGAGGGTTTAGACACCCGTGGGGGTGAGCACAAGCTGGTGCTGCTCACCCGACACGTCCTGGCTTGCGTGTAGATTTCCTCGGGTGGACGCGGCAAGGCCCGCCTCCAGGAAGACCTGGTCCTGAGCAAACGAGGCCAGCTGGTGGCTCTAAGCTGGCACTAAGCATCCCACGGCCCTCCCCGTCCTTGGTGCCCGGGCCGTCTCCCTGAGGGGGTCGCTGAGCTCTTCAGAGGAGCGGTGGAAAGGCAGAGGGGCCGCCGTGTCCCGCGGAGGAACACGGCTAAGGGACGAGGTCCGGTCGTGTGACTCGCTGGTCTCCTTGAGGACTCCCTCAGAAGACGCAGTGAAAAGCCTGCCGGTTTCAGGATATATTCCCCATAGCCCTGCAAACACCTAAGGTTCCCCTGCTCCTTGGATCTTTAATAGATTTTCTGTTTCAGAGTCTGTCTCAGGTCAGACTCCCTGGGAGCAGAGCTGAGCGAAGGAGGCCTGGGCAAGTGATTTATTGATGGGGGGCTCTGAGGAGAAGCCTCCCAGGAAAGGAGGGGGGAGCACGTGGAAAGGGGTCTCAAGTCTCCTCAGCGTGGTCTCTGGACCATAAGTGTTCCTTGGGATTTGCCCACTTTGTTCCACGGGGCTGGTGCTTTGGACATCTCGGTGGCTTTAGCCATGCGCAGATATTGTGACCTCTTCCCATCAAGAAGGTCTGGGAGTTCCCACGGTGGCACAGTTCCACTAAGGATCCAGAATTGTCTCTGTAGCGGTGCCGGCCACTGCTGAGGTTCGGGTTAGATCCGTGACCGGGCACAGTGGGTTAAGGATCTGGCATTGCTGCAGCTGTGCCATAGGTTGCCCTGCGGCATGGATTCCATCCCTGGCCTAGGAGTGGCCAAAAAAAAGGCGGGGGAGGGGGGCCCTGCATCCTCTCCCCTTGAATCACAGTTCTGGGATTGGTTCAACCAATAGAATATGGCACACGTGACAGTATATGACTTTAAAAATTTATTTGTAGTCAAATACATGTACCATAAAATTTACCATCTTAACCATTTTTAAGGGTACAGTTTGGTGGTGTATTGTGCAACCATCACTGTCCTCCCTCTACACAGCTCTGTCATCTTGCAAAACTGAAACTCTGTATCCTTTATTTTTATTTTATTTTATTTTCCCACTGTACAAGGGGATCAAGTTATCCTTACATGTATACATTACATTTTTCCCCCACCCTTTGTTCTGTTGCAACACGAGTATCTAGACATAGTTCTCAATGCTACTCAGCAGGATCTCCTTGTAAATCTATTCTAAGTTGTGTCTGATAAGCCCAAGCACCTGATCCCTCCCACTCCCTCCCTCTCCCCCCAGGCAGCCACAAGTCTATTTTCCAAGTCCATGATTTTCTTTTCTGTGGAGATGTTCATTTGTGCTGGATATTAGATTCCAGTTATAAGTGATATCATATGGTCTTTGTCTTTCTGGCTCATGTCACTCAGTGTGAGAGTCTCTAGTTCCATCCATGTTGCTGCAAATGGCATTATGTCATTCTTTTTTATGGCTGAGTAGTATTCCATTGTGTATATATACCCCATCTTCCGGATCCAATCGTCTGTTGATGGACATTTGGGTTGTTTCCATGCCCTGGCTATTGTGAATAGTGCTGCAGTGAACATGCGGGTGCATGTGTCTCTTTGAAGTAGAGTTTTGTCCGGATATATGCCCAAGAGCGGGATTGTGGGGTCATATGGAAGTTCTATGTATAGATTTCTAAGGTATCTCCAAACTGATATCCTTTAAACAACTCAGCATTCCCCTTCCCCAAGTCCCTGGCAGCCGCCACTCTACTTTCCAACCCATGAGTTGGACTGCTCTAAGTGCCTCATATAAGTGGACCCCCACAGACATTTTTTGTTTGTTTGTTTGATGTTATGCCCAGCTCCTTTCACTGATCACAGTGTCTTCAAGGCTCATCATGCTGTACTGAGTGCCAGAATTTCTTTTCCTGGATGTGTAGTACTCTGTGACAGGGAAAGGCCACAGTTCGCTTATCCATCAGTGGACACTTGGGTTGCTTCTACTTTTGGCTGCTATGAACGTGGTGCGTCAATATCCGTTCAAGACCCTGCTTTCATTTCTTTTGAGTTATATATTGGATCACCTGGTAGTTCTGTTCTTAACTTTTTGAGGACTTGCGGGATCCCATGGTAGTTCTAGTCATAATTTTTTAGGGGACCACTCTACTGTTTTCCTGAGCAGGTGCGCCATTGTACTATCCCACCGATAACACACTTAGGTTCCACTTTCTCGACGTCCTCGACCACACTGGTTATTTTCTGGGTTTTCGTTTGTTTGTTGTCTTTATTTTCAAATGGTAGCTATCCTCATGGCTGTGTGATGGTATCTCGGGGAGTTTTGATTTGCATTTCTCCAATGAGCCATAATGGTGAACATCTTTTTCTGTGCTTACCCAAAACCGTGTGACTTTTGAGGCTAGAGCATAAAAGGGCAAAGAGCCCCAATCTGGTTTGCCAGTGCGCTCACTCTCAAAGCCTTGATTCACTGTGTTAGATGTCCAGGTGCCCTGAGGTGGCCATGCTGTGAGGAAGCCCAAGAGGTCACATACAGGTGCCTTCATCAAGATTCAAGTCCACGAGCCACATAAAATGAGTTTTTTTGTGTGTGTCACTGACTCTAGGGTGGTTTGCTGTGAAGCAACAGACAACTGGAGCTCGTTCACATCAGTAAATGCTTTGAGGGCCCCCCTCCCGCACCCCCGGGGAGGAACGTCACTTCCCAGGTATTTGCCATTTGGCAGAGGGCAGCTGGTGTAGCTCTGAGTTGCTAGCCTCCAATCTTCTTACCTGGAGAGTGGAGACCCCAGACGCTAATGCGGCAACAACCATACCTGAGTGGGCACCAGCAGTAACTACTGTGGAACACGTTAGTAATTCCTCTTTCCTGGGTTATGAATTAGTATTTTGCGTGACAATTAATAGTGTCAAGTTGAAAATAGATCGGGAAAGGGAGTGGGGACTGAAACGGAGGGAAAAGGGAAGCGTGAATGAGATGCTAAGTCTATCATTTTTTCTATTTCTCAGTTCTCCCCAGGACGAGGCTGTTGGTTCCTCATTTAAAGGCATACGAGGAGAGCTAAATCAGTAGTTTGAAGATTGCTAGAAAAAGACTATTTTTGCAGATGACATCGACTTTGGCAGAGATATTCTTAAGACTATAAGGATGCCAGAAGAAAGGAAGTGGGGTTCCTATTGAGAGCAAGTTAACAGGAGCAGAAACACTTGCTAGAGGCCCACGGAAAGCCTTTTGAGTAGAGAGACAAAGGGAACTTTAAAACAAATCTAAAGGCTAACCCGAATCTTCTCCTCCCCGTAGAGTTTAGGTGATGTGATGGGAAAATTGTCATGACAAATCCTCTAGTGTTTATGGAGTGTGAGAACAAGATTATGGGAGAGCCATCCCATTCATACTCTCACCATGAACTTTCTCTCTAAAAGTCTACACTCTACTGCTAAGACACCTGCGCCTTTACACCTGCCCAATAAAATCCAAATCATGATTATGGAGCAGAGGGCACCCTTTGTCAGGGCCCTCAGCTCTGAGAGCTTGATACGTGTCACAGCTTCAAAGAGGTCCTTCCTGACCATGTATCCAGGGGCGGTACTCAGGTCCACTTCATCAAGGTGTGTGTGTTCTGTTTAGCACTTACCGCTCTCTGGTGCTTTTCTTGTGCATTATTTATTTATTGCCCACCTCCACCACCAGCACCACGACCACCACAATGACTCTTACAACCACCTCCACCTCCACATGCATCTTCACCACCTCCACCACCACCTCACCTCCACCACCGACGTCTCCACTCCCTCCACCACCACTTCCACCTTCATCTCCACCACCTCCACCACCAACACCTGTCTTCATCTTCACCACTTCCAACACTACCTCCACCCCACCACCAACACCTCCACCTTCATCTCCAGCACTTCCAATGCCACCTCCACCACAACACCTCCACCTTGATTTCCAGCACCTCTTTCCCAATATCTGCACCTTCATCTCCACCACTTCCAACATCACCTCCGCCCTCACCACCACCACCTCCACCTCTACCACCACCTCTCTCCTTTCCACCATGACTGCTGAATCTTCAATGCCTAGAGCACTTACCCAGCTCCAAGAAGGCACTGAGTAGATAGATGTTTGTTTGTGAACCAGAAAACAATGGTGATCCTGCAGCATTGCCAAGAGCTTTGACGAGCAGGGGCTAGTGTGTTCTGCAAGGAAGCTTTGGTGCGGTGACCTAGATCTTACCCTCAGGGCACTTCTCAGGGCTCTCAGCCATCAGAAATGGTAAAACCAATGGAGATATTCAGCAGAGGAAAGAATTTTGGAATAATACCAGTGCCCTCCCCTAGAGTAATGAAAAGAACCTGGAAACACCCAAACTGTGGATACCCCAAACTCCTTCATCAAATGAAACCTGTGTCATCCTCTAATGTGACCTCAGAGGCACCCACTGAGGACCAGAGGACTTCTTTTCCTCATCCAGGTCAAATTTCATTTGTAGAGCAAATTTAGTGATCTCTCTCTCTTTCTCCCTCCAACAAACACTTCCACTTCTCCCTCCCTCTCTCTCTCCCTCCCCTTCTTCCTCTCTCTCCCCCCCCTCGTTCTATAGCACTTCATCCCTCTTCACCACAATGTGAGTTTCACATCCCTGAAGTTCTCAGCCACCTTACTAATGGTCCAGAATGTCCCCCATTCCCAGAAGGTGCCCCCTGCAGAGAAGGCCCTCACACATCCTTGTCAAAAGAGTGGAATGAACCTATGATATGTTCCTCTCCTTGCCCCTGAGCTTCTCCTGGTCCTCATCCTCTTTGTGCCAGTCTCCGCATGCCCTCTGCAGATGGAGACACCACTCACGTGTGCAGTCCTGGGTGAGGATCACAACGAGGCTCCATCCTCCGAAGAGAGATCACAAAAAGATGCCCCTTCCTGGTGCGACACCACAGATCAACATGGCCCCATGTCATACTGCTTTCCCCACTTTCTCTGTCTGTACTTTTGACCTCTTTTATAGGAAATATCCCCCCAACTTTATGAGCATCCCTGGAGCGAAATAAGCATCTGTGTGGTGAACGAATTTCCCTTTTTTGGTATTACAAATACACTTTTGGAGGGGTCCTATCCTCACTACAAATTGAATTAAAAAAAAAAAAAAAGCACACACACACACCTTTTATGAATATTTGCATTTTGGGCTTCAAATTATTTTTTTAATTTATTAATCGTGTGCTATTTCACATCTATGGTGCAGCGTAACTAGCCTGAAAGAGCAAAAACATAAATATTAAGTCAGGACAAATGAACTTTTCTTCCCATTCTTGTGAGCACTTGTTTTGAAAGCACCTTTCATGTTCTATTTGACTTCTACTTAACTGATTTATCTCGAACCCCCAAGGGGAAGAAAAAGTGTAGGTTTTTTTGAACTGAATCAACCTAATTGCTTACATGTATATCAATTTTACTTGTGAAGTGCCTGTAGATGTGTTCCATCCTTTACATATCTGCCGTGTTACAGGTGTCTTAGAGAATTCCCAGGCGAATGGCAATTAATTCTTTTTCCTAGAAGAGAAGTTACCCTCTTAGTTAAAATTCAATGACCCGTTCACATAATCTTAAAAAGGAATGTGTCTTTCTGATAGCGAAGCTCTGGAGAAGAGGTTGCTAATGGTAAGACTGTTTAGTGTGGACTATGTCTTTCTGTTCCCCAAATTGATAACATTTATCAAGGAAAGAAGAGTGTTAAAATGTTTCCCGGCATCTCTTCTTCCATATGTCTTACGGGGAAACTTCATCCTGTGCTCTGATGCAACGTTTGCCAGTCTCTGAATGAGAGTTATAAAACTACGGTGGGAAGTGTCTTAATGGGAAGGTTGGAAAGGACAGGATATACATGCTTGTCCTCAATAGAAAATCAGCTACTTATTTTAAACCTACGATTTTTTTTAGACTTCTAAGAAATCATATTAGTTCATGACCGTAGCGATAAAAGCCATGATGAGAATGAAAACCAAATAGTAAGTAATAGTTCCCAATAGATTTCCAGTTTACCTATGCTCGGGAAGAAAGCATTTACTGCTCTAGTTGGACATTTTTATTTCGGAAGATACCGTCTCAAAACATGATAACATGAACCATCAAAGAGAATTATAAATGAAGGAGGCTGAGGTTGGAAACTAATGCTCCCTCCCCAAACATCTATGGCTTAATCCCCAGAACCTGGGAATAGGTGACCTTTTATGGCAAAGAGAGAATAAAGGTTTCTGGCAGAATTAAGTTTGCTAGTCAGGTGGCTTTGCATTGGAGAAAGGGTCTTGGATTCTCCAGGTGAGTCCAGTAGCATCTCAAAAGTCCTTATAAACGAAGAGGAGGAAGGAAGAAGCAGCAGAGGGAGGTGATTCGGGAAAGACTCCACCAGCATTGCTGTCTTAGGAACACAGAGGGGCAGATGGAGTCTAGAAGCCAGAAGAGTCCAGGAACTGGATTCCTTGCTAGAGGCTCCACTTCCGTGAATCCTTGCTGGCCCTTGGCGTCTAGACCATTTCAAACTTCTGTCCTCCAAGCCTTTAAGGCAGTGTATTTGGGAACCCACAAGGCTCCTTCTTCCCTAAGATGGACAGAAGACAAGCATCGGCTGAGTGGGAAATGGGAACCATTCTTGGATAGGTGGTTCCACCAAGCAGGGCTGCACACTGACCAGCTGGTCCTTCTCCCAAGGATGAAACATCTTCTCTTCTCAAAGCCTCCGTCATCTTTTCGTGTGTTCTGAGCTCCGTTTTCCAGAATCGTCCTCCATCCCACAACGATGCGTCACCAACACGAATGCCAGCAGAGAGCACCCGCATCGTCCTGGGGGTAGTGAGGTGTGTGGCACGCAACACGAAGGAGCTGACAGCCTGTGGACCGTCTGTGAAGGAGAGTCCCTTCTCCATCTGGAAGCCCAGCGACCACTGTCAAGGCTGCCATCCATCACCGTCCACTGCAAGATGAGCTGGCTTGACCCGATCCCCCAGAGCAGCCACTCCCCACGGGTGGCCACTGGCACTTCCTAGGTGCTAGGTTCCAGCAGAGAGGTGCTTTACGTGCAAAATGCACACCAGATTCCAATGACTCTGTGCAGAAAAGAGGATGGGACGTAGCCCAATAATTCCTCAAATATGTTGAAAGGATTATATTTGGGGTATAATATATATCTAGTTCCTGTAAAAATAGGCTCATAAACGTAGCAGCATCTCTTTTTACTTTTCTTAAATGGTGCTGCTAGAAAGCGTAAAATCCCTACGCGCCTTGTGTTTGTGGCTTTCGTCATACTTTATGGGACGTCAAGAGCCTTGAACTCATATTGCAAGGGATCATCACTCCCTCCTCTGACCTTTGCAAATTAATGATCTGTGGACTCGGCAATAGAAATGATAAACACGTGAAATCTCAACAGTAGATCCGATTGTGGGACAGACTCTCTGCAAATCACTCCAGTGCGCGTGTGAAACACAAAATGATTGTGCTAGACGTACCCTTTATGTTGACCCTCAAGACATTGCGAGGCAGGCTTCTCTCCCTGCAGAGAACGCACAGCCAGTTATTCACAAGGCATTTGGGAGATACTTAGTATCTCTCAGTGGTTCTTTTCAGAGCTTTCCCTTGAATGACTCCTTTTATGTGCAGTCTAAGCCTAAAGTGACAAGAAAAAAGAAAGTGGTAGGAAAACTCACTCATCTCTCGTCTCAGACTCCTGGATGGAGAGGGAACCTATGTTGGACTTTCAGCTCCTGTTCCTGCTGTTCCCTCAAACAAAATCCTGAGAAAACCATCTATCCATTCACAGCTTCATTTTACTAAATAATGACCGCTTCTCTGAGATCGTGTCTGGGGCGTGGTGCCCACAAAGGAAATGCGGAGACCGCCTCTGTGGCCTTCCCATGCAGGCAGGTGAGCAGAGAGAACTCGGTGAAGTAGGGGGGAGACCCAGGAGCATAGACTTGGGGTCTCTCTCATCCAGACGGTGCTGCAACGCATCATCAGAACAGACAGACTTTTCTTTAGCGTCCTGAGCATCTGAACTTCAGGACCCCAAATAAGTGCGTCAGGAAGCACAGTCAGCGTGGTGTCTGAAGTTTATGGGGCAGGTGCTATGGGTGCCCCACCATGTCCCCTGGGTCTGCTGAGTTCAGAGGTGGGTGTAGTGGGTGATTCTTAGCTGGCTGACGACTGGGGGCTGAGTGGACAGAGTCAGGCGTTGAGGGCCTCCAGGGCTCGGGATGATGTTTCCAGAATCACACCTTCCCTCCGGCGGTAGACCTGCCATAGCATGATTGAGCTGCCACTGTCACCACCTATTTTTTTTCAGGGCCACACCTATAGCATGTGGAGGTCCCCAGGCTAGGGGTCCAATCGGAGCTGTAACTGCCAGCCTACGCCACAGCCACAGCAACGCCGGATCTGAGCCATGCCTGCGACCTATACTACAGCTCATGGCAGCACCGGATCCTTAACCCACTGAGCAAAGCCAGGGGTCGAACCTGTGTCCTCTCACTAGGATGCTAGTCAGATTTGTTTCCGCTGAGCCACGACGGGAACTCCCTCAAGGTCACCACCTGTTATCCCACCCTCTTACTCACCTCCTTCTCCACTTCACCTTATCTGCTTCCTCACACGTGCTTCCTGGAATCATCTTTTGAAAAAACTCTGTGCCAAACCCCTTTGTCTAGGCATCTGCTCCCTGGCGGGATTCAAACCAAGACATCGCTGGGAACAAGCTTCTAAGGCAAGACTCCATCCACTAATGGTATCGTTTCAAACCAGCCATGTTTTCTGAAATGGTCATAGGTGGGCATTTCAAATACCCTCATTCTGATTTTTAATAGCACATAACCTCACTGACATATGGGATTGATCGTGTTAAGCATCACTGTGTATTGTTACAGAATTTCTTTATGAGGCATTCGGGGAGAAAAAGGAGCTTCATACAACAGTTAAAAAAATCCCTCTTTCATAAACTAATTAGAAACCCTCTCCCTTCTTCCAGCATTTCCAATTTTGCACACATGTCTTGTTTTTCATGGCATGGGGATATATCGGGGAATAGCAAAGTTGCCAGGCTCGGGACACAGCCTGGGGGACTTGGACCCCAAAAAACCCTGGGGACAGATCAAAGACTTGGCTTCTCCATCGGGATGTAAATTATGCACCAGCTGCAGGAGAAGCCGAGAGTATAACTTCATGAAACTTTCATCAGATCTCTCTATACTAAAGTCAATAGAGATGGGATTTTCAAGGCTTTTATCCCATTGGAAATTGTCGGCATTTGCAAATATGGCTACAGGGTTCAAATCAGCTGTATTGCTCTTTCTATAAAATCCCGGGAAAATTACTCAGATTTACAGCAAGCAAGATGTCCACATGCTTGTGCCTGTTCCTTTAGCTTTCATGTCACTGTACCTTTGTGTCTTTGTCTCTCTCTCTCTGTCGAGAGTTGAACATCCTCAGACAATAGACTGCACGCCCCCAAAGTAATCCTGCTGTTCTCTCTCTCGGAAGTTGCGGTCACCACCTAAACGATACATGGTTCTGGATCTTGGCTGAAGCAGAAGGATTTTGTCAGGAGGTGGAACAGGGGAGCAGTAAGCATGGGGGCTTGAAAATGACCTGCCTAGGTTCCAGGCCAGGCACAGCCTTGCGCTGATGCCTTTAACCCTGCACCTGTGTTCCTGGGTCTGCCAGTGAAATTCATAGCAGTTTCCATCTGCAGGGGTGAAGAGAGAGTTGTATGAATATGCGTTCCTCTGTTTCAACCGCAGTGTGCGTATGGCAATTCAAGTGTGGAGCTACCCCCCAAAAGGAGGATAGACCTCACTAGACGCCCACAAGACCATCCTAACTTTAGATGCCGGCCGCAGCATGTGGGTCCCCAGGCTCCTGCCCTTCGGACCAGTGTGCTATCACTTGAGGGCTTCCCACGAGCCCCTGGTTCTAAAATTCACTAGAATGACCCTCAGCCCTAAGGCAAGTGCCATACATAGAATTACAGCCTTGTTATAAAGGATGCACACAGGGTGAGGTCTGCCTGGGGACCCAGAGCTTCTGTGCCTCTCCCCGAGGAAGCAGAGCCCTCACTCTCCGCACAGGTCAAAGTCTAAACAACCAGGAGGCTCCCTGGAGCATCCGTATCCAGAATTCTTTCTTCCTGAGGTTTCATCTGGGAGCACCCCTGAGTGACTGGCCACAGGACTGAACTCAGTCTCTGACCCCCTCTGGCATCTGGGGTAGAGGCTGACCGTCCCAGCCTCTCATTTGTGCTTGATCTTTCTGGTGACCACCGAGTGGCAGCTCATTAGCCTAACAGAGACTATCCCTCAGGAAATTCCAAGGGTTTTCGACGTCTATGTCAGGAGCCTGGGACAAAGGCCAGGCAAATTCTTTATATCCTCTGTGTGTTGAGTATCCACAATAAAGTCTGGCCCAGTCAGTGCTGATTTTATGGCAACTAAGGTTAGAGTGGAAAGGAGGCAGGTATCAAGGGACATTTCGCATCGCATCTTGAAGTGTCCTTCATTTGAACCGTGCTCCGGTGCAGTTAAGTTTCTGCATTCCCTCTCTGCTCTCCCCGCAGGAGAAATTCCATGAGAGCAGTTTTATCAACCCTTTCTTTCCCAGCTCCTCCAAATACTTGCTTCTCTACATTTTTGCAATTCACTGCATTGTTTTCTCCATTCTTTGGGGGACATTTTCATTCTTCATTCCATCTGCTCAAGAATATTTCCTGTGCCCCACAGTAAATGCTGGGCGATTTTTTTGTTTGTTTGTTTGTTTGAATAAGTGAATCAGTGGTTGCTGATGGTTCTACAGATGTTAACCTTTAGCTTTCATTCTAAGCAGATCTGTATGGAATAAACATGCATGTTTTGTCATCTCTTAATGTCTTTAAAACAGCAGCCAGATGTACATCATCTCAATATCCTAGTGACTAGCCATGGTTTCATTCCTAAAATTGTTGACTATGAGGTGCAAAGAAATTTTAGTTTAATTTGAATATGTGTTGGTGTCAGAACATCTGACTTCTTAATTGCCTTATTTAAGTCAAAGTGGCAGGAATCAAGTGGAAAATCAAAGCTAAAACAAGAAAATGGGGCCCATGGTGGATATAAATAACCTCTGTTCTGTTTCATAAAACCGCTGCCCCGTCCTCTTTGAGTTATTCCCTTTTCCAGAGAGGTGTATAATCTGTAGATTCCAGGGAGATGCTATGTTCTGTATTTCGACACAACAGTAGGGTTATTTTAGAGGTCCTTTCCATGTTCAGATGGAAGGTGTGAAATTTCAAATATCTTCAGTCGGCTTTGCCAGTGTCTGCTGGTAATTCATTCATAAAGGCAGGCGAGAAGGAGGAAGAGCAGTTGCAATATTAATTCACGACTAGTACCATCGAATAAGTCAATAGAACAGGCTTGTGTGAAGTGCCGTGCATTGACATTACTGTCTTGCACATGTGTTGGCTTAGTGAATGCGTTTCAGAGCTGGAAGTGGTCGGGAGTCATCCGTGATGTTCAGCAAGACTTTGGGGAAACCCAGAGGTGCAGGGAAGGAGGCGTTTTATGAGAAAGGGTAGTGTATCAGAAAGGGCTCTCCAGAGAACCTAAACCGATAAGAGATACATATGAAAAAATTTATGATAATTGGCTCACATAATTATGAACTCTGAGAAGACCCATGATCTATTATCTGTAAAGTGGAGACCCAGGAGAACCAATGGCATGGTCCTAGTCCAAGTCTGAAGGACCAAGACCCAGGAAAACCAATGGTGTAGGTCTAGTCCAGGTATGAAGGACCAAGACCCAGGAGAACCAATGGTGTGGTTCTAGTCCAAGTCTGAAGGACCAAGACCCAGGAGAACCAATGGTGTGGTTCTAGTCCAGGTCTGAAGCTACCAAGGCCCAGGAGAACCAATGGTGTGGTTCTAGTCCAGGTCTGAAGAACTGAGACCCAGGAGAACTAATGTTGTGGTTCTAGTCCAGGTCTGAGGCTACCAAGACCCAGGAGAACCAATGGTGTGGTTCTAGTCCAGGTCTGAGGCTACCAAGGCCCAGGAGAATCAATGGTGTGGTTCTAGTCCAGGTCTGAGGCTACCAAGGCCCAGGAGAATCAATGGTGTGGTTCTAGTCCAGGTCTGAGGCTACCAAGGCCCAGGAGAATCAATGGTGTGGTTCTAGTCCAGGTCTGAAGCTACCAAGACCCAGGAGAACTAATGTTGTGGTTCTAGTCCAGGTCTGAAGCTACCAAGGCCCAGGAGAACCAATGGTGTGGTTCTAGTCCGGGTCTGAAGAACTGAGACCCAGGAGAACTAATGTTGTGGTTCTAGTCCAATTCTGAAGAACCAAGGCCCAGGAGAACCAATGTTGTGTTTCTAGTCCAATTCTGAAGAACCAAGACCCAGGAGAACCAATGGTGTGGTTCTAGTCCAGGTCTGAGGCTACCAAGACCCAGGAGAACCAATGGTGTGGTTCTAGTCCAGGTCTGAGGCTACCAAGGCCCAGGAGAATCAATGGTGTGGTTCTAGTCCAGGTCTGAAGCTACCAAGACCCAGGAGAATCGATGGTGTGGTTCTAGTCCAGGTCTAAAGCTACCAAGGCCCAGGAGAACCAATGGTGTAGGTCTAGTCCGGGTCTGAAGGACTGAGACCCAGGAGAACCAATGTTGTGTTTCTAGTCCAATTCTGAAGAACCAAGACCCAGGAGAACCAATGTTGTGGTTCTAGTCCAATTCTGAAGAACCAAGACCCAGGAGAACCAATGGTGTAGGTCTAGTCCAGGTCTGAAGGACGGAGACCCAGGAGAATCGATGGTGTGGTTCTAGTCCAGGTCTGAAGCTACCAAGGCCCAGGAGAACCAATGGTGTGGTTCTAGTCCGGGTCTGAAGAACCAAGGCCCAGGAGAACCAATGGTGTCACATCTAAACCGAGGGAAGGAAAAGACCCATGTTCAAGTTCAGTCAGGGAGGCAAAGTTCCCTCTTACTCTGTTTTTTTTTTTTTTTTTTTTTTTTTTTGTGGTTGTTTTTCTATTCACTTCATCACCTGATTATGTGGGACCCACTCACAAGAGAGGGCCATCTGCTTTATTCAGTCTACTGATTCAGATGTTAATCTCACCCAGGAACACCTTCACAGATAACACCCAGAATAACGTTTGGCCAAAGAGCTAGGCACCCTGTGGCTCAGTCAAGCTGACACAGAAAATTGCCCCTCACAGGTGGAGAGGTGTCCAGACCCCCCACTCCTTCTTTAAATAGAGCAGCTTTCCTTTTCCTGTTTTATCTCTCAGATCTTGTTCATTTCCACAGTCTGGATGCACATAACAAATGTTACGCTCCCGTTATTAGGAAGTCGGTCAAGCGTGCGCTCTGTTACCTGACCTCAAAAACCCCAGGGCTTCCCAGACCCTTTTTTAGTATCTGTATTTCCTCCTCTCCCTTAACGCTTCCCCTCCCCCAATGCAAGCTACTCTTGCTCCTGAATTTATTTTTTATCCCAAGACATAAATATCTGACAAAGGTCAAGAGCAAATTCTCCATGGCCTGTACTGTGGATCATTTGTCCTAACTGATAGAGGCCTCTTAAAGGAAGGTTTCTGAGACTAAATAAAACTCAAATGTGTTCTAATGTCTACCCCCATCATGCCGCATTTGCATACTGAAAATATATAAATCAAAAGATCCTGGAGATAAGAAGCTGGTTGAAGCTTATTTAATTCAAAAAATCTCAGGCTCATTGGATCACAGCCTCTTCTTTTCTTGCTTTCTAACATCTATTAATGTCTTAGACGGTGGTTCCCCTAACTGTCCTTTGGAAAGTGCTGGTCCAATTTCCCTGCCCACCCAGATGTTTGCATTGATCCTGCAGCACGGTTTTGAACTCAAGACTCAGTATGCATTGAGGGAGTCTATAGGACCTAACATAGCTGCACATCTTGGACGGTGGAGGTTACACTTTCTCTGCATGCATTGGGTGAAACCAGCTGAGAATAAGGTTAAAGAGGACAAGCAAATATGCAACATCAATGTCAAGTTCAACTTTCCAGCTTAGAGTAATACAGTTGGTGCCTTGGTATTATTTTGTGAGAACTAGTCATTGAAATGAATTATTTAGAAATGGCTCAGCCCTGAGTTGAAAACATCAATTTCCATTTTCAAATCCCCCTAAAGGGAAAAAATAATAAAATGGTCTTTGCCATCTGAGATGGTTGATGATACATAGTTCTACATCTCTAGCAGATACTCCTTTTTTGCTGATTCTGAATGTTTGGCGAGTTGGGATTCTCATTCCTTTAAATCCCGTGTCTGTTACAATGACTGTGAGCTGAGAAGTCATCTATGAGCCGGAGTGTTAAAAAAAAAGAAGCATGGTTATTTGATATGCATGGTAGAAGGCGAAAAACTGAAGGAAGGACAGTATTGGTTTGTCATAAAAAGAAAGGAAGTCCTGATACATGCTACCACACGGATGGACCTTGCCAACATCATGCCGTGGAAAAAGAGGCACACCCAAAGGTCACGTGTTGTAGGGTCCATTTACATGAAATGTCCAGAACAGGTGCATCCATCAGATGGAACGTAGATGAATGGGTTGCCAGGGACTTGGGGGGTGGGAGGTGGGGGTGGCGCAGGGAGAATGCAGAAGGACCGCTAAGGGGTTCAGGGCTCCTTTTGTGGGGATGAGACAGTTTTAGAACTAGCTAGTGGTAATGGTGGCACAACATCATAATGGTACTACCTGCAAGGGAGTTAATGATGTATTTTTAAACCGGTTAATTTTATGTGATGTGAACTTAACCTCACATTAGGAGTGTAGGATTACCATATACACCCTACTGTATATAAGGTAAGGAAGTACCAAGGACCTAGTGTCTAGCACAGGGAACACTGCTCAATATTCTGTAATAACCTGTATGGGAAAAGCATCTGAAAAGGAATGGATACACGTATAACTGAGGCCCTTTGCTGAACACCTGAAACAAACACAACACTGGAAGCCAACTCTACTCCAATAAAATGTAGTTATAATAATGAGAAGAAAAGCCTAAAGAACAAAGCATGGTAAGGCTGGAAAAACTGCTGATGTTTTCTTACTTCCACTGACTCTGGGCATGGGTGCCCAGGGAGAGATTTTAACATGAGCCCGAGAACCCCATGAAGTTGCCGTATTGAATTATGTCTCACAGACAATAAATGGATGATATTCATCTCTTTATGAGAAGACAATGTACGTATACATATGACTGGCTCACTTTGCTGTACAACAGAAATTGAAGGAATACTGTATGTCAACTATACTCTAATAAAAAAATAATAAATTGCTATTACAATATGCCATTGAAAAGATGAAAAAATACTTCTTACTCCAAAAAAAGAAAACGAAAAATAACATTATCCCTGTGGAAAAGATAGCTAAAAACATGTTATCATCACAGACTTATTTTTGCAAGAGAAATAAAATTACAGCTGCTGGGGGGGGGGGGCGTACAATAGAAACCATCCCCTTTGTTTTCGCTCTCTGAATAAAACAGGAGCTTCGTGAAAGGTTTTTGCAGTTATGGCTTTGAGCAGGAATCGACAGCAGCTGAGGGACGTTGTTTTACAAAACTCCCAACACTGCTTCGGCTCCACCTGAAGCCTGAAGAAGCCGGGGAGGGCGGGGGTCCTGTTCCCGGTGGGTCCCACATCCACGGGCGGTAGCTTTTCTGCCAAAGGAACTGTGCCTCCTCCAGCCTGGAAACCACATCCCTGCAGCCCCCCCAAAGGGACGCCCATGGTCACAGGGCAGATGGGGCTGAGCCACGTCCCCTCCATGCGGACAGGAGCCCGTTGCATGCTGATTTGTGGGGTGGCCCTGTGAAGTCCACTCTCTGGCCAGCAGGAGAGCTGGACCTGAGTGGAGAGCACGCTTTGCCTCTTGTTTCCCAGCTCTCCAGCAGCCAAGTGTGGCGGGATCCCCAGTTGGGGATCCACTGTTGGGGTGCAGTAGAAAGATACATGGGTGATGTTGGGGTGCAGCAGAAAGATGCCTCTGCTGGCGATCTCAGCTGTCCAGAGGGAGCACAGCGCCTGAGCCTTCATGTGACACACAGAGGGGAGGAGTTGGCCTGTCCCTCAGCAGATGCCCCAGCTTCCTTCTTCTGCACACTGTGGTCCTCAGACATGCACCTTGTGGCCAGAAACCTCCGCCTGATGCCTCAGAATGAGCACATCACAGACTCCAGGAGGGCTCTGGGGGCAGTTTGCTGTCACCCCATCGCTTCAGGGCACAAGGAACTGGCCACTCGGCCAAGGGCTCTTGCTGTTTAGGAATGCGTGCCCCTGACTCCACGTTTGGGCTGGACGATGTCATAGCCGTGCCCAGGTTTTGTCACGTGCCCCAGTGCCTATGGGACAGCGGGCATCTCATGTTCTCAGGCTCCTGTCTCATGGCCACACCGTGCAGAGTCTGTGGAGGAGGGTTTACCATTGCATTTACCTGGAACAGGCTTCGAAATGATCCTCAGTTCCAGTGACTGTGAAGTACCATTTCAATATCCTGGACTTAACGGGCGCTACCGTCTATGTGTAGCATCCTCTTCCTTTTTCGTTCTCTGCCTCTCTCTTTGCCTCTCTCTCTCTCTCTCTGTCTCTCTTCTTCCTCCCCCCTTTTCTCTCCTCTCTCTCCCTCTCTTCTCCGTCTGTTTCTCTTTTCTCCTCCCTCTTTCTCCCTCCCTCCCACATTCCCTCAAAGAAACTTGGAGTAAACTATTGCCCGCACTTGATGCTCGCAGTGACAAAGGGCCACCTGCATTCGGTACATCACCAACACCACGGCTGCGGCTGCCGTCGTTGGTAATGAGATGCTGAGCAGAAGACATGAAGGCTCACGCCTAATTGCTCTCGCTTCTCTGGAGATGCTCGGAGAAACTTCACCATCTGGCGTTGTATCGTGGCTTGAACGGTGATGGGGTTTTCTGAGAGCTGCTTTTTCCTGATTTTGTACCGTCTCCCCCCTCTTCAGGGATGCTTCAGAATTCAGGAAAAGCAATCATTTGTCCCCTGGATGGGGTGTTTGTGGTGGGTGGGGAGGTGGGTATAATTTCTAGGAAGTATCAACCTTCAAAGAATGGAAATTTTCCAGCAGAGGAGATTTCAAATATATGTATAGAAATCCAGGAGTTCTTGTTGTGGCACAGTGGAAACAAATCCGACGAGTATCCTTGAGGATACAGGTTCCATCCCTGGCCTTGCTCAGTGGGTTAAGGATTTGGCATGATCGTGAGCTGTGGTGTAGGTCACAGATATAGCTTGGATCTGGTGTTGCTATGGTTGTGGTGTAGACAGGCAGCTGGAACTCCAATTCGATCCCTAGCCTGGGAACTTCCATATGCCACAGGCGTGGCCGTAAAACACAAAAAAAGAAAAAAGAAATCTGTATATAAACATGTCTGGATGATTGCAAAGCCCACACATAAGTTAGATGCTCTGAAGATTTTATTAAACATGAATTTTTCAAAATAGTCCATTGATTTTTTTTTCCCCTTTGTCTTTTTTCCCTAAAGAGGCTACACTGTTTTTGTCAGATGACTAATCATGTGGCTGTTTATTTTATTTTTCCAGATGATACATTATGTATACACTGGGTTGCTGGGTTAACCTCAGATTAATTTGTTCATATGCATCTCTGGAGGGTGAGCGTGGTGTCAGCTCTTTCATTTTAACGGGTATCGTCGGTAATAGCAAACGTACAGGGCCGTCCATCTTTGGAGAGGCCCCAAAGCAAACTCCTAATTTTTCTCTCCTTCAGGGATCATGAACAAACACATTATGAGACTCCAAAGTATCAGGCTGTAAATTTAGAATAATGTTGTTTGTAAGGTAAACTCCTCACACCGGCGTTCTCATTTATTTCTCCTTCTCACGTGGGTCTCCCGAGCATAGGTGCTGCTCGCCTGGCTGGAGATCACAGGTAATTTATCATCTAGATTAATTAAATACGTCGACTCAGTGGTTTTCTTTAGGATCTGTGACAAATTGGCGTTGCCCTGAATTTCCATTTTCAGTCTAAAGACCGGCATCCTTTACCCTGGACGTCGTCTGCCACAGCTGCCACCACCGACCCCAACCTTGTATGTTTTCGATCCTGACTCTTAAAAATGAATGTAGCCATAGCAAAGGCCCTCAGCCAGCCAGATGTTAAGCCTCTGAACAATTTTTCTAACCAGGGACTCTGAGTAGAGCGTGATGACCGGTGAGGACATAGAGAGGACTCCTTGAAATGGGTGTCATCGAGTACATTTCAGTCGCCTGTGGCCCGAGTGCCTGTGGCAGCGCAGTGGAAACAGATCCGACGAGGAACCATGAGGTAGCAGGTTCGATCCCCGGCCTCACTCGGTAGGTTAAGGATCCGGTGTTGCTGTGAGCTGTGGTGTAGGTCACAGACGCGGCTCGGATCTGGCGTTGCTGAGGCTCTGGCATAGGCTGGCAGCTGCGGCTCCCATTCGACCCCTGGCTTGGGAACCTCCATATGCTGCAGGTGCAGCCCTAAAAAGACAAAAAATAAATAAATAAATACATTGCCTGTGGCCTGGTGAAGGGGAGGCATTTGAAACTCTTGTTCTTTTGGAACCTCAGCCTTCCCTTGGTTTTTTTTTTTTTTTTTGACAAATGTTTCACCTCTTCTAGAAGCTCATCCATGTGCCTGCAGAATGCAGAGTCTTGATTCAAAGCATGAATTAGCGAAAGTCACATAGGTCTTAAGAAAGGCAAATCAAAACACACTAAAAAACAACCAACACTTTTCAACTTGGATTTAGGATGTTAGAAATATGGTTTCTTAGGAGTTCCCATTGTGGCTCAGCAAAAACACATCTAATGAGTATCCATGAGGATGCAGGTGCGATCCTTGGCCTCACTCAGTGAGTTGAGGAGTTATGGTGTAGGTCGAAGACGCAACTCAGGTCCAGTGTTGCTGTGGCTGTGGTGTAGGCCAGCAGCTGCAGCTCCGGTTTGATCCCTGGCCTGGGACCCTCCATATGCCGTGGGTGTAGCCCTAAAAAGACAAAAGAAAGAGAAAAAGAGAGAGAGAAAGAAAGAGAAAAAGAAAGAAAGAAGAATGATATTTTAGGAGTCCCCTGGTGGCTCAGCAGGTTAGGGATCCAGCATCATCACTGCTATGGTGTGGGTTCGATCCCTGGCCCAGGAACTTCTGTAAGCTGGGGGCATAGCCAAAAGAAAGAAAGAAAGAAAGATGATATCTTACATGACTGCAACAGAAACATTTCAGGAATATGTGATACTATATGGTGTGATGTGGGCACAGGACACTGGACTGTTTTCACTTTTTTTTTTTTTTTTTTTTTTTTTTTGGCTTTAGGGCCCCATCCATGGCATATGGAAGTTCCCAGGCTACAGGTTTGATTGGAACTGCAGCTGCCCACCTATGTCACAGCCACAGCAATGCCAGATCTGAGCCGAGTCTGTGACCTACACTGCAACTCATGGCCACGCCAGATCCTTAACCCACTGATCGAGGCCAGGGATTGAACCTGTGTCCTCATGGACACTAGTTGGATTCATTTCCACTGTGCCACAACGGGAACTCCCATTTGACTGCTTTTGCATTGTGCTGTGCACCTAACCACTTCACATTTTATTGCCTGTTCCATATTCAACATACAGAAATGCCATTTTTTCCTTAAAAATTTATTTCATTACGATGCAGTTGATTTACAGTGTTGTGTTAGTTTCTGCTGTACAGCAAACAGATTCATTTATATATATATTCATTTATATTTATGTATATTCATTTATATATATATATACATATATATATATGTATGTATATGCACATTCTTGTATGGTTAGGCTTATTAGCAGAGTTTTCCAGATCACATCACAGATACAGTGCTTGCTTGAAAAGCCCTTAGGACCTAAAAAATTATAACTGGCTTTTACATGGCCACACTCTTATTGAAGGGGTGACTACAGGTATTTGTATAACACTTGGCCCTTTGTGAGACCTGCCCCTTCCTCACTCTGCATAAGCCTCTGACAAAACCTGTGACTCTGGCCAGATCCATATCGTCTGGGTTTCGTACGAGGACAGGGAGCGGTTGAATGGCTTGCCCAGGGTCACACAGCTCAAGACGGCAGAATCCATTGTATTTCTGCGGAGGGCTTCCTACTCTTGGGCTTGTGCCAGATTGTCACACCTTGAGGTTTTCCTAAGGTGGACCAAAGTGGACCCAAACATCAATCCATGGGAAGACAGTCATTAAATGGTCCCCCTTCACTGGAGGAAATTCAATCCAAGATGCACGTTGTGGAGCAGTGGACGTGAGGGAACCTGGAGAGATGTACCTTTGCCCAGAGGGAGGCTGAGCAGCTAACCCTAGCAGACCGAGATGCTTATCGGTGTGATTTTCTGACAAACGACATGAGGAGTCCTGTGGAGGCATCAGTGGTACCCCACACAGAGGGTGCTCACGTTCAGTGGATCTGTGGCTGTGAATGTGAGGTGCTGCACATGTGAATCGAGGCAAGAGTGGATGGAAAGGTGGAAAGACCCAGAGGGTGGAAACCACAGAAGCTGGCCGACAGTAGGCAGAGCCACGTCTTGTTCATGGGTGGAGCTGTGAAGAAGTGAGTTCAGCCAATAGGACACGGATGGAACGATTGTTAGGCTGATATCAGGTGATGGGGTGGATGGTGGGGCCAACCCCCTGCCCCCACCCACTGTGCCTTTGGGCAAAAACACGATTAATTCAAAGCCGTGGTGATGGGAGCTGACTTAGACAAGGATGGTAGGAGGCGAGGCTGGGTCTGGAAAGAGACAAACGGAACTGCTGTTGCAGCTCTCTGAGTCTCAGCATCCTCACCAGTCACACGGGGATAACGGATAACTTCCAAACAGGACCAGGGGATTTAAGCAGACATTCTATGTGCAGCGCACAAGAGGCACTTGCTGAATCTTGCGTTTCTTCCCCTTGGTTCAATTTGAAAAAGAGAGAGCAGCCTTGAAGGTGCCAGGCAACGATGGAAAGATCCAGTGTGATTCATCTATTGGCTCCCAGTTCTCACATCCGCCCAATCAGTTGCAAATGCACAGCTGTTATGCTGGAATTCAGAATGCATGTTGATCACAGCTCTGTTTCCTCTCGAGATGTTACTTAAGGGGGGAATACCATATATCAGGCTTGACACTCACTTCTAGGTGACAAGGAGATAAGTTACGTCCAAACATGCGGTCTTGATTCATCTGTGAAACAGTCTGGTCCAAGGTGTTAACCACGGTTTCAAGTTCATTCAATGCTGAGACATCCTTTGCCTCCATAGCCAAGGATGATAGTTAGGAGGCTGCCGGTCTTTGGAAAAGGGGTCCTTGGTGCAATTCTCTTCCCCTGGTTATGAGCTGCATGTTTCAGAATCCGCTGGGATCGGGGTGGGGGCTGGAAATGCGAAGGGCTCCGAGGAGTTCTGACTTACTAGAATGGCTACGTGCTTTCGGGATGGGGGGTGCAGGTATTAGTCTCTTCTTGCTGCTGTAACTAATTACCATAAACTGAAAGCTGCACAGGTGTTGTATCTTACTGTTTCAGAGGCTATACATGCAAAACTGTGTCAGGGAGCTAAAACCAAGCTGTCTGCAGGGCTGTGTTCCTTCTGGGGGCTGTGGGAGTGATCCTCAATCCTTTGGCAGCCCCGCCCCCCTGCCACGCTGATCTCCCATCCCGTCTTCGCAAAACCTCCTGTCTGCTCAGGTTCCCTGCCTCTCTCCCATAAGGACCCCGTGACTACTCTCCTGGATGCTCCAGGACCTTCTCCCCATTTCAAGGTTCTTGACATCGTCCCATCTGCAGGGTGCCTTTTGCCAGCTGGGGTACCATATTCATAGGTTCTGACAACCAAGACAGGAACATCTTGGGGACTAGGATGTGGACATCTTTGAGGGGCATGCTTCTACCTGCCATGCTGGGCTTCACAGAAGTGGAAGGAAATCTTTCCCATGAGATGAGCAGGCTCCCAGGAGATTCCCACGGTGTTGGGCATCTGCCCTGAACAACCTGGATACAGGTGGTCAGTGTCCTTGCTTCTCTGCTTCCTTCTCTGCTCCTGCCCTTACCACCTTGTGCTTCATGTGGATTCTTCCTGTTGGCGGTCTCTTGCCTTCTCAGCCATCCTCCTGGGGAATGCCTGGGTGGCTCTCTTCTGGGCAGCCAGCATCTGGCCCACAGGCAACAGACACAGGAGTGGACACACAGGTGTTCAGTTCAGCCCTGACGTAGCCACCTGCTCCCATGCCCGGGTCCACTTCCAGGTGTGGGTCAGGCCCCAAGGCCCTTCTCAGGAGGTCTTACCTTCAGGGCTTCCAATAAACCCATGCTTTTTCCTCTTTGTCACTTCTACAAAACAATATCCCTTCCACCTTAGCATGCACTGGTATGGGCTTGATCTGGAGGAGGGCTGGGAGTGGGGACAGTTCCTCTAAATTTGGCATCCCCATCTGTCACCTGGTGTTGGCATGAGGCGTTGGTGACGCCTCAGTGCCCCAGTCAAAGCTGCAGTATCCTCACCCTCACGTCTACAGTGTATTTGCAGTTTTCAGATATGAAAGATGGCATTCTGGAAACCAACAGCGTGGTGTTGAATTCCTACAGATGTTGTTTCAAGTGGCTAGTTGCCTGTCTCTGGACAATGCATTCAATTTTCTGAGCCTTGATGGAGCAGATTGATCACCTAATGGCCTCCCTAAATCTTTGTCCATTGCAGTTAGCTACTTACAATTCAGAACTTTGAAGTGCTTTAGGAGAAGCTCTGTTCTGCTTCCTGTAGTGCCTGCCCTTTCATCACTTGGGTCAGAAGGGCTGGATGTCAGTTGTCTGATGACGCTGAAATACGTGGGGATTAATGGTGATTGACCTGGTGAAAATGCACATGATCCCTTGGTATAAATTAAGTGTGGCCGAATGGAAAAAACACACACTGGGTTTAGACCCAATGTGAAAAACCAGCTCAGAACTCACCTCGTAGTCTAATCTTGCTTCTGACTTTCAAAGTGGTCTTCTGACTTGCTTTGGCCAATGTGACAGAATTCAGGGTTTCAGAAAGCCCTCTGGAACTTTTCTTTCCTTTCTCTGACTGCAGTCACTGTCATGGCAACAAGCCCAGGATAGTCTATGGGAAGATCCCAGGAGAGGTCACCCTAGACCAGCCAGCCCACTGGTCAGACCCCGCTACCTGACTATCAGTGCAGGATAGACCTCACCCCAGTCAAACATCTCATTCTAGATCAGACATACTTCCCAGCAGACTCCTGGACATGTGAGAAGTAACAAAGGGCTGTAGTTTTAAGCCATATGGGTTTGGAGTGGTTTGTTACACAGCAGTAGCTAACTGATACACTTGATATCCTCATTGTGAAATGGGGGTTACAATACTTATTGCATATGGATTGTGTGAGTAATAAATATATGTAAAGATTTTTGTGATTATCTGGGATGCACAAGATCTCCCATTGGTAACTATGACTTTAAAGATGCTGATGTAGAAAGACTGGAATCTTTTTGTGTCACTTAGAAGAGAGATTCTGATTAAAACAGAACAGATTTTTAATGTGATACAGGAATTCTTATCTTCTCCTTGGCTTTACTGTATTTGAATTTCAGATATTATGGTAATTCTTTTAAAAGTTTGGATTTAAGTAAAGTGTTTTTTTTTTTTTTTTTTTCTTTTTTTGGGGCGTGGTGGGGCACAGCTTGAAAATCATTTCTGTTTCAGATCCTTTCATTATTCCTCCGTGGTCTCGAAAGATCGATCTGCATCATCCAATGTCAGTTCCTGACAACCTGCCTTTGAGAAAGCGAAGGCATGTAAATGACATTTTCATGATTTCTGCAAAAGGCACTGAGCTTTTATCAAAATTTATATCCTATTTCAATGATGCCTCTGAAATCATTAATTTTATTGTTTAGCAAAGAGCCTTTGCAATTAGCTACTTAGAATTCAGCTCTTCAAAGGATTTCATGAAAAGTGGCCCCTGAGCTTCCTGTAGAACATTTTTTATAGTTTTAGGTCAGCATGACTGGACTTAAGATTGATTATGACCCTGAACTTGGAAAAGATTAAATTATAATTATTTGGTGAAGCCAGACATAATCCTTTGGTATAAATTAAGGGTGGCAGAGTGAAAAGTCTGTGCACTGGTCCTCAAACCAGCTTGGGCCGTTCATCTCTGTGGAGTTCGTTTCCTCGTCCACACAGTGACTCACTTCCCCGGTGGTCATTACAGGATAAAATAACGTATATAACGGGGTCTGTGGTGCTTGGAACATACCAGCCTCACGAGAGGGAGTAACGTTTTATTGATACAAATTAGAACCTTGAGAACATGCTATTATTTGGACCTGGGGTTTAAACCAAGGCTAAGGTCAGAGCGTGAGGACGATGGCCCTGGAAGGTTGGGTGGGCTTTGGCCTTGAGCTTTCATGGAAGACCAGAGACAGGGATCAGGGGTGGAGGGATCTCACAGCCGTACACCTGAGTCTCCCTGAGTCCCAGGCTTGGGAAGATGAGAACAACACTTCCGCACTCTCTAGAGTGACACTGTTTAAAAAAACCACGAATGTCCAGTGTTTGCTGGACCAACACCTGTAAACCAAAAGAAATTATGGGCAAGAGGAAATAAAAAGACCTCCACAACATAGGCTCACCCTTTCATCACAAGAGCCGACACGCAATGACTGTATTCAGTGACTCTACAGATTTCCAAAGGCTTATTCTCCATCTGTCCTTGATGTGCTGGGCATGGCAGCTGATGACAGACCCCACTTTGGGAGGCCCTGACCTGAAAGATAGTGGCATGAACCTTTGCCTCACAACCATCACTATTGGTTTGAATATTTCTAGGGAGGGCCCCTTGTATTTTCACGAGATGCTCTCTGCTGTTTCGGCGATGCTTCCGTTTATCCTTCCAAGATCTCAGTAAGGATTTGGAAAACACAGGAATCAGGGACCAGGTTGACAGACAACCATTCTTCCTGCTGAGATGCTCCAAAAAGGAACTTAGGGGCCTCTAGGTAGGTGGACCCGGATTTCATCATGTACCAAGAGCCTGACAACCTGCCTTTGAGAAAGTGAAGGCAGGCTCTGGAGGACTTAGAAGGTTAGTTGGCACATGCAGGCATGCAGTTAAGGGTGGAAAGGTTCCCATTCGGGGGCTGGAAGGCAAGGAGGGTAGTTTGTAATCCATCAAGGTTTGTTTGAGACCTTGATGTTGGAGTCAGGGAGGAGAAGCATACCTGATATTCGTGCCTCCAGCCCCTGCCTTCTTTCCACAGAGGTGCCCTCTCCACTGTGTCATTAGAGTGATTGTTCTAACATGCACGTCCGATCACGTCCTCCAGCTTCTCCATATCCCTACTGTCTCCTAAATGACAGCTCTGTTTAACACTCCCGGTATGTAAGATATTCCATAGTCATGCCGCTGCTTAGAGGTACGTGTAGCAACCACCTCTCCATCGTCCTTTGACTCCTTCTCCCAACCAGAGAGACGCTCCTTCATTTTATTGGAAGGTTCCCCATGAGACTGTGTTAGGAAAAAAATAGAGTCCCCTGTTTATAATCCTATAGGACAAAGCTCAGAGTTTCTAGCATGACAAACGCTCAATTTCACCCCATTTTTGGTAAGAAATTGGCATCAAAATCCACTTGCATCTCAGCTCCTCAGCTCTTGCCTCAATGCCTTCCAATTACACCTTTTAATTGGAAGTCTGTATTCCGTCTCCACTCATTTGCCAACGGCCCTCTGGTTCCTTAAGACTTAGCTCGTTGGGAGTTTGGGGTTAGTAGATGCAAAGTCTTGCCTTTGAAGTGGATAAGCAATGAGGTCCTGCTGTAGAGCACAGGGAACTCTATCCAGTCACTTGTGATGGAACATCATGAGGATAATGTGAGAAAAAGAATGCATATATATATATATATATGATTGGGTCGCCTTGCTGTACAGCAGAAATGGACAGAACATTGTAACTCAACTACAATACGAAAAAAAATTTTAAAAGAAGATATAGCTCAAAGATTATCAATTCAAGGAGACTTTCCATCCTCTGGCCTCTCCTCACCTGTGGTCCAGTGGGATCTTGTGACTTGTTATATATTTTTTATCCCTTTCTGCTGGGAAGCCCTGGATGGCAGGGTCTGAGTCGTATCATCTCTGGACAAAGTAATGTACCTGCAGTCGTCAGAAGAGTAGCCACCCAAAGATTCCAACCCTAACTTCCAGAACCTATGAATATGCTGTATTACCTGGTGGTTGGTGACCAGTACGTATACACGATGAAATACTACTCAGCCATCAAAAGAATGGAATCAGGGCGTTTGCGGCAACACGCATGGACCTCGAGATTCTCATGGTAAGTGAAGTAAGTCAGACCGAGAAAGGCAAATACCATATGATATCATTTATATGTGGAATCTAAAATAGGGCACAGATGAACCTGTCTGCAGAACAGAGACAGACTCACAGACACACAGATCAGACGTGTGGTTGCCAAGGGGGAGGGGGAGAGGGAGGGAGTGGGATAGACGGAGAGTTTGGGGTTCGTAGATGCAAACTATGACATATAGAGTGGCTAAGCAATGAGGTCCTGCTGTACAGTCCAGGGAACCAATCTCCTGGGACAGACCATGATGGAAGGCAGTATGAGAAAGAGAATGTATCTACATATATGTATGACTGTCCCTTTGCTATATAGCACAAATTGACAGAAGACTGTAAATCAACTATACTTTTTTTTTTTTTTAAGAGATGCTCTCTTCTTTTTTTTTTTTTTTTTTTTGGTATTTTTTTTTTTTTTTCTTTTTTTGCTATTTCTTGGGCCGCTCCTGCGGCATATGGAGGTTCCCAGGCTAGGGGTCGAATCGGAGCTGTAGCCACCGGCCTACGCCAGAGCCACAGCAACGCAGGATCCGAGCCGCGTCTGCAACCTACACCACAGCTCACGGCAACACCGGATCATTAACCCACTGAGCAAGGGCAGGGACCGAACCCGCAACCTCATGGTTCCTGGTCGGATTCGTTAACCACTGCGCCCTACGCCAGAGCCACAGCAACACGGGATCCAAGCCGCGTCTGCAACCTACACCACAGCTCACGGCAACGCCAGATCGTTAACCCACTGAGCAAGGGCAGGGACCGAACCCGCAACCTCATGGTTCCTAGTTGGATTCGTTAACCACTGCGCCACAGCGGGAACTCCTGTTTGTTTGTTTTTAAAAACAAGGCAGTGAAACTAGGTACCATGAACACTGGCGTGCTGAAGGGGGCAGCACCTTGGGGTTTCATCCTGCCGAGAGGGACCGTTCCATGAGGGCATAGAACCCATGATGGATGCTTGGCGCAGCCTCAGGGAGCCACCTGGGTGTTCTCTGCCCTCACCTGTCAGGAGAGCCTGGAGTACGTGCCTGGAGTATGTACCATGGGTGTGGTTGACCCCATCCCCTGAAAGGGAGCTAGACAGTTGCGGAAGAAATCCTCTTATGAGGGGCTCTCTAGAGACACACAACTTTAGGAAGCCCAGATGACTTGGAGTTCAACTTCTTCATTCCCCCATACCCAAGAAATTCTGAGGCTCAGAAAAAGTAGAAGGTCTAATGGGGACATTTTGCTGGCAGAATAGCAACTGAGAAACAATCCTTGAACAGCACAATTCCTGTTCTGATGCTGTAGCCACGACAAAATCCCCCCCTTCTCCAGCCAGCTCCTATCACCTATCTGGATGGATGTACTATGTGCCAACTTGGGGATGATGTGATGTGTTATCAGTGGACCCCAGTCAAGCGCTAAGTTTGGAGAGGCAAGTTCACGTGGTCAGCGGCACTTGGAAACTGTTTCATTGTATCTATCACCCATCCATCCATCCACTATGGGCGACTTGAGATGTCATCCACACAGTCTCTAGCGCGTTCTCGCCTGAGTTTCTCCGAGCTTTGAGGTCTGCGATATCCGAGTGACTATTTTAATTCTGGGAGACAGATGGCGGGAACTGCATGCTTCTATCCACTTCCCGTATTTTGAGCACTTGGCCGAGCTTGAAATTGCAGAGGCAAATGGGTTAAATTGCCTGGATCTCGAAAGCCTATTCTAAAGAAGGAGGAGGAATATTTTGGGACGATTTTCTCCCTGCCGATGTGCCACTGTATTTTCTTTCCAAATCAGCTCTGGACAGACTGGTTTCTCTAATGATTCCTCACTGACCAGGGATAAAGAACTAAGCTAATAGGTCATTTCTGACCTTGCGTCATGGATTCACATGTAACTCTGGGAACTAAGTGTGGATGAGAGGGTTTCTTCTTTATTTTTGTAGAAAAGCATGAGTTAATAGGAACCCGAGCATATCTGCCCGTACTTAAATTTTAATTTTGTATTTACATTTCTATTGTGTGGAGATAATTATGATAGATCACAGGTATATGTATGAGGTGTGCTATATCTTCTTGGCCTGGGGTGGGTGGGTGATAGGATCAGCTTATTCCCAGCAGCCGGGCCAGGACCCAGAGGTAGGGCCAGGAGGAAGGGAGAAGCGGGGCTTCTCTTAGCGGCTCCAGAACAGCTGCCCCCTCACCTCAGCTCTGCTGCTGGGGTTCCTCCCCACACCCTCCTATGGGGAATGCTGGGGACCCATCAGTCTGCCTCCACTGCTCCTCTCCCCGCTGCAGGAGGCCTGGCCGCAGTTAAAGCCCCTTCCACCAGGTCCCAGAGAAGAAGGATGCCTGGTCTTTGCTGTTGCACCTGCTGCAGGGACTTCTTTTCCTGCTCAACACAGCCCCTTCCCGACAGCGCCTGGGGCTGACTGCTCCATTTGATGAGACTAGGCGGGTGGGCTGGCAGTGACGCCCCCGAAATGCTTTCTTTCTGCCCTAATTCTCCCTGTTGGCTCGGGAGCCAGTCTCCCCCAAGGCGAGGTGTGTTTTTTATTTCACTGCGCTCAGCAAAGCCTGGCAAGGGTTTCCTAGGGCGCTTTGAAGAGCAGCTCTGAAGCACCTCAAGAAAGAAAATGCCCAGGTGTTTTTCCTGTCACCGCGTGTGGTCCTGAGACATTCTGTGCCTTAGCAACATGCAGTGCCTCCTGCGTCCTCTTATGGGCCCCCTTTGAGTCTCCAGCTCTCTCTGCCAGGCCAGGGCTGCCCTTCCTTCTATAGCCAGCTTACCAGCCTTGAAATGGTCCCTTGACCCACAGAAGGGTTGGTTTCCGAAACATGCATATTTTTACTTAGAGGTTTTAAGAACTTAACCTTGTAAGGTTTAATTTTGTGATGCATGTGCCCATGACATAAACAGTATGGAGAAGAGCATCAGTGTCATGGCACGCATACTTCCTATGGGGTTCTTTTAGTCTTCTTGTTTGGAAGGGGGTGACCTCATCCCTGAGGGCTGCCTCTCCAGCAGCCTAGAAAGGCCGTCCACCTCTGCTCCAATCCCACCTGCATCCCTGTGGGTGTCGCTCACAAAACCCCACACCCCTAGAAGAGGCCAACCACACTTCACCATGATGCAACCATACGAGACCCACATCGAGATGTCTCGCTGGTTTATGCACCAGTCTTTCACCCAGGGCAGTCGATTCTCCCTGTTTTAAAAAATTATTTCTTGGGAGTTCCAGCGGTGGCTCAGCGGGTTACAAACCCAGCTAGTATCCGTGAGGTTGTGGGTTCCATCCCTGGCCTTGCTCCGGCGTTGCTATGAATTGTAGTGTAGATCGCAGATGCCGCTTGGATCTTGTGTTGCCATGGCTGTCGCATAGGCTGGCCATTGCAGCTCTGATTCAACCCCTAGCCTGGGAACTTCCAAATGCTGAAGGAATGGCCCTAAAAAGAAAAAAAAATTTTTTCTTGTATGTTCTGTCTTTCTCTCTCAAAATATGATGCAGAGGCTCAAGGCACCAAAGGTAGCAAACCACACCTAGCCTGTGACCAAACACAAATATAGACACAGAAAAGGAAAATTCTCATAAAAGCCGTGAGACCACAGCATTCCGTCAGAACCATGCAGTTGTGGTGGGAGACAGACCATTTTCCTCAAAGGCTTGGGTTTAGGAAACCTAGCCTGGTGCCAAGAAGACTTTTTAAAACATGGTGTCAAGTGAGTCGGCTCTTCCATTGTGTCATTCATTCCGTGGAGGTGAAAAGGGGAGAAAGGAGAAATGTCAGCCACACACAGCTTTGCACTGGACGTACTCTGAGTCCAGGCAGCCTCCATGTGGGCTACTGTTATGGGAGCAAGAAGTGGGTGGGGGAGAGGAGAAGGGGAGAGAGAGAGGTGTTAGCAGAATTCAGGCTGAGGGGTGAAATCATTGTGGGAATTGAGCTTTCATGGGAAGCAGTGAGGAATTTTCAGAAGCCCATCTTCCTCTTGGATGGAAGACCCATCTTGATGATCGTGGCGTTACTTGGCGTTACTTGATCTCATCAAAATCCTTCACCATGCAGGACAGTAGGAAAAAAAATTGTATTGGGGAAATAACAATAAAAATAGAACTACCATATGATCCAGCCATCCCATTCCTGGGCATATACCTGGACAAAACTTTCCTTAAAAAAGACACATACATCCACATGTTCATTGCAGCACTATTCACAACAGCCAAAACATAGAAACAACGCACGTGTCTGTTGACAGATGATCAGATTAGGAGGATGTGGTACATATACACAATGGACTGCTACTCAGCCATAAAAAAGAACAAAATCATGCCATGTGCAGCAACACCGATGGAACTAGAGATTCTCATACTGAGTGAAATAAGTCAGAAAGAGAAAGACAAATACCGTATGATATCACTCACCTGGAATCTAATATATGGCACAAATGAACCTTTCCACAGAAAAGAAAATCGTGGACTTGGAGAACAGACTTGTGGCTGCCTGGGGGGTGGAGTGGGAGGGATCGAGAGCTTGGGGTTAACGGGTGCAAACTATTGCTCTTGGAATGGGTTTACAATGAGTTCCTGCTGTGTAGCAATGAGAACTATGTCTAGATACTTACTTGGCAGCATGACAATGGGAGAAAAAATTATGTATACCTCTATGTGTAACTGGGTCCCTATGCTGTACAGTGGAAAAAACAAACAAACAAAAAACAAAACAAACACAAACATACAAAAAAATCCTTCCTTCCTTCAGTTTATTGATGAGGTTGCCGTTCCTTGTCACTACCCAAGCAGTGTCCCCTAAGTGTTCGCTGTAGGGGATCTGAGCACATTGTGCCAAATATTTCCAGAAACAAGTATGTCTTTCTGGAGTTCCTGTCATGGCCCAGTGGATTAGGAACCTAACTAGTATCCAAGAGGAGGTGGGTTCGATTCCTGGCCTCGCTCGGTGGGTTAAGGATCCAGGGTTGCTGCCGGTGTAGGTTGCATGCAGTTGCAGCTCAGATCCTGTGTTGCTGTGGCTGTGGTGTGGACTGGCAGCTGCAACTCCAATTCTTCGAGCCTTAGTCTGGGAACTTTCATATACCAAGGGTGCGGCCCTAAAAAGCAAAAAAAAAAAGGATGTGTTTTTGGAAGGAATTTCCTATTTTCCCTTTTTTTAAAAAAGTTGATGTATAGTTGACGTCCAGTGTTGTTTGAGTTTCAAGTGTACAGCGAAGTAATTCAGTGATACATGTGTGTGTATATTTTATTCTTTTTCTGACTCTTTCTCTCCATGGTAGGTTATTACAAGATATTGCGTGTAGTTCCCTGTGCTGTACAGGAGGTCCTTGTGGTTGGGAAGGAATATCTTAGCAAGCTGTAGAAACAGGGAAGGGAATGACCCCAAACAACCCTTGCACACCTGCTGTCTGTTTTCTCATTGACCTTTTGAAAGGGTCACCACTATGGTCATCGTAAAAAAACCTTTCTTCAAGGAGAACAAAAGAGGCTCAGAAGGATCCATCATCTGCAGACATTTCTCATGCGCTTGAATGAAATTCACCTACACGCCCAAAGCTATATAACTCATAAGCACGTGAATTTTTCTTCCCCCATCCTACCTGGCCCTCGTATTTTTACCTGTGACAGGTGATATAAGCCGAAGAAAGCCAGCAAGCAGGCATTTCATGGATCATCTGTGCCAGCTGTGTTCTCCGCTTTTCCCAAGGCACATTCATTGTATAGACACCCAAGTAAGTCCTGGATGGATCTAACAAAATGTTAATGACTGTGATTTGTATTCCTGTTTGGTGAGGGAGGGGGGCATAGATAGGAACAAATTTGGCCTTGTACATTTTTAATACACAAACTCTCGTATGGAGGAAACTGGAAGAGCAGAGGGTTTGTTCTCTTTGTCCTGGGAGCCCAGCGTGTTTACGCATTCATTCATGTTCGGTTGGGAAGCTCTGGCTGGCAGATCAACCAGAATCTTAAAGAAATCTTAAATAAAATATGTTGCTGTGTCCTTACCATGGCGGTCTGTCGGTGACTCAACACAGACCAAAGGAAACTAAAGATAAAATCCCCTTGCCGATGCTAACTGCAAGATGATCTTTATAGACCTTTCTCAGTTCTGCCCAGACTTACTCAGCATGTGCATTTCAAACTGCGGGGATTTTGAAGAGTTCCAAATAATGCAAAGGCTGCTACCGAACGGGGTGTGGGGGGCACTGCGGAGCTCCTGGGTGCATTTGAAGCTTCAAGGCTATTGGAGAACAAAGCCTCGCAGCCTGAACGATGAGATGTCATATTTAATACAGGCTTGGAGACTTCAAGCGGAAACCACAAGACCAAAAAGGAGGCTTGGATGGTGGGTGTCAGAACACCCTTTCCCAGGTATGTGTTCATCCCTCCTGAATAGCTGCTTATGGCCTTAGGCAGAACATATCTTGATGACTGTGGGCAGACCGAAATACAGTTTCCTAAAATAAAATCCCTGGAACTTGGGGGGAAGAAGAGACAGAGAGAGATCCTTCTTCTTTTCCTTTTTGCTTTTGTTTTTCATTTTAGGGCGGCACCTGCAGCATATGGAAGTTCCCAGGCTAGGGCTGAATTGGAGCTGTGGCTGCCGGCGTATGTCACAGCCACGTCAACACCCAAGCCGCATCTATGACCTATGCCACAGCTCACGGCAACGCGGGATCTTTAACCCACTGAGTGAGGCCAGGGATCAAACCTGCATCCTCATGCATACTGGTCCGGTTCTTAACCCACTGAGCCACATGGGCAGAGAGAAAGCAAGCTAGGGTATCTTTTCCTCTTCTTAGAAGGACTCCAGTCCCATCATGGACCACACCCATGATCTCATCTAACTGCCATCACCTCCTAAAAGCTCCATCTTCAAATATCATCCTATGAGGAATTAGGGCTTTAATATATGATTTTGGCAGGGACATAAACTTTCAGTCCATAACAGTTATGAAAAATCAGGACTCTCTCTTGCTAAAACACCCTTCAGTCTTTGTCACCCTCTCTGCCTGGTGCTTTCATGAGGCAAGATGCCATCCTGGAGAAGCCCACCTGGCAGGGATCCCAGTGCAACCTTCACCCAGTGGGTCAATGAACAAACAGGTGCTCGGAGCACCAGCTCTCGGGGATGGGTGCATCCTTTCAAAAACATCAGTGAGCTTGGGAGTAAATCCTTTTGCCAGGTGGCTTCTGGAGACGAGACCACAGCCCTGACCAGAAGTCTGATTTGTAGCCCGTGAGAGACCTCGCCAGTGTGGAAGAGCCTCGAAATGCAGACATTGCAACAAGTGGTGTCATGTCAAATCACTAACGTCGTTTGAGACACAGATTTGAGCTGATGCGATAATCGAATACATGGCCATAGCTCAACATGATAGCCCTTTTCAAATATTTCACCCTCCCGTGATAAGAAAGTATAGACTTAATTCTGTGGATTCTCCAAGAGCAAATACATGCTAATGAATGAACGTTATAGGAAATAAAACTGTACTCCAATACAAGTAGAATAAAAATAACTAAATCAAAAAAAGATTGTTATAGGGAATTAGCTAGAGGTAATTGAAAACACATGCTTTCTAAGCACTTGAGATTTCTGAAAATAGAGTAAACTTCCATGAAAAGCCAGGGGTTTTGTAAAACAAAGACTGATGCCTACCATGCAGTTCAACAAGGATCAAATCCTTACCCGCTGCTGTCACTGACCTTCGGTAAACCCTGGAAGGAATTCAGGGGGGGGAACAGGATGAAGTAGTCTGGTCTTTGGGCTGCATGGGCTCCTAGATAGTGAAGATGCATTTGGAAGGAAGGATTTCCGTGACCCCCAGATTCTTGCATCTTCCTATTCAGGGAAAAGCACTCAAGTCAATACCCTGAGAGGTCTGGTCTTTCCTGACCAGAAGTCATCTTTTACTGAGATGTATGCACGTTTTTCCCAGCCCTCCCAAAATTCCTAGGTATCCTGGCTCCTCCCCTGCATCTTGGGAGCAGTTTTTCAGAGCTGCTGAGAGGCCGTCTCCCAGGCTGTGCCCTCAGTGTGATTCCCGAGTAAAACTGAAACACAGAGGTCCCACGTCAGGCATTTTTTTTTTTTTTTTAATTTCAGGGAACCGTTTCTCCTCTAAGGATTGCAGGCAGAGGCGCAGCAACCAGCCTCAGAAACGCTCTGAGGTTTCCAAGTCTTGTGATCCAGGCTGGACTGGATCCTGTGCTCAAAACTGGAGACCCATCAGAGTTGCATGGAGACATTTTAGAAAATGCCACACTCTAAGCCTCCCCACCAGCGATGCTGATGTAGCAGGTTTGCAGTGAGGCTCTGGCTTGCATGTATTTTTTTTTTTTAATGATTTTTATTTTTTTCCATTATAGTTGGTTTACAGTCTTCTGTCAGTTTTCTACTGTACAGCAGCGTGACCCAGTCACACATATACAGACATTCTTTTTCTCACATTCTCCTCCATCACAAGTGACTAGATACAGTTCCCAGTGCTGTACAGCAGGATCCCATTGCTTATCCATTCCAAATGGCATTTGGCTTGCATGTATCTGACCAGTTCCTCCTCTCTCTCTTGGATGCAGTGCTTCTGAGGACTGATGTTGGCACTTTGGATTTTAAGTTCCCACATAAATGAGCACAACAGTTGTGGCTGATGCTCTATTGTTTCCAGGTTTTTTTTCCCCATATATATATATATATATATATATATTTTTTTTTTCCTACATCCATTGTTCCTTCCATTCAGGACAGAGTGGGCATGCAGAGATGTCAGACTGGGAATCTTCCTTGAAACAAATGTGCTAACAGACCCAGCAGATGTGGGGGACATATTCTTTTCATCACCTCAGCCAATAGAAACGCCCAGTTCTCTCTGTTTTCCATCAGCCCTCATCGAGGTGTCTTTTCAGACAATCTGCTTTTTTTTGCCAAGCATCAGTCAGGGAGATGAGGCGAGCTCATGTGTCCGCTCACCTCATAGACGTTCAGCGGTGTCGTTGGCACTGCAACAGTCATGAACAGAGGCACAGGGTCCATGCTCAGGGAGGCACAGAGAAGCTGCGATGTGAAAGCAGAAATCCACATGCCATGAGACAGGCAAACAGAATTGCCGAGGAGAAGGAGTGGTGAAGAGAGATGCAAGCAGCCCTTGGACCATATTAGAGCATCAAGATGTTAAAGGCATTTTGAGCTGTGAGGAAGGGTCTCAGGTGGGATACCATCATGGTTCAGAAACGTTAGGTTACTTGTGGTCCAGAAAGATGTGGTGTTTCATCGTAGCTGAAGAATTACATGTGAATAACTGGAATGTGGACAGCATGGAATAGTATGCTGCCATGAAAAAGAATGGAATCATACCACTTTCAACAACGTGGACGGACCAGATTCTTGGTGAAATAAGTCAGAGAAAGACAAATCCCAAATGTTAATACTTACCTATGGAACCTAAATAATGAAACAAGTGAAGGAATATAACAAAACAGAGGCACAGATAGAGAGAACAAACTAGTGGTGACCAGTGGGGAGAGGCAAAGGGGGAGGGGCAAGGTAAGGGAATTGGAGTAAGAGGTACAGACTAATATGTATCAAATAAATGAGCTATAGGGATATATTCTACAGCACAGGGAAGATAGCTACTATTTTGTAATTACTTTAAATGCAGTATAATCTATAAAAATATTGACTCACTCTGCTGTATACCCGAGAAAAATAGAATATAGTACATCAACTCTACTTCATTAAAAAGGTCCATTATTGTTTGAAAAGATTGCTAACAGACAAATCACTGACCTGTCCCCCTTCCTGGCCTTTCCCACTTTAACTCCTGTCCTAGAGGCCATGCATGATTTTATTGTTCCTTCAGGGATCGAGGGGAAGCTATGTGCTCTTTTATTGTTTAGAGGTAGTGCTTCTTGGTGTTAAAGCAATCCCCAAAATAAATGCAAAACCACAACCCGCCATCTCCTCAAGATCAGATGCTATTTGGTGGTGGTGGTGGTGATGGAGCGGTTAACCACAAGAACAGATTTCCGAAAACTCCAGAACATTTTAACTCCCATCTTATCACTGAAAATCTGTACCCTTTAAACAAAACCCTGAATCCCCCTACTCCCCAGCCCTGGGCCACCATCATTCCATTTCCTGCCCTCGCTGTCCCATTCATTCTGAACCAAGCCTTATTTTCTAATTTTTCTTGGCTCTTCTGTATAGTTTCTGGCTTTTTTTTTTTTTTTTTTTTTTTTTTTTTACAGTAATCTGCCTTTCTACCCATAGTCCTTAATTCCTTCAGTTTTTCCTTGCCTCCTTTTTGAACTCAGTGTCTATTAGACTGAAGAGGGCTGTGTCATGGTTTGTTCTTTCAGGGGGATTCTCTTGGTCTTTGAACTAGGAGTGGTTCCTCCACTTTTTCATTCTGCTTCTATTTCACTGACTCCATGAGTTTAGGAGAAACCGTCATCTACTGTGGTTGGAGGGCCATCATGACGTGTGTGCACCCCTCTGTAGCCTGTGAGGGATGGATGTTTTTGGTGTGGGGGCCGTTGCTATGTGGATACCTGCCGCTTCTTTCCTCCGTGTGTGCTGGCCAGTATCCCCTTGACAGGAGGTGACCAGAGCTGGCACGGGATGTTGCATGGGTCCTCCTGTTTGCTCTCTGGTTGTCACCACCCTATCAGGGGTGTTGTCTGCTCCCTCGTTGCTGGCATAGGAGCCTCCAGGTCTGTGTCTGATCTGCAGTGTAAGGTGGGCAGGGTTGAAGCATTCCCCCTTAGAAAGGGGCCCCTGAGTGTCCCCCCACTGGTGCTGTCCCCCGTGACTCTGCTCTGTGATGTCCCTGTCACCCCCTGTAGGGGCTCACAGAATACTGTTGGCCCTGCCCTGTAATGTGGGTCACGGGCCCCCATGTCCCCCAGGCATTGTTCTCGCCAGGCCCCTCACGCAGGTCCATGGAGGCCACATCCCAGGACCATAGTAGTCTCCCCCTGGACCTGCCGTGGTCACTCTGGAGGTGGCTCAGACCTACACCTTACTCGTCTGAAGCCTGAGAAGGGTCCTGTATCCAGAGCAGATGCTCCACAATGTCAGCCAAGCTCTTTAACACCTGAGGCTGCTCGGTGTCCTGACCGAGACCAACAGGAAAGGGCAGGTCGGGTTCGACTCCCCTCATACTGGGGACGTCCCACGTTCATGGAAACACACAGCTCCTTCGTACATAACATCCTCTCCTCAGGGGGCAGCCCTGCAAACGTGCCAAAGGAAGGGATCCCTCCTCGAAAGCTCTGTGCACTCGCATTGCCCCATCCCCACACCCAAGGCGTGAAGAAGCTGCCCCAGAACCTTCAAAGGCACAGCTGGGGGAGACAATTTGCATGCAATGGAAGAACGCAGTTCCCTTGTTCATTATTATTATCATTTGAATTTTTATTACAGTACAGTTGATTGACTGTGTGACATCAAGTTGTGTGGTACAGCAAAGTGACCGAATTGCACACATTTCCCTGTGCTGTACGGTAGGATCCCACTGCCTGGCCATTCCAAATATAAGAGTGTGCATCTAAAACACCCCCCAAATGCCTGTCCATCCCACTCCCTCCCCTCTCCCTCTTGGGAACCCCAAGTCTGCTCTTCCTGGCCATGATCAGTTTCTGTTTTGTTTGTTATTTTTTGATAGGATCATCGGTTCCATATTTTAGATTCCATGAATAAGTGATATCATACGGATTTGTCTTTTTCTTTCTGACTTCCTTCCCTCAATATGCGAGTCTCTAGATCCATCCATGTTGCTGTCAATGGCATTAGTTTGTCTTTTTTATGGCTAACATTCCATTGCATATACGGACCACATCTTCTTAATCCATTCGTCTGTCAGTGAATATTTTGGTGGTTTCCATGTCTTGGCTATTGTGAATAGTGCTGCTATGAACACAGGGGTGCATGTGTCTTTTTCGATGCAAGTTTTGTCTAAATAGATGCCCAGCAGTGGAATTGCTGGATCATATGGTAGGTCTATGTTTAATTTTCTGAGGTACCTCCATACTGTTTTCCATAGTGGTTGTACCAGTACAGTCCCACCAACAGTGTAGGAGGGTTCCCTTTGCTCCACACCCTCTCCAGCATTTGCTGTTTGTTGACTTCTTAATGATGGCCGTTCCGACCAGTGTGAGGTAGTACTTCGTTGTAGTGTTGATTTGCATTTCTCTAATAATTAGTGATATTGAGAAATTTTTCATATGCCTGTTGGCCATCCGTATGTCTTCTTGGGAGAAATATCTATTTAGGTATTCTGCCCATTTTTCAATTGTGTTGTTTGTTTTGTTGTTGTTGAGTTGGATGAGTTGTCTGCATATTTTTGAGATTAGGCCTTTGTCTGTGGCATTGTTGGCAAAGATTTTCTCCCATTCTGTGGGTTGGCTTTTTTTTTTTTGGTCTTTTGTCTTTTTAGGGCCACACCCACGGCATATGGAGGCTCCCAGGCTAGGGGACTAATCAGAGCTGTTGCTGCCGGCCTAAGCCAGAGCCACAACAACACCAGATCTGAGCCACATCTGCAACCAACACCACAGCTCATAGCAGTGCCAGATCCTTAACCCACTGAGCGAGGCCAGGGATCAAACTCACAACCTCCTGGTTCCTAGTCAGATTCATTTCTGCTGTGCCACAACAGGAAATCACTTTTCTTTTTTTTTTTTAATGATTTCCTTTGCTGTGCAAAAACTTTTGAATTTGATTAGGTCCCATTGGTTTATTTGTGTCTTTATTGTTATTATTCTAGGAGGTGGATCAGACAATATGTTGCTGTGATTTATGTCAAAGAGTGTTCTGCCTATGTTTTCCTCTAGAAGTTTTATACTGTCTGGCCTTATATTTAGGTCTCTAATCCATTTTGAGTTTGTTTTTGTATATGGTGTTAGTTAGTGTTCTACTTTCACTATTTTACATGTAGCTTTCCAGTTTTCCCAGCACCATTTATTGAAGAGATTATCTTTCTTCTACTGTATGTTCTTCTGTCCCCTTTTGTCATAGATTACTTGACCATAGGTACTTGGGTTTATATCTGGGCTTTCTATCCTGTTCCATTGGTCTATAATTCTGTTTTTGATCTAGTACCATATTGTTTTGATGACTGTAGCTTTGTAGTATTGTCTAAAGTCAGGAAGTTTGATTCCTCCATTTTCATTTTTCTTTTTCAATATGCTTTGGCTATTTGGGGTCTCATGTGTTTCCATATAAATTTTAAAATATTCTGTTCTATTTCTGTGGAGAATGTCTTTGGCAATTTGATAGGGATTTCACTGAATCTGTAGATTGCCTTGGGCAGTATAGTCATTTTGACAATATTGATTCTTCTAATCCAAGAGCCTGGTGTATCTTTTCATCCATTGTCTCTGATTTCTTTCATCAATGTTTTATAGTTTTCAGAGTATAAGTCTTTTGTGCCCTGGTTTTAATGAAAAGATTCCTGGCACTTTCACATAATCCCCAAGGGTTTGATAGAGTTGTTCAAAGTCCCACTCCTCAACCTTGCAAGATGAGCTCTTTGAAGCAACATGTTTGAGGCTCTTCCCCACGTGTTTCTGCACTGCTCCCATCCATGTGCTTTGAGTCTTGGGGTGGAGATTCACCTGTGTCCCGCATGCCTTTCTCCCCATAATTTACAGCAGTGATTCACACCAGAGGTGCAAATCCCCAGAGGAGGAGGAGGGGGACACCCAGTAAGTCACAAGGCCCCCATGGTGCTGTCTCCGGGCATGACACCAGCCTTGGGGGCATCTAAGTATCAGCCCCTCATGCTTCTTAGTCATCATCCTCCCCCCCCCTATTTTCCTCTTCCTCTGCCCAGGACCTCTTTTCTCCTCCTCTCTGCTTCTGAGCTGTATGTCAGAATCCTGGCCTCCCTCCCTGCATATCTACTCTGAGGATGCCAAGGATGCGATGGGCCCTCTGATTTAAAGCCACCTGCTGCTCACAGGATGAGTTGCAGGCATTAGCAGAGGAAACTGACAGGCACAGAGGATGGTTCCCCTGTTTTCAGACCGAGAGGTCCCTGCCCACACGAGCCAGCCCCTCTTCCCCAAACATGAAAGACGCTGAGACAAATACAAGCTCCATTAGCATTGCCATTGTGGCTCAGTGGGTTAAGAACCTAATTAGCAGCCATGAGGATGCGGGTTCAATCCCTGGCCTCACTCAGTGGATTAAGGATCCAGTGTTGCCATGAGCTTTGGTATAGGTCACAGATGCAGCTCAGATTTTGTGTTGCTGTGGCTGTGGCATAGGCCTCAGCTGCAGCTCTGATTTGACCCCCAACCGGGGAACTTCCATATGCTATAGGTGCAGCTCTAAAAAGAAAAGGAAAAAAAAAAAAAAAAAAAAGAACCCCATCCACACAAATGGTATCTCAACCATACAGAGGCTAAATTTGTCTTTTTCATAACAGAAGTGTGATTACCTGACCTATAAGTACGTCAGGGTTTGGAATTTTGCCAGGTTCTGCTTCAGGACAGAGCAGTGCCTTCAAAGGCACCTTGTTGGTGTAGGGCCTCGCCACGAAGGCGCACGTGACACGCAGATCCTGCCATGGAGCCCACGTGCAGTGAACCAAAGTGTAGATGTTCTCCCCTGGCCCTGACCGAAGTGGGATGTGCGAGGCTCGGGGTCTAGGCACAGACCTGGGGGCAGCAGCAGTTGGCAGCTCAGCAGATGTGCAGCTCTGGGTGCAACATCCAAGTCCAGGGCCTCAGCTGAGACTCAACACACATCATGCTCCTTTTCCCTCTTTCCATCCGTATATTCCCCTCTCATCCATCCTCACACAGGGGCGTGCTTTCCTACCTCATAAGTAGCTGATCTTATCACGGACACGGGGGACGTCTGATTCTGAACAAGGACGAGGCTGCACCTGGGGGAATGGACACGGGGGACGTCTGATTCTGATCAAGGACGAGGCTGCACCTGGGGGAATTTTGGAAATTCGTGGGGCCCTTTATAGCCGTTGCAATGAAGGGCAACCCTTCAGGCATTTCTGGGTGGGGTCAGTTGTGCAGGATATCCCAGGGGTCGGAGGTGGTGCCCAACAAAGAATCACCCACATCTTGAGTGATTTTCAAAAGCCTTACCAGATACCCCAGTAGGTAAAGAACATTTTCCCAAACACCTGAGTCTAGAACCCAACTATATTCTCCCTGTAAACTCAAATACTTCCCCCCCCCCCCCGCCGCAGTTTTAAAATGCCATTGGCAGCAACACAGATGCAACTAAAGATTCTCATACTAAGTGAAGCGATTCAGACAGAGAAAGACAAATACCATATGAGATCATTTCTCATCTAAAATAGTGCAATCTAAAATATGGCACAAATGAACCAATCTACAGAACAGAAACAGACTCACAGACATAGAGAACAGACTTGTGGTTGCCAAAGGGGAGGGAGTGGGATGGACGGGGCATTTGGGGTTAGTAGATGCAAGCTATTGCATCTAGAATGGATCAGCCATGAGGTCCTACTGTACAGGACAGGGAACTAGAGTCAGTCTCCTGGGATAGACCATGATGGGAGATACTACAAGAAGAAACGGAATGTATATGTATGCGACTGGGTCACTTTGCTGTGCAGTAGAGATTGGCACAATTATACTTTAATAAGAAATAAAATAATAATAAAATGTTTTTCTTCAGTCTAAACATCGTATAAGGACAAATAAGATGATGCTTTGTATTGTTTAGGATTTTACCGCATCTCAAGCATCATTTGGGAAAACCGTGTCACAGATAGGGACCTACTTGCCTTGTTGGAATCATCTTCACGCAGAGAGGAATTTCCATCTAGGACTGTGTTTCCTCTGGGTCAGGGCCCATTTCGTTCCATATTCCAGCAGGTGCATTTGAAACACTTCTCAAGAAGGCAACCTGAACTCCAACTGGGAAATAGCGGGATGTTTGTATTCTCCTCTTGGAGAGTCTGTAATTTTCTTGGCGTGTTATCTTTACTTTGTTTGCTGTTATTCCCCTTTGCCTCTAACTGCTGTCAAAGAAATCTTGTCTGTTGGAGTTCCCATTGTGGTTCAGCAGGTTAAGGACCTGACTAGTCTCCATGAGGATGTGGCTTTGATCCCTGGCCTCGCTCAGTGGGGTCAAGGATCCAGTGTTGCTGTGGCTGTGGCTGTGGAGTTAGCCGGGAGCTGCAGCTCTGATTCAACCCCTAGCCTGGGAACTTCCATATGCTACAGGTGCAGCCCTAAAAAGAAAAGGAAGAAAGAAAGGAAGGAAGAGAGGGACGGGAGAAATCTTGTCTGTTGGTCCTTATCTCAAATCTCGTTGTTTTCCTGGCACCTTCTGCTTTGTCCTCTTACCATTTCCTGCATTTTCGCTCAGCAACAGGGTCTCCTGTCCAACCCACACTTGTACATCTGAAGGAAGCAGGATCGTCCTTCCCCCCAGGCAATGGCAATCTTCATTTCTACATGGGAATGTAGAAACGTTCAGGAGAAACACTTTGCTAACTTTTCTCCTTGGCAGCATGGCCCCGGCATTAGACTGATTTCTGTTCCAACTGTGATTGTGGTAACTTAGATGATACAGGAATTTTATTTCAAGGTAGTAGAGAAGGCATTATGTTTGTTATGGGTATTGAAAAGGGAGCCTGGGGAGTTCCTGTTGGGGCTCAGCGGTAACAAATCTGACTAGTATCCCTGAGGACGCAGGTTCAATCCTGGCCTCTCAGTGAGTTAAGGATCCAGCATTGCCGTGAGCTGTGGTGTAGGTCGCAGACGTGGCTCAGATCCGGCATGACTGTGGCTGTGGCGTAGGCTGGCAGCTACAGCTCCAATTCAGCCGCTTGCCTGGGAACCTCCATATGCCATGAGCGTGGCCCTAAAAAGACAAAGAAAAGGGGGGTCCTGATTGGGGTGATGCCAAAGACCTCTGGGCACATGTATAAATGAAGGGCATATGAGTGGGAACTCACTCCCCACCCCCCAAGGGCTTGCTTACTCTGTTGAAAAGAAACATTTCTCAGTGGTACCTGCAGGAAGACAGGCCCACCCCCTGGCTGAAAGGGAGGTTCCAACTTGGGAGTGGGGGCGGCAGTGGGGCCACCTTGGCCACAGGTTATAGACTCATGCACAGATCTAGTTTCGGGTCTCTTCGTGCTCCTAAGGCTAAGCACACATGTCCAGCCAGTGGACACCCACTCAACCACGAAGGGTGGTTCTCAGGTTCTTGTCACACTTGTATGCAGTGATTTGTTCCCGGATATGGCTCTGCAACACAACCCATATTCTTGTTGGATATGGGGACAATGTCATGCTCATCCTTGCAACCTTGGACTTGAGCCCTGAAAACCACACGATGCTTCCAATGGGCCTGCACAATCATTGCATGGGTGGCGTTCCCATCATGGCTCAGCCGAAACAAATCGGACTAGCATTCATGAGGACACTGGTTCGATCCCTGGCCTCGCTCCATGGATTAAGGATCCAGAGCATTGCCGTGAGCTGTGGCGTAGGTCACAGACACTGCGGCTCAAGTCCCACGTTGCCATAGCTGGGGCGTAAGTTGGCAGCTGCAACTCTGATTCAACCCCTAGCCTGGGAACCTCCATATGCTGCAGGTGCCGCCCTAAAAAGACAGAAATAAATAAATAAGTAAATAAATTGTGTGTTTATCCCAAGGGTGAGTATGTGTCCATCTAGACTTCTCACGCCCTTCACTTGACTGATTTTTATGAGCCAGGAGAACCATCGTCACGCTGAAGTAATGTAATGATCAGAAACCTGCTTGGGGAGTTCCCGTCGTGGCGCAGTGGTTAACAAATCCGACTAGGAACCATGAGGTTTCGGGTTCGGTCCCTGCCCTTGCTCAGTGGGTTAATGATCCGGCGTTGCCGTGAGCTGTGGTGTAGGTTGCAGACGCGGCTCGGATCCCGCGTTGCTGTGGCTCTGGCGTAGGCCGGTGGCTACAGCTCCGATTCAACCCCTAGCCTGGGAACCTCCATATGCCGTGGGAGCGGTCCAAGAAATAGCAACAACAACAATAACAACAACAACAACAACAACAAAAAGACAAAAAAAATAATAATAATAAAAAAAGAAACCTGCTTGGGAACCATGGTAGTTCTAATTATGCTCCCTTCTTTGGGCAATTTTAGATGATACAGGAGGGGGACCGGGCAGGAATTATGTCATACCAAGGGTGGCTCTGTTTCCCTTATGCAGGCGTCCCCATCAGGCCATAAAGATGGTACCCCTTTGTGCATAGACAGGCTTCCTTTCCTACAGTCACACAGCATAATCGCAGGGTAAAAGGTACACTCCTGCAGGCTCTAATTTTGTATTTATGAAATTTTTATGGGTTCTCTAATAGAGACGATGCCTCAAGTTTAGCCAAGGTGTGAAAAATATTTTACAGCAGGGAGACGTCTCCGCCACGATTCTCTCAGATATGAGCGTAAACATAGAAATAGTCGGAACGGTTTCGGAAGAAAGACTTTCCACTCCTGGCCCTGCCGGGCTGTGCAATGAGGCACTTGGCTATGGATTATCCTATTTAATGCTTCTCAAACCGACTAGGGTGGAGCTCATTGTCCTTTTTATATATGAGGGGGACGGGGCCCAGGTGGGTGGCCCCAGTGCGAAGACATGATGGACAGGTCCAAGCCAGATTTTCCTGCTTCCGAAGACAGTTCTCTGCCAGCCTCTGCCCCTCTCTTACGGGACGTCCTTCTTTTGTTTTTCCCCTTCCCCATCCTCCCAGGCTTCCTTTTCCCAAATGGAACGTGTCCCATCGTTTTGGCTCGTCCCTCCAAGAACATGTTTCTCCATAGTCGAATTTAGCTGCTTTCCCTTGTCTGTCGTGGTTCACAAATGCTTCCCAGGATCTATAATAAGGATGCTTGTATTCCCATCTCTCTGCATATGGCACGTGGGACCTCCCGCCAATCAGGGCTCGCTTTGCATAATCAGTCGTCCTCCATAGAGATGAGGACTCATGCAGAGCGCAGCCCAGGGACGGCCAGCCTGAGTCCCCGTGGACCTTTTGTGCCAGCCACTGCCCTTCTGCTAGGGTGGGGCTCCCCTGTCCTTGTCATCGGAGAATGGGTGTCGCATGTTATCCGCCCCTCTCACAAGCCTGGTCCTCCCAACGCACGCCTTCTCTACCAAAATCCTACCCGGGAGAAATCCACTCTGTGGAGTTCCCTGCGAGCTCAGAGGGTTAAGGGCCCACTGCAGGTTAAGTTCTTGGTCGTGCTGCGGTGCAGGTGGCTGCTATGGCATGGGTTCGATCCATGGCCCAGGAACTTCTGCATGCTGTGTGAGTAGCCCCCCCCCAAAAAAAAAATCCACTATGTAGAATGCCAGGAGCCCGGAAACCCAAGCATTGCTCTTCAGCAGGTGTGTGAATGTGTGCATGGTTTTCCCTTCTATCCGGTCTTAACTTGCGCCTCGGTTGGGGTGGCTCGTGCTCAGAGTGTGGTCCTGAGACTGGCAGTGTAGCATCTCCTGGGAGCTGCTTACACTTGCAGATTATCCCTCCCTACCCCAAAGCCACAGAATCAGAACGTGTGGAGTGGGGCCAGCACCGAAGGGGTGAACAAGTCCTCGAAGTGATTCTGATGCCTGCGTGTGCCTGACAAGCAGGATGAATCTGGACCGGGGCAGCACACTAATCCATGCCCCAAATCCACCTGACTCCCATCTTGTACATAAAGTTTTATTGGAACGTGGCCACAAAAAAGACATCTCAGGGAGTTCTTGTCGTTGCTCAGAGGAAAGGAATCTGACTAGTATCCATGAGGATGCAGGTTTGATCCCTGGCCTCGCTCAGTGGCTTTAGGATCCGTCATTGCCGTGAGCTCTGGTGTAGGTCAAAGACACAGCTCGGATATGGTGTTGATGTGGCTGTGGTGTAGGCTGGCGGCTACAGCTCTGATTCAACCCGTAGCCTGGGAATTTCCCCATGCTTTGAGTGTGGCCCTAAAAAGCAAAACAAAGCAAAACAAAACTAAGATAGCCCTGTGAGGAATCTCTCACTGTGGCCTAAATAAAATATGTTATCCCAGCCTTAAAAAAAAAAAAAATTCCACTATGCCCAACAAAACTCCTGTTTCAATTTCAAAATCCATAGAAGCAAGGGCACAATTTCTCCTGAAAATGCACGTGACAAACTCAGACACAGGGTACTAACGGTGAGACACTGAAGACTAAATTTTGACTCACAAATGATTCACTGTTGGATTTTCTATTGTGCCGCAGTGGAAACAAACCCAACTAGTATCCATGAGGATGCCAGTTTGATCCCTGGAGTTGCTCACTCAGTTAAGGATCTGGCATTGCTGTGGCTATGGCGTAGGCTGACAGCCGCAGCTCTGATTTGACCCCTAGCCTGGGAACTTCCATATGCTGCAGATGCAGCCCTAAAAATCAAATAATAATAATAATAATAATTTACTGAGCCATTTCATTGAGATGGGTGCTTTGATTTGCCAGGGAAAAGAGTAATGCCATGGCATCTGTTAATAGCTCTGTGACGTTGCAATTACCCAGACCTAAGAACGCCATCCCAGGCCAGCGTATGGGTCACACGGCTGGGTCTGTGTGGTTACTCTGCCTGGCCACTGCTGACCACTTGTGGAATGACCTCCCTTAAGAATCACAGGGACAGCAGAAGAAATGAAAGCTGGGAGTTCCTGTCGTGGCTCAGTGATAACAAACCTGACTAGTATCCATGAGGATGCAGGTTTGATCCCTGACCTCGCTCACTGGGTTAAGGAGCCATCGTTGCCTTGAGCTGTGGTGTAGACCTGGCTCGGATCCCACGTTGCTGTGGCTGTGGTGTCGGCCGGCAGGTTCAGCTCTGGTTGGACCTCTAGCTTGGGAGCTTCCATATGCCGAGGGTGCAGCCCTAAAAAGGCAAGAATGATAGGAAGAGAGGGAGAAAGGAAGGAAGGAAGGAAGGAAGAAATGAAAGCAAACCAGAAACACACACTGATGACAACACCCTTTGTGGAAGCAGCTCTTGAGCATAGCTATGCAAAGATGATCTAGCTTCTTGAAAAGAAAAACAAATGCAGAAACATGCAACTGGCCACCTCTCAGACAGTTCCTTCTCCATTTCCTGCTCTTCCTTGACAAGGGATGCAGCAAGTCCTGGCATTCTCAGAGCCCGGCTCTCTCTCCTATTTCTGTTTCTGATCCTTCCTACCTTCTGGCTGCTAAGAGGATCCTGTGTTCCTGTGTCCAGTCCGGTGTCTCTGGAGGATCCTGTGTTCCCGTGTCCAGCCAGTGTCTCTGGAGGACTCCAAGACGGTACATCGGACATGACCCCATTTGATGCCTCAGAGGAATGTCAGCCTGAACAATGGCGCACACTGGATCCTCAGACCTCTCTCGTCTCCCTGGGCGTTGCTGCAGCCTGACCCTTCTGCGTTCTGTCTCCCTCAGGCCACACACGCTTATAGATCCAGGATTTGTGCTACTTGGGATTCAACCTGGACAGGATTTTCTCGCATTGCTCCCCTCCCAACCTGAAATGTACCATAAAGTCTTGCCTACTTGACTCTCAGAATGCCCCCCGTCTTGGGGCTGGCAGTGTGGCTACAAGAAGCAAGAAGAGGGAGACACACATTCAAGAAAAGAACTATGGATAGATGGCCAAAAAGAACCTGAAAAGGTGCTCAACACCACTCATTATTGGAGAAATGCAGATCAAATGTACAATGAGGTACCACCTCTCACCAGTCAGAATGGCCATCATTAAGGGAGGAAGTGGGATGGACGGGAGTTTGGGGTTCATAGATGCAAACTATTGCTTTTGGGGTGGATCAGCAATGAGATCCTGCTGTACAGCACGGGGAACTATATCTACTCAATTGCGATGGAGCACAATGGAGGATAATGTGAGAAAAAGGATATATATATATATGTATACATATATATACACACACACACACACACACACATACACACATATATACACATATATATAACTGGGTCACTTTCTGTACAGCAGAAATTGACAGAATACTGTAAATCAACTATAATGGAAAAAACAAAAATTTAAAAAAAATGAAAAACTATAAATTGACACAAAGATTAAAAAAAAAAATCTACAAACAATAAATGCTGGGGAGGGCATGGAGAAGAGAAAGCCTCTTACACTGTTGATGGGAATGTAAATTGGTACAACCACTATGAAAAAACAGTAAGGAGGGTCCCCAGAAAATGAAATATAGAACCACCGTAGGAGTCAGCAATCCCACTCCTGGGCACACATCCAGACAAAACTACAATTCAGAAACGTACATGCACCCCAGGGTTCATAGCAGCACTATTCACAATTAGCCAAGACCTGGAAGCCACCTCAAGGTCCGTCAACAGAGAAATGGATTAAGATGTGCTATCTCTATACAATGGAATATTATTCAGCCATAAAAAATAATGACATGTCATGTGCAGCAGCATGGGTGGACATGTTGCTAGAGATGCAGGAAGGCAGACAAATACCATATGACATCACTTATATGTGAAATCTGATTTTTAAAAAGACTCAAAGAAACTTATTTATAAAAGAGAAACAAACACAGATTTCACAACCAATCTTGTGGTTACCACGGGTAAAACCATGTGGGGAGGAAGAACTGCGATGGTGAGAGTAACATCTACACAGGACCATATAAAAGAGATGATTAATGAGCACCTGCTGTAGAGCACAGGGAAATCTACTCAAGAGTCTGTAATAACCTATATGGGGAAAAAAGAATGGAGATATATATATACACACACACATATATATATATGACTGACTCACTTTGCTGTACACCTGAAACTAATGCAACATTGTAAGTCAACTATACTTCAAAGAAATTAAATTTAAAAAAAGAAAGAAAAAGAAAGGACCCCCAATACCTCTGTGATTCTTCAGTGTGACACCTTTTTGTCCCATGCCTCCTCTCTGGATATGAGGACAGAAAAAAAAAATCCCTTTGCTTCTGCTCTGTCTGTTGAAACTAACAAAGTGCCACAAATGCATGGGAAAGATTGGTTCACTTAAAGCAGTGGTTCTCAATCACAGACAGTTTTGTTCCCCAGGGAACGTTTGTGGATTCTAAAAAATAGGACAAACTAGTGAAACACAAAGGAAGGAGTTCCTGTCGTGGCTCAGGGGAAATGAATCTGACTAGTATCCATGAGGATGCAGGTTTGATCCCTGGCCTCGCTCAGTGGGTTTAGGATCCAGTGTTGCTGTGAGCTGTAGTGTAGGTCACAGACACGGCTTGGATCTGGCGTTACTGTGGCTGTGGTGTAGACCAGCAGCTGCAGCTCCAATTCAGCCCCTAGCCTGGGAACCTTCATGTGCCATGGGTACAGCCCTAAAAAGACCAAACAAATAAATAAAAAACAAAATAACAAACAGGAAAGAAGCATACTCACAGATCTAGAGGACAAATGAGTGGCGATCAGTGGGGGGAGGGGGGACATAATGGGGGAGGGGAGTAAGAGGTACAAACTCTTAGGTATAAAATAACCTACAGGATATATTGTATACCACGCAGAATAAAGCCAATATTTTATCATAACTACAGATGGAGTGTAACCTTTGAAAGTGTGACTCTCTGATTGTACACCTGCATCTTATGTGATACTGTCAGGCAACTTATGAAAAGATGCCTTTGCATCTTTTCACAGGTGAAAAAAGAATACAAAATAAATAAACATCCCACCATGCCCAGGAGAGCCCCACACAATAAGGAATCATCTGGGCACCATTCTTTGTCCCTTCAACAGGCCCCCTGAGGTTGGATGGGCAGAAACAATGATCCCCCCCCCTTGGAAGCTATGGAAATTCACCTGCTGCAAAGTTCCGTGCATTTTCTGAGACGTCAATGCTTCGAAGAGGGTTCCACCTTTGTGCTCCCTTCCCTGAGAACTTCAGTCACATGGATCAGCTCAAAACCTAAGAGCTGTCATATGACGGAAATCTCTCCTGAGTACCTGCCGTGGTCTCTATACACACGTGTGCACTGCCCTCCAGCTGTGAGTGTGCAAACCTTTCTTTTCTTTTTTTCTTTTTAGGGCCACACCTGCAGCATATGGAGGCTCCCAGGCTACGGGTTGAGTGGGAGTTGTAGCTGCCAGCCTATGCCACAGCCAGAGCAACACAGGATCCGAGCCACACATGCGACCTACCCCATAGCTCCCATCAGCACTAGATCCTTAACCCACTGAGCGAGGCCAGTGATCGAACCCAAGTCCTCCTGGATGCTAATTGGGTTCTTACTGCTGAGCCATAACAGGAACTCCATGAACCTTTCTTTCAGCTCTCAGGCCCCCTGACGGTCTAGGGGTTAGGACTCAGTGCTTTGCTCTCAGCTCACAGCGTTCATTCCTCAATGCTCATGTATGCGTTGCTAATCCTGGAGCATTTGGGATCAGCTCATCCTCTCAAGCAGCTCCCTACTTTTCTCTACTTCAGGTCACATCAAAACGGTTGCCAAGAGGGAGAGGGAGGGAGTGGGATGGACAGGGAGTCTGGGGTTAGTAGATGCACTGTGACATTTAGAATGGGTAAGCAATGAGGTCCTACAGTACAGCACAGGGAACTCTACTCTATCCAGTCTCTTGGGATAGAACAGGATAGAAGATAGTTTGAGAAAAAGAATGTGTGTGTGTGTGTGTGTGTGTGTGAGGCTGGGTCACTTTGTTGTACAGCAGAAATTGACACAATGCTGTAAATCAACTACACTTTTTTTAAAAAAGACATGGGAAAATGCAAAAAGAATGATCAATGAAGAAATATGAATTTTAATATTGAAATAATGAGAACATTCCCCCACAGTTAATTCTCACCAATATCACAAAGATATCACACAAAAAGAGGCATCACTGTTATTTACCTCCAAGCCATGGCTCTACAAAGTAGCATGAAGGGTCATTCAAGTTTCTGATCAGCTGCCTGGTGCAGACTGTTCATCTGTGGTCCTCAGACAGCTCCCCCTCTTTTTCTTATCTCTTAGCATGTAAATTCCTCAGCAGCATGAAACAGGGTTGTGCTGTTTGCTTCCCCAGCAAAGAAAAGCATCAGACGTGGAGATATATAAACCTTTTGTCAAGACTTTAGGATTTATCCTGTCCCTAGGAGAGAAATTCAAGATAAGGTTGGAGTCCCATAAAGCAGTCTTCAAAAAAGGGCCACAGTTCTCCTGCCATGCCTGAATCTCCTTTCTTCTCCTGCTTCCTTCCACTGGCTCACAGGCAAACCCCCTGGTGGTGTTGAGGGTGAGGGTGTGATGTCGTTGTTGCCTAAACACTGAAAAACCTGTTTCCTCTTTGCTTCCTCTTCCTCTCCATTTTCCACTCCCCTTCTGTATTTCCCTGCCTGTTCTCTCCTCCAGTCTCCTGATTGGTTGAGGTATAAATAGCTCAGTAACCTGCTCCCTCCTTCAGTCTCCTGATTGGTTGAGGTATAATGGCTTGAGGTATAATGGCTCATCAGCCTGTTCCCTCCTCCAGTCTCCTGATTGGTTGAGGTATAATGGCTCATCAGCCTGTTCCCTCCTCCAGCCTCCTGATTGGTTGAGGTATAAATGGCTCATGGTTCATCAGCCTGTTCCTCCTCCAGTCTCTTGATTGGTTGGCTAGAGTTTGCAGCCTCCTGCTTGTGGTTAAAAGATAGTTTCTGACAAGCATCAAGAATATTGCCTGGGACATGGAAGCAACCTAAATGTCCATCAACAGAGGAGTGGATAAAGCAGATGTGGTACATATACACAGTGGAATATTACTCAGCCATAAAAAGCAATGAAATAATGGCATTTGCAGCAACATGGATGGACCTAGAAATTATCATGCTAAGTGAAGTTAGACAGTGAGATACAAACATCATATGCCATCACTTATACGTGGAACCTAAGAAAAGGATACAGTGAACTTCTTTGTAGAAAAGAAACTGACTCACAGACTTTGAGAAACTTATGGTTACCAAAGGAGACAGGTGGTGGGGGGGGATGGGCTGGGTGTTTGGGATGATAATGTTGTAAAATTGGGTTGGGATGATGGTTGTACAACTATAAATACAATAAAATTCATTGAGTTAAAAAAAAGACTATCTTCTGGGTTTCCACTGACACAGGAGAAGGGGCAGAGAGCTCATACTTACCTTCAGTTCCGTTTCATGGCCCCCAGGTGACCTTGGGGAGGTCCCTGCCCACCAACTGTACCCTCCTTACTTGGTCCCCTATCTGGGATCTGCTTCCATTGACTCTGGCGTTGAAACTAAGAGCACAGACTCTGGGGCCACACCACGCATACGCCTCACCCCCTGCATGCTCTTCAGCAACTTACTCAAATCCTCCAGGGCTCGGCGTGCTCATCTGTGAAATGGGGGCAGTGGTCCTTCCTTCAGTGGCCAGCATTCCGAGACTCCTTTTACCGAAGAGGGAAGCGGAGCATCTGGAGGGCGGGGGCAGGTGTTACTAAAAGCGGGGTCTGGCTGCTCACCACTGGAAAGGTAACAGTGGAGAGACAAAGTTGGTAGGAAATGGAAAGTTGCTTTATGCAGGAAGCTTGCAATGTGGGGAGTGGGTGGACGCATGTCCAAAGGCCAATGCCCCATTCCTGATCAGGGGGCAAGAACTTATAAAGGGGACGTTCAGGGCCGAACAGGCAGAGGGAGGGGGCTGCGTGCAGAGTGGCACGGGCCACTCTGGCGGTCCTCTTGACACGGGTCATGGCTGGTCTAACCAGCATCCTCTTGATTGTTTTAAGCACAGTTGGTCTTCAGTTCCAGGGTTGGTTTGCTCCCATTTCCTTGAGGCCAGCTCTCAGAATAGTGGCAGCCGATGCCACGCCTACAGTCTGGTCATCAAGCCGTAAACATCTCCCATCTGGTGGGGGTTTCAGTCGCTGCAAAATGGTGCAAAGGATGTGGCTCAGAATATCATCTGCATAGCCCTTGATGAGGAACTAAAGGTCCTTGACTTGCTTAAGGACTAAACTATTGTTATTATGTCCCATTAGACTGCTTTCCTTTGCTTCTGCATTTTCTCACTGCACTGCTTAAACTTACTCTTTGAGTAAAGTTTTTCCACAGGCAAAAAGCAGACAAGGACCTGGGATTGGGGACGGACCATAATGTCCTGCCCTGTTTCCATTGGAGGGTCTCATCTCAGCTTTGTGCTTGGTGTGAAAGGGTCTATTCTCTCACGCTCTCAGCACCTCCATTTCCCACCTGTCCAGGGGGTGTGATCGTTGCCTTCATCTTTTGATCACAGTGGGGGCTGGTGGGCTTTGTAAACTGATGATGTGATGCACAGACTAATTACCCTGGTTGTCCAGAGCAATATATACACAAAGACACCTGCACGCAGTCCAGCCCCAGGTCCTCGGTCCTGGTTATGGCTAATCATCCATCTGGGGACAAGGAGAGCCTACCTCAGTGATCCCCGGGGTTGCTGTCACTGCCTTTAACACTTTGTTCTGACCGCCACATTCTTTCCTTCGCCGGCCATGCCCCCTCCCAGGAGGCCACCGAGTCTTTCTCTTCCCTCGGTTAGAAACCAAGTTCACCACCAGGAGGTGAATTAATTGTAGCCACAGAAATTAATTATGAAATTAATTGTGAAGACGTGCCCATCAACCTACAAGGGGAGGTGATTCAGAACCCGGTCTCTTCTATATTTTAGAAAAAAAGGCCCCTTGGCTGGACAACAGACATGGAAGGAACTTTGTAAATCAACGATAGTTTAATTTAAGAAAGAAAGAAAGAAAGAAAGAGGAAGAAAGGAAGAAAGGAAGAAAGAAAGAGAAAGAAAGAAAGAAAGAAAGAAAGAAAGAAAGAAAGAAAGAAAGAAAGAAAGAAAGAGAAAGAAAGAAAGAGAAAGAAAGAAAGAGAAAGGAAGAAAGAAAGAAAGAAAGAAAGAAAGAAAAGGGGACCCTTCGGGAAATGGAACATGCCCAAGCCCAGCAGGGAGTCAGCTAGCTCTCCGGGAGAAAACCGCCTGTCCTAAGGCACAAAGCCCAGGGCAGGTGGCCTCATCACCTTATTTTTGGGGAAAAAGCGATGTATATCAACGACGACCTTCCCCACCGGCCAGCAAGGTCCTTTCCTCGCTCTTCCCCCATCCCACCCTTCCTCAGGCCCCACCTTGGCCCCGCCAGCGGGAATGGGTTCCCCATGGGAGGGCAACCCCACAGTTCCTTGGGTTGATGGCAGAGCTTCTTGGGGTTGCTTCCCCGAGAGAAACGTGGGCTGGGACCGTGTGACGATCTGGGACACCAGAGTTGGCCACGTAACCGAGGGGTGCCTTTTTAAACCCTTGGCGTGGGTGGATGCTGGCCTCAAAGGCAGCGTGTACATAGGGCTCTTTGCGGAGACGTGCCACCGGGAAGGAAATAAAACATGGGCGGAGAGCACTTCCTAGTCCTTCTCCTCGCTGCAGAGTGGGATGACATTACTTTAGGCTCTGGATAGTCCACCTGCGGGGGCCTCACCAAACAAGACTTGTATCCTGGGATCAAACCGCAGGTCTGTGCCTGTGATGGTCCCGTCAGCAGGCCGGCCCCGACCTCCCCGAGTCAGCTCAGGGCTGGAGGGCAGGGGCCTCGAGGAGGCTCTGGCAAGGAGCGGACTTCCCCCTCTTCCTTCCCTACCCGCAGCCCTGGAGGTTCTTGGCAAGAGCCAGGGCCCTCTCGCCCTGTGGTTTTAGGCAAGTCTGTGCTGTGAACGAGAACGGACTCTGGTCCTTGCTCAACAGCCCGTGTAACTGACCCCCAGAACCGCTTGATTTGTGGGTATCCATTAGCCACAGTGAGAGCCAGGCTGGCCATCCCTGTCCTGGGAGCCGAATTATCAGAGGCTTGTTGGCTGAACTGGATGAAATTTAGTGCCACCAAAATTAATGGGATGCTGTCAGAGCATCCTTCACCGAATAGTGGACAATCAAGTTCAAGTGGTCAGAAGCGGGGACTCTGATAGAGGAGAAAAGAAAGATTTTTAAGAGTTTGCAGGGGCGTGTCAGGTGAACAAATACTTGGCCTTTCTCCCTATGGCCCAGAGCCCATTTTTAAATATAATAACAAAATACCTGAAAGAGCTAACGTGAGGAACGGTTAGGTATAGTGGCTATTTTCTTTTATTTTTCCTCCGGTGAGAATGAAGACTGTTCCCTCATTAGAAAAGACTTAGTACCATTTGGTAGCATCAGGAAAGAAGATTCTAATAATTTGAAGGGCATTATCTAACCTTTTCAAAGGCAGAGTGGGGAAGATTTTTTTCTGTTTCGATGTAGACCAGAAACAAAAAAGCTTAATCAACTCTCTGGCTCTTTTGGGATACCAGACCTGTGTTTTGCATATGCGATTTGTACAAAACATACTCCTTCCTGTTGAATTCCAGTTTGTCAATGACGCAACTTTTTAAACTAAGTACCTTCTCTCTGTTAGGATTTTGGAGGCTTTACCAAAATAATACATCCCTCGTCTTGTGCACCGCACTTCAAAATAGGTATCCATTTCATCTTCTTGAGAAGCTAATTAAGATATAAAGAGTTATCCTGGGAGTTCCTGTTGTGGCTCAGGTGTGTAACACACCTGATTAGGATTCGTGAAGATGCGAGTTCCTTCCCTGGCCTCACTCACTGGGTTGAGGATCCACGGTTGCCGTGGGCTGTGGTGTAGGTCACAGACACAGCTCGGATCTGGCATTGCTGTGGCTGTGCTGTAGGCCGGGAGCTCCAGATCTGATTCAACCCCTCGCCTGGAAACTTCCATATGCCACATGTGCGGACCTGACAAAAAAAAAAAAAAAAAAAAAAATTATTGCTAAAGTCATATTAATGGATAGACTCTACATAATTCGTGTATCATAGTTTTAAGGCCTAATTTGTTTACAATCTTCGATGGAATAGGGATACTGTTTTTTAAAAATCAATCACGTTCAATTTCTATTTCTTTCTTCCTAAGACGTTTTTAAAGAAGAAATACCTAAAAGTCTGATGCTGTTTATCCCAAGATTAGTTTGATGGCCAATTGTCCTAGTCATCTTTTTGCTTTGTAATGTGTTTGAACATATAGAAATAAAGCCCTGAAGAAAATCTTCCAACCAGGTCTTAAATATCTAGAGGTCATTACATCTCAAAATCCCTAACTTATTTATTTTGCAAGTTTACCAAGTGTGTTTTGAATTCTTTCTAAAAGAATTTAGTCTCTTTGAACCACTAAAACTATCACCTCACAAGTCCATAATGCCTCAACATCCATCAGAATCAAATATCAAATAAGAATCAATATCAAATCAATCAATAAGAATCAATGTCAAATCAAATAAGAATCAAATATCCATGAGGACACAGGTTCACTCCCTGGCCCTGCTCAGTGGGTTAAGGAACCGGCATTGCCACAAGCTATGGTGTAGGTCAAAGACGTGGCTCGGATCTTGTGTTGCTGTGGCTGTGGTGTAGGCTGGCAGCTGTAGCTCCGATTCAACCCCTAGCCTGGGAACCTCCAGATGCCTTGGATGCAGCCCTAAAAATAAAAGACAAAAAGAGCGAAAAAAAATAGAAAAAAAAAAAAAGAATTGTTGTGAACTGAAGATCTGTTTTTATAGAAGCAAGGATAATGGTTAGCAGCTAACTACATGTCATATCGCCAAGTCATCTGTTTTATATCTTGTTTTAGCCACATCAAGTGATCCCTTGGAGATTACTCCATAATTACATTCCTGAGACGCTTCATTTTTTTTTAAATGTTTGTATGGCATTTTATTGAATGGGCAGACCATAATTTTCTTGGCCATTAGTCTATTGGTGGACATTTAAATAATTTCCAAACTTTTTTATTGCTGTATCCCATGAACCAGAAGCAAACTGTTTTCATTACTGTTGCTTTAAAATATGATTTCATATCTCTGAGGCATCATTTTCTCTCTACATTAAATTTCTCTTCCTGAATTATACTGACTTTTTTGCCTTTTTTTTTTTTTTTTTTTTTCTCTCCCTCTTGGGAACCTTGGAAGCAGCTTGTCTACTTCAGACAAAATCTGATTATCTTTTTCTCAAGTGTGAACATGGACATGTATTAATGATGAAAAATAGAATGTTTTCTACCCTGATCCTCCCTTTCTGGGAGACTCTGCCTTGTAGTCCCCTGGCTACAATAGCTGCAAGAATGGAATGACGCCAGCTGATGAGCTGTGCACACACGACTATCATAGAAGCGTGACCATCCATGCCACTGACACCAGGGTCCAAGAAACGGTGAAGTACGGCAGATTTCTCATCTCAGCCATAGTCTTCTCCCCAAACCAAACTGGGGTCTGCTCACCCACACGCCGCCACAAAGCCTACCTTCTGACCCCGGGGCATAGTGAAGGAAAGATGGTGTTTATTGCAGGCACCGAGCAAGGAGAAGGGGTAGCTGGTGCTTCAGAGACCTGAACTACCCCTATGGTTTTCTGGGAAGGGCGTTTAAAGCCAGGGTGAGGGAGGGGGTGGTTGTGGAGTGTCATCAGCTGATGGGCCTTCTTCTGATTGGTTGATGGTGGGGTCATCAGGTATCAACATCATCCGCCTTCTGCTTCCAACCCGTCTGGATTCTGTGTGGTCTTAAGTTAACTTCTTCCGCCTGGTGGGGGGTTCAGTGCTTGCAAAACCGCTCCAAGGACATGGCCCAGAATATTCTCTTTAGTTCTTGAAGAGGAATGAAAGGCCCTTGATTTTGTTGAATGGCCAAACTATCATTATTGCGGCTTGCTGTTTCCCTTTGTTTCCACATGTTCTCACCTCTCTGATTGAATTTGCCCTTTGGAACATGGGAAAGGCCTTTGAGGCTAAAGCTCTTCTATAAACAAGAGGCAGGCAGAGGACACTGCTGGTGGGGGAGCTGTCCCTGGAAGTCCCCACAGGGTCCTGCTTGGTTCCAGTTTCAATACTTTCATCTCGTTCGCAACATAGAGAATGGTATTGATCATCATATCACTTAGCTTCCTGATGCGACAGAATAAAGCCACATAAGCTGGAGTGGCTCATGGTAACACACAGCCATTGCTCACAGTCTCTGGGGATTGGGAGCCTTGCCGGGGCTGAAGTGGGTATTTATGGTATGGCATCTGGGATGGCATTCATCTGCAGGCTTGAGTGGGGCTGGAACATCTGCCTGCAAGACACGTCACTTGCATGGCTGTTGGCTGGAGGTCACAGTTCCTTAGCGTCGTGGAGAAGGACTTGGTTGCTCAGCATGCCACCTGCTCCACAGGGCTGCTTGAGTGTCCTTGCATGGCAGCTGCTGGCTTTCTTCAGCATGAGTGAGGCAAGACCTATGGATCCACAGAAACCATGATGCATTTTATGACCTAACCTTGGGAGTCATGCACCATCACCCTATAAACAGTAGTACTCTATTGTCCTCGATACAGTGTAGCAAAGAATTATATACGTGTGTGAATGGCAGGGAGCAGGGATTGTTGGGAGCTCTTTAGAGCAGCTACTGCCATGATGAGGAACTGATACTTTCAGTTCTCACTCTGGAGCCAGTGACAGATGATGTTTCACCCATTTTCAATTGCATATGGCCCAGTGAGTTCTTTTTATAATTTGGTGCCACCAGCTATATGGGCAATGCAGTTAAGAACGTGGTCAAAATCCCCTTAAGGTTACTCTGACATCAGTCTCTTCGTTCATCAAGGTCTCCTTTTAGCATCCTGCATCTCCTTTGTAGCCTCCTTCTTTTAAACACTTCACAATTTCATTCCCTCCACACCCTCTACAGTGAGTTCCTCATTGAGGTTGAAAATTATTTCGCTAAACCAGAAGAGTTCAGATTGTTTCTGTCAAAGGCACCAGAGAGTCTACCATCTGCTATGTACTCACCAGGGCTACATGGTGAATATTTCCAACAGTCTGGAGGAATCCTGCCTTTTCACTGGGCACATTGCCTCCGTTTAGAAGATCACTCCTTTGTTCCAGAAAACTCGGATGGAGTGGATAACGTTGGGATGATTGAGTGATATGCTTCTTGTCCTTTTTCATCACTCTCTCTTTCCCCCTTCCCTCCCTCTATCTTCCTCCTCTTCTTCCTCTCTCTCTCTGTCTGTCTTCTTTTGTCTTAGATTCCAAACATACACATAGCAGTATATAACTCAAAAAGAACTGGATGCTCCCATGATTCTGACAGCTAGCTGTAAAGTGCAAAATAGAACATGTTTTAAAGTGATTTCTTTACTCAGTTCTGTATGCGCTAAGTAGGAGGGTCAAGACAGTTTACAATTTAAAACAAGGTGATGAAGGAGGGACCATAGTGGCCAGGAAACTTTGGAGCTCTCTTTTTTTTATTCATTCTTCCCCATCCATAATTGAATGGCTCTTAAGAAATAATGTTAGTCCTAATAGCAGCACTCATTGAAAATGACGGCTCATCAATACCTGCGCACACCTGCACATGCCCACGCACACACACACTCTCTCTCGGAAAGTCATTAAAACAAACCCATCATCAATTTCCATTCCTCAGGCATCTCTAATGATATAAAAAGTGTCCCATTTGACAGGCAATAATAGCCTTCCGTCCAGGGCTTTCTTATGGTCCAGAAAGCCGGCACTCACTCACGCAATGAATAAGACATTGACTTGGGACTGCTAATGATGTTGAATGGCTGTGCTTTGCTTCTCTTCGGAGAGGTTATGGCGGCAATTAGCTTGACCATTCAGCTGGTCTAGATGCCTCACAGTTGAAAGCTGGCTAGATTGTCTGAACATCAGTTTTCTTTCAGGGTTGCACTGGAAAGCCCCAAAGCAACACTGCAACCCTGTGGAGGGGAAGAGGAAAGCCCCATTTCAAGGACAGAGACCAACCGTGGGGACCTTCTCACCCTGTTTTCTGCGAGGACTCAGAGTCCCTATGTGTCCGTTTTTGACTTTCTAGGCCCTCTGATCCCTTTAAGTCATTTTCCTATTTATTCAAGAAGTCACCTTAAAAAGAGGTGGGCAGGAGTTCCCGTGGTGGCTCAGTGGGTGGCGAGCCTAACGAGTATCTATGAGGATGCTGGTTCCATCCCTGGCCTCGCTAAGTGGGTTAATAACCCATCGTTGCCATGAGCTGTGGTGTAGGTCACAGAGGTGGCTCGGATCCTGCATTGCTGTAGCTGTAGTGTAGGCTGGAAACTGCAGCTCCGATTCAACCCCCCGCCTGGGAACCTCCATAGGGCATGGGTGCAGTCCTGGAAAAAAAAAATATACAATAAAGTTGTGGACAGACAATTCTTTGCCTGTGTGGCAAGCAGAGGTTGTGATGGCCTTTCTCCTGGGCTATCTTTTCAAGGATATGTGATCAAGTGCAATTTCATGTGTGCAACAAATTTCAGTGAAACCAAACAAACTGGAATGTCAGAGCTTGTAGCAGAGAAAGATTTACTGGAGGGCCAAGCAAGGAGAATGAGTAGCTTGTGCTCAAGAAAACCCCAAACTCCCTGAAGGTTTCTGGGGGAGGAGTCTTTTATAGGCAACATTTGGGGTGAGGGCTGCAGGGGTGTGGCTTTCTTCTGATTGGCTGATGGTGAGGTCATAGGATGGGGCTCTGCCTGAAGGTACCATCCTCTGCCTGGGTTGGGGGCTTTAGTTCTTGCAGAAGCTCTCCAAGGTAGTGGCATCTAGTGTTAGGCTGAGGCAGCACCAGGACCTGCCCCTAGGCTCCACTATTGTGTCTTGACGGCTCCTGCCTGGTCTCTGCATCCCCTCCCTTCCCTGAGAAGCACCTGTTTGAACCCGCCCTTTGGTATTCAGGGAAGATCCTAAGGCTGAAGCCTTTATGCTGCAAGTAAGAAATTGAGAAGAGGAAAAGGATTTTGTGCCCAGGAGGCCCACCACAGGGTCCTGCTGGGTTTCAGATGTTTGTATAGCCAACAGCCATTGGGAGCCAGAGGTAGGATCTCCTCTAAAGCAAACGGCAGGCTTGCTCTGTTTATTGCTTCGTATGCCCGCCCCTTGACGAAGATAATGTCTTCCTGGAGAGGATCCTTTGCAGGCAGGCTTGTAGCCCATTAGCAGTGCCAGCTTGTTCCCTAAGCACAGGCTTCTCTCCTGGGTCACAATTCACTGTGTACCCACGCGAGAGCCCTCTTCCTGTTCCCTGTGGGAGCCAGCCCCAACACTGCCACTCTGCGTCCTGTTGTCCCTGGGAGAACAAGCAGAGTCTTGTCTCTGACCTGGGAGTCTCTTGTCTTCTGCCATCCTCTGTGAGGCTCTAGTAGGCACACCCGTTGGACCAGAATGGTAAAATCTGAGGTCCTTCGTGGTTCTTTTTTTTTTTTTAAAAGATTTTTATTTTTTTCCATTATAGCTGGATTTCACTGTTCTGCCAATTTTCTACTGCACAGCAAAGTGACTGAGTTATATGTATCTATACATTCTTTTTCTCACATTAGCCTCCATCATGCTCCATCATAAGGGACTAGACATAGTTCCTAGTGCTGAACATCAGGATCTCATTGCTTATCCATTCCAAAGGCCATCATTTGCACCTATGAACCCCAGACTCCCAGTCCATCCCACTCCCTCCCCCTACCCCTGGGCAACCACAGGTCTGTTCTCCAAGTCCATGATTTTCTTTTCTGTGGAAAGGTTCATTTGTGCCATATATGAGATTCTAAATATACGTGATATGCTAAGGTGTTTCTCTTTCTCTTTCTGACATCCTTCATCCTTCATGCTTCTGAACAAAGCATGGCAACTGAAGTACAAGGAGTGATGCAACGACGTGCATCCTCCATGAAGCAAAGTATGCTCTTTCAATCCACTTCTGTAGAGGAAGAAGCATGTCCTGTAGCAGCTAGGATCTTCCCTGGGGTCACTCCTCACCTAACGTGTCACGCTTTGTTCAGCTGATGCTGGCAAAGCCCCCTAGTTCCCGGTGAGGCAGCAGAGGGTGGGGACAGTGGCCGAGAAAGCAGTAGATAGAATTAGGCCAGAGGAAGGCTCGAAAGTCCATATCCACTCGGGAGCACGTGGTATCCAACAGCGTTTTTAAGGTCCAGACAATTTCACCTTTTTCCTAACCAGTACAGAGGTTTCTGGGGCTTAAAACTGCCCATTTCCATCATCCACCATTAATTTGGTTGCTATTCCTCTGATGACTTTAAAAAAAAAAAAAAAAAAAAAAGCACAACCTGAAAGTTGAGAGGTAAGTTTTATTTGGGATGAAATGAGAACTTAAGCCAGGGAGACAGCATCTCAGAGAGTCCTGAGAAACTGCTCTGAGGAGGTAAGGGGAAAGCTAGGGTCTATGAGTTTTTGCAACAAGGGGAAGATGGTAGGAACAAAAAATTTACAGGAAACCAGATTTACAGAAAAAGATTTATAGAAAACCAGTTTCTATGGGAAGATGTAAAGGTCTGGGCTTCCTGGAATCACTCCTTTGATATGCATCTCAGCTCTGGGCCAGGATTATTTTTTTCCTGAGTTCCCTCAGGGCTCCCCAGCTCATCCTTGGGAGTGGAAGTGGCTGCAGTGACCGATGACTGTGACATCCTTGATTTTGCCCACTAACTACAGCCCAGGAGGCAGCATTTCAGACAGCTCTGAAATACTTCCCCCAAGAGGAAAGGGTTGATATCAAGACAGACATCAGAACAGTGAAGGGAGAGGTGCCTGCTAGTGACGGAGAGGTGACGGTCACTACTGGTCACAAACATCAGTCCTCATTGAAGGATTTTAGTGTTTTTCTAGGTATGAGGTGATGCAAGAATGAGATGCATAAAATCTTCTCAAAAAATAAATGACGATCTGAAGACCTGTTTTTCCTGTTTTCCCAGAGCTCAGAGTGCCTCACTCCAGGTCTCCACCCTGAGCTCTGCAGGTCGGCAGCTGCAGCAGCTCATGATGTAACCCACAGCGAGGCTGATGGCAGGTGCCAAACTCCAGTTCACACCTGCTAACAGTCTTCCCTGTCCAGCATTGCCACATTCTGAATGGGCATTCCTCACGAGCTTGAGCAATAACATCATGCTGCCCAACGTGTAGAAAACGCCCGTCTGCTTCAAAGCTTATAAATGGAGCTTTCCCCAAGCGTGTGGCCGTAACTACAGAGATAATCTGCTTGAATCTGATGATTAAAATCAGAGGAAACAATCTACCCATAACTATGAAATAAGTTCAAGGATCAAAGACAGTTAGTCTTGAGGAGAAGCCCCTTAATGACCATACTATTCTCAGCCAATTAGAAATTATGTTCCAAGCCTTGGTCTCAGGTACTGATGCTCTGAATACCAGCAAACTGCATAAAAGTGTTTCAGGGGAAAATAGGGACCGGCAGGGACGTTATAGGAGTATGTAGCAGAGGAAAAATAAGGTTCCCCCTTTTGCTTCCCGGTTCTCTTGTGAGACCCCAGTGAAACGAGTTTAACAAGAGAAAAACACACAGATGTTCATGATGTGTCCTGCTCGCATCCCTGTGGGGGGAGCCCAGGGGAGGTGAGCAGTCCCCCAGGAAGCCTTTGGTGAAGACGAGATGGCATGTGGGCCCCTTTGGGGCGAGTAAGTGGCTCTTAGGAGAGGTGACGGAGCCCACACGGGAACAGACAGGAGGGGTGACGGTCTGTGATGGTCTGGCTGGGTGTGGTGGGGGCTGCTCCGCGGTGTCTGTATCCATCTACCTTGCACATGTAGGTGACATCATCCCTACACACCTCTGCTGTGATGCGAGGCAGACCTGCCTGATGAGGACACTTCCCGGGAGGGGCTGAGGGCACCTGAGTTCCTTTGGGAGCACCCTCTCTGGGCGGATAAAGGGGAGTGCAGACAAACTTCCCCCTGTTTGCTGGTTTTCAAGTGCCCACAGCTCAAAAAACCAGGTGGCTTATTTTGGGGTGACATGTCCTGAACCCCTTTGGTCACATTGTGGGGTGACACATCCTCAACCCCTATGGTCACATCTTTGGGGGACACGTCCTGAACCCCTAGTCACATCTTGGGGTGACACGTCCTCAACCCCTATGGTCACATCTTGGGGGGACACGTCCTGAACCCCTGCAATCACACCTTAGGGTAACATGTCCCGAACCCCTATAGTCATATGTTGGGGTAACATGTCCTCAATCCCCACAGTCACATCTTGGGGTGACACATCCTGAACCCCTAAATCACATCTTGGGGTGGCACTCTGCTCCCCTTCCGTTGCATCCTTTGGCGTATTTCCCACCCTAATTCCACAGCATCTTAGAAAAGAATAATATTCCACAGCACAAAAAACACAACCCCGTGATGATAAGAGACCATGAAATGGGGAGGTTCTCTCCAACCCTGAGGCGTACTTTCTGTTTCTTCCCGGCTCTCTAATGAAAAGGGTTTGGCATGCAGTGCATTTTGCTGGGTGAGCTTTGCCATCAAGCTCAAAGCCACCCATGGGAGATATGGTTCCTCTTATGTCCAGACACCTGCCCCAAGTCCAAAGGGCACATGCTGGTCTGAGGCCAGAGCGAGGCGTTGCTCATGCTCTTGTCATAATTACACATTGCGTTCTGTTGCTGTGCTCTAGCCATCATTTTACGTTGCATTTCATTCTAGGCTCTTCACGTTTCTCAAGACACGTTGGCGGATTCTCGAATGGATGTTGGAGCAGCCATCACGTCATTGCCAAGCTCCGTCTCACTGAGAGGCCCACACAGAAACGAGGTAAAGTGCGAAAATTGACCATGACATGGTGACAGACCCTTGTCGTAATTGTCCAGTGTGACTCCGAGAGGCGTTGGGGGGGAGGGAGAGAGGGAGAAGGTATGTAACAGGTTGCCGTCGACTTCATGAGCAGGAGTAGATGGTGTGTGTGTGGGGGGGGTGGTTTCCGAGATGCTGAGGAACCAGTCCTCACCCAAGGAATGTAATTGGATGCAGGCTCCAAAGAAAAGCAGCAGGAAACGGGGCACGGGTGGGCAGGTGAGGGATGCCCCATGCACGGGTGGGCAGGTGAGGGTTACCCTATGTTTAGTAGGTCTGATTCCTTAATCTGGTGTCTGGAGGAGACGCGTACATCATCCCACCTTGTTTGGAAGGTTGCATAGACTCCAGGCGTCAAAGAACAGCGTGAGCTCTTTACAATCTGAGTGCTGCCTTTGGACGGCAGGACTGCCAGGGCAGGTGGGCGCTGCCACAGAGAAAACGGGTGAGGGTCTGGACCTGATAACAGCAAGCGTCCCCTGGAGCTCACCTCATTCTTTCCTTCCCTTTTGCTTCTTTCCTGTGGCTCTTCACTTCTTTCTTTCTCTTTTTTTTGCATCTGAGCAACTGCCGGGCGTTTCCGTCAGAGAAGCTGCGTCAGCTTCATATGGTGTGTCTTGTACAGACAGACTGTTCTGGATGTGGGATTCATGCTATTAGTGATAAATGCTGGAGTTCCTGTGGTGGCTCAGTGGGTGAAGAACCCAACATAGTGTCCATGAGGATGTGGGATAAAGATCCAGGGTTGCCTCAACCTTTGGTGTAGGTTGCAGATGTGGCTCAGATCTGGCGTTGCCATGGCTGCAATGAAGGCCAACAGCTGCAGCTCTGATGGGACCCCGAGCCTGGGAAGCTCCTTATGCTGCAGGTGCCACCATGAAAGCAAAACAAAACAAAAAATACCTTGTATGTTTCTCTGCATAGTGTCTGTTTCTGCATCAAGATTTTGAACTCTAAGACCCAGGCACTGAGTTCATCTCTTTCACTGGCATGTGCCTGGGGCCAGGCATTTAAACTGGCACATAGTAGATGGGCAATAAATAATTACTGAAGAAGACAATGACAAGTTAAGGGGCCTTGAGTGGACTCGATGAATAGCCTGTGCCATAGATGTTACAGGTGTTGGAAAAGGAGGGGACAGGGAAGCCGTATGTTCATGGAGGTGATGGGATCAGGTTGAAACTCTCAAGGAGGGGTGGGGTCAGGTTGAAACTCTCAAGGAGGGATGGGGTTTGTGAAGAACGTGGCATATTCTGGTTCCAAGTGGACAGGAAACAGTCCCATTAATCTGAGACAGAGACACATATAGTGCGTAAGACACCAGAGCCATACAAACACCTGGCTTTAAACGCCGTATCTGTTCATCACAGAGGCTGCTCCCCATTCAGTCACTACATATAAAACGTCTTCCTTACAAAATTGCAAGGGTTCTGTATTTGGTTGCGGGGGTGGTCAGGGGAAGGAGTGATGGAAGCATAGTAAGATGCAAGTGCTTGACATCTTGATCATTTCTCATTCCAAGTTAATCTATGGAGGGAAAACAAGTCAAAACACGAGTTTGAGGAGTTCCCTGGTGGCTCAGCAGGTTAAGGATCTGGCGTGGTCACTGCCATAGTGCAGGTTCCCTCCCTGGCCTGGGAACCTGCACACACCTTAGGCACGGTCCACCGAAAACAAACAAATAAACAAACAAACAAAACAACCCCAAAACACGCTACAAGTTTGTAACATTAAGTCGAGAAAGTGAAATTTTTGTGACAGTCAAGTTATCTAATGAGTATGGTTTCAACTCTAATCTAATCTAGTTATCTAATCTAATCTAATCAAGTTATCTAATGAGTATGGTTTTATGTGAAGATGCATTCAACCTAACTGATGTCTGTAAGGTTGGAACTTATGCCGTGAAGGTGCAAGAAGCGCAATTTCTATGAACATGAAAAACATTCAGAAGGGAAATGGAATTTGAAGAGGAATGTTCACACATCGAAATGGAAAATTGCTTGGAAATGCACCTCTAAGTAGTAAGGAAATTAGTTAGTGAGTTTTCTTACCCACATGCAAAGCATTTGCAGAATGGAGGAATCTTCCAAGCAAAACAAAACCACAGGTAACACAACGTCATTTGATTTACCAATGTAAGCAGGTGCCTAGAAAGAATGGACTGCCTGTAAAGTTAGCTCATAGTGACTGTAAGAGGCACTTATTTAACTGTTTGAGTTATCATGGGTTGAATCAGATCAAACCGGAAATAATGAATTACCATCTGATAAAATGTGCACATTGGGGAGTTCCCATTGTGGCTCAGTGGGTTGAGAACCAGACTAGTATACCAAGAGGATTCGGGTTTGATCCCTGATCTCGCCCAGTGGGCTAAGGATTTGGCATTGCCGTGAGCTGTGGCGTAGTTCACAGATGCGGCTCGGATCTGGCATTGCTGTGGCTGTGGTGTAGGCTGGCTGCACCTCCAATTCAACCCCTAGCCTGGGAACTTCTATGTGCTACAGGTGTGGTGGTAAAAGGAAATGAACAACAAAAAAGTTCACATTGGTGGAAGAAAGTCTGGCATGCATCTATGAGAGGGGGGTTAAACATGGTTGTTCGTGGCAATCATTAAAGTATAGTGGCATGCGGAGTCCCAGAACCCTGGTGAGTGTTTATGGAAGACTGGGTAAAACCAGGTTACAACAAGCAGCTCTTGAGTCTTGCTTTGGATCTGTCTCTCTGTATCTCGCCCATCCTTGCATGTCTCTGCCATGCGTGCTCACAGAGACGAATTCTCAGATATTCCTGGTGTTGCTGGAAACCAGGGGCACACACACCAGCTGGCACACTCTTTTTTTCCCCTCTGGAGTTTGCAGCGATTAAGCAATAACCTGACAAAAACATTGTTAGCGAAAGTCAGGGTAACTGGAACAGCACAGGGAGAGCAAAGCCATCAAGCAGGACTTTGACAGCCTGTCAGGAAGCACGTCTGTATCACTGCTGATGAGGAAATAACTTCCTGAATTCACACTCAGACTCATGAATGGATGAGAGAGGATCTGTAGGACCAGGGAAATGAACAAGTGATGCTTTTCGCTTTGGGGACAGATGCTGGTGGTACTGATGCTGTAGAAAGGTCTGCTTCCCTAATATCCCTGTCCTCTCAGGTCTGGGGAGGCAGTTTCTAGAAGTGTCCCAGGAAGAGAATATAATTCCAGGAGGATGCCAGTGCCGCCTGGGGGGACCTGTGTCTGCACAATCCAGTGGGGACAAGCAGCATAACACACAAAGGACGTACCTGCCCCTTGTCCCAGTGTTACAAGGAAGAAGCCCCAATTAGAGGGGAGCAGATTTCCCAAAGGTGATTTTACACAAATGCATTTGTGAAACCTCTCCTTGAGGGCACCTAAATTGCCCCCAACCAGACACAATTCAGTCCTGAATCCTACATGGAAAATTGAATCATGTGCTAACCCATGCGTCACTTAAGTATTCACTAACGGAAAAATATCACCACTCGCAGCCATGGCCAAATGGTGGCCTGGTGGTTAGGGATCCTGTGCAGCTTCCCCAGGCTCTGGGAATCCAGAACCCACTAGATCTCTCCTCTCATGGTCTGCTGAGGGGGTGGGCTGATGATCTCTGTGGGGCCGGGGGCAGCTCTTTTTGGAAGAGATGCATGTGTACTTTCTAGCAGGGGAGACATCGTGAGAAATTAACTAATTCCGATAAGGTAAACTCGAACTCCTGATGAACCAACCAGATCTTGTGGTTTGCAAATGCTAGCGAATCTCATTCCACATAATGTTATGGAGCTCAGGTTCATTTACTCACAGTTGAAAGCCACTACTCAAAAGATGTGTGTTGGTAAGAAAGAGAAGCTTGCTTTATTCAGGAGGCTGGCAATGTGAGGAGAAGGGGGACTCATGTCCAAAAGCCAACTCCCACCCTGCTGATTGGGGGCAAGAGCTTTCAAAGGGGAGTTTGGGGGGAGTGAATGGGCAGAGGAAGGGGGCTCCGTGCAGAGCAGCGCAGTCAGCTCTGACAGTCCTTGTGACATGGGTCATGGGTGGTCAGACCAGCAGTTCATCTTGATTGTCTTCAGCGCAGTTCCTCTTCAGCTCCTGGGTCAGTTTGTTCCCATGTCCTCGAGGCCAGTTCTCAGAATAGTGGCAGCTGATGTCCCAGCTCCCATCTGGTCATCACCCAGTTAACGTCTTCCACCTGCTGGGGTTTCCGTCTATATAAAACAGCACGAAGGACGTGGCTCAAAATATGACCTGCAGCCCTGGAGGAGGAGCCAAAGCTCTGTGACTTTGCCAGAAGACTCAGCTGTTACGACTGGGTCTGGTTTGACTGCTTTCCTTTACTTCTGCATTTTCTCTCATCTCTGATTAAATTTATCCTTTGACTAAAGCTTTTCTGTACACAAGGGGCAGCCAGAACATGGGAGGGGAGGGGGGGGTTCAGTGCCAGGAAGGTTCCATAGCACCTGCTCAGTTACAGTAACACAGAGAACATCCATTCGTTAAGGTTCTTTCAGATGACACTGTTAAAGATGACCAGACCGCTGTTTGTGGGTTCCTAGGCTGGCTCTTGTGTTTTAGCATCTGGGACACCAGGGGAAGGCCAGTCCTGGGGCAGAAGACATCACCACGTATGCTACAAAAGCTCCGATGTGTTTTAAAACGTGCCTGGTGCCTGGGGATGGAGTTGTAGTGTTCCAGGCAGGGTCGCAGAGAAGAAAACAGAGATGGGGTCTGAAATTCCTTGCCTGGCACAGAGGCAGCAACATCCAGTACCCCTGTGTTCCCACAAACTACATGCACATTTTTTTTATTTGTTTTTTTTTTAGGGCCATACCTGCAGCATATGGAGGTTCCCAGGCTAGGGGTCAAATTCAAGCTGCAGCTGCCAGCCTACACCACAGCCACAGCAATGCCAGACCCTTAACCCACTGAGTCAGGCCAGGGATCAAATCCGGGTCCTCATGGATACTAGTCAGGTTCATTACTGCTGAGCCACAATGGGAACTTCCTACATGCATATTTCTAACAGTCTGTAGAGCCTAAACCTTGTCTTAGGTGGTACAGATGTGATGTGGCTTTATGGTCCCCGGAAAGCTTCTCTGCATCATTGATAAGAAATAAGGCTCTTGCAGAAAGGACTTTTCTAAGTGGTTCTGCCTAGTGATGTGCCAGGTCCAGGCAGTTGTCTTGCAGGTGGGACTCCACCTGCCCAGGTGTCCGTCTGTGCCACTCCTAGAGTGGAACTTGACATGGTAACGTTTGAGGCGATGCTCTGCCCTGGCCAGGATGTCCTGCGCATTGCCATCTGTTTAAGCAGCCTGGTTTCGGCACTAGATGCCAGCAGCATCCCCCAACCTCCAGCCCTTGTGGAAACCAAAAATATCCCAGGCTTACTGAGTGTCCTGAGAACCACTTCCCTGCAGGAATTCTCTCCCTGGGACACTATATAGCGGATGCAAAGGAGCCATGGGGAATTGTGAGACTTACCCCCTGCAGAAGGACTTCTGGGGGCTCGAAGACATGCCTTTTCTATTCCTGCAACCAAGTCAAAAGCCTCATCAGGAATCCAGAGGCAGGCAGCTCCGTCACCTCACGTTTAACCTCCAGGGGGCTTCCAGCCTTCTTTGCTCACACGTCAGGACCTGCATCTCTCAAGCCTGGAAGGAAGAGCGCATTGGGAATGCTGTGTGCAGGCTCATCCCGAGGAGAGCACCACCTGACACGGAATCATGGCAGAGGAATCCTAAAACAGGGCCTGTGATGGGTGACCCCCAGCCTCTCGGGTGCAGAGACACATCTCTCCAGAACGAGCCAAACTGGCATCACCCGGACATGTGGCAGCCAGACCCAGAACGCAGTGGGTGAATGCATGGCCTCCTTCCCCAGGAGGTCACAGGGCAATGCCCCCTTCCGTCCTTGTGGGAGGGGTGTGTGTGTGTGTGAAGCTTGAATGGATATTTCTTCTCAATGAATATTACGTCTTTTCTATTTGGATTTTCATTGTTGCTGTTGTTCTTGGTGATTGGTGGTGGTTGTGGTGGTGGGGTGTGTGTGTGTGTGTGTGCGTGTGTGTGTGTGTGTGTGTGCGCACATCCTTCTCAAATGAGACACGTGGTTGGATCCATTTGTCCTCATTAATGGAGTCCCACGCCTACAACAACATGCTACAGGTTGCTGTCTTGCCCTTGATGTCAGGGCAGCACCGTGGCGCCCTTGAAGCTGCAGGGCTTTGGGGTCAAGTGGTGGTGCTAAGCCCGCTGCAGGGGCGGCTGCCCTGCCGGGGATCTGAGCTCAGATTCCGATGGCAGGTATCTGAATGGGGCACGAGGGAGCCTGGTCGGGGGTGATGGAGTTCCCTGCGCCCCGCCCCCCGCTAGGTGTGGGCCCCCCAGGCCCAGCCATCACGCCTTTGGCGCCCCCATGGCCCTTCAGAACTGCTGCCTCCCCCCCACACCCGTTCTCAGCAATGCAGTTCCCTCCCCCGTCACCTCTTCCTGGCTGACCCCTCCCCCCACCCAGGGCAGGGAGCGAATGTCCCCAGGGCCCTTTGTTTGTGCCATTGCTTTGCTTTCCTTCCGCGGCAGAGCACAGGTCGTCTTTTGTAGCATGCTCGGAATTGCTGAAATTCCCAACATTCACGAGGAAGATAGATCACAGCTTCCCGCGTCACCCAGAAAGGCCGGCCCAGAGCCTGGGAATCCGCCGGCGTCCTAAATGGACCTGCTGTTGGGCTGCCGCTCCCCCGCCCCCCCGGCCCCCTCCCTGCTCAGCGCTGTCCCTAAAAATAGCGGCTAATTAGCGTGGCCACAATGCACGCTCTTATGCGCGCGGGGTGTATTTTCGTCCAGCCGGAGCCAGTGTGGCCCGCTCTGGGTGCGGTGGCTTTTCCAGTTTGGTATTCCGAGAGCTAAGTCGCGGCTCGGTGGCAGGCTCTCCTGCATTGGGACCGACGCCGTCTGCATAACCAATGAGGCTTTCCCGGCTTCAGCAAATACACAGTGATTAACGTGAGACCCCGGCTGAAGCCGCCAGCTCTCCCCGCTTTTAAACCAACACCACTGTTTTCCTCTAACCCTTCCTTTGTCAGCTCTGTTGCAAATTGCCTTTTTTTAAAAAATTCCTCTCCTCACCACCCTCTGAGTTTAAAACCTGGAAGGGGTCCCCAGCCAAGTCAGAAGCCCCCAACCTGAGGACCGCTCCCTCTGGGGAGGCTGCCTTCAGCAGGAAGGATGCAAAGGACGCCCTGCTCCCTGCTCCTGATCCTTACAGAGGCAAACGCTTCAGAGGGGGCGGGATCACACATCACCTCCGCCCATGGCAAGCCCCCAGGCCCCCTGTTCCTTCCAGGCTGGTGGAGGTGCACAGGGGAGCAGGGACAGGGTTCATCTCCTGAAATCAATGAAGTGCCGCCGCAGGGTGAGTGCTGGCCTTCGGCCCCGGGCCAAGGTCCCCGGTGGATCTGCATCCCACTTCTGGTGGTTCATCTCCACTGGCCCCTTAGAAAGCAGACACAGTCCTGTTCGTGAGGTGTGGGTCCCGTTGCAGATAAAGGGCGTTTTCAGCCTTACCTTTGCTGCCCCCTTAGCTTTGACCCTTTGCAGAGTGAGCATTTCAGGGAGAAAAGGCGACAAAAAGGCAGAGGCTGTGAGCATCTCTGATGCTCACAGCCTCTGCCTTCTTTCTCATTTGGGCTCATTACAATATGCCCAACGCGTATTTTCCCTGCTTCAGATGCTTTTCAAAATGGATGTTTTTTGGGAGAAGTATTCTTCCTGCCATGGGAGATGGGTATCCCTCGCAACCACAGCAGGTGATCGATCAAGGCCCCTCTCGAGGTCTGGAAATGGTTCTCATTTAGAAGGAAAGCCAAGGCTTTTTACAGCCACCTGTGGAAATGGACCCCATTCCTTGTTTTCGCGTTGGTGTGAGAGTTACCATTAAATAGGGAACCTGCTCTGAAGGCTTAAAAAGGAAATTACCATATCCAGTCTGTCATCCAACCCAGGACTGTGTCTTGGGGCTTTTTCGGTTTTGTTGCTGTGTTTCTTTGTTGCCTTTCTCCCGCCCCCAAAGGATTTGCGGTAACCCCCATCAAGATGACTTCAATGGAAACATTGTGTCAAGGGCATAGGGAGGAGGGGATGTGAAAAACAGGTTAACCAAGAAGGTCAGATTGTCCTCTTAACTCTGCTGGGTCAGGGACAAAAAGAGACAGGAGAGAGAAATTATTCGTATTTTCATTATCAGTGAATTTGCAGAACTCTGAGTGACCCCTCATACCTGGGGTATTTTTGACTGTTCCTAGTGCTGGGAACACGGTTTGCTTCCTTGATTTCTTCAGTTGGGAAGGGTGTTACGTAGGATGTTTCTGATACTTTGCATACACTGTCAAGAATACCCGCACGTTCCCCAGACTAAATTTTGTAGAGTTGACTTATTCTGACGTGAGGCTCTCCAGGTGCCTAGGGCTTGTTACTGGTTTCTTCTTCCGGTGTATCTTCTCCTGTGGACTCTCCTAATATAAGCCAAGAAGACAGTAACATTGTATACAAATGAGAATTCAGGCAACATACACACCTTCTGGGACTCCAAACCAAATCTGGTCACATAAGAGGGATGTATGTCCTTACCCATGGCTTATTTTTTTTTTTTTTTTTAAAGAAATGGAAGCTAAAGCCAGACATAAGCTATTTACATCTCACCAAGTTGAATGGACACCCAGCCGTTGAAGGAGGTTCAAACAGCCAGCAAAACATGCATATGTGAAGAGCTGGCCCCTTAAGAATTCAGAGCAAATAAAACGACATGGGTCAGGGTTCTGGAAGTGTCAGCTCAAAGCAAATGAGTATATTTCCTTTCTTTCTTTCTTTCTTTCTTTCTTTCTTTCTTTCTTTCTTTCTTTCTTTCTTTCTTTCTTTCTTTCTTTTCTTTTTTTTCTTCTTTTTTTTTATTTTTTTGTCTTTTTGCCATTTCTTGGGCCGCCCTCGCGGCATATGGAGGTTCCCAGGCTAGGGGTTCAATCGGAGCTGTAGCTGCCAGCCTACAGCACAGCCACAGCAACGCAGGATCAGAGCCACTTCTGCGACCTACACCACAGCTCACGCCAACGCCGGATCCTTAACCCCCTGAGCAAGGCCAGGGATTGAACCCGCAACCTCATGGTTCCTAGTCGGATTCGTTAACCACTGCACCACGATGGGAACTTCATAATGACGATATTTCCATGGAGGCGTTCTCAGACAGGGAACTTTACAAAGCCATGAATGTAGTTATAAAAACCTCCTGTGTGCAGTACGCTCTGCGGTCATGCAGTGCCTTCCCACACGTCACTCCTCTCCTCCGACGGTTCTGAGTGGCCCCCGTAAAGAAGGCAGACTCTGTTTCCCCCCTTCCTTGCATTGTGCAGAGAGAAATCGGACGGAATATTGAGATGGCTGGCTGAAGCATCGTAGATACTGAAGGAACAGAGGGAGACTGGAAATCTCAGAGAAGAAATGTGATTCTGTATTTCCTCCCTCCCCCTCCCCACCCCCCCGCCCCCGTTTGGGAGGAAAATCAGCCCCTTGGTGGTGATACAGCAATATTTGCAAAACACTCAACATAACCAAAAATTCACAGATTCTCCCTCATTCGTGGTGTGTAGGTTTTCTATCCACAGGCAGAGCTCCTACCCAAACGTGTACCCAGCACAGTGTAAAGAGACAAACGTGCAGACCCCACAATCTGCTTATGATTTTTTATTGCCTTTTTTTTTTGCATTTAAAAAAATTAAAGTATGGTTGACTTACAATATTCTGTTACTTTTGGGTGAGCAGCAAGCTGAACCAGTGGCACATATACACACAAATACACACATCCATTCTTCTCCAGATTCTTTTCCCTTATAGGTTATTGCACAAGTATTGAGTAGAGGTCCCTGTGCCATGCGGGAGATCCTTGCTAGTTACCTATTTTATTCATTTTTTAAACGTTTTATGCAAGTGTGGTTAATTTACAAGGCAGTGATCATTTCTGCTATACAACCAAGGGACCCAGTCACACATATACACATCACCATTCTCTCTCAGAGTCTTGAACCCAAGGATATATTCAGAGAGGTCTGCAAAGAGTAATTGTCAACACCATTTACTGAGCGCTATTTATATTTGGGAAAGGTGAAAAGGCCCCCCCAAAAGGAACGCTTTAGTGCGTCGTGGGCTCGTTTTGTGTTAAAATATCATAGATAGGTATTCAGTTATATTCTCAAATAACGATTCAAGGAGTTCCTACTGCGGCACAGTGGGATCAGCAACATCTCGGACGCATTGGGACTCAGGTTTGATTCCTGGCCTGGCAGAGCAGATGAAGGATCTGGCTTTGCCGGCGGGGCAGTGTAGGTCACAACTGTGCCTCAAAATTGATCCCTGATCCGGGAACTCCATATGTTGGGGGTGGGAGGGGAGAAAAAAAAAGATTCATGAGGTGGGAAACTGTACAAGATGTAAAGTGAAAATACTGCAAGTTATGAAAATTATGAAATGGTACATCAAGCATCTGTTCCCAAAGTGTAGAATTGCCTGGAGGACTTGCTTCAAGGGCAGGGGGTGGGAGAGGGCTGACTCCACCTGCCTCCAGAGCTCTGGGATCTGTAGGTCTGGGGCAGGAACCAGGCATGCGCACTCTAGAACCAGGCATGTGTGCTCTGTCCTGTCCCCCGGTGATGCTGTTGCTGCTGGTTCAGGGGCATGAACCAGGCGTGTGTACTCTGTCTAGTCCCCAAGTGATGCTTGTGCTGTGGTCCAGGGGCAGGAACCAGACATGTGCACTCTGCCCAGGGGATGCTTATGCTGCTGGTCCAGGACCCTCCCTGATTTAGATAAATGTATACCCAGAGTGTTAACAAAGACACCTTTCCTAATAGGGCAGAGCTTGTCAGCGCTGGCTGGCAACTGGAGTCCACGGGGATCTCTCAAAAAACATCAGTGTCCAGTGGGACTAGGAAGTGGTACAGCCACTATCAAAAAGCATTTGGCGTTTCCTTGGTCAGTTAAAAATGGCATCACCAATATGTAAAATCTTTAAGAAAAAAAAGGATGCAAATGAACTTTATGCACAACAGAAACAGACTCACAGACTTTGAAAAATTTATGGTTATAAAAGGGAAGAGGTGATGGGGCGGGAGGGATGGACTGGGGGTGTGGGATTGGCACATGCACCCTGAGGTCTATGGAATGACTGGCCAACGGGGACCTGCTGTCCAGCACAGGGCACTCTACCCATATTCTGTGATAACCTATGTGGGGAAAGAGTCTGCGAGAGAATGGATGCGTGGACATGTATAATGGAATCACCGGCTGTACAGCAGAAACACTCATCATCTTGTAAATTAACTATACGGCAAAAAACCTTAAAAAAGAAGAGAGAGAAATAAATACAATCACGACGTGGCCTCATAATGCCACTCCTGGACATGTATCCAGAAGAAATAAAAACAGGTGTTCCAACCAACATGCACAAACGCATTTCACAGCAGAGCAGCTCACGGGCGTGAAAAAGTGAAAAGAACCGGATGTCTATCAAGAGTTTAGAAGCCGTATGTGGTCTGTGTTCCCAATGGAACAGTAGGAGTAGAGCATCAGTGTGAGCCTTGTGGATGAATCTTGACAATATTAGGCTCAGGAAAGAAGCCAGAACCCAAAGCCACATTCTGTAGGATTCTGCTTATGGGAAATGTCCAGCATAGGCAAATCCTTAGAGACAGAAAGCAGACATACAGTTACTGGGGGCTGGGGGCAGGGGGGAATGGGAAGTGACTGCCTAAGGGTACAGGGTTTCTTTGGGGGCAATAAACATGTTTGGCAATGGAGGAAGGGTGATGGTTGTACGACCCTGTGAACATCCTAGAAGCTCCGGGATTGTCCATTTGAACTTGGTGAAATTTATGTTACATGAATTCAATAAAAGATAGTCCAGACAGCAGCTGAGAACATCTGATTTGTGGAAAGAGGCTCTTTTGGAAGCTTCTGGGATGATTCTAAGGTGTATCTCGATTTGACAGAAGGCTACATCCCCATGGTGGACCCCCAGACCTACTGAGTCAGCCTCTACCTTTTAGCCACATCCTCATCATTGACCCCCAGACCTGCTGAGTCAGCATCTACCTTTTAGCAGTATCCTCTACGGATTGGAGCTTCCAAAGCATGGGAGAGCTTGCACAGCCTTTCCAATACAGTGCTTCATGGAACTGGTGTGCCAAAAGCTATTCAACTCCTGAGACAAAGGGTTTCTGTCACCCAAGGGGTCTCAGAAGTGCTGGTGGGAAGAAAGTGGATCATGTTCTTATCCTTTGGTGCCTCTGCATTGAGAACCTCCGGCATCTGACTCCTCTCCATGAGCATCTCAGGGTTTGATAGGCATTCATATCTCAACGCTCAGATCTGGCGTTGCTATGGCTGCAACCGCAGCTCCGATTCAACTCCTAGCCTGAGAATTTCCATATGCCACAAGTGTGGCCCTAAAAATCAATCAATCAGTCAGTCCATAAAAGGAAGGACCACCTTACCTGTGATGGGTGCTCATCTTCTACCGGGATAATCTAGAAGTTGCCGCATCTCCAGGACCTGCTCCATCCCGTAAAACTTCAGAAACTACCCTGAAAGTCGTAAAACTTCCAGAGTCAGCCTACCTTCGAGGATCTAAAGAGACTGAGTGAGACGTGGTAGGTGTAGATGAGCCACAGACTTCCCTGAAACCCGAGTCTTTAAAAGGACAGAAAATGTGGAAGTCGGGGGAGGGGGGCAGGATTTTCTTGCAACGTGGCTTTTTGTCTTTGGCCTTAAGCCAAGAAGACTCCCTGGAAACGTCAGCCCCACCGTCAAGTTGACGTAGAAAGGTGAGATGGTGTCCCCATCCTGAGCAGTTCTCAACTCTCCATCATCTCCCAGCGCCGTGGACTTTTCTAGCAAACATCTCCAGGTTCTGTTTGGCCCAACTGAGGTCTAAGAAATAGTTTAATAGGCGCTTTTCACATCCATCCTGAGATGACTCAATTTCCACCCAGACAGAGAAAAGCTCAGGAACATTCGGGAAAAAATGTCCACAGTCCTCTGAGTTCAATGGATAGATGTTTTGCTTGTCTATTTTCTCTGAATGTCTGATAAACTGTCCTCAAAGTTGTTTTTCTGGCAAGGGCTAGAAATACCGACACGCTTTTAACCTGAAGTGATGGATTCCAGAGGTGATGTGGACGGGGAGCTGTGAGGTCAAAGATGGGATTGCTTGTGATATTGGAGGGATGGAAGGTGATTTCCATGTATCCATCTGTCAATACAAGTTTATAGATGGGCTGGTGGCTCTCTCTGGAGCCCTTCCACACCAGAGCTGCCCCTTGGCTTTCACTTCGGCTCAGGATTCATGAATCGATTACAATAACCACTGTCGATAATGAAGCCGGGTTTTTTTTTTTTTTCCCATTTAAATGTCGTCGAAAGACGAATTTCCAGCTCGAGCCCACATTTCAGAACCCAGTTAATTTCTGCAGATTTCATGGTGACAGGAAAGCAGTGGTTCCCGAGCAAACAGTGCTAAGCAAGGCGTGAGCAGCAGCAAATAAAACACGGGAAAATGATGCTCGTTGCTGTGAGGCTGCGAGGCATTGAGGAAAATGTGTTTTAAAGACGCCCTTATTGTGAGAAAATGAACATCTGCTTATTTATCGATTTCCTGGGTAGAGAACATATGTCAAGGTATCATCTGTTCAACCGTCATTGCGGTTCTGCGTTCCTGGGAACATGCACAATTTCTTGGCTGAGCGTTTGCAGGGATCCACAAATCACAACCTGGGGGCCGAAGGCAACCCCCCGACCTGGTTTTGTAAAATGGTTCTGGGCCACAGGCACCTTCATTCATTTGCATTTTGTCTCTGGCGGCTCTGCACAGCCCTTGTGTCGTTTGCAACAGAGACCAGCAAAGCCTAAGGTAGCCACTCTCTGGCCCTTTTCAGAATACTTCTGCAGATGAAGTCGTTTCTGCATGCACCTCATGGTGAGGAGCGTTGGAATACCAACATTAAAAAAACAAACAAACCCAACATCCTGTATCCACCGATGATAGATAAACATTATGTCCCGGTATGTCTGTGAAGGCACACCAAGCAAAGTTCATTGCCCTTGTCAGGGTGGAGGGGCATCAGCCAATCCATCAAGGGCATGAGAACAAAAGATGGGGCATGGCTGAATTCCCTCTCAGTCTCTGGGACTGACTGCTGAGCTGGGACGCCAGTCTCCTGCCCTTGGACTGAGATGCATGCCATTGGTACCTTGGCTCTCAGGCCTTCACGCTCAGATGGAACTGCATCACTGGCTTGTCCACTCGCTTACAAAGGCAGGTTCTGGGACTTCTCCACCTCCATAAGCAGGTCAGTCAATTCCTTATATAAATGATCACTCAATAGATAGGCTGGGAGGTAGGTAGATGGATAAATAGGTAATTGCATATAGATACATAGGTAGGTAGGTAATTATAGATGGATAGATAAATTGCAGATAGATGGATAGATGTATATATAGATAAATAAATAGATAATTACAGAGAGAGAGATAATTACAGAGAGATGGATAGATGTATGGATAGATAGATAGATAGATAGATAGTTATAAATAGATAGGTAATTACAGGTGGATGGATAGATAACTGCATGTAGATAGGCAGGTATATAATTATAGATAGATAATTACAAATAGATCGATAGATGTATATATGGGTAGATAGATAATTACAGATAGGTAGATAAATAGATAATTACAGATGGATGGATGGATAGATATTTAGAGATAGAAGATAGAAAGATAATGGTATAGATAGAATGAGATAGATAAATAATTACAGATAAGCAGAAGATAGAAAGAATAATAGTGATACAGATAGCTAATGAGATAATTACTGATAGACAGAAAGACAGATAATGATATAGATAGATAGATAGATAGATGGATGGATAGATAGATAAATTACAGATAGATAGTTCTACACACAGACATCTATCTCCCAGTGGCTTTGTTCCTTCCTCTGGAACACCCTGGCTCATACAAACAGGAATCCATTAAGTTTTCTTAGGTGTTCTCATGTTCTTATCCTCTTCTACATTTCTGAGCAACTATGTGGATGCTGAGGTAAAGATGAAGCGATGAAGGGAACATTTCTGTCCCGAAGGTGGTCTAATAGGTGAGATGCGAAAGGCAATGAACTGACATGGCACGATGCACATGCCTTGAGAGAGAGACTCACAAAGTGTCTACTTTTGGACGATGGATCCGAGAGGAATAAAACCCCTGACAGAACAGTGTTGCCCACGGTTCCATAAAGACGTGTCTCAGGTTGTCTTCCACAGAGCAATGTGTGAGAAGGAAAGGGTATGCCAGGGTGCTCACGTGGTGTCAGAGGAGTCCAGGCCACTGGGTTTGTGGAACAGAGCAAGCCCCCCCCACCCCATCTCCTAGGGGGGCACCTCCTCCGTGTCTGCTGTGACAGGTCCATGCCCCGAGGCTCTCAGCCTGGGATACACAGAAAGGAAGAGTGGTGGGAGTGAGGCAGGTGGCACTGCCCTGGGATGGGGCAGGTTCGACATCCTGGATGGGGAACTTGGTGTTTAGCATCGAGGACCAATTTCAGACAGCAAAGCAACAAGCTACTGAGCATGATGCAGCTGTTGTGCATGTTTGGGGAGTGGGCTGGACTAGAAGGAGGAAAGCCTTACTCTTCCGTTAGGGGACTCGTCCATCTCTCCATCCTTGTCTTCATGAGACACTGAGGTGTCTCTCTTTTCCTCAGCATCTGAGACTGAATGTGAGAGGTTGGCTTTCTGGGGGGGGCTCTTCTGCTGAAACCCAGCGGACAGCCTGACATTGCCTGGCCTCTGGCCAGGTCCTACCCTAACGACTTGGGAGTTGACATTCTGTTCCTCGGGCAGGAGGGCATGGCATGCCTCAGGGGTGGCCTGAAACATCAGGGAGGATTCAACCCCATCTGAAAGCTGCAGTCCGTCCATCTCCTTCTTCCTTACCTCTCACAAGACAGAGGCATTTCTCATCCACTCAGTGAATGTGTTAATGTGTAGGGAATCGTGCTACTATGTGAAGCGTCACTTCCTGTAGATACAGTGGATCCATTGCAAAGCCCTGCCAACAACCATGGCTCTCGCCTCCATCCTTACCTGCCCACATGGTCTTAAACAAATGACCTCCCCCCTTTCCCCCCTCTGGGTCTCTGGTTCTTCAACTCCAAAACAGCAGGGTGGCAGACTTTTTCTGTAACAGGCCAGATGGTCAATGTGTTGGGCATTTGGGGCCATGAGGTCGCTTCTGCCCCTACTCAGCCCTTCCCTTTCTGGAGCAAAAGCAGCCACAGACAACATGTCGATCAAATCTGGGGTGGCCAGATTTGGACTGGATCTCTTATTCATATCTTGTGATGGGAACCCAAGGAGATGTTTAGAATTTTCTTGCGCTTTTCATCTCCCTCCTCTCATGGGAGAGAGCTCCCCTTCCACCAAGGTAAAATATTTGGAATAGGGAAAGATACAGAATCAAGAGAACCCAGAGAGGGGAAGGACTCTGATGTATTTGCTCCAGTCCCCTGTGCTTTAAGCTGGTCATGACCAAGGCCGACCTTGGAAGGGCCACGGAGACCTTTTTTGGAACAGACTGTGCTTCAGAGGGGTCTTCCTTTCGCATTAATTGTACTCCCAGTGTGCAAACGGACCCCAGCAAGGGACCGGAAACTGTTGCGTCACGTGGCTGTTTTCTTGCCCTCGAAACATGTTCTTTATTTAAATATGACTGAGAACCCAGCGGCTGGGCACCCGCTGAGTCCTGTCCTACCGCCTTGACGAGCCCATGATGATTCTGTAAAGCCGCTCTCCAAGAAGATGCTGCAGGGATGACACAGCTCGGCAGTTCTCTCCAATCTGGGGAAACCTGGGCAACGAAGAAGACAAACTCAGAACACCAGCGAGCCGATGAGAGCCGTCCTGACAACATAAACCAGAAGCAAGCAAGAGAGGGGGGAAAAATTGTCCGGTGTTTTCTTTGCTTTTTTTGCTTTTCGAGTGAAATCAAGGCTCCTGACAGGCTTCCTTGTTGCAATTGGTGTCTGGGTGATAAAGAGTCACAGGTCCCCTCCCGCCTGCCCCTGTGGATTAATGAAGGGCGAGACAGGAGTTGCAGACGTGCCAGGCACCATGACCTTACCCAATGAGACTGTGCTGTCTTCCCCGCCAGAGGTGAGCACGGCCGTCAGGAGGCAGCTGACGGTTTTCCCCATGCCTTAATGAGAAACACCGACCTGCTTCTTCACCCGCTGTCTTCTCTGTGTCCCATGCTTGTAATTTCTGCAGCACCAGCCCCTCCTTTACATGTGAAAATCAAGCGGGCGCCCTCAGGGATGGTGCCCCTTGGGCAGACCGCATAGAGTCAGGTTGGGGGAGTGACGGACTTGTGGGGGGACCAGCAAGCTTTTACACACCAGGTTCAAGACTCACCCTCAGGACCGTGGGCATAATTTACCTGCCATTGCACGCTCTCTGCGGGCCAACCCCCCCTCCCCCCCGGCAAATATAAATCTGTCCTCCAAGTCCATGATTTACTTTTTTCAAATATATGTGTTGGATTAAAGGGAACGGCATCTATTGAGAGTGCGGGCCGGGGTTGGGACCAAAGAAAAACCAAAAAAAAAAAAAAAAACCCTGCAATCTCAATACTTCTGATGAATTATCTGTGAATTCTGGATCTTGCCGTTTTTACCTCAAAGATCCTTCTATGTAGTAGTAGCCAATATCTATGCCTTCAAGCCTAATCAAAGGAAGTAGTCTGTATTCTCATACCCCATCTTCCCGGCAGCCCTGAGGCAGAAATCCTCATTGCTGCCGTTGTAGCCAATACGCTCAGGTGGCCACGGACAGTAAGTGGAGACGCCATCCGAACCAGGGAGAGTGGCTTTAAGGCTCTGCTGGTAAATCCTGGATCATGTTGGGTGGGACCCAGGTTTCTGCATCTGAGCACTGCTGACCTTTGGGACTGGAGGACTGTGATGGGAGCGTCCTGGGCACTGGGTGTGGGGTTGAACAGCATTCCTGGTCTCCACCCACCAAACGTCTGGGGTGCCCTTCTCCCCAGCTGTGCCAACCAGAAATGTCTCCAGACCTGGCCAACTGTCTCTGGGAAGAGCACAGGAAATGCAAATGCAAAATGACCCCTGTTTTCAAACCACTAACTTCATGTATGCTTCTTCAAAACCAGAGAGCTGTAACCTCACACGTGTCCAGCGCCCAGGCAGATAATACACAGAAGGGAGCCGGCTCATTGTCACAAGAGTTTCATCAAGTTCCTGTTGTAGCTCAGCAGGTTAAGAACCTGACATAGTGTCTATGAGGAGGCCAGTTCGATCCCTGGCCTCGCTCGGTGGGTTGAGGAGCCCAGCAGTGGCGTAGGTCACAGAGGTGGCTCGGATCCAGTGTGGCTGTGGCTGTGATGTAGGCTGGCAGCTGCAGCTCTGCTTGGACCCCGAGCCTGGGGAACTTCCATGTGCTACAGGTGCGTCCCTAAAAAGACCAAAAAAAAAACCCCAGAAAAACCAAAAACAAAAAAACAAGAGTTTCACCTGGCTGTACCATGAGCTATTGAGTTTCCATGGGGTTTAGAACAAAGGAGGAGCCCAACAAAATTACCTGCAAGAAATGACATCTACTGGGGATGGGACTTGTTGGGACCAACAACCCCTGTTGTTGCAGGGGTTATCTTTGGCCTGTGGGTTGCCTTTTTGTGATTCCATGAACTCAAACAAGATGTCTTCACCGTGGCCCTATTGCCAAGGGTGGGTCTGGGTCTCAAACTGCCACCTCAGCCCAGTAGCTCCTGCAAGATTTTGGGATGGCCCTCCTACATCTGGGGGCTCTCTTCTGCCTCCTCAAAGCACGAGACACAGCTCATATGTTTTGGACTTTGATACTATCCCATTTTGAGAATAAAGAGAGAGATGACACTTAAATTTAAAAAAGCAGTTCCCGATGAGCTTTGGAATTCACCAGATTGGGGACTGGCTGAGTCTTTGTGTTGACAGGGACATGAGGGACGTGGGGCTGGGCTGTTCTGTGCATCGTAGAATGTTTAGCCACATCCAGGGTCTCAACCCCCCAAATGCCCGTACCACGCCTCCCGGTTCTGACAACACACAGTGGGTCCAAACGTTGCCAGATGTCCCCAGGGAAGACAGAACTGCCCTGGAAGGAGAAGCTGTGGGATGACCCCCGTGGTGCTGCCAACACTGGGTTATGTCCGAGCTGTAGAAGTGGCAGGTTCACGTGGTCCCATCTGAGTCGCTCAGCAGTTCCCCTCAGCTGGACTGGTGGGCTTGTTTTTCAGGTGGGGTAGAGGGGGGGTGGGCCGAGTCACAAATAAGGGGACAAGGAGACCTGGAAAGCGTGTTCAAACCCAGAAAGCATAGCGTGGGATTTGCTCTCCAAAACAGCCCCGATGGCGCGGGACAGATCTCATTGAGAAGTCACACGCTTTATGGACTTTGAACTCAGGGTTTCGAAGCACAGTCGAGATAAATTGTCCTCGGGGAAGCATGAAGTGTGGCTTTGAGTGGCGGTGTAAAACTCAAGGCGGTTTCTTAAAGGCTTAAACCAACAGAACTTGAATTGCTTGTCCCATGCCTCCTATTGTTAAAGTGTGCTTCCAGCACATCTGCATCTTTCTCGTTCCTAACACACCACCAAGTGGGACTGTGGATGCTGGTTCTGAGCCCATTCATCCTTTGTAGCCATGTGTTAAGTCGCTATGGGCTGTGTTCCAGTGTGGACGAGGGCACCTGCCAGAAAGGCTCATTAGGACAAAGGTGAGCCCATTAAAATGCATCATGATTCCTGTCCAGCCGCGTGGTCCACTTTCACCGCCGACTAATGAGGACAGGAAAACAGAGAGCAGCTCCTCTCCTGTGAGGTCTTCATCCAGGACAACGTGGGGCCTCATTAATGAGCTTGTTTCATAATCAAGCGAGCATGTGGACAAATGGCAGGGCTTGCCCGAAGCTAAGCCCGCTCCCCAGCAGGTGCATGTCAAACCGTGATGGTACCACTTTCGAGTTTGTGGACAATGGACCCCACACGTGCGTCGTTGGCCGAATTCTTTATGTGATGTTAGCCTAATGCGCTAAAGAACAGCTCCACAGCCTTGCAAGGCTGGGCTAAAAATTCTCTCATTTTAAATGTAACTTACTCTTTTTGCTAAATGAAGTCAGCGAAGAAAAATCTCAACAGTTTTTGATAAAGGTCTGATGTATTATTACAGTTCTTGAAGCAGGAGGTACCAGGAGCATAACATGCATCTTCCTCCCGTTTCTCAAGGGCTTTTTTGTTGCTGTTGTTGACAGTAACTGTATTCTTTTTCTATGTTAATTAAACCTTTTATTTGGACACAGTTATAGACCTAGCACTGTAAGAAACAAAAAAGACATCACATATGCGATGTCCTGGTTTCCTTCCAAACGAGAGACCATTGAGCTGCTGACACGGCTACGATAAGATGTTGGATATGTCCACCACCGCAAGGGTCCCTCACGTTATCCTTTAAAACCCAGACCCACCTCCCTCCTGCCCCACCCTCTCCTTAACCCCTGAAAGCCACTTATTTAGGCTCCATTCTCACAGCACTATCATATCAGAAACATTGTGTCAATGATCCATGACTTTGGAATTGGCTGTTTTCATTCAGCCTCCGTCTCTCTGAACATCAATTCATCAGGTTGTCCTCTGGATCAATAGTTTGATGCTTTTAAGTTCTGAATACTATTCTACTTTTTTTCTTTAGCCATTCACCCACTGAAGGAAATCTGGGTTGTTTTACTGTTTGACTCTTCCCAATAAAGCTGCCAAACATTTGTGTATCCGTTTTTATGTGAACATGAGTCTTCGTTTCCCTGGGATAAATGGCCAGAAGTGAAATTGCTGGGTTTCATGGTAGTGGCATGGTCAATTATTTAAGAAACTGTCAAACTGTTTTCCAGAGTGAGTTCACCATTTTGCATTCATACCTGTGATGTGTGAGGGACTCATTTTCGCTGCATCTGTACCAATGTTTGCTATGGTCCGTATTTTTCATCGTAGCCATTTTGATAGGTGTATAGTGATAGCTATTGTAGTTATATTTTGCATTTCTGTAACAGCTAATAATATTGAGTATCTTTTCATGCTCTTATTTGCCCTCTGTATCTCTTCTTCAGTGAAACATCCCTTTATGTCTTTATGTCCATATTCTCATTGGACAGTTTGCTTTTCCACTGTTGTGTTTTGAAGGTTCTTTGTGTATTCTAGACACAGGTGTTTTGTCAGGTATATGACTTGCAAATATTTTCTCCGAGTCTATAGTTTGTCTTTTCATCATCCAACTTTTGAAATTGATGAAGACTAATTAATATTTTATGGATCATGCTTTTGGTGTCGGGTCCGAGAACAATTTTATTTCTTCCTTTCTGTACTGTATGCCTTTTTCTTTCTTATTGCATGGAATAGAACTTCCACCACTGTGTTGAATAAGAGTGGTGAGAGTGGGCATCATTACCTTGTTCCCTCTCTTAGGGGAAAGCATTCTGCATTTTACCTCTAAGTATACTTTTAGCTGCAAGTAGTTTGTAGCTGTTCTTTGTCCAGTTGAGAATGTTTCCCTCTATTTTTACTTTTCTGAGAATTTCTGACCAGAAAGGAATATCAATGTCATTTAATTAGGATAATTAGAGCCTTCACATTTAATATACTTTTGATATGCCAGTGTTAAATTATACTCCTTTTTTATTATCTTGGCTTTTCACTTTTGTATTTTCTTTTTTTAATAAAGTATATTTTTTCTTTTATTTTTCTTTATTTTTTATTATTATTTTTTTAAATTGTTATTTCCTCAATACAATTTTATTTTCTACTGTACAGCATGGTGACCCAGTTTCACATACATGTACACATTCTATTTTCTCACATTATCATGCTCCCTCGTAAGTGACTAGATATAGTTCCCAGTGCTACACAGCAGCATCTCATTGCTAATCCATTCCAAAGGCAATAGTCTGCATCCATTATCCCCAAGCTCCCCATCTACCCCACTCCCTCCTGCTCCCCGCTGGCAACCACAAGTCTATTCTCCAAGTCCCTGATTTTCTTTTCTGTGGAAAGATTCCTTTGTGCCGTATATTAGATTCCAGATGTAAGGGATACCTTCCTGTGGGTTACCTGAACATTATTTAGAATCTGATTTTGGCTTATCTATAGTGTTTTTGTGTGTGTGTCTCTTTGTATAGTTTTTTTTAGCGTTTTCTCCAGCTGGTATATTGTAAATTCATAACTGTCACAGTCTACTGGTAACACCATTTACCTATTTTAGTGAACTACAGAAGTCCCTTTATCTTTGCCCATCTATGTTATAATTATCTTACATATTTTTTCATTAGTCACTTAGAACTACACGAAACAATATTCCATTTTTTGCTTCAACTCACAAATATAATTTAGAAAACTCTAAAGGGGACCAAAAGCATAATCATCCATATTTTTGCATTTTGTGGTTTTTTTTTTCTTTGTGATATTCTGGTATGTCTTCATTTATCATTAGAGAATTTCTTTTAGCACTTTAGTATAGGTTTGCCATTGACATATTCCCTTAAATATACTTCATTTGAGGATGTCTTAATTTCCCTTTCACTCCTGAAGAATTTTTAAGCATCCCCCCCAAAATACTGTGTCACCTCCAAGTGGTCTCCATGGTTTCTTATGAGAAATCTTTCTTTTAATTCCCCCACCACCGCCATAGATAAGGTGTTGTTTTTCTGTGGCTGCATTCAAGATTTTTCTTTGCGTTTGGCTTTCAGAAGTTTGTTAAGCTATGTCTTCTCAAGGATTTCTTGGGGTTTATCCTCTTCAGTATTCATTCAGCTTCTTGAATTCAAGGTTTATATCTCTTGTCAAACTTGAGTAGCTTTCAGCCATTATTTCTTCAAGAGTTTTTCCAGTCTCACCTTCTGTCTATTCTCCTTCAAGGACGTTGTCCATTGTCTTATCTCAAATTGGGAGAGACAGCCCACTTAGTATGCACAAAGAGGGATGCGGGTTTCTCTTTGTGGCTACCTCTGTGTGAATCTTCTGTGTTCCTTGTTGATAAGATATTTTGGTATCACACCTTCTCCTACTAATTTTTTAAAGGTTTCACAGATAGGATCACTTACTAATGATTTCAGATGACTTTTGGTGAAAAAAACTTAAAAGGTCCTAGTTAAGGATTTTTATTGTCATATAAATCTGCAATATATGGGGGGGGTGAGCATAGTTAAAATAGTCATATTTTAAAACCTGAAACATGATTTTTGTTTGTACAGATTTAATTTTATATTGCTTAGTAAATTTGTATGATTTTCTAGATAGCTCTTATGTATGTCTTATTAAGAGCATTTCTATTTTTTGTTTGTTCTTTATTGGGATGGGTACTTTTCAGGTAATATTTTATTTATTTATTTATTTATTTATTTATTTATTTATTTATTTATTTTTGTCTTTTTGCCTTTTCTAAGGCTGCTCTTGCAGCAAATGGACGTTCCCAGGCTAGGGGTCTAATTGGAACTGTAGCTGCCAGCCTATGCCAGAGCCACAGCAACACCACATCTTAGCCTCGTCTGTGAACTACACCATAGCTCATGGCAGCACTGGATCCTTAACCCACTGAGCAAGGCCAGGGATTGAACCCACAACCTCATGGTTCCTAGTCAGATTCGTCAACCACTGAGCCACAATGGGAATTCCACAAGTAATATTTTAAAATTAGGTTTTTTTATACATATGTAAACTCATTTTATTTTATTTAGCCATTTCATTAAATATTATAATTATTACTAATTATCTTTCAGTAAGATTTTAGTCTCTTTTAGAGTATTTCTCACCTATTTTCTGCTTCCTACTATGGATTCTCAAATTTTTGCTGCAAAACAGATTAAAGCATATTCTGAATAATGCCTTCTAAACAGAGTTGCCCATGGTCAATGACTTGGGCAAATGCCACATTTTAATTCCTCAGTTACTGATTTACAATTCACATTATCATATCAAAGGCTTTGAGGAGTCTTACATTAAACTTTAACTTTGCTTAATCAGGTGTTTTCTATTTTCAAGTCACATATATCAAAAACCCATGGAAGATGCATAGAAATCCTGCATAAATGGTCCTTAGGAGACCAAAATGTTTATATTCTCATAATATAGAGAGATCTTGCAACGTCATCTAAAAATGATGACCTCCCCCCAGTACGAAAAATAGGCAACTAACAGGAATAACGCAGAGGACTCCTATACCATTTTTCTCTATCAAGTTAACACGCTGAACTGTACCAGTGTCCAGCGGTGCCTTTGTTTCAGGGGGTCTCTGGATGGCGTGGAAAGATCTGCCTTGCGCTGAAATTTGAATTCTTTCTAATTGCTTCCTACCCTAGTCGCCCAGCCCAGGATGGGAAACCATCTGCCTTGCATTCTGCTCAGCGAGCCGTCCACCTCTTCAATCTGTCTGCTCTGTTGCCTTAGCAGGGATCTCTCTGTTGTTACTCTCTGACTTTCTGATGCCTGCCTGGATGAATGGCTTGTTTTACTGGCCAAAGTGTCTGCTGAGAGTTGGGATGAAAGTTTTGCTGCACTCTGTGTGCTTGGAACAGGTGGATGTGCGAGGAGAAAGAGTTGGAAGGATCCTATGGAGGGAAAGGCACCAGCCAGGAACCCCCTAGTGGTGTGGGGGTTGGAGATGATAAACCTCCATGTACAGAAGCACCACGGTTCCAATTCAGAGCTCCCGCTATTTGTAGCATCTTTGGTGTGAAACAGGGTGTACTGGTGTTTCTGGAGGACCACACATCAAGAAGTTTGAAGATAAACTTTGATCCATAATTACCCAGAAAAGTATTCAGGGACGTCAACCATAATTTAGGTCAAGAAAATCCACAGCAATGTTAGCTAAAAGAGCAAGGGAAGAATCTACCATGCTTCAGACCAGGGAAACATTTAATTAGCTGTAAATATGATAAAGCATATGAATTATTAAATACACAAAGGTGATGGAATTATGTAGCTCAGGGGTCAGTGACCTTTTTCTACAAGAAGCCAATGAGTAAATAAAACCATGGAGGGGGTGGGAGGAATAAAAGGGGAGGATGGGATTAACACATACACACTCTGTATGTAAAACAGGAAACTAACAAGGGGCTACTGTAGAGCACAGGGAGATCTACTCAGTCCCCTGAGATAACCTATACGGGGAAAAAAATCTGAAAAAGAAAGGATATATGTACACATAAGACTTGTTCCCTTAGCTGTACCCCTGAAACGAACACAATTGTTATAAATCACTTAGACTTCAGTAAAATTTAAAAGCAAAAACAAACCTAAGTTACCAACTCTGGTTGCACATGAGAATCACCTGCAAAACACTCTTTTTAAAAAAAATGCCAGAGTTCCCGTCGTGGCTCAGTGGTTAACGAATCCGACTGGGAACCATGAGGTTGTGGGTTCGATCCCTGGCCTTGCTCAGTGGGTTGAGGATCTGGTGTTGCTGTGAGCTGTGGTGTAGTTTGCAGATGTGGCTCGGATCCCACGTTGCTGTGGCTCTGGCATTAGACCCCTAGGCTGGGAACCTCCATATGCCGCGAGTGTGGCCATAAAAGGACAAAAGACAAAAAAAAAAAACAAAAAAACAAAAAACAATTCCTGGAGGGAGGGATAAATTAGAAGTTTGGGATTATCGTATACTCATTACGCTACATAAAATAGACAAGTAACTAGGACCTACTGTATACTGTACAGCATAGGCAACGATATTCATCATTTTGCAATAACCTATAAGAGAAAAGAATCTGAAAAGCTTTACATATGTATATATATAAAGTTAGTTATGTATATATGTGTATATTCAGCTGTATACATATAACTGAATCACTGTTGCATACCTGAAACGAACAAGATATTGTCAATCAACTATACGTCAATAAAAGTACTTAAATAAGTCAATAAATGGATAGTAAATTCTTCAGGCTTTGAGGCTCCTACAGGCTCCATCACAAGTCCTTAGCTGCCCTTATGGGGCAAAAGCCATCACGGTCCACCTGTAAAAGAATGGACATGGCTTGTGTTCCAATAAAATTTCATTTAGAGACACTGGAATCTGAATTTCATATCCCTTGCCCATGTCTTGACATACTTGCCTCATTTTTATTTTTTCAACCCTTGAATTTCAAGATAAAAACCACGCGTCACTCGGGCACTGCACAAAACCAGGGAGTGCTCTGTTCCCATGGGGTGTCGTTTGTTTACCCTGGTATCGTTAATAAAATCATGTTTTCAAAGAGAGTTTTACCTGGGAAAATGCTAGCAACAGAATCTTGAGTGAAAAAAAAAAAGGCAGAATCTAAAACCATTTTTCCAATATGCCCTCATTTTGTAAAAATAAAGGCATATCCAAAGAACTTGGAAAAAAGTACCCCAGAACATTAAAATGCTTTTCTCGTAGGGCAGCGTTGCAATGATTTTTTATTCCCTTTGTATGCTTTTCTGTATTTGCTAAATGCTTTCCAACGTGTGAGTATTGTTCTTATAATAAGTAACATTACTTTGAAAAATGCTGTTTTGAAAAATTATTCTCAAGCGGGTTCTCTCTCCTGGCATTTTAAGTATTCATTTTCCATATTTTGAAATTTATTTCCTTTCTCCGTCATTTGTTTTCTTCTTTGGAGGAAGTTTGCCATCTATTTTAAGAACATCCTTCATTCGTTTTCTTACTCATTCTTTTCCTGTTTCCCCCTCTCTCTCCCAGTGATCTTTCTCATGTCTGACATTTTTCAAAGTTCTATTCTGAGCCCAAAGGGGAAACATATGAAACATATTCATTATAGGGGAACTAAGCTTTCAAACACCACTGTTCTAATTTTAACATTTTAAGGATCAAGAGAGGCCTCAGTGTTGTGACCGCGACGTTTTCAACAGAAAATTTAACCATATCAAAAATGGTTAAAAATAGATTTCTGCTTTGTGTGTACTGACCCACTGAGCCGAGGCCCTTCGTCCTTGGGGGAGGACGAAGGGCTTTACGGAGCTTCCCTTCTCTTGCTGTGTGACCGTCTACCCCATCTGTGTCTCAATCCTGGTCCCCTAAGGGGAGCCCTTCTTGAGTATTTTTCACATCCCGTCAGAATGGAGACTCCAGGCGTGGAACACCCCGAAGTTACCGGTCCACTGACCCAGCTCCTGATTTCTGTGGCAGACATCTACTGAGCACCTGTTTTGCAACGGACTATGTTCCAAGGACAAAAATGCCTGGATGGAGAAGATGAGCAAGCCAGCTGCCCTATCCGGGCACAGTCTCTAGTGCAGCCACCGGTGACCTGTAACTGGGGGCAGCTCAGGTGCAATCGTACCGTCCCCGGTGAGAGTTGAGATGCGGCTGTAGATAAAGGAAACAGGACGCCTGTTCATAGTTGTGCCAGAAAACAGCGTCAGGGGGCTTACACACTAGGAAGGATGCTGGGAGCCCATTCTTGGCGGGAGCCAGCTAATGGCAGCATGCTTTGTACCTTGCTTCTCAGGACAACCCTGCCCTGCAGGGCCCCACAGCCTGGCTCAGTCCCTTGACTTTTATGCCATGGTAGCAGAGAGGGTGTGAAGGAGGAAGGTAGAGACAGGGCCCTGCAGGAATAACGCACGGATTCATCCCGTACCTTGTGCTGGGCCTTCCTGTGCACTGTACCAGAACCGTGTCACGGAACTGATAGGACAACCACACGGGCTCAGTACTGGCTTCACACCATCTGTCTGAATCACAGTTCAGGGAGAGACTGATTTATTATAGGGACCGGCTCAGGCAGTCCCAGCAGCCAAGAACTTCTGTGATCCGCTCTCTGCAAGGTGCTACGGTCTCACTGTCTCCCCGCCCAGTTCAGATGTTGACACCCTAACCCCCTGCAATGCGATGGGCTCAGGAGTCAGGGCCTGGGGGGAAGTGCTGAGCTCATGAGGGTGGAGCCCCCCCAAGAATGGGATGAGAGTCCTGATAAAAAGACCCCAGAGAGACCCCGTGCCCCTTCCACCATGAGAGAAGGTGAAGGTGAGAAGATGAAGTAAAGAAGATGAACCAGGAAGAGGCCCCTCACCCGAACTCAACCCTGCTGCCATGACCTTGACCTTGAACTTCCCAGAATGGTGAGAGCTGAATATCCGGTGTTTATAAGCTCTCCAGTCTGTGTTCATTTGTCACAGCCGCTTGTATCAACTAAGACACCAGGAAGGCCACCACCGTCATTCAGTCCAGGTCCAAAAGACGGAGAACGAGAGGTGATGGTTCCTGGGGGTAGGAAGTGATGGATGTTGCAGCTCAAGCAGACAGAGAGCGCACTCTTTCTCTGCCCTTTTGTTCTCTTCGTGTCCTTAGTGGATGGGTTGAGGCCTGCCCACGTTGCACTGGGGGAGGGGGGGTCTGCTTTACTCAGGCTACCAGCTCAACTGCTCATCTCTCCCAAACACCCTCGCATTCCCACCCCAAATTCACGTTTTACCAGCTGCCTGGAATCCCTTCGCCCAGTCCAGATGACACGTCAAACGAACCACCATGCCCTCCTTGAAATGAAGGCACCGAGTCCTTGCAAGAAAGTCTAACTAATGTATCCTCTGTCACACAACTGGCTGGCAATGGAGCCAGAACCCGTCTATACCCATGTGATATAAGAACTCAGTAGTCCATGACTTTATCATATGTATCAAGCCCTTCCTCCACCCCATGGCTCCATGCAAATATATTGGAGTCCAGTCTGTTAATGATCTAACCTTGACCCCGGGACCAGTGTCAGCTGCAGGCATGCGTGTTCAGGCAGTGCTGAAATATCCTCTTCAGAAAGGAATGCCCCCACAGGTATAACGACCTCTCTGTTAAACTTAAGGGAGAACAAGTATAAGAAAAGCAGAGTAAGGACGTAATTTTGCCCAGAAAGCATGACTGCCTCAAGGAAAAAGCTTACTGGACGTTGAAAACAGAGACTGGTTTCCAGCCCAAGGCTTTGCAGAAAAGGTCTTTGCTGAGTTTGCCTCCATATAAGTTCATGGAGATCTACAAGTCAACACAAACCTGAGGTCATCTGAGTGGAGAGCTTCCCCAGGCTGCACATGGGACGGGTTTTGCTTCTGCTGAAGTAGCTCCTCATGACTCCTGTGCCCAGAATCAGCCAGGTCTCCAGTTTAACAGGAAGGATTATGGAGTCATGCAAATGCGTGTCATGTCAGGTCTCCCGCATTCAAAAGGCTGAGGCTCGTCCTTCAAGTCACCTTCAACCACCGGGGTGTCACTTTTTTCACTTTGCTCCCTAGTATATACAAGTCTACAGGACAATTAAAACCATGTGGGCTGGGGGTGGACAGGAGCTCCAGGACACAGAAGAAACACAGTCACGTCCTCACGTTCAACCCAGACACGGGCTGACAGGTGAGAATGGAATGCATTTCGTCCCTGTGGGTAACAGGAAGATGAGACGAGCAAGGTTGAGTGATCTCGCCACCAAGATAGAAAAGCTCATTGACACAGAACCCTCCTGACAGGTGCTCCTGGAAACATTTGGCAGATATGTCCCATTGCCTGGCACTTGGGTCCAGAGACTTCCCGGAATTCACCTAAAAAAACCTAAATTAATGATAAATCAGTAGACAGGAGTTCCGTGGTGGCTCAGCAGGTTAAGGATCTGGCATGATGCCTGCTGTGGCTCTGGTTACAGCTGCGGCTCTGAGTTTGATCCTTTCCCTAGGAACTTCCACATGTCGTGAGCACAGCCAAACAATAAAAACAAATAAATCAGTAAACAAAATGGAGTGACCCAAAATGGACCAGGAGAGGGGAGTTTTTGTCACCCCTCCCCCACTGTTTTTTGGGGCAGTTCCTTCTGAAGGGGCAACCAGGATACTCTTGCGGACATCAAGGACACATAGACTGTTCAACCAGGAGTGCCCCATGTGGCCAGAGCAAAAAGGAGAAGCATCCACAAAGGCGTGGAGCTTGCTGGCAGCACGGCTGTCAACCATCCCAGGAAGGCCAGCATTTATGCCCACCGTGGACCTGTGGGCATGTTGTATATTAAATTCTCCTGGACCAGAGGGGAGTGTCTTAAAGCATCTGAAAGGAACTGATCAGAAAAAAAAAGAAAGAAAAACAAAAGAGAAAATTACCTGTGGATTTAAATATCAACGTATTCCATGCTGATGGGTCTCCACTGGGCACAGCTTTATCTTTGGGTCACCCCTGCCAATGTGTGGAGTCACGTTGGGTTGTCATACCTGGACAGAGGGCTGTAGGGGCTACTGGCATCTGGTAGTGGTGGGTAAGTGCTGCTAAACATCATATAACACCCAGGGCAGCTCCCTGGGGAAAGAAAAAACAACAGTGATCTGGCCCCACATGCTCTGTGCAGAGAAGAATTTCTCCTGAGAACCATATATAAGAGATCTTATCTGTTAGACTTTATTCCCTATGAATTCATGGCATCCTGGGGGAAACAAAAGAGTTTGGGCTCAGGAAAAAAAAAAAAAAAAAAAAGTTAAGTAAACGAAAAAAAAAAGTTGCACTGATGTCAACTCCCAGAAGCATCCTAAAGCTACAGAAAGATGTCATTAAACTGATGACATGGGAAACCGCCAACTACGGAACCCATTTAGTGACCCAGCTCACCAGGGAAGAAGCAAGTCTTTGGCTGCAATCAATTGGTAAGATGGGTGTGTCTCTCAAGTTACCCTCCAGCGTCAAGGAAGACGTGTATGTGTCAGAGCTTCTGTCTGAGGAAGAGGCTTGCAGACAAGACCAAGGCTCACATCCCACATCATCTGTTCCCTGAGCAGGAGCTGTGAGCACCATTTCAGAACAGCCGTGTGATGCTTCTGGTGAAGACCAGGTGTTTAGCCAAGGACCACAACCCTGCAGTGGGGGCTCATCCATAGTGCTTTCTTCTCTGGGGTTCACATCCACATCGCACAGCCAGATGCAGCTTTCGTCATGGCCTTGCCGGGCTTCCCACGCCCACCTTTGAGGGGCCACCTCCCATCAGCTTTGCCCAGAGCCAGTGAAGTCAGCTGGCTGCCGTCTCCGCCATCCTCCGACCCAGAGCGGAGGGTTCCTGAGGGCTTAGCTTGCATGCAGTCAGAGGAACACCCCTCTAGAATTGTGTGAGCCCTCCTCTGCTCTGCTCTCTGGGTGTGGATTCAAAACATGGCAGAAGCTCCCTGGCAGGTCCTTGGCTTCTGATCACACAGCACGTTGCTCCATTTCTCCTTGATTGTGTGAAGGACACTCCGCTGATTCTCCCCTTTGGCGGCTGGCCAAGCAGAGGATGAGCTTGTTTGCAGTGTGTGCTCTCTTCTCATTACTATTTCACCGAGCTAGCTTGACACTCTTCAAAGATGGATATTTCTCTGAGAGGTGATTGTGTGGTCCCGGCCGTGTCTAGATTGACACAGTTATTTACCAAAGTAGTTTGGGTGAAAACGTGCCTCTTAGTGAATCCCTCTGGGCAGAGAGAAAACACGTCCTGACTCTCCACAAAGAGTCTCTCCTAGAACATCAGAAAGGTATCCGTCTTGAGAGTTGACAGCTTCTCATCCAAGAAACAACTCAAGGGTGGAAGAGTTGGATGTCATTGGAAAATGATTCAACTGAGCTAAATGTGGAGTTCCTGTTGTGGTGCAGCAGCAATGAACTCGACTAGCATCCATGAAGACACAAGTTCCATCCCTGGCCTCACTCAGAAGGTCCGGGATCCGGCGTTGCCGTGAGCTGTGGTGTAGATCGAAGATGCGCCTTGGATCTGGCATTGCTGTGGCTCTGGTGTAGGCTGGCAGCTGCAGCTCCAACTCGAACCCTGGCCTGGGAACTTCCCTATGCTGCAGGTACAGCCCTAAAAAGCAAAAAAAAAAAAAAAAAAAAAAATAGCTGAATGTTTGGACATGGGACTCAGACAAGAGAGTTGTACAACCTCCCTTGTTCAAAACAAGTCCTGCCCACCGTCATCTCCAAACGTACTGCAAACTGAAATCCATAATTTGACGATCAATAGACCTAATAGATGTTTCTTCATCAACTGCCATCCTTTTCCTCCTGAGAGACGTCCACTCCTATGGTTCATTTCAATGTATGTGTCTGATTTTGAGGAGACACCATTTCTTTTGGAAGCTTGTTCAGACCTTGTACTTCATGCCTCAAAATAAAATCGCTAAAACCCACTGCATCTCTTGCAAGGACACGTACCACACTCACCACTTCTCCTTGAGTTTTCTTCCAGGAAAATCCTGCTGTTGATGAATTGTGGCTTCGTGCCTCTAGCCACTCGCTGACTGGTCCAGATGAGCCCTGCTGCTCATCCCCACATCCCACCTTCCATGGAGAGTTACTGCCCTTCCAGCAGGTTCTGATCCCAACCTTTTCACAGCAGCATTTCTTTTCCTGAGTATTCTCAGTTTCCATAACGCACATTTTTCTGATTCCCTTGACCTGTAATTTCTTCTCCAAGACTTTGAGGTTCCCCCCCTCTGTCTCAGCTCATCTCCCAGGCTGGTTAGGTGGCTTTCCAGGGTGTGGGTTCCTTTCCTTTTTTAACAGCTCCCTCTCAGAGTGCTGGTCCCATCCTGATTTCTCTCTTTTTTTTTTTTCCTTTTGTTCTACTCAGTTATGTGGAGGGTTTCTTGCCCTTTTTGGAGGCCTGAGGTCTTCTCTCAGCATTCAGTAGAGGATCTGTGCAAATCGCTCTACATGTAGATGGTTTTATTTTGATGTGTTTGGGGGGGAAGTTAAGTGCTGCGTCTTACTCCTCCACCATCTTGATCCCACCTCTGCCCTGTAATTTCTTGAACCCTGCCTAAAATCACCACCTTGCCTCTCCAACTCTCACTGTGTTTGCAGAAATTGCTAAGGAACTACTTTCTTTCCCTCTAAGTCGTGGGGACCCCCACGGCGTCAGCAGTCCTTGCAGGTCTGTGACCTTTACGGAGGGTGTGCCGCAAAGCAATGCCACACCCCATCACCTTGCTCCAGCCGCTCCGCCCCTTCGTGATCCCTCGGCCCCTTCGTGGTCGCTCCGCCCCTTCGTGGTCGCTCTGCCTTCCTCTCCGTAAAACGTGTTCGGCACCTCAGCGAGCACATTGGCTGTCCTGGGGCGAGCTTGCTCAGCGCCTGGCTAGTACGCCCGGTTCTTACCGTCCCATGACGTGCACCTGTTCCCACCTTCACAACTTCCCTCTGATCTCATGTGTTAATTCCTTTGGTGAAACAGATTGAGAGAGGTAACGAAAAGCCTGCATCCCAGATTGCGAAGAAGGGGGGGCTAAGAAATGGCAAGGGGAGGTTAGAAAGTAGGAGAGGGCCATGGATGGGAGAGCAAGAATGCAGCAGAGACCGAGGGAGGATATACACACTACTGTATATAAAATAGCTGGGTAACAGGGACCTACTGTCTAGCCCGCCCGAGAAAACTACTCGATACTGTGTAATCACTTATACAGGAAAAGAATCTGAAAAAGGAACGAATACATATATATGCATAACAGACTCCCTTTGTTGTGCACCTGAAACTAAAACCGTGTTGTTAAGTCAACTCCAAGAAAATGTATAAAAGAAAAAAAAAGAGAGAGAGACGCAGGTGATGCTTGACCATAATTCTTATTTTTTAAACCTCTCATGAGGCTGCAGAAACACCAATCATACTTCTGCTTATGCACCCAGCCAAATTCCTCCTGCAGTAAAAATATCTCGCATAATGTATAGGTTTTCACACTTAAAATATCACTCGTACAAACACAGGGATTTCTGATTTAGGAAGCAAGAAGAAACACTCACCTGAGCATGGCTGATAAGAGCTTTATATTTCTGACAGCTCTTAAAGTGAGATGAAGGGTTGCCCTTATATCGTGAAACATGATCTAATGGCCTTCAAAGCGATCCTCCTTACCTAATAAGAATTTCAGCTTCGTGCTACTTTATTATGTGTCCCTTTTTTTTTTTTAAAGGAAGCATTCAATGTTTTCATTGCTAAAGAATTGATGAGCAGCCTGTTTACCAAATAAATTCATAGAATGGAGAGCTGGAGGAGGTAATTATAAAAACATGACCAGGGACCAAAAATATCCTTGCATCGTTAGCCACGGCGATTTCTTTATTGCAAACCAGAGAGTTTGCTGAGGGATTTGCCAAGTGAGCTGCGGCTGGAAATGAGCAAGACTGCCAGGCAGGGCTTCTGATCTCTTCCTTTTCTTTCAGAGGGTGAAGCAGACAGCATGGTTTTGGGAGGTCTGCACACACACATGGCCCCTTTGCATTGTGTCGTGAGCCTAGAAACTCCCCTGTTGCAACGGTGTCGTGAGCCTAAAAACTCCCTAGGGCATTACTGCCAGTGTCAGGGTGGCACAGACATCAGCCCTGCGTCCCCTTCAGGTCCCTCGGTTGCAGTGGTTACTGCATTAATTACCAAACCCCAACGGATTTCAACACGTCTGCCTGGGACGCCGACAGCGCCTCTCCTCTTCCGGCTGGAAACCTCCCGCGATTTCCTTGACATGTTTAATTTAATTGTTTCATTGAGGGAAACACAAAAACCCCACCGTTTCCAGCAGGGCGAGCATCAGGCACGGATTCCGACAGAGAAACCCAGCTGTCCGTAGTCAGCCAGCCGGCTCATCAGGCACCTAACGTGTGGAAAATAGCATCCGCGTGTGTGGGAGCCTGTCAGGGGAACCTCAACCGCGTGCTGGCTTTGATGGGGAACAGTGCATGCACCACACACACACACACGCACACACACCAGTGCCTGTGTGACCCAGGGTCCCCCACGAGAGGCACTTGCTTCAACACCATCCACTTGATGAAAACATTCCAGGGTTCCCTCTCTGTCACACGTTTACATCTGGGAGACGCAGACCCAGCCTTTTGCACATGAAGGGCTCTGGACTCCAGTGGGACACAGGTCATGATCCCTGTGGGTAGCCTTGACCTGTCAAGCCCCCAGATGCTTTGAAGAAGCTGGCTGCACGCACCATTCCTCAGCTTCTCAGAGCCTCGCCGTGCAGAGCACACCCATTTAACATCACTGCTTATTTTATCCTGGACTCTCGGGCTTCAGCCTCTGAGTGGGCTCAAGTCGGTAGCCGTTTCATAATCAAATCTCATGCTTCAGGGCAAAAGTCCTTGCTGGAAGGAAAGGGAAGAAAAAAATGATGCTCAGCCTCTCTGTGATCCATGGCCAGATCTTAAGGGCAGGTTTCACGGTGTGGTGAGACGGACGAGTGTAAGAAATGATGCTAGTCACAGGTCATGTCCAATTCCTTCACGATGCGGGGACCTGATTTTTAAATGGCTTGTTAGACAAATGAGACCTGTGGCTGTAAAAGCACCTCATAAAAGGACCACTTCCCAGGAGTTCCCATTGTGGCTCACGGGTTAAGAATCCAACATCGTGTCCGTGAGGATGTGAGTTCGATCCCTGGCCTCACTCAGTAGGTTAAGGATCCGGCATTGCCACCAGCTGCAGTGTAGGTTGCAGGCATGGCTCAGATCTGCTGTTGCTGTGGCTGTGGTGTAGGCCTGCAACGGCAGCTCCGAATTGACCCCAGCCAGGGAGCTTCCATATGCTGCAGTAAAACAAAAAGAAGGAGAGGGGGAAGGGGAAGAGGAAGAAGAAGGAAAAGAAGAGGAAGAAGCAACAAAAAGGATCCCTTCCCTTCTCGGAAGCAAAGGCATCATGGAAACAAAGTCTCAGACCGGCACCTAACCCTTGGCACTCATATGAAACTCATCCAAGTCTGCTTCCTGTTTCAGGACCCTCAGCCATCAATCCTGTATTAACTGTCCACCCTGAACTCACCTCTAAGATCTTCTGTCTGCAGAGTCTCACCCACCAGTCCTCTTTCTGTCCACTTGCAGATGTAACTTCAGTTACTGTTCTTGCTAGACCCTCACAGTCTGAGGACCACACCCATCCCCCTTGTCTCCTAATGCTTCCGTCCAGTCAGCTCCATCCCACCAGTCCCCAGTCCCAGGTCAACCTCTTTTTCTACTGCAAAGAGAAAGTGGGCACCATCAGGAATACCCTTCCTTAGCTTTTCACTTCTCCTGCAAAACCATCAGCACGTGCATCCTGTCTTCTCTCTTATATCCAGACCTGCACCCTTTCTTCCCTCTAGTCTCCAGAGCTGCATCCTGTGTTCCATCCACTCTCTGGACCTGCATCCTTTCTTATCTCTAGTCTCCAAACCTGCAGCCTCTCTTCCCTCTAGTTGCCTGAAAACTTGGGACCAGAGATGAGAATCCCCCCATCTGCTCTGTGGGTTTCATCACACCCAAGGATGGACCCCATCAATCTCTTCCTCTTTTGTATCACCACCCTTTTCAGGAATGGGGCATCTAGGAATGAGCAAGTTCTCCATGCGTCTCTCCACATGCTTGCCGCATACTCTCAGTATTGCTCCAGTTGTAGCACGTGCACAAAATCCTCTGCCCTCACAGTCACAACTTTCTTAACTCCTGCTTATTCCATAGCCCACTTCCATCTGCTTTCAGAATTCACGACGTTTCTGTCGGTTGCAGCCATCTTCATGGTCAGTCGTCAGTGACCTGTTAAACACAACCATAATAACCTTTCTTAGGTCTTAGATCTGCCCCGTCTCGGTGCATATGTGATCACAAGATGGGCACTTGCTTTTTGTTTTTGAACCTATCTACAGAAAAGAAACAAACTCATGGACATGGAGGACAGACTTGTGATTGCCAAGGCAGCGGGGGGTGGGGGGTGCTGGACGGGGAGTTTGAGGTTAGGAGATGCAAACTCTTGCATTTGAAGTGAATGAGCAATGAGATCCTGCTATACAGCCCTGGGAATTATAGCTAGCCACATGTGATGGAACATGATGGAGGATAATGTGATAAAAAGAATGTGTATATATATATATATTTATATATATATATCCATATATATATATATCCATGGATATCCATGGATATAGCTATATGGCTAGGTCATTTCACTGTACAGCTGAAATTGACAGAACATTAAAAAATCAACTATAGAAAATAAAGTGAAATCATTTTCATCTAAAATATAAATTTTAAAAAGTTCCTTTCTCTTGTGTAAAGGAGTTAACGCTTTTAAGCTAAACCCTGCTTGTTCAAACAACACTCTGTTCTAGGATTTTTAGCATTTGTTCGAGCTCTGCCTGCAGCAGGCAGGTTGTGGCTCTGAGAGCTAGGAAACAATGGGTCTGTTTCGTGGTGTTTTCCACAGTCTCGCCTGTACTGCATTTGAGGAGTGGGCTTGTGGGCTTGACTGTTTTGGTCTGAGGACATGGTGTTGTTAGCAGTGGTATCATCATGGCTATGCAGTAAGGCTCTGTATTAAATCTATATGATTGAACATAAAAGAAGCTCGCAGGAAATCCAAGAATTCTTCAGATCCAGGCATTAAGCGTTCTGTGTTTAGAGACTAAAAATGCATGTGGGGAGGGGTGGTGACTGGGGCCCCCCTGTGCATCGCATACTCACAGGATTTTGCCTAGGGCCTGATGTTGAACCTGGGCTTTCAAGAATGTGACCACGTTATGTGGGCAGGCTGTCACAGATGAGGCCCCCAAGCTGCTAAACAGACAAAGCCTAATACCGAAAGGCAGCCTCTTGCAGAACAGAGGAGTTATTTTTCTTTTTTCCCCCTCCAAGGTTTTCCCTTCATTTTCAGGCTGAACTGAAGGACATCTAAGATTTTAGGATGATTTCCGTACACCATCTTCACACACACATTTTTCTCCTCCGTTTTCTGCCGCTCATTCTGCAGACTTCAAGATGCGAGTCTAAAAATAAAGATGCATGAAGATTCAATCACCACTATTCTTTTATTTAAAGCTCTGGACAATTACCGAGGGGGAGAAAAAAAAAAAAAAACCCAGGGGATGAAAAATAGAGATTAGAAAAATTGAATAAGAAAGTCATTATGTACAATACATCATTTGGTCTGTGGTGCTTTGCAATCTTGAATTTTAATAATGAGTCAGAGAACAGTTAGGATTTTTAGTGAGCATTATGATCCTGTAAAGTTATTCCCATCAGGGCACTTTCCTAAGTACCTCAAAGATTAAATTGATACTTAAATATACCTTTTTAAAGCGGATATCATTTCCTATCTTTTTAAAAACGATTCTGATTGTCTAATTAACATTAGCCAATGATCCCAAGGCCCATCGCTAATTGGAAAACCCTCTGAAATGATGCCTGCACTTAATTGGGCAACAACCGAGCAATGTCTATTTGAATCTAAAGAGGATTTAAATATTGACAAGGGTCTCATGCATATGTATGGAGCTGAAAAGGTCAGGATGACTCAGAAGATGGCACCTGACTTCTTGAGAATAAGGTTGAAAAATATGTGTAATGCGCTTCTCCAGTCCGTGGGTCAAACTGAGAAATGCAAGGACAGACGCTGCCTCTGTACCAAATCCAGGGGGAGACATAGCACCCAGCCTGGGGCATCATTCATTCACTCTGTCATTCATGCATTACGAAAAACTACGTGTTGACCAATGTGCTGAGCTAAGGAATGACAAATGAAACATTCCCAGGAGTTCCCCTTAGTGGTTCATCAGGTTAAGGATCCAGCATTGTCACTGCAGCCATTTGGGTCACTGCCGAGGCATGCGTTCAATCCCTGGCCCAGGAACTTCCAACATGCTGCAGGCATGGCTGGAAAAAAAAAAAGAAATATTTCCTGTCTAAAGTCACTTCCATCCCAAAGGAGGACACAGAGAAGTAAGTGTGTGGCACAAGGCACAATTAGATACATTCTTTATGAGAGGTAAAAAGAGAGAGAGCCCTTCCCATTCCCAGGCATAACAATGGATTCTTTTTTTTGGGGGGGGGGTGTCTTTTTTAGGGCTGTACCCTTGGCATATGGAAGTTCTCAGGCTAGGAGTCAAATCAGAGCTGCAACTGTTGGCCTACACCACAGCCACAGCAACGTGGGATCGAGCCACGTCTGCGACTACATCATAACTCACGGCAATGGTGGATCCTTAACCCACTGATTGAGGCAAGGGATTAATCCTGTGTCCTCATGGATACTCATCAGGTTTATTACCACTTAGCCACGATGGAAACTCCATAGCAATGGATTCTAATTGGAGGTGGCTGGGGGTAGCTGGGGTCAGATTTGGAAAATGAGTCCAGAGCCTACCTTCTGAGTTGCGTGGAAGAAGGTGCAGGCACTGGGCAGTCAAACAAGAGATGCTCCATCTCATCGACCATGTAAATCTGAAGTCCCCAGTGCCAGGGGTTTTTTGATGGGTGAATGTCTTGCCCATCTCTGTGGAAATGCTCCCAGGAGTCAAAGTTGGCCCCCTTAAGAGGACACGGGTACTCTTGGGTCCCTGCTCCTTTCCAATATTCCAGTTGAGTATTGAGTTCGTTGTCTACGGTCAATGTTCTCCATTTATGGTAGAGTTGAAAGGACTATAGTGTGACCCTGTTCTCTGGAGACACCACAGGGCTATGAAGATCCAGGGCTTGAGTATCTGAGCTCATTCCTGAAGGATGAGTAAGACGCCCTTCAAGGAAGAGCTGTGCCTGGCTGATGGGCCAGCAGTGCCAAGCATGAGGTCCTGAGGGAGCATTTCCATTATGTTGTTGGGTGTTGCCAGCTAGGAGTCATTAAACTAAGGGCCGCTGAGCTAAGAATGCCTCCCACCTTTTTTGTGATTATTTTAAATTAATGTATAGTTGATATGTAATGTGCCAACTTCTGCTGTATAGGAAGGTGACCCATATAACACACACACACACACACACACATTCTTTTTCTCATACTATGTTCCATCACATTCTAGCCCAAGGGATTGGGTATATTTCCCTGTGTTGTACAGTAGGACTTCATTGTTTATCCATTCTAAATGTCACAGTTTGCATCCACTAACCCTAAACTCCCCATCCATCCCACTCCCTCCCCCTCCCCCTTGGCAACCACAAGTCTGTTCTGTATGTCTGTCAGTCTGTTTCTGTTTCATAAATAGGTTCATTTGTGCCATGTTTGAGATGCCACATAGAAGCTTCTCCTCTTTTTAATTAATTGAAAGTAGTCAAAAGAAGACTACACAAAATTACACAAAATTCAGATTTCGGTGTCCGTCAATGATGTTTTATTGGAGGACAGCCAACCCTGCTATTTGGTATCATTTGTTGTGTCTATGGCTCTGTTCCCACTACAGCAGCAGAGTCAGGTTGTAATGAGAGTGCCCAAATGGCCCCCAAACCTTAAAATATTTCCTACATGTCCCTTGACAGAAAAAGTTTTCTGATTGCTGAGCTAGAGCATCAGAGACATATGTGAGAGTGTGGACAGGTGAGCCAGAAAGGTAGGCTCAGATGATGGAACATCTTACATGCCATACCAGTCATTTGGATTTTAGTCTACACTGACTGAAATTCACAGATAGAGTCACAGCAGGGAAATAAGTCCATTTTAGAAGATGTTCGCATTTTTGGAAGCTTGCTTGCGTGGCCACGGATTGAAGATCCAAGGAGAAGAACCAGGACAGAAATAGGAAGCTGTCACAATAATCCCATGTGGAGATTGAAAAAGAGTGTAGAGAGTGATTGTGGCAGGAGAACCATGGAAGAAGTGAGAAAGAGTAGGATATTCTGAGATAAAAGCTAATGGCACCATCATCTCACAATTATCTGGAGTATCTTGAATACTGTGTATTACATCAGGCATCTGGAGTACCAGAGTCAACCTGAATGTGCATAGATTTGATTGTTGTGGTCCATCCCGTTGCCTTTGCACCCACCTTTGCGTGCCAATCGTTGCTCACGGCTTCCACCTCTCACTCCCTGCCTGGGGTCACTTTCTTGTCATGGGAACACGCCTGGACCAAGTACAAAATAAGCCAGAAGGGATAGTGAGATGCTGACCTCATAAGCATCCATCAAACAATGACATACAGGCAGGAGGTAAATCAGTATCCCAGTCTCCATCACCATCTCAGTCTCTCAGACTTCCCAAATGGGTATGGACTTTTGTTGCACACAGGGCTACAAACTCATGAATGAACTCACCATTCACTGGTTGCATTTTCTGCCCTGTCTTGCTTCTTCTTACTCCTTCGCTGGTACATAAACTATTTTGCACTCAGTCTTGATTCAGAACCTGCTTCGGTAGACACTGACCTAGGACACAAAGTAAGTATGTCTATTCATAATGTACAGTGATATTGTAAATAATTTCAATGTGATCAGCATAAGCTACCTACCAAAATCTTTTCATGCCTAACTATGAATAACTGTATCAACCTAAGCAAGATGACATGATTGAGTTAATGATGAATTAAGGTTCTCTCTCTCCACACATTTCCTGCCACCTATCCCAGCCTGCCAACCTGACTTCTCTGACCTGGTTTGAGGCAGAAATAACCATCTTGGAAATTGACCCTTTCATCCAAAATCACAGCCTTAAAGAAGACGGGTCAATAGAGAGCTTAGCATGATCTCATGCAGGGGCCGGTGGTGACAGCTGGGGATTGAGAGGTCTGAGCAGAGAAAGGTAAAAATCTGAGCTTTGCCAGGGACCAGCGATGTGATGGCTGACATTGGCACAGCATTTGCATTCAGAGGGTGCTCTAGTCTCCACACTTCCAGCCCTGGGAATGTCTGGGCAGGGGTATGTCCCAGCCCAATCATGGTCCCCAGTAGGAAGGTTCCCCATGTGAAGCACAGTTATGCAGGTGCGTTTCCCAGGACCAGGTTTTGTGACAAAGGTGGGGAGCCCATGAGGCACCCTTATTTGTCAGGTACGTTACATGAGGCCCCCTTTCATGTTTCTTAGCTGCTTCCCATCGCCTTCTCACCTAGGTTGACTTGTGTTGGCTGGACACTCAGGTTCCACATAGATCACACCTAGCCATACTCTCACCTGCAGGTAGGGCAGAGCAGCACTGAGGGAGAGGCAGGCAGTTCATTCCATTTTAGCATGTGGAACCTGATGTGCCTGCAAGACCCTGGCCCATTGGTTAGTCCATTAGCCACATGTCCATGAGATCATTGGTGGTGCCTGCCTGGTACATGTTCTGAAAGACTGAAGTTTTAGGTGTGGGTTGGAGGGCCTCATCTTCCTAATGTAGGGAAGTTTACAGCCTGGGGGACCCAAGGTAGCCTGTGCTGCTGAGGTCGCCGTGGTTTCTATGATATCCAAAAAGGAGGAATTTTGTTCTATGCCTTGTTGACGGGTTGGCCATTGGCTGACCATCTCATATGGGAGCCACATTGATGATGAAGAAGACAGTCATGGCAGTAACAAGAGAAGAAGGTGGAATTGAGTTAACTTTTTCTTAAAGTAGAGTTGATTGACAGTGTTGTGCCAATTTCTACTGTCCAGAAGATGACCCAATCATGCACATGTATACACATTCTCTTTCTTATATTCGTTTCCATCATAGTCTATCCCAAGGGACTGGATAGAGTTCCCCGGGCTGTACAGCAGGACCTCATTGCTTCTCCATTCTCCATGTCATAGTTTGTATCTACTGACCCCACACTCCCCCTCCATCCCACCCTCTCCCCCTCCCCTTTGGCAACCACAAGTCTGTTCTCTATGTCTGTGAATCTCCTTCTGTTTTATAGATAGGTTCATTTGTGCCATGTTTTAGATTGCACACTTTTCTTATTTTTAAAAAGTTACAGATTGATAGGAAGTTACAAAATGACATACAGGAGGCGTTCCTGTCATGGCTCAGTGGTTAATGAATCAGACTAGGAACCATGAGGTTGCGGGTTCGATCCCTGGCCTTGCTCAGTGGGTTAGGGATCCAGCGTTGCCGTGAGCTGTGGTGTAGGTTGCATACGTGGCTCGGATCCCCGAGTTGCTGTGGCTCTGGTGTAGGCCGGTGGCTATAGCTCTGATTGGACCCCTAGCCTGGGAACTTCCATATGCCGCGGGAGCAGTCCAAGAAATAGCAAAAAGACACACACACACAAAATGACATACAGGAAGGTTTTGTCCCCCACTGGAAACACGTTGAATGACGCTCATGCAGAATCAAAACCACAGACCTTACATTTTTCAAGCAAAAAAGCTGCAGCATTTGAAGAAGGGAATTTTGTTTTCCTATTTTTTTGAAAGCAGGCTATTTGAGGATGCGAGCCTTTGCTCCTGAGTGAAAGCTATGTGTTTCAGTTTCCTTGTTATTTATTCTTAAGAATGATAGAATCACGTTCTCTTCAGTCTGACTAGAGGTAGGCAAAGTTTCCTCTAAAGGGCCAAGTAATAGTTAATTTGGACCAAGTAATAGTTAATTTGGCTTTTTGAGCCACACAGTCTCTCACAGATACTCAGCTCTGCCCCAGACAGAACCTACATGAATGGGTGTGACTGTGTGCTGATAACCTTTATTTATAAAAAGCAGGCAGTGAGCCAGAATAGGCTTGGGGTCTAAAGTTTGCTGGCTGTGCCCTGAATGAACCTTCCTAATATCCAAATCAGAAAAGAGGTTTGTGAGGTAATTCCAAAAATGCAGTTGTACTGTCTCCCTATTCTTTATCTAGAATCTCCCAAACAACAACTTTAAAAAAAGAAAGAAAGAGAAGTATTCCTATTAGCATGCAGGATTCTATTTTGAGGAGGAAAAAAAATGGCGTGAAAACAAGTTGATATTAGGAATTTACTTGTATTTAAAAACTTGAGGCTGTGTCATGGAATAAATGTATATATGTGTCTACCTATCAGTTTATCTCTGTATGTAGGTATCTATGTGTTTATCTACGTTTATGTATGTATGTGTGCATCTATTTATATATTTCTATGTATCTGTGTATGTATTACACATATATTTACATATATGTGTATATGCATCTATTTATATGTTTGTATGTATCTGTTTATGCACGTATATATGTATGTATCTATGTATGTATGCATATGTCTATTACATATATGTGTGCAACTGTTTGTGTGTGCATCTGTCTAGGTATATACGTACGTGTCTGTTTATGAATAAATGTTATGTCCATATATATATCTATGTAGCTATTATATATGTATGTATCTACCTGTCTATTTATGTTTGTGTATTTTTATGTATCCATTTATCTGTTTGTGTGTATGTGTTTCCATATATATCTGTTTCTAGCCATCTATTTATGCCTTTGTGTATTTATATGTATCACTATGTGTGTGTGTATATATATATCTCACGTATGTTTGTGTGTATATTGTATATATACAATGTGGTTGTATATATACACTGATATTGAATTCTTACTGCACTTATACACGTAACCATTTCCGAATATACGCACACAGGGGTGCACTTTGGGTGTGTCATACAACGTATTTGATGTCACACACATAATTCTAACAGGTGTGTTGAAATTTGTCAGTTTTTCTCTCTCTGAGACTGCAGAAGCAAGCCGATACTTGGAGGTACAAATAACCTGGATTTTTGAAAAGGCGTGCCACTGAGTTTTTTAATTAAAATGGCATCCCTCTATTGAGGGCAGGAGCGAACTGTATGAGAACGCCTTGATAAGATGTTTCTGAAGAGTGAGATGATAGGCACTCTGGCGGGAGGATCCTTATCAGCCCTCTTGGTCCCGCGGATGTGATTTTTCACCGGATGAGCTCATTTGGAGCCAATGACACTGGAGGACTTCTCAGGGATTTCTGTGGCGGGTTCCCATTATTAACAGAACTATTATTCAAATGGGGTGCACGACCTCCCGTTGGAGGTGAAAACAAGAAGTCAGTACTCACAGGGAGGCAAAAGAGACGCTTTAAATTGTACCTTACCTTAAGGAACATTCTTACCTTAAGGACATCTCTGGTGGTCCTCGAGCTTTATTAAATTGGACAAAAATAAAATTTCATCTCAGAGGAGTTCCCATTGTGGCTCAGCGGGTTAAGGACCCCACTAGTATCTATGAGGATGTAGGCTCGATCCCTGACCTTGCTCAGTGGATTAAGGATCCAGAATTGCCACAAGCTCTGGTGTCGTTCACACATGTGGCATGGATCCGGCGTTGCTGTGGCTGTGACATAGGCCTGCAGCTGCAGCTCCTATTTGACCCTTAGCCTGGGAACTTCCATATGCTGCAGGTGTGGCCCTAAAAAGACCAAAAAGTAATTTTTAATCTCAGAATAAGAGCATTGGAATATTTTTAAAGCAGGTCTCTAAAACAAATATCTGTAATTGTTCAGGGTATGCTCCTTCCCCCAGCTTAAAAAACAAAAAGAAAAACAAAACAAATAAACAAAAAAAAACGCCAACTGTGTATAAAAGAAGTATTTATCTCATGACAAGAGGTAGGTATTTCATCGTTTCACCTCTGAATGGGGGCGCGCTCATCACTGACATGGACTCTATGGGGACATGCAAATGCAGCATTCCTCCCCTCCCCCCGGCTCCCCAAAAAGCATTGCTTGGAAAGCCAGGTCCCCTCCCTGAGATTGGGGCAGTCCTACAATGTGGGCATTGCCGCCATAGAACTGGGGGACAGAGCTGGGCAAACAGAGTGAGCTGACCACAGCAGTGGAGTTGGGACTAGGTGAATGACCCTGCCACAGGTTTCCGTGGTGAAACCCATTCTAGAAATTCTGCATAAGTCAAGTCCAACCATTGTCTTCACAGGAGCCATTCAGAGTCCCAGTAGTGCATGAAGAAACAAGAGGACCATTTACTGGGCGCTTTGTGTACCCACTACTGGAAACTAAAATACAAGTCCAAGTGTGGCTGAGTGTCCAGTGCTAGTCCATGGTCTAATCCTCTGGGAATATGAACGCTGACTCAACATTTTATTATAACCCCCCCCGCCCCGGAAGAGCATGATTTTAAGGACAGTGGTGAAAGAGCAAGTATGTAGAGAAGCAAGGAGAGGATGTCAGCCTGTAACTAAATCACATTGTAGAGGTTGTCGGCAGGGCTGCTCATCTTTATCCTGCTGTTCTCTTTCTACGGCTTCTCAACATCAGCATTCTCTGACATTCTCTGCTGTTCTCCTGACATTTGGGCTGCATCATTCTTTTTTTTTTTTAATTAGTAGTTCATGGTGGCTTTATGTTTTATTGTTATGTTTTTATTTAAAGTATAGTTGAGCAGTTCCCGTCGTGGTGCAGTGGAAATGAATCCGGCTAGGAACCATGAGGTTGCAGGTTCAATCCCTGGCCCCGATCAGTGGGTTAAGATCTGGCATTGCCATGAGCTGTGGTATAGGCTGGCAGCTGTAGCTCTGATTTGACCCCTAGCTTGGGAACCTCCATATGCTGCAGGTGCAGCCCTAAAAGACAAAAGACAAAATAATAATAATAATAAAGTACCGTTGATTTAAAATGTTGTGCCAATTTCTATTATACAGCAAAGTGACCCACATATATGTATCTACATTCTTTTTCTCATACTATCTTCCATCATGGTCTATCCCAAAATACTTGGTATAGTTCGCTGTGCTATACAGCAGGACCTCATGGCTTACCCATCCTAAATGTCATAGTTTGCATCTATTAACTCCAAACTCCCCATCAATGCCACTCCATCCCTCTCCTCCTTGGCAACCACAAGTCTGCTCTCCATGTCTGTGAGTTTGTTTCTGTTTTGCAGATAGGTTCGTTTGTGCCATATTTTAGATTCCGCATATAAGCGATATCATATGGCATTTGTCTTTCTCTTTCTGACTTACTTCACTTACTATGAGAGTCTTTAGTTCCACGTTGCTGCAAATGGCATTATTTTGTTCTTTTTTATTGCTGAGTAGTATTCCATTGTGTATATGCACCTCATCTTCTGAATCCATTCATCTGTCAATGGACCTGTAGGTTGTTTCCATGTCTTGGCTATTGCGAATAGTACTGCAATGAACATAGGGGTGCATGGATCTTTTGGAATTATGGTTATCTTCAGACAAATGCCTGAGAGTAGGATTGCTGCATCCTATGATGGTTCTCTGTTTAGTTTCCTGAGGAACCTCCATACTGTTTTCCGTCGTGGTTTTACCAATTTACATTCTCACCAACAGTGAAGAAGAGTGCCCTAGGCTGCATCATTCTTGATCATGGGGAAAATCCAGTGCCTTGTGGGACATGAAGCAGCACATTCCCTGGCCTCCCCCCACTAGATGTCAGAAGCACCCCCATCCCCAGCTTACAATGACCAAAAAAGTCCCTAGAGAGAGTTATTCACCTCTAGTTGATAACCCACTGGGGCAGGTGCAAGAAGTGGTCCCTGCACAAACAGAGAAGCTGTGTAAGGAGGCAGTCCCTTCTCAGAAACTGAAACCCACATGAGGACATGAGGACATGGCCCCAGAGTCCCAGCTAGTCATCGGTAGCCTCCTGAAGGATGCCATGCTCTCCTTGAAAGTGGAGATGCTCCCTCCATCCACGTGCTTGGTTTCAGTGAAGAGCAGGCACTTTGGTCCTGATGCACCGTGTTCAAAACCTTAGCAGAGCAAAGGCATCCGCGCCTGGCCCCAACACCTGGCGTGTCTGTACGATGCTGTCAGGTAATTAACTCAGCTGTCACGAGCACAATTCAGGAAGGAAAAGAGCATGCAAAGAGCGGTTCTCCTCACTCTTGAAACCCCCTCATTGTCTTCCTGACTTCCTCCTAGAGGCACTTGGGTGTTCCGGAGATGGTGATTCAACCCAGGTGTTTGCCACTTTTTATCCCTCTCTTTCCTACTTCCACTGTGCCCTCCGTGACCTTCAGTTTGTCAATGACAGTCTAAAGTGGGGGGGGGGGGGAAGATGCTTAACAATCTGGCAGTTGCTCACAGACTTATCGATGCGATAATAAAATTCCAGGGGCTTGGGGCAGGGTTTGTCAACCTCGGCACTCTTGACATGTGGCACTGGATGATTCTCTGTGGTGGGCACCATTGTGTGCATCATGTGTAGGGTTTTGAACAGCATCCCTGGACGCTACCCAATAGATGCTGCCTGGGTTCTTGCAAACTGCAGTGTCTCCTGAAGAGTGGAATCACCCCAGGGGAAGAACACTGGTGGAGGGGACTAAGGACTAACAGAAAAAGAAGGACAGTGACTTGAAACCTTTAGGAGAAGGTCTACAGGGAACTTTCAAAAATGCATTTGCCTGGGTCCCTCCCTTGGAGGTTTGGAAGGAATTGTGTGGGGTTCAGTGTGGGCCTAGGATTTAAAAAAAAACAAATCTTCCCAGGTAATTCTAAGACACAGATGAGGCTGAGAGTCTTCTGATCTAGAAAAAGACAATCATGAGAGGAATTCAGAAGAAGCTTCACAGACTTTCTCAGGACTCCATACACACGGCACCAGCCCACCCCACTGACTAGTGACAGTCCTCCAAGATGATCTGATAACCTTTAGCATCCTCGTGAGTTTGGGGCCAGATGGCAGTTCTGCGTTGTCCATGGGCTGACGCAGAGGATGGGGGCGGGGGGGCTGTCAGATCCAAATGTATCAGCCACCTTCTGCATGTGCATTTTCTAGAGTTTGCCCCCATTTTTCCAGCCTGCCGTGATGGACTCTTCACCCACTCTCAGCCTCATGTCCCAGCTGTTGAACTTTCAAAATACATCCAGGACATGACGTCTGGGAGTTGATGGGTTAAGGATCCAGCTCTGTCACTGCTATGGCTCGGGTCACTGCTGTGGCACGGGTTCACTCCTTAGCCTGGGAACTTCTGCATGCTGTAGGCACAGCCAGAAAAAAAAAAATACCTCACATGTATTGAGTGCTCCTAGCATGCCGTCCAGCATATGACCTTGTCTCGTGCCACTCGCCCTTGCCCTTCGCCAAATTTCCACCAGGATCTCTTGCACGATAATAATAATCTGGTCTTAATTATTGTATTTATTATATTAATTAATACACTATTATTATATAATTAAGTCATATTTATACAATTACTTAATATTATATGATTCAGCCCAAACATCACCACTGCAACCCCCACAGGCTATTATAAACCGACATGGCAGAGTCATACTGTTAAAATAGAGGATACAGGAGTTTTTGTTGTGGCTCAGCACGTTAAGAATCCAATACAGTGTCCCAGGAAGTTCCTGCTGTGGCTCAGTGGGTTAAGAACCTGACTAGTATCCATGATGGACGCAGGTTTGATCCCTGGCCTCACTTGGTGAGTTAAGGATCCAGCATTGACGTGAGCTGTGGTGTAGGTTGCAGACATGGCTCAGATCTGGCACTGTTATGGCTGTGGTGTAGGCTGGCAGTTGTAGCTCCCGTTTGACCCCTAGCCCTGAACCTTCCATATGCCACAGGTGCAGGCCTAAAAACAAATTAAAAAAGAGAGAGAGAGAGAGGAGAACTTGAGTGAATAATTTCTAACAAAGAGAAACCCTGGAAGAAAAGAAATTTTCTTTATTCCAAAAAGCACGCAAGCAGGTAGGAGTTTTCATTGCTGTCAGAGAGCCACTGGGGGCACCCAGGAATGTCCCCTTGAGGTCTTGCTTTTCACACATTTGCACGGGGACCTGTGTGGGAGAATGCTCATTGCCAGTTAAGTTAAATATTCCATCAGAAACATGTCAAGAAATTGCGATGGAGCCCTGCCTGGATGACAGCACAGCAGGGGAAAGTGAACGAACAAGTACTGAGCTAGCCACCTGCCTGAGCCTCCCCAACACCCACGCATGAGCACGTCCTGGAACACACAGGTTGAATGGCAAACAGCATGACATTGAGAACATAGCAGAGTTTGTACACACATGTGGACATGTGGGCTGCGTGCCTCAGATGCTTAAGTGGAATGTAGCTCATCCTATAGCACAAACACGTAAGTCAGGGCAAAACACAGGTGAAAAAGCTAATCCAGGGAGTTCCCATGGTGGCTCAGCTGGTTAAAGACCTGACGTTGCCTCTGTGAGGATGTGGGTTTGAACCCTGGCCTCACTCTGTAGGTTAAGGATCTGGCATTGCCAAAAGCTGCCGTGTAGTTTGCAGATGTGGCTTGGATCCAGTGTTGCTGTGGCTGTGTGGTGTGGGCTGGCAACTGCAGCTCCAACTTGACCCCTAGCCTGGGACTTCCATATCCAGCAGGTGCAGCCATTAAAAACAACAACAACAACAACTAATTCAAGAGAGGGATTAATTCTTGCATGGACAACAGTGGTCACTGATTGACTACAAAGGCATACCCAGGGACTTTCACCTCTGTTAGTCATATTTTATTTCTTCATTAAGTAGAGAGATCATTATGCTAACCATAGTGGTTTTATGTGTGAATTTATTTCTGTGCAAAAATAAATATTTTGCTTTTATGGAGGGTTTACGTTTCCCTCCTTCTACAGTATTTTTAAATGACTCCAAGCTTTTTTAAAAACTCTAACACAACCCTCTTCCTTTCACTGTGCAATGCCAGGGTCAGTCGGTCCCTGAAAGCGTATGAAAACAACATGGTGTGTGTAGAATTGTGACCAGGTGTGAACTGCCTGACCCTCGGTCTTCCTAAATCATAAAGATAATCTTTTTTTTTTTTTTTTTTTAATCTCTTAAAGTTGCTCAGAATGCAACTTTCACTTGGTTGAAAAGAATCCAGCCTGCTCGGGGTATAATCAGTGCTCTGTGGGAGCACTGGGAACGTTCAAACAGCAGAGGCTGTCCCTGGGCATCACGGGTTCTCATCAGCAAGAGCGTAAAGAACTTGTTTGGATGTAGAGCAGGTGCGGACGGGAGCCCTTGAAGGTCAGGCTGCAAATCTGGTCCACTGGGCATTGGGTATTAACGTGATTAATTCATATGTAATGAGCTTGCGATGAACTTTGCAGCATTGTATTTATAAACACCTGGCATGGAGTCTGCTGTTTATATTTCCTCTCTGTGCACCCAAGGGTCCATATCTAGGAGAAACCAGGGAGCCCGGAGGAGCCCCCAAAATACATGGTGTTGGCTGGCCCCCGGCAGCTGTGAGACCCAGGCAACATTCTTTTTTATCATGATCATTAGACTATAGTTGATTTACAGGATCATGTCAATTTCTGCTGTACAGCAAAGTGACCCAGTCACATACACACAGACACACACACACACACACACACACACACACACACACACACACACATTCCTTTTCTCATACTGTCTTCCATCCTGGTCTATCCCAAGAGACTGGATAGAGTTCCCTGTGCTGGACAGCAGGACGTCATGGCTTATCCATTCTCAGTGTCATAGTTTGCATCTACCAACCCAACCCCCCCACATCCATCCCACTCCCTCCCCCTCCCCCTTGGCAACTACACGTCTGTCCTCTGTGTCTGTGAGTCTGTCTCTGTGCTGCAGACAGGTTCATTGGTGCCATATTTTAGCTTCCACATAGAAGTGATACCATATGGTATTTGTCTTCTTGAGGAGGGATTTTTAGCTGACTTTTACCAGGATGGAAGCAGGTCCAGTTCTAGCAAAAGGAGAAAACCCTACAGAGAGATGGCATTAGTTGTATTAAGAAAGATCATTCCTAACACCTAGAAACTACTCACAGTGCTGAGAAATGTTTGAAGGTGTTGGCGCGGGGAGTGGATTCATTCTTCCTTTCTTTCTTATTGATGTAGAGTTGATTTACAGTGTTGTGATAGTTTCAGGTGTATGGCAAAGTGATTCGGTTACACACACGCATATACATTCTTTTATATATATATTCTTTTTTATTTTTTCCCCTATAGGTTATTACAAAGTATTGAGTAGAGTTCCCTGTGCTGTACAGGAGATCCTTATTGGTTATCTATTTGATACATAAGTCATGTATCTATGAATCCCAAACTCCTCATTTATCCCTACCCCACTCTTTCCCCTCTGGTAAGGGTAAGTTTGTTTTCTATGTCTTTGGTTCTACTTGTGTTCATTTGTATCATTTGTTAAGATTCTACACATAAGTGATATCATCTGATATTTGCCTTTCTCTGTCTGGCTTCCTCAAAGGCTTTGCTCTAAGTCAGTTTAAATTGTGGTTCTCCCACCTTCCCGCATGAATTCTGTGGGACAGACCCAAATTCAGTCTCTCTGAATGTCCAAGTCTTCACAGTTGATCAGAATCCATCCTCATTCAATGCTGTGGTCTGAACCCCAGAGACCTCCTCCACCAGGGTGGCTGCAGGGGCCCCTGACTCATCTCACGCAAACTCATCTCACCTGTCACCACCACAGCCCAGGGAGCCTTAGACCACCTTCTCCCTAGAGCCCTGCAGTGGCCACCATTTGTCTGGGGTCAGGTTCTCCAGAGTCCCAGGATTCCGAAGGCACTGCACCTCTGGGTGTCTTCCCCACCAACTTCACCTCGCTGGCCTCGTTGCCTCCTGCTCCTCTTGCATCCTCCTCAAAATCCTGCCTCCTGGTTCCTGCTTGCCTGCCCCCAGCATCCCCAGCCCTGTAGTGCAACAGCCCCCATGCATGTCACAGGAGCCCTGTTCCAAGGTGGAATGACAGGCCTGAATCCATGGAGGTCCAGCCCTCACCAGGCACTTCAGTCCCCATTGCTTCACACTGCCCTGCAGTCTCTCCCCTGCCTTTTGCACCCCGCACCCCCTCCTGGGACACAGTCTGAGAGACAGATGCCATCACTCTCTTGGAAATGTGTATTGATGGTCAGTGCCGGCCACTGCTATTAGCATCCTTTCCTGGTGGTGGACCACTAATGCATCTTTGGAGGCAGGCTACGGTGCAAGGAAGAAAAATGGTGCTCAACTGCTAGACTGGTTTGGCAGAAGGAAAAAAAAAAACATATGATAAATGGAAATAAAGTAGGACAGATTTATCAGGGCACTCAGATCACAACTTTATTAATTCATGTATTCAGTTATATTCACAGTCATCGTATGTAGAAGCTTTTCTCCCTCGTTTTTCCCTCCTCCCCCCTTCCTTCCTTCATTCCTTCCCTCCTACAAAGTAACTAACCTATCCCATCTTACTTTCCAGAAATAACAACACTGCACAATTAATGGTGTGTCTTTCCATACTTATCCTGTGCTTTTGTTCTTTGTACAATATACCACATGAGATGTGACACAAATGGGCTCTCCCCTTGTTACTTTGTAGCTGCTCCTTTATTTAACAGTCTCTCTGGGGCATTTTTCATTGTCATCGCAGTGAGAAACCCAGAAACTCAGAGGGACAAGTACCTGAGGCTTTAATGGATAATGCTACTGAGGAACATTTGCATTGTCTCCAGTATCTCACTGCTGGTAACAATGACCCTGTGAAAAACAATTGTATAAACCTATTTGTGTCTTTGGGTGAGGACCTAGGTAGCTGACTTCAGAGGCTGTGCTATGAAAATGACATCGTTACGTCAGAGGATAGTTGCATTTTGAATGTCGATCAGGAACCACCAAGCATGATATTTTCGAGGATATTTTTAGTGTACAAATCTTTGCCACTTTGGTGACTGACTGTCGGTATATCCCAATTGGTAGCAAGATGCAAATATTAGAGGAAAACTGGATGAGGGGCACGTGGGAACTCTTTGCGCTAGCGTATCAAATTTTCTGTAAAGTAAAAGTATTCTAGAATTTTTTTATGATTTTTTGTTTTTTCCATTATAGCTGGTTTACAGTGTTCTATCAGTTTTCTACTGTACAGCGTGGTGACCCGGTGACACATACATGTATAGATTCATCACAAGTGACTAGACATAGTTCCCTGTGCTATACAGCAGGCTCTCATTGCTTATCCACTCCAAATGCAATAGTTTGCATCTATTAACCCGACTCCCAGGCCATCCCCCTCCATCCCCCCCTCCCCCTCCCCCTAGGCAACCACAAGTCTATTCTCCAAGTCCATGAGTTTTGTTTTCTGTGGAAAGGTTCATTTGTGCCATATATGAGATTCCAGATAAGCATTCTAGAGTTTAAAGTTCAAGCTAGCTCTGCCTCTCACCAGCTGTGTGACCTTGGACTAGTTCCTTAACCTCTCTGTGCCTTAGTTTTCTCACCTCTAAAATAGTACTGGTGTCAGGAACTAAAGCACTTAGAACTGTTTCTGGGAAATCACTTCATAAGATAAAATATCAACATAAATGCTTTGGTATTGTATGATGTGATTGCTTTATATATTTAGGATTATGTGATTCTCGTGTATCTGAGGTTTTAACGGCAGCGTTACTAGATGCTAACACACCAACTCATTTATAGTCAAGGTTTAGTAATGTCATTGTAGTGAATAAATAAATGGATAAATGAAAGAAAAGATCAATATCTTCAGGGATGGAGATAGCAGGAATGCTGGCCGTTTTATCATAACCAAACAAAACAAATAACAAGGATTCCTTTGTGGCTCAGCCGGTTAAGGATGCAGTGTTATACCTGCAGCGGCTCGTGTGCTGCTACACAGCACAGGTTCTATCCCTGGCCTGGGAACTTCCACATGCCAAAAACAGCAACAACAACAAAAGCCACCCCCTCTAGCTTATGGGGGTGGGGGTGGGGTGAAGCAGCTTTAGTACAAAAGTTCTTCTTCACAGAAGCATGATCAAGATAATTTGGAACTTTTTTTTTTTTTTTTTTTTTTTTTGTCTTTTGTCTCTTTAGGGCCATACCCGCGGCATATGGAGATTCCCAGGCTAGGGGTCTAATTGGAGCTGTTGCCGCCAGCCTGTGCCAGAGCCAACAGCAATGCCAGATTCAAGCTGTGTCTTCGACCTGCACCACAGATCATGGGAACGCCAGATCCTTAACCTCCTGAGTGAGGCCAGGGATCAAACCCGCAACCTCATGGTTCCTAGTCGGATTCGTTTCCACTGTGCCACAACGGACCCACCTGGCTCTAGGAAAAATCTCTCTTATGCTATTCTAGTAGCATGATTTCCAAGCAATAAATTTTCTCTCTCAACTTCCCAGAATAAATTATTGGCTAAATGTATTCTTCGGCAAGCAAATGAATTAGCTCGTAGCCACAGGTTATCAAATATGACCCAATTAAATTTTTCATGGCACCTGCCAAAAATAATGACTTTTACTCACAAGGACTAACTCAAAAATCACATTTTTCTGATGACTTCGCCATCACAGGAGCTATTGTCTGGAGGCGACTCTTTATTTTCAGCAGCGATCGCGTGTTTTACATACGTGGAAACTTTCTGGAAGCTCCCCAAACACCTTCACATCATTAAATAGGGTGACAAACAGGAGGAATTCTAGAACATTCTCTGCTTCATTTTACAACTTAACAATCATTACCTGATCTGTTGAGCAGTCAGCTATACTTACCCCTGACTTCCCTACAGGTGTTAAATGTCAGGTTTCATGACCACCTCTGTAGCTTGAATTCTACATTTGTTTGTTCGGTCAAAAACCGTCTTTTGCATCTTTGACCACCTGCATTCTTGAACCCTTTCTGAGGGGTCCTGCTTCTTTTTGAGGTAGATAGCTCCAGGTGATTCTTTAGTTCATGCCCATGCTGAAACCACAGTGCTTTTAAAAACAAGGACCAAAAGACCATACCATAGGATATCACTTATATCTGGAATCTAATGTATGGCACAAATGCACCTTTCCCCAGAAAGGAAAATCATGGACATGGAGAACAGATTTGTGGTTGCCAAGGGGGAGGGGCAGGGAGGGGGATGTACTAAGAATTTGGGGTTCATACATCCAAATGATTGCCTTTAGAATGGGTAAGCAATGTGATCCTGCTGTAGAGCCTGGGAACTATAACTCGTCACTTATGATGGAGCATGATAATGTGAGGAAAAAAAATTATACATGTATGTGTGACTGGGTCACCTTGCTGTACAGTGGAAAGTTGATAGGACGCTGTCAACCAGCTATAATGGAAAAAATAAAGATCATCAAAAAAAACAAAAATAAAAAATAATAAAACCGCAAAACAAGGAGCAGGCATCTGGCTTTTAAATGATTTTTTTCCTCCACCTTGACGATTTCTCAATTTCTTAAATACCGTCATCCCACTCTAAGCCACCTGGATACAACATGAAAAGAAAGCACCTCCCATAGAAAAAGTGCAAAGAAATGAACAGGTAATTCATGAAAGAGAAAATTTGTCTTTAAAGCCCAGTTCCTTGACTGTACGTTCAGTTTCTTTTATGATAATTGGCCTCTTGGGTTTTGCTAAACTTTTTCAATATATGAATGTACATTTGAGGCATGGATTTCATACAGATATTCAGACTTCATAGAATAGTGTCCTATTAAGTACTTTCAAGATTAATCTCATCCTCTCTATGGTTATAGCTCATTTCTCAATTTCAAGGTTTTTTGTTTTAACCTTCTCTCTCTCTCTCCTTCTTTCCCTCTCTTTCTCGCTCTCCTCCACCTCCAAATTTATCTTTTTCCTTCTTGGAATGTTTTAGGTGGAGTCAGAGACTTATGTTTTGGATTTATTTATCAGTTCTGCTACGTTCTCATTTTGTAACCCATTAAATTGGATCCATGTGTTTGCATTATGTCTTCCACTTTCCAAACGATCATGTTCCTACCTTTCCAAAATTATTTCACCATCCTTGCACCCGTAAGTTCTTTCGAGAACGTTAATATTTGCCCTGTGTTTTACAGTGGTGTGTATCACCATTATGAGATGTAATTCTACAGGTGGCTCCTCTCGTTGCTGCTTCTTATCAAGCCATTAAGGGTAAGATTTAAATTTTGGTTTTGATTGATCTCTCCTGTCACTGGAATACATCTCCAAATGTTTATTTATTTCCAGGAAGACTTATGAGGGATATGTTTTGAGTGTCTTTGCACATTAGTAAACAACTCTTTGAGCTGGTTTCGTAGGTGGGTGACATTTCCGGACGTGTGTGTTTTATGACCGTCTCCGCTCGAGAAGAACGGGATAAATCATGTGAGGATTCACTTTAGAATACATTTTTTAAAAACATCTGTCCCAGAGATGATGTGGTGGCCCATGGTCCTAAAGACCCTAATTCCTGACGTGATGTTAAAATGTGTCATCTTTAGCATGATGAGGAGGAAGAGCCACGGATGTTCGTGCCTCCTCCTTCTCTGATGGAGAAAAAGTCAGGGAGGGAGACAGCCCCTTCTGCAGTGGAGACCATGGGGAAAAGCCAAATGTCTCTGCTTGTTTTGCTCAGAAGCGGAGAGGATTGGAAAATATGTGGGCGGCATCCGAACATTGGGTGCCTCCCATCCATCCAGAGAAAGAGCCCTGTCTTCTTGTTTCTGTGTCCCAGTGGCATCCTTGGGAAGAGACACACCTGTGCCATGTGGTCCCTAGCAATGCAGGACCAGCCGCCCTGACCCCAAGAAGACACACCTGCAGCAGAGACGTGCGTGCAGGGGAGACCAGGGGCAGGGACAGACACAGCCATTGTCCATTTACGTTTGGAGGGTCCTTGGATCCATGCACATGAGCTGTGTTTGGGGTGGAGGTGGGGGCATTGTGACAAATAGAAATATTTTTCCCCAAGTTGTCACCGACTGAGATCGTGTCAAGTGATTCTGCATAAAAGAGTGATTTTTCCCTACATGGGGAACCCCGTTTCATTAACACATCATCAAAGTATAACACTGAGAAGGTCAAACTGAGTTCATTTAAGATAAGTTCTGAAATCACAGGTTTCCTTCCTGGTGCAATGAGCGCCTTCTGGCAGGATTTTTCTTGTCGAAGACTTTAGTTATTTTATTTTCATTATTATTATGTTTTGCAGATGGATCGTTTCCTAGGCATGTCTTTGTGTTTTTCTTCTCAAATATCAGGGAAATGTCATGAAAAAATAGAAAAGAGAAAGAAAACTGAGGAGTATAGGTTTGCAAACGGCAGATATGCATCAGTTTTGTGAAATAGAAGTTTATTTCATTTCGGTAAGTGCATAATGAGATGGTTTTATTATTCCTTGACCTTTCGGGCTGTGAATATATCCACTTTGTTCTATAAGACATTGTAACTCAGGAAATGTCTTTTTGGAGAGCATGCTAAAATGGTGCTTTTTTTAGTCTTCACCATGGGATATGACTTTTGACATTACTGCACAATAAATTACATCACACATGAAGGTGTGATAATATGATAATATGCCCTAAAGGGAAGTAAAAATATAGGGGATTAAAATATAAGAAAAAATAATAAGGTTATTCTCGGGGGGTGGGGAGGGGAGCAACAGATTTCTTTCCCGTTTCGAATGAAATCTGCCATCGACATGTTTTGTGAAACTCAATCAACCTCGCTTCTTACATTTAAAAAAAAAAAGTGAGGTATTTCAGACTTGGGAGCGTATGAAACATTCCTTTTTCCACAGTCTTGGAAAGCCTTATGCGTAATTTTTAAACCAATCTAATTGGTATCAGATGGCAGCTCCCTGTTGTTTAAAGGCATGCTTTCTTAATTTTCCAAGTTTGAGCAGATTCTCCTAATGCTTTTTTGCTAGTCACCTCCCCCACCCCCGCCCCCCAGAGCACTGTCAATTACCTTTGGCTAATTTGATCATCTTCTCCTTGACTGTTCTCCTGTGCTTCTTGACTTCTTTGTCAAGGCAGAAAGTAATCCATTTGGAGTTTTCTCTCTTGAGAAGTCTTGCAATCCATGGCTTACCTTTCAGCGTGGCTCAGAGCATCCTCTACCATGCAGGAACTTCGGTTTCAAGGTGATTTAGGATGCCAGGGTTTTCCTTAAAGAGGGTTTTTGTGTTTGGCATCTTTGGGAAGTGTTCTTAGTCCGAGGTCTCCAACGTATTTTCACGTACTTTCTTCTAATTGTTTGGACATTTTCTTTTCCAAGTCGGATTTTTTTCCTTCCGCAGCTTTGTGTTTGGTCGTGTGAGGTGAGGGTGTGGTTCCTCCCTCCCCCCGCCACAGCTGTACACGGAACTTTCCCAGCATCATGATTTGAACAGCCTGTCCACATCCCATCCCGTGATGCTGCCCTGAACTTTTGACATCTTACGTGTTTCTTCTTATCCCTTCATTTGTTGCCTGCCCCTCCACTCTGTTCCTTTAGGCCATTTGACGCTGCCATGTCACACGGTTTTGATTACTATAAACCTTCTAATGTAATACCTCCTCTTCGAATGCTGTTTAACCTTCTGATTCTGCTTCCAAATGGTATTGGCAATTCTTGAATGATGACCTGCTATGTGAAATAACTGCCATCCTTTCCAGGATAAAGAAATACTCTGTTATTGTGACTATGACAGGTGATGTGCATTGCACGGATGCCTGACGTGGAGGTTAATACACAGCTTTAAAGCTCCAGCATCTGCCCTTCAGTGAACAAAGTCTGTCTCTTCATTCGTTACGTGTTCTTTTATATTCTACATAACGCTGTTCGTTTCTCTCCATAATAGGCTTTCATGTCTTACGATAGGTGTATTTTAGGCATTTCACAATTGAATCTGTTTGTATTTTTAATATAGTGCTTGGTAAGTGATGGTTTCTAATTATGCGTGGCTGGTATAAAGGGATGCAAATTGCTTTTGTGTATATTGCTCTTGTCTGCAGCAGCTTTGTGGAACACTCTTCTTAATAGATTCCCTAAAGATTCTCATGGATTTTCTTTGTAGATAATCACGTTGTCTCCGCATCATGATAATTTTTTCTCCTCCTCTGAACTCTTCACATGGCTTTGAACATTTTTTTAAATTTAATTTTTGCTTTATATTGGAGTAGAGTTGACTTATGATATTGTGTTAGTTTCAAGTGTACGGCCAAGATGATTCAGTGATGCAAATACACACATCCATTCTTTTTCAGAATCTTTTCCCATATAGGTCATTACAGAATATTGAGTAGAGTTCCCTGTGCTATATACTGAGTGCTTGTTAATGAACTATTTTATATACAGTAGTGTGTAAATGCTTTGAAGAGTTTTGTCTCCTTGCCTGGCTCGTGCGTCCCATAGACGTCTGAGTGGATGGTGTGTCTTGAATTGCATCAAATGATACTTGGTGTTGACTGTGGCTTTTGATTAGCTTCATTCATGTATGAAAAATTCTACTGTAAATTGTTAGGTGGTTAATTGTGTCCGTGACTGAGGTGGTGCAACGTTAACTGAGAAAAGACATATTAACAGAAAAGGCAGTTTACACACGTGGGAAGTCACACAGAAAGTGGCTCGAGGAAGGGGCTGGAATGTAGAGCTTATAGTCCATCTTTGTAGGGGAGAGGGAGATAGGAAGTCAGGGAAATGCAGAGAACAGTTGGGCAAGATAAAAAGCCTTTAGGAGAAGATGTGGCAGTTTGTGGCAACAATGTAGCTTTATGTGATTAATAATCTTGGTGCCTTGCTGCTAGGAGTCAGTTTTCCTCAGTTCAGGAAACCTTCCTTGAAGGGGAATTTATGGCAGTTGGCCTCTTTCCGAAGGCTCTGTTTTGAAACAGAAAATGAGGGTTCCAACCATGCCTCTTCTCGCATCTGTTCAGGCTCAAATGTCTGCAGCTCAAAGTAACCTTTTGGCAGCAGGGGCATATCCTGGAGTTCTTCATTCATCCACATTAATAAATGTAACGACAAGCCCCATGTTTAAAAATGATTTTTATTGTTTCCATTATAGTTGGTTTACAGTGTTCTGTCAATTTCTACTGTACCACAGAGTGACCCAGGCACACATATATACACATCCTTTTTCTCACATTATCCTCCATCGTGTTCCATCACCAGTGACTAGATACAGTTCCCTGTGCTACACAGCAGGATCTCATTGCTTACCCACACCAAAGGCAATCGTTTGCATCTATGAACCCCAGACCCCCAGGCCATCCCACTTGCTCCCCCTCCTCCTCGGCAACCACAAGTCTGTTCTCCAAGTCCATGTATAAAAAATTCATTCATGTATGAAGAATTCTTTTCTGTGGAAAGGTTCATTTGTGCAGTATATTAGATTCCAGATATAAGTGATATCATATAGAAAACAGTATGGAGGTACCTCAGAACACTGAATATAGAACTACCATATGATCCACAGTCCCACTCCTGGGCATATATATATGCAGACAAAACTTTCCTTGAAGAAGATACAAGCCCCATTTTTGAACCCAAGAACAAACCGGGCTGTCTGCTTCCGTCTGGCCCTGGGGGGGAAGCCCTCCCCCCACTCTCATGGTCTTCCTCCTCAAGATGGGTCTTCCTCTCCGGTCCTGCATCCCAGAACCCAAGTTCAGGGGCCCCTGACCCATCTCTCCTGGTCTCTCAACCCACACCAGCCCTGCCCAGTCCCTGGTTAATTTTCCACATCACATGACTCCCCTTCTGAAAGCACCCCGCTTATTTGTTATTATACTGTCTGATGATGGTCTGCTCTGTCCTGCAGAATTCAAACCCCATGAAAGGACGGTCCAACCATCCCCTCTTTGCATCATCCCCACACCTCGAGCAGTGGCTATAGCCCCACCGCTGATGCTTGCTGTGTGTTTATTTCCATCATAAATAAACAGCGTGAACCTGGGTGCCTCAGGTACCCACCCAAGGCAAGATGGAATATTTAATATTTTTAAATTTTATTGTTTCATTTTTTAAAAATTTTGGGTTTTTTATATTTTGCTTTTTAGGGGTGCACCCAGGGCATATGGAAGTTCCCAGGATAGGAGTCGAATCGGAGCTACAGCTGCCAGCCGACGCCACAGCCACAGCAACACAGGATCCGAGCCGTGTCTGCGACCTACACCACAGCTCACGGCAACACGGGATCCTTAACCCACTGAGCAGGGACAGGGATCAAACCTGCATTCTCATGGATCCTAGTCAGGTTCCTTACCTGCTACGCCACAAAGGGAACTCCCGAATCTTTAATATTTTTTAAGTGGACTGTTGAAGAGATGTTTGAGATCATAGGAACCTTCCCTTGAGCATCCTTCTCATTCTACTAAACTTTCTGATCCATTCAGAACCAACTCAGGTGTCATTCAGCTAGTACCAACCTCCATTTTTGTGGTTTGTGCTTCTTCTTCATTTTTCTGAGCCAGTGGAGAGGCAGGTAGAGAGGTAAACTGAAAACGTAAAGGGATCCTCTTCTCTGACCTCTCTGGGGTGGAAATGATGGACAGGACATTCACAGGTCCTAACGCTTCGCATCACTGAAGGAGGCATCGGTGGGCAGAGCGCTTCCTGCTTCAGCAGGAAGCTGGCTGGTTTCTGAAGGACGACTTCCCACGGGAGCTTTGGCAAGCCTGGCGCTTTTTTTCCTCTCTCCCAATCGTGTGAAAGTTATCTTCCTGCAGAACATCTCTGAGGTTCTGCTGTGACTTACCTGGAAATCATAGTTCAAGGTCAGAATGGACTATATGCATTTTTTTTTTCCAAAAAGAGAGAAAGCGTGTACAGGTGAGCCAGGATAAAGGAATTTGACTCTGATCGCATGAAATTGTGATGTGCTTTGAAATATCACATTGCGCCGTATTGACATCCAGGAGCCGGGGAGTTCCCCCTCTCTCTCTCTCTCTTTGACTTCTTGTGGCTGGGCCAATAACAAAATTGACAGAGAACAGATTAACAGGAGGAAAAGGAACACATTTTTAAAAACTGAAGTAGAGTTGACTTACAATGTTGTGCTAATTTCAATTGTACAGCAAAGTGATCAGTTGCGTGTGTTATATATACACGTACATTCATATATATATTCTTTTTCAGATTCTTTCACCTTATAAGTTATTACAAGACATTGATTATAGTTCTCTCGCTGTAAGCAGGTCCTTGTCCCTCATCCATTTTATTTTATTATTTATTTATTTTTTTATAGAATGATTTTTATTTTTTTCCATTATAGCTGGCTTACAGTGTGCTGTCAGTTTTCTGCTGTACAGCATTTTATATATAGTAGTGTGTCGCTGCTAATCCCACACTCCTCATTTACCCCTCCTGCTCTTTCCCGTTTGGTAACCATGAGTCTATTCTCTGTGTCCGTGAGACCTGTTTCTGTTTTTTAAAACACGTTCATTTATATCCTTTTCTTAGATTCCGCATGGAAATGATATCATAGGATATTTGTCGTCGTTTCACTAACTTCACTTGGTATGATCATCTCAAGGTCCATGTTGAAGCAAATGGCATTGTTTCCATTTTTGATGGCTGAGTAATATTCCATTGTGTATATGTACCACATCTTCTTCTTCTTCTTCTTCTTCTTCTTCTTCTTCTTCTTCTTCTTCTTCTTCTTCTTCTTCTTCTTCTTCTTCTTCTTTTTCTTTTTTTTGTCTTTTTGCCATTTCTTGGGCTGCTCCCACGGCATGTGGAGGTTCCCAGGCTACAGGTCTAATCAGAGCTGCAGCTGCCAGCCTACGCCAGAGGCACAGCAACTCAGGATCTGAGCCGTGTCTGCAACCTACACCATAGATCACGGCAACGCTGGATCCCCAACCCACTGAGCAAGGCCAGGGATCGAACTGCAACCTCATGGTTCCTAGTCAGATTGGTTAACCACTGAGCCACGACGGGAACTCTTGTACCACATCTTCTTTATCTGTCGATGGGCATTTAGGTTGCTTCCATAGCTTGGCTATTGAAAATAGTGCTGCAGTAAACATTGGGATGCATGGATCTTTTTGAATTGGAGTTTTCTCTGCATAAATGCCCAGGAGTGGGATTGCTGGATCATATGGCAACTCTATTTTTAGTTTCACTGAGGAACCTCCATACTGTCTTCCACAGTGTCTGCACCAGTTTACATTCCCACCAACAGTGTAGGAGGGCCCCCTTAAGAAACATATTTTAGTCTATGCATGTGGAGATCTCCTAGAACTAGAACTTAAGAAGTGATGAAATGAGGCAACTTTTATACTTTGTAGACAAAGAAATGATGCATTGGTGAGAAACTGACAGGACAAAGAAACTTAGGTTTTGGGTGCTTAGAGGATCTAAAGAGAGTTTGGGCTTAGGGTGGTCAGTTAAATGTGCCCCAAGGTTTATTTCTACAGGATTCTGACCCCAAATTCCCCATCTCTGGTGATAAGAGACTCCTTCTACCTCCAGATGCAGGACGAGCACCTTTCACAGGGCAGATGTATTTCCTGCTTCTTGGAGGAGAGGAGGGTTAAAGTGTCTGTCTTATGTTGGCTTTTTCGTAAGTAACTTTAATTCAAAATAATCAACATGCCAAGAAGGCATATTTGGGGAGGCTTGCCCTGAGCTGCAACATTGAAAAAGTTTCTTCTTTTTTTTTTTTTTTTTTTGTCTTTTTTAGTGCCACATCCATGGCCCATGGAGGTTCCCAGGCTAGGGGTTGAATCAGAGTTGTAGCTGCCAGCTTACGCCACAGCAATGCCAGATCCTAACCATGTCTGTGACCTACAGCACAGCTCATGGCAATGCGGGATCCTTAACCTACTGAGCGAGGCCAGGGATCGAACCTGCATCTTCATGGATACTATCAGATTCATTTCCACTGAGCCACGATAGGAACTCCTAAAAAGTTCATTCTTGAACCATTCTCCCTAGCGTGTTTTTCTAATGGTTAATGGGAAGTTCTCTTAGATGGGCTTCCAGAAGTAGACTGAGAGCAAAGAGAGAATAGTGGGGTATAGGAAAGAAACCTGACTTCTTTGATGGCTCTCAAATTCCAGAACATCCACTTAGATATGCATCTCAAGTTTTGGAACATCCACTTTTGTAGTCATCTCAAGGGCTGGAACATCTCCTTAGAACATTTCAAATTCTTGAACACCCTCTTAGTATACATCTCAAGCTATGGAACAGCCGCTTAGATATTTGTCTTAAATTCTTGAACATCAACTTAGATATACATTTCAAGTTCTGGAATATCCACTTTGATATTCATCTAAAGGTCTGAAATATCCACTTAGATGTTCATCTCAAGGTCTGGAACATCCACTTCAATATTCATCTCAAAAAAATAAAGAAGGAAAGAAAATTTTTGACCTTGGATTTGGCAGGCACCTAATCCACAGCCCAGTCATGTACCCCTGGTGATTTTGCTAAGCATGTTTGTTTTTCTTAACAAATCTGGCATTTTGTTTTTCTTAACCTCTGGGTCCACTCCAAAGTGGAGAGAGCTACTCCAGGCCATACTATAAACTTCTTCTGGGGCAGAAGTGATTGAAGGAATATTCTCGGATCAAAGCACTTTCCTCTCATTTCTGGGAGGTCCAGTTAGGTTTCCATTCCTGTGCAAATTATTACTGCAAACTCAGCAACTTCAAGCAACACACTTGATTATCTCCTAGTTTCTGTCGGTCCGGAATCTGGGCAAAGCTGATTTTATGGTTTTATAGCCTGAATTGTGTGGTCCTTCCAAATCCTACAAAACATAGGTTGACGCCCTAACCCCCAGGACCTCAGAATGTAGCTGTATTTGGAGATGGGTCTTTCAAGAGGGGATGAAGGAGTCACGAGGGTGGGTCCTGATCCCCCAGGACAGGGGTCCTTAGAAGAGGAGGTCAGGACACAGACACACACAGAGGGATGGCCCTGTGAAGATGCGGGGAAGAGACAGCCATCCACACACCCTGGAAAGAGGCCTGCGTGAGTGACCAGCATATATCCAAAATAGAGCTTATATTTTTTATGTATCAATTTATAACGATCATCCATATCCTACATCTATCTATCTGTCTGTCTATATATCTATGTATGTATATATCTATCTACCTATGTATCTATCTGTGTATCTATGTATCTATCTATGTATCTGTCTGTCTTTCTATCTATGTATCTATCTACCTATGTAACTATCTATGTATCTGTCTATCTGTGTATTTATCTATGTAACTATTATTGTATCTATGTATCTAGCTATTTAAATATCTTTGTCTGTGTCTGTCTCTATCCCTCTATCTTTGTATCTATTTGTCTACTGTATGCCTGGCTATCCATCTTCATAAATTTTTTTATGATTATCGCTTAATGGTTGAATTATTGACAACCCAGATTTTTGCATTTGCGGTAATAAACACATGGTAAGATTCCTGTAAAACAAAAGCCATTTGAGATCCTGTCATCTGCATTATTTGTTTGAAATGATGACTTGACCCCTGCTGAGCCTTGTTTTTTTTTCCCCCCTTCATCTCAAGGCTCCTTTGCCGCATATTTCCTTGGACACAGCCTGCCCAACACACAGCCCTCCCCCATCTCACTCCCATTCCACAGTCTGCTGCCACCCGGGACTGGCTGTGCTGGCTTAGAGGGAGGGCTGTCATCCTGATGGGGACAGATTCATTTGGTCTTTCTGGGGGGCTAGCCTTCAGTGCTAGCTTCTTGAAATGGTGTCTCGTTTCCAGACAGTGTCCTTTTTTTTTTTTTTTTTTTTTTTTTTTTTTTTTTTTTTTTTTTCCCTCTTCTTTTCTGCTTTTTAGGGTCTGCAGCACATGAAAGTTCCCCAGTTATGGGTCAAATTGGAGCTGCAGCTGCCGGCCTACACCACAGCCACAGCAATGCTGGATTCAAGCTTCATCTGTGACCTACACCACTGCTCCTGGCCACACCAGATCCTTAACCCACTGGGTGAGGCCAGGGATCGAGCCCGCATCCTCATGGATACTAGTCAGGGTCATGACCCACTGAGCCACGGCAGGAACTCCCTGGACACTGTACTTTGAGAGGAAAAGACAAAGCTAAACAAGTAATGATCTTTCCATTAACTTGTAAATCTCCATGGGCCACCATTGTACTAATTGCCAGGGGCGGAGTTCCCGTTGTGGCGCAGTGGTTAACGAATCCAACTAGGAACCATGAGGTTGCAGGTTCGATCCCTGCTCTTGCTCAGTGGGTTAACGATCCGGCGTTGCCGTGAGCTGTGGTGTAGGTTGCAGACGCGGCTCGGATCCTGCGTTGCTGTGGCTCTGGCGTAGGCTGGTGGCTACAGCCCCGATTCGAACCCTAGCCTGGGAACCTCTATATGCCGCAGGAGCGGCCCAAGAAATAGCAATAAGACCAAAAAAAAAAAAAAAAAAAAATTTGCCAGGGGCACAGAGATGAAAAGATAGGATTCCTGGCTTAGAGGAGCTTGCAGTCTTGGCATGACCAGCCTCTCCTTGCTGCTTCTTTCAAAGGCCCAGTAAAGACGTCTCTTTGCGGCATCTGCCTCTCCTGGATCTGGGGACCCCAACCCTCTGGGGCACCCCCATTTCTTATGGCTCCCCAGACTCCCTCAATGGCATGGCAGAATTGCAGATTATCATCAGAAAAATTTGGACACACAGCTTGCTTCTTATTGGCTTCAGTAGAAACAGGATAACTAAAATAATTACAAGTCATACAAAGAAGCAGGACATTTTGTGTGCAGTCATGAGCTCCTGGTCTCCAGTGGGGTGATGACAGTGATGAGGTGATGGGGTAATGAAGTGATGAGGTGATGGGGTAATGAGATGATGAGATGATGGGGTGATGAGATGATGAAATGATGGGGTTATGTGATGATGGGATCATGGGGTGATGAAGTGAAGGGTGATGAGATTGATGGGGTTATGGGGTGATGGGATGATGGGGCGATGAGGTGATGAGATGCTGGGGTGACGAAGTGATGGGGTGATGAGATGATGGGGTAATGCAATGATGGGGTCATGGGGTGATGGCATGATGAGATGATGGGGTGATGAGATGATGGGGTCATGTGATGATGGGTCATGGTGTGATGACATGATGGGGTGATGAAGTGATGGGGTGATGATGAGATGATGTGATGAGATGATGAGGTGATGAGATGATGGGATGATGAGATGATGGGGTGATGAGATGATGGGGTTATGGGGTGATGGGATGATGGGGTGATGAGATGATGGGGTGATGAGATGATGGGGTGATGAGATGATGGGGTTATGGGGTAATGGCGTGATGAGATGATAGGATAATGTGATGATGGTGTCATGGGATGATGACATGATGGAGTGATGTGATGGGGTGATGGGGTGATGAGATGATGGGATGATGGGATGATGGGGTAATGGGATGATGAGATGATGGGGTGATGGGGTGATGAGATGATGGGGTGATGGGGTGATGAGATGATGGGGTGATGAAGTGATGGGGTGATGTGGTGGAGATGATGGGGTGATGAAGTGATGGGGTGATGAGATGATGGGGTGATGATGAGGTGATGAGACAATGGGGTGATGGGGTGAGGGGGAGATGTGGTGACAGTGTTATGGGGCAACAAGGAGAGCAAAAGGGGGTTTGACGCTGCTCCCTCCAGCAGAACCAGCTCCTGCACCACTTGGAGCTAAAATGTGACATCCACCACAAGGAACAGATGGTGTTAACAGTTCGTTTTGTTGCAGTTAATAATAATGACATCGCCAAGCATTCCTCTTGAACATTTCACACCAGCAGTTCCTCCCAGGTCTAGACTAAGGGTAGTGTAGAGCTTATAAGACCTCGAAGGTAACAAGAATGCATGAAATGAGGAATCAGTTGAAGCTTCCTTTAAAGACTCACACTTTCGGAGTTCCCGTCGTGGCGCAGTGGTTAATGAATCCGACTAGGAACCATGAGGTTGCGGGTTCGATCCCTGCCCTTGCTCAGTGGGTTAACGATCCGGCGTTGCCGTGAGCTGTGGTGTAGGTTGCAGACGCGGCTCGGATCCCGCGTTGCTGTGGCTCTGGCGTAGGCCGGTGGCTACAGCTCCGATTCAACCCCTAGCCTGGGAACCTCCATATGCCGCGGGAGCGGCCCAAGAAATAGCAACAATAACAACAACAACAACAACAACAAAGACAAAAAGACAAAAAAATAAAAAAAATAAAGACTCACACTTTATCCCAGGGGCACCGACATCTTTCACTCAGCTCTGTTTTAAGTCATTTATGATGCTCGTGTGAGCAGTGGTTTAACACATGGGTCAAAGCCAAAGCTCTTGTATCCAGCTTTTATTTGCTTCCAGTTGGAGCTGAGTTCATCTGACTGAGGCCGATGATACTGATGACTGTAGCATCCATGTGGATGAAGCCTGGGATGGCTTATCTAGATTTTTTGTATGTTGTATGCCAGGATCTCACATTCAGCCTTTGAAGAGGTCCAATTTCTCTGCTAGTGCCTGAAGGTGGAGGAAATGACATAAGGGAAATTTGTGAATGATGTGTATCTGAGTCCCTGCCTTCAAAGCTAATGCCCTGCTGACGGTGGGACTGTGCCTGCCCAGGATCTGAGCCAAGATTCCATCATTTCAAGGACTCCCATCAGAGGTAATCCCCTCTGCCCAAGCAACCTTGGTTGAATGCTTCTTAGGAATAAGGTGCTGTGCTGTGCCCAGGGAGGGGGGGCTAATACCCCTGTCTAATGTCACTAAGATTTGAGAGGCTGCCAGCAGCTCTCCTGCTGGACCAGCAAGGGAGGCATCCTGCCACGCTTTGGGTGATGCAAGACAGTGGAGCAAAATATTCCTTTCCTTGGGGGCATTAAGAAACTTTCCAAAGGAGAGAGCCTGTAGGCTGGGTCTTGATGGATAAATAGGAGACACAGAAAGGAAGTGGTGTGAGAGGACATTCAGACATCCAGCCTGGGCTGGAGGGCCAGAACCTGGACGCTATCCCAGGGGATCCTGCCTCGACTAGACTGCCACTGGGTTACAGGCGCGGTCTGGCACTTTGCAGAGAGATGAGGTGGAGGCAGAGCCTTGAAAATGCTCTGTGCTGTGCTAAGCAAATGGGTTTTATTTCCTAGGCCATGCACTGTCCCTCAGGGACTTGAGGCCGGTGGTGGCATTCCCTAATCCTAATCTTTTAAGAGGATGATCCTAGCAGGCTTGGCAACAAGCTTAGGGAGCATGCACCCCTTTTCAGATCTGCACACCCCTCGAGCTGTGCTCGCCTTTTTGTGTTTTAAGAGAAGGGGCCTCATGTCCAGGGCCATGTCTTCAAGAGGCTTCCCTGTAGACACCTGTGCAGAGGATGGAGGCTGAAGACTGGCTGCATTTGGGCCAGTCTTTGCCTCTGGGTCTCTGCTGCCTTTTGAACTGAAGCCATTGGTCTGGATCCCTTACCTTCAGCAGTTTGCAGGTAAGGCAGGGAGGCAGCATTACCAGGAGATACCTTTAGACAGGTGAGGCATCCCCTGGGCCCCTGGCCCAGCTTGCTCCTTGGTGCTGCCATCCATCCTCTGAGGCTCATTCGGGCTCCCTGGTCATAGAGGTGATGTAGACTAACCGTAATCACAATAATGACAACTAGAGCGCCGTTAGAGCAGAGATCGTTTGGGGGAAATAATGAATCATCCTGAGAAGGACTTAACCATTTCCTGCTGTGGGCTCAGTGATCCAGTTAGTATGAACACTGGTACTCTGCAGGTTGCTATTCAAATGCAGCTCGTTGATGTGTGCCATACATTTTCTCAAAGCCCCAGGGACCTCACAGATGTCATCTCATTCATCTCCTCATCACTTTTAGGAGCAGCAAGACCGCTTCGGGGTCACGGTTTACAGATTAGGGAGAGCAGACGCAGACAGGCTTAACTTAAGTTTAACAGCTTAACTCAGGCGGCAGAATCTCTTTGTGCCCTGGCAGAGAGACAAGACTTATTTGGAAAATTCTCTCTACACAGTTGTTCCCACACTGCTTGGGGGACAGTGGCTCCCAGAAGGCTACCATAGGCACTTGGCATTTCAGAAGAATTCTTTCCATGAGGTTGGCAAAAAAGATGACTCAACTTAGGAATGTGGAAACAGATAGGCTATTCTTTCCTTAAGGCATCTCTCCATGGTTGGCAATTGTTTGAGCTGCTAAACTATTTTAGGAATTCAACTTGTTTGGGGAGGGCAGATGGGAAGTGTAATTTCTGGGTAACCCAGCCATGACTGCTGGAAATCCCATTGGGATTTCTTCCTTTAGGGCAGACACTGCCAAAGATGAACAGTGGAGTTAGACTCAAAGGTTCCGATGATAGAGATTGTGAAAATGGTGATAGATGTTTCTCCAGAGTCACTATAAACTTGTAAAATAAAGTACCAGCTCTGTAGGCTGACATCAAACAGGGTGTCTGACTGTAGTTCTTGTTACGCTGTTGCAATCCATCCTGTGGTTGAGAAGGACTCAATCCATCATGGTTCTAGAGTGTACATAGGATGTACCCCTCTAGAACCATTTCTACCACCTCATTTTTCCTTTCTTACTGGATTCATTGTACATCATTCCCGCTATTTAGTTAGGTCATCTTTTAAAACATATGGTCATATGATATCACTTATATGTGGAATTTAAAGTATGGCACAAATGACCCTATCTACAGAATAGAAACAACCTCATGGGCATAGAGAAACAGACTTGAAATTGCCGAGGGGGAAGGGGGAGGATGTAAGATGTTTGGGGAGTTAGCAGATGCAAATGATTGCATTCAGAGTGGATAAGCAATGCGGTCCTGCTGTATAGCACAGGGAACTCCATCCAGTCTCTTGTGATGGAATAGGATGGAAGATCAGATCAGAAAAATAATGTATAACTGGGTCACTTTGCTGTGCAGCAGAAATTGACCCAACCCTATAAATCAACTATAATAAAATAATTTTTAAAACGTAAGGTCAAGTATACATAACATATACATTAACATTTTAATCTTTTGTTTTTTAGAGTACAGATCAGTAGCATTAAGCACGTTCACAGTACTATGCAGCCATCCCCATTTTCTAGGTCTAGGACTTTTTTCATCTTCTCAGTCTGAACCTCTATACTTATTAAGCAAAAATTCCTCATTCCTCCTTCTTCCCATCCCCCACCCCAGCCCCCGGAAACCACTAATCGACTTTCTGTCTCTATGGATTTGACTCTCCTCAGTACAACACATACGTAGACTCATGCAGTATTTGTCCTTTGATGTCTATCTTATTTCACTTAGCACAGTGTTGAAGGGTAGCAGAATATGCCACCAACCCTGAAATATGCCAGCTCAGTTCTTTTGAGCTAGAGGCCTTTGAGAAGAGGCAGATAGAAGAAAAATTCCCTTGACCCTCTATTTGCCTAAAAGTGGGACTAAATTTGCAAAGATGTTCTTCCTCCCCTTTCTAACTGGAAAGACGAAAGTTAATTACCAGAGACAACTTTAGACTCTATCAGCTTGGATGTGGTGCTAAAGGAATCTACATAAGCGTTTCTAACTAGACTTTATACTATTAGTGAACTGTGCCATAGTTTGATCTTGGAAGCCTAAAATTGCTTTCCTTTGCTCTGCTGTTTCTAAACTTATTGTCATTCTTTACTGAGGATGCTGTATCAGCCAGAGTTCTAAGCCACCTCTTTGAGTTATTCATTTCCCCTGGGTCTCTCCCATGCCTACACAAGGCATATTCTGTTAATAAACTCGAGTTTTCTCTTGTTAATCTGTCATTGACTCTAGGGTCTCAGCCAAGAGCTCAGAAGGAGAGAGGGAAAATGATTTTCCCTTTCCTGAAATGTCCTCAAGATTCATACAAGTTCTGGCATGGGTCAGAATTTCATTCCTTTGTAAGGCTGAATAATATCCCACGGTATGGATAAACCACATTTTGTTGATTATTTAAGTAACCTTGAACCATGTTCTGGCTTTAAACTTTCAATGCCAACATTTTATTACTGTGACAGTTAAAGTAATTGGATTACAAAGACACATTGTTTATCTAGTGTGTAGGGAGATGGAGTTAGCCCGAAAATAGTGTGTAATTGGTGATGTCTACTTTCATTGGTTTCTTTTGCCAGGAGAGAAGTTTATTTAACTGAATTTCAGGAAATTATAGAAAAAGCCCAAATCCTTCCATTTCTCCCTTCAGAATCTTTACCTCAGTTGTTGCCCATGCGTCTTGTTTGAAAGATTGTCACATGCACAGTGCAGCTTAGATTAAACCTCTGTTCTCAAAATAAATTATTTCCCCTCTGAACGGCCCAGTGAGAGTTTCTTCAGATCCCCACGTTGTATTTGTCAATAATGTTCCAATAGTTCAGTACACATTGCTTAATGAAGTATCCTTCAGAAAAATGAAGCAGAAAATGAAATTATTGGATGGCTGGTTAGGTAAGAGAGCTGTCTGCTCATGATTAGGAATAGGAACAGTGAAGTTTGTCCCTGCTGAGTGAAGAAGCAGACACAACCCATGTAGCGAATTTTCAGGGTGAATGTCTAGCTTATGCAGGGGGGGGAAATAAACTCAAAAACAAACACACCATACAGTAGCATGACAGACAACTTTTAGTGGTGTGAATGACCCAGGTAAGAGCTCTAAAAGCTCCCCAGATGACTCCAACTTGCCCTAATTTGAGAATCACTGGGTAAAGGAAGGCTGTAAACAGAAGTGTTCTGAACTCTAATTGTAGAAAAGATTAAAAAAAAGAAAATTAGTCTCTGTCTTCACCAAGAAAGAAGAATGCTCACGAAACCAAAGGGACATCTGTAAATCCAGATAAAGTAAAGAATATGTTTGCAAATGTGACCGTTTTTTAAGCATTCATAGACATTTCCTCAGTGATATATAAGGGGTCAATTTCATAAAATAGTTCCTACCAAGCAAAAAAAAAAAAAAAAAAAAAAAAACAGTGGGAACAGTAATTTCCACCTCTTGACCTAAACCAATTCATTATGAAATTTGCTTCACTTTGGCATACCTGCTCCAGAAAGGTTCTCAAGATAAATTAGTGATAAAAATCACATTTACCTGTGAAAATGGCATAGCTTTTCCTTCTAATCTATAATCTACTGCACTGTATGAAACTTGGAAAACCTGTAGATTTGAAGACATCAGGATCAGGGCTCAGTGATGAATACGTTTTTTAGGAGTCCCCCCCCCCCTTCTCTTGAAGGTTCTTGATAATGCAGGTGACTTTAATGAGTGTCTAAGAGACCAGCTAGGTAAAAACACAAATACACACGGTGTGGGAGAATTATGTAACCATAGCTTATTTCCAGTGTGATGGGGAGCTACGGAAGGGGAGGCGTTCTACAGAAGCAGACAAAATAAAAATCATTGGGATCCATTCATTTGGCATCAACCTCATCCAGTTAATTATGTTTTGTTTTTCCAATAAAAGGCAATTACATTCCTTGAATACATATTAAGTGTTATTTTGGACATGACCTAAAATTTAGCAAAGCTATTTCACATGTTAAATATGCTTCCATGAAGAAAAAAAATCAAAAGATATAGTTTTGTTTAAAACCTCTAATTTAATTGCCAGATAATTCTGCAAACAATCTATTGCTATGCAGGTGGCAGCAAATGGAAAAATGTACAACTGTATATGTGTATACATGTACATAAGAAATTTATCTTTCTATACAGAATACATATATTAAAATGGTGGGATCATCCCGGGCTTATAATCTCTTTTTTTTTTTCCGCTGTACAGCATGGGGACCAAGTTACACATATATGTATACATATTTTTCCTCCCATTGTGTTGCGATGTTAGTATCTAGACATAGTAAGAATGGCCATCACAAATAACAAGTGCCAGAGGGGGTGTGGAGAAAAGGGAACCCTCCTGCACTCTTGGTGGGAATGGAAGCTTACAACCACTATGGAGAACAGTATGGAGGTACCTTAGAAGTCTATACGTAGAACTACCCTATGACCCAGGAATTCCACTCTTGGGCATATATCTGGACAAAACTTTCCTTAAAAAAGACACATGCACCTGCATGTTCATTGCAGCACTAGTCACAATAGCCAAGACATGGAAACAACCTAAATGTCCATCAACAGATATTGGATTAGGAAGATGTGGTATATATACACCAGGGAATATAATTCAGCCATCAAAAAGAACAAAATAATGCCATTTGCAGCAATATGGATGGAACTAGGACTCTCATACTGAGTGAAATAAGTCAGAAAGAGAAAGACAAATACCATATAATTTATTTCTTTAGCAATTCTAGCATAGATAGTTATACATATTGATACCTTTAGGTCTTCATCTTTCTATTTTGAGATGGAAGAAAACATGAATGTACCAATGAAAACCCTTTGAAAAAAGATATTAGAAAACTACCTTGGATAACTGAAAATTAACTGTTAGACATAAAACAACGTACATTTTCAGTTCAGTTAAGGAAAAAGATATTTTCCCTCTTTGAGAAGATATTTAAATTGCAAAGGAACAACTTTTGTAATGAAATGTTTGCATTTCCAACAAATGAGCTTGGGATGAATACTGTGGTAAGATCTTTGGAGAGACTGTGCATTATGCATCATTTTATCTGTAAGGTCCAGGCGTATAGTAGATGCTCAATCAATGTTAGCTCAGTGGGAGAGATACTTTAATAATAGATCTCCATTGGAAAACTGCAAGGTGCAGAAAACAGACAGACCTCCTCAAATTGGTTTCAGCAGCCCAGGCCATTATCTCATCTGACTTAAGTCCAGGGTAGAGCAGGTTTCAGGAAAGATTGCTTCCACAGCTCAACTGTGTCTTCAGGGTCCAGGCCCTTCCACTTACTTCTCTTAGGGCATCAGCTTCCTCGTGGCCACGGGCTGTTGCCCATGGCAACCAGAGCTTCCCCATGGCAACCAGAGCTTCCCCATCCACATCCTGATGGAGAAAGTGTGACTGGCCTCTGTCACCCAGGAACCCCATCCAACACATCTCTTCCTGTGACTCACTGGCCCTATGTGGTCCCATCCTTGGAGCCGGGGATAGGAAATGACCAGACCTGGTGCATGAGGACAGTTTGGATGGAAAGGAGGTGCAACCACATGCCCCAGGCTGACTGCTCACTGTGTGTCTTAAAACATAACCTACAGTAATTGAGTCTTGTTGCATTCGTGTCTCCGTTTGAGGTGGTGGCACTGCAACAAATGAAATATAGGGAAGTTTGAGATACAAAGAGTGCAAACAGATTTTCCCATCTGTGTTTCTCTCTCTCACACCCAAACTGTATGGGAAGGAAAAAAACTTTTTACTCTACTCTCTTACAGTCTGCTTATTGAGGCTGGTGAATTAACCTGACAAAAGACAAATTAACAGGAGAAAACCTGGATTCTTCATTGATGTAAATGTTTTTGTGTACCAGGGGAATTCATGGAAAGAAGTGAAAATCCAAAGAGGTCATTACTCAGGTGTGGGGTTGGGCTTTATATACCCTCTTGGCAGAAGGTGATCAATTTGGAGACATGGGCAGACAGAGGAGAAGGTGGCTGAGCTCCTAGTGGTGGTGAACTGGGCACAGAGGACTAGCAGTGGGTTCCTGTAGCCACTGCTAGTTAGTGGTAGTTAAGAGGTCTTTACTAAGGCTGGTGATGCAGATCAGGGTCACTCACCTCTCCTGGTTTGGGACAGGAGTACACCTTTACAAATGGAATTTTTTCTGTCCCCTTTAGGGAGGGAAGTTTACGCCCTGCTCTTAGGCAGGAAGGAAGAGGACAGAGATTTCTTCCTGCATCTTCTGCTTCTCAATTGCCTTCATCTTAAAATAATTCTTATGCCAAAGCAGCATATTTTGGGGTGCATAATCTGTCCTTATCTATCTATCTATCTATCTATCTAGCCATCTATCTGTCTGTCTATCCTATCTTCCTTTCATCCATCCATCCATCCATCCATCCATCCATCCATCCATCCATCTATCTATCTATCTATCTATCTATCTATCTATCTATCTATCTATTTATCTATCTATGTAGCTATCTAGCTATCTATCCTTTCCAAAGCTTGGGATCCCCACAATAAACTTACACGCTGACATACGCAAATTATTATGTGTGTGAGCTGGAGGTGGGCACTTGTCATCAGCCTCTACACGGATTAAATCTTGAGCCGCTGCAGCCAATGACTCTCAAAACCCCCTGAAAGGAGCTCAGGATGGAGACCAGGAGTGAGGTGCTCTGTGCTCTGGAAAAACTGGCAGAACTTGTCTTCAGTGACTATGATATTTTTAGGAGAAGATTTTATGAGCTCAATTCTTGCATCGCCTCATGTCTAGAAAACCATTAAAATCCTTCATGGTGACACCTGCTCCTCATGACGCGTAGTGACCTTCATGAGACGAGCAGCAAACTTGTGCAGAACGTGTGCTTGGCTGCATGAACATCCCCCCCTTTACCAAAACCTCATACACACTGACCTCCCCCTCCTCTTTGGAGCGGTTTCTCAGAGCTCTCCGAAATGCGGCCTCCCAGGCTACGGGCCTGATTTTGCCCCCAATAAAACTTAACTCACTACTCTCACATTGTGCTTTTTTTTTCAGTCAACAGGGGTGTTTGCCCAGCCAAGAACCTTCCCAATCATCATAAGTAAAAGAACCAGAAACATAACTTTTGTTTTCTACATTCAATGCAGTGTGTTTTCACTGTATCGGTTTTCTTTGCTGTTTTGAACGTTTAGAATTAAGAAAGATTTGCTTTCTCAGGCTTCGGGGACATTAAAGCCTCCCTACAAACATCTCATCTTTCACTTGTTCCTAAGCCAGCACATCCCCTCTCCCAGAGAGGGTGGGTTGCAGAGATGGCAAGAGAAAGATCGCAGGGCGTGTATATTGGTGCCACCTCTTTGTGAACCAGAGAAATCAGACTCGCTTGGCCACGCACTTTCAAAACAGCACGGAGCACCTAAAAGACCCGCAAGTGCCTGTGGATTGAAAACTCCCAATTCTGGGAAACCTGCTTTTGATGGGCTCTGCCTCTACCCCCTTTCTGGGGCTCCTGGGGAGCTCCCTTTGGCTGGATTCTGTAAGTCCCAAGCACACCGCAGCTCATTATCCAAGCCTTTGCTTCTTTGCTTCCCTTCTCTTGACCCAGTCCTTCCTCCTTGAGTTGAAAATAGCTATGCCTCTTTGATGCAGAAGAATGGAGTGGTAGGCACACTGAGCAGAGGAATACGCTGATGCAACAAGGTAGATTTGCGACTTCTTTCCCTGTCAATCCACCCAGCAGTACCGTCCTGGGGACAGGAGCCAGATAATGACTTCAGACTTCACATCTGTAGCATGTCACCGCTCTCTCTGTGAGACGAGATTCGATGCTTCTCCTGTGGTGTGTCTGACTGGCTCGCATCTTAAAACCAATATCACTGCATTATTTTTTGTATTAATTTGAGCTGTACCCATGGCATATGGAAGTTCCCAGGCTAGGGACTGAATCGGAGCTGCAGCTGCAGGCCTACGTCACAGCCACAGCAACGCCAGATCCAAGCTGTGTCTGCAACCTACACCACAGCTCAGGGCAATGCCAGATCCTTAAGCCACTGAGCAGGGCCAGGGATTGAACCCACGATCTCATGGTTATTAGGTTCATTACCTCTGAGCCACAGTGGGAGTTCTCCTAAAACCAATATCACTCTTTCTTGGCAAAACTTCTCCCCCCCGCTCCTCCAGGGACATTTCTAGCTAAACTCCTCTTCTTGGCTTCTAATGAATAACTAAGTCAGCTTCATCAGAGTCCATCCCACTTATTTGTGTTTTAATAGATTTCTAGATGGACAAGATTTTGACTGGGCTTCTGGGGACAGAAAACCATCTATGGAAAAATCCCCAAAGTAAGGCTGAGAGTACAGGGAACATGAAGGTCTAGCATGATTTTCTCCATCTGCTTTGCTTTTCTTTGGGTGGCTTTTCTGAAAATAAGAAGAGGAAATAATGTTTGTCTTAGTGATTTCGCAAAGCCGTTTTGAGCTTGACACGAGCATCGAATGCGAAAGCGTTTTGTGTAATTCACAACCACATACATGCACGTGATTAACCCTCAATGCTGGCTCCTTGCAAAGCCCTCGGGCATCGTGGCATTTGGATGTCAGTCCATCTGCAGACCCCTCCGGACTCCACCACCGAGGGCAACTGAGGACAGTCTGGCCGCATGAGGTCCAAGAGCAATGATGCTGGCATCCCCAGACAGAGAGCCCTAGAAACGCTCTCAGGCTCAGCCCAGCACCTGCTGAATTGGGACATGCCTTGTGGCCAGGTCTCCAGGGGGCTTGAACAGGAACATCTGAGAAGCGCCCGTCCGAATGTGTCTTCCTAATGAGTTCCGCAAGTTTCTGCACACGGCGATGGATCCGAGGACATTTCCCCGAAATGTGTTGAACCCGGATGCTTACAGGAGCCAGCCCATGTGACTTCGCCCATCATCTCCCAGAGTCACCCCCTCCCCGTTGTTGGGGGGGGACAGGTTTCAAATGGCTGTACCCATCATGCTTTGCTGGAGACCCCGGGGCTTAGGTGGGGGCCGTCCGGATTATTCATTCCACTGTGGATAGCAGAGCTGGGCATGTGCTTTTAAAATGACCCCAAAAGGAGTTCCTGTTGTGGTTCATTGGGTTAAGGACCTGACATAGTATCCGTGAGGATGCGGTTTGATCCCTGGCCTCGCTCAGTGTGAAGGGTTAAGGATCCGGCATTGCTGTGAGCTGTCGTGTCGGTCCCAGACGTGGTTCAGATCCTATTGCTGTGGCTGTGGTAGAAGCCAGCAGGTGCAGCTCCGATTCAACCCCTAGCCTGGGAACTTCCATTTGCGGTGGGGTGCGGCCCTAAAAAGTCAAAAAAAAAAAAAAGGACCCTGGAAAAACACGAATGTATCTATAGCACTCTGTTCATTGCTCACTTTTGCAAACCATCACAGTGACATAACTGGAGATGATCCCATCACGATACATTTGTGTCTCTGTTCGCTGTCCTTTCCAGTGAATACATATTAAACTGGTCCCTGAGGCGTGGAGACCAAGGTTCAATCCAGACGGGAGCCTGAATTTGATATAAGGAGAGCGAGGCAGAAACTCCTTCAGTGGGCAGTGGCATGCTGGTATGGTGACCTTTGACTGTGTCAGAGGCAGGGGTGGAGTGGGGCGGAGGGGGGGGGTGCGCGTGTGCAGGGCAGCCAGCCTGGGGGAGGGGGTGGGGTCAGAAGAAATGGGCGTGGGTGGGACCCTGACGCTCTGCACCTGCCTGGCCAGCCCCAGGCACCTCGGTCTCTGCAGCACTCCTCTCATCAGCACTCAATCCACGGTCAGCTCAGTGACCTTGTAAGTCAAATAAGGAACGTGCAAAAAGGTTTCTATGTTCATATTAAGAGAGCTCTGTCTGTATCTTAAAAGACAGGCCAGGAAAGCTGCCTGGGAGGTGGTGAAGAGTACAGGCTCTCTGTTCTTGCCAGAGTGAACGAGGTGAAAGAAAATGAAAAGCCGAGACAGTATAATGAGTTTAAAGGTAATCAGCTCAGCCGAAGAGCTGGCTTTGTTCTGGCCTCTTGGGGTCAAGTAACTGAGGGATGATGTGCCCACTGAACTTTTTGCTCTGTTTCTCGGAATCCTGATCCAAACTGGCAACACTTGGACGGAGGGAGCTGGTGGGATTCTTCAGTGTGGCTCTGCCAGGGACGTGAAATTTGGCAAATGCACCAAGACGGGAAAAAAAAAACAGCACTTTCAGTGAAGGCCGTTGGGCTTGTAACGCACAAAAAGATCTGCCCTGTACTTACGGAGGTTTAGATAAAAACATAGTTATTTTCAGTCATTGATGTGTTCAAAGCAAAAGTTTAAAATTTCCTTTTCAAAACTCCAGGCTTTTGTCCTTGGAAAATATAGCCTCACTATACATGACTTAGATGCTGTGCATGTGATGGTGTGGGGTTTTCACCACATCAGCCTATTGGAGGGTTTTTTTCGGCTTTTGTTTTTTTGCTTTTTTGGGGCCGCACCTGCAGCACATGGATGTTTCCAGGGGAGGGGTCCAATCGGAGTGACAGCTGCCAGCCTACACCAGAGCCACGGCAACATCAGATCCAAGTCGCCTCTGCAACCTACACCACAGCTCATGGCAACGCCGGATCCTTAACCCACTGAGCGAGGCCAGGGATTGAACCCGCAACCTCATGGTTCCTAGTCAGGTTCGTTTCTGCTGCGCCACGAGGAGCACTCCGGCCTGAGTTTTTCAAATCTTCCTTTTCTCCACTTCTGGGCTGTCACTCTAATAATCCTTTCCCTATGAAGAATCCATGTGCAATAAGCAATCGCTGCACTGCAGTCCGTCGACTGCCCTGAAAACTCAAGAGAGAATGTAGTATAGTCCTCGTACAAACCCCAACACACGTCCCTCTGAAGATTAGATAAAAGGGAAATTCAGTCATGGCCGCACTTTGGACCGTGTTCTGAATTGAACCAGCCGAGAAAAGCTGAGCATCCTGAGTCTATGCCGTGGGCCTGCCCTTCCCTGGGTTTCAACACTAAGGCCATCAGTCACTTCTGCCTCCTTCTGCATCTCCTCAAAGCCGTTTCCTGTTCTCCTCCAGACATGCCAGGCCGGAGTGTCCCGAACAGTACAAGACGCCAGGATTCCTGGGGAAAATCTCCATGCCTTTTGATCTGTCAATTGCAGAAAGACCCGGCTGGCCCAACGTGGGGTCTGAATAAAGTCTTTCCTTGAAGGCGGCACAGGTTTTGCACAAACGAAAATGAAGAGACATCTGGATCGTCCTAGAAAACTTCCATTTAACTCTGGTTTTCTTCCAGATGATCTTTGCCTTAAGGATTCTGGAGAGTGTCATCAATGGGTTTCTCCTTTGGGTTCTACTCACCGTGACAGAATGGGGGCCGGAAGAGGCTTTCTTGCAACTTTGAGGGTGTTTGCTGCACGTCAGAATTGTGTAAGTGTAGGGACACCTTCTGGAGGCAGTGCCACTGCTCGTTTACTCAGTGGTTATGGAGCGCAGCACCTGCCAACTGCTGGGAGCCGTCAAACGCGGGGGCGGGGGCGGGGGCAGATACTGCTGTGAAGTCAGCGCCTAAGGGTACAGAACCAGAGCGTGTGCACGCACGCACACGCACACTAACTTTTAAAAATGCACAACCTGAGAGTCCCGAGTGAAGTTTTATTTGGAGCAAAATGAGGACTCTAGGCTGGGAGACAGCATTTCAAAGGGTCAGCAGTGGCTCATGATTCCATCCCTGTAGAGGCAGATATGGCAGGGGCTGGTCTCCAGTCCGCGTCCACCCCCCCTCGCCCCATCCCATACACACCCTCACGCTGTGGCATCGTAAAGCTCCTGAGGATTTATTGAGCATCTCTGAATATAGAGTAACTTCCAGGATGATGGTTTTCATACCTGATAGGAATGTCTCAGACACACAGGTGGTATTTACAGAAAAACCAGCATGATATCCATTGTTTTAACCCATAGGCTGCTATAAAAGTGCACCTGGGAGTTCCCGTCGTGGTGCAGTGGTTAACGAATCCGACTAGGAACCGTGAGGTTGTGGGTTTGGTCCCTGCCCTTGCTCAGTGGGTTAACCGATCCGGCTTTGCCAGTGAGCTATGGTGTAGGTTGCAGATGCGGCTTGGATCCCGAGTTGCTGTGGCTCTGGCATAGGCCGGTGGCTACAGCTCCGATTCAACCCCTAGCTGGGAACCTCCATATGCCATGGGAGCAGCCCAAGAAATAGCAAAAAGACAAAAAAATAAAAAAATAAAAAAATAAAAGTGCACCTAACACATACTGCTTTATAATTTGTGTGCAGATTGCAAAAGACTATGTGTTAGGTGCACAGGTGAACAGTTATACTCTTATACATAGTTATATACATTACAAAGAGTATGTTTTAAATGCATTTTTATAACATGTGGATTAAAACAATTGTGATATATATATATCTATATATAGTTTATACATGTATAATGTGACATGTTTTAATCCATATGGTATTAAATGCATGTAAAATAAACTTTGTAATATGTATAAACCTATATATAAAACAAACAGTATAACTATAAGAATATTTGAATACATGTTATACTCTGTTATACATCTGAAAAATATATAACATGTAGCACATATACTGTTTTATATGTATTTATATATTGCAAACATATTTTGATGCACTTTGATAACATATGGATTAAAACAATTGCTAATCATGATGATTTTTCTGTAAATTTTCAGCTCGACTTTAAAATGCCTGATTTCTGCAACCTCTTTTTTCGCTAGCGCGCCGAAACTAATGAATCCCTGAAATGGTTTTGACATCTAACCTTTGAACCTGTCTCCAACGGCAAACAGCGTGGCCCATCTCCCACAAAAACAGCCATTCTGATTCTCCTATTCAACACACTAGCTTGTTCTTGGGAGAATCAAATCAGAGCTATTTCAAACAAATATGGCCAGTTGAAGAATAAAAAATCAAAACTGATCGGTATGCAATTACGTGTCGGGGAATAAAATATATTACAGCAGATTTGCCAAGCAAAGCGTTTTTTAGACAAGTTATTGCTGCATTTAAAAAAAAAAACAACCCATGAGCCTATAATGATACAAAATTTATAAAATTTGATATTTATTCTGGTAAATAATCTGCTGCCCTATTTCTTTCTTTCTTTTTTTTATTGAATGCACTTAAGAGGTGGGAGGCAGACCTCATTTTCGTATGGAGCACTTGCTCTAGGAAACAGTTCTTTTTCTCTGTGCTTGAAGAGAAAGGGGTTTAATATGTATGGAAGAAGCCACGCAACTTAGGGGCAGACAGCTTTGGCATACAATTGTCTTTCTTACTTGTTAGCCCGGTAGTCATAGGCAATTTATTTGACCTTCGTAATGCCCTTTGTGGACCTAGAAAATAGAGGCAGCCATGCCCACCTCAGAGGTCAATGTAAAAATTAGGAAAGTTACCTACATATAATTGTTTATGTAGTATTATATTTATATATCTATTAACTCCATAATGCATATCCATATGTATGTATGTATGTGTGTATATATTCATACATGTGTATATTTGTGTGTGTAATTTACTAAATAGAGGGAAATTTTATGGCTCAGGGCCTCACAAATGAGATGTTAATTGAAATTTCAATTCTCTGATGTGAGATAACCTTTATCCATGGAGTTTAGTCTTTTTTTTTTTTTTTTTTTTTTTTTTTTACTTTAGGCTTGTGCCAGTGGCATATGGAAGTTCCCAGGCTAGGGGTCAAATTGGAACTAAATAGCTGCTGGCCTATGCCACAGCCACAGCAACTAGGGATCTGAGCTGCATCTGCGACCTGTGCCACAGCTCACGGCAATGCCGGATCCTTAACCCACTGAGAGAGGCCAGGGATCGAACTTGCGTCCTCATGGCTACTAGTCAGATCATTTCCACCGAGCCACGACGGGAACTCTTCTCCGTGGAGTTGAGGAATTTGTGAAGGCCAATGCCCGCAGGGGCCAGGAAAAGGCAGGACATGAGGGACAGGCTAGGCCAAAACCAGTGAGTAGTGGTAAGGGCTGTTTCCCAAGGCCACCTTCCCTTGATAGCAAGGCTCGCCATGGGGAAATGGAGAGTCTCCATTGCCTATTTTCTGCATTTTTCCAGGACAGTCTGAAACTCCGTTTCTTCTGTAAGCATCCCACTTTTCAAACCTTGGCATCAGATTCGATTAAAGGAAAACATTCAAGCGGCACAAGCATGTGGGAAAATAACAGAAACATGCCTCCTTTGAACAAGGGTTGACCTCCAAGCTACTGCCTTTGACTTCTTAATTCTCCTCCACCCTTCTGATGGCTGCTTCTCCATGTGGAACCACCCCCAGAGCCTGTTAGAAATGCAGCTCTCCTGTCCCCCCCACTCCTGCCCCGCCACCCCCCTTGCGCTTACAGAAGAAGAAACACTGGGGTGGAGCCCAGCATCTGAATTTGAACAGGCCCTCTGGGTTGGGGGCCTGCAAACTAAGCCCAGGGGGCCAGATCTGAACCACCACTTGCCTCTGTACAGCCGTGAACTAAGAATGGCTGTTCCCTTTTTAAGTGGTCGAGGAAACAAACAAAAGCAAAAGAAGAACCCTGGAGTTCCCATTGTGGTGCAGCAGAAACGAATCTCACTAAGAACCATGAAAATGTGGGTTTGATCCCTGGCCTCACTCAGTGATTAAAGATCTGGCATTGCTGGTTTTTTTTTTTTTTTTTTTTTTTTTAATTACTCAAATGAATTTATCACATCTGTAGTTGTATAATGATCATAACAGTCTGATTTCATAGGATTTCCATCCCACAGCCCAAGCACATCCCCCCACCCCCCAAACTGTCTCCTCCGGAGACCAGAAGTTTTTCAATGTCTGTGAGTCAGCATCAGTTCTGCAAAGAAGTTCCATCTGTCCTTTTTTCAGATTCCACATGGCAGTGAAAGCATTTGATGTTGGTGTCTCATTGTCTGGCTGACTTCACTTAGCATGATAGTTTCTAGGTCCATCCATGTTGCTAAAAATGCTGGTATTTCGTTCTTTTTGATGGCTGAGTAATATTCCATTGTGTATATGTACCACATCTTCTGGATCCACTCCTCTGTCGATGGACATTTAGGTTGTTTCCATGTCTTGGCTATTGCAAATACTGCTGCAGTGAACATTGGAGTACATGTGTCTTTGCGAGTCATGGTTTTCTCTGGATAGATGCCCAGGAGTGGGATTGCTGGATCAAATGGTAGTTCTATGTTTAGTTTTCTGAGGCATCTCCATACTGCTTTCCACAGTGGTTGCACCAATTTCCAATCCCACCAGCAGTGTACTAGGGTTCCTTTTTCTCCACACCCTCTCCAGCACTTATTGTTTGTAGACTTTTGGATGATGGCCATTCTGGCTGGTGTAAGGTGGTACCTCATCGTGGTTTTGATTTGCATTTCTCTAATAATGAGTGATGCTGAACATGTTTTCATGTGTTTCTCGGCCATCTGTATGTCTTCTTTGGAGAATTGTCTGTTTAGATCTTCTGCCCATTTTTGGATGTGGTTGTTTGTTTTTTTTTGGTATGGAGCTGCAAAAGTTGTTTATAAATTTTGGAGATTAATCCCTTGTCAGTCGATTCACTTGCAAAGATTTTTTCCCATTCTGTGAAAGATCTGGCATTGCTATGAGCTGGGATGTAGGTCACAGATGCGGCTCCGATCCCACATTGCTGTGGCTGTGGCATAGGCCAGTGGCTACTGGACTACGATTTGACCCCTATGTTGGGACCTCCATATGTTGGGCGGGTGTGGTCCTAAAGCAAAAAAAGAAAAACCAAAAACCAAAAAAAGAAGAAAAAAAGGCAGGAAAGAAAGAAAGAAAGGAAGGAAGGAAGGAAGGAAGGAAGAGAAAGAAAGAAAGGAAAAGAAAAAAGAAGAAGAATCCTATTTTCTAATACCTGGAAACTATATGAAGTTCCACATCCATGAATAAGGTTTTATGGGGACACAACCACGCCCCGTCACGTCCTTTGATGTGTGGCTGCTTTAATGTGATAACAGCAGAGCTGAATAGTTAAGACAGAGTCTGTGTGGACCACACAATCTGAAATACTCATAACACTGCTTTTTCCAGAATAACCTTGTGGCCCCTGCAGCAGGAGATGCTGGTGTGTGTCCTCATTTGAGAACCTTCCTCTTGTCAACCATCGCTGAAACCTGATCCCAACGAGGAGAAGGGAAGAAGATAGGACTGTTCCTTTGTACGTGCATGGAGCGCCATTTGTGCCCCCAGGTGGATAAGTAAGAAAGTTTTTTGAATCAGATGCACCAAGTTCAGATGCTCAGCTCCTTCCCTGGAAGTTTAGAACCTTACAGCCCCTATTATTTGGATTCCTTGTCTGTAAAACATGACAAGCCATCCATCCTAGGCAAGGTCATGGTGAAGGTGAAAGAGATAAACACAATTATGTACAGAGTGCATAACCAAGCTCCTGGCACAGAGTAGATGTTTTAGAAAGAGAATTATCCTTTGAGTTTTAAACAGTTGTTTTCACCATAAGGAGATTTCCAGGAGAGTATAAGATACCTGACACTGACCCATCAAAACTGTGTCTAGGTCTTAAAAAAAAAAAAAAAAAAAATCACATGATATGGTATATTGAGAAAAGCACCGAGGCATGGAGAAAAACGCAGTATTCTTTTTTTTTTTTTTTTGGTCTTTTTGCCTTTTCTAGGGCCGCTTCCCTCGGCATATGGAGGTTCCCAGGATGGAGTCTAATTGGAGCTACAGCTGCTGGCCTATGCCACAGCCACAGCAACGTGGGATCTGAGCTGCATCTGTGACCTACACCACAGCTCATGGCAATGCTGGATCCTTAACCCACTGAGCAAGGCCAGGGATCAAATGCACAACCTCATGGTTCCTAGTTGGATTTGTTAACCACTGCACCACAACGGGAACTCTGAAAAATGCTGTATTCATTCACTATAGCCAAGACGTGAAAACAACCCAAATGTCCATTGACAGATGATTGGATTAGGAAGATGTGGTATATATACACAATGGAATACTACTCAGCCATAAAAAAGAATGACATAATGCCATTTGCAGCAACATGGATGGAACTAGAGACTCTCATACTAAGTGAAGTAAGTCAGAAAAAGAAAGACAAATACCATATGATATCACATATCTGGAACTTAATATATGGCGCAAATGAAACTTTCCACAGAAAAGAAACTCGTGGACTTGGAGAACAGACTTGTGGTTGCCAAGGGGGAGAGGGAGGGAGTGGGATGGACTGGGAGTTTGCGTTAATAGATCCAAACAATTGCCTTTGGAATGGATGAGCAGTGAGATCCTGCTGTATAGCACTGGGAACTATATCTAGTCACTTGTGGTGGAACATGATGGAGGATAATATGAGAAAAAGAATGTATATAGGTATGTGTGATTGGGTCACTTTGCTGTACAGTAGAAAATGGACAGAACACTGTAAACCGACTATAATGGAAAAAATTTAAATCGCTTTAAAAAATAAATTACAGCCCATTAACCACTTCCAAAAAAACAAAGGGGGGGGGGAGGGAAATGCTGTATTCACATTTTGGCTACCAATGTTACTTTTCTTTAAAACTCCTATAAACAGGACTCAAGCACAGTTAGGTTTTAGAGACCTAGGATGTCACCGACCATATGAAGTCCTTATCAATATTTCTGTCAAAGAAGACACCTGTTTCGAGTAAGTATTGAATAACTATTTATCAAATGATTTTTAATCAATACTTCTGTGGTGTAAGATCCATTGATTAACCTGCTGGTCCCTCTTCATGTTTAATGTGTTCTTATTTTATAATTAGAACTAAACCTGGTCCCTCCGCAGGACACTATTTGATTGGTTGAAGATGAAGATGTTGGGGGTGTTTGTTCATCTACCCAACTCGGGAAAAGCGGTGCTGTTCACTGCCCCTCCGTGACCCCGGGGTGATGTAGCTCCCTGGTGATCACCGTCTGCCTTGTCTCCTGTGAGAGCCAGCAGCCAGCTCTGCACACACCAGCTGTGTCCATTCCTGCAGCTGACTCTGCCGGGGTCCAGCTCCCTCCTGCCCACAGGGGCACGTTCCCTCCAAGAGGCTGGACTTTGCCCCGTTCCCATGAACCTTTCACAAGGTGCAAAGCCTTTCTTTACGTCTACCTGTGACTTTCCTTCCTGATTCCTTCCCCAAACGTGCATGCGTCTTTCTCTATTTCCAGTCCCTTGGGTTACGAACTCCCGAAGTGAAGAGAAATATACTGGAAGAACCAGAGTGTCTAGAGAGAAGGCTTTAGAAAGGACGGGTGGCTTCAGCACCCACCAGGGCAGGACATCCCAGATTCCAAGTATTTTCAATCTCTCCTCCAGATAAAAGGAGCAAATGCCAGCTGAATGGGTGGCCAACTGCTTCTGTCTGCCAGCAGTCTCGAACTTACTTTGAATAAGAGTGATGCACTGAAACCCTTTGAAATGTAAGTCGGTAAGATGCTTTAAAAGCTAAACATAGTAATACCAAAGGAATTTCTCTACAGTAGGATGCAGTCGATAAGCTACACCCTACCTTTCTCTCACATCACTATTTTCTGTGTATTTGAAACCCACTCTGTCACTGGAATTCACCTCTATCAACTCTGCTTTTCCTCCTTTGCCAATACCACCCCTCTGCCCCTTTTTTAGTGCTGCGCCCATGGCATATGGAGGTTCCCAGGCTAGGGGTGGAATCAGAGTGGCAGCTGCCAGCCTACACCGCAGCCACAGCCACGCCAGATTCTGAGCCACTCCTGCGACCCCACACTGCTGCTCAAGGCAATGCCAGATCCTTAACCCACTGAGAGAGGCCAGGGATCAAACCCACGTTGTCATGGACACTAGTCAGGTTCCTCACCGCTGAGCCATGACAGGAAATCCGCCCCCCCTCTTTTGAGAATAAAGTTCCTTTTCACCCTATGTTAACGAATAAGTTTCCAGGTGCAAAGGAAGCCTTAAATGGAGGCGTGCATCACTGCTGTATGGTTTAGCGCATCTATAGATGTAACACCAATGAAACTTATTAAACTCTCATAAAGGGTAGGTTTGAATACAGATGAAGGAAGAGACATTTTGATCCCATCTCTACATCTGTTTTGTCTAAGAGTCACCACAAATCAAGTATGTCGCCTTGCGACAGATTCTATTATTGGCCAGAGCAGAAGTCGGTCAGTTTTTATCTGTCTCAAAAATCTAAGGTTTTTGGCAGCACAATTTAAGAAAAGCACACATTTTGGAAGACTTAATGCTTTCACGAATGGGGCCAAGGACTGGCACTGAAAAGTAGCTGCAACTTTGAATTGATGATTGATATTTTCTTTGCCCTGGTTAATTCCTTCTTTTAAAATAAAGGATATAATCCTTTTCCTCATCTGTTCTTTAAAGAGCCATATTGCATTTCAGTAAAAGACATGTGAAAACAATCAGGGTATGAAAAAAGGACCTGCTGTGTAGCATAGGGAACTATATTCCATATCCTATAATAAACCATAATGGAAAAGAATATGAAAAGGAATATATATGGATATGTATATATGTATATGTCTTATGTATATATGTATATATCTTGATCACTTTGCTCTACACCAGAAACTAACAAAACATTGTAAATCAGAGTTCCCATTGTGGCTCAGCGGATTAAGAACCTGACATAGTGTCCATGAGGATGCAGGTTCGATCCCTGGCCTTGCTTGGTGGGTTAAGGATCCAGCATGGCTGCAAGCAGCAGCATAAGTCTCAGATGTGGCTCGGATCCTGCATAGGTGTGGCTGCGGTGTAGGTCTGCAGCTGCAGCTCCAGTTCAACCCATAGCCCGGGAACTTCCATTTGCTCCAGGTGCAGCCTTAAAAAACAAAAACAAAAGATTGTACATCAGTTAAAAATGGATTTACCTCAATTTTTCAATTAAATTAAAAAAGGATGGCTTAGTACACTTGATTCTTAAAAAAAAAGAAAGAAAATAATCAGGCTATGGAAAATGTGGCGTAAGAGATGCCAAAATGGACTATTATTTGTAAAAATACTTGGAATCATGATCCATATTCTATACGCATGATAGAAGCTTGTGAAGATGACATGGTTTCAGTTTAAAATAAATGCAACCATTTTAAAGTACATAAGGCCATTCTTCACAACTCCTGTCTTATTTGTGTGAACAATATGTGGCGACTTTGTCAGCGATTTGTTACAAAGTTACAAAGCAATGACCAGGGAGTTTTGAGATCAATGTGTGAACCCGCCTGCCAATATTAACAAAGAATAGTACTTACTGGATTGTTGCTGGTATTCATTATTCTAATAGTTTTTACTCATATTATTCAGGCTGCTATAGAAGGAATGATTTCATTCTTTCAACCTAGCAGTCTGTGGCAAGAATTCACAATCTGCCCATTATCGAAGTAAGCTAAAACGATCTTTCATTTTCTCCAACTGCTTTTGATACCTTTTTTCTACCTTAAGAAAGTCGGGTAAATTTACATGGTAATTTTTTTGCTTCATTAAATGTATATCCGTAATATCATGAAAAATGAGATGAATTCCCATAAGCTGGTTGTACTAAATTACAAAGGACGGACACTGGTTCTCTTTGTAAAGTGTATTTTAATTTTATTAGCAGGCAGAGCCTTAAAAGAAAGGAATTAAGTTCTATTACTTTAACTAAATACAAAGGAAAAAGAAGATTCAGTTGATAAAAGAAATAAAGAGTTGAGGAAGCTTTGTAGTTTCATCAAAATACTAATGCTTGACTGAAATTGTACTTCTAGCAGCATCTCCCTAGTTGTCTCAGACAATCCATCCGGCTAACAACAAAGAGAAACAAACAAAGAGATTGAAGAGATCAGAGAGCCATCAGAAACATCATGATTTTCCAAGATATTTTTAACTGGACACAAAAACACTCCTGGTAAAGGAAAAGACTGATATGTTAACAAGGTGTGTTGTTCCCAACCATTGGGCCATTTTTAAAAGAGAAACAGTCAAGCCACAGATTAGGAGATGATAATTACACCATTTTAAAATTGCAACTCTTTATAGCCTGAATATATAAAGTGCTCCCACAAATCAATAAGTAAAAGACTGACAACCCAGTTGAACAGTGGGCCAAAGTTTGAACGAGCAGCTCACACTTGGGGCATCCAAATGCCTGATGTAGCCACGAAAATGATACACAACCTCATTTGGCACCAGGAAAATGTATATTAAAGCCACAATAAGAGACCTCTACCCAAGCACTGAAACAGTGACCGTAGACAGACTGACATCAGAAAGTGCTTGCAGAGATACAGAGCAAGAAGAACTCTTTTACACTGCTTCAGGTGGGAGGGTATAAATTAGTACAGCCTTTTGGGAAATGCTTTGGTGGTACCTGTGAAAGGTGATCATAGATACACCTGGTTCCATTCTTGACATAAACATGTACATACCTCTGCCCAAAGATTTGTCCAAGGATGTTCACAGCATCACTATTCACTAAAGTCAAGAACAAGAAGGAACCAAAATGTTTGTCAACAATTGAAGGAATAAATAAATTGAAGTGTATTCATACAAAAGAATAGTACATAGAACTAAAAAGTGAATGAGGAGCTCCTGTCGTGGCTCAGCGGAAACGAATCTAACAAGTATCCATGAGGGTGCAGGTTCAATCCCTAGCCTTGTTCAGTGGTTTAAGGATCTGGCGTTGCCATAAACCATGGTGAAGGTTGCAGACGCAGCTCAGATCTGGCATGGGTGTGGCTGTGGTATAGGCTGGCAGATGCAGCTCTGATTTGAACCCTGGTCTGAGAACTTCCATATGCCGTGGGTGCAGCCCTGAAAAGAAAAAAAAAGTGAATGAACCACTCTATGAAACAACATAGATAAATCCTATAATATTAAGTGAGAGAAACTAGGCAGAGTAATAAATACTGTGAGTCCATTTATACACCGTTTCTTTTTTCTCTATTTCATCTAGCCTTTATTATATTTTTATATACAGTCTTTAAAATTTTTATCTTCCATGATGGTCTATCTCACGAGATTGGATAGAGTTCCCTGTGCTGTCCAGTGGGACCTCATTGCTTATCCATCCTAAACGTCATAGTTTGCATCTACGAACCCCAAGCGCCCCATCCATCCCACTCCCTCCCCCTTCCCCCTTGGCAACCACAAGTCTGTTCTCTATGTGTGTGAGTCTGTCTCTGTTTTGCAGATAGGTTCATTTTGCCGTATTTTAGATTCTACGTATAAGTGATATCATATGGTGTGTGTCTCTGTCAGACTTACTTCACTCAGGATAATCATCTCTAGGTCCATCCATGTTGCTGCAAATGGCATGATTTCATTCTTTTTTATGGCTGAATACTATTCCATTGTATATATGTACCACAGCTTCTTCATCCATTCCTCTGTCAATGGACGCTTAGGGTGTTTCCATGTCTTGGCTATTGTGGATAGTGCTGCAGTGAACCTAGGGGTGCAGGTATCTTTTTGAATTACAGTCTTGTTTCCAAAGAGGCAGGTTGAATCTATGGCATTAGAATTGAGGAAACAGTTATTTTGGGCATGGGGAGTGTTAATTATGGGGAGGGCACTGGAAGATGCTTCCCCGATGCAGGTAATGCCTGGTTTTTTGACCTGGAGGGTGGTGGCGTGGCCCTGTTCACGTTGCCATCTTTCATTTCCTTGAGCAGGTATGACGTGCGCCCTGTTCTTCGTCATGTTCACCAAAAGTTTATAAACTTTGTGATGCTACGTGTTCAAGCCACCCACATCCTGGACCGAAGGATTGACTTTGAATGAAACCAAAACTCCTGTTCATCGCAAGCCAAAGGTAAAGATAATTCTGTTGAGATTTCTATGAGCTTCATTTTTTTCCATCTCTTTCTCTCCCCCCCCGCCCCGCTCCCCCCCTCCCCACTGGAATCGTCTCTTCTTTTGTAGCTTTCGCCAGTATTAAAATGGTACGACGTGGTTTTCCAGAAACGATGTTACACGTGACGTTTTTAACTCAAGCCCAACACCCTCAAAGTGGGTGAGGCTTGCTGGGCTCAGTGATTTTCAACCAACATGTGAGCGAGATCAAGGACTGTGTAGACACACACACTGTTTTCGCTAGGCTGGTTTTAATGACAGAGATGCTTTTTTATAGTTTGTTACACAGCTGTTTTTCTTTTTCTAGCTGTGCCTGTGGCATATGGATGTTCCCAGGCCAGGGGTCGAATCGGAGCTGCATCTGCAACCTATGTCGCAGTCACAGCCACAGCAACACCGGATCCTTAACCCACTGAGCGAGGCCAGGGATTCAACCCACATCCTCACGGACACAATGTTGGGTTGTAAACCTGCTGAGCCACAGTGGGAACTCTGGTCAACCTATTTTGAGCAGAGTCACTGAAACTCACTAACTTGGCCCTTAGTCTGAACACTCAAAGAAGAAAAAAAAACAAAAACAAAACAAAAACAGGAAAGGCAAGTCTTTAATGCCTATTCACAGTGAGTAACGCAATTATTTCCCTGTGCACAGTCCTGATGGCGACATTTGTCACTAAATGGCCTCACTCGGGACTCTGCGAGGCCACCTTCCAAATATTTATGTGCCGATTATATCTGAACATAATACAGATATAATCAAATTATGTGTCATTGAAATAGTTGTTGGCAAAAGCCCCCACGTAATGTCATTCTCTTTATTCCTTCCCTGACACATCTTAGAACTAACCCCAAATTTCACCGTGGCTTAGAGACCACATGGGATGAAAGACGTGGAAAAACAGCCCATGCACATAAGTTTCTTTGATTTTTTAAAATTTTATCGGCGTATAGTTGACTTGCAAGTTTATTTTTTCAATAGACTAAAAATCCAATCCGCTCTCCTCTGTCTGCGATCATTTAAATTCTGTGCATTCTTTTGTCTGATGTATTCAGGCTTCTAAAGCCACATGCATAAGGGCATTTGTCAATAAGAAGATCAATAGTGAGCATTTATAGTTTCCACTACAGTGGGGAAAACAGATTAGAAATGATTTTGTAAAAGATAGTGAAAGGCTACCTCTGAAAGAGCCACTGCAGTAGACATAGCCAGTGAGGGTTTGGGAGATGGAGGTAGGTCTTACACCGCTGTTGTGACAGGGGCAAGACAGAGCCGCAGTTCCATGGCTGCGAAATAACTGTATGTTCCAAACTAGCTCTGGATAGTCCTTTATCAGTTACGGTGTTAAGTCCAAGTGCTACTAGGAAGAAACAGGGTCAGCATTTGAAACCAGCAAATCTCAACCATCTGGAGGAAATAACGCACTTCTCTTCGGACCTAACCTTACGAACAAAAACACAGGCCAGTGCGTGTCCTGGAGAAAGTCACATATCTTCTGGGGCTCGATTTCCTTATGTTTAAGATAGGAGTTACAATACTTCACGCCTGTAACACTGTGATGGAGGAGTTACCTGGTGGCTCCGTGGGTGAAGGATCTGGCGCTCTCTCTTCTGTGACTCAGGTCACTGCTGTGGCTTGGGTTTGATGCCTGGCCCGGGAACTTCCTCCTGCCTCGGGCATGGCCAAAACACGCAAATTGAGACTGTGCTGGGACTCCAGTGATACACGTGATTGAGAACATCATTCTTATGCAGGCGTTTGCCTTTCTCCAACTACTAAGGAAGGACAGGGCTTTCTCTTAAGCCTACCACTGCCTCCCACCGGACCGCTGCCCCTACAGAGAGGAGCTGTCCTGCATCCTCTCACTTCCCCACGTATCATTACCACTTCCCTACTTCTGACGCTTACCTGAAGCTCCTGGTCCCTACGAGCCTTAGAAACAAAGTTGTCCTCCCTCGTGATCCGCAAAAGTGAGTAGACTTGGAAAGGACCCTTCTAACCCTAAGCCCCTCTCCTCCAAGGCGGAGGCTGGACTGGTATGTGCAAAGAATTGCCACTGTAGCCCAACTGTGAAAGCAATTTGCTAACCACCCACCAGGCCACAAGGAATGTACTGAATATGTGCTCGATACACTGTTGCATTAGTTCCTATCTGTCATGTGGAGGCTGCTCCCTGCGTTGGGGAACTACAGGGAAATACAGCAAGGGAAGAATGTTTGATTTTCTCCATCTTTAAAAGTTTGATTGAAGTAGAGTTGATGTACAATGTCGTGATAATTTCTGTTGTGCAACACAGTGATTCAGTAACACACACACACATCCATTCTCTTTCAGATTCTTTTCCCATATGGGTTATTACAGAATAGTGGGTAGAGCTCCCTGTGCTAGAGAGCAGGTCCCCATTGGCCAGTTCTTCCATAGACCTCAGTGTGCATGTGCCAGTCCCAGACCCCCAGTCCATCCCCCCCCTCCTGCCCCCGCTGCCCAACACCTGTTCCCTTTGGTCACCATGTGTTTGTTTTCAAAGTCTGTGGGTCTGTTTCTCTTCTGCCAATAAGTTCATTTGTATCCTTTTTTTTTTAAAGCTTCCACATAGAAGTGATATCCTAGGATGCTTGTCTTTCTCCCTCTGCCTCACTTCACTTAGCATGATAACCCATCATCATCTTCCTCTTATCATTCTTAAATTGCAAATCCCCCCCCCCCCCTTTTAGATTCAGGTCTCCTGGAAGGGCACATCCTCCTTCACTCTTTTACATGCAAATCACAACCTCTTTCTAGGGAAAAACAAAACAGAAACCAACCTGAAATCTGTGGATCTGGTCCTAGGATGGCCCCTCCCTCGTCTTCCCCTCTCCCCCTCCCTCAGCCTCCTGAGACCATGGAGGCGGAGACAATTGGGATGGAGGCATCAAAACTGCTTTTGCTTACACTCACTCACAGCCTCTCCAGCGCTGCACCATTCGGAGGTACAGCTTGGCCCCCTCATCCGTCTGGATCATCCAGGGACCATCAGAAACAGTTCTGTCTAAATGCACTTGGAGAGAGAAGGAAAGAAACCTTTTTCTCCACACGCCCTTGCATCTGATACCCTTGCCATCTGCCCGTGTCGTGTCGCTTGCAGAGAATCACCCCTTTCCCCTTTCACGCCACACGGGTGGGCAGCCCGCCATGATCGCGATGCGTCACCTCGTGTAGCTGGCGAGTCATTTACCCAAGGCAGCAACTTCAAGGCCAGCAGCAAACACCTCCCTATGCACTGCCTGATAGTTGGGGGAAACAGAAGGCAAGCAGGCAAGAGCAGTGCTAACGGCACTGCTAGGCTGAGCAGAATATGTGAGTTTTATCAAGGGATTTGTAGGAGGCGTGGGCAGCTGTTGCTGGGACTGGCACCACAGGGGTAAAGCAAGGAAGTTGCCAAAAGAGAGCATTTCAGAATCAGGTGTGGCACTTAGGGAATGGTGATAGCAATGAGAAAGCTCGCTCTAGAAAGCAGGGCTTCCCGGCCATGACCATGACAAGGACAAGCTAGAAATGGTGCAGACGCCACCGCTTAAGAACCACTGCAGGGCTGTCTTGCATTACCACCTCTGTTTGCTTTCTTTCCCTAATAAACGCACAGGTCTCTGAAAGAACAGGACCCATTTACCAGGCTCCAGTCCTTATGTAAATATTTCCAGGTCTAGCTAGAAAATTATTTCCGATCCCTTGGTCATTCTCTGTGACCTGCTGTTGTCTTTTTTTAAAATTTCCCTATGTGTGGCTGTGTGCGCGCTCCTGGTGTACATTCATTTTGTTGACGGTTGGCTTTGCAGTTGCATTCCCATGCAGATCAGCAGTTGACATTAGGCAGATGTCTTAATAAAACTCTGTTTACTGGGTTACAAAGTGGAAGCTCTGATTCAATGGAGAGAAGCTCTGATTCAAGACAGAAGGGCTTGGGCACGATCCCAGCTGTAGATTTCTGCAGAAGGCGAGCTTGCAGACATGCAGAAGCGAAGTCCAAGTCCCAGGCAGAATGGCGAAGTGCAGCCTGTGGTTAGCTGTGCTGCTCCCATCCTTCCTTGAAAACCTCAGGGTTAGGTTAGGGATTAAGGGTGGGGTTAGAAGAAGGCAAGCTTGCACACATGCAGAAGCCAAGTCCAATCCCAGGCAGAATAGCGAGGCACAGTCAGCAGTTAGCAGTGCTGCCACCGCCCCCCTCATCCTTCCTTCCTAACCCCCAGGAAGGAATTAGGAGTTAGGGTTAGAAGAAGGCAAGCCTGCAGACATGCAGAAGGCAAGTCCTGGTCCCATCTGGAATAGCAACGCACAGTTGGTGGTTAGCAGTGCTGAGTCCCATGCTTCCTGCTGGCCCCCAGGTCTCTCTGTCGTATTCTCTGCCTGCCTGTCCCCCTGCCCTGTTACTCTCTCCTACTGTCTGCTCCCTTCACTCCAGTGAGAAACAAAACAAAACTTTATAGCTGTCTTCCTGGTAGCTGTGCCTGGTAGACACATTTACTTTCAAGTGTAAACTCTCTTGCCAATGTTACTTTAATTCACTAAACTGCATGAAAACAGGTGCAGAGGTTCGTGTGTGTGTGTGTGTGTGTGTGTGTGTGTGTGTGTGTGTGTGTGTGTGTGTCAGGGCTGGTGCAAGACCTCCCGGAAGCCCATGTCTGTGGTCTTGGTAAGGCTCCCTTTCTACATGTTCCCCTACAATCTTCTGGTTTTCCTTTGGTGAGGCTCCTTATTTTATATACAACCCGTCTGCAATTTTCATTCCCTGTTGGCAGGAACCATGTCCGTCCTGTTGGCTATAATTTCTTTAGTGTCCAACACACATGGAAGAGACCGTCTAGGTATTTTCAGTTTCAAATGAGAAAGCAAGAGTACGATAGCTACGGTGATGTAACGATAGCATTGGTTCCGTTGGGGGGAACATCCTCAGATTAGGACCGAGCCAGCTCTGTAGAATATGCCACAGAGTGTGGGAATGCCTTGGGCTGTGGGGGGTGTTGGCTCTCTGTCCAAGTTGACCTCCTGGTTTATAGACACTACTGACAGCCTGCAAGCTCAAGAAACCTGTCTTCTCTGTGTTACCTTGGTAACTCCTGGGAGGCCTCTGATCCTGGTGGGCTTGGAGTCCAGGGAGAGACCAAAAATGACCTCTCACTAATGTAGAGCCGAAGGGATGCTTCTATCTCTAGCAGGAAATGGTATGTTCATTCCTGATTCTGCTTTGACAGAAGACGCAAGAAGCCAGCTGGGGGCCAGATGCTCCAGTTGGCCATCAAGAGTTGAGTCACTTTCTTGCCAAAGCCTGTGTCCACTCACACTTCTGCCTGGAGCACATCAACTCAGCCACCTGTGACCGTATAGAACAGATGGTTGATCTTCTAGGGCCAAAGGCAAGAAAGTTGTTCATTTACGTGACATATTTTTTTTTAAAATGCCCTCTTGCAGGAGAAGTGCAGCCCTGTGATTGAGTGGCTTTCCTTTTTCATTCTGTTGGGAACAGATCATCAGAGAGAAAGGTCTTGATGACATCATGCAGATCCTACCATGAGGAGCCAGGGAGAAAAGGGGAACAGCTTTCCACTCTACATTTCTGTGCTGGAAATTGAGACTGGAACAAGAGAGGAATCTGTGAAAGTTTTGCTTGAGGGCTCAGAATTCAAACATATGTCCCTGCAAATGGACCATATGTTCCAGTCTTTACAGAGGCGAAGTTCCCGGGGCATCCTGGGGTTTCTCTAAGTAAAGATTAAAGTTCAGCAAATGCCGTCCACGCTGGTCCACTGACTTTTGCAGCTGGCCAGCCCTTGTGTAAATCACGCAATTAGCCTCAGATAAACGTCCTAAGCTCCTTTTCTCCTTTCTGCTGTCTACTGGGTCCTCCTGGGAGTTTACATCCCTGGGGAAACTGCGAGTCTGTTTGGCAGAAACCATTCTTTATACATGTGCACGCCAGAGGATGTCAGGGTAAAAGAAGCTATGGCTATCGGGTCTAGCAACACAGCAGCCCTGAGTCATTCATGGCTACCAAAAATCTGCGCCTCTCCCCCAGTTCGGCGGCCACATGCTGCTCCAGAATCAGGAGGTCACAGTGATGATGACGAAATACAATGGATAGATTTTATCTGTCTGGCAAAATCTTAGGTGATTTTGTTTTCACCCAGGGATCCAGGATGCACAGGGGCCATATCCTTTTTAAGGTGTAGCCAAGAGACAGAACTTTTCAGAAATCCCCTGTAAACCAAAGGAAGTCCATGTGTTACAAGCAACCCCTCCAGTTTCTGCTTTTTTAAAAAAATCTCCCTTCACCCTACCCTTTCCATGCAAAGCCACACAACTGGTTTAAGAGAAATGTCTGATCTTAGCCTGGCTGGAGCAGTCATCATTTTTGGTCGCTCATTGGTTGTAACCTTTTTAGTAGTCGAGCTTTGAGATTTGAAAGGCACGTTCAAAGCCTGCCGCACCCATCATCAGACCTCGCTGTGCTTGTAGAGATCCGGGAAATAATAGAGACATCCCACAGCAACTATGTAGGGCAACAGAATGAGGACAGTCAAACAAATACAAAAGTATGTGTTCTTCTTCCTTGAGTGTCTTTGGTGGGTCAGGGAAGAGGGAAGTCATGGCTGCATATTTTCTGGGTTGGTTATTAGGACTCCTCGCAATTAACCTTCAGAGTTTTCCACATGGTATTTCTCAACCAAAGTGTGGCACAGGAGTCCTGCCTCCAGGGTGTGGTACCCAACTTTTTCCTGTCAAGGCAAGTCAGACACACTGGTGAGAAGAGCAGGTGGATCTGAGAAGTGTGAGCCTGGAAAGCCCACTTGGGTAGAACTCCCACCACCCAGAGTCAAGCCTCTCTCTGCCACTCAACTTTGGTAAACCCCCCTTCCACCTGCCCTTCCGAGCCTCAGCTTCCTTATCTCTAAATTGGGCATAATGTTACCTGTTCTGCCTCACCAGGCAATTTTTCTGGCTTGATGGTGACAAATAGACAAAAGGGCTTTTGCTGTTATGTTTGAAGACCCCTGAGATCTTGAGCCCAGGTGTTCTTCCCAGTGAAACAGCTCTTCAGGCTTGAAGCAGCTAAATCATCCTTTGAGCGTAATCACAATTAACCCTGAACTGCATTGCTGTATTTTTTTTTCATTTTTAAAAAAGTTTTATTGAGGTAGAGTTGATTTGCAATATTGCGATCATTCCTGCTGTACAAAGTGATTTAGTTATACATGTAACACATCCATTCTCATTCAGATTCTTTTCCAAAATAGATGATCTCAGAATATTCAGTAGAGTTCCCTGTGCTAGAAAGCAGGTCCCTGTTGGCCAATTATTCCATAGACCTCAGTGTGCATATGCCGGTCCCAAACCCCGAGTCCATCCCTCCCCCCACCTGTTCCCTTTGGTAACTATAAATTTGTTTTCAAAGTCTGTGAGTCTGTTTCTGCTCTACAGATAAGTTCATTTATATCCTTTTTGTAGATTCCCCATATTAGTGCTATCATATGATGTTTGTGTTTCTCTTTCTGATGTACTTAGTATGACAATCTCTAGTTGCATCCATGATGCTGCAAATGGCTTTATTTTGTTCTTTTATATGGCTGAGCAATATTCCATTGTGTATGTATACATACGTCTTTATCCAATCCTCTGTCAAAGAACGCTTGCGTTGTTTCCATGTCTTGGCTGTTGGAAATAGTGCTGCAATGAACATTAGGCTGCATGTATATTTTCAAATTATACTTTTCTCCGGATAGATGCCCAGGAGTGGGATTGCTGGATCATATGGTGGTTCTGTTTTTAGTTTTTTGAGGAACCTCCGCAGTGTTCTCCATACTGGCTGCATCCAGTTTACATTCCCACCAATGGTGCAGGAGGGTTCCCTTTTTTCTGAGCCCTCTCCAGCATTTATCTAATGTTTGTAGTTTGTAGACTTTTTGATGACAGCCATTCTGACTGGTGTAAGGTGGTACCTCACGGTAGTTTTGATTTGCATTTCTCTATAATGAGCGATGCTGAGCATATTTTCGTGTGGTTTTTGGCCATCTGTCTGTCTTCTTTGGGGAAATGTCTGTTTAGACCTTCTGCCCATTTTGAAAGTCTTTGCTTTAGACGGAAAGTTTGATTGTGGTGGGAAGAAACCCATTGCTTCTTGGTTCTTCACAATACTGGTGTGGATTGTGGTGATTCCTTGGAACACAGAGGCTGGGAGGGAAGGCTTCCCATCTTTCAACCAAGCTGGGACGTTTCAGAAAGGAAACACTGGTAATCAGTCCTCTGGAGAAGCAGGTGTAAATCAAGACTATCACAGGCAAGTCAGGGCCTGTGGTGACCTTATCTCTAAGGACAGAAATAGAAAATGGCCAGCAGGATGACAGTGACATTTAGATTTACGTCCAGGATTCCACATCCGGATTCTGCTGGCAGGTCTACCCTTGTGCTTGTGTTGGGGTCTCAACAGTGATCCTATGAATCCTTGCATGTGGGTGAAGTCTAGACCAACGCTTGATCATGTCGCCCATTGCTAATCAGTTACACCATGTATCATACTGACTGTTTCAATGTATCCTGTTGCTAGGTGACCACTGTAGTCAAGGGTCTGACTCTATTTAAAAAAAAAACAAAAAAACAAAAAAAAAAACCAAGATGGAGTTCCCACTGTGGCACAGAGGAAATGAATCCGACTAGGAATCATGAGGTTGCGGGTTCAATCCCTGGCCTCGTTCAGTGCGTTAAGGATCTGGCATTGCCGTGAGCTGTGGTGTGAGTCACAGACACAACTCGGATCTGGCGTTGCTGTGCCTATGGTGTAGGCGGGCAGCTGTAGCTTCTTCAATTAGATCCCTCGCCTGGAAACCTCCATATGCCCGCAAGTGTGGCCCTAAAAAGCAAAAATAAATAAATAAAGTAACAACAACAACAGCAACAAAAAACAAAAAACAAGGTAAAGACTTTTACCAAGATTTAGGGGGTCAGGGGAGAGAATAACCCCTATGAGTTAAGTTTCTGCTTGGGTGCATCAGAGAAAGGAACATTTCAGCTGGGTCTTGAAGGTTGAGTAGGAGTTCCCCAGAAAAAGATACGTGACACCCTTTTTTTTTTTTTTTTTTTTTTTTTTTTTTTGCTTTTTAGGGCCACACCTGCAGCATATGGAAGTTCCCAGGCTGGGGGCCAAATTGGAGCTGCAGCCACCGGCCTATGCCACATCTCACAGCAGATTCGAGCCACATCTGTGACCTACACCATGGCTAACAGCAAAGCCAGATCCTTAACCCACTGAGTAGTGACTCCCTTTTTTGTGGTTTGATTACTGATAGCTTTCAAAGCCAACCCTCCCCCGCATTCTCTTTTGTCCTACCTCTGGACAATCCAATAAAAAAAAAAAAAAGTCAGGAGCTACTTTCCCAGAAGGCGTTAGGAAAATTCAAGCCAGGAAAATCCCAACTCTCGGGCATGTAGGGATGCTTACCCTGGCTCAGCCCCCGACACAATAAAACCTAGAGCCTCCCTCCCCTCCCACTCTCATTTCACTTTAGATCAACCCGGAGACTCTCTCCTCGGGAAATGCTCCTGCTGGCTTCTGTCTGAGTCACAAACTATTTCCAACACATGGGAGCCTGTGTGTCATTTGTCCTTACCTACATATACCCCTGGGAAGGTGGCTGACTAGCATCTCTCAGGGGTTGCTGCTCTCCCAAATCAAACAGCACCCTAGCTAGCTGAGCACACAGCCATCGCTACATAAAAACACCTGTCACGGAGTGACGTGTGAAACACACACAAAGCAACGCAGCCACTGTTGTGAAAGACAACCTCAAACTATTTAACTTCCCAACTTCCCAACTAAACCCTGGGTTCTCCCCACACCTCAAGTCCAACATAACCTTTTGCAAATGTAACTTTCCAATCTGTGTAGCTGTTGTCATGGGAAGGGAAAATAATCTCACAGAACCCACTTCCAGTTTACAGAGATGTCTTGGATCTGACTTTCTTGTGGTTCCAAGCCAAGGAATTTATTTATTTTTTTTTAATAAAGATTTTTAGTTTTTCCATTATAGCTGGTTGACCGTGTTCTGTCAGTTTTCTACTGTACAGCAAAGTGATCCAGGTACACATACGCGTATACATTCTTTCCAAGCCAAGGACTTAAACTCCTTGTCTTCGTGATCTCTTGCTGTGTAACACATTCCTAGAAGATCACTGGCTGAAAATAGCACACACTTATCACATGCGGAGTCTGTCTCTCAGGGTCAGGCCCCCCAGTGCAGCTCCCACTGGGTGTCATGAGGTTGTAGCCAGGGGGTCAGCTAGGACAGTGGTTTCATCCAAAGACTTGGATGTTGTTGAAGGATGAGCTTCCAGAGTCACCTGACTGTCGTCAGGATTTTTGAGTCCTGACGATTTAGGGATGGCTGTTAGCTGGAGCCCAGGGATTTAGGGATGGCTGTTACCTGGAGCTGTCCCTCTGGGTACAGCTCTTCTCTTGACTTCTCCATACGGTTGCCTATTTCTCCAAAGTCCAGCACAAGAGAAAGGATCTGCTGGAAAGACAGAAGTCACCCTTGGATGTCACCTAATCACAAGAATGACAACCCGTCTTTGATGTATTGCTTAGAATCAAGGCACCAGGGGAGTCCACGTGCAAAGGAAGGGATGAAACAGGATAAATCAGGAGGTAGGCTTATCTTGGAGTCTGCTCATGGCACGCCCCAAATCCAGGAACACACACTTGAAGTTACGGTCCTTGCCTTGGTGAACCCACCTTATCCATCTCCTCGCAAGAGACAAGACAGCATGACAGCTGGACGAGAGTGGTATAAGCCAGTGCTTCTCAGCCCTTTTCCACAATTGGACCCGAAAGTGCTTTTCCACACACCTGTTCCAAATCCACCCTTGATGAAGTTTTAACAAATATACTGCTTCTCTCTTCTATATTTCTGAACTCTGTACATAAAATCAGTATGATTCTTTTTTTTTTTTTTAATGCACAGGTTTGTTTTGTTTTGTTTTAAATACACAGATTTTTAACTATTTTATTTCCTTTCCTCTCCTTTTTTGGCCACTCTGCAGCATATGGAGCTCCCGGGCCAGGGATCAGATCTAAACCGCAGTTATGACTTAAGACACAGCTGTGACAACTAAGGACCCTTAACCCACTGTGCCTGGCCAGGGATTGAACCTGCATACCAGTTCCAAGATGTCACCAATCCCATTGGACCACAGCAGGAAGTCCAAGTATGACTCTTTTCACATCCCAAGACTGAATTTTCACCCCATTTGGGACAGTAACATCTTTAAAGAATGCATACCCTACAGTCAGACTGCCTAGATTTCTCTCTCCTTTGCACCACTTACCAGCTTGGTGATCTTAGGCAAGTCCCCAAACCCCTCTGCACGTTCATGAACTTTCTTAATTGTAAAGGAGCATCACAGGAACATCTACCACTTAAGGTTGTTACGGGGATAAAAATGACACAGTGTGTGTGACGTACATGGGACAGACTTAGTCGGCAGGAAGAGCATAATAACTCCTGGCTTCTGTTCCTGCAACGTGCAAAGCACCATGCCTAGCACCGGGAATACCAAGGCAAAACGAGAGCCTCAAGGAGGCTTTGTCAAAGGAGACAGAACAATGACAGAAGGTACGGTATGTGCTATAAGAAGGTTAGAGTCGAGATGATTGGGGCATAGAGAAAAGGGGGTGCCTAAAATTCCAGGAGGAGCGAGGAGAACAGGAGAAGGAGGTGTTTCTCAGAGAAAAGAGAGAGCTGAAGAATGAGAATCCATTTGAGAGCTGAGGAAGGAAGAACGGAACGCAAGCAACGGCAGTGACTGATGGAGAGGAAGAAGAGGATGAGACAGGTCACCACGTGGTAGAACATGATATTTCCCCCCAAAATTTGCTGGCAGAAATGTGTGCTTTTTCAGGTTTCTTTTGCTTCATTCATCTATTCATTCGTCTACACACTTATCCACCCACTATCATTCCATCTGTCTCTCCATAGACCTGAGTTGCCCATCCTTCTGTCCATTTGCCCACCCATCCTTCTATCCATCTGTCCATCCACCTCATCCTTCTATCCACCCATCCACTGATCCATCCACCAGTCCACTTTTCTGCCCATTCACTTGTCCATCTATCCATCCATGCACACATCTACTTATCCATCCATTTACCCACTCACCCGTCCACCCACTTACCTATAGCCCCACCCGTCTCTCCATCCATCCAGCCACCCATCTATCTACCCCTACAACCACCAATCCACCTTTCTACCCACCCACCCACCCATCCACCCATCCACAAACCTACCATTTATTCACCCATCCCATCCTTCTTTTCTTCCATCTACCCATTCATCCATCCACAAATCCAGCCATCCATCAACCCACCCACTGATCCATCCATTTATTTACCGATTCTCCCACGCTCTCCGTCTGTCCCTTCATCCACCCTCAGATCCATCCATCCATCTATCCATTTATTTACTCCTTTTCCCGTCCTCTCCTCCCAACCATTCACATCCTTACATACATTCATCATCTCTCTTTCCACAGAGGTTTTCAGGTGGCTTGGCAAGACACCTAAAATATATATATATATATATTAAAAATACGTAAATAAACCAACAGTGTGATAAACAAACCAAATACAGAAATCAGGTCAGCATGGAAAGGAGAGAACCTTGAATAGGGACACAGAGGAGAGCCAGGGATTCGGTGTATAGAAGCACACATCCCTGTGACGCATTATACTGCCAGATGAGGGTCCTACATCTGGCCTGCTAACCTGTGGGGCTGCTTCTGCTTCCAAGGTGGCCTCTATGTGTTCAGACAAGACTACAGAGAAATGACTGAAGTCGAAAGGGAGGCATCTCCTAACGTGTTGACTGTACTTCATCTCCATCAAACACCTGGTGGCATTTGAGCAGACACTGACAAATACACTCCCTCTCCCCATTTATCCTTCACCAGCATCTAAAGTGAGTTGGGCCGTGGAGGCAAGATGCAGCTGATGACACCTGGGTCGGGATTCAAACACTTCCCCCTGAAAATCCATTTTACTCCTTGGCTGTTAGCCACATTTACTAAAGGAAAAATGTATACTTAACATGTCGCAAAAAAAAAAAAAAAAAAAAAAACTCTGCAAAATACCTAAATATAGATTGCTTCATTACCTTCAAATCAGCCCGAAAAGAAGACAGAGGCTGGCGCTCTGGAGGAATCAAGAAGCTGGGGAACCGTGGTACCGTCTGCAATCAGGAGGAATTACAATTATGGCACCAAGCACTAATCCTGGAAAATCAAAACACAGTTAGGCAGCCACGAAATCCCCTTATAAAAGACACTCATCGTTATCCAGCCTCTTTCCCCCCCTAGAAAATGAAGCGTCGGAGACATCATGCCAGCCCTTAGCCGTTTGCCGTAGCACGGTCATTATTCTTTATGGCGCTCCTGAATATACTCATCAAACCCAAAACCAAGTTCACCTTCCAAATGCATGCTCTCGTCCTTCCACGTAAAGTTAATCAAAGTTGTAAAAGTGCTCTATTCCGTATCTTTATTTGTCCCCACGGGGACAGGGGAGTAACAAAAATGGGATGCACTGGAGAAGCGCAGAACTCAGCCAAGAATCCTTGAGATGTTATTGTCTCCTGTCTGTGCTCGAAAAGAACCCGCGTGGAGATTAACCCTCTCCTGGAAAACACTGTATGGGCTTCTGGAGAAGAGCTTGCCTTGTCGTTAGGAAGTTCTTTCGTATGTCTAACCTGACTCCTTCATGCTGTAGTAATTTGGGGGTCCTGAACTGAACATTAGAAAGAATCTGTGTATGTTTTCCAGGGTTCTTAAAATACTCTGAGGCCATACTCAAACCTTCACAGAGTTCCCATTGTGGCTCAGGGGGTCAAGAATCTGACTAGTGGATTTCCACTGTGGCTCAGAGGTAATGATCTGACTTGTATCCATGAGGACATGGGTTTGATCCCTGGCCTTGCTTAGTGGGTTAGGGATCTGGCATTGTGGTCAGCTGTGATGTAGGTCACAAACACGGCTCAGATCTGGCGTTGCTGTGGCTATGGTGTTGGCCAGCGGCTGCAGTTCTGATTTGACCCCTAGCCTGGGTTCAAACACTTCCCCCTGAAAACCCATTTTACTCCTTGGCTGTTAGCAGCATTTACTAAAGGAAAAATGTATAAATGTATTTATAAAGGAAAAATGGGGCTTTTTAGGGCCCCATATGCCATGGATGTGGCCCTAAAAAGCAAAAAAAAAAAAAAAAAAAAAAAAAAAAAGGATCTGATGTTGCTGTGAGCTGTGGTGTAGGATGCAGATATGGCTCAGATCCTGCGTTGCTGGAGCTGTGGTGTAGACCAGTGGCTACAGCTCCACTTTGATGCTGAGCCTAGTAACTTCCATATGCTGCAGGTGCAGCCCTAAAAAAGAAAGAAACACTTTACGACACCAGTGGAAGAGGGGTCTACATAGCTTCTTTTCCTTCCTTATGTCAACACCTTTTCTAGAACATGCCAGAATCAAACCATACAGGATATTTCGTGTAGGGCAGAGATGGTGTTTCATCCTGTTTTGTACGCATACCACACAGCATATTTATGGGCCCACGATGAATATTCATACATCTTCCTGGAAAGAATGAGTAAATCCATGTATCGATACTTCCTGATTCAATACAAACCACTTCAGACAAGGTTACTGAATTATTTCTGGGTTGAACTATGTGCAATTGATATTCTCTGTAGGTCAAAATCAGTGGAAGAGCAACGGCATGCCAATATTTGCATTCTCCTGCTGATATTTATAACTTTTTTCCTTAGCGACATCAGAAAAAGTAGTTTGAGTTGGGGATGTATGAATAGCATTTCACCTCGGGAAAATAAGCAAAGTGAAGATCGGATAAAAAACTAAAATATTCCATTTGGGAAGGCACTCTTTTGATTAAGGGATCAAGCTTGGGTCACTGGGGATGCTTCTTTTCGTGTGTGTCCAACAAGCTGAGGCATGTAGACCAGCAAAGCAGGTGTTGCATCTTTTCTGGACTTAGCCTGAAGAGCTAATGAATCTGTTAAAAATGAGCATCAAAGGAAAATCTGAATAGACATTTTCCCAAAGAAGACACACAAATGGCCAACAGATTCATGAAATTGTGTTCAACATCACTAATCATCGGGGAAATGCAAATTGAAACCAGAGTAAGCTATCACCTCGCACCTGTTAGAACGACCTTTATAAAAAAAAAAAGATACAAGATAACCAATGTTGGCAAGGATGAGGAGAAATGGGAAGCTTTGTGCACTGCTGGTGGGAATGTAATTTGGTGCAGCCACCACGGAGAACAGTACGGAGGTACCTCCAGAAATTAAAAATACAATCACTGTATGATGCAGCCATCCCACTCCTGGGTGTTTATCCAACGAAGACAAAATTACTATCTTGAAAAGACACCTGCACCCCTGTGTGCATTGCAGCACTATGTACATCAACAGCCAATTCATGGAAACCACCCAAGTGTCTGTCAATGGATGAGTGAAGAAATATTCCTCTAACTGGCACAGTTTCTCTAAAGGATGTGGTAAGTTCAGGTAGATACCTAGTACTCCTAGGGGCTTTCATTCAGTGGATGAAACATATGTTTCACTTCTGTAGCTAGAACAAGTCGGAGACATATAAACAGGAACACAGGGGGTTGGGTAGGGGCAAGAAAGTATCAAGAATTGAGGAAAAGCAATGTAAAAACGTTGAAAGCATAGTCTTTTCAAGTCGGCTCCCCACCCATCTGACTCTCTGGATGCAGGACTTTCCATGCTAAGCCCCAACATCCTCAGCCAGCCGGGATGCATATTTCCATCCTGTTTCCAAATAAAGATAAATTTGTCCACGGAAGAGGGGAAAAGATTGGAATTAACCACCCAGCAGAGAGATTAAATTATTCATTTGTTCAAACCCTGCATTAAAGAGTTCCTCCTGTGGTTCAGGGGTTATGAACCCAACTAGCATCCATGAGGACATGGATTCGATCCCTGGCCTTGCTCAGCGGGTTAAGGATCTGGCATTGCTGTGGCTGTGGTGTAGGCTAGCAGTAGCAGCTCCAATTCCATCCCCAGCCTGGGAACATCCATATGCCCTGGATATGGCTGTAAAAAGAAAAAAAAAAAGTGGGTTACATATTTGTGATGGTTTAATTCTGTGGTAAGGTGTTTAGGGTAAAAAAATTGTGATACAGGCTACTTTCAGTAAATATATTACCTATTGGAAGTAACATATATATCATTAACATATCTATAACATGTATATAAGTGTGTGTATACGTATTATATGTATGTGTGTATATATATGTATGTGTGTGTGTGTATATATATATACACAGACAGGACTTAATGATAAACCTTAAAAACTAGGCTCATTGGTTTTGTTTGGTTTTGTTTTTTGAATGCAAGCTAGTTGGGTAACATTTCCATTCGTCTTGCCTAGCTCAGTGGGCTCTGATGACACAATGGGGGTACAACGAACACAGATCAAAAGTAGGAAACTGAAACATGTGCTCCCAACACTTAAGTAGGGCATTTTGCTCTGACAACGAATCAGGTTGGGGGGGGGGTACCCCACAGCGGGCCACCAGGAAATGGCAGCGTGCTGCCTTGGACTGAGTGAGAGATGGAGTCTGGGTGACCTTTAACTGCCTGGTCCAGTTTCTGGAGGGATAAAAGGAGCATCTTCAACATCTCCCTCTTTGGTTGTTCCTTCCCCTGCCGTTTGCAGAGAGCCAGGAGGTCTCAACGTGTGTCTCTCTTGGCTGGGGCGGGAGGTAGGGTGGGAGCTGACACACCAGCCCTGCCATCGCCTCGTGCACGGAGTCACGGAACGGCTTTCCCACGAAGGCACAGGTCCTTTCTCCCGCTGTAATTCTCCTTGCAAGACGGGCGTTGCTCTGCGTAGCTGCAGACAGAGACTGCTGCTCTCGACACACATTTCTCAACTGTCGGTGAGCTAATAAGCGTGAGACTGTTCACCTGCTGGGTTTCTGTGAGTAAATGTTATTTCCCAACTTACCATAAAGTCCACCCTAAGCGCAGAGGGTCCGTTTGAATGTACAGGGGTCATAAGGTCAAAAGCCACCCAGGAAATACCAATTATAATTCCATAAAGGACACCTGTGCAGCCCACACAGGGCACAGCCGCCCCCTCCTCACCCCTCATTGCTCATTTCGTGGCTCATTTCCAGACCGCGGCCACCTGGATCCATTAGGCGCGCTAATACCTCTGGGGAACGCCACCTGCCAATCAGGAAAAGCGGGGAATCTGGATCCGTCTTCAAACGCTGCTCCTGCCCCCGGCCAGGGCAGAGGGACGCTGGCTGAGGGCAGTGTAAGAGCCGTGGGGACGTGGTCCTGGATGCACGAGGAAGAGCTGACCGTGCCGCGTTCCACGTCGCTGAGCCCTGCCGCGCGCCTCGTGGGCCGCCTGGGAGCCCTCGGCGCGCTGGGAAGCCGTGGGAAGAAGAGAGGAAGCTGGCGTTGGTCAGGAGCCCGATTCTAAAAGGACACCCTTTGACTTTTATACCTTTGGTCTGAGAGTATGGCGGGAACGAAGAGAAGAAGCGGAGGCAGAAAGGACTGAGCCGGCGGCCTTTGGTAGGTAAGCTCTGTGCGGAGCTCTGTTCTTCCGCAGCCCCAAGCCCGCCTTCCCCGTGGGTGGGACAGCGGTCATGCTGCCTAAGGTTGAGGGGGCAGGCGTACGGGTACCCGCTAGGACCACGTAGAGACGGTTAGCTCCCTAGGCTGATGCTGGCAGAGGGGAGGCTGCAGAAACCAGGCGGTTGAAACCAGAGAGAACAGACAGCAGGATGCACGACCGGGGACGCCATCCTGCCTGGGAGCCTCCTGGCGCCCACTGTGTGGTTCCAGCCCAGCTGCCTCACCTCCTCCCAGGAGCCTCTTGGAAGTGCACATTCTCAGCCCCACTCGAGATGCCCCCGCCTCAGTCAGGGACTCGGGGTGGGACAGGTGGGCACGAGGGCGTGAACTCAGCAGTGAGTGGTTTCACTACTCTTTTTCGTTTAAAACCTATTTTGTGTGTTGAAGTCTAGTTGCTGCACAGTTTATGTCCGTTGCAGGTATCTACCATCGTGACTCCCTACTTTGAAACGTTCTATTGCATGTGTCGTTATTATAAAGTATTGGCTATATTCTCCGTGTTGCACAGTATCTCTTTGTGGCATATTTTATACCTAAGAGTCTGTACCTCTTACTCCCCTCCCCTCCCCTGCCCCTCCCCCCGCTGGTTACCACTGGCTTGTTCTCTAGATCTGTGAGTCTGCTTTGTTCTTCTTATACTTAGTTTGTTGTATTCTTTTAGATTCCACATATAACTGATGTCATAAGTATCTGTCTTTCTCTGACTTCACTTTGCATGATACCCCTCCCGGTCCATCCATGTTGCTGCAAAGAGTATCTGCATGAAAAAGCACTTCAAGGAGATTCAAGTACATGGTCAAGGTTGATCGCCATGGCTTAGAAGGAGGACTTTGTTGGTTTAAAAAAAAAAAAAAAATTAGGAGTTTCTGTCGTGGCTCTGTGGTGAATGAATCCAGCTAGGAACCATGAGGTGGCGGGTTCCATCCCTGGCCTCGCTCAGTGGGTTAAGGATCCGGCATTGCCATGAGCTGTGGTGTAGGTCGAAGACACGGCTCGGATCCCACATTGCTGTGGCTCTGGTGTAGGCCCGCAGCTACAGCTCCAATTAGACCCCTAGCCTGGGAATCTCCACATGCCACAGGAGCGGCCCTAGAAAAGGCAAAAAGACCAAAAAAAGAAAAAGAAAACAAAACCGATGTTTGGGAGAAACCGAGAGATGAGGCAAGTTTGCAAGAAAATATTTGCGGCGGGAAGAAGAGGACAGGGCTTCCTTTTTAACCCAGGCGTGTGAGATGGTACAGGGCAGGGTAGAGAACCGGGTCCACTGGTGAGGTGGTATTCCCACCAGTGGGCACTGAAACACAAGGCTGGTAGAATCAGGTTGAAGGCTGGCCTGAAGCTGAGTCCAGGACAAGGACCAGAGGTACCTAGAACCCGTGCTCGGTCGAGGCTGAATGGATAGGAGGGAACCAGGGGGTCCTATTTGCTGAGTAGATAAATCTCTGTACTTTCCATCCTTCTAGACCAGAGGGACTCTAACCGTTTCCATGCATCCATGTGTAATACCCCCTCCCACCTTCGTTCAGCTTCAGTTGTCCTGATACATTTTATTTTTGCTTTTTTCTAGGGCTGCACCTGCAGCATGTGGAAGTTCCCAGGCTAGGGTTGAATTGGAGCTACAGCTGCAACATATACTGCAGCTCATGGCCACGCTGGCTCCCTGACCCACTGAGCGAGGCCAGGGATTGAGCGGACATCCTCATGGATACTAGTCAGGTTCATTTCCCCCAAGTCGCAGCGGGACCTCCCTGTCCTGTTATGATTTGACTTGGCTCTTCTTATGAAGTAAGTTGTTGCTGTCGTCAGTATTGTTGACTTAGGGTTGGTCAGTCTTGTGTTGTCCCTCTGGAGGCTGGAAAGCTAGAACTGTGCTCAGAAAATTGCATGTGCAGATACATTGCCGTTTCATGGAAAGATTGGGCTCTGTTCCTTTCCAACTCCGAGGCTTTGTACGCCCTGGCAGTGCAGGTTCCTGGTGGATCGGTGTTGTCATCTATAAGCCACAGGGGACAGAAGCAGAACGGACCACTCAGGGGACTGGGATTCTGAGGCTGGGGGTCATGCTCCACCCCAACCCCCCCGCCCCCAGGACACCAGCGGGCAGCCCCATGATGGCAGGGTTTCAGCTGCTTCATCTTGCATGACGGTACTTGAGTTGAACTGCATATATGGTCCTTTTCAGGTCTGAAATTCCAGTTTATCCTCTGGATTCCCATTCCTGCATCATGCCTAGTACCTGAGAGCTTCACTCCACATCTTCTGTGATGGTTAAAAGCCTCGGCCATAAATGCAAACAGTACATAATCTTCTTTCATTTCCCTCTCTTGGACAAATACAGTAACCTATCCTCCAAGAGTTAGGAGCTCTCTGCTGAATCAGAAGGTCTTTGTTTAGGCTGCTAGCACACAAGTACCACAGGCTGGGCAGCTTCATTATGAACATGTATTTCTTGCAGCCCTGGAGGCTTCAAGTCCCAGGTCAAGGCAGCAGCAGATTCACTGTCTGGGGCAGACCCCCCACTTCCTGGCTCATGGATGGCCGTCTCATTGCTGGGTCTTCACGTGGTGGGGGGCAGGAGCAAGAGGTCTCTCTGGGGCCTCCTTTACAAGGACCCCAATTCCATCATGAGGGCTCAGAACCTGTTCACCTGCCAGAGACCCCAACCCCTCACACCATGCCACGGGGGTCAGGGTTCCACCTATAAATTGGGGGGAACATACACATTCTGTCCATTGCACTGAATGGCTGAGTTAACTGGAAATAAGGCAGTCCCCAAGAACAGCTTTTTAAACAGTGGACAGAGGACCCCGATTCTTCCACAGGCTCCTCATTTCTTAGTCGCCAGCAAAACCTCTCCTTTCGGTGTCTGCAGCTTAATTAAGTCTTCTGGGGGAAGGTAGGAAGAAAGGTGACCTTTACAACCAAATGGCCTTTGTTCACGTCGTAGACAAATGGATTTTTCTTTTCTTTTTTTAGGGCCTCACCCATGGTATATGGACGTTCCCAGGCAAGGGGTCAAATTGCAGCTGCAGCTGCCGGCCTACACCACAGCCACAGCAATGCCAGATCCAAGCCACTTCCTTGACTTACACCACAGCCCACAGCAACGCTGGATCCTTAACCCACGGAGCGAGGCCAGGGATTGAATTCGTATCCTCATGGATACCCTTTTTGTTCATTACCACTGAGCCACTTCGGGACTCTCCCAAGCTGATTTTCTCAGGCCTGTTCGGCATGGCCTAGCATCTGGGAGAGAAGATCTCATTATTGGTTACTGTAGGGGAGCACAGAGGAAGGCCCCCCCCCCCCAAGATTATTGGTTCTGTAGAATCCCAGCCTTTGAGTGTAGGTATGGCCTTTCCTGTGGTGGAGGTCCGTCCAGTGCTTGGGTTTCGGTGTGGAGCAGAGGTCTTTCTTTAGCAGTTGCCATTTTCAGCTGAGATTACGTTGAACCCAACTCTATAGACATCAAGTGGATCGAGAGGCAGGTTGTGCCAGGATGGGCCTGACCAGTTGGGTGAGCCTTTTCAAAGAAGACGTAGAGGGCAGGTATGGAAACGGCAGAGCCTGTCGGAAGCCAACCAGTATGAGCCTGACAGCCATAAAGAAATGAATTCTGGAGTTCCCATTGTGGCTCAGCTGCAACAAACCCAACTAATATCCATGAGGATGAGGGTTTGATGCCTGGCCTCGCTCAGTGGGTGAAGGGTCCAGTGTTGCTATGGCTGTGGTGTAGGTCAGCAGCTGCAGCTCCAGCTCAGACCCTAGCCTGGGAACTTCCATATGCCTTGAGTGCAGCCCTTAAAAAAAAAAAAAAAACAAAACAAAACAAAAAAAACCTGAATTCTGCCAACATGCAGACAGATGGGAAGAGAATCCTCTTGTCCACATAAGAATACAGCCCCTCTCTCTTCCCCCCATAGATCTTAGGAGACCAAGGCAATGGCCCCCAAGAGCCAGGACCCAAGCTGGTGTTAGCAGCCAAGTCAGCCTCTCCAGGGTGTGACACCTGCTTCAAATTGGTGCCCAGCTGGTCCCCTGTCAATGTTGGGGGTCTCCATGTAGAAACCCCCTTCTCTGTTGCCCCTGGCCAGCATTGCCAGATCTCTTACTCAGTCCTTGAAGGGAAAGATGAAAGAAGGAGCACATCAGATGAGAGGTCTGATTTCTCAGAATATTCCTCTCATACAGTGGAATATCTTCTTCCACTCTTTTTTCCTTTTCTTTTCTTTTTTCTTTCTTCCTTTTTTTTTTTTTAATGGCTGCACCTGTAGCATATCGAAGTTCCCAGGCTAGGGGTTTAATCAGAGCTGCAGCTGAGACCACAGCCATGGCGACGTGGGATCCAAGCCATGTCTGTGACCTACACCACAGCTCATGGTAACACCGGATCAAACCTGCATCCTCATGGACACTTTGTTGGGTCCTTAACCCCCTGTGCCACAAGGGAACTCCCCTCATCCACCCTTTTTAAATATCAGCCTTGGTCTGAAAATTAGTCACAGAGAGATCAGGAGAAAAGCACACCCCTTTTGTTCAGTGTTTACCTGGCAGTCTTCACAGGAGGATGAAAACCCAATCAAGTGACCAGACCAGGAAGTTTTTATACCTTCCAGACAAACAATACATTTATACAGAGTTGATGAGAACTTGGGGATTAGTGAATGGTGGGGAAGCACCTAGGGAGGTGAGGGTTAGTTTAACGAGGTTGACTGTGCAAATTTCTCAGCCCCCCCCAGTTCCCATCTCTGGTGATAAGAATGTGTTCTTGTCTCCTGGTACCAGAACAGCACCTCTCATATGGGAGCTTTGTAACCGGTTTTGCTGAGGAAGTTCAAGCTTAAGGGGTGATGGAGGACACTTGAATGACCCTCCTGCTAGTGCCATTTCCTCAAAGTCCTTCACCTTGAAACACTCAATCTGCCGATGTGTCATATTTGGGGAGTAGCATGTCCCGAACCCCATCAACAGCGAGACAAGACGAACAGCCCAAAACAAAACAAAAACCATTTTGCTGACAAGCATTATCAATTTTTAAAAAAACTAGATTTAGCACAAGCTTGACATTCAAGCTCCATTCCGAGTTGCCATCGTAGGAGACAAGAAAGGTCAGGAAACTGACAAACTTCTTCCAAGACAAGAATGCAGCGTCGTAAAAGAGAGTTTTATCTTGTAATTGTTTTCTCAGCGGAAAGTTGAGATACATCACTAGGTAGAACTAGGTAGGTGTGACTTTGGCCATAAATCTTCCTGGGGAAGGTTTTGTTGCACTTTTTTTCCCCTAACAGGAAGTTCTATGAAAAATTGTCTTTTAAAGGATAATTTCCAAATGGGAAACCAGATTCCACCAGATAGAAAGTTTATGTATGACTGGATAAGCAATGAAGTCCTGCTGTACAGCATAGGGAACTCTGTCCAGTCTCTTGGGATACACCATGATGGAGGATAGTATGAGAAAAAGAATGTATATATTTATGCATAACTGGGTCACTATGCTGTACTGCAGAAATTGGCGCAACATTGTAAATCAAATATACGTTAATCTTTAAAAAGTCACCCAAAAAGTTGGCATTAACTCCTTGTTGCTGAGTGAACCACTGGGGGTTGTTATAGCTTCTTTCTTGAACAATCCAGAGAAGAGTCCTGTCTACAGGTCAGAGATGTGGACATGCGTGAACAAGTGGAAGCAAATCAACTTCTGTTTCTGTGGGGGAGGGAGGACAGTCGAATTTCCCAAGGCGGGATTTTCAGGTCGATGGCGGAGAATTATTTTGCATAGCTGGCGGGCATTGGGTACTTGCTTAGTTGTAGAATCACTCAAAAGCAAGACGAGGCAGTGGAGACCATCAGAATACACTAGGCAGGAAGAAGATGCTCTAAACGAGGCATGGTTTCCTGTGGAAGCACAAGTGGTGCCCTATACATGCTTTATTTTATGGTTTACCGTGATCTGGTCTGATGGTGTTTACATTTTTCTTTTGCTGGGAACCTTGTGTAACCCTTCAGTTTGGGGGAGAATATTACTGGTTGAGTGTGGTGCAAAAGGAAACAACCTAGTCTAGGCTACAGTGACAGTCTTCCTTGCTTTTAAATTCAGAAGGTTGTTCTTCAGCTTGGAATCCTGCTGTTTTATTTTTTAAATAGAAGTATAGTTGATATACAATGTTTCAAGTTTATAGCAAAGTGAGTCAGTTATGCATATACATATGTATATACATATACACACAATATATACTTTTTCTGCTTCTTTTCTGTTAAGATTTATTACAAAGTATTAAATACAGTTCCTTGTGTTATACAGAAGGAGCTTGCTGCTTATCTGTTTTGTATATAGTAGCGAATCCCAAACTCCTAATTTATCTCTCCCCTACCCTGTCTCCCTTTAGTCACCACAGAATGTTTTCTGTGTCTGTGAGTTTGTTTCTATTTTGTAAAGAAGATTTGCATCAATTTTTTTGGTTCCACATAGAAGTGATATCATATGATGTTTGTCTTTCTCTTTCTGACTTCACTGAGTATGAGAATCCCTATGTCCATGCATTTGCTGCAAATAGCACTATTTCCTTCTTTTTATGGCTGAGGAATATTCCACTGTATATGTACCACATCTTCTTTATCCATGCACCTGTCAATGGACCTCTACGTTGCTTCCATGTCTTGGCTGTTGTGAATACTGCTCCTATGAACATATGGGTGCATGTATCTTTCTGAATTTTGGTTTTCTCCAGATAGATGCCCAGGAGTGGGATTGCTATATCATATGGCACCTGCGTTTGCTTTTTGAATATTCCACATAGAAGTGATATCGTATGGTATTCGTCTTTCTCTGTCTGACTTACTTCACTTAATATGATCATCTCCAGGGCCATCCATCCTACTTTTTTTTTTTTGTCACTTACCCATAAATGGCTTTTGCTTGCTTCCAGAAAATGAACCAGAACATGAAGAGAATAGATTTGCCACCGATGAGGTTATTGAAAGGAACGTGTGATGCTCTTTATGGATAATCCCGAGCAAGGACTTCCACACCTCTCTTGAGCATTGACAAAGCCCTTAAGGTCCACAAAGCATGGTGGCTTTTTGAAGAGCACAGCACACATCTGTATGTTTATGTTCCGTGTCACTAAAAATGCGCCAGTTTAACCTTAGAGTTGCATGGTCTTCAGAAGGAAAATAGTGTGAGAGTAAACCCAAAGCAAATCTGAAACAATGAGGTTCCCAGGAAGGTGAGTTTAGGGATATGGGGGGGGGTGCTTCAAAGAAATTGATGCATTGCCTCCAAACTCAGCACAGTTTCCTGAGTTTCCTGAACTGTATTACAACTTTCTAGATTGTAGGGAACAGAAAGCAATGCAGGAGTGCCCGTCGTGCCTTGGCAGAAACAAATCTGACTAGCATCCACCAGTATCCATGAGGACCCAGGTTCGATCCTTGGCCTCGCTCAGTGGATTAAGGATCTGGCGTTGCTGTGAGCTGCAGTGTAGGTCAAAGATGTGGCTCAGATCAGGCGTGGCTGTGGCTGTGGTGTAGGCTGGCAGCTACAGTTCTGTTTCAGCCCCTAGCCTGGGAACCTGCATATGCCATGGGTATGGCCCTAAAAAGACAAAAAAAAAAAAAAAAAAAAAAGCAAGCAAGGAATGCAAAGTACTTCTTAGACCCCAAATTCCTTCCTGTCCAATTCAGGCTTAATGAGGTTTAATTAGCCGTGTCCCACGCTGCGTAGGAAAACCACATGACCTGCCATGTGCATATTTATATCACCATTCCCCATCTATAATTTTACGAATTTTAAAACTTGTTCCTCGGAACCAGTGATGACATTGGCTTTGGTTTCCCGGTGTCATTGAGGTAAATATAGTGATTAACGTGTGTTCATTTTTACCCCTTCTGATGGACACGGTGTTTCATCCTTCTGGGAGCTTAGCCGTTTCACGTGCAATTGTAGTGTTTGTGTGCAGCATCCCTGTTTATTAAGGCATAGCATCGATTCGTATTAAGATCTGGAGCTCCCCTTGTGGTGCAGCGGAAACGAATCCAACTAGGAACCATGAGGTTGCGGGTTCAATCCCTGGGCTCACTCAGTGGGTTAAGGATCCAGAATTGCCATGAGCTGTGGTATAGGTCGCAGACATTGCTTGGATCATGCATTGCTGTGGCTGTGGTATAGGCCAGCAGCTGCAGTTCCAGTTCAACCCCTAGCCTCAGAACCTCCATATGCCATGGGTGCAGCCCTAAAAAAGCAAAAACAAAAACAAACAAACAAAAAGAAACCCACAAAAGAAAACTTATTAAGATCATAGTTGATACTGGCTGGGACATGATTTGGAGTTACCGGCTGCCCATCATCATCCAGAGGGAACCTTTTCTCGTCTAGACCCCATCCCTGTAGCATGCAAGCAACCAGCCATCCCACAAAAATTGCCAAGAAGCATCCAAGCATTCTGAAATGTGTAGAAGACACAGTGAACATGGGATGGCAGATACTGCCGCTGATACTCAGCCTCTGTCCATCGGCGCTGAATAGAAATGCAGAGACAGAGTTTTTGGGTGAAGGAGAAAAAGATAGCTTTTATTGCTTCACCAGGCAAAGGAGGCCACAGCAGGCTGAGGCCACAGAAGGCTAAGGCCTTAAAGACTGTGCCGTCTGTTCGGGGATTGGGGAAGTGGAAAATAGGGCCACAGATAAGGATCAGAGTGGGTGCAAGCCTGCATTCTTCCTCTAAGCTGGTGTTTAGTCCTCCCAGGACTGGTTCTGGTGGTCTTCCTTCTTTCGGGGATGCAGAAGGCTTCCTCCAGTAGTTAACATCTTCCATTTGTTGGGGATTTTAGTTCTGCAGAAGAGCTCAAAGATGCTGTGATGTGTGTCCCTTGAGAGGGAACCAGGACCTGCCCCCAAGGCTGCACTGTTGCTTCTTGACGGCTCCTCCCTGCTCCCTGCCTCCCCTCCCTTCCCTGATTAACAGCTGCCCTTTGGAGCTTAGGGAAGGTCCAGGAGGCTGATGCTTCGTCCCTAAGAACAAGACACGGGGGACCCAAAGCTTTTGTGCACAGGAGCCCCACAAGGCCCTGCATGGTTTCAATACGTCTGGGAGATCCTGCTTTGAATGTGGGATGCTATACACCCAGAAGGCGGACTGTTGGATAGTTTCGTTTTTTGAGGAAAATGGGCAACGTGTAGTTAAAATCAGCTTCAGAAAATAAAACTGCTGACACTTAGATACATTTGGATAAAGATAAGATAATGATCCCCAGAGGAGAAAGCTTCCCCTGCATTGATTTCCCCAGAGCTTTGTAAATAGAAAGAACTCTGAGCATTGATTACAGTGATTTGAGTAGATAGAGGCCCTGGAAACCACACAAATTCCATGTTTACCGTGCCTTCTGTGAGTTCATTTCCATACACTTTTTTATTTAAACAGTGTTTTCACCAAATGGATTATTTTTTTTTCCTGTTTGTAATCCTGTTATTGTACATGAACCATGGGATGTCGGCTTCTCGATTACATCATTTCTAACACTGTACAGAGGAGGAAGCTATGGGTCTGGAATACTCACTGGAAACCAGCCTTTAGGATAAGGAGGAAAGGTGTGGAGAAAACACAGCCCTTCATTAAAGTGTGTGACTTCATTAAAGCCTGGCAGTGATGGTCCAAAGAGCTGCAGTTCTTTTGCACAGGCTGGGATTCATTGTAACTGGAAAGGAGCAGCACGATACATTTAGCTGGTGGGGCTCTAAGACTGGGGGAGCCGTTTGTTACAGACGTTACACAGGACAGATATACAGTATCTGACTGCTTCAACCTCAGTAAAACCACCGGGAATTAGCAGCAGAGAGGCATCTTTCCTTGCTTTCAAAAGGGTCTGAGGTCCACATACCGTGACTGGATGGGATAATTCTTTCTATCTCTGTAGTGTAAAAAAATATATATGTGTTTGTGTATATATGTGTGTGTGTGTGTGTGTGTGTGTGTTTAGGAGTTCCCATTGTGGCTCAGTAGGCTAAGAACCTGACTAGTATCTATGAGGATATGTGTTTGATCCCCGGCCTCACTCAGTGGGTTAAGGATCCGGTGTTGCCATGAGCTGCAATGCAGGTCACAGGCCGGCTCAGATCTGGCCTTGCTGTGGCTGTGGTGTAGGCCAGCAGCTACAGCTCCAATTCAGCCCTTGGCCTGGGAACTTCCATATTCTGCAGGTGCAGCCATAAAAAGGAAAAGAAAAAAAATATATATATACACATGTAAATTCCAAGGGTTTTTGGACCTCGGTGCCAGCAGGTGAAAACCCTTGGAATTTCCCAAGTGATAACGCATGTCTTTGGTTATTTATAATAAGCCCTCTGGACCACACCTAAGTTTATGCTGATGCGATGACTCAAGGTGGGGTCCCTAGGAGGCTTCAGGATAGGGACTAGTCCTCAGGAAGATCAAGGGTGAGAACGTTGGAACTTCCAGCCCCACCTCTCACCTCAGAGAGGGAAGGGAGCCTGGAGGTTGATTTCTATAACCTTCCTGTGAGATTAGGGGAGCTCGCAGTGGGGCGCGGTGAGGGTGGCAGCCCCATCCCCCATGGAGTCTTAGCTTTCCTTGTGCGTTTCTTCCCCTGTGCTGTTCTGAACTGTATCCTTTATGGTGAGCTGGTGAAAGTAAGGAGACGTGTTTTTATGGGTTCTGTGAGCCATTATAGGAAATTGCTGACCTTGAGAGGGCGGGTATGGGATCCCCAAACGAATGGTTGGCAAGGCACAAGTCTGGGTGGCCTGGGGCACTGCCTTGGCTGCTGGTGTCTGAGGTCAGGGAAGTCTTGGGAGACTGAGTGTCTCAGCCATGGGGTTTGAGAGAACTCTGAGAGTTAGTCTCTGCATTGAATTGAATGGTTGGGCACCTGCTTATGCAGGAGGATCGGGAGAACCAGTCTGGGGAAGTAGCATATGTTGGAGGCCAGAAGTCATCTCACCAAGCTGGTTAAATTGCAGTCTTGTAAATTCATTCCAATTGTCATACTGGAGAAGAACAGCTATAACAAAACCAAGTGGCAAAGGGATTCCAGGCTCTTCACCCTGGCTGCAGAATGAACAGAAGACGCATCACTTCTCAGCAGCACTTCGAACAACATAGGTGGACAGTTATCCCCTAGAAAGTCAGGGTGAGGGTTTACTGCTTAAAAGGGGAACTCTGACATTTTGGTCCAGTGGACCACCTGACTGTCTCCAAACTAGGATGTCAACAGAACACACCTTCTTGGTTGTTCAGAAGTGCAAATGGATGGAATGTGTATGAAAGCATCACAGAGAAAACTCTGCTGTGTCATGCTTTCCTAAAAATGGAGGCTTTGAGATAGCCAGGTGGATAATAAGAGTTATTCTGTGTGTCCATAGATTTGAGCCATTGTTGTAAACTTCTCAGCCAACCTTGAGTTTCCCCTTTGTAGCGGCAGGGTCTAAAGGCATGTGTCACTGTCAGAAGTGGGTGGGGAGGTGCTACTGGTGTCTAGTGGGTGGAGCCCAGGGAGGCTGCTCAACACCCGACAGTGCCCAGGACACCCCCCAACAAAGAGCTAGCTGGCCCCAAATGTCAACAGTTGTGGATTGGTGAATCCCAGCCTGTAAAAGACACTTGAAAAGGAGCAAAAGAAGCAGGTTCCACCATCCTGGTTTCTCCCTTGCCTTTGTTCTCTCAAGATTTTACTGTTTTCTTCCTTCCTTCCCTCCCTCCCTCCCTCCCTCCTTCCTTTCTTTCTTTCTTTCCTTTTCTTTCTTTTTTTGTCTTTTGTCTTTTTAGGGCCACACCCATGGCATATGGAGGTTCCCAGGCTAGGTGTCTAATCGGAGCTACAGCTGCTGGCCACAGCCACAGCCACAGCAACGCCAGATCCGAGCTGCGTCTGTGACCTACACCACAGCTCCCGGCAATGCTGGATCCTCAACCCACTGAGCGAGGCCAGGGATCAAATCCACAACCTCATGGTTCCTAGTCAGATTAGCTTCTGCTGTGCCAGAATGGGAACTCCTCTTTACACACACACACACACACACACACACACACACATGCATATGCCTTGTCTTAATCATAAACTTATAATTTTCTATTGGTCTCTTTCATTTTTTAAAATGTTAAATTAAAATTAAAAAAATTTTTTTTTTATTTTTTTTTATTTATTTTTTTATTTTGCCACTGTACAGCAAGGGGGTCAGGTTATCCTTACATGTATACATTGCAATTACAGTTTTTCCCCCACCCTTTCTTCTGTTGCAACATGAGTATCTAGACATAGTTCTCAATGCTATTCAGCAGGATCTCCTTGTAAATCTATTCTAGGTTGTGTCTGATAAGCAAATGTTGCTAAAGTCTAGTTGATTTACAGCATTGTGCCAATTTCTGCTGTGCAACATAGTGACCCAATCATATATACATGTGCATTCTTTTTCTCATATTATCTTTCATCATGTTCTGTCACAAGAGATTGGATAGAGTTCCCTGTGCTGGACCGTAGGACCTCATTTCTTGTCCTCTCTAAATGTCATAGCTTGCATCTACTAACCCCAAAATCCCTGTCCATCCCACTCTCTCCCCGCTAGGCAACGACAAGTCTGTCCTTTGTCTGTGAGTCTGTTTCTGTTTTGCAGACAGGTTCATTTGTGCCATATTTTGAATTCCATATATTTGTGGAAGGAGGAGATAGGTATAAAGCAAAAGTAAATTTTTTGGGCAACACCCGTAGCATGTGGACGCTCCCAGGCCAGAGTTCAAGCCTGCACCACAGCCGCGACCAGAGCCACAGCAGTGACACCAGATCCTTAACCCACTGTGCCACCAGGGAACTCCACAAAAGTAACTTTTAAAAGAGGCAGGAATATTTTCCATGCAGTATTATGAACTCTTCCAGTTGAAACATCAGTTCCTGTAGGCATGATATCAAACAAGGTCGTGTGTTAACCCACTATCATAGACAAAATAAAAATCATTATTAAAAAATAATAAAATAAAATAAAACTGGGTCATAATTTCAGAAAGGTGGTATCCCAAGCCCATTGTAGACAGTCTGCAGGATATCTTTGGGTGGGGAGAAAATAGAAAAAAAAATGATAGTCTGATGACGGTTCCAGCTTCTGACTCTTGAAGCTGATAGTTTTCATTCTGAATAGCTCTCAGTAAGGGAATAGGAGAAGCTGTTTACTCAGGAGTGGGGCAGGAATGCTCATTTGGGAGGAAGTAAGAGTGAGTTTGGGGACCCCCTGAAGCAAACCCTCTGTCTCTGGTAATAACAGAAAGAAAGCAGGAAAAGCCCTCTGCAGTGAGCATCCCTGACTCTGAAGGCACATTATCCTAAAAGAGCAGGAAAAAACGTCGATTGGGGACATGTCCTCCAGGGTTCAGCAGGCGCGGTGTTCTGCTTCTCTGTGATCTGTGGCTTCAGGAGAGCAGACGAAGTTGAATTTTTATACGCATCCTTCATTCTCACCAGGAGAGCTGTCACCAGCCCTGATGTGACAGGGTTCAGGCCAGAGCCATCCATTCCACCTGAGCATTTTCCATCATGCTTTTACAAATCGAGATGCGCAGAAAGACCCGGGGAAAAGGCGTGTGGAGGAAAATGCTGTAAAGATGAGACAGGGGAGAAACAGGAGAACGGAGGGCATTCAAGTCATTGATTCTCGTATGTCAACTCTGGCGAGTCTCAGCCTACACCTTCTCTGGCCAAATGGAGCTGTTCGCCTCCAGTTGATGCAGAACTCTTAGCAACTAAATAACACGGGAATATTGGGCCAAGTGGATCACTTCCTAGACGAAATTTTTCATTGGTTCCAATTAGCAGCTCCACACGCTGTGTGTGCATCTTGGGGGGTGTATGGCACTCAGCTAAGTGGATGCTGTTTGAGCAAAATTGAGATTGAGCTACCTCTGCTGGGGGAAGCACCTTCCCTTACATGATTATGTGTTAGAGGGTGTACAGCAGAGACGTTCTGCAGTGTTTGCAATCTGGTGTCTAAAAGGAATTCTCATCAGGTAGAAAAGCTGGGGGAAAATGTGCGTTTAGATTTGAAGAGTGCAACAATGGACTACTACTCAGCCATAAAAAAGAACAAAATCATACCGTTTGCAGCAACATGGATGCAACTAGAGATTCTCCTACTAGGGGAAGTCAGTTCAAGAAAGACAAATATATCATGTTACTTCTATGTGAAATCTAAAACATGGCACAAATGAACCTGTCTACAGAACAGAAAGAGACTCACGGACATAGAGAACAGACCTGTGGTTGCCAAAGGGGAGGGGGAGGGAGTGGGATGGATGGCGAGTTTGGGGTTAGCAGGTGCAAACTATGACATGGAGAATGGAGAAGCAATGAGGTCTTACCATACAGCACAGGGAACTCTATCCAGTCTCTTGGGATAGACCGTGATGGAAGATAGTGTGAGAAAAAGAATGTATATATGTGTATGCCTGGGTCACTGTGCTGTACAGCAGAAATTGGCAGAACACTGTAAATCAACTAAATTCTAATAAAAATAAAATTTTAAAAAGAGTGCAATAAGTATGCACTTAATGACAGCTCTCCTAAGAAGACCATTTCTGTTTTATTGATATTTTTCAAATCAAGATTGTAATTGCACATCTCTGCATAGGCTGTTTGCAGTGATGGGATGAAAGGAGAATTCCACCTGGGTATATAAGAATGTGCTAACAATTTTCTGTAGAAATCATGTGGATAGTCAAGTGATCAGTGGCACAAAAAAAGGGTGATGGTGTGAGAGCCACATGCCTGCCCTTTATGTTGGTCCAGTCCACAAATCATTTCCTGGTTTCTAGACTAGACATCAATTATGCATCGTGTACGGTTCCCTAAGTGGCTTTTGCAGCCTCCCTGCGGCTCCTGCTTGCTGCTGTCGAAACTATTGCAATTCCACACGGGTCGGGGGTAGAACTGATTGTAGAACTCCCGTTAAAGACATTAGGATTAATTCTGCACACATTCACTGTTGTTTCAAGGGGCCAGTGCTTGTTTTGATTCCATGCAAACAGGTGTTTGAGTAGGTCTTTTGGCATCCGTGAGAGTTTGTTCTTTGAATATGTGCCTTCTCCACTGGTGCAAAGGGTTTAATAAAGAAAAATGAATGGCCGTTCATGTAGTGTGTTAAGTAGAAGAGACGTGCAGATTTATTTTTGGTATTTATCTCGAGCTTCTTCTACCTTCCTCTTGACTGTTTTAGTTACAATTAAAGCATGAAATTTGGGTTTGGGGATCAGAGCTGTGGCATCTGCAAATATAAATTAATCTGTTTATCCTGTAGGTATCTATTCTGTATTGGCCATTCTGTGAGCGATGGATTAGGTGCTGTAGGTAAATTCCCCATATAAGCTATATTTGGTTCCTTGCCTCATATGCAGCCTTACCTCAAAATGGGTCATAAACCTAAATGTAAGAGCTGAATTTTAAAACTCTTAGAAGACAGCATGAATATTTCTTCATGACCTTGGGTTGGGCAGTGATGTCTTAGATATGACACTAAAAGCACAAGTGACAAAAGAATAAAGGGAAGAATTGAAATTCATCAAACTTTAATATGTTTTCAAGAGTCATCCTCGAGAAAGTGAACAGGCAACTTAAAAACTGACAAAAATACTGCAAAGTCATGTGTCCAGTAAGGGACTTTATTCAGAGCACATACATAACTCAATAACGAAAGAATGAAAAACCAAGTTAAAAGTGCAAAGGAACTTAACAGGCAGTTCTCCAAAAAAGATATATGAAGGGCTTATACTCACATTAAAAAGATGTTCGACTTGATTAGCCTTCAGAAAAATGCAAGTCAAAGTCACAATGAGCTAACACATCACATCCAGTAGAATGTCTAAAATTAAAATGACAATCATGTGGGAATTCCCATTGTGGCTCAGCAGTAATGAACCCGGCTAATATCCATGAGGATGTGGGTTTGATCCCAGGCCTCACTCACTGGGTTCAGGCCCCGGCGTTACCATGAGCTGTGGTATAGGTTGCAGACGCACCTTGGATGGGGGCATTGCTGTGGCTGTGGTATAGGCTGGCAACTATAGCTGATTCGACCCCTAGCCAGGGAACTTCCATATGCTGCAGGTGCCACCCTAAAAAGCAAGCAAGCAAGCTAACAACCAACCCAGCAACCCTCATCTATTGGTTGGGAATGTAAAATGGTGCACCTGTTTCAACAAAACAAGCTGGCAGTTTCCCAACGTATTAAATGTGGAGTTTCTATTAGATCCAACAATTCCACTCTTGGAGAGGAGGAAGAAAAACATGTGTCCACATAAAAACTTGTATGTGCATGACAAATGTTCACATAGGCTTTATTCACAATAGCCAAAAGAGGTGGAACCACCACCACCAACTCCAAATGTCCACCAGCTTATGAATGCATAGTCCAATAGGGTGTCTCCAAAGAAGGAGATATTATTCAACCATAAAAGGGAGTGAGGTGCTGATACAGGGTACAACATGGCTGAATTTTGGCAAAAATCCCAGTTGCTAGAAACCACATATAACATGGGGAAAAAGGAGTTCTTGTTGAGTACACAGTTTCAGAAGATGAAAAAGTTCTGGAGATGGATGGTGGGATGGTTGTACTACATTGTAATTGTGCCTCATGCCACTTAGCTGTGCATTTAAAAAATGGTTGGCAAGTTTTATATCATGCGGATTTCATCACACTTCAGATTGTAAAATATATTGTATGATTCCATTTATATGAAATACCTAGCAAAGACATGTGTGTAGACAGAAAATGGGTTGGAGGGTTGGCTGGCAGTGCCCAGAAAAAGCAAGTCTGTACAGACAGAAGGAAGTGGTTTGGTGGTTGGCTGACAACGCCCAGCAAAGACAAGTCTATATAGACAGAAAGTAGTTGGGTGGTTGGCTGGCAATGCCAAGAAAAGACAAGTTTATACAGACAGGAAGTGCTTTGGGGCTTGGATGGCAATGTCAAGAAAAGACAAGTTTATACAGATAGAAAGTCATTTGGTGGTTGGCTGACAGTACCAAGAAAAGACAAGACTGTACAGACAGAAAGCAGTTTGGTGGTTGGCTGGCAACACCCAGAAAAGACAAAGTCTGTACAGACAGAAAGCATTTTGGCGGTTGGCTGGCAATGGAGACAGGATCTGGCAGAAGGAGTGAGAAAGGGGGAGTGACAGCTAATGAGCATGGGTTATTTTTGCAGTGATGGAAAGCTTCCAAAATTAGATTGTGGTAATGATTGCACAACTCTGTCAATCATGCTGTTGACGTGTACACTTAAAACTGGTGAACGAAAGGGGTCTAATGATTGTTATATCCCCTGCAAAGCTGTGAAGGAGCCACAGTGCTATCGATGCTAAAGAGCCCATGAACTCTGCATCAAGACGGCTGGGATGTTACCCCTGATCCTACATCCCCCTGCCTCCTTTCTGGTGAGTCAATCCGTGAGATTTGGAGAGACAAGAAAAGATCACTTGTGATTCCCTGAAATGATTCATTGTAGGACTTTAACTGAGGGTGCTTGCAACAAAGTTTCCCAAGGCTACTATCCCTACAGACATCTTGTCTACCAGCCACATACTCAACTTGGTTTGCCTCTCTGGTCCCTCCTCCTCTTTCTTTCTGATCCCTCTTTCCTTCCTTCCTTCCTTCCTTCCTTCCTTCCTTCCTTCCTTCCTTCCTTTCTTTCTTCCTTTCTTCCTTTCTTCCTTTCTGATCCCTCCTCCTCTCACTTTTAGGGATTGATGCTCTTTTTCACCAAAACCCAGCAGTCAATACCTATGTGGAGTCCAGGGGGTAATTATGACTGATCATTGCGGCTTTGTAGAATTGCATTTTCACAAAGGTTTTTCAGCCTGAGGGTGTGGCTTGAGTCAGGCGGTGGAGCTGAGTGTGGGTTGAAATACTGGCTCCAGATTTAACCACAGACACAACAGGGTCCTTCATCTCTTTAAACCTTAAAATCACATAAAAAATGCAGATAATAGATTATGCATGTGTGTGTAAAGATGATTGTGAAGACTCTGAACTTATAGTAACTAGCCTCACTCACTGAGTATTCCTTCCCTTCTTCTCCTGCTTATTATACATGTTTGTTGACTCACACAGAAGATGTCAGTGCTGTTCTGGATTCATTAGAATGATATTTCTGGTCAGAGGAGCTTTTGATGGTCTCCCAGAAATCACCCCATGTCTCCATCTTTCTTTCAGGTCAGTGTTAGGGATCAGCAATTAGTACCGTCTCAGAAGCCACGGCAGGTGTATTCAATATCCATTGCAAGTTATATCTGTCGTTTGGCAATTATGCACCATGATTGCAATTACTCTTCTGATTCGGAAACGCTTCTCTGATTAAATTTGGACCCCTCGCTACATTTCCTAAAATGGTCTTAGCAACGTATTGACAGGGATTGCCATTGTCGTTATCTTCTCATGTGCGCCACTCTCCAATACATTTCGAAAGTCCTGTGACATTTGTATTTTAGAATTGGATTTAACAGACCATGCGGCATGGTTCTACACAGGGTGGGAGGTGGGGGGAATTCCACAAAAGAAAATTATGCATTTTGGGGTTACCCTTGATTATTTGAGGGTGATTTGCACAATAATAGGATTTTCTTTGTGAAGAGTATCATGTGCCTGCTGTGTATTCCCCACTTGAAGTCATAATCCTGTTTGTGACATTGCAATCATCTCCACGGCAACCAATTGTGATTTAACAAATTGAGGATTATGCTCAAGTGAGAAACAAACAGGTGGTAGGGGTGGGAGAGGTAAAATTTCCAAAAATAAAGATTTTTTTTTTTTAATTTCCATGCTTACTTTAAAATAGATATCCTGCTGGAAATATCTCTTTCATTGTGGTTCTTCTGAACCATAAGCTAAGTCCTAACAAGGTTCATGGAAGGGGCTGACCCAAATTGCATTAACAAACCTACTGAGATAGGTAACAGAACTGCTGTTGTGATTGGTTGAGATTTTGCCCATGAATGCTGGGAGTGAGTCTTGATATTTCCCCAAACTGGCATTTCTCGGTGAGACTGTTGTAAACTTACAAAGAAGTCTCTAGACTTCTCGACGGGTTAAAGATTATTTCAATGTATATTTAGCTCATTTTCTAATCACAGTGAACAGGTACGTGCCTTTCCCAAAGTCATTGACTTGGAAGTAACCTGGCCCTGAGTTTCATCTTGACTCTCTGACTTAATACCCCTTGTCTTTGCCCTACCCTATGGCAACTATTAAATTAGCAGTGGATGTACAGATTAAAATAATAATAATAAAAGTATTTTTAAAATTTAAAGGACAATATAGGAGTTCCTTGGTAGTTCACTGGGTTAAGGATCTTTCATTGTCACTGCTGAGGCTCAGGTCACTGCTGTGTCATGGGATGGATTGCTGGTCCAGGAACTTCCGTTGCTGTGGGTGTGGCCAAAAAAGGGTGAAGAGATATTTTTTTTCCCCTGACCTTTCCTTCAAAGAAAAACTTTTTCAGAAACGTGGTTAGATTGTTTGGTTCTGGTTTTATTGAATGTGTTGACCAGAGACTTGGGTTTGGGAAAACGAATTTTCCCCTGCCCAAAGTTTAGAGATTCCTCTTCATTCAGCATTCTAGTAAAAGGATTCCAGGAGATACAGTGGTAAGCCAGTGTCACTGATGGTCCTTGGCATTCAAAGGACACGTGTGAAGACATACATCTAATCCACCCTAAAATTTTCAGGAAACTCAGAAGCCAAGATTGGTCCTTAGCATCCGTTTGTACGTATTCAGGTCAGTTGGTTATTTCTCCAAGCCTGTTCCATGAATCAAAGATTGATACCTGAGCACAGTCATTTGTCAGAAAGCTCTCATCACACTAAGCTGTAGGCAGGCTGCAGGAGAAAGCGTGGGGAGTTACACCTACATTTGAAGTGGTGGTCAGGGACCAAATTGTGCACCCCTTCCCCCATCCCCCCAAATGCACATGTTGAAGTCCTACCTGGGACCTCAGATGTGGCTCTTTTTAGAGAGAGGGTCTTTGGAGAAGGGGATGAAGGTAAAATGTTGTCATTAGGGTGGGTCCTGATCCCATAGGACTGGGGTCCTTAGAAGAAGCGATGACCGGGGCACATACACACACACAGGGACAACCCTGTGAGGACATAGGGAGGAGACGGCTGTCTACACAGGACAGAGATCTTAGGAGAACCCAGCCCTGCCCATTCCTGGATCTTGGACTTTCAGCCTCCAGGACTGGAGACAAGAAACGTGTGATGCGAGTTCCCGTCATGGCTCAGCAGAAACAAATCCGACTAGTGCCCATGAGGATGCAGGTTCGATCCCTGGCCTTGCTCAGTGGGTTAAAGATCTGACGTTGCCATGAGCTATGGTGGAGGTCAAAGACACGGCTCAGATCTGGGGATACTCATTGGGTTCGTAACGCTGAGGCACAGTGGGAACTCTGTACACAGATATTTTTAAATGGTGAAAAGTGTTGATGTCCAGTGTTGTGACCACAGGGTCTGTGGAACACGGTGACAAGAGGCTGGGGGAGGTGAGAGGAACTCTTTCTGACTCCACAAGGCATCTTCAGGCTCTCTAGAATCCATCCATCCACCTGTCTTCTGCAACAGGCTTATCATCTGAACGCATCATCTGCCTTCTGTTGAGAATTAGGCAGCAGCTCATCTTACACTGGTTTCAACAACGACCACCTGTGGGTTGAATTTTCGGCAGTGAAACCAGACATCTTGTTTCAAGGCTGAAAAACTAACTTAAAGGTCGCTCCATTCATAAGCTTTTTTGTCTCTTAGGAACATTGTATTTTTACAGTGTAGTGTTTTGGAGGACAGGGGTGGGGCAAGATGGATCCAATGGGACCTGGAAGTTATTTTGAACATTAAAAAATTTTATATACATACATATATATATATATTCTTTTCCATCATGGTCTATCCCAGGCAGTTAGATAGAGTTCCCTCTGCTGTACAGGAGGACCTCATTACCTATCCATTCTCAATGTACTAGTTTGCATCTACGAACCCCAAACTCCCCATCCATCCCACTCCCTTCTCCCCCTCGGCAACCACAAGTCTGTTCTCCATGTCTGTGAGTCTGTTTCTGTTCTATAGATAGGATCATTTGTGCTGTATGTTAGATTCTGTGTATAAGTGGTATCATGTCATATTTGTCTTTCTCTTTATGACTTAACGTCACTTGGTATGAGACTCTCTAGTTGCACCCATGTTCCTGCAGATGGCAAGATTTCATTCTTTTTATGGCTGAGTAGTATTCTATCATATGTATGTACCATGTCTTCTTAATCCATTCATCTGTTGATGGACATTTTTAGACTCTGTCTTAATGTTAAAAAAAAAAAAAAGACCAGAATGGATTACTGACAAGCATAGGGGGATGTGAGAAGCCTGTGTAAGGGTCTTGCACAATGCAGGCAGGAGACAGTGGATTGCAGTTAGGTGTCCAAGCAGAAATGAACATGAACCAGCTGAAGCAAAGTACACCCACAGACGTATCTGGGTATCAGGATCCATGGCACTTACTGACTCTGCCTGAAAAGTGATGCAGAGGTTTGAGCATGCTGATGGGGAGAGTAAACAGTTGCATCCTGAAAAAAGATGGAGTGGGTTAATGCCTGTGAACTAGGAGTTCAGCTGTGAGGCTGGTTCTCTGAAGTCTGGGTTGAAGGGGAACAGTAGGAACTTGCCTGTCTGTAGGTGATAATCGCAGATCTGAGGTGGGGAGGGCGTGAACGCTGAGAACAGGAGGAGCCTGAGGGTGAAGGAAGGGGTCAGGAGTCAGGTTTATGAGCTCTGAAAAGAAGTGCGTGACCATCTCATGTCCGTGGGAACCAAGTCAAACCTGGAGACCCAGGTACGCTCCAGACTGGTGTCTGACCAGATCAGCTGGAATCCTTTGAAGGATGTTTATGCTTCTTTATGGATATCAATGTAATAATGATGCTTAGAAATGGGTACCACAAAGTCCCAGCAGAATTATAGTGCGTGACAGAGAAAACAACAATTCCAAATGGCCTGGACTTTATCCCTCTTTCCCTCTGTAACTAGGTAATGTTATTAGGTGAAATTGTTAGATCAGTCTCCATGATAGAAAGTAGGAGGCCATACAGCCCTCTCAAATCTGATAGACCGTCCGGGTTAATGGTGGAAGTTCCTTGCCGGTGTTAGGAATTAGCGCGGTGGACACGTGGTCCTGCCCACATGTAAGAGGATGGATTGGAAAAACTCCCACAGTTCCTTCCAAGCCCAGGACCTTAGGATTTTAGGTCGGCATAGTGTCGATACTAAAGTAGGTCAGGTAAGAGCAACCACAGCACTATTGTGGCTTCTGATGGAGTGAAGGTGGGGGTATTGAGAGATTTCATTCTGGAACTGTTATTGTCCTGGGTAACTTAGAGTATCAGATTTTCTAAGGTGTCACTGGAATGTGGAAGCCTTTAATGAATTGACAGGAAAGTCAATTCTTAGCAGTGTGCTTTGCATAGGTGCAGAAGTCAAGAAGGATTGGGTTAATCTACCAAGTGACTGGGAGTATTGTGTGTGTGTGTGTGTGTGTATAAAATGGGGAATACTATATATAGATATATGTATAGATATATATACATGTATATCTATACATATATATACATGTATATATGCATGTAGATATATATATTTTATGTATATTGTGAATACTGCCTATTGCATTAGGAATGCAGTATATATATTGGGAATATATATTGGGAATACCATCTTTTGCAATGGGGATACAGTAACTATACTGAGTATATATATGGATATATATATATATATATACACACACACACACACACACATATAGTATAAATATTTGGAATTCCATCTATTGCTTTGGAAATATAGTATACATATTGTGTATATATATTGGGATTACTGTCTCTTGCCCTGGGAATATAGTATATATAGTGTATATAAATATTTGGAATTCCATCTATTGCATTGGAAATACAGTATATATATATAGCATACATATTAAGAATAATTATTGCATTGGAAATACAGTGTGTATATATATGTAAATATAGTATTATATAAATATATGGTATTATGTATGGGAATTCCATCTATTGCATTGGAAATACAGTGTGTGTGTGTGTGTGTAGTATAAATATTTGGAACTCCACCTACTGCGTTGGAAATACAGTATATATATTGTGTATATATGTTTGGAGTACCATCTATTGCATTGAGAAACAATGTATATATATATAGTATATTTACGTATACAATAGTCCCCCCCTTGTCCGTGGGAAATTATGTTTCAAGAGCTATGAAACCGTGGATAGTACCAAACCCCATATGCATTCTGTTTTTTTCTGTATGTACGTACTTAGGACAAAGTTTGATTTATAAACTAGGCAAAGTAAGAGAATATCTGAATTGCCAGCATCCCCACTCTTGTGCTTGGGACCGTTACTAAGTACAGTAAGATGACTTGGGCAAAAGCGCTGGAATGCAGTGACCCTTGATCTGATAACTAAGCTGGTTGCTGAGTGACCACTAGGCAGGACCAAGGGACGATTCACACGGGTAAGGGGGGACCACTGTAGTGAGAAAAGATACGAATGTATGCTAGTAATTTTCAGCATATGTCCCATTAAGAATTAAGTTTTATGGAAATCAAATACAATCTTCAGTTTTATTCTGAACTGCTTTCGAGGCCATTTCTAGGATAATCATGTAAAAGAGCCCATTTCAATTCCAATCCATGGGATCCTGCTGTGTAGCCCTGGGAATTATGTCTGGTCACTCGTGATGGAGCATGATAATGTGAGAAAAAAGAACGTATAGATATATGTGTGACTGGGTCACCTTGCTGTGCAGCAGAAAATGGACAGAACACTGTCAACCAGCTATGATGGAAAAAATAAAAATCATAACAAAAAATAAAATAAAAGAGCCCGTTTTATATGAAATGTGTTACATTTTATGTACAAGCTGCCGAAGGATCTCTATTCTGGGAAGAAAGAGTTACCAAAAGTCCTTCCACAAGACAGTGGAAACTTGTGGAAAATGTTTATTCTAAGGTGTTTCCCTTTATGGTAAAAAAAATCTGGAAAATCTGGAAATATAAAAAAGGAAGCAAAATTGCTCTACCTGGAAAGAGACAAAGGGAGCTGACATCATGGCTATGCAGGTGTTTACAGTTTATGAACGTGTACCAAGATTTACGCTTTTTTTCACTGCCTTTTATGGCAAAACATTATGCATTATATGACCATATTGCAGTTTGTTTATTCGCTCTCCTCTGCACAGATGTTTGGACTGTTTCCTGTCTTCCTTTATTATGAATAAACCTGCTAGAAACATTCGTGAACAAGTCTTTTTGAGGATGTGCATTGTCATCGCTGTTTCATTTGTCTTCCAAAAATGTCTAGGAGAGGAATTGCTGGCATATAGCATCATCGTACTTTGGCCTTGTAAAGAATGCGCCTGGAGTTCCCATCATGGCTCAGGGGGTCACGAACCCGACTAGTATCCATGAGGACACAGGTTCAATCCCTGGCCTCGCTCAGCGGGTTCAGGATCCCGCGTTGCCATGAGCTGTGGTGTAGGTCCCTTGGATCCCACATGGCTGTGGCAGCTGCAGCTCTGATTCGACCACTAGCCTGGGAACCTCCATATGCCGTGGGTGTGGATGTAAAAAGCCAAAAAAAAAAAAAAAAAAAAAAAAGAGGAAAGCTTCTGAGTGTCTTCCTAAGTAGCCTTGTCATTGACTGTCCCACTACGAGCGTATGAATGAATTCCAGTTAGATGTCAGCCTGCACAGCTGACAACCACTCTTCCCTTCAGCTTTGCTTACTATGTTCTCTTTGTGCCTTTTTTTTGGATTAATTGGATCTTTTTTAGTATTCTCTTTTATCTCCTTTCTTGGTTAGATAGATGACAGATACATAGGTAGACAGACAGGTAATAGACAGATGATAGATGTAGTGGTAGAGAGAGAGAGGTAAATAGATAGATAGATGTAGATACAGATGATACATATATATAGACATATAGGTAGGTAAGTAGGTAGATAGGTACTAGATAGGTGGTAGATGTAGATGATAGATATTGGTATTGACAGATCGATGGTAGGTAGATAGATATGTAGATACATACATACATAGACAGATATAGAGGATAGGTAGATAGATAGATGGACAGATAGTCAATAGTAGAATACATATGATGGACAAGTGAATGGATGGATGGGTAGGTGGATAGATAGATAGATAGATAGATAGATAGATAGGCAGACAGACAGACAGTCAATAGCGGAATATATATGATGGATGGATGGGTAGGTAGATAGATAGACAGATGGACAGATAGTCAATAGTAGAATATATATGATGGATGGATGGATGGATGGGTAGGTAGGTAGATAGATAGATAGAAAGACAGACAGACAGGCAGATAGTCAATAGTAGAATAAAAATGATGGCTGGATGGATGGGTAGATAGATAGACAGGCAGACAGATAGTCAATAGTAGAATATATATGATGGATGGATGGATAGATGGATGGATGGATGGATGGGTAGGTAGGTAGATAGATGGATAGATAGATAGGTGATGGTTTGTGATTGCTCTGATGTGGAGATCTAACCTACTACTTGTTTTTGTAGGCTCTACTAGTTAAAAATGGTCATTACGGGAAGTTCCTGTCATGGCTCAACAGAAACAAATCCGAATAGTATCCATGAGGATGTGGGTTCGATCCCTGCTCGCTCATTGGGTCAAGGATCTGGTGTTGCCAAGAGCTGTGGTGTACATCACAGACGCAGCTCAGATCTGGCATTGGTGTGGCTGTGGTGCAGGCCAGCAGCTGTAGCTCCAATTCAACCCCTAGCCTGGGAACTTCCATACCCTGCACCTGCGGCCCTAAAAAAGGAAAAAAAAAAAAAAAGAATGGTTATTACATTTTTAGATGTCACAATAAATAGTTGTATATGTACCTCCCAAATCCTCCACTTTGCCTCTTGGTCTGCAAAGACAAAACTACATCCTACCTGATCTTTGACAGAGAATGGTTGCTCTCACCCCGCCTCCCTGGTCCTCTAGAACTGCTCTGTCCTGGATGGTAATCATTTGTCATCAGTAGCTACTGAAGTAAATTAAAATGCAATAAAATTAAAAGTTTAATTCCTCCATCATACCTGTCACCTCACCAGTGCCCAATATCCATACGAGGCTCATGGCTGCCCTCTTGGATGACACAGAAGAAGCTGTCCATCATCTCAGAAAGTTCTCTTGAAAAAAAAGCAGTGCTCTATTCCAAGAGACTGGACATAGTTCCCTGTGCTGGACAGCAGGACCTCATTGCTTATCCATCCCAAATATCATAGTTTGCATCTACTCACCCCAGACTCCCCATCCATCCCACTCCCTCCCCCTTGACAACCACAAGTCAGTTCTCTACGTCTGTGAGTCTGTTTATGCTCTGTAGATGGGTTCATTTGTGCCGTGTGTGAGATTCCACATAGAAGTGGGAAAGAACATGATGGAACATAGCATGAGAAAAAGAATGCATGTGTATGTATGACTGGGTCACTGTGCTGCACAGCAGAAATTGGCACAACACTGTAAATCAACTTTAATAAAAAATAAAAGCACTGCTCTGACAGTCCAATATTTGTCATTAACATATCAAGAGTCTACCTTGAAAACTTAGTCTACCCTCATAAATGGGCACAAACAGCATAAGACATTTACCGCAGATTAATTGCCTTAGTTCCTTCCCTGCCCCCCACCTTCTCGTTAGTTTGCAGTTTACTCCTACCCAGACCATACATCTAAGAAAACCTGTCCCTTTTGTTTTAAACAGTGAATGGTTTTTGAACTCTATAGATATTTTTAAAGGCTATTTTATATTTACCTAGATATTGACACTTGCTTGCTATTCATTTTGCATAACTGGGTTTTTACCTGATATTTCTGCTTTCTTCCTGAAGACCTTTTGCTTTTAATTTTTTTAAGCCTGTCTTGTGGCGTAGTGGGTCCCTGACAAGGAACCGCTCAGCTTTCATTTTACCTGAAAATGTCTTTATCTCACTTTCAGGTTTGAAGGGTATTTTCACCAGATCTATAACGCCAAGTTGACAGGACTCTTTCATCCACTTAAAAATCTCTTTCCCTTGCTTCTGGCCCCTTTGTTTCTTCGGGTGAAAAGTCACTGTAATTCAGCAGGGCATCTGCTTGTGTGTAATCTGTCTTTTTGTTCCGAGGCTGCTGAGAAGATTTACTCTCCATCTTTGGTGTTCAGGATTGTCTCTGAAATCTTCAGGGGCTGTTTCCTTGCAGTGTGTCCTGCTTGTGGTTTCCTGAACACCATCAGTCTTTGCATGGATGCCCCGTTCCTCGAATTTGCAAAAGTTCCTGGTGGTTGTCTCTTTGAATCCTTCTTATACTTCATTCTTTTGCTCCTTTGAGTCCAACTCCAGGAGAAAGTACGCACATTGAAATTTAGGGAGCAGAGAGACTGGGGGACAATGCAGGAGACCGTCTGTGTTCTGTGAGACAACCCATTGGCTTCCGTGTGCTTCATGCCACTGTAGACTCCTAATGTTTTGAAGACAAGGTCAGAACTTCTTCTGCAGGTGGGCTTGGGGTCTGACCCAGATCTGGTGCCAGAGATCTCCCTGGGCCTGTCCATTAAGCCCCCAGATCACTCCTTCCCTCTACCACCAAGATGCCAATGCAGGTGTCTGCTTGCTCGTCTCTTACATCCAGATTTCTGCACCTTGGAGAACCCTCTCCACCTGTGACACAGCCTTTGTCTTTGGAGGGCTGAAGGCTACACTGAGAGAAACCCAGGGGATCTGATCCCTACCTTCTGAGGGAGGCTGCCTTGCACCTGGGCGAGAACCCCTGGTGGTCTTGTGTGTTTGTTTTGCTTTGGGTTTTTCTTTTTTTCTTTTCTTTTTTTTTTTTTTGTCTTTTTGCTATTTCTTGGGCCGCTCCCGTGGCATATGGAGGTTCCCAGGCTAGGGGTCGAATCGGAGCTGTAGCCACCGGCCTACGCCAGACCCACAGCAACGCGGGATCTGAGCCGCGTCTGCGACCCACACCACAGCTCACGGCAACGCCGGATCCTTAACCCACTGAGCAAGGGCAGGGACCGAACCCGCAACCTCATGGTTCCTAGTCGGATTCGTTAACCACTGCGCCACAACGGGAACTCCGGGTTTTTCTTTTTTTAAAAAAATTTTTTTTATTAAAGTATAATTGATTTACCATGTTTCTTCAATTTCTGCTATACAGCAAAGTGACTCAGTCACACATACATATATATATATGTATGTATATATATATACACTCTCTTTTTTCCATACTATCTTCCGTCATGTTCTAACCCAAGAGATTGGACATAGTTCCCTGTGCTGGACAGCAGGACCTCATTGCTTATCCATTCTCAAGGTCATAGTTTGTATCTACCAACCCCAAACTCCCCGTCCATCCCACTCCCTCCCCCTCCCCCTGGCAACCACAAGTCTGCTCTCTATGTCTGTAAGTCTGTTTGTGTTTTGTAGATAGCTCATTTGTGCCCTATTTTAGATTCCACATAGAAGTGATATATGGCATTTGTCTTTCTCTTTCTACCTTACTTAACTTAGCATGAGAATCTCTAGTTGCATCTGTGTTGCTGCAAATGGCATTATTTTGTCCTTTTCATGGCTGAGTAGTATTCCATTGTACATATGTACATCTTCTTAATCCCTTCATCTGTTGATGGACATTTAGGTTGTTTCCATGTCTTGGCTGTTGTGAATAGTGCTGCAATGAACATTGGGGTGCATGTTATCTTTTTGAAGGCTTGTTTTGTCAAGATTCCCTAGTGTTTACCCCTATCCTCTTCCTGTCCCCCCCAACATTGGGAAAACTCTCTCTATCTTCCACCAAGATTCTTGGGAAGCATTTAGCAGGTGGCCACCATACATGCAGAGGCTGGGACACCCTCATATTTCTAATCAAATGTGCCCACCCATGTTTGAAAAGTGTTTTCTTTTGCCTTATGACCCCTTAGAACAGGGTCCTCCCGCCTGTCCACTGAGACAGAGATCAGGGGAAACGTGGGTCTTTTCACTCCTAGAAAGACCTTGCCGCTCTTTGGATGTAGCTTATTGTGTTTCTTTGTGTCCTTCCCTTTTCCTGAATCTCCTTTTTTTTTAATTATGATTTTGAAAAATATGTCTCAAGCAGAGGTTTTGATGAGTGATGAGGAGGATGAGAGGGACGTTCTGTGCTGAAATGGAAGCGGGCATCCTAGCAGTTATGTGTCGTTCGGGTTTTTCATGAAGGGGGAAATGAGATTGTCCCCTAAGTCATCCACCCAAATACTCATTCCTGTGTGCCAGGTTTTCTCCTACACACAGGCCTTTCTGTCTTCTGGTGCATCTGTCTTTCTTCCGGTGTGTCTTTCACTTCATTAATCAGTCTCTCCATGGCTGTTCTAATATCACACTGTTTTAATAATCAGATGGATACTCGAGATCATTCATTCTTCTGCTTCCTGCCTCCAGTGCTCTTCTCTCCCTCCTCACCGTGACGATTCCTGCATGTGTATCCTTCCAGCTGATTGTTAGGATGATTTTGGGACTCCCCCCCCAAAGAAAAAGAACTCCACTGGGATTTGCATTCACTTTGTGTCAAGCCTATATTCCTTTTGAAAACAATACTGTGTTAATGCAATGGTGTAATCTGATCCAGAAACATGCATCATGGCTTTGTGGATTTTAGGGTTTTTTTTTTTTTTTTCCTCTGCATCCTGCATGACATTTTGGCTTTTCTTCATAAAGAATTTATTTTTGAGGAATTCCCATCATGGCACAGCAGAAATGAATCCGACTAGGAACCATGAGGTTGCAGGTTCAATCCCTGGCCTTGCTCCATGGGTTAAGGATCCAGTGTTGCCGTGAGCTGTGGTGTAGGTCACAGATGCATTGCTGTGGCTCTGGCATAGGGCAGTGGCTACAGCTCCAATTAGATCCCTAGTCTGAGAACCTCCATATGCTGTGAGTGCTGCTCTAAGAAGATAAAAGACAAAAAAAAAAAAAAAAGAATTTATTTTTGAAAACATAAAAGAGCAATGGACAGCAGAGTAAGTTTACTGTGTGAGGAGTGACTTGGGCACATTTGTGTGCCTAAGGCAGCCTTGGTGAAAAAGATTTGGTCTCTGCTCTGTGTTAACTCTACCTTTGTCTGTTTTACTCTAATGTTACAGTAGACACTGCTGTTTCTTGTTTTTCTTTTTTGACCTTCTCCACAGCATATGGTCGTTCCCAGGCCAGGGATTGAACCCGAGCCGCAGCTGCAACCTACGCTACAGGGGAGGGGGCAGCACAGGCTCCTTAACCCACTGTACCCCAACAGGAACTCCTGACATTGCTGTTCTGCTTTTCACCTTCGTCTTCCAAACCCAGGCCCCATGCACATTTGTCTGTGACCGCTTTCTTCTTTGCACCGAGTAAATGCGTTCTTCATTGACTAATGAAACCCAACTGTACGTTTTCCAGAAATAGAAAAAAAATTTTTTTACCCTATTATTAAATATTCTAATATGCATTTTAATAGGAAAATTTTGATGGTCTGGTCATATACAACCGTTAGAACATTCAAGACAAATGAAGAAAAATGGATGTGACTATTAACTCCATGACCTTGTAAAATGTGGAACGTGTAATGCTGCCTGAATCCAGTGCTAAAGATTTTGGTTGTTAAGGTCTGGCGCTGAAGAATAGCTATTGTACGATTTTGCATTATTGAAGAGTATTATCATGCATGAAGCAGGAGCTAGGAGAATACCAAAAAAAAAAAAAAAGAAAGAAAAAAAGAAAAGCTATCTACGAAGTTCTCGGAGCTGACATCCGCTGAGCTCAGGATTGACATAACAGACACTCCAACATGGATATCAATTAGAAACCACTGTGAAATGTATTCACCAGATCTTCACTAATTAGAAGCATCAAAAAGGGTAGGTCTGACCCGCATAAATACAGAAATCTTTTCATGCCGCCCATGTCCCAGAAAGATACGTATGCAGCCTGGAAGACCACTCTCGTAAAAAGGCTAGAGTGGGCTGTGTGAAAATCTATACTCACATAACGGATGTGAAATCGTTTCTATGTTTTACTTTTTAAGATTTTTGTTATAGCTGATTTGCAATCTGTCAATTTCTGCTGTACAGCAAAGTGACCCAGTCCTACACACATGCATGCATACATTTTTTTTCTCACATTATCCTATATTGTTTTTAAATGGCAGCTCTCTAGGCAGAAAATGAACCCCCACTTTGGAGCAGAATATTCATCCATGTTTTCAGATGAGAATATATTTTTTTCTTCAGTGCGGACAGCACATAAGGTGTTATTAGATGTGGTTAAAACAATAATCTTTTCCAAGAACGGCAAAGACATTAGACTTAATTAGTTTCATATCACTGAGAAAAATGTTGGAGGATGAAACTGGAGTCAGAAGACAGATGTAAATTCTGAGGACTGTGGGCGTATCTGCACATAGCTAGAGGGTTATATCTCATGGTGCAGGTGGACATCTTACAGGTGGGGAAGAGATTTAACTTATGGGAATGGGTGTTTTTTTTTTCCTCAGTATTTTGTTCTTCTTTGGGGTAGAACTCAGTCTTTCTGCCTCTGTCCATTGCTCCTGGTATGCCTTTTTCGTTCTTTCTACTCCTAAGTGCTCACGAGGGTCTTGAGATTTGCTGTTATTTGGTTATTCAACTCACATCATAACAACTATGAAGCTATGAAACAGCTGTATCTGAAGCACATCACAGAGGAGGCATCTGTTTAGTGACACTCTTTGCACCCCAAGACTTGATTCCCTATAGAGGATATCCGCAGACAGTTTCTATAAAGGGCCAGTTAGTGAAGGTTTGAGGCTTTGAGGGCCAGAGAGCCCCTTCGTAATTTCTCACATCTCTTGTTGCAGAACGAAAGCAACCACAGGCAATATATAAACAATGGGACTTGGCTTCATGCTAATAAAACTTTATTTACAAAAGACAGCAAGCAGCAGGCTGGGTTTGGCTAGTGCCAGAGTTTGGAAACTCTTGCCCTAGAGGAAAGAAAATTCCTCCCCTCTTTCTCCTCTTTCTGCTAATTTTGTTGTAGGATGAGGAAATGCTGACCACCTTAGAACATGCAGGTTTCAAGGTCTACAAATTCATAGATGGAGAAGGCTAAGGTGAGGAATCTTAACGATCAGGTCGAGTTAGTTATTAGACAACTGGGCTTGCTGGTGATCGTGGCTAACAGGAGACTGAGTGGCTGCCCAAGCTGAAAGGGCCCGGAGAATATACAAAGTACTGTCACACGTGTTGATGGCAGTGGGTATAAACAGATGTGTGTGTGTGCCCAGCCTCCTTCCCTGCTTAGAATTTGCATGGAAGTGAATCAGTGCATGGACCAGCTAGGGTGCAAGCCTCCGTTCAGTATCAGCAAACCTGGAATCAGCCATGAAGCACCACATCAAAACTGGAGAAGACATCCCACCTGCTGATCTTGTGGCCATGGACCAATACCCAAGTCAGCATTTTCTCCTTTGCAGCCTCTCCAGCATAGCTCTGGTCTGCTGCCTTCCACACCTGCTGCCGTGTTGATTCTGGCTCTGCTGGACTCCCCAGGAATCTCTTCCTCACGTCACTGATGGCAGCCAGGCTCTCAAAACCACAAGGCGTTCTTCTGGTGTTGAAGATGCAGAGGACTTGACAGTGCATTTTTAGGAGGCTAGGAAATCTTGGTCTAGACGGAAAAAGAATGGCCGATAGGTTGAAATATTGGAAGCCACCCTAGGACAGTGGGGGTGTACCTCAAGAACCTAATACAGAGCTTGGTGTGTATGTATCACTGCCTCCCAAGTAGTCTCGCATCCTCCGTGCTCCTTCGAGCCCCCAACAGCTTCCACGTCTGCTGCTGTGAGAAGGACGCCAAAGCACGGTTGATGGGTGTTCCTGTAGGGATGGAACCATCCGCTTCCCTGCAGCCAGCGGAAAGTCACACATGCATGGAGATCCTTGCGCCGAAATCCTCAACCTCAGCCTAGACCTGGCTTATGGACTCTGTACCTACCTCCCGCTGCCCACCGTCCATCTCCGCCTCAAACCCTGTGCATGGAAAACAGAATCTGTCCTAGTTCCTGGAACCCCTTCCCTGTGGAAGGGCCAGTGGAAGGATCCTCTGCGACGTTTTGCAGTTTCTACCAGAGGCCTTCATGCCTTGCCTCGTGACCCCCTCCTCCCTGTGCAAAGCCAGCACCCTACCCTCTCCATCTGTTTCTCATGCGGACTCCCTGCCTCATTCTTTCAGTCATCAAGACCCCCAGTGATGACACTGAATCATTTTTTTTTTTTAGCGGCATCCCCTAGCCTACCCTGACTAATCCAGCTTTCTTAACCTTTGCCCTACTGACACCTGCATCCAAAATGTTATTCTCTTCTTCTCCTCTTGTGCTCCTGGTTATTATTTGGGTCTGTGCCTGAAGTCACGTTCTTTCAGTTTTCTCTTCCATCCTCCCAGCCTTTCTCAGGCCACCCTGCTTTACATCCCCAAAGCCTGCACCGTGGCGGGGGGAACCATTGCTCTTGTAACCACCTGCCTTGCTGGACGCTGTCTTCCTAGCTCCTGGCTCATTCCCTACCCCTGGTGGACCCACAGCGAGCATTCAAGTTCTGAGTGGCCCATGCTCAGAAAATGCTGAGTGGACGGATGCAGGCATGCATGGGGGGGGGGGTAAAACAGACTGATTCTGTGAGCTAACCACCCATCTGCTCCATCCAGATGGGGAGACCAGAGGGCTACGCCTTCAAATCAATGCTTTCCAGTCCTACTACCCATCCAATCTGCTACCAGGTAGAGCTTGGGAGGGACAGGATTCTGAAGGTAGAGACCCCAGCCCAGAGAATAAAAGCATGAATATTCCCTGTAAGCTGAGGGGAGGAGGGGAAGCAGAACTTCCATCATTTCTGACCCTATAAAGAAAATCACCACATACGCACAGCGCCATCCCCACAATCACTGTGATTATCACGTTTGCTGAGGTATCTATTTCCAGAAAGGCAGGCAAATGCCACCGGTGTCTCGCGCCTTCATCCGTCAGGGCAATAGCTTTGTGTGTGCGTGAGTATCATTTGGGTGGACTTGAATCAATACCTGTAGGAGATGAAACTGGCAATTATGTCCCCACCCCAGCTCTGCAGAGCACAAGCTCAGCTTTGCCCCTTCGCCCAACATACCCTTCTGCGGGTCGCCCTCTGCTTTTGTGCCCTGGCTGGCTCAGCACCACCGCCTTCTCGCCACGGGCTGCAAGATCTCAGGGCGTCCTAGACACATGTCCATGACCTCTAACAGCATTCCCCAAAGCAGAGCTCATCCAGCCTGAATGTGAGCCTGGCACGGGGGCGGCACCCCTGGGTCCAGCCGGCAGCGCCCAGAGCAAACCTTTTGTGTCTGTGTGCCTTTGAGGAACAGGCACTGCCGCACTCCCGCGGGACCCAGCTCCCAGAAAGGAACACAGCAGAAGGGAGTGTCGGGTGTTTTTTCAACCTAGAAGTAACAGACGCAAATGAGAAAAGAAGGGACTGGGCTGAACGAACGGTCCTGGCAGAGCTGATTAAGATGGCGAGGGTAGACATTACCCCAGGACGGGGGGGGACAAAAAATCTGATATGTCACATTCAGCCTCATTAGTCAGACGAGCCTCCGCCGGAGCCTGAGCCTGGTGGCCCTGGTTCCCAGTCCCAGCGCTGCAGGTTTTAGTGTTTGTTCTGATGCCTGCCTGCCATCGTACAGGTGGTTGAGCCTGGCTCTCGCCCCGGCTATGTGATGCCAGCACAGTGTCGCTATAAATAACAGCCCCTGTTAATAAATAAATGCCCCTGTTCCTCATGCCCCAGATGACTTCTCAGCTCCTTGGGGTCAGGATAGAGTGAGAGCCAGGGAAAGGGGACAGAGACCAGGAAAGGGACTTCCTGTCGCGGGTAGAGATGGTGCTCCCCTCCCAAGGTTATGGTCACCGGGAATCTCAGAGTGGGGACTTCGTTGGAAATAGGGTCTCTGCAAATCCTTGACAGAGGATCTCCGCCGGAGATCATCCTTGGTTTAGGGTGACCCCTCCATCTAGTAACTGGTGTCCTTATCCAAGGAAAGAGAGGGAGATTGGGGCAGAGAAATACACAGAAAGCAAGCCCCAGTCCATGGGGAAGCAGTGACGGAGTGACATGGCCATGAGCCGGCTAGCGAGCAGCAAGGACTATAGCCAGTGATCAAGAACTAGGGGGACCCAGGGGAGGACGGTTCCTTGGAGGGACTGCAGCCGAGCTGACACCTTGATGTGGACGTACCTCTGGCCTCCAGCACCATGAGGAGGTGCGTGTCTCTCATTCCAAGACCTCCAGCTTGAGGAAGTGCCTTGCGGTGGCCCCGAGAAACACACACAAGCCCCCACACTGGCGCCTTGGATGAAGCCAACACTTGTTTTCAGGTCGTGGCGACAGGCTACCGTCCAAACTAAAAAATCGCAAGAACCCCAGAGGCTGTTCCCTTTCTATTGAACTCGATTTTCCTTAAAAATCTCAAATATGGTCTGTGCCCCACAGCTAAGATGCTGTCAAAGGTCCTTGAATCCTGAGTCTGTTGGCACAAGGCAGAGACGTGGAGTCAGGCGCTGACAACCTGGGAAGGCTGAACCATTGCCTATTTGTTTTCTTTGCACGGAGAAGAAATAAGATGATCCCCTGCAGGACCCCAGGGTGAGAGCAGGTGACTAACAGCCCAGAGCTGAAAATAAGCCTGTCTTTCACACAACCTCCTCATCTTTATTTTTTGGCACCGAACCACGCTGTGACAAAAACAAGTTTAATTATGTCACACCCTGCACCTCAAGATATGTGATTACTTTGGAAAAAAAAAAATCTAGATCCTGCCGTGCCCCCCACCCTAGACGGGCACGGTGATTGTGACAGCGTGCCAGGATGCTCTTGGGATCTGGCGTTATCAAGGTTCTTTTTATAAGCACGGCCAAGGCTCGTGGGCACTGGGACAGAACGGAGGGGAAGGTGTGGAGGAAACAGATGCAGCTTTGTTTTTGTGTTTCCTTCCGCCTTCCTGTGGCCCACGCCTGTCCATGCTGGGGTCCACGGAGGTCTGTGCAGAGTGGGGTGAATGGGGTGCCTGTGGTTCTGAGCAGGAACCTTTGCAAAGCCAGCCTCCCCCAGGGGGTAATCCCAGCTGGAAGGTGGGAAAGGGGGGTTATGGCCTCTGCTCTGGGACATTCAGCGTCGCATTGTCCATAGCAATGTAGACGTAAAATATATCCAGGAGTCTTAGGCAACGCTTACCACTCAAAGTAACAACTTTTGGCAAAAGTGTGACTCTTCATTTCATTACCATGGTAAAAAAAAAGTTGCTCAGAGTTGACCGAGGACCACACCCAGCTTCTAGATGCTGCCTTCAGTTCTTTCTGGATAACCCCATGGGTATTTCTCATCACGGCTGTTTGCTTCCTTCCGGACCAGCAGGATGCAGGCTTTCTGATGCTACCTTCTTCTGATGAGGTCAGGCCCACCCAGAGTCTCTGGTGGACTCAGAATTCATCCAAGGAGGAACCTAGTCCAGAGAGTGACATGCAGCATATTCACGGGTCCCACCCACTCTCAAGAGAAGAGGGTGGTGGCTGTGCAGCAGAACACAGGAACCTGGGGGCACAGCTTAGAATTCCACCCCTACACCCATAAATGTGTTTGTGCCAGGCCACTGGGTCTCTGTGGAACTTCCTTGGTGACTCTGGTGGTCAGCATGTCGACATGGCCCTGCTCAGGGGTGAGGAAGCAAGGTGCTCGGAGTGTCCCCGCCCCTGAGTTGGTGGACCACAGCACCCACCAGTCCAGCACACCCATCCCTACCAGCCCCAGACAGAGGGACTCCAGCATTGAAGCTGGCAGCCCCGTCAGGACAGGCCTGCCAGGGGGACCTGCTTTATGGCTGCGTTGCAAAAGCTGTCCTGCCCCCTGGGAGCACCTGGCAGTGTGGTCAAGAGAAGGGCCATGGGATTTAAAACACCCTCTGTCAAGTCCAGACCCCACCTGGAGAACCTCCCCGGCTGTTTCTTTTCATCAGTGGTTTGCAATCTGCCTGCACTGACTTGATGGGCTGGCGTGAGGACAGGGCTGGAGGAGCACAATCGCTTACTGGACACACAAGCTTCGAGCTCTCACAAAGAAGAACATGCTTTCTCATTTCTTTTGAGGGCTGCACCTGTGGCATATAGCGGTTCCCAGGCTAGGAGTCCAATTGGAGCTGCAGCTGCCAGTCTACACCACAGCCACAGTGACACGGGATCCGAGCTGCATCTTCGATCTGCACCACAGCTCGTTGACAGTGCCAGATCCTGAGCCCACTGAGCGAGGCCAGGGATCGAAGCCACATCTTCATGGGTACGAGTTGGGTTCTTAATCCGCGGAGCTACCAGGGGAACTCTGAGGATGCTTTGCATGGACCTTGATGGTTTGGTTCTGGGTCAGAACACAGTCTGTGTGTGAATAGCAAACACGGAGACGGTACCTGATGGTTCGGCTGTCTTCTGCATCTGTCTGTCTCTTTCTGGGACTACGTCTGTCTCTGATTCTCCGTCTCTCTCCGGCTGCACTGCATCGTATCTCTGTATGACTCTGCTCTCCAGGGTCCCGTGCGCCCTCTCACATCTCCAGATTTGGGACATCTTTACAAGGGCTCCCCACGAAGCCAGAGTGGACCCCCTGCCCCCTCCAGTGAGCGAGGGGTTACGGTCACACCACCGAGGGTGTCTGCTTCAAAGCCATGCCCGTTTCCTGGGCACTCTTCCTGACATGACATAAATGCTGAAATCCTCATTCGATCTGAATGCCTTCCTTCTCATATGGGGTTTAAAATCAAAGATGGGAGTTCCCATTGTGGTGCAGCGGTAACCAACCCAACTGGCATCCACGAGGATGTGGGTTCCATCCCTGGCCTTGCTCTGTGGGTTAAGGATCTGGCATTGCCACAAGCTGCAGTATAGGTCACAGATATGGTTTGGATCTGGCGTTGCTGTGGCTGTGGTGAAGGCTGGCAGCTGCAGCTCCAATTTGACACGTACCGTGGGAACTTCCATATGCTGCAGGTGCGGCCCTAAAAAAATATTAAACAGAATAAGAAGATGGAAGTGACCCATCCCTCCACCCCCCATTTTTCCTGGGCATCGCTGGGCCAGTGGCTGTAGGTGGCACCCCTAGAATACTGGCCCTTTTCTTCCCAGTCTCTTTGCTCAGTGGACATTTTGTCATCTTCCCCAACGAAACCACCTCCACTTTTATTTCTGTCCTGCCCCCCACCTTCCTCCCCAACTATCAACCGCTAGTGGGCCTTGGCCTGGGGGCCCTAGAGTGGGCTCTGCCCAGGCCTATGTTGAAGTCTCTGTCCTCCGTTCCCAGGGCCAGGGCTGCCTGGACCCGTCCACCTTGTGTGTCTTTGGGGCATCTTCCGCTGAGGGGCAGTGCCTGAGGATTTGCCTGAACGCTCCCTTCTGAGATCTTTATCCATTCAAAAAGGAATTCGAGGAGTTCCCGTTGTGGTGCGGCAGAAATGAATTCGACTCGGAACCAGGAGGTTGGAGGTTCCATCCCTGGCCTTGCTCTGTAGGTTAAGGATCTGGTGTTGCGTGAGCTATGGTGTAGGTCGCAGGCGTGGCTCAGATCTGGCATGGCTGTGGCTGTGCTGTAGGCCAGCAGCTGCAGCTCCAATTCGACCCCTAGCCTGGGAAATTCCATATGCCATGGGTGTGGCCCTAAAAAAGCCAAAAAAAAAAAAAAAAGGGAGAGAGACAGGAGTCTGGGGGATCAAAGCATCACGACGTGACCTTCTTTTTATCTTAGGATGATGGTTTTAATAGTATCCCCTAGCAATTTATTATCAAACAGGCATGTGAACACCTTTGGAACATGCATATTTATAGGTATGTGCTGATATATATATACACATAGTCATGCATCATGCACATACACACATATTTAATTATGTGCAGCATTGTTACTGAACCAAACTTGGGTCCCTTTGCCCTGAAGTGCAGCATAGCCAATCTACTGCCCTGAGTGTTGGGGAGGAAACTGCAGCTCTTCACTGCAGGGTGTGATCAGCCTGTAGCGTCTCTTCCTATAGAGTCTCTTCCGATTGGTTGGTAGTGAGACAGTCAGGCGTCCACATCATCCACCTTCCAACGGGTTCCAACCTACCTGGGGTCTCCGTGCTGGTGGGCAGCATGCACTTAATTTCTTCCACCTGCTGGGGGTTTCTGACTCTGCAAAACAGCTCCAAGGACATGGCTCAGAATATGGTCTATAGCCCCTGAGGAGGAACTAAAGGTCCTTGACTTTGCTGAGCGGCTATGCTGTTATTGTTTTATCTTGCTTGACTTGTGTTCCTTGGTGTCTGCAATGTCTCTGATTAAATTCAATCTTTGGAACTTGGGGAAGGCCAAGGAGGCTAAAGATGTTTGACAAACAAGAGGCAGCCCGAGGTTGTGGGAGTGAGGGGACATCTGTGGGGTAGGCTCCATCACAGGGTGAGTGGAATCCCCGAAACCTTTTCTGCATGGTCACCCACAGAGGGAGAACCCAAGATTCACATGCCCTCGTATAGCTGAAGTGGCACTGGTTGGGTTCTGTTGGCATCTCTGCCACCTACGAGGTGTGTGACGTTACCCACCTCACTCAGCCAGTCTGGGCTTCTTCTGCATGATTAGGCACCTGGTAAACATGGTCTCTCCCATCCCTCAGCACCAGTCTGTTTGTGGCTCTGTTAGCACAGTTCACCAGGCACAAAGGAACTCAGGTGATGGTCTGGCTCCCTGGGGGGGGTGATTTCTGTGGCTTTGGGAAGCTGAAGGCACCTCAGGACGGGTGTGTGCCATGACCCCAGGATTATTTTGTCTCAGACAGTGTGAGCTGCCCTAACCAAGCACCAGGCTGGGCGGCTTCACAGCAGACATTCTTTCTCACAGTTCTGGAGGCTGCAAACCTGAGGTCAGGGTGCCAGCTTGCTTGAGTTCTGAGGGGAGCCTTCTTCCTGGCTCACGTGTGGCCTCCTTCTTACTGTATCCTCTCGGGATGGAGAGAGAATTCTGGTGCCTCTTCCACTTCCACTGCTTCCTCTTCCACTTCCACTGCTTCCTCTTCCTCCTCCTCCTCCCTCTTCTTCTTCCTCCTTCCTTCCCCCCACTCCTCCTCCTCCCCCTCCTTCCTCCTGCCCCCCTTCCGCCCTCCTCCTCCACTTCCTCCTCCCTCCTTCCTCTTCCTCCTTCCCCCTCCTTCTCCTGCCCCCTCCTCCTGCATGTCCTCATCCTCCCCCTCCTCCTTCGTCCTCCTCCTTCCCCTGCTTCTGCTGCTGCTGCTTCTACGGCTGCCCTACAGCCCAGACCCCATCCTGGGCCCCATCCTCAGGACCTCAGCTAAACCTCCTTTCCCCGCAGAGGCCCCACCTCCACCTCCCACCCCATTGAGGGCTGCGGCTTCACCATCAGGTTGGAGGGGGAGGCACAATCCAGTCCTTAGCAGTGGGGCTGCGGCTTCTCCTGGGAAGTGCACCCTTGTCACTGGAGTGATTTGTAAATATAAGCATTTCTTGGTCCAATAGCAGCGTCCTAATTTTTGAGCCACAACCTTGACGCATGTACAACAAGTGTGGGACGAGCGTAGTCTGTGACGTGGGGTTTATTCGGTGACACCTGTCGGGAAATCTGCTCTTCTCTCGGGGCTGGTTGCATGGAGATAAGTCTGTGTTTCATACGAATAGAAACTATTTCTACATTTTCCTGTTTCCATGACTCTGAGCCCATAGATGCTCCTGTTCTGAAAGAGAAGAGTCACTTTGATTTTCTCTCAAATTGTTTGCAAGACCTTGGGGAGCTCATTTCCAGTTAGCCAGGTGGCGGGGGGGTGTTTATGAAGAAACCCCAAAGTCTCCCCTTGCCTTGGCCAGTTTCTCTTCTTTTGTCCATGGCCAGCGAGTAGATGTCTTTACAGCGCTCCCAATCAGTAGCCACCCCCATCACTCAGAAGGACAAAGACAGAACGCGAAGGCATTCTCTGGTGGCATAGCCTATCAAGGATCCAGTGTTGTCACTACCTTGGCTCGGGTCACTGTTATGGATTGGGTTCAATCCCTGACCTGGGAACTTCTGCATGACGTGGGCATGACCAAAAAAAGAAAAAGAAAAAAAAAATACGGACCAAGAAACCTCATGCTTTGTGACATCTGTGCATCCAGAGCATATCTTCAAGACAATACAGGGTATTTCTGTATTGAAGAATAGCCTCTTTCCAACAATAGACTAATGAGTACGTAGTGGCTGATGTGTGTGTGAGGAATGCACAGGAGTAAGCGCGTGCTTCCGTGATGATGAGTTATCAGTCCTCTTTCCAGAAGGCGTGGAAAGTGTCATCTCCACGCATGAGATACGGAGAGCTCTGCTTTCTTGAGGAAGAAAAACTCCTCAGCATCTCTCTTGTACACCCTCTCCCACACTACGTCTCTGGAAAAAAAAAAAAAAAAAAAAGGAGCTATGCCTGTCTGAAAAAAATCACTGGGGAGAGATCAAAAGAAACTCTCAGAACTTGAAATTTCATAGAAGCAGTGAAACTGCAGAGCACTAAATAAACCTCATTTTTTTTTTAAATGACTTAGATGCACTATGGGGGCGAAGCATGAGTGTATCTAAACTTGTGTGCCATATATGGAACACCCTCAAAAGGCAGCACCCCCTAATGATGTGTTTCATGTCATGTGACATAGGCTTTATTGGGAGAGAGTCTCACCATTTGGTAATTACCAAAATGACTACTTTGCAAATTCTCCTAAGGATTTCAGGAAAAAATGTCCATCTGGCCCGATTTTTCTCTTTTTTTTTTTTGCTTTTTAGGGCTGCACCCACGGCATATGGAGGTTCCCAGGATTGGGGTTGAATCGGAGCTATAGCCACCAGCCTATGCCACAGCCACAGCAATGCCGGATCTGAGTCGTGTCTACGACCCAACCACAGCTCCCGGCAATGCCTGATCCTTAACCCACTCAGCAACGCCAGGGGTCGAACCTGCGCTCTCATGGATATTGGTCAGAGTCATTACCTCTGCACCATGATGGGAATCCGTAGCATTTTCGTTTTCACTTCTGTCCCAGGATTATGCATGATGGGGCAGTGAGGAGGCTTCCATCATTGGTGCTTTAATGCAGGGTTATTGTGACATCTTTATGGTAGTGACAAATAGCCCATCTGGCCTGAGTAACTATCCCTCAGTACCTGGTAAGTGGGCAGAGTTCCTTCTCACTGCGGGACTGAAGTCATATTCTCAGAAAGTCGTTGGGGTGGAGGATTTAGAAGGAGACACTCTGGGTTCCACTGTCTATAAACCCATCATTAGGCTGGAGTTTGGTGTCCCCTCAGTGGTTTGCTGACCACAGATACACTCCCGATCTCTGCACGGAGCTGGATGTGATGTTGGGTGCTAGGACTGAAATGGCAAATGAGAGTCCCCTGGTGCTTCCCCTACAGGGTACAGCCAAGTGGGCTCTGTGTGTCAGAAGGGAACTTGGAGAGGGGGGGAGGTCCCTGGTGGCTCAGCAGGTTAAGGACCTGGCATTGTCACTGCGGTGGCTTAGGTGTGATCCTTGGCCCTGGGAATGTCCAGATGCATAGGAAGGAAGGAAAGGAGGAAGAGAGGAAGGAAGGAAGGGGGAGGAAGTGGAGGAGGAGAAGGAGGAGGGGGATGAGGAGGAAGAGGAAGGAGGAAGAGGAAGGAGGAAGAAGGAGTAGGAGGGAGGGGAGGAGGAGGAAGAGGAGGGCAATCAGTGACAGCAAAGGACACAGAAGGAAAATGGGAGAAAGAGCATGCTGAGTGCAGGAAGAATGAGTGGAAATTTTGCACAAGTTGGGCATTGGAGGTGAGCTTGGAACTGGAACATGTGAGACTGAGGTTGCAGGTATTCCATTCCAGGCCACATGAGCCACAGGGCGGGAGCCCAGGGATGTGAGAGGCCGTGGTGATGCTCGGACCCACAGATAAATGCTGCAGTGCTGAGAAGCCTGCAGAGGACAGGCAGGGCAGTAGCAGGGGCCGGATTCTCAACGTCATGCCCTGCACTTTTGAAAGCGCGTCCTGAAAGGTGTGGGAAGATGTGGAAGTTATGGTCAAAGAGCAGCATGATCAGATTTCTATCTGTAGAGACTTCTCTGGTTGCAGTTTGGAGACCAGATGGAGAAAGGTAAAGACGAAAGACATATGGCTAGTTCCCATCGTGGCTCAGCGGAAATGAATCTGACTGTATCCATGAGGATGCAGGGGCGATCCCAGACCTTGCTCAGTGGGTTAAGGATCTGGCATGGCTGTGGCTGTGGTGTAGGCTGGCAGCTGCAGCTCTGATTCAACCCCTATCCTGGGAACTTCCATATGCTGCAGGTGTGGCCTTAAAAAAACAAAACAAAAAGAAATGATGATGATAAATAAACAACATAGATTTAAAAAAAAAAAAAAGACTAAAGGCATATGAAACTGGTAGAAATGACAGCAGCAAATAAAAATGAGCTGGAGAAGTTCCCGTCTTGGCGCAGTGGTTAACGAATCCGACTAGGAACCATGAGGTTGCGGGTTTGGTCCCTGGCCCTGCTCAGTGGATTAAGGATCCGGCGTTGCGGTGAGCTGTGGTGTAGGTCGCAGACGCGGCTTGGATCCTGCCTGCATTGCTGTGGTTCTGGCGCAGGCCGGTGGCTACAGCTCTGATTAGACCCCTAACCTGGGAACCTCCATATGCCGTGAGAGCGGCCCTGAAAAAGGCAAAAAGATAAAAAAACAAACAAACAAACAAAATGAGCTGGAGACCTCCCTTGAGATCTGGCAGATAGTGTTCTTACCTGATAAAGAGAACCATGAGATTCTGATTCTCTTCTTCAGGTACCATTTTCTGTCACAACTTTCATCCTTGGTTCCCATCCAAGCAAAAAGGTGCCATCCATCAAATGGCCAAAAATAGCATTCGTAGTGACCATATCAACGTCACAATTTTATATTCTACCCCACATCATCCAACAGCCATCTTCACACTGAAATATACCTTGAATCAACATGAAAGTTTACCTTTTTTTATGTGTTTTAAATTATATTTGATGTACAGTTCATAGTTGAGGCACAGTGCTGTGCGAGTGTCTGCTGTACAGCAAAGCAAGCCAGTCATACATATATACACGTTCCCTTTCTCATATTATCTTCCATCATGGTCTGTCCCAAAAGAGTGGATAGAGTTCTCTGCGCTGGACAGCAGGACCTCATGGCTTATCCATTCTGAGTGCAATACGTACAGTTTACCTTTTGAAAAATTACACGAGCCTTTGGTCCGATGTTTTGTTGCAGGGGGCCATCTTTTTCAATGACAATGAGAAAGAGATACTTCACTCCCCATACAGTTTGGGTTTCCAGTCCTCTTAGGAAGGAAATGTATGTTCATGAGAAGAATCGTAGACAAGTCTTCCCAATTTCTTTCACTTCCCACTGGGCATGTCTGTCTCGAGTCTGGGTTTGGGCTGGAACCAGGAGAAGGACATTTTGGGGTTGGTAGAAAGACAATCAGGAAGGCTTGTGACAGCTGTGTGAGGTGGGGCTGAACACTCGAGCAACCAAGCCATCCTCAGAGCCCCTTGGAAGCCTTCTTGCCAGCGGGCAGATCCGCTGTGACTGTTTCAACCACCCACTGATCTTTGTCACTTGCTCGAGAGGTAGTGCCCTGAAAGGGGGCTCAGGTACAAAGCTCACCTCTCAGGAAGAGGGCACGTTACCCTCTGTGGTTTCCTAAGAGGGAGCTGGTCGCTCGATGCACCTTTGTGCTCAGCTTTCACACAAAGGGAGCAAGATGCTTCCTCCCCAAAGGACATTGAGACACGACCATGGGTGAAATGTTTATGTCCCCCCACATCCATCTGTTGAAACCCTAAACCCCAGTGCGATGGGTTTTGGAGACGGGGTTTTTAGGAGGGAATGAGGTCACAAGAGCAGAGCCCTCATGATGTGATCGATACCCTTCCAAAGAGAGACTTGAAACTTGAGGTCCCTCTCTCTCCCCCTCTCTGTCAGGGGAGGATGCAGTAGGTGAACCAGCAAGAGGGTTCATCGGACCCTAGAGTGGAACCATGTTGGCACCCTCATCTTGGACCCCCCAGCCTGCATAATTGGTAGATCTCAGAAACCCAAAATAGGGCTTGGGTACCACCTCCTGCTTTGCCCATGCAAAAGCATTCACATCTCTTGGCTCATCGAACACTTAGACTAACTGGTGTGGCTCTTATCCGAGTGATAACATCTGCCTCAGGAAAGAAACGTTTCTTTGACGCAAGACACGTGCGTGTGTCCATGATTACTCAGTGGGTATGGCCAGGTGAGTCTTCGATGTCCAGCAAACCACCTAAACGGGGCTGGTTTGACTAAGATTTGTGCTGTTCTCCACTCCCAGCATCCGTTGAAATACCCAGCCTTCCGTTGACCCTAATAAGATTTAAGAGATAAGATACCGTTTGCCGATGGGTTGAGTTAGTTATTTCACACACAATGCTGAAAACTCTAAGTAAATTTCACCTCATCCGTTATATGCAATGAATCAGATTGCACGTGACACCTCTTTGGTGTGACAAATGGGTTTATAAAGTATTACCCACACAGCATACTGGTAATTGTTCTGGCCCGTGTCTAGAACCCAGACACTCCATTCTTCTGTAACAGTTCTAATTAATCATTTCACAGCAGTGTGGGACACATAAATACTTCTTTCTCTACGGGAGATCAAGAAGGGATCAACTTTATCCCATCGTGGCTCAGCAGAAACAAATCTGACTGCTATCCGTGAGGATGCAGCTTCAACCTCTGGCCTTGCTCAGTGGGCTGAGGATCTGGTGTTGCCATGAGCTGTGGTGTAGGTCACAGACGCAGCTCAGATGCTGTGTTACTGTGGCTATGGCATAGGCCACCAGCTGCAGCTCCGATTCAACTCCTAGCCTGGGAACCTCCACATGTTGCAGTTTCAGCCCTGAAAAAGATAAAAAAATTTTAAAAAAGGTATCAACTTGAACGTAGTAGCGATTTCCCCCAAAGTTGGGATGGGGTAGTAGAATTCATCAACCTTTTGGAAGCTCTCGAGATCTCAAAGATATGAACATGTTTATAGGATGATAAACTTGAACAGGTGCAGCTGTGTGGATGGACACATCTCATTGCCAGTGGTCTGCTCCATTGAGATCAACGTCATGTCTGTGCCTCAAAATACATTCTAAAGGAAGCTGGAAATGTTCGATTCCCTCATTTTTTCAAATATCATCCACCTAAATTGCAATAACGGGAGGCTTTTTGGAATATACCTCATTCTGTTCCTGGAGAACAGGGGATATTTCAGTGCTTATGCTAGAAGTAGCAAAACTATTTTCTGGCTCCATATGCTTCGATTTATCATCACCCCACTCCCCAAAGCTGCATGCTTTATCATTCCACTTCTAGACCAATGTTTTTAGTCATATTTCTATAAGTGATGGACAGTTTTATAGGCAAGACATTTTTGTCTCCATGCAAACACTTGGAATATTACATTACTCTCCCAAAGGTAGTTTTTTTCCCTTTAAAGTGATGAGATATTGGTGTTTCGGATGTTTTTTATATATATTTTTTATGGCTGCACCTGCGGCATATGGAAATTCCCAGACCGGGAGCCAGTCAGAGCTTCAGCTCTAGGCCCACGCCACAGCCATACCAACGCCAGATCTGAGCCACATCTGCAACCTCTGCTACACCTTTCAGCAATGCCAAAACCTTAACCTGCTGAGTGAGGCCAGAGATCAAACCCACATCCTCATGGACACTAGTCAGGTTCTTAACCTGCTGAGCACAGAAGAAGCTCCCAGAGGAGAATTTTTTTTTTTTTTTTGCTTTTGCTTTTTTTATTTTCCTCCCCAGTGTCCCTTTCCCCTTTCTTCATCTTCGTCTTCTTTTTTTTTAATATTTTTTTTTATTTTCCCACTGTACAGCAAGGGGGTCAGGTTATCCTTACATGTATACGTTACAATTACACTTTTTCCCCCACCCTTTCTTCTGTTGCGACATGAGTATCTAGACATAGTTCTCATGCTATTCAGCAGGATCTCCTTGTAAATCTATTCTAAGTTGTGTCTGATAAGCCCAAGCTCCCGATCCCTCCCACTCCCTCCCCCTCCCATCAGGAAGCCACAAGTCCCAGAGGAGAATTCTTTTAAATGTCTGGGCTAAACAGCTATGTTAGATGGGAAAAAAATTAACATTGGTCAAATAAACTATTATTGGTCCTTTGAACACATTTCCTTAAAATATAAAGAATTTCTTTTCCAAGTAGGGGGAGGAGGAAGATTTTATTTTATATTTTATTTTATTTTTTATTTTATTATTATTCTTATTTTTGGCCACACCCATGGCATGTGGTAGTTCCCAGGCCAGGGATCAAACCCAAGCCACAGCAGAGACCTGAGCAGCTGCAGGGACAATGCTGCCTTAACCTGCTGAGCTACAGTGAAACTCTGAAATATTTCATTTTATTTTATTGTTTAATAATTTTTGTTTTTTTCCATTACAGCTAGTTTACAGTGTTCTGTCAATTTCTCCTGTACAGCAAAGTGACCCAGTCACACATATACATAAATTCTTGTTCTCACATTATCCTCCATCATGTTCCATCATAAGTGACTAGATGTAGTTCCCTGTGCTTTACAGCAGGATCTCATGGCTTATCCACTCCACATGCAATAGTTTGCATCTATCAACCCCAGACTCCCAGTCCCTCCCCCTCCTTCCCCCTCCCCTGAAAGATTTTATTTTAGATGTTGAAATTTCTGTGCCTTGTTGTCTACACAGTCTCAGGTGTGTCTAGGAAAGGAAGGGAAAGAGTTGCACCTCTGTTGGGTCGTTTCTTTATAGTTCAAGTGTAACTACTTGAGGATAATGCAAGGTCGAGTGGACAGTGAGTTCTTATTGTACATTGTTGCGAACACACAGTGAGTTTTTCTCTACATTTTGAGAGCCATGTGTGTTTTAAAACACGCACACACCCAGCTCTTCCAAGAGCACGTTCTTCTGTCTTTGGCGAGGCTGAGCTTCCTCATGTTGACTTCCAAGTTTCACCACCCACCATCCTTGGCTGTGACAATGAAACACCAAAGCAGACGAGGCAAAGGAACAGAAGGATGCACTGGACCCGTGTCACATCCCCGTGAACTGTTTGGAAATGGTTTCACTGGGCAGAATTTGTCCAGCCTCGCCATTGACACGGTTCATATTTCCTGGAGTCGTGCGCGGTGGGGTTCACAGGGTAGACAGTTGAACTCTGTGGGAGATGTTCACACCTGGCTCAACTTCCTGCCTGAATGTATTTGACCAGGAATTTTCCAGAGTGGATTGCAGCAAGGGGAGTTACAAAGGAACGGCTGAGAAAATGCCCACGCCTTAAGGATCACTAAGCTTTCCTGAAATGTGTTGAATGATTCATGTCAAAGGCTAAGAGGATAAATTAGAAAAATGAGCCTGCAGCTGATAATGCTTTGGAGGATGGCTTCTAGCTTAGAGACACCCTTCTGCAATGTCAGATGGTCCTGGGGATTGCTGCTGACAAGTATGCATCTGAAAAATCTGTCTGCAGATACCTTATTTGGAATGTGACTGGTCATACGTATGCACAGCAGGAGTTAGGCAATATCCTTGAGTGTGAATCAGACCATGAGAGTTAAAATAAATGTGGTGTTAGAAGACAGAGATAGGGTCCCCCATATAATGAAATAAGAGGAAATTGTCTCATTGTTTTTGGCAATAAATAGTCCTCCACTTAAAATCAATTGGATTTATAAGAAAAATATGAGAGGTTTGAAGAACCTTCATAGAAGAACTCAAAACACGCTTCCATGATAGAATAACATCAAGGGAGACTCTGACAGAGATAGCTGAGCTCATAAATGGCAGTGAGCTTGCAACTGATGGAGGGGAGATAGTCTTGGAGGAAGATATGGAAATAAGAAACCCACAGGCAAGAGCTGGCCAGAAAAAAGAGTCAGAGAGCCAGGGTGTGGGAGAGCCACTGCTCAGGGCTTGTGAAGCCCTAGAGTCTAGGGAACACTTGACACAGGAAGAAGCAGTGAGAGATCTTACCACAAATGGTCTTATGGCAACGTGATGACATGCTGAGATGTTCCAGAACTGCTCTTGGGAACCTTGTACCACAGCTCCACACTTGACCCAGGAAGAAGCAGGGAGGGGCCGTATCGGGAATGGTGTTGTCATGGCAACGTGGTGATATGGGAAGATGCTGAAATGGACCAGAACTGCTCTTGAGACCCTTGTACCACAGCTCCACACTTGACCCAGGAAGAAGCAGGGAGGGGCCATATCGGGAATGGTATTGTCATGGCAACGTGGTGATGTGCAGAGATGCTGAAATGGACCAGAACTGCTCTTGAGACCCTTGTACCACAGCTCCACACTTGACCCAGGAAGAAGCAGGGAGGGGCCATATCAGGAATGGTGTTGTCATGGCAACGTGGTGACATGCGGAGATGGACCAAAACACTTGACCCAGGGAGAAGAAGCAAGGGATTCTATCACAAATGGTCTTGTCATAGCAGAGACATATGGAGATGCTCAGAGCTGGATCAAAACTGCTCTTGGGAACCTTGTACCACAGACCACGGCTCAAGGTCCATATAGAATGACATGTGTCAGAGATCTTCTTTTCTTACCCTCCCTGTCAGGCTTCATGCATCCTCTCCACGTGCCCGTCCACCATTTTGCAGGGTCCACATTTGGTTTTGCAGTTCCACTCCATACCACCTAAAACTATCCCCCCCCCCGACCCCACTCCTGTTTTCAACTCTAATTTTTTGCCATGTCTTTCTGCCCATGTTCTAGCCAACTGCTGCTCAGTTGTGCCCTGAATATTAAAGCCCTTGATATCTTCTTTGTCTTTGGAGATCTTCACAGCTTGTAAACACACTCCACAGGCAGGATACAAAATAAGTGACTATTGCTCTTTCAAGGGGTCACCCATGGTCACAAGACAGAAAAAAAACAAAAAACAAAAAACAAAAAACTGAGGAACTGTCAGAGCTTGGAGGACACAACTAAATACAAGGTGGAATCCTGCATTGCATCCTGGTCCATAAACAGAACACCAGCAGCAAACCTGGAGAAATTCTCATGAGATCCCTTGTTGAGTTAATAGCATCATATTAATGACAGTTTCCTGGTTTTGTCATAATACTTGAAGGACTGCTGATGTTAGAAAAACGGCTGTAGAAGTTCCTGCTGTGGAGCAATAGTATTCATCTCCGCAATGCCAGGATTCAGGTTTGATCCCTGGTCCCGCACAGTGGGTTAAAGGATCCAGCACTGCCTCAGCTGTGGTGTAGGTTGCAACTGCAGCTCGGATAGGACCCCAAGACCAGGAAATCCATATGTTACGGGGTGGCCAAAAAAGAAAAAAGAAAAGAGAAAGTGATATAGAGGGTATACAGGACTCTCATGTCTACTTTGGCAACTTTCAAGGAACTTAGAATTATGTCAACATTAAAAAGTTATAAATAAAGCTAAAATTAACAGGAAAAAAACCATTCTGCAACTCACTCTCTGGCATTTTAAAAGTAGGATGTGTATTCTTTTTCCTGTGTTTGGCTTTAAGTTTTAAAAAATGCTCTATGGCGTTCCTGTCGTGGTGCAGCAGAGATGAATCCGACTAGGAACCAAGAGGTTGCGGGTTCGATCCCTGGCCTTGCTCAGTGGGTTAAGGATCCAGCATTGCTGTGAGCTGTGGTGTAGGTCAAAGACATAGCTTGGATCTGGCTTTGCTGTGGCTGTGGTGTAGGCCAGCAGCTGTAGCTCCAATTGGACCCCTGGCCTGGGAACCTCCATAAGCCCCGGGTGCAGCCCTAAAAAAAAAAAAAAAAAAGAGGAAAAATATTTAAATTTATAAAATTTAAAAATTAAAAAAAAATGCTCTGTAAGCATTTATGTATAGTCCTTAGAGGATACTCAGATAGGTTGGGTTTTGTTTCATATTATTTGTATGGCACATGGAAGAGCTCTTAAAAAATTGAGACAAAATTCACATAATATAAAATGAACCATTTTGAAGGCTACAGGTCAGTGACATTTAAGACGTTTGCAATGTTGTGCAACCATCACCACGATCTGGGTCCAAAATAATTTCATTGCCCCTAAAGGCCGCCTTCCACCCATTAAGCAGTGACGCCTCATTTCTGCGTCCACCCCAACAGCCCTGGGCAACCAGGAATCTGCTTTCCTTCCCTATGGATTTAATGTGTAAATCTCACATAAATGGGATCAGACCACATGCATCCTTTGTTGATGGGCTTCTTTCACCGAGCATCATGTTTTCAAAAATCATGAACATTGTAGCCTCTGTCAGTGTTTCATTCCTTGTTGAGGCTGGATAATACTTCATCGTATGGAGAGACTGTGGTTTGCTTATTCATTCATCTGTTGATAGAGAGGTAGGTGTTTTCGCCCTTTGGCTCTTGTGAATAATGCTGCTATGAACATGCACATACATATTTTGCATGGAGCTGTGTTTTCGTCTCTCTGGGGTAGCTACTTAGGTGTGGCATTACCAGATCAATGGGAAATTCTGGGATCAATGGGAAATTTTGTTTTCTGAGCCCTACACTTTCCATGCACCACCTCCATGCTTTGGTCAAAATCCTGCTGTGGACTGACTTACTTTTCCTATAACTCTAGTCCATATGTATGTTCAACCAATATGCACGTGCTCAAACACATCTTTCTGGGCAGTGCTCTTCTGGCTGGTTTTAGAACTTTAGCTTCTTAGAACGACAATTGGATATGGTTGGGTCGATCTCCTTTTCTCGCAGTTCCATGCTTCCATGTTGTGCACGACTCAAACAGAGTCACATGCTGGAGATGTCTTCATTCACTCTTCATATTTATGCACATATGTGTTTTGAGTCACCACCTTTTAAAAATTTAAACAAAATAACCCATATGTGTTTTTCTTCCCTTCCCTGAGCTCTGTAGTATGGTAACCCGTGGGGCCATGGTCCTTTCTGAAGGGAATCTGCTTAGCCTCTGGTTCTTTCTCTGCCATGCCTTCCCTGCATCCTCACTGTGTTCCTTTTGCTTCGCTCTGTCCAGGTGAGAAATTCATCTTTTCGTTTTCTCCCATGTTTCCCTTTGGCTGCCTTTTAGTACCTCCCGTGGTGGCCTCACGTGACTGGCTTGAATTCTTCAGGTTAGACATCCTCATGTCCAACTCCGACCCCTGGAGATGGCACGTCCTGGTCCTAAACCTCTTCTGATGAGGACTGTCAGCATGACTAGACTAGGCATGTCCTTTGCCTCCTAAAATATAACACACAGCCCAGTCCTAACAGAGAACACACGTAAGGCTGCCCTTCTGACCACTGCTTGTAGTTGTGTTACTGACTTCGAAGTTGTCTGCACTCCTTAAGCCATAGAAACTAGTAAGAGGCCATACAGGAAAATTCAGGCAAGCCTTTATCATGGCCCCTGCTGCAGCATGAGGATGGGGAGAAAAATAAGCAACAAGTTCCCTTGCTTGCTTGTTCCCTGAGGGCTGGAGCAAGCTGGTTTCTTGCATGGGGTGAGCATAGAGGCGTGTCCAGGGGTGGGGCCAGAGGGGTGGCTTTGGTGGTCTGCCCACCCCTTTGGTGGTGTCCCATGGAGGGGGCATGCACTGTACCTGCTTTTGCTCCAGATGCTTGGCTTTTGCTCTCGGCTCTTGAGAAGTGGCCTTTGGGTTTTTTCATTGTTTTGTATCTTCTTGCCCATAATTTGCCCCAACTGGGCATACAGACAGTTATTTTTGGTCCCTTATAGTTTCTTTGTATCCTTTGCTCAAGGAAATGTTTGTCCTGGTGTGAGCATTGCACCGCTGCAGCAGAAGGTCCCTGGTCCTGGGTCCCAGGTCCTAGTTTGTCTCAGTTGGGTCAAATCTTTAACCACATCTAAGATTGGCCTTGTCCTTCTTATGGACTAAACCTTTTTCTAATGCCAGATGGAGATAGCTCAGTATTGGATGCTTTCTTTCCCTCTCTTGTGACTGTCCTGTTGCATGCTATTATCTTAACGAGCCATGGTATCTTTGGAGCCAAAGCATGATGGTTTCTCTTTCTATGGTTCCTTATTAGGAAAAAGAGTAGGTTTTCCTAAGGCTTGCTGAGTAAAAGTGCCAAAATTGGAGCTCCCTGGTGGTTCAGCAGGTTGAGGACCCAGCATTGTCACTATTGTGGCTCTGGTCATTGCTGTGGTGTGGGTTTGATCCATGGCCCAGGAACTTCCATGTGCCATGAGTACAACCAAAAAAAAAAAAAGTTGCAAAATTAAATTAGAAGTGTCACCTCTGTCTTCTCCTATTAGAGCTCCAAATTAAATTCTTCTCACAATAATATGAGGCACACACCCACCTCCAGGGGTTTCATATGACTAGACCTGTTTACCTTGGCTTCCTCTCAGCCAGTGAGCAGAGTCCTTGCTGTTGCAGGATTCTTGTACAGGGAGACAGGACCCCGAGGCTTTTTGCCAGGAAGCAGCATTTATTCATGCAGGCACTGGCTCCACGGATTCGCATCCAGAGGCTAAGCCCCGAACACAGGGGGGTGCTGTCTTGTATACTCTCCATTATTTTTTTCTTTGTGGTCCCTTTGGCCCCCTTATAAGGTAACATACATTCTGTAAATTCTGGTTGGATGGTCTATGCTACAAAGTTGCACCTTGGTACGAATTATGTCATACTGCTGCAAAGTTGCCCATGGATACACATCATGTCATCCTGCCACAAAGTTGCACCTGCCCACACAGATGCTGACTGTGCAAGCTGCCTTCTCTTTCTTCTGGGAGGGCCCCTGCCACATTGCCACCTGACCTTTAGCTGGGCACCTGCTGTTTTCACACATGCTTTTTGTATCACAATACACAGCCTCTGGAGTTCCTCTTGTGGCTCAGCGGTAACAAACCTGACATAGTAACCATGAGGATGCAGGTGCGATCCCTGGCCTTGCTCAGTAGGTTAAGGATCCAGCATTGCTGTGAGCTATGGTATACATCACAGACTCGATCTGGAGCCAGCATTTTGCTGTGACTGTGGTGGAGGCCAGCAGCTGCAGCTCTGATTCAACATCTAGCCTGGGAACTTCCATATGTCAGATGTGTGTTCCTAAAAAGCAGAAAGAAAGAAAGAGAGAAAGAGAGAGAGAGGGAGGGAGGGAGGGTGGGAAGAAGGAAGGAAGGAAGGAAGAAAGGAAGGAAGGAAGGAAGGAAGGAGGGAAGGAAGGAAGGGAAAAAAAGGAAGAGAAAAAAGAAAGAGAAAGAAAGAGAGGGTGGGGAGGAAGAAAAGAAAGAAAATACACAGTCTCCTCCTCTTCCTGTGAGCTCCCTCCTTCCTCGGAATCTTCCTTAGATCGTCGCCAACACTGCCTGGCTGGGGAGAGTCTGAAAAGAAATAAAGTCAGATGGCTGTAGGGTGTAACTCCACCCTCTGGAGTCCAACCTGCATGGGAGGTCAGACCCTTTGCACTTGGATGTCAACCCTGCAGGACCCCAACCACTGCCCAAATGTTACCTGGCAGGTACCAGATCCTCATTAAACCTTGAGAGAAAGTTTCACCCACATATCCATTGGCTCCATGCTTCCTCCCTCACCTTCCTTTCACAGCATCTCCCCCAGCTTACCCAAACATCAGCTTTCTTCTCGTGCCACTGCTCTGTGCTCTCACTCTCACCTCCACGCTTTGCCCCAGTCGCTTGTCTGGGTGGGTGGGACTTCTCTCCACGCCTCTCAAGCCTCAGAGCCTGAGGTCCTCATTTCTGCAGGGCAGTTTCACAGAGCACCCAAAGCGGGAAGCCGTGTTCTCCTCTCTCCTCACGGTGCCTCCTGTTCATGTTCATCTATAGCCAATATTAGTTCAAGTACGTCTACATAGTTGTCTATGCTTACAGGTAAATATATTAGCAACATAAATATACTATAGGTAAATATGTTAGTAACATAGATAAATGCATTATTCAGCTTTTCATGCATTTATATAAAGATGATAACACTGGACAATTTCTTTTTTCTTTTTATGGCTGCACCTGCAGCGTATAGAAGCTTCCAGGCTGGGGGTCGGATCAGAGCTGCAGCTGCTGGCCTATACCACAGCCACAGCAATGCCAGATCCAAGCCACATCTGTAACCTACGCTGCAGCTTGTGGCAACACTGGATCCTTAACCCACTGACTAAGGCCGGGGATGGAACCCGCATCGTCACAGACACGGTGTCAGGTTCTTATCCTGCTGAGCCACAGCAGGAACTCCTGGACAATTTCTTTGACTTGCTTTTTTTAAAAAAATTCAATGTATGGTTGGTAACTTTATCCCGGAGTTAAGTAAGTTTTTCCTGGAAGTCAACTTACCTCCTGATAAATTTATCCAGGCAGGGTCTGTAGTTGAAATGTATGGGTAATCACCACTCAGTTGGATGAATTCTTTCCATCTCAGGAGGAACTGCTAAGGTCTTCTGCTGTGACCACAACTGAGCTGCTACAGGCAGATTCTTCAATGTGTGGCCAAGGGCCCTTTTAAAAGATGGCTCTAGGTGTTCCCTGGGGACCTAGTAGTTATGGATCTGGCATGGTCACATCTGTGGCTCGGGTTCAATCCCTGGCCAAGGAACTTGCACATACCATGGGCACGGCCCCCCAAAGAGATAGTTCTACCAGGATATACTTCTCATGAATACACAGAGTATTCATTTCCATGCTTGGGTTGGGTTCTACTGTGAACTTCTTTCTCGAAACCTAATCCTCGCTGCCCGAAACTCTGAGTACCTTGAAAGTTGCCTCTAGGTTGGTCATGGGGCATCTGTAACCATTTTCCAAATTGCATCCTACCCCCAGACTTCCACATGTCCCCGTTTGTGCTTACGTGGGCAGTTTTCATTTAAGGGTATATTCTTCATGTTCATGCAACGCCAGCAGCCATATTTCGTTCCTTTTACGATGCTATGGGATTTAACTGAGAAGCACAAGTGATGTGAGCGGGGTTTTTCGCATGAGCATCAAAACTGGTCCCCGCAGGATGGTCTTACCCGACTGACATCCATCAAGCAGATCGTGAGGTGTTGCCACCGGCATACTGAAGTTCATCCTTCCTCGTTCGACTCTTGAAAAAAAAAGTTAAATAAATAAAAGTAATCAACCGCGGCGCAAGTGAAGCGACCAAACAAACCTAAATATAGGGACTTCTGGTCAGAATGTGCGAGGTGGGGCGGGGCGGGGTGGGGGGAACAGTGACTAAGCAGCAGCGGGCAGCTCTCTAACAACGTAGCCCTTGTTCCTGGATTCACGCCTTTGAATCCCCAATTTGGATTTAATTAAAAATCGAGCCTAAATCCTCCCCTCAGAGGAGGATTTGCATTAGAGAGTCTGATAGCATCTTCATGTTTCCTACATACATGCTAGTTTTTTGTTTTTTTTTTTTTTTCTTTCCAAAATCCAGTTCATGGGGGCAGGGTTGCCTTTGAATATTTAGAGCTTCTCAAGTTCCCCCTAATGACTCATTATGATAGAAAACCGTAAGGCAAGAACCTATTTCATCGAGACATGGGAGAGGGGCTTAATGAGCCCAGGAAGAAGAATGAGCTGTTTGACTCTGAGAATTTGAGATGGCGAAAGGGCTCTATTGCGGGAGGAAAACGTAAGATTTTTCACAAAAATCCTTAATAGAAGCAGGCAGGTGAATATGTTCATACATCATGTACGCAGCCTAGATAGATTTAAGGCCTCTCCTTTTTTTTTTCCCTTATAAATCTCTAATTAATCACAGGCTTCAGAATAATTGAGTCTACACACCTGAGTGCTTCAGGACCTCTATCATGGAGAAGCACATTTGGGTTTTGCGTGCTTCCTGCCTCTCGCGGATCCCAGGCAAACAGTGGATGGTCTCCGAAGTTGTCTGGGATCCAGACCTGCAATCCATCAGCCGTGTGCCATCCTCTGCAGAAAATTCTGTGTCTATGGCACTGACCTTAGAAAAACAGGGAGAGGGGTTCTGCATGGTACGAAAATGTTTATCTTTCCCCACACGGTTGCTTCTAGCTATAAGGATAGCCTTCAGCATCGCTGAGACAAGAAATCAGTGAATCCACTTGGATGTTGACGTGAATGTTTGTTGCAACTCTTGGGGTTCGTTGATACAGTGTCAGACAAAGAAGTGCTTTTGTAAAAAAATGTGTGCAAACAGAGGGAACAAGCAGAAACATCTCCCGATACTGGCAGAGACCGAAATGAAGAGTATAGACATCAGAGAGGTCTGTCAGTGGCTGTTGTGGTGGTTGTGCTGTTCTGTAGACCCGGCTAGAGGTATGGCAGGAGCTGTGGTAGGTAGGAAAATGCCTCTGGCAAACGGCAAAACCCAGCTGGTGATGAAGTGACATTTTAGCATCTACTGAGTTCTCATAGTGTTACAGTCTTATTTCTTTCCAACAGAAGAAAAAAAAATTGTTAGGCAGGCAGACAGGATAGTCTTACTCCCACTGTTTGGTTGCCAAAGAAACGAGACATGAGGCAGACTGGTCATTTGTCCCCAGTTTCTAGGGTCAGTCAAGGCCAAGGCCATGACTTAGAATCCTGGAGGTCAAAGTCATTACAGACGACAGTCTGCTCCGTTCTCATTTGGTCTCCATTATACAGAGCAGGGACGCTTACTAAAAATCACCTTAGGTGATGGGAGTCTTGAGTGAACAAATTTAATCTCCAGGAAGCAGGGCTTTCCCATATGCAGCAAACAATCCCTTCATGGCATCTGGAGGGTGGAGGAAGACAAAGCAAAACCAAGAGTGATCCAAAAAGAACAACAACAACAAAAAAAAATCAAGATAGAAACTCAAAGCACCAACAATCCCAGGCAAGATAAAGAAGCAATGCTGAATGGCTGTTTTCATTGTATATGGCCAGAGTGTGGAGTTCCCATAGTGGCTCACCAGAAACAAACCTGACTTGTAACCATGAGGACACAGGTTCCATCCCTGGCCTCGCTCAGTGGGTTAAGGATGCAGCATGGCCATCAGCTGTTGTGTAGGTCACAGATGCAGCTTGGATCCTGTGTTGGCTGTGGCTGTGGTGTAGGCCAGCAGCTGTAGGTCCGATTCGACCCCTCGCCTGGGAAAAAAAAAAAAAAAGAAAATGTCCAAAGTCATCTCTTTATCAAGACATCTTCTCGTTGAATAGTCATTAGGTTAGACTCAAAATTATGTGACCTAAATCCAGTTGGAAAAAACGGAGTCCAATAGAGCAGCGGTGAAGTGGATGAAAAGAATGGCTTTTAATCAGCTTTGTATTTAAAGGAGAGGTCAATTATCAATCAAGCCTAAATTTCTTGGCCTTATAAGATAACAATACCTAATGGCACTTGAAATCTATTAACTTCTGCATTAATGAAAGGATTTAGAGGATTCTATTAATGTTTGTTGAGACTTGTCGGGGGAATCCTGTGTTTTAGTGCCTCTTGGAGGGAAAACGAATGAGCTGAGTTAAAAGGGCTCCTGGAGTTCCCGTGGTGGCTCAGCGGTAAGGAATCTGACTAGGATCCATGAGGATGTGGGTTTGATCCCTGGCCTTGCTCAGTGGGTTAAGGATGTGGAGTTGCTGTCCGCTGTGGTGTAGGTTGCAGATGCGGCTCAGATTCTGCATTGCTGTGGCTGTGGTGTCGACTGGCAGCTGCTGTTCTCATTCACCCCCTAGCCTGGGAACCTCTATATGCCACGGGTGCAACCCTAAAAAGCAAAAAAAAAAAAAAAAAAAGAAAAAGAAGAAGAAGGAGGGGGGCACTCCTAACTGCCCCAGATTCAGGGCTGTTCATGAGATTTCCTTGCTTGGAGAGTGTGGGTACACCATAGAGAAGAAATAAGAAACAGAGCCGCCAAACATAAACTATCCCTAAGAATCTCTGCAGGACATCTGCAAATGTGGGTCTTCAGAGGAAAGAGGCAGGTCCATGTGAAGCAAGGCCAGCCCACAATTATGGAATTGATAAAGAGGACCAAGAGTCACAAATCAGGACCTTCGAGGGAACGGAGACAGTGTGACACTGGGCTGTGCGCACGCAGAAAGCGCGGGAACGGCAGGTAGCTTCAGAAAAGGGGGTTCCCGGCCACTTGCGTGCCCATTCCGTGTAGTGCCACAGCCAAGGTAACCTTGCGAGTTCCAGTGCCAAGTTATTGGAACAAGAAGGCTTATCTAAAAGCATAATAGGAGTTCCCATTGTGACTCAGCAGTAACGAACCTGACTAGGATCCATGAGGATGCGAGTTTGATCCGTGGCCTCGCTCCGGTGGTGCTGTGAGCTGTGGTGTAGGTTGCAGATGTGGTTCGGATCTGGCGTGGCTGTGACTGTGGTGTAGGTCGGCAGCTGTAGGTCCGATTCGACCCCTCGTCTGGGAACTTCCATATGCTGCAGGTGCAGCCATGAAAATACAAAAAAAAAAAGAAAAAAGAAAAGCATAATAGAAGTTTCCTGCTGCCAGATAAAATGTCACGGGGGTAAAAGCAATGATTTAAGCCCACTGGGTTACGCAATGAGGGTGTGATCCAGAATTCAGAGCTTACGAACTAGGAAGGGTCCTGATACATAATTCTGTGTGCATGTCTGTGGTTACTTTCTGCCTGACCCTAGCCGTGACTCGGTGACAAGAGGAAAGATCTTGAACCCATCTGGAGATATTCTCAGCTTTTCAAGGAGCCTTGAGAAGTAGCCTCTTTTGGTGGTTCTCCATCCATGATCCTGGGATTGTAACCAAGCAGAGCCCTGTGGGGCTCCTGGGCATACAAGCCTTCCCGTGTCCCCTGTTTCTTATTCTTAGGACATGGGCCTCACTCAGCCTCCATGACCTTCCCTGAGTTCCTAGGGAAAGGTTCAGACAGCGGCTGATCAGGGAAGGGAGGGGAGGCAGAGACCAGGGAGGAACAATCTAGAAACAACTGTACAGCCTTGGGGCAGGATCCTGGTTCCCTGTCAAGGGATACACATTGTCGACTTAAAAAAATTCACAGCCTGAAAGTTGAAAGTTAAGTTTTATTTGGAGCAAAGGGAGGACTTCAGCCTGGAAGACCGCATCTCAGGTGGCCCTGAGAAACTGCTCTGGAGAGGCAAGGGGGGAGCTAGGAGATACAAGAGTGTTTGCTACAAGGGGCACGGAGCAGGAACAACAGAGCATCTCACTGAAATCATTCCTTTGGGTGCACCTTCACTCTCATGGCCAGGATCCTGAGTTTTCACAGCCTGCAGGACTCACCTTGGAGCGGACCGCATTCAGAGATAACTGTGACATTCTCTTTGTTTCATCCTTAACTACAACTCCGAAATACCACCCAAAGAGGGAAAACGGGGGATATCAGGATATGATCAAGGGGAGAGGGAGGTGCATGCAGCATACACACGTTTTACAAAGGTTTGTGGCTGGTCTCCTGAAGCTCGCAAGGAGCAGGCATCACCATGAAGGATTTTTAGTGATTTTTCTAGATAGGAGGTGATGCAAGAATTGGGCTCATAAAATCTTCTCCTAAAAATATCTGACTATCTGTTCTTCCCGTTTTCCCAGAGCACAGAGCACCTCACTTGTCATGTTCATCCTGAACTCTGCTCAGGGGATGCTGTGGGTCAGCCGCTGCCGTAGCTCGTGATTTAATCCAGGGAGAGGCTGAGGGCAAGCACCAAACTTCAGTTCACCACGTAAGGACATAGGCATCGTATACAACGAAGAGAAAAGTGATATTCCTTATGCTTCTCTTAGAAATGAGGACTTTAAACGTGAATAGTATGGAGCCCTTCCTTGTGCTTCTCCCTTGTTGAAGTGGACTCTAAACCCATCACCTAGAAGCACCTGCAGCACAATGGCCTGTGGGTTGAAGATGATGGGCACATGATGTTTCTCAAGAACTTTCCTGGTTTGTTCTCATCTCTGGTCCATATGCCCTTTTCTCAAGGGCTGTTATTCTCGGCGATAACCCAGAACACCACCACCCAGATCAGGCTGAGGTCAACTGCCACCAGCTTCCATGACAAAGATTCCCCCAAAGAAAGGAGAAGGTGTGTTTGCCCCAGTCCTGATCCTTATCTGAAACCCTGTTTTTCTCCTTTTTAGACTGTAAAACTCCCTGCAGTTCTTCCCCCATGGAGGGCACAGTCTTTAAGGCAGGAGCCTGCTGTGGCCTCCTTTTGCCCAGCAAAGTCATAAAACCTATTTTTTTTCTCCTTCACCCCTGACTCTGTCTCCACATTTCTGTGCAGCATGGGGTGGACAGAGGCTGAGTTTTGGCGGCAGAATCAGCATTCTATGGGAACTGGTGAGAACTGCAAACCCTAGGGCCCTGCTCCCCACCTGCAGGAGCAGAATCTGTGCAGGTGGGGCTGTCCAGAAGGAAGGCAGTGCCTACGAAAGAAACTCGAAACTCGCCAGCGGCTCTGGTGGTCTCGCTCCCAGCCTCGGGGTGGGGCCCCAGGCTTCTGGTTTTCCCAGGGCATGAACTCCGGCCACCTGATCCATCAGATTTCCCTCTCTGCCTCTCTGAAGAGTCACGCCCTCAGGATCAAGACGTCTGTAATGAGTTTGTTGTTACTGCTTGGCTCTTCCTGTAGATTTTGTTTAATAATCGGGGCGCATCAGCGCCATTCTCTGGGCACGCCTGCTGACACGTATTGTCACCAGAACTATTGGCAGAAGGCAGTGGAGGCTATGATAAGATTGTTTCCCTCGTGACAGCCTGGAAATGAAATTGCCAGGAAAATTGCCTTCAGGTTAAAAAAAAAAAAATAAGTGATGAATAGCAATTGGATGAGTTAAAAACCTTCATCTTTTCCCAGTGAACTTTTTTTTTTAATGAAAGGAATAACAACAATCATGAGGCGTTCCCGTTGTGGCGCAGCGGAAATGAATCAGACTAGGATCCATGAGGATGTGCGTTTGATCCCTGGCCTCGCTCTGTAGAGCGGGGAATCCCACATTGCTATGGCTGTGGTGTAGGCTGGCAGCTGCAGCTCCAGTTGGACCCCTAGCCTGGAAACTTCCATAGGCCAAGGATTCGCCCCCCCCCCCAAGAAAGAAAAAGATAATGAGTTCTCACTGTGGCACAGGGGGTTAAGGATCCAACTGCAGCGGCTCAGGATCCTGTGGAGGTGCAGGTTCCATCTCTGGCCCTGCTCATGGGTCAAAGGATCCAGCATTTCAGCCGTGGCTCAGATTCACCCCCGGGCCTGGCAACTTCCCTATGCCAAGGGCGCAGCAGAAAAAAAAAAAAATTAAAGAGAAAGAAGAACAATCACGACAGTGTTCAATGATTTATATGCAGGTGCAAAGAAATGGCACCTTCTCAGGAAGGAAGAAGACACTGCCTCATGAAACTCCTTCTCTGCCACCAGGAACTGGAGGGTTTTTGATGACATCATCCCTTTTTAAGTACCCAAGTACTAGGACAGATACTAAATCACCGAAGGGAATAGTGATAAACTTGATTACCGCAAACGATTCATCTGGAATAAATGGCTTGTTCGCTAGAAAAAGCTTGAGTTACCAGTCTTAACGCAGTAAGAAAGGGGAAACCTTCTTAATCCGATTCACAATGTGAATTACAAGGCAGTGAAGAAATATACCCTCCAACTTGCATGAGGGCAAGTTCTATGGAAATTTCAAGTTACCCGTTATTCCCACATTCTGTAATCTCCGTGAGTGTAGTTCTAAAGAGTACGTTTCCTCAATGATTCTATCAGGTGGCTATAACATGTTTTTTTGTTTTTGTTTTGCTTTTTAGGGTCACACCTGCGGCATATGGAAGTTCCCAGGCTGAAGGTTGAATCAGAGCTACAGCTGACAGCCTACACCACCACAACACAGGATCTGAGCTGCATGTGCAACCTACACCACAGCTCATGGCAATGCCAGATCATGGCAATGCCATGATCACAGCTCATGGCAACACAGCTCATGGCACCATAGCTCATGGCAACACTGAACCCACTGAGTGAGGCCAGGGATCAAACCCACATCCTCAGGGATACTAGTCAGGCTCCTTACCACTGAGCCACAAGGGGAACTCCAACATGGATATTTAAAAAATACACTGAAGTTTTTTTTTGTTTTGTTTTGTTTTTTTTGGCCAAACCCATTGCATGTGGAAGTTCCCAGGCCAGGGCTGGGAATAGCACCCACACCACAGCAGTGACCTGAGCTGTGGCAGTGACAATGCCAGATCCTTAACCAGCTAGGCCACTTGGGAACTCCATTAAATTTTTAAATTTTTAAATGCAAAGAAGAAGAAATACAGAATAATGAAACTCCAACTTCCATCAAGCATACATAGGCAACAATAAAGATAAAAAATTATGAGTTCCCGCCATGGTGCACATACATGGGGACTCCAACTGCTCAGGTTGCTATGGAGGTGTGGGTTCGATTCCCAGCCTGATGCAGGGGCTTGAGGATCTGGGGTTGCTGTAGCGGCCAGATAGGGAGCAGCTATGGTTCAGATTTAATCTCTGGCCCCAGAACTTCCATATGCCGCAGGTGCAGCCATAAAAAAATTTTTTTTTCATTAAAAATAAAGCATTAGCAATCTTAATGCATGGGTCAGAAAATACAGTTTCCAAGTGGAGTTTATTCCAGCGAGGTGAGGGTGTTCAATATTAGGTGATCTATTAGAATATCACATTAATATTGGAAGAGGAAAACAATGCAATCACAGAAATGCATACAGGAGGAAAGTGAATGAACACAAAACCACGGCAAAGAGGGAAAATTACTTTTCGTGCAGGGAGCTTCCAGAATACAACATATTTTACAGTTTATATTTATATTTACATATTATATATTGTATTTATATAAATATAAATATATTTATATATTGTATTTATATAATATAAGTATTACATTTATATATTGTATTTACAGTAGTGTGGCAGAGGGTATTCAAGGATAATGAAATTCTCCATGGAGAACAAAACACAAGTGTCTCCTTCCTTGACCTGAAGCACATTCCCCAAAAAGGCTCCAAATTCTCCTTCAGCAACACGTTATGGGCCAGACTAATCTCCACCTAAAAAGCGACAGAGGAGTTGCTGTCATGGCGCAGCAGAAATGAATCTGATTAGCATCCATGTGGACACAGGTTTGATCCTTGGCCCTGCTCAGTGGGTTAAGGATCCAGGGTTGCCGTGAACTGTGGTGTAGGCTGCAGATGCAGCTCAGATCCCATGTGGCTGTGGCTGGCATAGGCCAACAGCCATAACTCTGACTCGACCCCGAGCCTGGGAACCTCCATATGCCTTGGGTGTGGCCCTAAAAAGACCAAAAAAAAAAAAAAAAAAAAAAAAAAAAGCCATACAGTGCTTGTTCCTGTGTCTCCATAGAGTGTTGGTTCCCAGGAGTTCCTGGAAAAATCTTCTTTGCCCATCTTTTGCAGGTTGAGAAAGGTCTAGGGAAGACAACGAAGTCAGCTCTGGACTGTGTTAGGGAAAGCAACCTGTATACAAAAATATCTAAGCAATGTCGTGTGAACTGTATGAGACATGCCTCTGACTTTGCAACAGAAATCTTTTGAAACATATATATATATATATATATATATATATATATATATATGTTGCAATATATATATTTCATTAGAGTATAGCTGATGTTATGCCAATTTCTGCTGTCCAGCAAAGTGACTCACTCATACACACATGCATACATTCTTTTTTCTTATGTTCTCTTCCATCATGTTCTATCCCAAGGGACTGGACAGAGTTCCCTGTGCTGGACAGGAGGACCTCATTGCTTACCCACTCCAAATACAATAGTTTGCTTCTATGAACCCCAAACTCCCCGTCCATCCCACTCCCTCCCCGTCGGCCTTAGCAACCGCAAGTCTGTTCTCCATGTCTGTGAGTCTGTTTCTGTTCTGTAGATAGGTTCATTTGCACCACGTTGTATTTTTAATTTTTTTAATGATTTTTATTTTTTTCCCGTTATAGCTGGTGTACTGTGTTCTGTCCATTTTCTACTCTACAGCCAGGGGACCCAATCACACATACATATATACATTCTTCTTCCTCACATTAGCCTCCATCATGCGCCATCATAAGGGACTAGACATCATTCCCAGTGCTATACCGCAGGATCTCATTACTTATCCTTTCCAAAGGCAATAATTTGCATCTGTGAACCCCAAATTCCCAGTCCACCCCACTCCCTCCCCCTCCCCCTTGGCAACCACCAGTCTGTTCTCAAAGTCCATGAGTTTCTTTTCTGTGGAAAGGTTCATTTGAGCCATATATTAGATTCCAGTATCAGTGATATCATATGGTATTTGTCTCCCTCTTTCTGACTTACTTCACTTAGGATGAGAATCTCTAGGTCCATCCATGTTGCTGAAAACAGCATGATTTTGTTCTTTTTTACATTTGTGCCATGGTTTAGATTCCACATAGAAGTGATATCATATGGTATTTGTCTTCCTCTTTCTGACTTACTTCACTTAGGATGAGAATCTCTAGGTCCATCCATGTTGCTACAAATGGCATGATTTCATTCTTTGTTGTGGCTGAGCAGTATTTTATCATGCGTATTTACCGCGTCTTCTTTATCCGTTCATCTGACAATGGACATTTCCATTGCTTCCATGTCTTGGCTCATGTGAAGAGTGCTGCAGTGAACATTGGGGTCATTGCAGTAAGATTCTGCATGAATGTAAAGAAGTTTAAGCATGATGGTGTGTACTGGGTGTGATGTCCTTTTGACTTGGCAACAGAAATCTATTGCACTACATATTGTATTAGACTATAGTTGGTTTGCAGTGTTGTGCCAATTGCTGCTATACAGCAAAGGGACCCAAGCATACCTATATACATTCCCTTTTGTATGTTATCTTCCCTCGTGATCTATCCCAAGAGACTTGTATATCTTGCTCTGGGGAGTCTATTTCAGTGAAAGAAGAGCAAAATTCTGAGGGTGTTGCTTGCGTACGGCGTAGAGGAGCTTTTTCCTAAGTGTTCTGTGGATGCCAAAACTCCTTCATGATATTAGGAAGTGTTTTACACACACTCACATATGCAACACACACAAGCAAACCAGGGCTTTGAGGACAGATGTGTTTGTGCAGTGCTGGGTTAAAAACTTAAAACTGGCGTTCACTGTGTCTCAGCAGGTTAAGGACCCGACGTTGTCTCTGTGAGAATGCAGTTTCAATCCCTGGCCTCACTCAATGGGTTAAGGATCTGGGGCATTGCCACAAGCTGCAGTGTAGGTCACAGACGTGGCTCTGACCCAGCCTTGCCATAGCTGTGGTGTAGACCTGCAGCTGCAGCTGCAGTGGGAACCCTAGCCCAGGGACGTCCATATGCTGCAGCTGTGTCCATAAAAAGAAAAAAAAATTTTTTTAAGTTAAAACTGTCCTCTTCACCCAGAGATGCTGAGTCTTGGATCTGCTCATGCTCCATGTGAAGGTCTCCATGGCAGAACTTCCAGGATGAGTGTTTTCCATACTTTGTTCATCTGTAGAACATGAGTCCTCAAAACATACCTTGGGAGACACTCTTCTACACACGTGGTGGGTCCAGCTTCATAGGTCTGTTATTCAAGTTCTAACCCATCGTAAACAGAACACAACACACAGAGCCCAGCGAAAATTACTGAATGTACCTCCAGATAAGCCAAATAAGTTGAGGGCTGTGAGAAAATAATACCAAAGCAGACATTCCTTCTGAATTATAAGCAGTCGAAGAAACTGAAGGGGTCGTGATAGACCTACAAAGATTCACGTCATTGTAGCCAGTGGCTCAAGAAATGTGATGAAGCCATATATGGAATACACCAGGCTTTCATGCTTTTCTTTTTTATTCCTTCTAACTCTAAAAAAAAAATGACTTCAGGAAAAGATAGAAGTAGAAACATAGGAAATTGTTCTTTGCCAAAAATACAGCTGTGACACTTATAAAGGCAATTGGATCTGCAGCCCCATGGACAGTTGTTTGTGAAACAACAAAGAATAAAAAAGATAAGACACCAACAGGACCATCCCAGGTCTTGGCAGTTCAAGCCTAATTGATTTGACTAATCCCAGATGATGACATTATTTAAAAAACAAGTGTATCAGAGACACCATTCCATAAAAAGAAAATCAATTGTAATAGATGTAAAAATAGATATTGTACTCGTTTTCCATCTTATAGGAACATTTAGAAAAGAAGGAACAACTGGAGTTCCTGTTGTGGCTCAGTGGCTAGCAAACCTGACTCACATCCATGAGAACACAAGTTCAATCCCTGGCCTTGCTCAGTGGGTTAAGGATCTAGTATTGGCGTGAGCTGTGGTGTGGGTCTCAGATACGGCTTGGATCCCGAGTTGCTGTGGCTGTGGTGTTGACCAGCAGCTTCAGCTCCAGTTGGGCCCTGATTGGATCCATATGCCTTGGGTGCAGCCGTAAAAAAAAACGAAAGACCAAAAAAAAAAAAAAAAAAAAAAAAAAAGAGAAAAGAAAAGAAGTAAAAATTACCTAACACTAGAATACTGCTATGGGCAAGCAACACAAATCATAAAAGGGAGAGTTCCCACTGTGGTGTAGTGGGTTAAGGATCCAGTGTTCTCACAGCTGTGGCTTAGGTCACAGCTGCAGCTCTTAGGTAATAGCTGAAGCTCACATCCGATCCCTGGCCTGGGAACTTACATATGCCACAGACGGGGCCAAAAAAAAAAAAAAGTGGGGGAAGGCAAATGGCTGTTAGCCTGTTAGCATGAAAAACAACTTCTTGCATTATAGTAGTAAAAACGAAAAACACTTTACGTAACAAGCTGGCATCTCAAATACTCTTAGTAGTATTGGAAACATTTTATAATGCTCCTGGAAAGCCACACGGGCACTGGTATTGCGTCTTTACAGCATTTATAACTTTTGACCAAGGAATTTCCATTTTAGGAATAGTTCCTAAAGGAACTGTTAGAGATGCAGCACGAGATGTGTGTGCATGCCTAATCACATTCGTATTATTATCCCTAAATTGAGAAGCGAAATGTAGACTGATGAAAGAGCATAATCCTACTTGGATGTATGTAGTGTAGCCACAGAAGGACACCGTGCTTATGATTATGTGAAAAAAGCAGGATATAAAAACATGTATGCGGTATGATCACCACTCTGTTAAAAATATATAGAGAGATTTCAGGTGAGCATAGCAATATGAGTTTGGACATCCCAGATCCATGAACCCACTCAGATTCTCCCTCCTTAAGTGACTAAAGATCAAATTTGAACAAGTTGCCTCGCTCAGTGGGCATTATCGATATACCAGAACTTATGCAAAGAGATAGGGGAGCCGTTTGACAATTTCTCATCATTTCACACACGCACGATTCAAGAGGAAGCATATGTATACATGAGAAATGAAAACCCTGGAGAAGCAAATTGAAATCAAAGGCTAGAGGATGGAGACAAAAAAAATGAGAGAAGAAAATACACAGCCATGGAGACAGGGAACAGAGGACTTGTGCTAAAGAAAAGCAAGTTGTTGAAATGAAAAACAGTCGTGAGGAAGTAACACCTAACCCAGGAAGTAAAAAATGTAAGACAACAACAAACAGAAAGGTGAGAAAATGTGCATTTCATTATTAATAAGTCTACAAATAAATGCTGGAGAGGGTGTGGAGAAAAGGGAACCCTCCTACACACTGTTCGTGGGATGAAAATTGGTGCAACCACTATGGAAAACATGAGGAAGCTACCTCCGAAAACTGAATATAGAACTACCAGATGATCCAGCAGTCCCACGCCTGGGCATCTATCCAGACACAACTACAATTCCAAAAGATACATGCAGCCCTATGTTGACAGCAGCACTATTCACAAGAGCAAAGACATGGAAACAACGTAAGTGTCCATCAGCAGGTGAATGGATTAAGGAGATGTGGTACATAGATACAGTGGAATATTACTCAGCCATAAAAAAGAATAAAATAGTGCCATTTTCCGCAACATGGATGTAACTAGAGACTCTCATACTAAGTGAAGTAAGCCAGAAAGAGAAAGACAAACACCATATGATATCACTTCTAGGTGGAATCTAAAATAGGGCCCAAATGAACCTCTCTGCAAAACAGAAACAGACTCATAAGACATGGAGAACAGACTGGTGGTTGCCAAGGGGGAGGGGGAGGGAGTGGGATGGATGGGGAATCTGGGATTCGTAGTTGCAAACTATGCCATTGAGAATGGAGAAGCCATGAGGTCCTGCTGTCCAGCAGAGGGAACTCTGTCCAGTCTCTTGGGATAGACTAGGATGGAAGACAATATGAGAAAAATAATATATCTATGTATGACTGGGTCACTTTGTTGTACAGCAGAAAGGGACACAACATGGTAAATCAATTATACGCTAATAAAAATTAGATAAAATAAAAATTTTTAAAGTGAGTGAAGATAGATCCCTGACTCAGAATTCCACCTGAGGGCCAAGGAGAACCTGCCAAACACAAGCCATAGAAGCACAGGAAAGAGAAGAAAGCTTCATCAAAGAGGTTAACTTTGGACTCCGGGTCAAGGGGACCCACGTACGGCCAAACAGAATCCTGCAGACGCCTCTCACAGCGCGTAGAGCGTAGCCTGGGCTGGTGACCCCAGACCTCAGAACAAAGCAGGAACATCTCCTGGAATCTGGAGGGAGCAGCCAGCTCAGGACAGAGGGTTCCCCACAGGCAGAGGATCTCTCAGGAGACACACCAGCCCAAGTGAAGAGGAAGCCTATGCTGTCTACGCTGTCCAGAAAAGACTGCACTGGGAGATAGAATGCCAACAACCAAGAAAGGAACTCAAAAAGGACCTTGGGAGTTCCTGTCAGGGATCAGCAGTAATGAACCCAACTAGCATCCATGAGGACACAGGTTTGATCCCCAGCCTCACTGAGTGGGTTAAGGATCTGGCATGACTGTGAGCTGTCGTGTAGGTCACAGGCATGGCTCAGATCTGGCATTGCTGTGGCCGGGACATAGGCCAACCGCTGCAGCTCTACTTCAACACTGAGCCTGCGATCCACCAGATGCCGTGGGTACAGCCCTAAAAAGCAAAAATGTAAAATAAAATATGGCACAAAGGAACCTATCTACAGAACAGAAACAGACTCATAGACATAGACAACAGACTTGTGGCTGCCAAGGGGGAGAGGGAGGGAGTAGGATGGATGAGGAATTTGGGGTTCGTACATGCAAACTATGACATTGAGAATGGATAAGCAATGAGGTCCTGCTGTGCAGCACAGGGAACTGTGTCCAGTCTCTTGGGATAGACCAGGATGGAAGACAACCTAAGAACGGGAATATTTATATATATATATATGACTGGGTCACTTTGCTGTACAACAGAAATTGACAAAACGTTGTAAGTCAACCATATTTTAATTAAAAAAATTTTTTTAAAAGAAAGGCAATGTCTCCAGTCACTGAGAGAAGGGAGGAAAAGATAGATCAACACTTCACACCAAACAGTAAAGTGGTCCAGGGAGGATACAAATCTGATTTAGGAAGTAGCAAAAGAAATCTAAGAAAATATAGGAGTTCCCACTGGGGCACAGTGGGTTAAGAATCCAGTAGCCGTATGCTCGGGTCACTGCAGAGGCATGGGTTTTATCCCTGGCCCATTGCAATGGGTCAACGGATTGGGTGTTACCTCAGCTGTGGTGAAGGTCGCAGCTGCAGCTCGGATTCAAAGCCTAGCCTGGAGACTTCCATGTGCCACAGGTGGGGCTCTGAAAAAATAAAAATAGAGAAAAGAATTATAAGAAAATACAAAGGAAAGTTTATCTTGATCTGTGTTAGAGAAAGCTTTTACACTAAGAGGGAACGTGAAAGTGAATTTGAAAGGCTTTTGAGTATAAAGCTGAATAAATAAAAAGCATACAGATGATCACAACATTTATCCAAGGCAGAAGGTTAAACTCCTTAACGTATCAGTTGCTCCTGTAAGTCAATAAAGAGCAGCAACCAAAATGCTCAAATAGAAAAAGATTAAATATGTAAAGCCTGTTCAGAAAGGAAACAACGTAAAATAAATACATAAAGACTAAATACTTAACTTCCTTGGAACTCAGAGGTAGACAAACTAAAATTAGAATTTTAAATAATTTTTGCCATAAAATTTTGAAAAATTTGAAATATGTAGTGGTCCACATTTGTGAATAGGTCCTTCCCAGATGCTTACTTTTAAAATATAATATCCAAGATTTGTACCTCATGACTTTTATCAGGATTTGTAATAACATAGTTAGTTACATATTGGATTTAACAGGAGGGTTTTTGTATTGTTTTTTGTTTGTCTTTTTTTAATATATACAATTAGTAACACTTGCTCTCCATTGAGTTATTGGTTTTATTTTCCATGTTGTGCCCTACATCCTTGTAACTTATGTATTTTATACATAGCAAGTTATCTCTCAGTTTGCCACCTACTTCTATAATGCCCCTCCCCACCTCTTCCACTGATAACCTCTAGTTTCTTCTCTCTGTCTGTGAGTCTGCTTCTTTTTTGTCATATTCACTCGTTGGCTATAGATTTGAGGTTGCACATGTGCATAATATCATACAGTATTTTTCTTTCTCTGTCTGACTTGTTTCACTTAGCATAATACCCACTGGCTCCATCCATGTTGCTACAAAAGGCATTATTTTATTCTTTTTTATGGCTGAGTAATATTCCATTGCTTGTATATACCACATCTTCTTTATCCATTCCTCTGTTGATGGACCCTTAGGTTGCTTCCATGTCTTGGCAGTTCATATTGGGTTTGTTCTTTACCCCAAGTTCCTCTCACCAAAACATCAGCATCGGGAAGAGGGGATTCATATTTTTTCTACTAGATGTTCTTGACAACCAGGAGGACTCAGTCAGTGTCAATCCACAGGATGGGTGAGTGTTGCTAAATTCACTCCCCCTGCTCGAGGTTGTGCACACGCACCCCTTCCTGGATGGCACTGTGAAAATCCACGGCCCCCTTCATAAAATGCAAATCCTCACTGAATTAGCAATTCCAGCCCCCCTCATTTATATCTCAAAGAAAAACAGTCTTATGCCCACTCGGATTGAACGGAATCCACCCCACCAGTTCATTACCTCACTTTCCAGGGAAAATGTCTCCGAATGAAAAGAAATGATAGGAAGAGAATGAGTCTTGACACAGCGGGAAGGAGGAAAACATGCAGGATGACCCTGAAGACTGGGGCGGGGGGGGAGGTGCAAACACACGGGCACCAGCAGCAAAAGTGAGCAGGACGAAACCCTAACCTAGAAGGAAGCGGCCAGGAGAGACCTTCCTGAGACCACGCTGGCCCTCGCACATAGAAGGAACAGGGCAAAAACTAGAAAATAGGGCAAAAGGCTGTCTACAGAGCCCCTGGCCCAGCCCTGCAGCCCTTCCTCCCTAGCCTCTTGGAGCAGCAAGCTGCCGTGCAAGTCCCCAGGCAAAAGCCCTAAAACCAAATCTTCAGTGAAGAGAGAATGCTGCATGTGATGGGCAGGGCCAGAGACGGGTGGGGGGCTCCGGATCAGCCTCTCCGGGGTCCGTCCTTCCTCACCTTGTTATTGGGGAGGCTTCAGCCAGTCTGCCGACACCCACCCCCAGACCCACAGAGGAACAGCCAGCCTGTGGGTGAACGTATTGATGGATACACCTGCCACGTGGTTGTCTCCACCTGCCAGGGCTCTTGGTCTCCTCGCACAGGTGGCAGACCTCAAGAATTTACCTCCAGGCTAACATCAGAGGTGAATCAGAGGAAGGAGAAAGAGGAACTGGAGGAGCAGATAAGGGAGAAGATGTTGGATTAAGAATTTTAAGAGCAAGAGGAAAGATGTGCAGAGAGAGAGAAGGGAGAGGAGGGAGGGGGAGAAGGAGGGGAGATGGGGAAGGAGGAAGAGGAGGAGGGAGAGGAGGAGAAGGAAGAAGAGGACAAGGAAGAGAGGAAGGAAGAGGGGGACTGGGGAGGAGGAAGAAAAGAAGGAGGAAGCGGAGGAGGCAGAGGGACGGAGATGGATCTGAAATTGAGACCTCAGTGTTGGGACCAGAATGCCTCTTCTGGTCCCCACTCCACGGAGAGAAGCCATTTGATGCTTCGTACATCAAATTCAAAGATATGCCCAGGCTGCCAACCATTCTCCCAACTTCCAGCTCCACATTTGGGGGAATCACTGGATCTTTTCATGGGATTCAGACTTCTGCCTGGACCACAAGTGTTTTCTCTTGGCCTGACCGATAGAGTCTATGCACTATGGATCTGTCCAGACCCTCATCTGTGAGAGGCCCTGACCACCGAGAGACCCATACAGCATACAGACAACAGGGAGGAGAGTCCTAGTGAGCAAACCACGATGTCAGTTCTGCAGAGTCTGATGTGGAAATTAATCCTGAGGGCCGAGAAGTCCAGTCTAAAGATTGGGATGCATGGAGTTGCCATCACGGCTCAGCAGTTCACGAGCCCGACTAGGATCCATGAGGACGTGGGTTCCATCCCTGGACTCACTCAGTGGGTTAAGGATCTGGCTTTGCCGTGAGCTGGGGTGCAGGTCATAGACACGGCTCAGATCCTGGGTTGCTGTGGCGGTGGCACACAGCTACAGCTCCAATTCGACCCCTAGCCTGGGAACCTCCCTGTGCTGTGGATGCAGCCCTAAAAAGACAAAAATAAAGAAAGACCAGGACGCAGGTATGGAGAACATGCAACGCCATCCTTGTACGTTTGGGGAGAGAAGTGTAGAGGGTAGGAAATCTTATATACATATATTAAATCTTAAATATATATTATATTTTGTTTTGCCTCACCCATGGCATGCAGAAGTTCCCAGGCCAGGGACTGGATCGAGCCCACGCCGTAGCAGTGACGTGAGCCACTGCAGTAACAACACTGGATCCTTAGCCTGCTGCACCACCAGGGAACTCTGGTGTTTTATATTTTAAAAGAGAAGTAGCATCTGAGAAGAAAAGGAAAGGCGGAGGGAAGGTGGTTTTTATTGTTTTATTTTACCCAAGTATATTGATTTAGAGGGAAGAGGCTTTCACTGGGCGGTGGGGCAGGGGCGGGGGACAAGACCCCCACCCACTGCATCGGTACCTCCTGGTACTTCTTAGTGATCTCCTTTCTCAGGCTCCATCCCAGACACACTGGTGCAGCAGCCTCAGCAAAGGGGCCTGTCAGTCTGTCTGAAGACGTCTCAGTGGTGGTGGTGGGGGGGTTGAGCTCATTGTCAAGTTTGAGAATCACTGCTGTAGGTGAACAGTGGTTCTTCATCAGAGGTGAAAGCCCGGGCGAAGCCCAGAGGCCTGGGGGAATAAACAGTAAGTGATATGTCCAGGGAGATGCTAGGATTTAGAGTTGAGTCCAAGATGTGAGGGCTGCAAAATGATTTCCCCAAGTCCCTACCATGCATTTTCATCTTACAACTAAAAAACAAACAAACAAACAAACAAACAAACAAAAAACTGAATTGGGAGTTCCCATCATGGCTTAGCAGTAACGAACCCAACTAGTATCCATGAAGACTTGGGTTCAATCCCTGGCCTCACTTGGTGGGTTAAGGATCCAATGTTGCCGTGAGCTATGGTTTAGGTTGCAGATGCGGCTCAGATCCTGCATTGGTGGGGCTGTGGCATAGGCCGGCAGCTGCAGCTCCAATTCGACCCCTAGCCTGGGAATTTCCCCATGCCTCAGGTGCAGCCCTAAAAAAAAGGACAAAAAAATAAAACAAAATAGAATAGAAAAAAAATTAAATTAAATTAAATAATAAAACTAAACTGAGAAGTTCTCACGTTGCACAGTGGGTTAATGATCCAGCAGTTGCCACCGCAGCAGCTCAAATTACAGCTGTGGTGTGGGTTCAGTCCCTGGCCTGGAAACTTCTGCATGCTGTGGGCGAGGCCAAAAAACAGCAGAAACAAAACTTAGACAAACAAGTCACTTATAACGCAGGGTTCAGCCCAAAGAGGGACATAAAATCTGAATGCAGGAATTCTCAGTCGTTCCTCTTCAGGCAGAACTGAGCTGAAGGCACCTTCTAACACACCTGAGTTTTCCTGACAGGACAGCTCAGTGGTAAGAATCCCAGCTCGTATCCATGAGGATGCAGGTTCGATCCCTGGCCTTTCTCCGTGGGTTAAGGATCCAGCGTTGCTATGAGCTGTGGTGTAGGTCACAGATGTGGCTCGAATCCTGTGTGGCTATGGCTGTGGTGTAGGTGGGCAGCTATGGCTCCAATTCGACCCTTAACCTGGGAACTTCCGTATGCTGCAGGTGCAGCCCTCAAAAAAAAAAAAAAAAAAAAAAAAAAAATCAGTGATATAGAGAAAATTCTGCCAGTGACGGTTTCAGTGAAAGTTTCCTGTCTTTATCTTAATATTTGTGTCAGTGTTTTAGAAACAGATCCACAGGAAGAGAAATAAAAATTTTTGATTTCTAGAATTGATACAACAGAACCTGAAAGGTATGATGGAAAATCAATCCTACAGAAGTCTCACTTTCAATCAGAAATTGACCAGAGTTGAACTTCCGTGCTGTGAAACTAAGGTAGCCTCAGAGAGTGAGTGAGAGATAGATGTTACTGTTTAGATGACCAAATGGAATCAGCCCCCAACACGTCCCCTTAAGTAGACTGGAACCAGAGCTGAGATGGCAGCCACAGGGGGTGTTCCCAATGTTGAATGTTGGTCAACGTGTCTGCCACTCGTCTCTGTGTCCTCAGGGTAGGCCGAAGCTAGGCCCTGCCTCTTCAGGAGACTCTAAGACGAGCATGGAAGCCCAGGGATTTCTTGGGAAGACCTAGGAGCAGGGCACTCAAGGACTTGTCAGCTGGAAAGAGATGCTTTTCCTGAAGTACCTAACAAAACTTCTCAAGGATGTCTGCCTGGAATGTGGATGCAATCCTGGAGGTGAAGCAGCCATTGTGTGATCATGAAGAAGAAAGCCAAACTCTGAGGTTGGAATGGCAGGAAGACAGACTTAACCCTGAGTCCTTAATGCTATGTTGAGCCTTTGACTGCCTTCCCCCCCCCCCCACCCCTTTTTGTTGTTGTTGTTACTTGGCAAAAATCACTATAGTTTGGCCTTTCTCTGGAAGGCAGACTAATACAATCTTAGCCAATGTAAGACATGTTTCAGAATCTAGTAAAACAAATACATGAACAAAACAAAAATGGAAAAGAAAGAAATGGGAACCGCTTGTTCATTATATAGAGACTCTTTTCAATTCCTTCGGGTTTCGGTTTTTTTTTTTTTTTTTTGATTACTGAAATCAGTCACTAGGGATGGCAGGACACAGTCAAAAACTCAATAAAAAGAAGAAAAAAGAGAGGAGATGGTGTTTCATTCTTCAGAGGAGTTGTGGATACCACCATGTGTTAAACTTTTGTTAAGAATAGGGGTTTCTGGAGTTCCTGTTGTGGCTCAGCGGAAACGAATCTGATGAGCATCCATGAAGATCCAGGTTCAATCCCTGGCCTCACTCCATGGATTAAGGATCTGGCATTGCTGTGAGCTGTGGTGTAGGTTGCAGATGCAGCTTGGATCCTGTATTGCTGTGGCTGTGGTATAGGCCAGCAGTGACAGCTCTGATTTGACCCCTAGCCTGGAAACCTCCATATGCCTTGGGTGCAGCCCTAAAAAGATTTAAAAAAAAAAAAAAAAAAGAGAGAGAGAGAGAAGTGTTTCTCAGACTCACAGACCTGGAGAACAGACTTGTGGTTGCCAAGGGGGGGATTTGGGGGCGGGATGGAGTGGGAGGTTGGTGTGTTCACAGATATAAGCTATTATACATGGAAGAGCTAGTCAGTAAGATCCTACTGTGTAGCATAGAGAACTATATTCAATGTCCTCTGATAAACAATACTGGAAAAGGATATTTTAAAAGTGTGTATATATAATGGCATTGCTTTACTGTACAACAGAAATTAACACAACATTTTAAATCAATAATACTTCAATAAAAATGAAAAATACGTAAACACTAAAAAATGCTGGCTGGTTGTGTTAAAAAAAAAAAAAGGCATTTCTGTTTGTACAGATGGAAAGGACCAGTGACATACTGTGTGTGCTGTTGCTTCAGAGACAAATGGAGGCACCCTCTCTGCCCTACCACAGACTAAGGCATTACTAACCAGAAATGAAGAACTCAAGAAAATCCGTGCATATGTCAGTCAGCTAAACGTTTGCTTTAAAATACCCAGTCCTAGAGTTAAATTAACCTGGGGTACCTTATAATCAAGTGTCTTACGGAACAGGTATAAAAACACAGAACTATAGGGATAGTTAAGTGGCACAGGTATAGAAACACAGAACTATAGGGATAGTTAAATGGTAAGCAAAGATTAGACCTGGTGATGGGTAATCCGTGGAGGTAGGGAGTGTTAGCTTGTTTCCGAACCAGTGTGTTACAAAGTGAGTGAAGTTCAGAGGAGGCTGAAGGGCCAGCAGAGATGACATCAGATGTAACATGCTTGTACTTTTTTTCTCTTTATTTAAAAAGGCAGGCTCAGTCATTTCCAAGATACATGGAAACATTCTTTGCTCCTCAGCTAGGAGGGAATAAAACACAGCCTTGAAATGTGTGATAGAAAACCACCTGGTACGAAGTCTGTATGGTTTTTTTTCTCTATGAGTTTAACTTACTATCTGTCGATGCCCGGTTATCAGGAGGAAAATTCTCTTTCCCTGTGAAGTTTTAATGCAGAGCAAATTAGTTTAAACTGCAGTCAGTGATTGGGTTTAGATAAGGATGATTAAATCTGAACGCAATTCTGGGTCTGAGCTGGAGCATTTCTGTGGTGAAACAGCAAATGTAATATTTGCTCAGACGCTGCTCTTCGTTGGTTCCACGAAGAGACCGAAGAGACCATGGGCTGGATTCCTTCGCAGCCTTGGTAGCAGAAAACACCCACTCCATTTGAAAAATTTCTCTTTTAAAATATGCTTTGGGGTCAGCAGACGCCGATAGATGGCCAGTTAATGCACATTTTCTCCACATTTGATGTTGCCAGTCTTACCAAATTTTAGTGATTCAGTCATTCTGGTATGTAGTGGTTTTAATTTTCATTTCCTTGAGACGAAGCAAGTTGAGGACCCTTTAAAATATGTATATAATATATATAACATATTATATACACAATATATATTCTAGAAACATACAACATGAAGGTCACAATGAGCAAAAAAGATGTATAGAATACACATAATATGTGTAATATAAATGTGTGTCAATGCACATTGTATATAATAATATGTATATATATGAACAAATCAACATATTTGTGTTATATAAACATTTCTATTTAAAATATTATGTGTGTGTGTGTGTGTATTTAGCTATTTGGATGTCTTTTTTTTTTTTTTCTTTTGGCTTTATTCCATGTATTCTTTTTACCCCAAGTACTTCTAAATGAAATAGTTGTACCAATAAGATGGAAAATCCAGTTTAGCAAAGAGAACTATTGCCTCTCCCTGCTGGTAAACCACACAGACCTGCATAAACCTTGTGACTTTGAAAGGGGAGAGAATGTTAGGTGAACAGCATGGCCCAGTTTTGCAAATGAGATTCCTGTCCTGGTCCCATCATTTGTTATAAATGCTACTCTGGGCATGTTATTCCATCTCTCCACACCTTTTTTTTTTTTTTTTTTAAATCCATAAAATGATCCAACAGGTTGCTGGAGGGTTGAATGAAGCAGAGCCTGTATTTCCCATAATGTGTATATTTACTTAGAATAGAATCTCATAACCAGCTACCTGGACTCATATACGTTTCTTTAACTACAGCTCGGAGTTACATGTAGGTTTCTTTAATTAAAGTCTGGGTAACAGAGTAAAGTATGAAATCGGAAACCCCTATCAATGGATTTTCCAGGAGTTATGTGTATTTCACAGATTTTGACAATTTTGAGGATAAAAGTTCCCTCTTTAGACACATGCTATCAGTTATGATGCCTGGACCACTGTGGTAGGACTCACTGTATAGGGCATGAAACTCCCAAAAGAAACCATAAATAACCCCAGGGAAGCAGGCGATGTTCTTGGAATCGCTGAAAGCAGAGAGCACCTCAAAATATAGATGGAAATATTTCTGTATAGGTTAAAAATCATCTTGAGAAGCATGTTTGGTCTGAAATCATGGAGGCTTACAAATAATGCCAGTAATAGTATTGCTACTTAATACAACAGCGTCCCTCTTTGCTCAGTCTGTTACTTAATCCACTTCAGGAGGTTTGGCTCCGTCTCCGGAGGAAAGATTTCTGTGGTACCCACCGAGGTTTCAAAGGCAAGCAGATTTAATCAAGTTTCACCTTTTAGGAAAACCGCAGTAACGTCGGAAAAGGTGCTCTATTTTAAAAATTTATTTTATTGACGTATAGTTGATTTACAATGTTGCCTTAACTTATGCTGTACGGCAAAGTGATTCAGGAATGTATATATTCTTTTTCGTATTCTTTTCCGCTACAGTTTAGCACAGTAAACTGTGCTGAACAGTAGAACCCCATTGCTAATCTGTTGTAAATGAGATAGTTTGCATCCCCTAGCCCTAACCTCCCACCCGCTTCCCCCCACCCCCCTTGGCCACCACAAGTCTGTTCTCTGTGTCTGTGAGTCTATTTCAGTTTCATAGATAAGTTCGTTTGTGTCATATTTTAGATTCTACATATATGTGATGTCATATGGTATGTGTCTTTATCTGCCTTACTTCATTGAGTATGGTAATCTCTAGACCCAACCATGTTGTGCAGATGGAATTGCTTCATTCTTTTTTGTGACTGATATTCTATTATATACATATATTCCACGTCTTCTTCATCCATTCCTCCGTTGATGGACATTTAGGTCTTGGCTCTTGTGAATAGTGTTGCTATGAACATAGGGGTGCATGGATCTTCTCAGTTTATAGTTTTGTCTGGATATATGCCCAGGAGTGGGATGGCTGGATTACATGGTAACTCTACTATTAGTTTTATGAGGAACCTCCACACTGTTCTCCATAGTGGCTGCACCAATTGACATTCCCACCAACAGTGTAGGAGGGTTCCCTTTTCCCCACACCCTCTCCAGCATTTGTTATTTGTAGACTTTGTAATGATGGCCACTCTGACCGGTGCGAGGTGGTACCTCATTGTAGTTTTGATTTAAATTTCTGAGCAGATGCTCTTGATGTCTAGAGGGGGTGTTTCTTGTGAGCATAAGGGGGAACCAGCAGGGGACACTGGCCAAGCATAGGACTGCAAAGAGACTCAATGGAAGGGACTTTTCCAAAGACCTGCCCATCTTGCACCTGTACCGACAGCATTTTTACTCCATTTGGTGGTAAAGAACAACTCTAACAAAAGAGAGCACCTTGGAGGAATTCATCCAAAAAAATATAACTCATCTCAAAAATATTTCTCAAATAATAGAGTCAAAAAAAAAAAAGCATGTAGCAATGTTGGTAGAGAGCGTGGGAGCAGTGTTTTTCCATTTTCCCCTTGATCTTTCTTTCAGCTATTTACAAATGAAATTTTTAT